>NC_143196.1:18540000-19877500 GCF_051530095.1 Phoenix dactylifera
TTTTAGTCATTCCGACCAAAGGGAGCTCCGAGCTTAGGTTTCTAGCAAATTTCTCTAAGTCCCACAATTCGGATCTTAGAATTGCGAAAGTCGTCACGTTCGGCCTTCGGGGAAATCCCAAGGCATCGAGGTCGGGCCTTAGCCCTTCGAGTAAGACTGGGGTCGGTCTGTCCGTGCCGCTATTCGGGGAGTTTAGTCGGGTTTCCGAACTCAACTCCGGACCCTTCGTGGGGAACGTGGGCTGATAATTAAGTTATTGCCGAAGATTTCCATAGTTATCGTTCTCGGAATTTACCGAGATTTCGGTGAGTAAGGCAGGAATCTCTAAAGATCGCCTTAGTATCTGTGTTCGGCTGGTATGCTCGTGGCTGAGACCACTTTCTCAGCTAGACATTGGAGTCTGTGTATGGGGGCCGAGTTGGACCCTAATTTATGAAGATTTCGAACAAATTGTGGGGACTCGGCGGGCGGAGCATGCATAATGTAGTTAGGAGATCGGTCTTAAGCCAACCTGTTGGGGTAGCCCGGCTTTGGGGCGAGATAAGACTCCAACGTTGGATGAGATCCCGCTTAGCAGTATGTAGATAAAATTTGACAGGGAGGGCGTCGAGTTAGATGTACCTCTTGCCTTCTCAAGAGTTGTGCTTCACATGGCGGAGTAGGCTGCTTCACTCCTTCGTCGACCTCCGGAGTCATTTTTGACTTGTAAAGGGGGCTCGAGCTTCCGACGGCACCCGCCGAAGTTGAAAGGATCTGGGAAGGCTTTATTGATTTGTAGCTCTTTTCGAGGTCGAGGGAGCTTGAGACCCTATGGTCGGACCTCGGGGCGCCCCAACCTTGGTCGAGGGATCTTGCGCCAGGTTGGCGGGTTTGCGGGCGCTCTACCGAAGTAGGATGCGCGCGCAGCTCAGTGGCGGAGCTCTGCTCCAGGAGGTATTGTCCGCTTTGGGGATCGGGGATCGTCGACCGCTCCCGGGGGTCCACTTTGTGGCGCCCTGGGTGGAACCACCCTTTCCACCCCTCACGGCTTCTTTCCGAGGTCGAGAGAGTCTGGTTCTCTATGGTCGACCCTCGGGGCATCCCGACCTTAGTCGAGGGATCGTTTGTCAGGTCGGCGGGTCTGGACACGCTCTACCGACCTGCGACGCTTTCCGAGGTCGAGGGAGTCTGGTTCTCTACGGTCGACCCTCGGGGCATCCCGACCTTAGTCGAGGGAAAGTATTGTCCGCTTCGGGGATCGGGGATCGTCGACCGCTCCCGGGGGTCCACTTTGTGGCGCCCCGGGTGAAACCACCCTTTCCACCCCTCACGGCTTCTTTCCGAGGTCGAGGGAGTTTGGTTCTCTACGGTCGACCCTCGGGGCATCCCGACCTTAGTCGAGGGATCGTTTGTCAGGTCGGCGGGTCTGGACACGCTCTACCGACCTGCGACGCTTCCCGAGGTCGAGGGAGTCTGGTTCTCTACGGTCGACCCTCGGGGCATCCCGACCTTAGTCGAGGGAAAGTATTGTCTGCTTCGGGGATCGGGGATCGTCGACCGCTCCCGGGGTTCCACTTTGTGGCGCCCCGGGTGGAACCACCCTTTCCACCCCTCACGGCTTCTTCCCGAGGTCGAGGGAGTCTGGTTCTCTACGGTCGACCCTCGGGGCATCCCGACCTTAGTCGAGGAAAAGTATTGTCCGCTTCGGGGATCGGGGATCGTCGACCGCTCCTGGGGGTCCACTTTGTGGCGCCCCGGGTGGAACCTCCCTTTCCACCCCTCACGGTTTCTTCCCGAGGTTGAGGGAGTCTGGTTCTCTATGGTCGACCCTCGGGGCATCCCGACCTTAGTCGAGGGATTGTTTGTCAGGTCGGCGGGTTTGGACACGCTCTACCGACCTGCGACGCTTCCCGAGGTCGAGGGAGTTTGGTTCTCTACGGTCGACCCTCAGGGCATCCCGACCTTAGTCGAGGAAAAGTATTATCGGCTTCGGGGATCGGGGATCGTCGACCGCTCCCGGGGGTCCACTTTGTGGCGCCCCGGGTGGAACCACCCTTTCCACCCCTCACGGCTTCTTCCCGAGGTCGAGGGAGTCTGGGACTCTACGGTTGAGTCTCGAGGCATCCCGATTTTGGCCGGGGAATCTGAGGATCACAGACAGCCCAACATTAGAAGAGAATTACAGTCATCAAGATAAGAGAATTATTTGCAGAAAAGGAACTGAGTCCATTGTCCTGATTGTCTTGAACCCCTAGGGGTTTTATTGGTAGCACATTCGTAGATTCTCGGAGTTCCAGCTTCGCGGGATCAGGGTCCCCTCTAGGGTCTTTAATTTATACGCCCCTGGTCGTTGCACCCGGGCGATTTGATACGGCCCTTCCCAATTTGGGGCGAGCTTTCCTTGCTCGGTCGGTTGAGAAGCCTCGGCTCTCCTGAGGACGAGGTCCCCCACTTTGAAGAGCTTGGGTTTAACTCTGGAGTTGTAGTATTGGGCCGTTCGCTGTTGGTATCTCGCCATGCGGACCCGGGCAACCTCTCTTGTCTCTTCGACGAGGTCCAAGTTGCTCCTGAGCTGGGAGGAATTGGTGTCGGGGTCGTAATGCTCCACCCTTGGAGAAGACAGGCCGATCTCCAACGGGATGACGGCCTCAGTGCCGTATGCTAGGTTGAAGGGGGTCTCTCCCGTGGGCAGTCGGAACGTGGTCCGGTACGCCCAAAGGACATTGTACAAGTCCTCGACCCACTGTCCTTTGGACCGATCAAGCCTAGCCTTAAGTCCCTGCAAAATAGTGCGATTAGTTACCTCAGTTTCTCCGTTTGACTGGGGGTGAGCGACCGAGGTGAAACGGTGATCAATGCCGAGCTCAGAGCAAAATTCCCTGAAATGAACATTGTCAAATTGTCGACCATTGTCAGATATAAGGATACGGGGTAGTCCGAATCTGCAGATTATGGACTTCCACACGAAGTCCCGCATCTTTTGCTCGATGATCCGGGCGACGGGTTCGGCCTCGACCCATTTGGTGAAGTAGTCGATGGAGACGACCAGGAACTTTCTCTGTCCGGTGGCCAGGGGAAAGGGCCCCAGGATGTCGATCCCCCATTGGGCAAACGGCCAGGGGGCGATGATGGAGGTCAGCAGGGCTGAAGGTCGGTGCTGGATATTGGCATTTCGTTGGCACCGATCGCACTTCCGGACGAAATCCGTTGCATCCTTCTGGAGTGTGGGCCAATAATATCCTTGTCGCAGGACCTTATGGGCTAATGCCCGACCCCCCAGGTGATTTCCGCAGATCCCTTCATGGACCTCTCGGAGGGCATAGTCCGCCTCGGAGGGGCGGAGGCATCTGAGAAGGGGAGAAGTAAATGATCGCCGATAGAGTCTATTCTCGTACAAGACATACCGGGGGGCCTGGCGCTTAATTCGGCGAGCCTCCACCTCATCAAGAGGTAGAGTCCCGTCTTGGAGGTAGCAGACGAGCCCATCGATCCAGCTCGGCTCAGAGTCGATGCACATGGTGGGCTCGGGTTCCTCCGTGCTGGGGATCTAAAGGTACTCGAGCGTTGTTCCCTTGGAAAGCTCGCTCATGCGAGAGGTTGCCAATTTGGACAGCTGGTCTGCCCTGAAGTTTTCCGCTCTGGGAATGTGCTGAATACCAAAAGAATTCAGGGTAGATGTGAGTTCCCGCACCTTTTGGAGATACTTTTGCATGGATGGCTCTTTAGCTTCAAAGTCTCCTTGAATCTGGTTCACTACCAGCTGGGAGTCGCTGAAGGCCGTCAGGTCTTCCACTTTCAGTTCTTTCGCCAGCTTGAGCCCGGCGATGAGGGCCTCATACTCGGCCTCGTTGTTCGAAGCCGGAAACTCGAGGCGCAAGGCTTGCTCGGCCACCACTCCGTCTGGACTGGTGAGGATGAGTCCGGCTCCACTACCCCCCGAGGTTGAAGACCCGTCCGAGTGCAGGACCCATGGCTTCCTCAGGGCTTCCTCCGCGGATACGGGTGGCAACTCGGGGTCGTCCGGCAGGGTGCACTCCACGATGAAGTCGGCGAGTATCTGAGCCTTGATAGCCGGCCGGGGTCGATATTCGAGGTCGAATTCCCCGAGCTCGACCGCCCATTTGGCGATCCTCCCCGCACGATCCGACCTTTGCAGTATTTGCTTCATGGGCTGGTCGGTCAATATAGCTATTGTGTGGGCTTGGAAGTAAGGCCTCAGTCTCCGAGCCGAGATAATGAGGGCGAAGATGGTCTTCTCGAGCTTAGAATATCGGGTCTCGGCATCCCTGAGAACCCGGCTGGTGTAATAAACCGGCTTTTGGAGCTTGTCCTCTTCCCGGACGAGGACTGAGCTTACTGCAGCAGGGGAGACGGCCAGGTATAAATAAAGGACTTCGCCCTTTTGAGGCTTGGTGAGTAGCGGGTGAGAGGCCAGAAGGCTCCGGAGCTCTTCAAAGGCCTGCTGGCATTCTTCTGTCCACCGGAAGTCTTTCGGCCGTTTGAGGCTCTTGAAGAAGGGGAGGCAGCGCTCGGACCGAGAGACGAACCTTCCTAAGGCGGCAACCCGCCCCGCGAGCCGCTGCACCTCCTTAACTGTCTTTGGAGGCGACATCTCTTGCAGTGCCCGGATTTTCTCCGGGTTGGCTTCAATTCCGCGCTGGGTCACTATGAAACCCAGGAACTTGCCCGAGGTGACCCCGAATGCGCACTTCGCTGGGTTGAGCTTCATTCGATACCTCCTGAGTTTGGAGAACGTCTCGTTGAGGTCGGCTATGTGGTGTTCTGCCGCTCGGCTCTTCACCAGCATGTCGTCCACGTAGACCTCCATGTTCCGGCCGATCTGGTTTTTGAAAATTTGGCTGACCAGTCTCTGATAGGTGGCCCCAGCATTTTTCAGGCCGAAGGGCATCACCTTGTAGCAGTAGGTGCCCTTGTCAGTGATGAAGGCCGTCTTCTCCTCGTCTTCTGGCGCCATTCGGATTTGATTATACCCTGAAAAGGCGTCCATAAAGGTTAGCAGTTGATGCCCCGAGGTGGAGTCGACGAGCTGGTCAATGCTTGGGAGGAGAAAGCTGTCTTTCGGGCAGGCCTTGTTCAGGTCGGTGTAGTCCACGCACATGCGCCATTTTCCGTTGGCCTTCTTGACGAGGACTACGTTGGCGAGCCAGTCCGGGTTGGAGACTTCCCGGATGAAGCCGGCTCCGAGGAGTTTGTCCACCTCCTCAGCCGCAGCACGTTGTCGTTCCGGGGCGGAGCCTCTTTTCTTCTGCTTTATAGGCCTGCTAGTTGGTTTCACCCGGAGTCGGTGGACCATGACCTCGGGGTCAATTCCCGGGACGTCCGCGGGCGACCAGGCAAAGACGTCAGCATTATCCCGCAAGAAGCTGATGAGGCGATCCCTCTCGCGGGCGCCCAGGCCAGAGCCGACCTGCACAGTTAGCTCGGGGAGATTTTCTTGTAATGAAACTTGAACAAGAAGCTCACCGGGCTCTACTTGCTTCTTCCAGAGGGTGTCCCTCGCATCGAGGGTTTCTATGGGCAGCGAAGGGCCTGTTGGCTGGGTCGCCGCCTCGGTTGATTGCTTTACTCCGTGGGCCGCCACGTAGCATTGCTTGGCGACCAGTTGGTCTCTACGGGACTCGCCTACTCCTTGGCCGGTGGGGAACCGCATGAGCAAGTGGCGTGTTGAAACCACGGCTCGAAGGACATTTAGCCCTGGCCGCCCAAGGATGGCATTGTAGACCGAGAGTAGACGGACCACCAGGAAGTCCGTCCTCACAGTGCTCTCCCGGGGGGCGAGGCCAACTGTGACAAGGAAACTGGCCTCACCTTCAACCGGGACCGAATCTCCGGTGAACCCCACCAGCGGGGCATTGATTCTCCGGAGATTTCCTTCTGTCAATCCCATTTTTTGGTAGGCATGATAATACAAAATGTTGGCCGAGCTTCCATTGTCAACTAGGACACGCTTTACATCAAACCTATTTACAACCATTGAGATGACCACAGCGTCATCGTGAGGAGTCTCGACCCCTTCTAAGTCCCCGTCCGAGAACGAGATGACTTCATTAGTGCGGGGGCGTTTCGGGGATGCTTCCTGGGCGACTGCTCCTGCCGAGGCCCTCCCGATCATGTTAATGGTCGTCCGGATCTTCGGGCGGTACAGTGTTCTCCGCCGGCCTTCTCTCCTCATATCGGTTCCTTACGAACCGGTTGAGTACTCCTCGTCGGATGAGTGCTTCTATCTCATCCCGGAGCTGGAAGCAGTCTTCCGTGTCGTGCCCACGGTCTCGGTGGAAGCGGCAGTACTTTCTGGGATTTCGGGGAATTTCCGTGTCTCGCATTGGGGGCGGGGGTCGGAAGAAGTCCCGACCCTCGATCTCCATCAGGATCTCAGCCCGGGGAGCGTTGACGGGCGTGTAGTTCTCGTACCTCCCTGGGTACGTCCGAGGCCGTGGTGGGGACCTCGGTCGGGGAGGTGTCCTCTGCCGAGGTCGCTCCTGCCGCCGTGGTGGGCTCCTCAGTTGGGGGAGATTCTTCTCTCGGCGGGGCGATCGGCTCCTTTGTCGGCCGCGCTCCTCGCGGCGCTTCTTCTGCTTCTTTGACGCGGGCTCAATTGCTCCCCGCCTGGAGGCGACTGCCTCCTCGGCCTTGGCATACTTCCGAGCTCGGGCCAACATCTCGGTGAAGTCGGCCGGAAAGCTCTTCTCGATGGAGAAGAGGAATCGGTAGGAGCGGACCCCTGTCTTCAGGGCCGACATGGCAATCGATTGGTCGAGCTCGCGCACCTCCCAGGTGGCGGCGGTAAAGCGGTCCAGGTACTCTTTGAGGGACTCCCCCTCCTTCTGTTTGATGTCCAGGAGGGAGTCTGACGTCTGTCGTTGGCGTCGGCTGGCAGCAAAGTTGGTGGCGAACTGCCTGCCGAGCTGCTCAAAAGAGGATACCGTGTTCGGCTTCAGTCCAGAGAACCAAAGCCGAGCGGCCCCTCGGAGGGTTGCTGGGAAGGCCTTGCAAAGTATGGCCTCCGAGGACCCTTGAAGGGCCATAAGGGCCCTATAACTCTCCAAGTGGTCGAGAGGGTCGGTGATTCCGCTGTAGGGTTCCACCTGAGGCATTTTGAACCTCGCGGGAACCGGCTCATCCTCGATCTGGCGGGAGAAGGGGGACTTGATAGTGAATTCAAAATCCCCCTCTTGTCTTGCCTTCTTGCTGTGGAGTGCCGCAATCTGGCGCTCCGAATGCTCAACTTTTCGGTCGAGCTCCCCCACCCATGGGATCGTCGCTGTGGTTTGCGTCGGCTCACGGTGGCCTGGGGCTGATTCTGCTTCAGAAGGCTGGAGCCTCCGGTCGAAGTCTTCCCCCGGGAGCTCCCTCCGGGGAGAAGCTCGTTCTCCGTTGTTGGCTCTGGAGGAGCCATGCAGGTTCTGGCTGGGGAAGGCCGGGCCGTTGGGGAGGCACTCCGGCGGGACCTGGGCCCGCGGGGGAAGCGTAGGTAAGGCCTCCTCGCGCCGTAGGCCTTGAACGGCGGCAGCCAGGGCCTGGACTTGCTGTACCAGGGCATCGAACTGTTCCGGCTGGACCTGAGGAATCGGGTCAGCCGGAGTTGGAGAATTCTGGACGGAGCGTCCAGGACTTTGCGGGGGGCGCCGGGAGACGTTGGAGGCTCCCTTACTTCTCAACTTCATGATCGCTACTCGGGCCCTTCCTCTAGCGCCAACTGTTGCTGGAAATTGGACCCGGGGGCAATCTTCGGTCGAGGAGAGGGAGTGGCGAGGGGTCACCACGGCGACGGCGACCGGTCGGCGGGCGGCACCCTCCTTCTGGGGCGGTCGGAGAGAGGGAGCAGCAAGTCCACACGGCGGGGCGGCAATCCGTCGACGAGCGGCGTCCTCCGTCTAGGGTGCCTGCAAACAAGCCGGTGGCCGGGTCTTCCGGCGCCAGCCCTCCGACGCTCAAGTCAGGGAGGGGGCAAATTATGTTGAAGAGGAGCCAAAGTGTTTTTAGAGTATCTAATTTTTCCAACCCCCCGCCTGAGAAGCCAAGGTTTCCTTTTATAGGCGGGGGTCGGTGTACCTATGATGTAACGGGGCGAGGCCGTAGTACGGCTCGGCATGCTGTCCAGGTCGGCGCACGATCAGGCGAATTATTGCGTCGGTGTCGGAGGTATGGCCGAGATCAGAGACTTATCACAGTCGACTAGACTCTGCTGGGCTAATTTGCCGTGGAGAGCTGAGAATCCGTAGATGACAGGAGCCATGCGCATTAAATGTGGAGTAAGCCGGAGATCAGCATTAATTGTGGAGTAAGCCGGGGATCCGCATTAATTGTGGAGTAAGCCGGGGATCCGCATTAATTGTGGAGTAAGCCGGGGATCCGCATTAATTGTGGAGTGAACCGGAGGGTTACAGTAGCCATACGCAATAAATGCCGGAGGGGCGTCAGGGTATGGTCCTCGGCCGGACCTCAGGGGGGTATGACCGTAGTAGGTGGCTGACAAGAGTAGATTTTGAATATCAAGGTTTTCCCAGACCGGAGTCCTCGAGGTCGGCCGTCTTGAGGTCGGGCGTTCCGAGGTCGGACGCCGACTTCGGCTGTCCAGGGTCGGTGATTATGTGGCTTCTTAGGGGCATTTGTGTCATTTGGGGAAAAATCTTATTCCCCCAACACCATGCAAGAAGAATTAAATCAATTCAAAAGAAGTAATGTATGGACATTAACTGAAAGGCCAAAGCATAATTCAGTAATTGGAACAAAATGGATATTTAGAAATAAATTAGATGAAAATGGATTAGTTATAAGAAATAAGGCTAGACTTGTAGCTAAGGGATACAATCAAGAAGAAGGAATAGATTTTGATGAGACATTTGCTCCTGTAGCTAGATTAGAGGCTATTAGATTACTTCTAGCATTTGCATGTTTAATGGATTTCAAATTATATCAAATGGATGTGAAGAGTGCATTCTTAAATGGTTTTATTGAGGAGGAGGTATATGTAGAACAACTTCCAGGTTTTGAGAATCATGAATTGCCAAATCATGTCTTTAAACTACATAAGGCATTATATGGATTAAAGCAAGCACCTAGGGCTTGGTATGATCGACTAAGCAAATTTCTGCTTAATAATGACTTTAGTAGAGGAAATGTAGATAAAACTCTATTTCTCAAAAGAAAGGACAAAAATCTATTAGTGGTACAAATATATGTAGATGACATAATCTTTGGTGCCACAAATGATACTCTTTGCAAAGAATTTGCTGATTTAATGCATGGAGAATTTGAAATGAGTTTGATGGGAGAACTAAGCTTCTTTCTAGGATTACAAATCAAACAAACTAAAGAAGGCATTTTCATTCATCAAACTAAGTATACAAAGGAAATACTAAAGAAGTTTGGGAATGAAAATCATAAGGGAGTAGGCACTCCAATGAATCCCACTAGCAAGCTAGACAAGGATGAAAAAGGGAAGAGTATTGATATCAAGCTCTATAGAGGACTAATTGGATCCTTGCTCTATCTTACTGCTAGTAGACCCGACATCGTATTTAGTGTAGGAATATGTGCTAGATACCAATCGGATCCTAAGGAGTCACATTTAAGTGCTGTTAAGAGAATGCTTAGATATTTAAGAGGAACTACCAATATAGGGCTATGGTACTCAAGGGACTCCTGTCTAAATTTGCTTGCGTATTCAGATGCTGATTTTGCCGGATGCAAATTAGATAGGAAGAGCACAAGTGGCACATGTCAATTCTTAGGAAATAACTTAGTATCATGGTTTAGCAAAAAGTAGAATTCAGTGGCACTGTCCACAGCTGAAGCTGAATATATAGCTGCTGGTAGTTGTTGTGCTCAAGTATTATGGCTTAAGCAACAACTAAAGGACTATAGAGTTAAACTAGATAATATTCCTATTAAGTGTGATAATACTAGTGCCATCAATCTTACTAAAAATCCAGTTCAGCACTCTAAAGCCAAACACATAGAAATAAGGTACCATTTTATTAGGGATCATGTGCAAAATGGAAATATATGTATTGAGCATATATGCACTGAAAAACAATTAGCCGACATATTTACGAAACCATTGAGTGAAGATAGATTCTGCATGCTAAGGAGGGAATTAGGCATATGTGATCCTTTTTATTGAAGAAATATAAAAGGGAGCTAGTAGTCTCATGATACATTCTTCCAATTTCTAAAATCCCATGAAACATGAGTCAAATTTGTTATCTAGAGATTCCTTACTCATGTATCATTGTCCCATAAAGAGTTTATAAGGATTGGAAGCAAGGAAAATTCTTAGAAGCAAAAAGGAAGAGAAAAGAAAAAATTCTGCACTTGGGTCGACCCAACCCTGAATAGGGTCGACCCAACGTTGAGTCGACCCAAGAAAAATCTTGAGTCGACCCAACGTCGGGACCCCACTGTTAAAAGGGGACCCGAGAGCATTGTTAGGACACTGTTTGCCCTTGTCCTCTTCTGAATACTCTAATCCCCACTCTCCAAACTCCTCCAAACTCCTCCAAACAGTAGATTACCTTGAGATCTTAGAGAAATGGGACCCAAAAGAGCCGTAGCCAAGAGATCCGGAAGAGTCACACGGATCCAACGGGAGGAAATGCAACCTACGGAGCCATCTACCGTGTCTCCACGACGTGAGGCATGTGCGGAGGCCCCTCCTCCTCCTTCCCCCTCAGTGATACTTGCAAGATTTGCGGGGAGACCGGTTACAACGGGGAGAAGGATCCATTCCGAGTTCTTTGATCAAGAAGGGTTTCGGTTGAGGGAATGGATCCAAAGGCAAGGTTGGGAGTATCTTTGCTCCCTAGACGTGATGATCTACCCCGGATTGGTTCAGGAGTTCTATGCCTTCCTCAAAACTGGTATGGGAGGGCTTGTTTCGGAAGTTCGAGGGGTTCGAGTTCGAGTTTCCGAGGAGAGCTTGAGTGAGCTACTTCATCTACCCTGCGTAGGAGCCACTCCGGAAAAGCCTGAAAACAAAATGAGAGCTCTACAGTTGATCATGGAAAATGAGAACTTCGACTTTTCCGCGAAGGTAATAGCTAGTTCTCTTACTGCTGAAATGAGATTACTGCTCAGTATAATAAATAGAATCTTATTTCCAAAGACCGGGAGATTCGATCTCATCACAGAGCGAGATCTAGCAGTGATGGAGTGTATGATTCAGGGGATTCCCCTAAATCTTCCGGCCATGATACTGAGACAGATGAGGAAGGTGATGTGCAACTCCAGGGTATCACTACCTTATGGTATGATACTCACCTTGATTTTTCGACAGCACGGTTTAGCTCTCGAGGAGGAGGCATCCAAGAGTCTGCATCATACTGACACATACACTGCACGGACACTTATACGCATGGGATATGAGAAAGTGAACGGGCAGTGGATTCACACTGGAGCAGGCATTCAGGGTGAGGCACCAGAGGGAGATGCACCAGAGGATGAGGATGAGGAGCATATGGATCATCCTACTGCACCTTCAGAGGCTGGACCATCATCATCCGTTCCTCTGAGAGATACGGATGAGTTCTGGAGCAGGATGACTGAGCTCATGTCAGCTCAGGCGAGGACTATCACTGACGGGCTGACGAGCCGATTGGACGCCCGATTGGACGTCATGTCTGCTGAGATCAGTGATCTGAGGCAGCAGATAGGAGCACTCCGGAGAGAGAGAGAGACCCATGGACCATCTGTGCCACAGGCTGCTGAGTTAGAGATTTCGGCACAGAGTCATCCAGCTCGTCGTGCTCCATGCCAGACACAGTCTCACCAGGCTCGACCTCCCCTCGCCACGTACACTAGGAGGATGAGGACTAGATCCCAGCCGTTAGAGTCTCCCTAGGCTGATCTTAGCATCTATATTTAGAGCCTAGGCTAGATATCTAGTTCTCGTATGTATTTTGCTTTTATCATGTATCTTTAAACTTTGATTCAGGAACATTGTATCTGTTTTTGTTTTTGGCATGAATGTATGAAAATGTTCCCATTTTGATCAATGAAATTTGAAGTTTGGTATTTATTACATCTTTTCCATGTATCTTTTTGATGATAACAAAAAGGGAGAGAAGTAAAGAAAGAGTATTTATTTTAGAAGAAGTAAAGATCTTAGGGGAGAAGTAAAGATATTGTTTAGAGTAAATAAAGTAACAAAAAGGGGAGAACTAAAGATATCTTTAGAGTAAGTAAAGAAAGATTAATAAGAGCAAAAGTAAAGAAAGTTAAAGAAAGGAGAAGTAAAGAAAAAGAAATAAGAAGTTATGTAAAGAAAGAGAAATAAGAACTTATGCAAGAAAAGAGAAATAATTGGGCAAACAAATTGAAAATCATATAAGAAAGCTTATACATCCAAGGGGGAGCAATTTGTAACAATGAAAATCATCAAATCAAAAATTTTTATCAAATTTCAGAATTTGGCACATATAATTTCAGAATTTGGCACGCACCTCTCGCACCCCGATACATAACCTGAAACTCATATTTTATCTCTAATTTTTGAAGTTTCATCGTTAATGAATTATAAATGAAAGGGGGAGCAATTCAAAAAGTCAAATTGGCAACATTTAAATGAAATAGGGGGAGATTTCACTCTTATATATGAAAAGCTGAAATTCAGCAAGTTAAGCCCTTTTAAAAACTGATCTTAAAGACAAGTATCAATAGGCTCATACTCTTTATTTTGTAATCATCAAAAAGGGGGAGATTGAGGATGATAGTGTTATTTTGATGATTAACAAGCAATTATCTAGAGTACGTTATAAGTTAAATTGATACTTCATTTATAAGACTATTACTCTCAGGATATTTGTATAAATTGATATAGATACATTTCATTGTTTATTTGAATGAATCTAACCTTGAGATGCAGCAAAGTGTGGATTGAGTCGACCCAAAGGATGATTGGGTCGACCCCGGCACATCAAGAAATCATTTGGCACACTTCTGCAAAAATGGCACAGATGAACAGTGAGTTGGGTCGACCCAAGGAAAGCATGAGTCGGCCCAAACATCAAGATCCTCAAAACAAGACAGAACAATGGTTCTCTGGATTCACTGAGAGGGTCGACCCAAGAAGTAGTTGAGTCGACCCAAGCTTGAGTCGACCCAAACCCTGAGAGGGTCGACCCAAAGGCAAGACAGAAAAGAAGACAGAAAATGGTTCTCTGGAATTACTGAGAGGGTCGACCCAAGAAGAAGTTGAGTCGACCCAAGTGAACTTTGAGTCGACCCAAAGAATGGTTGGGTCGACCCAAGGGAAGGAAGGCTGAATTTCAAGTTTCTGTGTTTTCTGAGAGAGTCGACCCAAGGAATGTTTGAGTCAACCCAAGTGAAAGTTGGGTCGACCCAAGGACAGGTTGAGCCGACCCAAACACGGGCTGAAGCATAACGGCTAGTTCTGCAGATGTACTTTTTGTCCTTCCCAAAGTCAGTAATGGCTAGTTTTTGAATTCTAACCATTGGGGCTTGTTCAATGGATGTAGGAGACTATTTAAAGTGGCACTATTCATCAGATAGAACAACCTTTTTTTGAAAGCAATATCAAAGAGTACACAAGAAAACAAAAGTGCCCTAATCTTCTTCATCCAAGTGCTTCATTCAAGAATCAAAGAAAGGGGTTGAGCAGATTCAAAGAGTCATCAAGTGCTCCATCCTCCCTTGTAGAGTGAAGCATCCTTGACAAAGAAGAGAGAAGCCACTTCAAAGCGATAAATATTTTCTATACTCTTCTTTGTAGTTTATATTGTTTCATTTGCTCATTTAGGAGTTTAAATCTTCTTTCTTTATTTGTTAAACAACTTGTAAAGGTTGGTTGGTGAGCCCGGAAAACCAACGGAGTAGGTTGATTGGTGAACCCGGAAAACCAATTGTAAAGGTTCGTTGGTGAGCCCGTAAAACCAACAAAGGTTTTTGGTGAACCCGGAAAACCAAAGTGTAAAGGTTCGTTGGTGAGCCCGTAAAACCAACAAAGGTTTTTGGATTGTGAGCCCGGAAAATAATCCAACTATAATCCGCGAGATTATAGTGAATTCCCAAGGGGTCGCTTGGGGAGTGGACGTAGGTGCTAAGGAGAGCACCGAACCACTATACTTTGTGTTGTTTGTGTTGTGATTTGCTTTAGCTTACTAACCATCCATTTGACTTGAGTAAGATAGTTTAAATTTAAAAGAAACCAATTCATCCCCCCCCCCTCTTGGCTTGTCACCTTGGGCAACACTAATTATTATGAAACACTAATTAAGAAACATACTAATGAAACTAAAATCTTAATTGAGAAAAATAAAGAACTAAATCAGAAAAACCAACTTCTCACTGAAAGCTATGATAAACTTAAGAAAAACAATGAATTGTTTTCAGAAGATAATAGAAGATTAACTAAAGAAGTTGACAAATTAAAACCTGTTGTTGAAAGATTTACTTTCAGCTCTAAAAAATTGAACCTAATGATAAATAATCAAAGAGCTGAATTTGATAAAATTGGATTGGGATATCAACCTTGGTACATCCAAAAATCTTTCAAGAATATGTTTGTTAAAATAATTTCTAATTATTTTAAAACAGATTCTTATAATGCTGATAAACAGGAACAAAAGCTAAGCAAAATCTCTTCTGTTGTTCCTAAATCTGTACATTACAAATTTGATAAACCTAAAAGGCAAAAATAGAAAACTGAAGGTTTATCTACTACTCATGTTAAATCTATGTTTGTTAAATTTAACAAGAGGATGCAGAAATATACTCCTTGTAATCCTAAAATCTGCAAATCTATGGACAAAATAGCTATTAAGAAAATATGGGTTCCAAAAGAAACAATAATAGCTAACCTGCAAGGATCCAAAAGAGCTTGGATTCCTAAGTTGAAAATCTGAATATTTTCTGCAGATGTGTCTAGCATTTAAGGCTCCAACAAAAGATATTAATTTGGACATTGGGTGCTCTAGACATATATTAAAGAATGAAACTTAAAATATACTTAAGAAAAGTAATTAAAATCAAAAGAATAATAAAATTAGTAATCTTTGCATCTCATCATTCTCTTTGCCTTAGTATCTGATTAAAATATGAATTGCAGGTATTAATCAGTTTTGTGATATAGGTAATATTTTTAAAAATATAATCAAATCACTTCATTTTATAGTATGCTTTACTTACTGTTGGATAAGTTGCTAAATGATTAATCAATTTATTAAGAATAATTCTATGAATTCTCTATATGCTTGATTGAGAGTTTTTATCCATGGTATTATCTTCTATTAATTATAAACATAAGAATGTCTACTTGGTATATTTTTAAATATATGCATTAAGAATACCAAGATTAAAGAGACTAGTTTTGGCATGTAAAATCAACTCATACTAGTATGGACTTAATCTCAAAAGACCTTGTCATTGGTTCACTTAGATTATTTTTTGCAAGGTCAAAGTTTGTTATGTATGTCATCTAGAAAAATAAACTAGAATCATTTCTAAATCTGAAAATATTGTTTTCACCTTTTAGCCTTTGGAAATTCTTCATAAGAACTTATTTGGATCTCTAGGATTGTGAACCTAGGAGATAAGCTTTTTGATGTTGTAATTATGGATAATTTCTCGAAGCTAACATTGGTTTGGTTCTTAGCACTTAAATTGAAATATTTTCTGCATTAGCACAAACTTACAAAAGGTTTCAAATGAAAAAAAAAGGTTTGCAAACTGTGAAAGTATCATGGCACAGTTTTGAAAACCAATTTGTCAATAAGGTTTGCACAGAAAATGGTATTGAATACAATTATTTTTGCACCAAGAATACTATTACATATGGGGGTTATAAAAATATAAAAATAGAACCTTTGTTGTGTAAGGACAATGCTTTGTGATAGCAGTTGATTAATACTATCATCACAGCTTGTCATATTATAAGGTTTCTATTAAATCTATTTTTAAAGAAAACCCCATGTGAACTCTTGAAAAACAGAAAATCAAATGGTGCATACCTTCATGTTTTTCAGTTATACATATTATGTTTCAAGAATGAAATATATGCCAAATCTGATAAAACAAGTGTTTCTTTGGATATTACTCTTTAAGCAATGCATATAGAATATTCAATGAAAAGATACTAGTTGTAGAAATATCAATTTATATTATTCTTATTAAAACTAGATCTTTTATTGAGAATATAGTTTATCATTTTGATTCTATGTAACAATCTGAATTTTGATAGAAACAATTGTTTAAGATAATTTGATTAAAACTTAGCTAGCATGTCTCATTGATAATTATCTTAAGCAAATAGAATCTAAACTAAATTGATTCTGAAAACAAAAAATTGTTTTGATCTTGATGAATCTTCCTATTGCCTCACATGCTTGTCCTTGAACCATTTTGGTTCATAAAACTATCTTTTTAGTTCAAGTGATATATGCTTACTTATATTTAGGCAATCTCTTGAGTAAAGTGGCTCAATATTCAATTATCGTCATATCTTATGTTGAGTCATCTAGTTAAAAAATATGTTGTATGAATGTTTTGTATCTTGAAGAAACTAATGATTTTTCTTCAAGAAAGAAAAGGATTTTATTAATAATGCAGGATCCTTGAGTAAGAAAATGAGAGATGTCAACTTAAAGGACACCTTCACATAAGATACAATAAACATTCATATGCAAACAAAAAAGGGGATATTTTTCAGCCAAAAGTTTACACATAAGAAATCTAGTAGGTATTTGACTTGAAGAATGCAGAATGAATTGATAATTTTAAATACCTCTCTCATAAATTAGCTGAGCAAAGTCAATAACTTAAATCTTATTGTGGCATGATTAAAGTATTTAATTATTAATTTCTTGATATCATGTTTATATATATATTGATTGACTTATGCTTTTAGAAATTGTTTCATGATCTGTCCAAACTAAAATATATCTTTGCCTATGTCATAACCATGAAATACACAAGTTTATGCTTAAAATTTTGACTTAAAATAACTTGTGAGAAGTTATGAATGCTTGAGCATAATTAGATTATTTTTCTTATTCTACTCTTTCATATAAATTACTTGAAATAATAAAAAGAAAGAGAGATAAAGAAAAGAAAATGAAGATTATTTAAGAAAAGTATAAGCTAAGTAAAAGCAAATACTCTAATTTTAAGGAAAGGCAAAACAAAGATAATATATTCGACATATTTGTGAGGCTTGTGTGAGCATTCTTTTGGAAAAGATAAAATCAGTGCTAAATTGTATTTAAATAGGGAGGACTTTATATTGAAAAGAATTGATTTTAATCCTTGACATGCTTGCTCTTAATGTTTTAATATATGATGTTATGACTTAATGCATATTATGTTTTGCATGTGACATGATGTTTTGAATTATGTGTTTTCAATATTCAAATAACAAAGATCTTTTCTAAATATAATTTGTAATGCTTCATGCCTAGATAATTTGATTGAAATATGTTGTTATCAACAACAAAATCATTTTATTTTAGTGAATATATTCTAAAAAATAAAAGAAAATAATAATCTAAATTTGCAAATTAGGCAGAATAAATTATTTCTGAGTTATCCTTTATCTTGCCTAACATTGGTACATAATAAATTGCTCCAATTTGTACCAAAATTCAATATTAACTACAAAGATTCTGAATGTGCTCTGATGTGCTTGAAATATGTATTTTCAATCTTAATAACTTAAGATGAGCTACAATGTAGAAGATACATATCTCAAATTATAAATTTTGAAAGCCTCCTTGAAAACTCTTATGAAATTCAGAATATGACCTAGTGAAAAAGTTTAAACTCCATATAAAATGCTTATATCTTTACATTTTTGTAATTTTCATTATATGCTTCAAAGATTGCATCATGCTGGAGAATAATTTACAATGATTCTTAGATAAAAACTACAGCTTAAGAAAAATAGAATTAATTTTGATACCTTGGTTGTTTGCTTCGATACGCATCTGAAACATATCATTTTTTATCTTATAAATGTACTGAAATTGGTCTAAATGATGTGTTTTTCAATGATCTTGATTGCAAACAAATGGTTCTAAACATATGATGTTATTTTGATATTAAAAAGATTTATGGTGCTTCATATATACATTGTTGAAAAACTATGACTAAGAAATTAATATTTTGAATATACACTCCTGCATAATTAAATGCTTCTATCATTAAAAATAAAAGCTATTTTTAAGAAGAGAGTTAATGATCCTAAAGCTTAAAATATTTCAACTCACTTCAATAATTCTTATAGGAAAGAAAATGTAATTACTTTTTAAGGAAATTTGAGCTTCAAAAGAATTATTTTCTGATTAATATTTCCATACATATTCAAAAAAAATAAGAGAAAATATAATTTATTCTTGAAAGATTAAAAAGAGTGATTGCTATAAATTTTAAAAAATTCTGGATCACTCTACATTCTTGATATTATAGAAGAACAAAAAAAAAAGTTTGAAAGAAAATGCATCTTTTGTGGGGGAGCTTTAAATACTCAATCTCTTTATTGAAAATTGAGGATGATAGTGTTATTTTGATGATTAACAAGCAATTATCTAGAGTATGTTATAAGTTAAATCGATACTTCATTTATAAGTCTATTACTCTCAGTATATTTGTATAAATTGATATAGATACATTTCATTGTTTATTTGAATGAATCTAACCTTGAGATGCAGCAAAGTGTAGATTGAGTCGACCCAAAGGATGATTGGGTCGACCCCGGCACATCAAGAAAGTATTTGGCACACTTCTGCAAAAATGGCATAGATGAACAGTGAGTTGGGTCGACCCAAGGAAAGCATGAGTCGACCCAAACATCAAGATCCTCAAACAACTCAGAAAATGGTTCTCTGGATTTACTGAGAGGGTCGACCCAAGATATAGTTGAGTCGACCCAAGCTTGAGTCGACCCAAACCCTGTGTGGGTTGACCTAAAGGCAAGACAGAACAGAAGACAGAAAAGGTTCTCTGGAAACCCTGTTAGGGTCGACCCAAGAAGAAGTTGAGTCGACCCAACTAAACCTTGAGTCGACCCAAAGAAAGGTTGGGTCGACCCAAGTGAAGGAAGGCTGAATTGCAAGTTTCTGTGTTTCTGAGAGGGTCGACCCAAGGAATGTTTGAGTCGACCCAAGTGAAAGTTGGGTCGACCCAAGGATAGGTCCCAAACACGGGCAGAAGCATAACGGCTAGTTCTGCAGATGTACTTTTTGTCCTTCCAACAGTGAGTAACGGCTAGTTTTTGAATTCTAACCATTGGGGCTTGTCCAATCGATGTAGGAAACTATTTAAAGTGGCACTATTCATCAGATAGAACATCCTTTCCAAAGAATATCAAAGAGTACACAAGAAAGAGAAAGTGCCCTAATCTTCTTCATCCAAGTGCTTCATTCAAGAATCAAAGAAAGGGGTTGAGCAGATTCAAAGAGTCATCAAGAGCTCCATCCTCCCTTGAAGAGTGAAGCATCCTTGACAAAGAAGAGAGAAGTCACTACAAGCGATAAATACTTTCTAAACTCTTCTTTGTAGATTATATTATTTTATTTGCTCATCTAGGAGTTTAAATCTTCTTTCTTTATTTGTTAAACTACTTGTAAAGGTTGGTTGGTTAGCCCGCAAAACCAACGGAATAGGTTGATTGGTGAACCCGGAAAACCAATTGTAAAGGTTCGTTGGTGAGCCCGTAAAACCAACAAAGGTTCGTTGGTGAGCCCGTAAAACCAACATAGGTTTTTGGTGAACCCGGAAAACCAAAGTGTAAAGGTTTTTGGATTGTGAGCCCGAAAAATAATCCAACTGTAATCCGCGGGATTATAGTGAATTCCCAAGGGGTCGCTTGGGGAGTGGACGTAGGTGCTAAGGAGAGCACCGAACCACTATACTTCTTGTTGTTTGTATTGTGATTTATTTAAGTTTACTAACTCATCATTTAATACAAGTAAGATAGTTAAAAGTAAAAGAAACCAATTCACCCCCCCTCTTGGCTTGTCACCTTGGGCAACAAGTGGTATCAGAGCAAGGTGCTCCAATAGTACTCATTGATCTCACAATCAAGAGTTAAAGATCATGACAACCTAAGTGGGATGTTCTATGAGTGAGGGGCAATCCACAAATAGACCACCTCTATTTAATGGCACAAACTACACATATTGGAAAGCTAGGATGAGGATATTCATTCAAGCTTTAGACTATGAATTATGGTATATTATTACTAGAGGACCTCACACACCCACACTTAATATAGAGGGCACTATCATACCCAAACCAGAAATGGATTGGAATGAAAGTGATAGAAGATTGGCACAGTTAAATGCAAAAGCTATTAATGTACTTTATTGCTCATTAGATGTAAGTGAATTTAATAGAATATCTACTTGCATCTCTGCTAAAGAAATTTGGGACAAACTTGAGGTCACTCATGAAGGGACCAATCAAGTTAAGGAGTCAAAGATAAACATATGAGTACACAAGTATGAATTGTTTAAAATGGAATCTACTGAGTCCATAACTGATATGTTTACTCGTTTTACTGAAATTATAAATGGGCTTAAGAGTTTAGGAAAGTCTTATACTAACTCTGAATTGGTGCGAAAAAATCTCAGATCTCTACCAAAAATTTGGGAGGCCAAGGTAACCGCAATTCAAGAAGCTAAGGACCTCAACACACTGCAATTAGAGGAGCTTCTAGGATCACTCATGACCCATGAATTGACAATGAGGTAAAATTCGGAAGATGAGGTTAAGAGAAGAAAGCCCATTGCCCTAAAGACTACCACCCCTAAACAACAAACTGAATCGGAAGATTCAGATGATGATGATGAATTTGATGAAGAAGGGATGGCTATGCTTGAAAGAAAATTTAGAAAATTTATGAGTGGTAAGAATAGATTTTATAGAAAGAAACCTTTCCTCAAAGGTAGCTCAAGCTAAGAAAAGGGTAAGGACAAAGAAAAGGAAAAAGAAACTCCTATTTGCTATGAGTGTAACAAACCCGGGCATTATAAGATAGATTGCCCAGATTTGAAATGGATGACAAGAAAACTGAAAAAGAAGAACTTCATGGCTGAATGGAGTGAAAGTGAGGAGTCAAGTTCTGAAGAGGAAGATCATCAAGAGACGGCCCAAATGTGTCATATGGCCAATGACGATGAGGTAGATTCTGAACTTGACTGTGATTTTACTGTTGATGAATTACATGATGCATTCTTAGAACTCATGGAAGAACATAAGAAACTAATCAATAAAAATAAAGTTCTAAAAGAAGAAAATCAATCTCTTATCAAAGATAAGTTAAAACTGTCTCATAACTATGAAACATTAAGTAGGAAACTTACAAATGAAACCAAGAATCTAATTGCTGAAAATATCAAGTTAAAAGAAGATGCTGAAAAATATAAATCCTTGGTAGATAAATTTACACTTAGTTCTACTAAATTAAATATGATTCTTGATAGTCAAAAAGCTGTATATGATAAGGCTGGATTAGGATATAAAACAAATAGGAAACAAAAATTCTTAAAGAACATTTTTGTAAAAGCTAAAAGTGAAAATATTACTTGTCATTGCTGCAATAAATTAGGACATAGAGCATATGAATGTAACTATAGAAAGTCCAGTCAAAATAAATTAAGTAATAATCAAAAGATTGAATTCAAGAAAGTTTGGGTTCCAAAAGGAACATCAAGTACTAACCCTAAAGGACCCAACATAGTTTGGGTACCTAAAGCTCTTTCTTGATCTTGATTGCAGGGGTGTCTTGCAGCTGATAAAGTGGAAAAATGATGGTATCTAGATAGCGGCTGTTCAAGACACATGACCGGTGACGTAGATCAATTTGTCACCTTGGAATCAAAGAAGGGTGGAGTAGTAACCTATGGAGACAATGGTAAAGGGCATATCATTGGAAAGGGTAAAATTTTTATTACTCCATCTATTTTTATAGAAAATGTCTTATTAGTTAAGGGATTGAAACATAATCTGCTTAGCATAAGTCAATTTTGTGATAAAGGGTTTAAAGTCACATTTGAAGCATCTGTATGCATAATCACAAATCCTAAAGATAATAGCATTGTACTTGTAGGACCAAGGCAAAGAAATATATACTTGGTAGATCTTCATGATTTAGGCAAGAAAAATGGATTATGCTTAATTACTAATGAAGAAAAGAAAAATGAAACAAGTTGGCTTTGGCATCGTAGACTAGGACATGCTAGTATGGAATTAATCTCAAAACTAGTCAAGAAGGAATTAATAAAGGATGTGCCAAAATTGATTTTTGAAAAGGACAAAATCTGTGGACCATGTTCATTGGGAAGACAAACTAAATCATCTTTCAAATCAAAGAATATAGTATCAGCAACTAGGCCTTTTGAACTTATACACATGGATTTATTTGGACCCACTAGAACTGCGAGTCTAGGAAGGAAGAAGTATGGACTAGTTATTGTTGATGATTTTTCAAGATATACATGGGTTTTATTTTTGGCACATAAGAATGAAGCATTTTCAGAATTCTTGAAACTATATAATAATATCATAAATGAAAAGAAACTCACCTTAGTAGCAATTCGAAGTGATCATGGTACTGAATTTGAAAATCAACACTTTGAAGAATTTTGCACTAAAAATGGTATTTCACATCAATTTTCAGCACCTAGAACGCCTCAACAAAATGGGGTTGTTGAAAGGAAAAATAGGACATTGGCAGAAATGGCACGCACGATGTTGTGTGAGTCAAATCTTTTAAAGTACTTTTGGGCTGAAGCTATAAGCACTGCTTGCCATATTCTAAATCGAGTTTTAATACGACCAATAACCAAGAAAACTCCTTATGAACTTTGGAAGAATAAGAAACCAACTGCTAAATATCTTAAAGTATTTGGATGTAGATGTTTCATCTTAAACAATGGCAAGGAGGATCTAAGTAAATTTGATGCCAAGTCAGATGAAGGTATCTTCTTAGGATACTCCACATCTAGCAGGGCATACAGAGTATTCAATAAAAGAACTCTAGTAGTGGAAGAGTCAGTCAATATTATATTTGATGAGTCTGATAGTGAGTCTGCTAGGAAAGAAAATATTGTTGATGATGATATGGAATTATCGACTATGAAAAGTTGAATATTGATGACGTGCCAATTCAAGATAAGGGAGATGATTGCATGCCACCACAATCTCAAAACTTGCCAAAGGAATGGAGGTATGCATATGGACACCCTAAAGACTTAATCATTGGTGATCCATCTCAAGGGGTAAGAACTTGATCATCACTTAGAAATTTAAATGATTATCTTGCTTTTGTTTCACAATTAGAACCTAAGACTTATGAAGAAGCTGAAAAAGATACTAATTGGATAAATACCATGCAAGAAGAATTAAATCAATTTAAAAGAAGTAATGTATGGACATTAATTGAAAGACCAAAGCATAACTCAGTAATTGGAACAAAATGGATATTTAGAAATAAATTAGATGAAAATGGAGTAGTTATAAGAAATAAGGCTAGACTTGTAGCTAAGGGATACAATCAAGAAGAAGGAATAGATTTTGATGAAACATTTGCTACTGTAGCTAGATTAGAGGCTATTAGATTACTTCTAGCATTTGCATGTTTCATGAATTTCAAATTGTATCAAATGGATGTGAAGAGTGCATTCTTAAATGGTTTTATTGAGGAGGAAGTATATGTAGAACAACCTCCTGGTTTTGAGAATCATGAATTGCCAAATCATGTGTTTAAACTACATAAGGCATTATATGGATTAAAGCAAGCTCCTAGGGCTTGGTATGATCGATTAAGCAAATTTCTACTTAATAATGACTTTAGTAGAGAAAATGTAGATAAAACACTATTTCTCAAAAGAAAGGACAAAAATCTATTAGTGGTTCAAATATATGTAGATGACATAATCTTTGGTGCCACAAATGATACTCTTTGCAAAGAATTTGCTGATTTAATTCATGGAGAATTCGAAATGAGTTTGATGGGAGAACTAAGCTTCTTTCTAGGATTACAAATCAAACAAACTAAGGAAGGCATTTTCATTCATCAAACTAAGTATACAAAGGAAATACTAAAGAAGTTTGGAAATGAAAATCATAAGGGAGTAGACACTCCAATGAATCCTACTAGTAAGCTAGATAAAGATGAAAAAGGGAAGAGTATTGATATTAAGCTTTATAGAGGACTAATTGGATCCTTGCTCTACCTTACTGCTAGTAGACCCGACATTGTATTTAGTGTAGGAATATGTGCTAGATACCAATCGGATCCTAAGGAGTCACATTTAAGTGCTGTTAAAAGAATCCTTAGATATTTAAGAGGAACTACCAATATAGGATTATGGTACTCAAGAGACTCCTGTCTAGATTTGCTTGCATATTCAGATGCTGATTTTGCCGGATGCAAATTAGATAGGAAGAGCACAAGTGGCACATGTCAATTCTTAGGAAATAATTTATTCCTATTAAGTGTGATAATACTAGTGCCATCAATCTTACTAAAAATCCAGTTCAGCACTCTAAAGCCAAACACATAGAAATAAGGTACCATTTTATTAGGGATCATGTGCAAAATAGAAACATATGTATTGAACATATATGTACTGAAAAACAATTAGCCGACATATTTACAAAACCCTTGAGTGAAGATAGATTCTGCACGCTAAGGAGGGAATTAGGCATATGTGATCCTTTTTATTGAAGAAATATAAAAGGGAGCAAGTAGTCTCATGATACATTCCTCCAATTTCTAAAAACCCATGAAACATGAGTCAAACTTGTTATCTATAGATTCCTTACTCATGTATCATTGTCCTAGAAAGAATTTATAAGGATTGGAAGCAAGAAAAATTTTTAGAAGCAAAAAGGAAGAGAAAAGAAAAATTCTGCACTTGGGTCGACCCAACCCAGAATAGGGTCGACCCAACGTTGAGTCGACCCAAGAAATTTCTTGAGTCGACCCAACGTCGGGACCCCACTGTTAAAGGGGGACCCGAGAGCACTATTAGGACACTGTTTGCCCTTGTCCTCTTCTGAATACTCTAATCCCCACTCTCCAAACTCCTCCAAACTCCTCCAAACAGTAGATTACCTTAAGATCTTGGAGAAATGGGACCCAAAAGAGCCGTAGCCAAGAGATCCGGAAGAGTCTCACGGATTTAACGTGAGGAAAGGCAACCTACGGAGCCATCTACCGTGTCTCCACAATGTGAGGCACGTGCGGAGCCACCTCCTCCTCCTTCCCCCTCAGTTATACTTGCAAGATTTGCGGGGAGACCGATTACAACGGGGAGAAGGATCCATTCCGAGTTCTTTGATCAAGAAGGGTTTAGGTTGAGGGAATAGATCCAAACGCAAGGTTGGGAGTATCTTTGCTCCCTAGATGTGATGATCTACCCCGGATTAGTTCGGGAGTTCTATGCCTTCCTTAAAACTGGAATGGGAGGGCTTGTTTCGGAAGTTCGAGGAGTAAGGGTTCGAGTTTCCGAGGAGAGTTTGAGTGAGCTACTTCATCTACCCTGCGAAGGAGCCACTCCGGAAAAGCCTGAAAATAAGATGAGAGCCCTTCAGTTGATAATGGAAAATGAGGACTTCGACTTTTCGGAGAAGGTAATAGCTAGCTCTCTTTCTACTGAAATGAGATTACTGCTCAGCATTATAAATAGGATTTTGTTTCCGAAGAGTGGGAGATTCGATCTCATCACAGAGCGAGATCTAGTAGTGATGGAGTATATTATTCAGGGTATTCCCCTGAATCTCCCGGCCATGATACTGAAGCAGATGAGGAAAGTGATCTGCAACTCCAGAGTATCACTACCTTATGGTATGATACTCACGTTGATTTTTCGACAGCACGGTATATCTGTCGAGGGGGAGGCATCCAGGAGTCTGCTTCATACTGACACATATACTGCATGGATACTTATACGCATGGGATATGAGAAAGTGAACGGGCAGTGGATTAATACTGGAGTAGGGATTCAGGGTGAGGCACCAGAGGGTGATGCACCAGATCATGGAGACCCTATCCTTGAGGATGAGGAGCATATGGATCATCCTACTGCACCTTCGGAGGCTGGACCATCGTCATCTGTTCCTTCGAGAGATACAGATGAGTTCTGGAATAGGATGACTGAGATCATGTCAGCTCAGGCGAGGACTATCACTGACGGGCTGACGAGCAGATTAGATAGTATGTCAGCTCAGGCGAGGACTATTACTGATGGGCTGACGAGCCGACTGGACATCATGTCTGCTGAGATCAGTGATCTGAGGCAGCAGATAGGAGCACTCCGGAGAGAGAGAGAGACCCATGGACCATCTGTGCCACAGGCCGCTGAGTCAGAGATTTCGGCACAGAGTCATCCAGCTCGTCGTGCTCCACGCCAGACACAGTCTCACCAGGCTCGACCTCCCCTCGCCACGTACTAGGAGGATGAGGACTAGATCCCAGCCAATAGATACTTCCTAGGCTGATATTAGCATTTCTGTTTAAAGCCTAGGCTCGATATCTAGTCTCATATGTATTTTGCTTTTATCATGTATCTTTAAACTTTGATTAAGGAACATTGTATTTGTTTTTGTTTTTGGGCATGAATGTACTAAAATGTTTCTATTTTGATCAATGAAGTTTGAATGTTTGTTATTTATTGTGTCTTTTCCCATGCATTTGTTTGATGATAACAAAAAGGGGGAGAAGTAAAGAAAGAGTAATAGGGGGAGAAGTAAAGGTAGAGTGATAAGAGGAGAAGTAAAGAAAGAAGGAGAAATAACGAAATAACTTGTAAAACAAATTGAAAATCATATAGGAAAGCATATACATCCAAGGGGGAGCAATTTGCAACAATGAAAATGATCAAGTCAAAAATTTCTATCAAATTTCAGAATTTGACACATAGAATTTCAGAATTTGGCACGCACCTTTCACACCTCGATACATAACCTGAAACTCATGTTTTATCTCAAATTTTTGGAGTTTCATCTTTAATGAATTATAAATGAAAGGGGGAGCAATTCAAAAAGTCAAATTGGCAATATTTGAATGATATAGGGGGAAACTTCACTCTTATATATGAAAAGCTGAAATTCAGCAAGTTAAGCCCTTTCAAAAACTGATTTTAAGATAAGTATCAATAGGCTCATACTCTTTATTTTGTAATCATCAAATAGGGGGAGATTGAGGATGATAGTGTTATTTTGATGATTAACAAGCAATTATCTAGAGTATGTTATAAGTTAAATCGATACTTCATTTATAAGTCTATTACTCTCAGTATATTTGTATAAATTGATATAGATACATTTCATTGTTTATTTGAATGAATCTAACCTTGAGATGCAGCAAAGTGTGGATTGAGTCGACCCAAAGGATGATTGGGTCGACCCCGGCACATCAAGAAAGCATTTGGCACACTTCTGCAAAAATGGCACAGATGAACAGTGAGTTAAGTCGACCCAAGGAAAGCATGAGTCGACCCAAACATCAAGATCCTCAAACAACTCAGAAAATGGTTCTCTGGATTTACTGAGAGGGTCGACCCAAGATATAGTTGAGTCGACCCAAGCTTGAGTCGACCCAAACCCTGTGTGGGTCGACCCAAAGGCAAGACAGAACAGAAGACAGAAAAGGTTCTCTAGAAACCCTGTTAGGGTCGATCCAAGAAGAAGTTGAGTCGACCCAACTGAACCTTGAGTCGACCCAAAGAAAGGTTGGGTCGACCCAAGTGAAGGAAGGCTGAATTGCAAGTTTCTGTGTTTCTGAGAGGGTCGACCCAAGGAATGTTTGAGTCGACCCAAGTGAAAGTTGGGTCGACCCAAGGACAGGTTGAGCCGACCCAAACACGGGCAGAAGCATAACGGCTAGTTCTGCAGATGTACTTTTTGTCCTTCCAATAGTGAGTAACGGCTAGTTTTTGAATTCTAACCATTGGGGCTTGTCCAATGGATGTAGGAAACTATTTAAAGTGGCACTATTCATCAGATAGTACATCCTTTCCAAAGAATATCAAAGAGTACACAAGAAAGAGAAAGTGCCCTAATCTTTTTCATCCAAGTGCTTCATTCAAGAATCAAAGAAAGGGGTTGAGCAGATTCAAAGAGTCATCAAGAGCTCCATCCTCCCTTGAAGAGTGAAGCATCCTTGACAAAGAAGAGAGAAGTCACTACAAGCGATAAATACTTTCTAAACTCTTCTTTGTAGATTATATTGTTTTATTTGCTCATCTAGGAGTTTAAATCTTCTTTCTTTATTTGTTAAACTACTTGTAAAGGTTGGTTGGTTAGCCCGCAAAACCAACGGAATAGGTTGATTGGTGAACCCGGAAAACCAATTGTAAAGGTTCGTTGGTGAGCCCGTAAAACCAACAAAGGTTCGTTGGTGAGCCCGTAAAACCAACATAGGTTTTTGGTGAACCCGGAAAACCAAAGTATAAAGATTTTTGGATTGTGAGCCCGGAAAACAATCCAACTGTAATCCGCGGGATTATAGTGAATTCCCAAGGGGTCGCTTGGGGAGTGGACGTAGGTGCTAAGTAGAGCACCGAACCACTATACTTCTTGTTGTTTGTATTGTGATTTGTTTAAGTTTACTAACTCATCATTTAACACAAGTAAGATAGTTAAAAGTAAAAGAAACCAATTCACCCCCCCCTCTTGGCTTGTCACCTTGGGCAACAAAAATTATCTTCAAACTCTAAACTCTCAAATGGAATGATTAATTAAGGAGGAGAAAGAAAATTTTAGAGGGAGAGATCATATAGAACTTAATCGTATAAATTCGCATATAAAGATGAGACAAAGAATACTAAATGTAAAGTGGTATTAAACTTTGTGCTTCATTGAATATCTTTTGAAAGTTGGATTTCCATCTATATTCATCGGTAAATCATTTATTTCTGAAAATTAATTGAAAAGGATTCCATTTGTCTTAGTATCAAAAATTTATCTTGGAATCTACTTATGAGTTCTTATTGGGTTGCACTTTAGTGTTTCAATCCTGAACCAATTCATTTTAATTGATTTTGATGCTATGATCTTTAAAGGAGTAAAATAAAGTCTTTAAAAGAGCTCTAAAAGAACTTTCAAAGTCTTGAATTTTATGTATCCTACATTGCATAAATTCATGTTTTGGTATTTATGCCCCAATACTTTTATATCATGAAAGAACTTTGAAGTCATTAAGAATTAAGGATTCACCATAATCTTATATTTTTCGAGTATATAAGTTTTGATCTTTATCTGGTTTTATACTATACTCTGAAAATTAATTAGATTGCTCTCATTTTGCTATATACTTAATATATTTAAAAAAAAATATTGGATTTTCATTCGTGTCTTCTTTGAATATTATTCTTAATACTCCTTGAAATAACTTGAAAAAGATTCCATCTACACTTGATTTGAAAACTGTCTTTGGAATCTATAATTAGAGATCTCTTCTAGCTCACATCTTAAATGTCTCATTTTTAAAGCCAAACTTTTCATCCTTGATTTTGATGTGATCCAATCATAATTTTAAAACTATCTCAATTGGCTCTGATCTATACTCATTATCTTGCCCTAACAGTATTGCCTTGAGTCACATAATTCATATTCTTGCAATAATTTGGCATGCAATGAATGAAATATTGTCTTGTGCTTAATATTTCATTATTTTGCAATCTTTGATGTTGTCAAATATATATATATATATATATATATATATATATATATATATATCTGAGTATATGCTCATAATGAAGCATGTTCATTATGACTAGTGTCTTCTAGATTTTGTATTTGTTTTGACCAGTATCTACTCTTTGTTATTGTCTGCATTTCTTCTCTAGAATATTATACTTTTGGCAAAGATGATGAAATACATTTTTTCTTTACTCATGATCTTTGTGTCATTACAATACTATCCATTGCTATTCATTCTTTTTGATGAGGACAAAAAGGGGGAGAAAGTATAAGAGAGAAACTAGAAGCAAATTCTATAAACAGAAACAGTATAGGGGAGAAAATATAAAAGGTATATATTATATATTTACGGGGAAGACATGTATTATACACTTAAGGGGGAGACATTTGACAAAGAAAAAAAATCTGAATCTAGCACATAATCATAGAGATTTTTCTTGCCTCGATACATGACTTGAAACTCTTGCTTTGACACAAACTTTTGAAAATTTTGTCTTAATGAAATACAAGAGTAAGGGGGAGCAAAGCTAAAACTCATTTGGCATCCATTTGGATAGGATAGGGGGAGTTCTTGGTTCATTTATACAAACTCTAAATAAGACTACTTTGAAACTCTTGAACCAAAAGTACTTTATGAATGTTAAATCTAACTTTTCATATGAATGCCAATTTGCTTACACTCAATATTTTATAATCATCAAAAAGGGGAAGATTGAGGATGATAATGTTATTTTGATGATTAACACAACCATTGAGGCCATATCAAATTAGAAATGCAAATTAACTCGATACTCATTGATAAATGGCACACCCTTGATACACTCATGATACATTAGGACTATATGGACAAAACCACTCTCAAGAATTGATAAACGAGATAAAATTTGTAATAGAGAATGGTAGAAAGCTTAAGAATCCATTTTGGCAAAGTTTCACTGTTGCCCAGTAAATACAACCCAAGAGGGGGGGGTGAATTGGGTCTTTTAAAACTTTTAAGCTTCTTTTGAAACTTTTTGATTAATTATGCTAAGTTGTATAGATGCACAGTGGAATTTAAACTTAGCAACAGTTTGATTTATTGAATGAGACTTGATTACGTAAATTGAATATGCTTGCAACTAAAGGATGCACGGATAAGAGTTAAGCAAGCAATTTATCTAAGTAAGTAGGTGAGCAAGTTAGACAATGACAAAAAGCATCACAAACACAACAAACATATAGTGGTTCGGTGCACCCCAGCACCTACATCCACTCCCCAAGACCTCTTGGGAATTTCACTATAATCCTACAGATTACAGCCGGTTGTTTTACAAGCTCACAACCCAACTTGTTGTTTTACGAGATCACAACGAACTCGGTCGGTTTTCACAGGCTCACCGACTCGAACCAACCGATTGTTTTCACGGGCTCACAATCCAACCCGGTTGGTTTTCCCAAAGGCTCACCAACCACAACCTTACAACGTTGGTTTTTCCCTTTGGCTCACCAACAAACCTTAACCCCTTGATTCAATCCCTTGATTGAATCAAGTTACAAGATATTAGAATAAAGGTTTAAAACAAATCAAAGCTTCTTAAACAAGCAAATATAACAATATAAACAATTGAACCCGCAAGAACCCTTTTAGCCGTTGGAAGCGTGGGAGATGATGGTTCTTCCGATGTGGATCGCGTTGGCTTGAATGTGAGCTTTGAATGCCAAACGGGAGAGAGTAGTTGAACACGAAATCTATTGGAAAACTTGAAGGCGCTTGATTTCTTCACTTGAATGCACTAACTCTCTTGAACCTCTTTTTCTCTCTTCTCTCTTGAATGATCTTGTATTGGGTTAGTAAGAAGATGTTGAGAAGCACTTAAGAGGTCCCTTTTATAGCCCCAAAAGCAAATATAGCCGTTAGACACAAAAAAGAGACGTTTGAAATTCAAATCAAACCTGAAAAAGTTGTTAGTCGCGTCCCAGGCGCTCCGGGGACGTCTCCGCGCTTTACGGGGACGTCTCCGCTTGTTTGCGCTTTTTGCATGGGGACGACTCCGCTTCTTCGGGGACGACTCCGCGCTCCGGGAACGTCTCCGCGCTTTACGGGGACGTCTCCGCCGTTATATCTCCGAAAAACAAGTTTTCTAGAGTTCTCTGAGAGAGTCGTCTCCGCTATCTAGGGGACGACTCCGCTGGTCTGCTTTTTACTTGCGGGGACGACTCCGCAGGTACCGGGGACGTCTTCAGACGTGCCAGTTCTTCCTGTTTGTGCCAGAGATGTCTCGGAGACAACCCGGAGACGTCTCGGCTGTCCCTGAACTTTTTCTTTCATCTCAAAAATTCTTCAATAAGTTCTTAAAAATCATGGGAACTTGCCTAGACATTTCTTAACAATATTCTTAATTAACCAACTTGTTAAGATAAAGGGAATTATGCTCTAGTGTTTTGTATTCATCAAAATCCATTAGAGGGTCAACAATCTCCCCCTTTTTGATGATGACAAAACTTGGAGTATGTGCAATATAAAATATATTGTGTACTAGGACTAATGCATAGCTAAGTTGCATGAAGTAGAAAACATAAATATTTAAACATACTTCATGATAATGCTTTAGATTTAATCAGCTTAACACAATCAACCTATTTCAGTTTAAGCTGAGTTGGTATTCAATATAAAATACAAAGCATTATGAGCATATACTTAGATATTTTTTCCCCTTTTTGACAACATCAAAAAGATAGTGGAACATTAAGTACAAAGATCAGAGCAGAACACATCGAGTGTGAATTCAAGAGGTTTTTTAATTTGATACCACAGATAGTTTTCTAATCAAGTGTAGGTGGAATCTTCCTTAGGTTAATTCAAGAAGTACCACAAATGATATTCAAGGAAAAATATGAGTGGAAATCTAACCTCTCTTCACTAAGTATGAAAGCTTGTTCATTTAAGACCTTTTGCCCAATCTATTAAGTATTTTATCAACATGAGAGCAATTTAATTAATTTTCAGAGTAAAAGATCAAAACTTATATATTTGGAAAAACATATCATCATGTTGGATCATTAATTCTTAATGACTTCAAAGTTCTTTTATGATAATAAGAGCATTGGGGCACAAATACCAAAATATGAATTCATGCAATTTTTGATACATCTTAGAGCTCTTTTAAAGACTTTGTTTTATTTCTTTAGAGAATAAGCACAATTTGATACATAAAATAATGAATTGGCACAAAATTGAAGTTCTAAAGAGCAAGCCAATTAGGACTCATTAGTGAAGTTCAAAAATAGATTTTCTAAGAGATACTCAAGAAAATTTAACACATTATTCTCCCCCTTTTTCATTAAATTAGAGGCTCTTAAAATTTGCAATTTGGTTCAAGAGTGATGCATGAGATATACTAACCAAATAACACGCCTCAAGGTGTATCATAAAGATTTTCAGATTTAAATTTCAGATGATACATATTGGAGAGTATTAAGATCACTTTTCATTTAGTATTCTTTCCCTCTCCTTTAGTTATAGATTTATGCGATTAAGTTCCATAAGACCTCTCCTTCTAAAATTTTCTTTCTCCCCCTCAATTGATCATTCCATTTAAGAGTTTAGAATCCTAAGATAATGTTCAATAAGATTGTCAATCTCAAAAATATATTTCAGCTTATTTTCATAAGACTCAAGGTTTGAGATAAGACAACCTTTATAGAACTCATCTCAAGGAAATAAAAGCATGTCTTGCAATATAAGGAGGTTCATCAAAATCAATCCATAAAATTCAAAGTATGCATCAAAATAAAGTGTCTTTGGGATAGGATACTGAATATCTAAAGCTCCCCCTCAAAAGATGCATTCTTCTTTAATCATTTTAATTGTTGAATTTCAGATTTTAGTGATAAACGTGAATAACACTGAAATTCTGTAATATTAAGAATGTAGAGTGATCTAGAATTATTCAGAATTTATAGTAATCACTCTTTCTAATCCTTTAAGAACAAGTTATGCTTTCTCCTAATCTTAGAGAAAATGTATAAAAGTATTAATCGGAAAATGATTCAATTGAAGCTCAATTTCTTTCAAAAGCATTTACATTTTCTTTCTTTTAGAGTCATTTGAGTGAACTGAAATATTTCTAGTTTTAAGATCATTCACTCTATTGATGGAAGTCTTTGATAATGTAGGAGAGAAAAAACATATAGATGATTATTGAAATATATATATTTTTAGAACTCAATTTCTTAATCATAGTTTTTCAGCAATGTATACATGAAGCACAATAAATCTTTTTAATATCAAAATAAGATCATATATTTAGAAATTTTTGTTTGCAATCAAGATCATCGAAAGACACATCATTTGGACCAATATTAGTACACTTTGAAGATAAGAAATGATATGTTTCGGATGCGTATCGGAGCAATCAACCAAAGGCATCAGAATTAATTCTGTTTTTCTTACATTAAGATTTTATTTAGAAATCATATTGAGTCTAAGCTTGTATACAAAATCAGATTCTGAATTACATAGGATTTTCAATTGAGGCTTTCAAAATCATAATTTGAGATATGTATCTTCCACATTATAGCTCATCTTAAATCATTAAGATTGAAAACACATATTTCAATAACATTAGAGCACTTTCAGAATCTTTGTATTTAATTTTGAGTTTTGATACAAAATGGAGGATATTTTAACAAGTATTAGGATATTATGTATCAAAGTTAGGCAAGTAGAAAGATAGATCAAGATTAATTCATTCTGCCTAAATAGAGATATCTTTCTCTTCTCCTTTTTACAAATTTATTTAACTTTCAGATTTTAAAGATGATTGTGAACGACAAATCTGAAATTTCTTTTCAATAATACCCAAAAATTTATGCAGTATTTCAAACATTCAATTAAATTATCTAAGCATGGAGCATTACAAAATATTGAGAACCCATAATTCAAAACATCATTCCACATGCAACATATATTATGTGTTAAGTCATGCATTAAGATATTAAGAACAAGCATGTCAAGGATCAAAATCAATTCTTTTCAAATAAACTCTCCCTATTTAAATATAATCTTGCATTGATTTCATCCTTAAGGTGTGTTTCCAAGTGACAAAGAAATTGAATTGATTCTTCTTATATATTTTCATTTACTTTGTCTTTCATTTTTACTTTCTTATGCTCTATACTCTATTTGCTCCCTATCCGGTGGAGTTGGAAGGGGCACGAGGTACTACCACTAGCCTCCCTCTTGTGCCGTCCCTAATATGCCCTACACCGAATAGTTGGGTCAAATAGTGCCGGGTACTACCACTAGCCTCCCTATTGGCACCATCCCTATGATAAGCAATATAGAAAGGTTAAAATGTTCACTCCAAACTCTTCATGTTTAAGTGTAATTAATTATGGATTTTATCCCTTCTAAAAGAATGCTCACCCAAGTCTCATAAGTGTGCCGAATATATTATGTTTGTTTTGCTTTTCCTTAAGATTGGAGTACTTGCCTTGCTTAGATTTTTTATCTCTTGAATAATGTCCACTTCCTTTTCTTTATCTCTCTCTCTTTTTGTTATTCTCAAGTAATTTACATGAAAGAGCAGAATAAAGAATTGATCTTATGTATCATATAGATGTATATTATGCAAACAATATTTTCATTGTGCTCAAGGATTCATAACTTCTCACAAGTTATTTTACATCAAAATTTTAAGCATATACTTGTGTATTTCATGGTTATGACATAGGCAAAGATATATTTTAGTTTGGGCAAACCATGAAACAATTTCTAAAAGTATAAGTCAGTCAATACACATATAGACATGATATCAAAAATTAACAATTAAAAAATTTAATCATGCCATAATAGGATTTAAGTTATTGACTTTGCTCAATTAATTTGTGAGAAAGGTATCTAAAATTACCTATTCATTATATATTCTTCAGGCCAAACTAGATTTCTTATGTGTGAACTTTTGGCTGAAGAAGATCCTCTCTCTTGTTTGCATGTGAATGTTTAGTGTATCTTACATGAAGATATCCTTCAAGTTGAAATTTCTCATTTTTCTTTCTTGAAGGAAGGTCATTAGTTTTTTTAAGATACAAAGCATTCATCCAACATATATATATTTTTTAATTAGATGACTCAATATGAGATATGACAATAGTTGCATGTTGAGTCACTTTATTCAAGAGATTGCCTAAATATAAGCAAGCACATATCACTTGAACTAAAGAGATAGATTCATTAACCAAGATAGTTCAAGGACAAGCATGTGAGGCAATAGACAGATTTATCAAGGTCAAATCAATTTAGTTTAGATTCTATTTGCTTAAGATAATTATCAATAAGATGTGTTAACTAAGTTTTAATCAACTTATCTTAAACGTTTGTTTCTATCAAAATTCAGATTATGACGTATTTGTTATCAATAAAATATGATTAATTAAAGTTAGATTGAAGTCTTGCACAAGGTCACATAATGAGCATACAATCTGGTCTACTAGCTGTATGATAAAATAATTATTCTATCATGCTTCAATACAGCTTTAAACAATAGATCTACTTTGCTCATCCTTTACAATTTCTACAAGATGGGGTCATAGATATACCTTCTTCACGCCAATCTTCTATAAGAGTTTTCTTGTGGACTAACGTTGGTCAATGAAGATCCCCTTTTCTGTTTGTCTTAATTTGGAGTTTGAGAGAAGATGTTAATTCATTCATCATATTTCAAACTCACTTTGCAATATAACTCTTCATTAGTAGAACCAAAAATGATGTCATCAATGTGTGCTATGAGCAAGCAAGATATCATAGATTCTTCTTTTTGATGCATAGATTTATCACTATTACTTTCTATCAACAAGGTTACCTAAGCTTTTATATATCAAGCTTTTGATGCTTGTTTTAAATCACATATTGCTTTATCATATATGTAATGTGTAATTTTAAATATGGTGGTTATTTAACATAGATCTACTTTTTAATGAAATAACCACATAGGAGTGTATTCTACACATTCATTTGACAGAATATAAAGCTCATGAGTCAAGCAAATGATAGTGGTGATCTTTACTTTTAATCATGCAAGAATCAAGATCTATTTCATCTTTTCTTGATTCAGTCTTTTAGTAGTTATCAATTTTTCTTCATTAAGTGCATTTCTGAAAAACTCAATTTTGTTATAATTATTAACAAGTTTTCAGATTGTTATATGTAAAAGATTAACCATATATAATTTGATCTTAGTATCTTGACAGTAAATCATTAGTCTCATAGAGAATAAGACGACTTGATATTTTTGCAACTAAAATCTTTTCATTGAATATTCTATATGCATTGCTTGATGAATGATATCCAAGGATAGACATATCTCTATCAGATTTGGCATTATTTTTCATAAGAACATATCAAGCATAACATGTACGACTGAAAAATATGAAAGATATGCAATGGTTCATTTTCCATTTTTCAGAAGATCAAAAGGAGTTTTCATCAAAAATAGATCTAATAGAAATCATATGTATGACAAGCAGTGATGATAGCTTTTTTAAAAATCATTTAAGTAGATGACTATCATACACAATTGTCTTTTTCATTTCTTCAAGAATTCTATTACCCCTATTTTACTTAAGATGTCCTTGGTGCTGAAATAGTTAATTTCTGCATAAACTTTATCAGAATTTTGGTTTTCAACACTGTGCCATGATACTCTTTATCTTCACAGTTAGGAAACCTTTATCATTTGAAACACTTTTACAAGATTCAGCAAATATAGAAAATATTTTCAAGTTTATTTTTCAAGAACAAATCCAATGTAAGCTTTTGAAAACTTAGAGATGGAAACAACATCTTTAGATTTAGAAATGATTTTTGGTTGTTTCCTAAGTTAGAATGCATAGCAAAACTTTGACCTTTAAGAAGATAATTTAAGTAAGCCAATGGCAAGGTCTTTTGAGATTAAGTATATACTAGCATGAGTTGATTTTGTATGCTAAAGATGGTTTCTTTAATCTTGGTATTCATAGTGCATATATTTAAAAACATACCAAGTACACATTATCATATCCATGATCAATAAACAATAATGCCATGGATAAAAACTCTCAATCAAGCATATAGAGAATTCATAGAATTATTCTTAATAAATTAATAATTTTGCAACTTATCCAATAGTGAGTAAAGTATACTATGAAGTGATTTGATCATATTTCCAAAAGTATTTTCTATATCACAAAATTGATCACTACTAGCAATTCATATCAAATACTAAGCAAAAATAATGATGAGATGCAAGGATTACTGATTTTTGTTAATAACTTTTCATAAGTATATTTTAAGTTTCTTTTGTTCCATGGGTATCTTGGTACACCTATGTGTACATCCTCATTTTCTCATTTTGGGTACCCAAGCTTGCTTGAGTCCTTGAGAGTTAGGACATATGGTTCCTTTTGGAACCCATATCTGTTTAATAGTAATAACTTTACCATTTGATTTAATTATACTAGAATGATAGGTAAAGTTGTTATTCCCATCCTTTTCATTTTTGAAATAACTTATCTTATTTAATGGTTTGCTTGATGAATTGATAACCTTTTTCTCTAGAGATTTATTGTTAAGTAAAGGAATCAAGCCAAGTTTTGATTTATCACAAGCAACATATTGGCTTTCAAACATCATTTTTAATCGTTCTGAACTTACGGTGAATTTGTTAATAAAAGATTTTAATTGATTAATTTCTTTACTTAAGTTTTGATTTTCTTTAATTAAGCTATGATTTTTCTGAATCAATTCTTCTGAAAATGACCTTAAACTTTTATTTTCAGAATTTAGTTTGTCTTGTATTTCAGTAATAGAATTTCTTTCTTTTGAAATTTCCAAATTTAGCTTTTTAAGATTTTTATTTTTCCTAGCTAATTTTCTACATTCACTATGCAAATCATGAAAAGCATTTAAAAGTTCATCATAAGAATATTTTTCATGAAAGTCATTTGGTGTAAGATTAGATTCAGATTCTACTTTATCTTCTTGTACTATAAGACATAAGTTAGTTACCTCTTGTAGTTCATTGTTGCTCCTAACTTTCAATTCCTTGTCTGACTTTCTCTTGGTCAAGGCTTTCTTGTGCTTTACCTCTTTCTTCCTTTCTTCTTGCTTCCTCTTCTTCTTTGTCTTTAGGAAGTTGATTTGCCTCGGAGTCGACTCGGACCTTATTGGAGTCGACTCGGTGAACTTGAGAGTCGACTCTGAGATACTTGGAGTCGACTCGAGTGAGGGAGATTCAACACCTTTTTCTGCAGTCTTATTGTTAGTATGTAATTGAAGCACATGTGAGCTAGTCTGAGATTTATCATAAATATTTTCTAAAGTATCCCAGATCTCCTTAGCAGATAAGCATGCAGAAATTTCATTAAACTTTGTTTCTTGAATAGCACAATATAATATGTTCATAGCATTAGCATTCAATTGTGCTAAGTCCTTTTCATTAAAAGTTTGAGAGAGTGTGTGAAGGTCATTTATTATGAATTTCCATAAATAATAGTTTTGTGATTGAATAAAAATGCGCATGCATATTTTTCAATGTGTATAGTTTATGCCATTAAATAGTGGAGGTGTATCAATTGATTGTCCTTCTCCTAGAAAACTATCTATTTGAGTTGTCATGATCTTTGGCTCTAGTCGGTTAAGACTACAAATAATATTTGAGCACCCGCTCTGATACCACTTGTTGCCCAGTAAATACAACCCAAGAGGGGGGGGTGAATTGGGTCTTTTAAAACTTTTAAGCTTCTTTTGAAACTTTTTGATTAATTATGCTAAGTTGTATAGATGCACAGTAGAATTTAAACTTAGCAACAGTTTGATTTATTGAATGAGACTTGATTACGTAAATTGAATATGCTTGCAACTAAAGGATGCACGGATAAGAGTTAAGCAAGCAATTTATCTAAGTAAGTAGGTGAGCAAGTTAGACAATGACAAAAAGCATCACAAACACAACAAACATATAGTGGTTCGGTGCACCCCAGCACCTACATCCACTCCCCAAGACCTCTTGGGAATTTCACTATAATCCTACAGATTACAGCCGGTTGTTTTACAAGCTCACAACCCAACTTGTTGTTTTACGAGATCACAACGAACTCGGTCGGTTTTCACAGGCTCACCGACTCGAACCAACCGATTGTTTTCACGGGCTCACAATCCAACCCGGTTGGTTTTCCCAAAGGCTCACCAACCACAACCTTACAACGTTGGTTTTTCCCTTTGGCTCACCAACAAACCTTAACCCCTTGATTCAATCCCTTGATTGAATCAAGTTACAAGATATTAGAATAAAGGTTTAAAACAAATCAAAGCTTCTTAAACAAGCAAATATAACAATATAAACAATAGAACCTGCAAGAACCCTTTTAGCCGTTGGAAGCGTGGGAGATGATGGTTCTTCCGATGTGGATCGCGTTGGCTTGAATGTGAGCTTTGAATGCCAAACGGGAGAGAGTAGTTGAACACGAAATCTGTTGGAAAACTTGAAGGCGCTTGATTTCTTCACTTGAATGCACTAACTCTCTTGAACCTCTTTTTCTCTCTTCTCTCTTGAATGATCTTGTATTGGGTTAGTAAGAAGATGTTGAGAAGCACTTAAGAGGTTCCTTTTATAGCCCCAAAAGCAAATATAGCCGTTAGACACAAAAAAGAGACGTTTGAAATTCAAATCAAACCTGAAAAAGTTGTTAGTCGCGTCCTAGGCGCTCCGGGGACGTCTCCGCGCTTTACGGGGACGTCTCCGCTTGTTTGTGCTTTTTGCATGGGGACGACTCCGCTTCTTCGGGGACGACTCCACGCTCCGGGGACGTCTCCGTGCTTTACGGGGACGTCTCCGCCGTTATATCTCCGAAAAACAAGTCTTCTGGAGTTCTCTGAGAGAGTCGTCTCCGCTATCTAGGGGACGACTCCGCTGGTCTGCTTTTTACTTGCGGGGACGACTCCGCAGGTACCGGGGACGTCTCCAGACGTGCCAGTTCTTCCTGTTTGTGCCAGAGACGTCTCGGAGACAACCCGGAGACGTCTCGGCTGTCCCTGAACTTTTTCTTTCATCTCAAAAATTCTTCAATAAGTTCTTAAAAATCATGGGAACTTGCCTAGACATTTCTTAACAATATTCTTAATTAACCAACTTGTTAAGATAAAGGAAATTATGCTCTAGTGTTTTGTATTCATCAAAATCCATTAGAGGGTCAACATTCATGTTAAAAATACCTAAAAGGGCAATTCGGTAATTTCAACTATTAAGGGTATGAAACTCTATTGTGCCTTGCATCGTAATTTGCTTGAAATATCATATTGTTGTTTCAATGTGCATAACTAACCTTCAAAGTACAGAAAAATATGGTTAGAGTCGACCCCAATTAGTTTGGAGTCGACCCCGATACATTTGGCACGCCTTGAAACGAAGTGGCACGCTTTTGGAATACTTGGCACAGAGTAGGAGTCGACCCTAGAAGAGATGGAGTCGACCCTGGCATGTTTTAGAAATATTCTGGCACATTCTAGCACTTATGGCATGGATGAACAGTACTTGGGTCGACCTAAGTGAAAGTTGAGTCGACCCCATCTTCAAGCCTCAAGAAAATAAGTCTCTGGAATCCCTGAGAGGGTCGACCCCAATGGAACTTGAGTCGACCCCACCTTGAGTCGACCCAATTTTGAGTCGACCCAAAAAGAGTTGAGTCGACCCAAGTGAAGAAAGGCTGAAATACAAGGTTCTGTATTTTCTGAGAGGGCCGACCCAAGAAAAGCTTGAGCTGACCCAAGTCTGATGAACAGTAGTTTGGGTCGACCCCAGGAAAGTTTGGGTCGACCCAAGCACGGGCAGAAGCATAACGGCTAGTTGTGCAGAAGTGCTTTTTGGACTCCCAACGGCTATAAACGGCTAGTTTCTTCAATCCAACGGTCAGGTTGGACTATTTGGAGGTTGGAGAAGTATTTAAGAGGGAGTATTCATCAGAGGAAGCAAGCTTTTGAAAAGACATCAAGTGCATTCAAGAGAAAACCCTAGCAAGGCAAGCTTCATTCAATTGCTTCATTCAAAGAGCCAAAAGGAAGTGGTTGAGCAGATTCCAAGAGACATTAAGAGCTCCACCAACCCTTGAAGAGTGAAGCAATCTTGACAAAGAAGAGAAGAGCCTTATTAAAGGGATAACTATATTCTAAACTCTTCTTTGTAGCTCATAATTGTTTTATTTGCTCATTTAGGAGCTTTAGTTCCTTGTTCTTTATTCTTGTTGTAAGGTTTGTTGGTAAGCCCGTAAAACCAACATTGTAGGTTGTTGGTAAGCCCGTAAAACCAACGTAGGTTGTTGGTAAGCCCGTAAAACCAACGTAGGTTGTTGGTGAGCCCATAAAACCAATAGTTAGGTTTGTTGGTGATCCCGGAAAACCAATTATAAAGGTTTTGGATTGTGAGCCCAGAAAACAATCCTACTGTAATCCGAGGGGTTATAGTAAAATTTCCAAGGAAACGCTTGGGGAGTGGACGTAGGTGCCTTGGGGTGCACCGAACCACTATATATCGTTGTGTTTGTGTTGCGCTCGTTCTTATACTTATTCTTGCATTATCTTTCATCTTTGCTCTAGTTTAATTCATTCAAATAATTTAAGAAAGCATCCACCGCACTTAACTAAGAAAACTTTTAAAACACCAAACATTTAGAAAAACCCAATTCACCCCCCCCTCTTGGGTTGTCACCTTGGGCAACAGGTTTCCATAGAGTTGGGGGAGTCTGGGTACAGAAACCATCCACATCCACATCCACACCTTCTGACCCTACCACTCATCACTCACCTAGTCCCGATCATGATCAGGACCATGACATAGCTCCTCCCACCTTTCCTTCCACCTCTGCTCCTACCTATACTGAGCCCTCCACCTCCACTGCCCCACCTTCTCAGCAGCAGCCCCTGGAGGTTCGGATATCTTCTGAGCAACTCCGAGAGTTGCGGCAGGAGATAGTGAGGGAACTGAGAGATGATCTACTGAGGGAGCTCCGAGGTCCTCAGAGCGCTCCCTCCACCGAGCTAGTTCCCTCCTTAGCAGCCGTGACAGAGATGGTTGCAAACCTAAAGGAGAAAATATTCAATATTTGAAGCCTAGTTCAAGCTTAATACTGGAACATAAGTGACGTCAAGGACGACACAAGAAAGATGCGAGACAGCATCAGACATGAGTTAGGCAACCAGAGTCAGGGTGCAGAGCGGCTAGCTAATGCGTTGATCTTCAAGCTTGACACCATCCAGGAAAAAGTGAACGAGATTTCCTCGAGACAGTCTAGACTCACCCCGGAGATCATGGCACAGCTAGGGAACGTATCTGAGGGGATACGCTTAGTCATGCAAATGAATAGACTTAGATCAGGAGCCACATCCTCCACTACAAAGAAACCCTAGAGTAGCTTTGTTTTCCATCTTATGATGTATTTGCTCTATACTTGTATTTTTTCTCTACAATTGTACTCAAATTAGCATCAATACAATGAGTAGACACTTTCTTACAAAACTGTGCAATACTTTTCTGTGTTCTGCGCTTCTTTTTTCTATGATGACAAAAAGGAGAAGAAAATATGTTGAATTGAATATAAAGGGAATCACAAAAAAAAGAGAAAAAATTCTTAAAGCAAAATGTAATTTGTTCTAAGTGGATTCGATACCTCGAGGCTAATTATCTCTCTGTTGGGGCTCCTAAAGGAGTAATCTCCAGAATCTATTCAAGGAATATTCGGAGATTAGTTGAATCATACTCAAGAACAAATTGACAGATTTTTTCTCTAAAACCAAAAATTTAAGCTCAAAAGCTTCAAAACATTAAAAGAAAACTCAGAGAATCTAAACAAAATTGAATGCATATGTTGAGGGGGAGAATCTGAAATCTTAAGAAAGCAAATTCATTAAATATATATAAGCCAAACAATTGATTGAATGACATGAAGGCTTATATAATTCCAGATGAAAGGGGGAGCTTTAACTTCAGGATTTAATGTTTCACACCTTTCAATTTTGGATAAATTAAATGACTAGACACTTGAATTCATTTCAAAACTTTATTATAAATCTCCTTTTGGTTGAGCAATTCACTTTACAAATACTCAATGTTTTGTCATCATCAAAAAGGGGGAGATTGTGGAGTGATTGATTATAACCCTATTTGATTTTGATGAGCTCAAAGCAATTGAGTATATCTGATGTTATACTAATGAATTCAATCTAGTGTTTCAGCTAAATATTTGTGAATTTATGCTTAAGTGTCTCTAGCATTGGTTCAATACATTTTGGCTACGTTTGGAACTCCATTTGAACCAAAGTCTGAAGCTCGAGTCGACTCCGGAAGATTACGAGTCGACTCCAAGTGTTTCAGAAGTTCTGGCACATGCTCGAGTCGACTCCGGCACACTGCGAGTCGACTCCGACTAAGAACAGACTGCAGGACAGAAAGATGAATCTCAGACTCTGTCACCGAGTCGACTCCTGAAGAATTCGAGTCGACTCCGATGCTTGCCGAGTCGACTCTCGATGTTTCCGAGTCGACTCCAAAGGGTAACAGAAGAAAGACAGAATAATGTATTTCAGATCCTGCAACCGAGTCGACTCCAGAAGGTTACGAGTCGACTCCGAAGTTTGGCGAGTCGACTCCTAGTTAAGTACGAGTCGACTCTCAGAGGTAAGCAAGATTAGAAGGCAGAGAACCAATTTCGAACTCTGAGAGCCGAGTCGACTCCAACAGAGTGCGAGTCGACTCCAAGGCAGTTCAACTCAAAACACAGAGAAACAGTTTTCGGACTCTGAGAGCCGAGTCGACTCCAACAGAGTGCGAGTCGACTCCAAGGCAGTTCAACTCAAAACACAGAGAAACAGTTTTCGGACTCTGAGAGCCGAGTCGACTCCAAGATGATCCGAGTCGACTCGAGAAAGAAATGCAGAAAAATAGATCTCTGGAACCCTGAGAACGAGTCGTCTCCAGAGGGCCGAGTCATCTCCGAACATTGGCGACTCGACTCCAGGGTTGGCCGAGTCGACTCCAAGTCGACTCCAGAACGGGACAGCACTTTAATTCAAATCCTGACCAGTGGGCGAGTCGTTTCCAGTAAAGCATGAGTCGACTCCAGCAACAGCCGCGTCGACTCCAGATCGAGCGAGTCGACTCCGATCCCAACGGATACACTGTCAGGGGTTGCAGATTGTGCAGAACGGCCATAAAGTGGTGTCTAACGGCTAGTTTTCAAAGTGGAATGCTTAAATAGCTAGAGTGAATAGTAGTAGAAACCAAGGGGAGCTATTTCATTCAAACATACCAAAGGCTCTCAAGAGTAAATACAAGAGAAAGAAGGAAAACGCGTATTGAACTCATCCAACAAACATTTCCTTCGCATTCAAGTCTCTCCTCTGACATCAGATCTTCAGTGCATTCAAAGAGGAGACTCAGAGTTCGAGAAGCTCCTACTTTCTCTTCCAAAATTTGTTTGAGGGCTTCTAACTCTACATTATTTATATTGTTCATATTTGTTTTTTAAGAAGCTTTTCCTGTACTCTTTACAAACCGTTTTCTTGTTACTTGATTCAATCAGGGGATTGAATCAAGGTTGTTGAGGTTTGTTGGTGAGCCGAAGTTAAAACCAACAGTGTAAGGGTTCGATTGTGATCCCGGAAAAATAATCGGGTGGTTCTAGTCGGTGAGCCTGTGAAAACCGACCGAGTTTGTTGTGATCTCGTGAAAACAACAAGTTGGGTTGTGAACTTGTAAAACAACCGGCTGTAATCCTAGGAATTATAGTGAACTCCCAAGTGAAGCTTGGAGAGTGGACGTAGGAGCAAGAGTTAGCTCCGAACCACTATAAAACCTCTTGTGTTTGTAATTGGTTCATTGTCTCTTCCATCTTCTCCACTCACTACAACTAGTAATCTAATTAATCTGCCTGCAATAATTTTAATTAGTTACTCATTAAGTTTTAATTTGCAATTATTACTTAAAATCCAATTCACCCCCCCTCTTGGGTTGTCTTCTTGGGCAACAATGATTCTCAAAACCAGGAGGTTGTTCTACGTAAACCTCCTCATTAATGTACCCATTCAAGAAGGCACTTTTTACATCCATTTGGAATAATTTGAAATCTTTATTGCATGCAAATGCTAGTAACAATCTAATTGCCTCAAGTCTAGCTACAGGAGCAAAAGTCTCATCAAAATCTATACCTTCTTCTTGATTATAGCCCTTTGCTACTAGTCTAGCCTTGTTCCTAATCACAATTTTATTTTCATCAAGTTTATTTTTGTATATCCATTTAGTTCCTATTATTAAGTATTCAGTGGGTCTTTCAACTAAGTCCCATACTTTATTTCTTGTAAATTGGTTAAGTTTCTCTTGCATAGCATTTATCCAATTTACATCACTTTCAGCTTCTTCTATATTTTTAGGTTCTAAGTGTGAAACAAATGCAAGATGATTATTTAAGTTCCTAAGAGAGGCTCTAGTTCTGACAGGTTGAGATGGATCCTCTAAGATTAATTCTTTAGGGTGACCATGAGCATACCTCCAAGCCTTAGTAAGCCCATGATCAACAATTACCTCTTGGTTTGTTGATGTGTCTCCAATCTATTTCGGTTCATTTTCTTGTAATGTCATGTCATTCATCTTTTCCTCAAGTATCCCTGCATCATCATCAAGAGCTACTCTCTTGCTAGAAGAGACATCATTAGTATCATCAAAAACAACATGTATAGACTCTTCAATAACAAGGATTCTTTTGTTGAAGACTCTATAAGCTTTACTTGATGTAGAATATCCCAAAAAGATACCTTCATCAGATTTGGAGTCAAATTTGCCTAAATTATCTTTGCCATTATTATGAATGAAACACCTACACCCAAAAACATGAAAGTAGTTTACTTTGGGCTTTCCATCTCTCCAAAGTTCGTAAGGTGTTTTCTTTATAATTGGTCATAATAGAACTCTATTTAATATATGACATGATGTGTTAATGGCTTCTTCCCAAAAATACTTTGGGAGGTTACTTTCACACAACATTGTCCTAGCCATTTTTTCTAGGGTTCTATTCTTTCTTTCTACCACTCCATTTTGTTGTGGTGTCCTAGGTGCAGAGAAGTTATGAGTTATTCCCTTTTTACTACAAAATTCATCAAATAGATGATTTTCAAATTCCGTTCCATGATCACTCCTAATAGCTATAACTGAAGCATTTCTTGAGTTAGTTACTTCCTTATGAAATTTCTTAAATACTGATAATGCTTCATCTTTATGAGCTAAAAATATGACCAATGTGTATCTCGAAAAATCATCTACAATGACAAGACCATACTTGTTTCCACCAAGGCTTGTGGTTCTAGTTGGTCCAAAAAGATCCATGTGAAGTAGTTCAAGGGGTCTAGGAGTAGAGACACAATTTATGGATTTAAATTCAACTAAAAAATTGAATTACCTTCATCATTGCATTATTAAAAATAATTCGATTTTGCTTGATTTTATTGGTCCATCTAATGTATGCAGGTCGAATCAAATTCATCTGGGATAACCCCTGAACCCAAATCGCATGCACCTCATGAATCCGTTTCTCCCTCCCGTTCGGAATTGACTCCATCTTCCACGGATAAGATCCAGATCCTCCCAGCATTTCGCTCATCCCACATGGCCGTCCGTTTCTCCCGTGCATCTCCACGTTTGCTCTTCATCCTTATCCCACGGCTAGCCAGGATTCAATGTCATCACTGATCAGAGCCATAACCTCTTTGAGATCACTTCACATCCATAGATCTAGCAAATCCAGCAACATCCTACAGCCATCCGAGATCTTCTTCACACCTCAACCACATCCGCGTATCCCAACATCTTCCCAGATTTTCTCCTGTTCGCGTTCGGATATGCCATCCACGCCATCCCTTCCGCATTCAAAGCCTCAGCTCATCTCCCCTTCATTTCGTTTAGCATCCATCTTCATTCCATCAACCGCATTCATCCTATAATGCGACTCCATCCTCCCGAGCCTCACGGACCAGCAAACACGGCATCTAAGCTTATTCTCCCCTGTTCCGGATCACTTTACATCCGTTCCAAACTGTAAGCTTCATCCAAACTCCCGGATTAATCTCAACCTCATCCGCGAGCCATCCCGCAATGCAGATCAAGCTTCCAGCACCTTCACTCCCAACGCCCGAGCTGCCGAATCCCATGAATCATCCCCTATTTCACGCGTCTTCATTCCAGCCATCAAAGATTCATCCTGTTCCCCTGTTTCGGAAACAGAATAGAGTTCATCCTCCTTCCGCGTCCGAGATTTTCTCCGCATCCTCCCAGCAGATGCAGCTCATCACGGATCAAAACAACAGCTTATCACGAATCCTTATCCCAGCATTCAACCGCATCCGCGATCAGCTTCTTCCGGATTCTTCACGTTCGTGAATCACAGCCAGCCACCATCCGTGATTCGAGGTTTCTTCCCTCCACGGATGAGTTCATCTTCCTTCCCTCCACGTCTGCAGCCTCTCTCCCATTCGCGATCAGCTTCCATCGACCACAGATCATCCCAATCTTCTCACCCGATCCATCCTTAAGCTCTTCACAGGCCAAGTCCCATGGAAATAAAAGGAGGAGGAGACGGATCCCATGGAGGCGGAGGGGTTCGGTTCCATGGCTTCTTAGGTGACTTCCCGTATAGTGCATAAGAGAGATAATAGTTTGGGCATTTCGGAAATTCCCATATAAAAAAATGAAGTGCTGAGGCAGAGGAAGCTGATCATGATGGAAGCCCGTTGCTGTGCCACTGCTGCCGTCCACCACTGTATGGAAGCTTGATCTCCTCTCTAGGGCCGGATGCAGCCCTAACAAAGGGCCAAGGGTTTTGTATTTTTGATTTATGTTCTTGGAATTGTATAAACTTCTTTGATTTTAATGAATATTTTTTTAATTCCATATTTGAATTCTGTGATTTTAAATATGAGGTTTATACAATTGTTCTTCATGATCACTAAGTAAATATAAGATAGTTCATGCTTAAAGAAGATGCGATGTGCTGCCACCTTAGATTAGGGTAGACATTTCATGCTAACTAAAGATGGATTATGCCTAAATTACTTTTATAAAATTTTATCCGAATGCTTATTAGGCTTGTAGCCAATTTGCATGTTAATCCAAGAATAAATTAAAAATACAAATAACCCTTGTTCCGATGTTAGTGGTGAATTCCTTGCCCTAAGTTCCCTCAAACTGATATCATTTTAATTGCATTTTTTAATTAAATTTCTTAGTTTAATTTTCTTCACAAATTCATCCTTTTAAATATTTTTATTTTTAAGAAAACAACTAAACCCCAATTCCTGTGGATCGATATCCGTAATCACTATCCTACCAGATTCTTTGCTATTGCATGGTCTTTAAAATTGACTATCAACTATTAAGAATCATCTCCAATTTTTCAGAACTATATGTAAACTTTTCTACAATAGTGTTGCCCAGAGATGGTCACCCAAGAGGGGGGTGAATTGGGTGTTTTAAAACTTTTTGTCTAATTAAAAATAAAACACACAAATGTATGAGCTAAAGTAAAAATAAAGGTATGAAAACAGACAATCGCAAACACAAGCTTTTATAGTGGTTCGGAGCTTCCACTGCTCCTACATCCACTCCCCAAAGCACCTTTGCGAATTTCCACTATAATCCAAGATTACAGTACGGTAGTTTTGCGAGTTCACTACCCAACTCGTTGTTTTACACCGGGCTAACAACGAACCCTATAACCCCCAATTTCACCTAGGCTTGGGACGCCTTTTCCTTGTTCCAAGTCCCTTGACTGGAACAAGCACAATATTGAAAAAGTTTTACAAAAGATTTGAAAGCTCTAAATAAGCAAATATAACATTGATAAACAATGAAATCCGGAAGAACCCTTTTAGCCGTTGGAAGCGTGGGAAATGGTGGTTCTTCCGATGTGGATCGCGTTGGCTTGAATGTGAGCTTTGAATGCCGAACGGAAGAGAGTAGTTGAGCACGAAATCAGTTGGAAAACTTGAAGGCACTTGATTTCTTCACTTGAATGCACTGACTCCCTTGAACCTCTTTTTCTTTCTTCTCTCTTGAATGATCTTGTGTTGGGTTGGTTAGAAGTTGTTGGAAAGCACTTAAGAGCTCCCTTTTATAGCCCAAAAAGCAAATATAGCCATTAGAGATAAAGTTAAAGAGATTTGAAATTCAAACCAAACCTGCAAAAGTTGTCAGTCGCGTCCCAGGTGCTCCGGAGACGTCTCCGCTTCATCGCGAGACGTCTCGGCTGTAAGATATTACTTTTGACGATGTTTAGGGTCGACTCGGCGCTTTACGGGGACGACTCTGGAAATGAGCCGTTTGAATACTTGTTTTTCTGTTTTTCTGAGAGGGTCGCCTCGGCACTTTACGGGGACGTCTCGGCTTGTTTGCACTTTTTGCATGGGGACGACTCCGCTGCCTTGGGGACGACTCCGCCGTTATATCTCCGAAAAACAAGTCTTCTGGAATTCTCTGAGAGAGTCGACTCCGCTCTTTCAGGGGACGTCTCCGCTGCCTTATCACCGAAAAAGACATCCTCTGGAAAACCCTGAGAGAGTCGACTCCGCTACCTCGGGGACGACTCGGGAAGTCTGCTTTTTACTTGCGGGGACGACTCCGCGTCCTGTGGAGACGGCTCGCGCGCATCTCTTGAAATCAGCCTTTCTGCCGCCACTGAGAGAGTCGACTCCGCTACTGAGAGAGTCGACTCCGACCCTGCGAGACGCCTCGCCAGGTGCCGGGGACGTCTCCAAACGTGCCAGTTCTTCCTGTTTGTGCCAGAGACGTCTCTAGGACAAACCGGAGACATCTCGGCTGTCCCTGATCTGTTTTCTTCAACTCAAAAAATTCTTCAATAAATTCATAAAAATTATGGAAACTTGCCTAGACATTTCTTAACAATATTCTTAATTAATCACCTAAAATTCTCAAGTAAATTGTTAAGATAAATGAAATTATACTCTAGTGTTTTGTATTCATCAAAATCCATTAGGGGGTCAACAATCTCCTCCTTTTTGATGATGACAAAACACTGAGTATATGCAAAATTCGAAATTTAAACATATACACAGTATTTGATCAGATGTACAAGTATAATGTTTTGATTAGAGCTACATACAGTGTGCATAATTCAAAATAGTCAATTTTCAGTTCTATCCTTATGCATAAGATTGATCTTAATAGCTCTTAAGCAATTTTAGCATATCAACTGAATTTGAATCAAGTTAAAATGAGATATTGATGCTAAAGATAATTGAAAGCTAAGTTCTTTTTGACTCCCCCTTTCTTTTCCAGAAGGGCAATTATCTTAAAGCCAATATTCTTCAATTTTGCATTCCCTATTGGTTCTACTCCATATATAAGTTCTATATATCTACTCCCCCTTTTTGTCATCAACAATGAAGGGGACAAATTATACGTAGGTACTTAAAACACAATTCCTAGGGGAATTCAGCATATTACAATGAATCACTCAAAGATATTCAAGTTATGCTCCCACTATCTATTGTTTTATTAATGAATTCAGAATTCATTTCACTCCCCCTTTGATATTCAGGTTGTGCTCCCCTATAAAAGTAATTCATTTCAGACCTTTGTAAAAGTAATTGTGTTCCCCCTGTTTTGTATGCATTCATAAATTGTGTCAAATTTGAGCACTTAAGGTATGTTATGAGATCTTTAAGGCACATCATAGAGTCACATACACAGAGTCAGAAATGTACACAAGGTTTCAAAAGAAATTGTATGTCATTCATATATCATTGTAAACCTTTGAAGTCATTACAAAGTTAAAAGAGGAGATCATTACAAGTATTCATCTCTAATACAAAAAGTGTTTCAAAATGAGCCTAGGGTTTACAAAAGAAGAACCCTAGATGTCTATAAAATGTCCCTCATCGGCGACGTTGCTCATAAGCCCTACAAGCTGCATCTATAAATGCATTGATGGAATCTAATAATGTTTTGAACTGCTCTCCCTGGGACTGATGAAAGGCTGCCACTAGTGCTTCAAATTCAATGCTTGCCCTTTCAATTCTTCCTCGAAGTTGGGCAACCACAGTGCCCACATTACCTCCAGGGCTTGTCAGTTCTTGAAGGCTATTTGAAATGGTCCTCAAGCTGTCTTGTAGCTCAATTGATCTGAAGGCTTGGGTGGCATTCACACTAACTAGTTCTTGCGCTGTAGCTTCTATCTGAGCTCTAATTTCCTTCAGCTCTTGTAGAATCCCTTCATGTGAGGCTCTGATGGGGGCCAACTCAGTAGAGATCATCGATCTCATCTCCTCCCTCATCTGCTGGCAAATTACAGATGCTAAAGTGCGCATCTGGTCTTCTGATAGGGAGTAGGGCCCACTGACTGGAGGAGGTGGTGGCATGTATGTGGAAGGTCCAGCTGAGCTGGAGGGTACATCAGGAAAGTCCATGTGGCTATGTGGAGGAGAGTGGTGGTCAGGCTCCTGAAGTGGGATCTCAGGCTCTAGGGTTTGAGCTTTTCTCTTTGGTACCTTGACCCATGACCCATCTACCTTGTGAAACTCCATTCTTCGCATTGTGCTCTCATTATAATAGTCGGTGTTTCTCAAGGGTTTTGCAGGTTCATTTTCTGGAATGGGTACTTTGAAATGTTTGAAGAGTAGGGTAAGGATCATCCCATAAGGTATGCTAAACCTAGAATACCTATGACATGTAGCAATGTAGTTCAACATAAGTCTAGGGAGGTTTAGGGGAATCCCTAGTAGGATGTGGTGCATGATAACTAGGTCTCGCTCCGAAATAAAATCGAAGTGACCGATTTTTGGAAACAAGACCCGGTTGACAATACTCAAAAGTAGTCTCATCTCGGCATTTAGGTCTTGTGAGTTCACTACATCAAGAGGGCCGCAGTCCTCTCGTCCTAAAAGCAAGTTTAGGGCTATTTCCCTTTGGGGATGTGAGGTAGGAGCCTCACCGTCCTTAGGGATTTGCAAAACGCTAGATAGGACATCTTCATTAATCTCTACCAACGTCCCCCGGACATGTGCAGTGTACCCTAAGTCCCCTAAGGCCATATTGGTAAATAGTTCTCTAACTAGGCCGGGGTAGGTCGATGTATTGAGGGTACAAAGGTGTTCCCAACCTTGGGCACGGAGTCTCTCTCCAATAGAGAACCCCTCACTATCTAGAAAATGAAAATCTATGTACCTTCCAGTGGTTACTGTGCGATTCGCACAGGAAATGGTCGCGGTTGGCGGAGCAACCGGAGGAGACGGCGCGGAAGGCTCTTCCCTCCGTTCCTCACCGTCGGTCGCTGCCCTAGGACGCCTCCCACCAGTCCTCCTAGCTCTTTTAGGTGCCATTGAATGGAAAACCTAGGAAAATGAGGAGAAAGAGGCTAGGGTTTGTGTTGGAGAGAAAATGGAGGCTAGGGTTTTTGTTTTTGTCGGGGATGAAAGGGATAGCTCGGGTCGGCTCGAGCTGTTTCGACCTATTTTAAAAACTCTCGTTCGGTCCCCGAGACGTCTCCGCGACTGATGCGAGACGTCTCGCCGGGGGGACGTCTCTGCGATTTGCCAGAGACGTCTCCGGCACTGAAAAATTTCAGACTGATTTGTAACCTTTTCCCAATTTATTTTATTTAACCACATTAATCAACATGATTTCTTTTGGTGAATACAGAGTGAGTTTGTTTGTGATCCTCCCCCTTAATAATACATCCTATAAAAGTTTGATAATGATTTTTGAATAATTAATATTGAAATGAGGAATGTTTGACCAAATTTCGAATACCCATAAAATAGGCTCTGAAAATATCTCCATGAAGAGTCCAAGGAAGGATAACCATCCTCCGGAAAGTCAAACAGTTCGTCATTTAGCTTAGATGGATTCATGCTTTCACTTATGGACCTTGAGGTGGATTACTAGTTTGTGTAGCCAAGCATTGCAATACAAGTTGAATTTATTTGCTAGGATCATACAAGCTCAAAGCATTCCTTAAGAAGTTGAACCTATCTTTACAAAGGGGCTTTGTAAAGATATCGGCCAATTGATTTTCAGTACATACATATTCAATCATCACATCATTTTTCAGCACATGATCCCTAATAAAGTGATGCCTAATCTCTATGTGCTTTGATTTAGAGTGTTGGACAGGATTTTTTGTTAAATTAATTGCACTTGTATTATCACATTTAATTGGTATATTATCCATTTTGATACCGAAGTCTTCAAGTTGTTGCTTAATCCAAAGAACTTGGGCACAACAGCTTCCAGCTGCAATGTACTCAGCCCCAGCTGTGGACAAGGCAACTGAATTTTGTTTCTTGCTAAACCAAGAAACCAAATTAGCACCCAAGAATTGACATGTGCCACTTGTGCTTTTTCTGTCGAGTTTGCACCCGGCAAAATCAGCATCGGAATAAGCAATTAAATTTATGTCAGATTGTTTAGAATACCATAAGCCTACATTAGATGTCCCTACTAGATATCTAAAAATTCTTTTAACAGCTTGCAGGTGTGATTCCTTAGGACATGCTTGGTATCTAGCACACATACAAACACTGAATAATATATCTGGTCTACTAGCAGTAAGGTAAAGTAAAGAGCCTATCATACCTCTGTACAATTTGCAGTCTATACTTTTACCTTTTTCATCTTTGTCAAGCTTGCAACTTGAGCCCATGGGTGTGCTGATTTCCTTTGCATTCTTCATCTTGAATTTTTCCAACATTTCCTTGATATATTTGGACTGACTGATGAAGATGCCTTCCTCTGATTGTTTTATTTGTAGCCCAAGGAAGAAGTTAAGCTCACCCATCATGCTCATTCAAATTCTCCCTGCATAAGCTTGGCAAACTCTTGACAAAGGCTATCATTAGTAGCACCAAAAATTATATCATCCACATAAATTTGTACAAGCAATAAGTCATTTCCTTTTCTTTTAATGAAGAGGGTTTTGTCTACATTTCCTCTCTTAAATTTATTTTCAATTAGGAAATTACTTAATCTTTCATACCATGCTCTAGGGGCTTGCTTAAGTCCATACAATGCTTTATGCAATTTATAAACGTAATCTGGATGTAAGTGGTTTTCAAACCCTGGAGGTTGTCCTACATAAACTTCCTCCATTATATAACCATTTAAAAATGCACTTTTTACATCCATTTGATAGAGTTTAAAATCCATGAAGCATGCATATGCCAAAAGTAGTCTAATAGCCTCTAACCTAGCAACAGGAGCAAAAGTTTCATCAAAATCTATTCCTTCCTCCTAATTATATCCTTTGGCCACTAGCCTAGCTTTGTTTCTTATTACTATTCCATCTTCATCTAGTTTATTTCTATATACCCATTTGGTGCCTATAATTGAAACATTAGGGGGTCTTTTCATTAGAGTCCAAACTTCATTTTTTTCAAATTGGTTTAATTCCTCTTGCATAGCATTCATCCAATTATCATCTTTTTCGGCTTCTTCTAGTGATTTAGGCTCTATTTGTGAAACGAAAGCAAGATAATTACTAGTATTTCTTAGAGAGGGTCCTTACCCCTTGCGAAGGATCACCAAGGATTAGATCCCTTGAATGACCATGTGCATACCTCCATTCCTTAGGAAGATCTTGATTTCTTGCTTGGGGTTGATCTTCTTCATCTTGCTGAATTGTATCTTCTTTGACTTCATCTTCAAGTTGCTTGTCTTGTATGGAGAATTCCTTCATTCTGTCTTCAAGTATACCTGCATCACTATCTTCTTCTTTTCTAGAAGAATCTCCATTAGTTTCATCAAAAACAACATGAATGGATTCTTCAACAACGAGAGTTCTCTTGTTGAAGACCCTGTATGCTCTATTAGATGAGGAATAACCTAAGAAGATCCCCTCATCTGATTTAGCACTAAATTTGCTTAGATTGTCCTTTCCATTGTTTAAAATAAAGCATCGACAACCGAAAACATGAAAATAGCTTATGTTTGGTTTCTTACTTTTTATCAACTCATAAGGTGTTTTCTTTAAGATGGATCTAACTAAAGTACGGTTTAAAATATGACATGAAGTATTTATTGCTTCAGCCCAAAAGTACTTTGGTAGATCCGATTCGCACAACATGGTACGAGCCATATCTGCTAGTGTGCGATTCTTCCTTTCTACCACCCCATTTTGTTGAGGTGTCCTAGGTGCCGAGAAATTGTGATTGATACCATTTTCGTCACAAAACTTTTCAAAGTACTGATTTTCAAACTCGGTACCATGATCACTCCTAATTGCTTTTAGTTTAAGATTGAGTTCATTTAAAACTCTATTATGAAACTTGATAAAAGCGGGAAAGGACTCATCTTTATGTGCAAGAAATGAAACCCATGTAAAACGTAAAAAATCATCAACAATTACAAGACCAAATTTCTTACCCCCTAGACTAGCAGTTCTAGTGGGTCCAAACAAATCCATGTGAATTAGTTCTAGGGGTTTTGATGTTGAGACTATGTTCTTAGACTTGAAAGAACTTCTTGTTTGTTTCCCTAATTGGCATGCAGCACAAATTTTGTTCTTTTCAAAGTCTATTTTTGGTAGTCCTTTGACTAGATCTTTTGTAATCAATTTAGAAATTAAATCCATGCTAGCATGCCCTAACCTACGATGCCATAACCAACTAGTCTCATTAACTTTGGGATCCATGGCTACAAGACATTGGCCATCCTTCATGATGAGATCATCAAGATCTACCATGTAAACATTTCCATGCCTATGTCCCGTAAGTATGATCTCATTGTCAACTGGACTACTAATTATGCATAGTGAAGATTCAAATGACACTTTAAAATCCTTGTCACAAAATTGACTTATACTTAATAAATTATGTTTTAGTCCATTAACTAACAATACATTGTCAATAAATGAGGAGGGTGATATGGAGATTTTACCAACACCAATGATTTGACCTTTTGCATTGTCTCCAAACGTGACTACTCCTCCTTCTTTTGATTTCAAGGTGACGAAGAGACTCTTGTCACCGGTCATATGCCTTGAGCAACCACTATCAAGATACCACATTCTCTTTTTATTCTCGGCTGCAAGGCATACCTGCAAAATGATCATGTGAAGCTCTTAGGTACCCAAGTTTTCTTGGGTCCTTCGTGGTTAGTGTAGTTGGTTCCCTTAGGCACCCATACTTTAGTTATGTTTTTAGCTTTTACAAATGTACTCTTGTTTGTTTGAATCTTTCTTTGAATACAAGAGTAAGCTTTATGTCCACTTTTTCCACAATGAAAGCATGTAGGTTTTTCAGTTTTGACATCTTTTGCTTTCACAAAGAAATTCTTTAGATACTTTTGTTGCTTGTTAGTTTTATATCCTAATCCGGCTTTATTAAAAACAGCTCTTTGATTTGAAAGAATAAGACTTAATTTTTCAGAGCTTTGTGTAAATTTTTCAACAATTGGTTTGTACTTATGTACCTCATTCTTAAGATTCAAATTTTCTTTAACTAGTTCTTCCTTATCCTTTTTAAGGGATTCAACATGTTATGCAAGTGAGGTATTATTATCGAGTAGGGATTTTACTTTTAGATTTAATTCCTTAATTAGTGTTTTTGCCGTTTCATTTTTAATGCTAAGTTTTGAATTTTTATTTTCTAGATCAATGGTGTTAACATTTTCAACGCTCTCTTTCTCAATCAATAGATTTTTAATATCATCCTTTAGTTTTAGATTGGAGGCTTTTAATTCTTTATTCTTTGCTCCTAACATACTACAATCACTCATAAGTTCTTGAAAAGCTTCATACAATTCTTCTAAAGTAAAATTTATAGTTGAGTTTTGACATACCTCGTCATCTTCGAACGCCATGAAGCACAAATTGGCGGTCTCTTCCTTCTTTTCCTCGAAGGAGGATGTGTCACTATCGTCCCAAGTTGCCTTTAATGCCTTCTTCTTCTTCTTCCCAAAGTACTTCTTTTGTTGAGGGCATTCGGAACGAATGTGTCCCGGTCTCTTGCAATCATAGCATATGATTGGGTCTCTTTCTTTTTCTTTTTCTTTTTTTCAATCATTTCTCCCTCCAAACTTTTTCCTTGGGAAGGGTTTCTTTCTTCTCATGAATTTCTTAAACTTCCTCACTATCAAACCCAAATCCTCATCTTCGCTTTCTTCTTCGCTCTCACTACTTTCTTCTTCACACACACTCGAAGTGGCCTTGAGTGCGATTGTCCTTTTCTTTGGCAACTCTTCTTCATGTTGCTTCATTGTGAGCTCATGCGTCATCAATGAGCCCAATAGTTGTTCTAGTCCCAAAGTGTTGAGGTCTTTGGCTTCTACGATTGCCGTGACCTTTGCTTCCCATGCTTTCGGCAAAGACCTGAGAATTTTACTCACAAGTTCCGGATTAGTATAAGATTTACCCAAACTCTTTAGACCATTAATTATATCGGTGAAGCGTGTAAACATGCATGTGATGGTTTCATTAGGTTCCATCTTAAATAGCTCATATTTGTGAACTAGAATGTTCACTTTAGATTCTTTGACTTGATTTGTACCCTCGTGGGTAACTTCAAGTCTATCCCATATTTTCTTGGCGGAAGTACAGGTTGAAACTCTATTGAACTCATTCACATCTAGAGCACAAAATAATGAGTTCATGGTTCTAGAGTTGAGTTGAACTATCCTATTATCATTCTCATCCCAATCCTTCTCAGGTTTGGGAACTTGAATGCCATTCACCATGTGTGATGGTTCTTGTGGTCCCTTAACTATAACCCTCCACAAGGCATAATCTTGTGCTTGAATAAAGATCCTCATCCTAGTCTTCCAATAGGTATAATTTGTCCCATTGAAGAGTGGAGGTCTATTAGTTGCCTGCCCCTCAGCAGGAACATTGTTGAAGGGTGTTGCCATCTAGATCTTTAGCTAAGACGGTTAGGTCTTCAAGAAATATACAGAGCACCCGCTCTGATACCACTTGTTGCCCAGAGATGGTCACCCAAGAGAGGGGTGAATTGGGTGTTTTAAAACTTTTTGTCTAATTAAAAATAAAACACACAAATGTATGAGCTAAAGTAAAAATAAAGGTATGAAAACAGACAATCGCAAACACAAGCTTTTATAGTGGTTCGGAGCTTCCACTGCTCCTACATCCACTCCCCAAAGCACCTTTGGGAATTTCCACTATAATCCAAGATTACAGTACGGTAGTTTTGCGAGTTCACTACCCAACTCGTTGTTTTACACCGGGCTAGCAACGAACCCTATAACTCCCAATTTCACCTAGGCTTGGGACGCCTTTCCCTTGTTCCAAGTCCCTTGACTGGAACAAGCACAATATTGAAAAAGTTTTACAAAAGATTTGAAAGCTCTAAATAAGCAAATATAACATTGATAAACAATGAAACCCGGAAGAACCCTTTTAGCCGTTGGAAGCGTGGGAAATGGTGGTTCTTCCGATGTGGATCGCGTTGGCTTGAATGTGAGCTTTGAATGCCGAACGGGAGAGAGTAGTTGAGCACGAAATCAGTTGGAAAACTTGAAGGCACTTGATTTCTTCACTTGAATGCACTGACTCCCTTGAACCTCTTTTTCTTTCTTCTCTCTTGAATGATCTTGTGTTGGGTTGGTTAGAAGTTGTTGGAAAGCACTTAAGAGCTCCCTTTTATAGCCCAAAAAGCAAATATAGCCGTTAGAGATAAACTTAAAGAGATTTGAAATTCAAACCAAACCTGCAAAAGTTGTCAATCGCGTCCCAGGTGCTCCGGAGACGTCTCCGCTTCATCGCGAGACGTCTCGGCTGTAAGATTTTACTTTTGACGATGTTTGGGGTCGACTCGGCGCTTTACGGGGACGACTCTGGAAATGAGCCGTTTGAATACTTATTTTTCTGTTTTTCTGAGAGGGTCGCCTCGGCACTTTACGGGGACGTCTCGGCTTGTTTGCGCTTTTTGCATGGGGACGACTCCGCTGCCTTGGGGACGACTCCGCCGTTATATCTCCGAGAAACAAGTCTTCTGGAATTCTCTGAGAGAGTCGACTCCGCTCTTTCAGGGGACGTCTCCGCTGCCTTATCACCGAAAAAGACATCCTCTGGAAAACCCTGAGAGAGTCGACTCCGCTACCTCGGGGACGACTCGGGAAGTCTGCTTTTTACTTGCGGGGACGACTCCGCGTCCTGTGGAGACGGCTCGCGCGCATCTCTTGAAATCAGCCTTTCTGCCGCCACTGAAAGAGTCGACTCCGCTACTGAGAGAGTCGACTCCGACCCTGCGAGACGCCTCGCTAGGTGCCGGAGACGTCTCCAAACGTGCCAGTTCTTCCTGTTTGTGCCAGAGACGTCTCTGGGACAAACCGGAGACGTCTCGGCTGTCCCTGATCTGTTTTCTTCAACTCAAAAAATTCTTCAATAAATTCATAAAAATTATGGAAACTTGCCTAGACTTTTCTTAACAATATTCTTAATTAATCACCTAAAATTCTCAAGTAAATTGTTAAGATAAATGAAATTATACTCTAGTATTTTGTATTCATCAAAATCCATTAGGGGGTCAACAAATAGGTTTGTATTTTTCAAGTTCTTTTGTTAACTTCAGTCTCTCTGTTTTTAGTAAGTTTAAGTCTTTTGTCAGATTATCTTTTATAGTTTGGTTACTGTTTTTAAGTTCTGAAACTTTCTTAGTTAGTCTTTTGTTATCTTTAATTAAGGTATTAGTTTTTGAGTTAGAAATTGGTTGCTTGTTTTAAGTTCTAAGTTTTCTTTGATAATAGAGTCCTTGTCCTTAATTAATTTATCGTACTTATGAGTGTAAGATTGATTAGTTAGTTTCAATTCTTTATTTTTAAGGTTTATTGTCTTATAATCATCCATTAGTTCATTAAAAGCATCATATAGTTCATCAAAGGTAAAATCTAAATGTGTTTCAGATATCACCTCATTATCATTTGCCATGAAGCAAAAATTTGCTTTTTTCCTCTTGTTCCTCATCCGATGATGATGATGATTGATCGGAGTCTATGAAGGTGGAGACAAGAGCTTTCTTCTTCTTGTATTTGCTGCCTTTCTTCAGCAAGGGACAGTCGATTCTGAAATGTCCCAGCTTCTTGCATTCATAGCAACCGATTCCCTCACTTTCTCTTTCCTTACCTTTATCCTTGTTATAGGAACTTGAGGAACCTCTCCTCTGATGAAAGGACTTCTTCCGGTTGATGAATTTTCTGAACTTTTGCATGAGAAGAGCCTCATCTTCATCTCCCTCATTGTCTTCTTCTTCACTGCAGCTACTGCAAGAGGGATCCTTGTTAGAAGAAGTAGACTTAAGGGCAATTACCTTTTTCTTGTGGAAGGACTCTTCTTCACTGTATTGCTTCATTGTGAGCTCATGTGTCATCAAGGATCCAAGGAGCTCCTCGAGTGCCAGCTTGTTCAAGTCTTTGGCTTCTTGGATCGCCGTTACCTTGGCTTTCCATGACCTTGGTAAAGATCGAAGAACTTTCCTGACAAGGTCACTGTTAGTATAACTTTTGCCAAGGTTTTTTAGGCCATTGACAATATCAGTAAATCTAGTAAACATGCAAGTGATAGTTTCATTAGATTCCATTTTAAATAGTTCATACTTGTGAACTAGCATTGTTTATTTTGGATTCCTTGACTTGATTCGTGCCCTCGTGGGTCACTTCAAGTTTGTCCCATATCTCTTTTGCAGAATTGCAAGTAGAGATTCTATTGAATTCATTATGGTCTAAGGCACAATAGAGTACATTCATTGTTTTGGCATTTAGTTGTGCCTTCCTTTTATCATTGTCATCCCAATCTTTTTCAAGCTTGGGTATAGTAATGTTATCTATATAAATAGAAAGAATGTATGGTCCATTAGCTATGATGCTCCACACTTCATAGTCTTGAGCTTGGATAAATATCCTCATCCTAGTCTTCCAATAGGTGTAGTTGGTTCCATTAAAGAATGGAGGCCTATTGGAGGATTGCCCCTTACTAAGAGAAGATCCAAAAGGGGTTGTCATTTTGATCTTTTACTCTTTTAATATAAGAGCTCCGGCTCTGATACTACTTGTTGCCCAAGAAGACAACCCAAGAAGGGGGGTGAATTGGGTTTGGATTAATTCTCAACCAATTAAAAACTATGATTAGTAATTAACTAATTCTATTGCAAGCAAATTAGTTAAGTTACTAGATGAAGTTACTAGATGATGTGAATGAAGAGAGAGAGAAAGATTAGCAGCCAATACAAACTCAAACCAATTTATAGTGGTTCGGAGCTAACCCTTGCTCCTACGTCCACTCCCCAAGCTTCACTTGGGAGTTCACTATAATCTCTTGGATTATAGCCGGTTGTTTTACAAGTTCACAACCTAACTTATTGTTTTTGCGAGATCACGACGAACTCAGTCGGTTTTCATAGGCTTACCGACTAGAACCATCCGATTGTTTTTCCGGGATCACAATCGAACCCTTACACCGTTGGTTTTAACTTTGGCTCACCAACAAACCTTACAACCCTTGATTCAATCCCGTGATTGAATCAAGTAAGACAACAGTTTGGGAAAAGTTACAAGAAAAGCTTCTTAATAAGCAAATATTAATCAATATGAATAGAGTATAGTTAGAAGCCCTCAAACAGATTTTGGAAGAGGAAGAAGGGGCTTCTCGAACTCTAAGTCTCCTCTTTGAGTGCACTGAAGATTTGATGTCAGAGGAAGAGCCTTGAATGCGAAGGAAAGACTTCTAGGAATGTATTGAATGTGGTTCTTCCTTCTTTTGCTTGACTTTTCTTTCAATGGACTCTTGGAACTTGGAAAACACTTAATGCACAGATGGAGTAACTCTCTTGATGTCTACTACTATTCACTCTGGCTATTTAAGCAGTCTTCTTTGAAAAATAGCCGTTAGACACTGATTTGTGGCCGTTCTGCACAGTCTGCACTTTCTGACAATGTATCCATTGGGGTCGGAGCCGACTCACTCGATCTGGAGTCAACTCGGCTGTAGCTGGAGTCGACTCATGCTTTACTGGAGATGACTCGCCCACTGTTCAGGATTTGAATTAAAGTGCTGTCCCGTCCTAGAGTTGATCCTCTGTCTTTCAGTCTGCTTTCCTCTGAGAGTCGACTTTGGCATATTTAGGAGTCGACTCACCAAACGTTGGAGTCGACTCGAATCCTTCTGGAGTCGACTCAGTAGAAGGGTCTAGAAAATACTTCTCTGTCTTTCTGTCTGTTACTCCTTGGAGTCGACTCGGAACCGTCGGAAGTCGACTCGGCAAGCATCGGAGTCGACTCGAAATCGTCGGAGTCGACTCGGTGACAGGGTCTGAAATTCATCTTTCTGTTCTTCTGTCTGTTCTCAGTCGGAGTCGATTCGTAGTGTACCGGAGTCGACTCGAGCTTGTGCTAGAACCTCTGAAACACTTAGAGTCGACTCGCAATCTTCCGGAGTCGACTCGAGCTTTAGACTTTGGCTTAATTGAGTTCAACACTTAGCCAAAAGACCTTGAACAAAAGCTTGATGCTCTTAAAGATAAATTCGCATATATTTGCTTGAGACACTAGATTGAATTCATTAGTACAACATGAAATATATTCAAATGCTTTGAGCTTATCAAAATCAAATAGGGGTATAATCAATCACTCCACAATTCAGCTCTCCCATCATGCTCATTTCAAATTCACTCTGCATTAAATCGGCAAATTCTTCGCAGAGGTGATTGTTAGTAGCACCGAAAATAATATCATCTACATAAATCTACACTACTAACATATCTTTGTTTTTTCTTTTTAAAAACAGTGTTGTATCAATGTTCCCTCTGAAAAATTCATGGTCTAACAGAAATTTGCTAAGTCTTTCATACCATGCTTTAGGGGCTTGTTTTAGACCGTAAAGTGCTTTATCTAGTTTGTAAACATGATTGGGGTGTTGATGATTTTCAAAACCAGGGAGTTGTTCTACATAAACCTCCTCATTAATATATCCATTCAAGAAGGCACTTTTTACATCCATTTGAAATAATTTGAAGTTTTTAAAACAAGCAAATGCTAGTAACAATCTAATTGCCTCATATCTAGCCACAGGAGCAAAGATCTCATCAAAATCTATACCTTCTTCTTAATTATAATCCTTTGCTACTAGTCTAGCCTTGTTCCTAACTACAATTCCATTTTCATCAAGTTTACTTTTGTATATCCATTTAGTTCCAATTATCGGGTATTTAGTGGAATTCCATACTTTGTTTCTTGTAAATTGGTTTAGTTCCTCTTGCATAGCATTCATCCAATTTACATCATTTTCAGCTTCTCCAATATTTTTAGGTTCTAGATGTGAAACAAATGCTAGATGATTATTTAAGTTCCTAAGAGAAGCTCTAGTTCTAATAGGTTGACATGGATCATCTAAAATTAATTCTTTAGGATGTCCGTATGCATGCCTCCAAGCCTTTGTAAGCCCATGATCAGCAATTACCTCTTGGTTTGTTGATGTATCTCCAATTTGCTTTGGTTCATTTTCTTGTAATGTCATGTCATCCATCTTTTCCTCAAGTATCCCTGCATCATCATCAAGAGCTACTCTCTTGCTAGAAGAGGCATCATTAGTATCATCAAAGACAACATGTATAGACTCTTCAATAACAAGGGTTCTTTTGTTGAAGACTCTATAAGCTTTACTTGATGTAGAATATCCCAAAAAGATACCTTCATCAGATTGAAATCAAATTTACCTAAGTTATCTTTGCCATTATTATGAATGAAACACCTACACCCAAAAACATGAAAATAGTTTACTTTGGGCTTTCTACCTCTCCAAAGTTTATAAGGTGTTTTCTTTATAATTGGTCTCAATATAACTCTATTTAGTATATGGCAGGACGTGTTAATTGCTTCACCCCAAAAATACTTTGGGAGATTACTTTCACATAACATGGTCCTAGCCATTTCCTCTAGAGTTCTATTCTTTCTTTCTACCACTCCATTTTGTTGTAGAGTCCTAGGTGCAGAGAAAATATGAGTTATCCCCTTTTTATTATAAAATTTTTCAAAAAGATGATTTTCAAATTTCGTTCCATGATCACTCCTAATAGCTATAACTGAAGCATTTCTTGCGTTAGTTACTTCCTTATGAAATTTCTTAAATACAGAAAATGCTTCATCTTTATGAGCTAAAAACATGACCCATGCGTATCTAGAAAAATCATCTATAATGACAAGGCCATACTTGTTTCCACCAAGGTTTGTGGTTCTAGTTGGTCCAAAAAGATCCATGTGAATTAGTTCAAGGGTTCTAGTAGTAGATACACAATTTATGGATTTAAAGAAACTTCTAGATTGTTTGCCATATTGACATGCTTCACAAATTTTATTTTTCTCAAATTTTAACTTTGGCAAACCAATCACCGAATCTCTTTTAACTAATTTTGATATTGTATCCATACTTGCATGACCTAATTTACGGTGCCATAACCAACTTGCATCATTGACTTTAGAATCACTAGCTACTAGGCAACGGCTATTATTGGCGAGATCTTCAAGATCTACTACATAAACATTGCCACGTCTTATTCCTTTGAATACTAAGCTATTGTCAATTGAGTTGGTTATGATGCATAAAGATGGCTTAAACAGAACATCAAAACCTCTATCACATAATTGACTAACGCTAAGCAAGTTGTGCTTAAGACCATCTACAAACCGTACATTATCAACGAAGGTTGAAGGAGTGATTTGTATTTTACCTATACCAATGATGTGACCTTGGTTGTTGTCTCCAAAAGTCATCGCACCTTCCTCTTTAGGCTCTAGGGTGAAGAATTGCTCCTTGTCACCCGTCATATGTCTTGAGCAGCCACTATCCAAGTACCAACAGTGTTTGTTGACCTTGGCTGCAAGACACTCCTACACAAGAAAAAATCATACAGTTTTAGGTACCCAAATTTTCTTGGATCCTTCAAGGTTAGTAATGTTGGTTCCTTTTGGAACCCATATCTTTTTAATCATTTTTTTAACTTCAGTTTTCTTGTGGTTACATATATTTGCTATATGTCCTACTTTACCACAACAACAACAAGTTACATTTTTGGTTTTACTTTCCCCGGCTTTTACAAAAAAAAATTTAAGAAATTTTTGCTTGTTGTTAGGCTTATACCCTAAACCAGCTTTATTAAATATAGCTCTTTGACTATTAAGAATCATTTCTAGTTTTTTAGAACTAAAGGAAAAAATCTCAACTATGGGTTTATATTTTTCAAGTTCTTTTGTTAAGTTCAATTTTTCTGTTTTCAGTAAATTTAGATCTTTTGTAAAGTTATCTTTTAGAGTTCGGTTACTATTTTTAAATTCTGAAACTTCTTTAGTTAGTCTTTCGTTATCTTTAATTAAAGTATTAGTTTTTTGAGTTAGCAATTGGTTGCTTGTTTTAAGTTCTAAGTTTTCTTTGATGATAGGGTCCTTGTCCTTAATTAACTTATCGTACTTATGAGTGTAAGATTGATTAGTTAGTTTCAATTCTTTATTTTTAAGATTTATTGTCTTATATTCATCCATTAGTTCATTAAAAGCATCATACAATTCATCAAAGGTAAAATCTAAATGTGTTTCAGATATTACCTCATTTTTGTTTGCCATAAAACAAAAATTTGCTTTTTTCTCTTGTTCCTCATCTGATGATGTTGATGATTGATCGGAGTCTGTCAAAGTGGAGACAAGAGCTTTCTTCTTCTTGTATTTGCTACCCTTCTTCAGCAAGGGACCGTCGATTCTGAAATGTCCCGGCTTCTTGCATTCATAGATTCTGGAATGGAAAGTTGGGACTTCTCGATTTTTGGGTCTCCTCTGGAAAGTACTAGAGATTTGAGGACAGTAGGAGAGCCTTAAAAGCGAAGGAAGTGCTTGTCGGATGGAGTTGAATGCACCTCTTCCTTCTTTTGCTTGTATTTACTCTTGAGAACTCTTGGTAGGTGGAGAATCCTTTTTACTTGAATGGAATAGCTCTCTTCTTGTCTACTACTGTTCACTCTGGCTATTTAAACAGTCCCTTTTGAAAAATAGCCGTTAGACACTGATTTGTGGTCGTTTTGCATAGTCTGCATCTTCCGACAATATATCCGTTGGGGTCGGAATCGACTCTCTCGATCTGGAGTCGACTCATGCTTTACTGGAGACGACTCGCCCACTGTTCAGGATTTGAATTAAAGTGCTGTCCCGACCTGAAGTCGACTCGGGCTTACCCTGGAGTCGACTCTCCAAGATCTGGAGATGACTCGGCATTTTGGAGACGGCTCGTTCTCAGGATTCCAAAGATCTATCTTTCTGCATTTCTCTCTCGAGTCGACTCGAATCCTCTTGGAGTCGACTCGTCTCTCAGAGACCGTAAAACTGATCCTCTATCTTTCGAGTTGAACTGCCTCGGAGTCGACTCGCACTTTGTTGGGGTCGACTCGGCTGACTTGGGGTCGACTCTCGTATTCTCGGAGTCGACTCGTTCACAGGGTCACTATGTTTGGTTTTCTGCCTGTCAGTCTGCTTTCCTCTGAGCGTCGACTCTGTCATGTTTAGAAGTTGACTCGCCAAATGTTGGAGTCGACTCGCATCCTTCTGGAGTCGACTCGGTAACAGGGTCTAGAAAACACTTTGCTGTCTTTCTGTCTGTTACTCCTTGGAGTCGACTCGGAACCGTCGGGAGTCGACTCGGCAAGCATCGGAGTCGACTCGAATCTTAGGAGTTGACTCGGTGACAGGGTCTGAAATTCATCTTTTGTCCTTCTGTCTATTCTCAGTCGGAGTCGACTCGTAGTGTACTGGAGTCGACTCGAGTTTGTGCCAGAACCTCTGAAACACTTAGAGTCGACTCGCAGTCTTCTGGAGTTGACTCGAGCTTCAGACTTTGGCTTAATTGATTTCAATACTTAGCCAAAATTCTTTGAACCAAAGCTCGATGCTCTTAAAGATAAATTCACATATATTTATCTAAAATACTACATTGAATTCATTAGTACAACATTAAATATACTCAAATGCTTTGAGCTCATCAAAATCAAATAGGGGTATAATCAATCACTCCACAAATTTAATTGATTCAATTGGACCTAATTAAATTAGCCTTAACCTTATTGGATAAGGATGAAAAGGTCTAATTAATTAGAACTTCTTATTAGATAAGGAACTTAATTCATGAAGTTCAATTTGAATCCTAATTGGATTAGGATTCATATGAATCAAATTGGAGGACACATTGGGTTCTAATTGGTTTATAATTCAATTGATCAAGTGGAACCATGTAATTCCTAATTGGATTAGGAGACCCATGCATGGAAGGAAGGAAATGATCCCTTCCTTCATGCGTGTGAGGCAAAGAAGGAAGAGAGAGGGGCGTCTGCCCCTCCTCCTTCTCACACACCCAAAAGAAGGAGGGGCGTCCGCCCCTCCTTTCTTTTTTGGTCCACACACCAAGCCCTTCCTCCTCCTCCTCGTTTACGCGGATTGCCACACGGGGGTATGGCAGATTTTGGAGGGATGAATCAAGAAGTGATTTATCATTGAGATTATTCCTTATTTGTATGGGCATGAGATGCCTATAAAAGGGGGCCAGGCATGAGGCATAGAAGCATTGGAAATCCTCTTGAATCAGCTGCCCACCCCTTCCTCCTTCTCCTCCCGGGTGTGAGCAATAGAAAGAAGAGAAGAGGTGTCTTCTTCTTCTTCCTCTTCGTCCTTCTTCGTCCTCCTTCTTCTTCCTCTCAAAGTAATCAAGGAGTTGATTAAAGAGAGAGAAAATCAACTATCAAACGATCTATGCAAGGAAGCTAGCACCCCAGTGAGATCAAGGAGCTTGGAACGATCTACCTCATATGGATATCTGTAGAGGCTGGACGCTTGTGCAGCTTCAAGCGAACCAAATCCAATGATCATCAGATAGTGGTGAAGTTCTACCCGCTTAAAGGTAAAGATTAGATCTTTATAAATTTTTTACAATTAAGAATTATAATAGATGTAAAAATTAATCTAGTCTTTAATTTTAATTTTAATATTCTCTTTAGATTTCATAAATCTAAGTTAGAGAACTCAAGAATTTTTTTGAAATCCACGTTTCCTAAGACGTTCATAAGATGAACGACCCCGCGCGTATCTTTCCGCTGCGATCATCGCAACACGTGCAGGGGTAACCTGATAGTGGTATCAGAGCCGCGTTTAAGGGATTAAGATTAAAATTGATAGGCTTGATTAGGATTAAATTAGATCTGAATTTAAAATATGCTTGCTAAAATTTCTGCATGCTGAAATTTCAGATTTCAGCATGCAGATTTTTATTTTCTTTCCCAATCTTGCAGGTTGTTTTTAATTAACAATGAGATTGTAATAATTAAAAACATGTCTTGCATGATCAGAATTTCAGTTGATAGCATGTTTTAATTAAAATTTTTAGATCTGAAATTATATGCATAAGATGCATGTGATAAGATTCAATCAAAGATTCATGATCATAAAAAGACAATTTTCTATTTATGCCTATGCTTAAAAGAAAATTGATATATGCATGAGATGCATAAGGTATGATCAAATCATGGATTCATATTCATTAAAGGATAATTTTGTTTAGGCTTATGCTTAAAAGAAAATTAATATATACATTGTTAGAACCCGCCTATGCCGCAGAAAAATTTCAAAAATTCAGATGGCAGCGGAAGAGGCATGCGCGGGATCAACCGTTCATCACATGAACGTTGTTCAAAAACCGTTCGTAGTTAGATAAGGATTAAAAACTTTTAAACTAATTGAAAGATCACATCTTCACCTTGTGCGGGTAGATGATCACCGCAAACTGGAGTTCGTGGTTTTAGGATGAAAGTTCGCTTGAAGCCGTTCAAATGTCTGGCCTCTACGGGTATCCACACGAAGCAGAAACTGATCCTAGTTCCTTTGTCTCCCCGGGGTGCTAGCTCCCTTGCAGAGACAACTTTAGCTGGCTGATCTCCTTCCTTTTGATCAACCCTTGATTGTGCTTGGGAGGAGGAAGAAGAAGGATGAAGATGGATGAAGATCCAATGCTTGCTTGCAGCCTTTTCCCTTGCTCACGTTGGTAACCAAGAGAGGGAAGAAAGGATGCCGCCAAGCCTCTTCTTTTCTTTCACCTTGCTTGCGGCTGAAACAAAGGGAGGAGAGGCGGCTCACGGCTGGAGGAGGAAGAGGGCTTTCACATGAACTAGGGTGCCAGCCCTTGCTCCCTTTATAAAGCCATCTAGGGCTCCTACAATTTAGGAGCCCTAGACTAATTTCCTAAGAGGGGGCGCCGGCCCCCTCTCTTCATGCCGCACCAAGAAAAGGAGAGGGGCTCATGCCCCTTTTACTTGGTTAACCTTGTTGGGTTTCCCAGTGCCCTAGGGCGCAGCGGAAGATACAGGATTATAAAATTTTCTTATGAAACCCATTTTATGAAACCCTAATAAGCCAAGATCACCTTAATAGTATAACCAAATAATGTAGAAAATATAATCTTGGTATAGAAGAATACCTATCATGCTATATCCAATATGTCTGAAGATGTCCTAAGGTGCCCAAATATTCACCCTCCGATGTTGATCCACACAGGAATGGGTTCAAGACTCTAGCTTCACCAAAACTTGATTCTAATTGTTCAATCCTTCCAAAGGATTTAATTGGCTGATTTTTCTTCACTTCCTTCTTCCTTTCTACCTCTAAAACATTCACTAGCCTTTTTGTCCTAAAGAAGACCCTCTTGTCTTGGGTTAGGACAAAAGAGAGGCTTGTAAGAAAGAAGGGATAAGGGAGAGAGAAGGAGAGACTTTTTCTTTGATGATCTTTAGAACCCCAAGGCACCTCCTTATTTATAAGGGATGGAGGGATGCATCATAAAGGGATGCATCCCATCCACACACCTCATCATGATGAGGCATGTGCCAAGAGAGGCATCCCATCATGATGGGGTGCTAAGGAGAAGGGTGTATCAACTTCTTTCTCATGTCTCTCTCTTAAATCCTGATGATCCAAGGGCCCAAATGCAGTGAACCAAAGCCAATGGTCCAGATCTAGGCACCATCTAATGGTCCAGATCAAGGCATCATCATCCAGGGTGCCATCCAATGGTCCAGAAGCAAGATGCCATCACCGATGGTCCAGATTCAGGCGCTGAGCAACGGTCCAGATCTTTCATCCAGAGAGCCATCCAGTGGTCCAGATTTCGGCGCTGACCAATGGTCCAGATCCTTCATCCAGGAAGCCATCCAATGGTCCAGAAGTGAAGGCCCTATCAAGCCCAATCCAATTGGGTTTAACCAACTTAAAGAAAACATTAAACCTAATCAAATCAGGTCTAATTAAAGCCAAATGGGTTCCAACTCTTGGCTAACCCATATTAGGTCATGATCTAATCATATTAGATCAACCTAACCTAAGAATCAGATTCGAATTTAATTTGAATCAGGAGCTAGGGTTTGCAACACGTGCTAGCATGTTCATCTTGCAAACATGATCTAATCCAATTAGACCCTTGATCAATTTCCTTGTGTGTGACCCATTGGGTTCCTTATCTTAGCCAGCAGTAGGTGGAGGTGCAAGTTGACCTAACCTGATTAGAATACCTCTAATCCAATTTAGGTTCAATTTAGTGTTAAACCTGACTTAGCAATCAGAACCTTTCTGATGCTTTGATCTAATCAAACTCTTTGATCCGATCAACCCACAAGACATGATTGACGTCTAGCAACGTATCATGTCTACCCGGAAGATGAGGAATGTATTGGATAAATCCAAACATACCCTTCAGTGCCAAGTAACCGTGCAATTCAATCCCTCAGTCATACTACATCCTGAATAAGTGCATGAGTATGGATCAATATCAAACTCAATCACTTATTCATGTCTCTCTCAATCTTTTATATGATAATTCAAACAATGAAACATTAGAAACTCTTTCTAATATTCATTTTGTTTTAATCAAAGGCTTCTTGAATCATCATAAGATTAGAGTAAGTAGGATGTTACCTTCTCTTACTAGAAGTGACTGATTCCTTGTTGACCTACTCACAACCTTCGTACAAAATCCACCATATCCAGAATACCTCATACACAACGCAATATCGTGAATGAGGGTAAACCAAAATATAGGTTCAAGTGCACAAGATACCATGGTGATCTCAGGTCTAAGGATCACTTGCACAACTCCCACTATGAGAACCATCTTTTGATAATTAAGTAAGAATCCATAAGATGTTCTCATGGCTGGTCATTTCAGTGAACTCATTCCTCTAATGAGCACCCACGTCTTTGTATTAGGGTCTCACACAAGTGATTGTGAGATCAATCACCCTCTACATCGAGCATACATAAGATGTGCCAGTCTTTTCGATAATATTGATCCCCGACTCAATATACCAATTTGACTGAGAATATTCTAAATTAGGATTTTAGGATTTTAGGTCTCACTGGTATGATCTCATCATAACCTTAAAACCAATATCCTAATTTATGGGGTTTATCATCCAATAATAAAACAGATAAGCAGCAAATGATGAAACACAATGCCTTTATTGATATATATCGAGTGTCAAAGTACATGATTTGGAGGATTACAAAGAGAAACCCATCAAATGATTGGCTTATAGGGCATCTACTCTTTCAAACCTAATCCTCCTCCAAGGAGGATTAGGTGTCCCTCTCATGGTTTAGTCATAATCTAATTAGGCTTGAATCAATTGGGTTCAATCAATGCTAGTCTTAATCCAATTAGGACTCGAATGAACCATGACCCAATTGAACCCTTCAATCCTAATCCAATTAGGAGTCATGTTGATCCATTAGATTAATGATTAATTAGGACTTAAGAAACCCTAATCCAATTAGGACTTATTTAATTTTAGTCCTAATCTAATTAGGACTCTAATTTGAATCCGAAGTCCTAATCTGATTAGGACTCTGGGAATCCTACTCTAAGTAGGAATTCAAATTTAATTCAAAACTCCTAATCTAATTAAGATTGGTAGGAATCCTACTCCAAGTAGAAATTTCAGTCCTACTCTAAATAGGATTCCCAGTTCTAATCCAATTAGGACTCTAGAAATCCTACTCGAAGTAGAATTTGTGTTTAAGTCTATTTAATTAATTCCATTGTTCCTTCTTCAACTGATTATAAATCGAATTGATTACTCGTGATTCATAATCACATTTCAACCATCGGATCGGTCAATACTTCTAGTGTGTGTGACCCCATAGGTTCTATTCTGACTGGTAGTGAGATATATTGTGATCTCTATCTCAATATCATTGAAAACTCCTTTCAATGGGTTGGAACGATTCCAACTCAACTCATTAGGGTTTATCGATCATCGAGATATTCCCTGTGAGTCTCACCATCCACCAGGACACCTAGCAGCATGTAGTGGCTACCCAGCAGAATAGAATAATAAACCTCTAGGTGCAGTTAATATGTGATACAGTCTTACTATCGTGGATCCCTACAGGACGGAGGTCATGGACAACTCGTCAAACCCCATCGTCTGTCGTATGTGAAGATTTATTCGACTTAAGTTCGAGAGTGGAAAACTCTTTCTCCACTGTGCATACTGCTCCGGCCGAGGTCTTTCGAACTCAGTCTTATAAATCACATAGGATCTCTCCTTATCTATCAAGGTCGATAGATTCCTTATAGGTGCATACCCTACTCTTACAGTGAACCTACTGCAGCCAATCTACATTGCATGGACCCATATGGCTAGAGACCATGCATGTGTGCAGTCAAACTACAATAACCTTACTGTGAGTTGCCGAAGCACCGCAGGTCAAAGGACCTGTCACACTACTGTAACATCAAGCAAGTCACTGACGAGTGGATAGACATCCAAGTGACTTCTTGTCTTGGTCACGCTCAGTACCCTTGTTCTCTAACAAGCACCTGCACTATTACTTCAGTGTCTCCACACCGTGGACTCGAGTCTCGTCCATTCATAGGGAAAGTAATGTGTGCACTGATCTCATCGGATCGATCACCGTCCTCGTGATGATCCATCGATCAGGAGCGTTTAGAAATTAATTACTAATGATACATGGCTCAAATTCTCAACTCTTGAGAATATGCATCATCATCTTATTAATTCCTAGGACGATTCATAGACACAATAACAATATGAATGAAAAAGATGCCTTTCATTTATTCAATAATAATAAAGTCAAGTACAAATTATGTTCCAGAATTAATAATGTGTTCGCCAAAATTGGCTTCTAGGGCATACATCTAACAATCTCCCACTTGCACTAAAGCCAATCAGTCATATATCTTAGTCCCATCTTCTCAAGGTGGGCTTCAGTCTTTTGTTGACTTAGCTGCTTAGTGAACGGGTCTGCCACATTGTCCGTGGAGTCTACTCTCTGCACCTCGACATACTTTTTCTTAACATAGTCGCGTATGAGGTGGAAGCGCCGCTCTATATGCTTGGACTTCTGATGAGACCTTGGTTCCTTAGCAAGAGCTATGGCGCCATTATTATCGCAGTAGAGTGTTATAGCATCTGATGTCATCACATCCAATTCTGCAATAAATTTCTTGTACTAGAAGCCTTCCTTAGCAGCTTCAGATGCGGCGATGTATTCAGCTTCCATAGTAGAGTCAGCAATGATCGGTTGTTTATAACTCTTCCAATTTACCGTACCACCATTGCACAAGAACACATATCCAGATGTTGACTTCCTATCATCGACATCAGTCATGAGTCTGAATCTGTGTACCCTTCTATCTTCAACTCTGATGATCCTCCAAAAACCAAGAATAAATCTTTAGTTCTTCTCAAGTACTTAAGAATATTCTTCACAGCTGTCCAGTGTTCTTCACCTGAATTCGACTGATATCTGCTTGTGACACTCACAGCAAGGGCTATGTCAGGTCGTGTACATAGCATGGCATACATGAGGCTCCCTATTGCCGATGCATAAGGGATCTTGCTCATGCGTTGTATCTCTTCAGATGTGTTGGGGCACATCTTCTTTGAGAGATGAATTCCATGCCTTAGGGGTAAAAGACCCCTTTTAGAGTTTTCCATGCTGAATCTTTTCAGCACTTCCTCTATGTACATCTTCTGTGATAGGCCAAGCATCCTTTTAGATCTATCTCTATAGACCTTTATTTCCAAAATATAGGATGCTTCCCCAAGATCTTTCATGGAGAACTCTTTTGACAACTAGACCTTGACCGAGGTTAGCATGGGAATATCATTTCCTATCAGGAGGATGTCGTCCACGTACAGTATGAGAAATACGACAGCACTCCCACTAACCTTTTTGTAAACACACGGTTCCTCTTCATTTTTGATGAAATCAAACGTTTTGATTGCGTCATCGAAACGAGTGTTCCAACTCCGAGATGCTTGTTTTAGTCCATAGATGGACCTTTGCAGCTTGCAGATCTTGTGATCTCCATCACTGAAAGTGAAACCCAAAGGCTATTCCATATAGATATCTTCATCAAGATATCCATTCAGGAAAGCAGTTTTCACATCCATCTGCCAGATTTCATAATCATGAAATGCTGCAATGGCAAGCAATGTTCGGATGGATTTTAGCATGGCTACAGGTAAAAAGGTCTCCTGATAGTCAATGCCTTCGCGTTGACTATACCCTTTCGCCACTAGCCTTTCTTTATAGGTCTCTACCTTTCCATCCGAACCTATCTTCCTTTTGTAGATCCATTTACATCCAATAGGTACAATACCTTCTGGTGGATCTACTAAGGTCCAGACTTGGTTGGAATGCATGGAGTCTAACTCTGACTTCATAGCTTCCAACCATTTCTCGGAATCGATATCAGATATCGCCTCGTCGTAGGTTTTGGAATCCTGTATGTGATCCCTATCTTCCACTAGGAACATTTCATCGGTATCCTCTTCTAGTATACCCAAGTATCTATCGGAAGGATGGGAGACCCTACTAGATCGGCGAGGTGGTTGAGGGACATCGTATACTGGCTCTGTATTAATGGATTCGATAGGATCCATGACTCGTTGCTTTTCAGAGACTTTCTCTTCAAGCTCAATTTTCCTCCCACTGCCTTTATCAAGGATAAACTGGTTTTCCAAGAAGATGACAAGATGGCTCAAAAATACATTGTGATCCTCTGAGACGTAAAAATTGTATCCTAATGACTCTTTAGGATATCCTATAAAACGAACACTTATCGTCCTAGCCTCTAGTTTGTCCGCCTATAGTCTTTTGACGTGGGCTGGACATCCCCAAATCTTGAGATGACCAAGACTTGGTTTCTTACCATGTCATATCTCATACGGTGTGGTAGGAACAGATTTAGAGGGAACTCTATTCAGTAGATATACTGCGGTAAGTAAAGCATCTCCCCAAAGAAACATAGGTAAATCAGTGAAGCTCATCATGGACCGGACTATATCCAATAGAGTCTGATTTCTCCTCTCTGACACCCCGTTGAGTTGAGGTGTACCCAGAGGAGTCCATTGTGAGACTATGCCATTATCCTTGAGATAGTTCTGGAATTCTCCACTAAGATATTCTCCTCCTCGATCTGATCGAAGAGCCTTATGGGGTTTTCCAGTTTGTTTTTCTACTTCATTTCTAAACTCTTTGAACTTTTCAAAAGATTCAGATTTGTGTCTCATAAGTACACATACCCATACCGTGAATAATCATCGGTAAAGGTAATGAAGTACGAATAACGTCCCCTGGCTTGCATATCGAATGGGCCACACACATCTGTGTGTATCAGGGTAATTATTTCAGTGGTCCTCTCCCCATGTCCTACAAAGGGCAATCTAGCCATTTTTCCTTGAAGACAGAACTCGCAAACTGGATATGACTCGGAAGTCAATGAGCCGAGAAGCCCATCTTTATCCATTTTGTTCATTCTGTCCTCTCCAATATGGCCAAGCCTGAGATGCCACAAATATTTTTCATTTATCTCATCCCTGGATCTTTTGGATCCTTTGGCATTCACTTCTTGCTCAGACACATTTATAGATACATCCATATGCAAATGATAGAGACTGTCAATTATAAAACCACGTGTGACTATTTTATTTCTGAAATAAATAGAACAGCAATCTTTGTCAAATGTAAAAACATGACCTTCCTGTGCTAGACATGAAACAGAAATCAAATTTCTGCTAGCAGCAGGTACATAATAGCAGTCTCTAAGTAATAAACTAAAACTAGACGGTAGTCGCAGATGGTAGGTGCCCACAGCCACAGCAGCAACTTTTGCCCCGTTGCCAACCCGAAGGGTTACCGCACCTTCCACCAGCCTTCTACTTTTTTTTAGACCCTGCATGGTAGTGCACAAATGAGCACTAGAACGAAAATCTATAACCCAACTAGAAGTAAAAGAAACCGTTAGATTAGTTTCAATTATGAGCAAGTCTATACCTTCTGAAGGTGTGTCACCTTTCTTGTTCTTCAGGCTCTCGAGATATGAAGGAGAGTTCCTCTTCCAGTGGCCGTCGACATTGCAGTGGAAACATTTTCCTTTGTCATTAGTCTTTTTCTTTTGAACTTCCTTCTTTGGCTTCTTATCTTTCTTCTACTTCTTAGCATGCTTCTTTTTCTTCCAAGTAGACTTTCTCTTGGAACCAGAAGTCAACTCAGCAGCAAGGACATTACCCCTTGAACCTTTCAAGACTCCCTCAGTATTACCAACATATTTATCAGTTCAGTCTTAGTGCATTCAATCTTATTCATGTGGTAGTTTACTATAAACTGTCCAAATGAATCAGAAAGGGATTGAAGGATCAGATCTACTTGCAATTCCTTGTGCATGTTCATACCGAGCCTCAAGCTCCTCTAGATCCTTGATCATAGTCAGACCATGATCATGGACGGACTGCCCCTCTCGCATCTTTGCTTTGAAGAGCCTCTTGGACACTTCAAAATGAGTTGTGCGACTCTGCTCACCATACAACTCTTGCAGGTGTGCCAGTATGTCCCTAGCAGTCTTCATATTTTCATGCTGGCATTGGAGTTCATTGGACATGGATGCCATGATATAGCACTTGACCCTAATGTCCTCGTCTGTCCACTTTTCATGCATCGCACGCTGATCAGTAGTCGGACGTGCTGGTAATGTGAGGATATCATTTTCGAGCACATAGCCTATTTTTTCGCAACTCAGAATAATTTTGAGATTTCTAAGCTAGTCTCTGTAATTGGTACCGGTCAATCGGTTGGTCTCAAGAATACGGGTCAAAGGGTTTGAGGCTGACATTATGATCTGCAGAGAGTAAAGATTCTAGTTAGACTTTTGTACTTGATCTTAATCCGTTCTAGGGTCTTTTAGAACAAATGTATCTCCCACTATTTTCTCGAATTCCTCACACTCCCCTAGTAGGAAAACGGGAATCCTACACGACTAGGGTTTCTAGTGGGTACTGCGGTCCCACCGATTTACATGCCATCTCACCTAACAGCTATTGGTGACACATAAATTGATGAATGTACAACTCTTGTACAATGCTTCTCAAGCATGTTGCAGTGCTACTTGGTTTCTAAGCCATGAAGACCTCACCTAATAGTTATTGGTCCCATTTCTTAGTTAAGTCAGACCCATAATATAACCGTAGAAATAAAATCGTCATTGGGTCCTCACCTAACAGTTATTGGTGCCCAACCTCACCTTTACCCTACAACATCTCATGTCTATAGAGAGGTCCAGCCCTCCGATGCAACTTGCCCACTGTATCCAGCCGAGATAAATCAACATCAGAAAGACCTTAGCAACTCTACTACAGTGGAAGACCTATGGACTTAATATTGGTTAATCAGGTCTTAGTGTTTGCAACCTTGAGCTCTTCATAAGAGGTAATCGAACAATTGGCCAGGTCAGCAGGTGGGAGGCTCTCCTTACTCAGAGAGTAAGGTCCTAATTAAGTAACCATCTTTCATGCTTTCCTAGACACCAATTAGATCAATTAATCTAATATGACTTGCTCATGTTGGTTCACTCTCGACTTGATTGAGGAGGTTTTAGTTTAGGTCTCATTGGGTTTGCTACATCACATGTAAACCTATCTACCCGATTCTCATTCACATCACATGCAAACGGCATATTGCAGGCAATTATAATCGCAACATTAAGTAAAGCTAAACTTTAAATAAGTGATGATCATGGATTCTAATTAGGTCATATTACAAGCACATGCACGTCAATCGATCAACTGGTCTTCAACTCTTGAATTGGTTCCAAGCCTCCTTGATTCGACCCTTGATCAACTCTTGATCCAATCGCCATCAACCGCTTAGATTGCCGTCCATCTCATGCACTGTCTTCAATTTGATCGTTGACGTACATCACATCATAGAAATACAACCAGATATATATATAAAATAAAAAAAATATATATTACATCCCTTTTAGGAGGCACACAGGTCTCTCAAAACATCAAATAAGACGCATGCAAGCATCTGAAAAATTATATGACATTACAGATCACATCGCAGGTCATTACATTTGATACCAAAAGGGTTTGAATCCTATGATCATCACCGCATGCAATAATTATACTTTTCAGATCTGAAACTTAATTGATTATGTTATGACATAGATTGCTGATCATGCTAATCATGATTATAAACTTTGTAATCTCATTAACAATGCAATTAGAATCATCATTTTATCACATAAAAATCAGCATGCAAAAATCAGCATCATTGAAAAATCTGCATGCAGAAAATTTTCAGCATGCATAACCTTTTAAATTTCAGATCTAAGATGCCTTTAGATAATTAATCCTTACCTTAATCTATGATGCCTAGGCTCTGATACCACTGTTAGAACCCGCCCATGCCACAGAAAAATTTCAAAAATTCAGATGGCAGCGGAAGAGGCATGCGCGGGATCAACCGTTCATCACATGAACGTTGTTCAAAAACCGTTCGTAGTTAGATAAGGATTAAAAAATTTTAAACTAATTAGAAGATCAGATCTTCACCTTGTGCGGGTAGATGATCACCGCAAACTGGAGTTCATGGTTTTAGGATGAAGGTTCGCTTGAAGCCGTTCAAGTGTCCGGTCTCTACGGGTATCCACACGAAGCAGAAACTAATCCTAGTTCCTTTGTCTCCCGAGGGTGCTAGCTCCCTTGCAGAGACAACTTTAGCTGGCTGATCTCCTTCCTTTTGATCAACCCTTGATTGTGCTTGGTAGGAGGAAGAAGAAGGATGAAGATGGATGAAGATCCAATGCTTGCTTGCAGCCTTTTCCCTTGCTCACGTTGGTACCCAAGAGAGGGAAGAAAGGATGCCGCCAAGCCTCTTCTTTTCTTTCACCTTGCTTGCGGCTGAAACAAAGGGAGGAGAGGGGGCTCACGGTTGGAGGAGGAAGAGGGCTTTCACATGAACTAGGGCGCCGGCCCTTGCTCCCTTTATAAAGCCATCTAGGGCTCCTACAATTTAGGAGCCCTAGACTAATTTCCTAAGAGGGGGCGCCGGCACCCTCTCTTCATGCCGCACCAAGAAAAGGAGAGGGGCTCATGCCCCTCTTACTTGGTTAACCTAATCCTCCTCCAAGGAGGATTAGGTGTCCCTCTCATGGTTTAGTCCTAATCTAATTAGGCTTGAATCAATTGGGTTCAATCAATGCTAGTCCTAATCCAATTAGGACTTGAATGAACCATGACTCAATTGAACCCTTCAATCCTAATCCAATTAGGAGTCATGTTGATCCATTAGATTAATGATTAATTAGGACTTAAGAAACCCTAATTCAATTAGGACTTATTTAATTTTAGTCCTAATCTAATTAGGACTCTAATTTGAATCCGAAGTCCTAATCCGATTAGGACTCTGGGAATCCTACTCTAAGTAGGAATTCAAATTTAATTCAAAACTCCTAATCTAATTAGAATTTGTAGGAATCCTACTCCAAGTAGGAATCCCAGTCCTACTCTAAATAGGATTTCCAATCCTAATCCAATTAGGACTCTAGGAATCCTACTCGAAGTAGAATTTGTGTTTAAGTCCATTTAATTAATTCCATTGTTCCTTCTTCAACTGATTATCAATCGAACTGATTACTCGTGAGTCATAATCACATTTCAACCATCGGATCGGTCAATACTTCTAGTGTATGTGACCCCATAGGTTCTATTTTGACTGGTAGTGAGATATATTGTGATCTCTATCTCAATATCATTGAAAACTCCTTTCAATGGATTGGAACGATTCCAACTCAACTCATTAGGGTTTATCGATCATCAAGATATTCCTTGTGAGTCTCACCATCCACCAGGACACCTAGCAGCATGTAGTGACTACCCAGTAGAATAGAATGATGAACCTCTAAGTGCAGTTAATATGTGATACAGTCCTACTATCGTGGATTCCTACAGGATGGAGGTCATGGACAACTCGTCAAACCCCATCGTCTGTCGTATGTGAAGATTTATTCGACTTAAGTTCGAGAGTGGAAAACTCTTTCTCCACTGTGCATACTGCTCCGGCCGAGGTCTTACGAACTCAATCTTAAAAATCACATAGGATCTCTCCTTATCTATCAAGGTCAATAGATTCCTTATAGGTGCATACCCTACTCCTACAGTGAACCTACTGCAACCAATCTACACTGCATGGACCCATATGGCTAGAGACCATGCATGTGTGCAGTCAAACTACAATAACCTTACTGTGAGTGGCCGAAGCACCGCAGATCAAAGGACCAGTCACACTACTGCAATATCAAGCAAGTCACTGACGAGTGGATAGACATCCAAGTGACTTCTTGTCTTGGTCATGCTCAGTACCCTTGTTCTCTAACAAGCACCTGCACTATTACTTCAGTGTCTCCACACCATGGACTCGAGTCTCGTCCATTCATAGGAAAAGTAATGTGTGCACTGATCTCATCGGATCGATCACCATCCTCGTGATGATCCATCGATCAAGAGCGTTTAGAAATTAATTACTAATGATACATGGCTCAAATTCTCAACTCTTGAGAATATGCATCATCATCTTGTTAATTCCTTGGACGATTCATAGACACAATAACAATATGAATGAAAAAGATGCCTTTCATTTATTCAATAATAATAAAGTCAAGTACAAATTATGTCCCAGAATTAATAATGTGTCAGCCAAAGTTGGCTTCTAGGGCATACATCTAACATACATGAGATGTATAAATATGTTAAGCAATCTTTACATTAGATGTAAATAAAAATCCAAATAGGTTAGGTCATTTACATAAAATGTAAACATATAACATATGAAAGGGTTTCATATTTACATAAGGTATAAATCTAAACGAATATGTCATTTACATAAGATGTAAACGCATAATCTATGAAAGGAGTTTCATATCAACTTCCTCTTCTGGGAAGGATTCACCCTAGGGCATTATCTTAGGGCACAAGGTCTAGAATTCCTTTGTTCACTAAACCTTCCCACCTACCCTGGTCTAGTAAGAGAGTTCTTTAGCACTGCTAGTAGGGGTGGTAGTGGCATCACCGGATGGGTAGCAAATGTCAAGATGGTCATCATCGAATCTCTACTCTCTAGACTCTTGAACCTTCCTAATGTAGGTGCCTCTCCTTCATCACATTCTGATAGGGCTGAGGCCCTTAGAACCATTCTAGGTAGAGAACCTGAGAGTCCTCTAAAGAAGGTGTCCGCCAATTAGTTGAATGCTGAGATGCGGCTCCTTCTAAGCATCATTAATAGAGTCAATTTTCCAAAAACTGGTCGTTTCGATTTCATCCCTGAAAGAGACCTTGTTGTTATGTATTATATCATTAAGGAGCTTCCTCTAAACCTCTCTCAACTCGTCTTTCTTCATATTTGTGAAGCCCTTAACAAAGCTAGAACCAATCTCCCATATGAGTTGGTCTTCACTTTAATTTTTAGGGAGTTTAGGGTACCTATTTCTGAGGGGGAGCCCTCTCGCCTACTCCATTTTACTAATTTCGTAGATGAGGGAATCCTTCATAAAATGGGATTTCATCGAGTAGAGGGTGACTGGATTAGGAGATCCATAGACCATGATGCTTCTCCCTCTGCTCCATATTGTCAAATTCCTGTTTACCTAAAAATATGTTAAATAGATCGTTGTTAGAACCGACAAATAAAGTTTAAATTAATTTTACTCTTACCTTTTCTACTCGAAGAATAGTGATCGTAAGAGGTCGATCCACAGGGAGGCGATTGGAGTTGCTTAAAAATAAAAACGTTCACCCGGATTCAAAATCAATTTTTGAATAACAAAAGAAAAACATTACTTCGGGGATGTTGAATGATTCTCTAGTCTATCAAAGAATGTTTTCCATTTGAAAATAACGAAAAGACAGATACTTAGAATCGAAGAGCAGTTATAAATTTAATAAAATATTTAACTATTCAAAGGAAAACTTTGGCATGGATGAAAACAGTGCTTAGGAAGATTGAAGCTTGGAACATAGACTGAATAAAAGAAAATTTCATATATTGCAACTAAAACAAGAATTCTAGAATGCATAAAATAAATTGCAGAAATTAAACTTAACCTAAACATGAATTGCATAAAAGAAAAATTAATGGATTGCATAAAAGAACAATTACAAAAGTAAAATGAAGATTGGAAGCCTAATGCTTCCTCCTTCCACAAAATAAAACAAAAAGAAAATAAAGGAAGAAAAACAAATCACTTCTCTTCTCCCTCTCTCTCCCACGGTGGAACTTCAACATAAAATATATATTTTTTTTTCTTTTTTCTTCCCAAGAATAGAGGAATGCTCTGTTTCTTCTTCTCTCCTCTTTGGGCCAGCCGACCACCTCCCTCCTCTATCCCTTAGCCCCAACCGAGCTCCCCTTCTCTTCTCCTCCCGTCCTCCTCTTATAGATCGCCGAAGACCTTGAAGCCAGCGGTGGATCCCGGGAGAGGAGGAGGGCGCGGGATCGCTGCAGTCGTGTGTGGGATCACCTCTTCAGAACAGACGCGGGATCTCGGCTGCATCACGGTGGAAGCAGAGGCGGAGGAGGCTGGATCGGCTGTGAGGCACTGGGATCACGGAATGATGATGGAATCCTTGGACGCGGAAGCTTGATCCGTGGAGGGGGTGATTCACGGATGGCTGAGATGGCAGGATCGGGAGCTGATGCACGCGGGATCGCTGGAGGAGATGGATGCAAGCGAGCGGCTGGGCGCGATGATGGGAGGAGCGGATCTATGGATGGAGTGAATCGGGAAGCTGGATGCGGAGACGGCTGGATCTTGGGATGATGGCGCGATCCGAGGTTTGGACGCGATCTGTGAGGCGGGATGGCTGGGATTTGCTGCTTGGATCATGGCTGATGCTGGGACGTTGTGGGATGAGCTGGGGCAATGGCTGATCTGCCGCGGAGGAAGGCTTGGAGGTGTCATGGACGGTGGGATGGCTGGGCGCTGTGCTTGGATCACGCTGCAGTCGGACGGGCATGGGAGGTTGATCCGGTGCTGGGATCACTGGGATGAAAGGAGACACGGACTGAGGCAGAGGAGTCTGCTGTGAATCCGATCACGGCTTGGAGCTGCAAAGATGGACGGCTGTGATGGGAACATTGATCATGGAAGAGGGAGCGGGAGCTGATTTGGAATGGAGCTGGGGTCTCCCGTGGTCGATGGGAGGAACGCACGGACCGGCTGGACTTGGATGCTTGGGCTCACGCGTGATCCCATGGGTGAGAGACGTGGAGGTTGCAACGGAAGGATGTGGACAGTTGGTCGGACTCCACTGTTAGCTCCCCTACTCTATGTCTTCAAATCGGGCTCGATTCTGTGTCTTGCACTCAAACACAAATACAACGTTAATTAGTAAATTTTATTATTAATGATTAGCTAAAATACTAATTAAGATGGTATGACGATTGCACTTTTGTGCTCTCGTCACACCTCTCAACCAGCTTATTGCTAGTCTCAAGCAATTTAGTGCGGAAATGATAAAATGAGACTGCAAAAGTTTTATTTATTATTGTTGTCCAATTTCTGTTTACCTAAAAATATGCTAAACAGATCGTTGTTAGAACCGACAAACAAAGTTTAAATTAATTTTACTCTTACCTATTCTACTCAAAGAATAGTGGTTGGAAGAGGTCGATCCACAGAAAGATGATTGGAGTTGCTTAAAAATAAAAACGTTCACTCGGATTTGAAATCAATTTTTGAATGATAAAAGAAAAAAAAAACATTACTTAGGGGATGTGGAATAATTCTCTAGTCTATCAGAGAATGTTTTCTATTTGAAAATAAACAAAGGAGAGAAAGAAAACTTGCAATTGAATTCTAATGCAGAGTAGGGATCGATTCCTGAAAACATAATATAAATAAAAACTGTAGATCGAATGGCAAAGAAAAATTTTAGAGTTATCTTAAAACTAAGAATTCCAAAATGCATAAAATAAATTGCAGAAATTGAACTGAAACTTAGACATGGATTTCATAAAATAACAATTAAAAATTTCATAACAAGAAATGATTACAGAAGTAAAAAAAAATGAAGATGAAGCCTAATGCTTCTTTTCTTCTACAAATAAAAAAAAAGAAAACAAGGACTAAAAGAAAATCAAATAGAAATCTCTCCTTTCTTTTTTTCCCTAATTTTTTAATCTTCTTTTCAAACAAAATAGAGCATGGCTCTATTTCTTTTTTTTCTATTCTTTCTTCTCTCCCAAACCGAACACACCCTTCCCCAGTTTCTTCTTCTTCCTTGGACCAGCCGGCCACCCTCTTCTTTGTTTCTTGGCCTCCACCCCCAACCGAGCACCCCCCTTCTCTCCTCCGTTCTCCTCTTATATAGATCCCATCAGCAAGCACGTGGAGAGGATCGTGATCGATGGGAGCTAATCATGGGTGAAGATCCGGTGCGGATGCAGGGATCGGCTGGGCGGATCGCAGAGGAGGACGTGGACTTCCTTCTTTGGGCCATGCTGGGATCACGGAGAAGGGGCTGGACGCGGTGCGGGATCGCCGGATCACGGAAGAGGGGCTGGGATCGCCAGTGATTGCGAAGGATTTGGAGATGGGCGTTGCTGGCATGCGGTGGGGATGCTGAAGATGCGGACTGATTGCGGGATTGGAAGGAGCTGGGGATGCGTTCGAAATGGGCACCTGGGATCTGGGACGGATGCCACGGTTGGAGGTGTGGACGTTGCTGGCACGGTGGCTGGCACGGATGCGGGATCGCCAGGATCACGGAAGAGGGGAATGGGATTTTGAATCCGGCTCGGACGCGATGCTGGGAGCTGAAGCGGAAGGGAGGAAACGTGGACGGCTGGAGTGGCTGTGAGGCGCTGGGATCACGGAAGATGGATCCATGGATGATGAGCGCGGAGGAGGGGCTGAAACTGGAGGAGCCGACCACGGCTTGCATCACGGGATAGGCTGAAATGCCAGGATTAGCTTCCACATCATGGGCGGAAGATCGTGGATGGGTGCTGCGGAGGATGGCTTGGATGATGCTGATCTGGGAAGGATGCGGAATCATGGAAGAGCTGGGATGCTGCTGTGATCGCGGTTGAGGAGCTGGAGCCGCGTTGGGGATGAGCTGGCTACGACGCGGATGGAAAGCCTGGTGGAGCGTAGCTAGTGACATGTCTGATACATGACGAAACATAGTTGGGCGCGGGCTGCCGCGCTGACGACACGGTTGGGATGCATTTGGACCGGCATGCTGAGGCGTGCTGTGGCACGGTGGCTTGATTAGGTGATACGATGGGGGCTGATCGTTTGAAATGTGGGGAACGAGCTGATTAGGCTACTTGCACAAATAAAATATTAATTAGTTAATTTTATTATTAATGATTAGCTAAAGTACTAATTAAGATGATCTGACGATTGCACTTTTGTGCTCTCATCACATCCCCCAACCAGCTTATTGCTAGTATCTAGCAATTTAGTGCGAAAATGAGAAAATAAGAGTGCAAAAGTTTTAATTATTATTATATAAATACATGAACTAAGATAAATACTCACTTTCGTAGAGCATTACGATTATACTTAGCACGTGTAACAAGCCATTAAACCCCTAGGTTATCCTAGTGGACGAGTGTTGTCTCGTGAGGGTTTGTAGTGAAGTTATCCACAAACTTCAATCCCAAAATAAAATTTGTTTTATGAAATAAAAGTCTAATTTCAAGTACATAACTTATAAAAATTTCAAAAGCACACAAGGTTTTAATTACTAAGTAGCCCAAATTCTAGGTTAGTATGCAATTAAGTTGAAGTCATTAAGTTTTCTGTTAAGGAGTTGTAATACTAATTTATACTTGAGTGCTTAGTGAAGTCTGGACCATGCACCAGCTAAGGTTTTGGATCTCCAAAATATCGCTAATGCTAGTAGTTTCCAAGAATTGGTCGGACAAGACCTATTTACTGATTCAAAATCATCTTATCTGCAGGGTTTCGAGAGTTGTGGATGTTTACTTTAATACCTCATGGGTTTTATCTGTAATATTCCAGTTTACTCGAATTTTTGCAACGATGGCTTTCACACTATTGTCTTTCTTAAGGTCAAAATATTATTTTTCAAATTTTTTTTAACTCTTTTTTTTTTAAGAAACATGAAAATATTTATATTGTGCACTTTTACTCCTGTGATGATTCCTCCATGTAGCGAGCAATTAGTCGACAATTCTCACACCAGTTGGCATGAGGTGTCGGGCATCAAGACTCCCCTATGGACCTATGCTCGGGTTCCTCATCACAAGCCCGCTGACCTTTGACAATAGGTAGCCCTTTTCGATGTACCTGACTAAATCCACCAAATAGTATTTTTTTGATTTTTTGGATCAGAAAAAGATGGTTCATCAGGATTCGAGGTTGCTACCATATTCTCAACACAATGTCGAACCTATACCTTAGAAAATGCAGGCCAGATGTGTTGTGAAATTCAAAGCACTAATTAGCTTACAACTCACTAAAAGGAACTTAATAAAAAGAACTCACTTTGCGCTACTTCCTACTAGTCATTGGGCTCTTAGATTTTATATACCTTGTGTGTTGTAAATAAATTATTATTATTTTTAGATTTTTTTTAATTCCAAAAATTTTAACTAAAAACTTTTTTTTTTAAATTTCAAATGCTTAAAAATACCCCCAAATCTAAATCTAACATTATCCTCAATGTTAAAGAAAATTTAAAGCAGTAAGAGGACAGAGGAGAAGTTACCTGATATGGGTGGGTAAATTGAAAATTGGGGCAAAATTCCCCAAACCTGCATGTTAGTAATTTATTGATTTTTTTTAATAATATCTATATGTTGGGTTGCCTCCCACGAGCGCTAAGTTTTATGTCTTCAGCCAGACAATTCTAATTCATTCATGATAGATAGGGTCCGTCAGAAGTGTCTCCTCGACTTCTGGACTCAGATACTCAAGGTATGGTTTTAAACGATGTCCATTGACTTGAAAGGAACTACCATCCTTGGTATTGCATATTACTACTGCACCATGCGGGTGCACTTTCTCTACTGTGTATGGGCCAGTCCAGCGAGATTTAAGTTTTTCAGGGAATAGATGTAATCGAGAATCATATAGAAGAATTTTTTGTCCTTGGTGAAATTCCTTACCAATGATCATTTTATCATGCATGATCTTCATGCGATCTTTATACTTCTTGGCACACTCGTTAGCATCGTTTCTAATTTCTTCAAGCTCATCGAGTTGAAGCTTCCTATGTTCTCCCGCTTTGTCAAGATTGAAATTTAAATTTTTAATCGCCCAATAGGCCTTGTGCTCTAACTCGACAGGTAAATGGCAGGCCTTGCCATAGACAGTTCTATATGGAGACATTCAAATTGGTGTTTTGTAAGCCGTCCGATATGCCCACAGTGCATCTGTTAGCCTAAGAGACCAATTCTTCCGAGATGTATTAACAGTTTTTTCAAGGACGGTCTTGATTTCTCGATTGGAAATTTTGACTTGTCCACTTGTTTGTGGATGATATGGTGTACTGACCTTGTGATTAATGTTGTACTTTTTTATAAGGGTTTTAAATATTTTATTACAAAAATATTTCCCTCCATCACTAATGATAGCACGAGGGGTGCCAAAACGAGCAAAGATAGATTCTTTAAGAAACTTGATCACCACTTTGTGATCATTGGTCTTACACGCGATAGCCTCAATCCATTTTGATACATAGTCAACTGCCACAAGAATGTACTGATGCCCAAACGACATAGGAAAAGGACCCATAAAATCAATACCCCAAACATCGAAGATTTCTATAATTAAGATAGGATTCAGGGGCATCTCATTCTTTCTCGAAAGTTTTTCTAATCGTTGACATCGATCGCAAGATTTACAATAGTCATGCGCATCTCGAAAAAGTGTGGGCCAATAAAATCCGCACTGCAAAGCTTTTGCAGCAGTTTTCTTCCCACTAAAATGACCACCACAAGCATGGTCATGACAAAAGAAAAGGACATTCCTTTGATCATGTTCAGGTATGCATCGTCTGATGATTTGATCAGGACAGTATTTGAACAAGTATGGTTCATCCCAAAAATACCATTTTACACGAGCTAGGAAGCAAAATTTCTCTTGTTTGGTCCATGAACTGGGCATTCGTTCAGTAACTAGATAGTTGACTACATCAGCATACCATGGAACATTGGTATGGGAAATCATCATTAATTGTTCATCAGGGAAGGTCTCGGACACAGGCATGGATTCTCCAGATGATTCAACAATTAATCTGGACAAGTGGTCAGCTACAACATTTTCAGATCCCTTTTTATCTCGTATTTCAAGATCAAATTCTTGAAGAAATAGGATCCAATGAATGAGTCTTGCCTTGGCATCCTTCTTTGTGAGAAGGTACTTAAGGGCGGCATGATCAGAATAAATAAGGACCTTGGATCCTATAAGATAGGGACGAAATTTGTCAAGAGCAAAGACAACAGCCATCAACTCTTTTTCAGTTGTAGAATAGTTAAGTTTGGCGTCATTCAGAGTTTTGCTCGCATAATGAATCACATGGGCAAGCTTCCCCACTCGCTGACCTAGGACGACACCTATTGCATAATCAGATGCATCACACATGATTTCAAATGGCAGATTCCAATCAAAGGACCTTATGATGGGTGCTGAGGTTAGTTCAGACTTCAGTCTTTCGAAAGCAGTTATACAAATCGGTGAAAAATTAAAAATAGCATCTTTCGCCAACAGATCGCATAAGGGTTTCGACAATTTACTGAAATCCTTGATAAAGCGGCGGTAAAAACCCGCATGCCCTAAAAAGGATCTGACTTTTCTAATAGTTTTGGGAGATGGTAACTTGGCAATTAATTATACTTTGGCTTTATCCACCTCGATTCCCCTTTGTGACACGATGTGCCCCAAAACAATACCTGATTGGACCATAAAATTGTTAGATGTATGCCCTAGAAGCCAATCTGGCTGACACATTATTAATTCTAGAGACATAATTTTGTACTTGACTATTTATTATTAAATAAATAAAAGGCATCTTTTCATTCATATTGTTTATGTGTCTATGAATCGTCCAAGAAATTAATAAGATGATGATACATATTCTCAAGAGTTGAGAATTTGAGCCATGTATCATTGGTGATTAGTTTCTAAATGCTCCTGATCAATGGATTATCACGAGGACGGTGATCGATCCGATCAGTGCACAGATCACTTTCCTTCTGGATGGACGAGACTTGAGTCCACAGTGTAGGGACACTGAAGTGATAGTGCAGGTGCTTGTTAGAGAACAAGGGTACTGACCAAGACAAGAAGTCACTTGGATGTCTATCCACTCGTCAGTGACTTGCTTGATGTTGCAGTAGTGTGACTGGTCCTTTGACCTGCGGTGCTTCGGCTACGCACAGTGAGGTTATTGTAGTTTGACTGCACACATACATGGTCTCTAGCCATATGGGTTCATGCAGTGTAGATTGGCTGCAGTAAGTTCACTGTAGGAGTAGGGTATGCACCTATATGGAATCTATCGACCTTGATAGATAAGGAGAGATCCTATGTGATTTATAAGACTGAGTTCGTAAGACCTCGGCCGAGGCAGTATGCACAGTGGAGAAAGAGTTTTCCACTCTCGAACTTAAGTCGAATAAATTTTGACATATGACAGACGAAGGGGTTTGACGAGTTATCCATGACCTCCGTCTTGTAGGGATCCACGATAGAAGGACTGTAACACATGACAACTACACCTAGAGGTTCATCATTCTATTCTGCTGGGTAGCCACTACATGCTGCTAGGTGTCACTGGTGGATGGTGGGACTCATAGGGATTATCTTGATGATCGATAAACCCTAATGAGTTGAGTTGGAATCGTTCCAACCCATTGAAAGGAGTTTTCAATGATACTGAGATGGAGATCTCAATATGTCTCATTACCAGTCAGATTAGAACCTATGAGGTCACACACATTAGAGGTTCTGATTATTAGGATTGTCGATTTGTGATTTGGAATCACAATGTCAATTGTCAATAAGATTGATGTACAAAATAACCCACTAAGAGTTAGTGAGTTAAATGAAAGAATTAAATAATTATAATTAGATTATAATTAAGTTTTTTATTGCTGATTAATTAAGTCAAATTATGATGGGTCTGATCCAAAAGAAATTTGACTCAAATCCTAGTCAAGAGTTGGCTAGATCGAGTCCCAAAAATCCTACCTAAATTCAGCCTTTTTCTTTATATGGAGCCTCCCTTTTAATGCCCTATTTTGAGGAGTCAAGGGGCAGCCAAGAGGGCAAGAAGGAGCGTGGACCCCTCTCCTTCTTTGCTGGGAGCCAGCGCCCCTTGATTCAAGGAATCAAGGGGCCCGCCAATGCCAAAAAAAAGAGGAGGCGCCAAGGAATCCTAGTAGGACTAGGACCCTTGGCACCTAGGGTTTTGAACCCTATAAATGGGAGCCCCACGTCCTCTGCTTTGATGATAAGAACTTCTCCCAGCCGTGGGGCAGCAAGAAGGATTTTTGGGGATTTTTAAATCAGCAAATAGGGAGAGAAAAGAATAAAAAAGGTGAAGGGTTTTCTTCTTCCTTTTGAAGGCTGCACAAGGTGGGATCCTTGTGATTTCTTCTTCCTTCTTCTTCGACATCCAAGAGAGGCTTTTGCAAGGAGCTAGCACCCCGGTGAAGCCCCATCTCTGATCTTCAGCAACCTCGTGTGGATACTTGTAGAGGCCGGACGTTTGTGCGGCTACAAGGAACCAAACCACGATCATCGGTTGCGGTGTTCTTCTACCCGCACAAAGGTGAAGATGAGATCTTCATTTGAAATTTTATATTTCTGATTTTCTAGTAGTTTAACAATTCATAATTAATTATTAGATCTTAGTTTAGTCCCCATCTTAATTCAAAAGGGTTCTGAATCGTTTTGATTCAGAAAAATTTTGAAATCTACCCGATCCTGTTCCGGCATATGCGATGCACCGGGCCCGGCATGCGGATTCCGCCGCGAACGTCGCGCCGCTGTGGGGCAATCCAACAGTGGTATCAGAGCCATGGTTTTGGATATCCAATTAAGATAATAGTTAATTAATTATGAATTAGTTCTGATTTTTAATTATTATGCATGCTGAAAAATTCTGCGTGCTGAAATTTCGTGTTGCTGAAAATTTTCAGCACGCTGATTTTGTTAGATCGATCATGCGATGTTAGTTTTAAAATTATGATATGATTATGATGTTTAAAATTAAGGTATTGCATGATCTGGATCTCAGATGGTTGCATAATAAAATTAAAATCAGATTGGATAAAATCATGCATGAGATGCATGTGGTGATGATCATAGGATTCAAACCCTTTTGGTATCGAATGTAATGACCTGCGATGTGATCTGTAATGTCATGTAATTTTGCAAATGCTTGCATGCATCTTATTTAATATTTTGAGAGGCCTGCGTGCCTCCTAAAAGGGAGATGTAATTTATTTTTATTTTTATTTTATATCTGGTTGTATTTCTGTGATGTGATGTACGTCAACGATCAAATCAAAGATGATGCATGAGATGAGCAGGGGTCTAAGCGGCTGATGGCGATTGGATCAAGAGTTGGTTAAGGATCGAATCAAGGTGGCTTGGAACCAATTCAAGAGTTGAAGACCAGTTGATCGTGTTAGATGTATGCCCTAGAAGCCAATTTGGCTGACACATTGTTGATTCTAGGGACATAATTTTGTACTTGACTATTTATTATTGAATAAATAAAAGGCATCTTTTTCATTCATATTGTTTATGTGTCTATGAATCGTCCAAAAAATTAATAAGATGATGATACATATTCTCAAGAGTTGAGAATTTGAGCCATGTATCATTGGTGATTAATTTCTAAATGCTCCTAATCAAAGGATCATCACGAGGACGGTGATCGATCCGATCAGTGCACAGATCACTCTCCTTCTGGATGGACGAGACTTGAGTCCACAGTGTAGGGACACTGAAGTGATAGTGCAGGTGCTTGTTAGAGAACAAGGGTACTGAGCGTGACCAATACAAGAAGTCACTTGGATGTCTATCCACTCGTCAGTGACTTGCTTGATGTTGCAGTAGTGTGACTGGTCCTTTGACCTGCGGTGCTTCGGCTACTCACAGTGAGGTTATTGTAGTTTGACTGCACACATACATGGTCTCTAGCCATATGGGTCCATGCAGTGTAGATTGGCTGCAGTAAGTTCACTGTAGGAGTAGGGTATGCACCTATATGGAATCTATCGACCTTGATAGATAAGGAGAGATCCTATGTGATTTATAAGACTGAGTTCGTAAGACCTCGGCCGGGGCAGTATGCACAGTGGAGAAAGAGTTTTTCACTATCGAACTCGAGTCGAATAAATCTTGACATATGACAGACGATGGGGTTTGACGAGTTATCCATGACCTCCGTCCTGTAGGGATCCACGATAGTAGGACTATATCACATGTTAACTGCACCTAGAGGTTCATCATTCCATTCTGCTGGGTAGCCACTACATGCTGCTAGGTGTCACTGGTGGATGGTGGGACTCATAGGGATTATCTTGATGATCGATAAACCCCAATGAGTTGAGTTGGAATCGTTCCAACCCATTGAAAGGAGTTTTCAATGATATAGTGATAGAGATCACAATATATCTCACTACCAGTCAGAATAGAACCTATGGGGTCACACACACTAGAAGTATTGACCGATCCGATGGTTGAAATCGTGATTAGGAATCACAAGAAATCAATTTGATTGATAAAAGGTTGAAGAAGGAAAAAGGAATTAATTAATTGGACTTGAAACAAGAATCCTACTTCGGGTAGGATACCTAGAGTTCTAATTGGATTAGGACTGGGATTCCTACTTGGAATAGGATTCCTCAATCCTAATGAGATTAGGAATTTTGAATCTAAATCGGATTCCTACTTGGAGTAGGATTCCTAGGAATCCTAATTGGATTAGGACTTCGGATTCAAATCTAATCCTAATTGGATTAGGACTAAATACATCCTAATATGGATTAGGGTTTCTTAAGTCACAATTAATTATTAATCTAATGAATCAATAAGACTCCTAATTGGATTAGGATTGAAGAGTTCAATTGAGTCAAAATTGATTCAAGTTCTAATTGGATTAAGACTTACCTAGATTGGATCCATTGGTTCACCCTTGGGCTAAACCTAATAGGATTAGGGCTTGACCACATTAGGGCAATGCAAACCCTAATGTGGACTAGGGTTTACCAAGAGGGAGGGGCGCAAGCCCCTCCCCCTTGATCCATTGGTGCGGCACAAGAGAGGGGGCCGGCGCCCCCTCTTTGGAAAGATGTCTAGGGCTCCTACTTAGTAGGAACCCTAGATGGCTATAAAAGGAGGTGTGAGGCCGGCGCCCTAAGCATAGAAGAACTCCTCCTTCTCCTTGCCGTGAGCCTCCCTCTCCTCTCTTCTTGTGATCAGCCGCAAGCAAGGAAGACCAAGGCCAAAGGTTGGCGGCATCCTCTTCCTCCCTTCTTCCTTCCAACGCAGGGAAAAGAAAGAAGGCTGCGTGGGGATTCTTCTTCTTCCTCTTCTTCAACCTTCTTCTTCCTCCTCTCAAGCACTTTCAAGAGTTGAAAGAAAGAGAAGAGATCAGCCATCAAAGGAGTCTTTGCAAGGGAGCTAGCACCCCGGGAAGACAAGAAAGCTTTGATCGGTTCTCTACTTCGTGTGGATACCCGTAGAGGCCGGACGTTTGAACGGCTTCAAGCGAACCCTCTCCCATAACCACGAATTCAGATTCGCGGTGATCGTCTACCCGCACAAGGTGAAGATTTGATCTTCCTATTGTTTTAAAAGCTTTAATTCTTACCTAATTACGAAAGGTCTCGAAACAAGCGTTCATGCGATGAACGTCGAACCCGTGCATGCCGATTCCGCTGCCATCTGAAAAATTTTTGAAATATCAGCGGCATGGGCGGGTTCCCAACAGTGGTATCAGAGCCTAGGTTTCGTAGATTAAGGTAAGAATTAAATATCTAAAGGCATATTAGATCTGAAAATTAAATGATCGTGCATGCTGAAAAATTCTGCATGCAGATTTTTTCAGGGGTGCTGATTTTTACATGCTGATTTTTATGTGATAAAAAGATGATTCTAATTGCATTGTTAATGGGATTACAAAGTTTAGAATAATGATTAGCATGATCAGCGACCTATGTCATGATATAATCAGTTAAGTTTCAGATCTGAAAATTATAATTGTAGCATACAGTGATGATCATAGGATTCAACCCCTTTTGGTATCAAATGTAATGACCTGCGATGTGATCTGCGATGTCATGTAATTTTTCAGATGCTTGCATGCATCTTATTTGATGTTTTGAGAGGCCTGCGTGCCTCCTAAAAGGAGATGTAAATTATTTTTATTTATATTTTACATCTGGTTGTATTTCTGTGATGTGATGTACATCAACGATCAAGTTGAAGCAAAGGCATGAGATGAAAGGTGATCCAAGCGGTTGATGGCGATGGGATCAAGGGTTGATCAAGGATCGAATCAAGGAGGCTTGGAACCAATTCAAGAGTTGAAGACCACTTGATCAATTGATGTGCATGTGCTTGTAATACGACCTAATTAGAATCCATGATCATCACCTAGTTAAAGTTTAGCTTTAATTATTGCCGCGATTATAACTGCCTGCAATGCGCCGTTTGCATGTGATGTGAATGAGAGTCGGGTAGATAGGTCTACATGTGATGTAGCAAACCCAATTGAGACCTAAATCAAAACCTCCTCAATCAAGTCGAGAGTGAACCGACATGAGCAAGTCATATTAGATTAATTGATCTAATTGGTGTCTAGGAAAGCATGAAAGGTGGTTACTTAATTAGGACCTTACTCTCTGAGTAAGGGGAGCCTCCCACCTGCTTACCTGGCCAATTGTTCGATTACCTCTTATGAAATGCTCAAGTTGCAAACACTAAGACCTGATTAACCAATATTAAGTCAATAGGTCTTCCACTGTAGTAGAGCTGCTAAGGCCTTTCTGATGTTGACTTGTCTCGGCTGGATACAGTGGTCAAGTTGCATTGGGGGGCTGGACCTCTCTATAGACATGAGATGTTGTAGGGTAAAGGTGGGGTTGGGCACCAATAACTGTTAGGTGAGGACCCAATGACGACTTTATTCCTACGGTTATACAGTGGGTCTGACTTAACTAAGAAATGGGACCAATAACTGTTAGGTGAGGTCTTCATGGCTTAGAGACCAAGTTGCACTGCAACATGCTTGAGAAGCATTGTACAAGAGTTGTACACTCATCCATCTATGTGTCACCAATAACTGTTAGGTGAGGTGGCATGTAAATTGGTGGGACCGCAGTACCCACTAGAAACCCTAGTCGTGTGGGATTTCCGTTTTCCTACCAGGAGAGTGTGAGGAATTTGAGAAAATAGTGGGAGTCACATTTGTTCTAAAAGACCTTAGGACAGATTAGGATCAAGTACAAATGTCTAACTAGAATCTTTACTCTCTGCAGATACAATGTCGGGTTCAAACCCTTTGACCCGTATTCTTGAGACCAACCGACTGACCGGAACCAATTACAAGGACTGGCTTAGAAATCTCAAAATAGTTTTGGACTGTGAGAAGATAGGTTATATACTCGATTCAGATATCCCCACATTACCAGCACGTCCCACTGATGTTCAGCGTGAGATGCATAAAAAGTGGTTGGACGATGACATTAGAGTAAAATGCTATATGATGGCATCTATGTCTAATGAACTCCAATGCCAGCATGAAAATATAAAGACTGCTAGGGACATACTGGCACACCTACAAGAGTTGTATGGTGAGCAGAGTCGCACAGCTCGTTTTGAAGTGTCCAAGAGGCTTTTCAAAGCGAAGATGCGCGAAGGGCAGTCTGTTCATGATCACGGTCTGACCATGATCAAGGACCTAGAGGAGCTTGAGAAGCTCGGTATGGACATGCACAAGGAATTGCAAGTGGATTTGATCCTACAGTCACTTCCTGATTCATTTGGTCAGTTTATAGTAAACTACCACATGAATAAGATTGAATGCACTAAGACTGAACTAATCAACATGTTGGTAACTGCTGAGGGAGCCTTGAAAGGTTCAAGGGGCAATGTCCTCGCTGCTGAGTTGACTTCTGGTTCCAAGAGAAAGTCTACTTGGAAGAAAAAGAAGCCTGCAAAGAAGCAGAAGAAAGACAAGAAGCCAAAGAAGGAAGTTCAAAAGAAAAGGGCTAACGACAAAGGAAAATGTTTCCACTGCAATGTCGAAGGCCACTGGAAGAGAAACTGTCCTTCATACCTCGAGAGCCTGAAGAACAAGAAAGGTGACACACCTTCAGAAGGTATAGACTTGCTCATTATTGAAACTAATCTAACGGTTTCTTCTACTTCTAGTTGGGTTATAGATTTTGGTTCTAAGTGCTCATTTGTGCACTACCATGCAGGGTCTAAAGGAAAGTAGAAGGCTGGCGGAAGGTGCGGTAACCCTTCGGGTTGGCAACGGGGCAAAAGTTGCTGCTGTGGCTGTGGGCACCTACCATCTGCGACTACCGTCTGGATTTAGTTTAATACTTAGAGACTGCTATTATGTACCTGTTGCTAGCAGAAATTTGATTTCTGTTTCATGTCTAGCACAGGAAGGTCATGTTTTTACATTTGACAAAGACTGCTGTTCTATTTATTTGAGAAATAAAATAGTCGCACGTGGTTTTATGATTGACAGTCTCTACCATTTACATATGGATGTATCTGTGAATGTTACCGAGCAAGATGTGAGTGCCAAAGGATCCAAAAGATCCAGAGATGAGATAAACCAAAGATATTTGTGGCACCTCAGACTTGGCCATATTGGAGAAGATAGAATGAACAAAATGGATAAAGATGGGCTCTTAGGCTCATTGACTTCCGAGTCATATCCAGTTTGCGAGTCCTGTCTTCAAGGAAAGATGGCCAGACTACCCTTTGTAGGACATGGGAAGAGGACCACTGAAATACTTACCCTAGTACATACAGATGTATGTGGCCCATTCGATGTGCTAGCCAGGGGACGTTATTCTTACTTCATTACCTTTACCGATGATTATTCACGGTATGGGTATGTGTATCTTATGAGACACAAGTCTGAATCCTTTGAAAAGTTCAAAGAGTTCAAAAATGAAGTAGAAAAACAAACTGGAAAACCTCTTAAGGCTCTTCGATCAGATCGGGTAGGAGAATACCTTAGTGGGGAATTCCGGGACTATCTCAAAGAAAACGGCATAGTCTCACAATGGACACCTCCGGGTACACCTCAACTCAACGGGGTGTCAGAGAGGAGAAATCGGACCCTATTGGATATGGTCAGGTCCATGATGAGCTTCACTGATTTACCTATGTTCCTTTGGGGAGATGCCTTACTCACAACGATTTATTTATTGAATAGAGTTCCCTCTAAATCCGTTCCTACCACGCCGTATGAGATATGGCATGGTAAGAAACCAAGTCTGGGTCATCTCAAGATTTGGGGATGTCCGGCCCACGTCAAGCGACTACAGGCGAACAAGTTAGAGGCTAGGACCATAAGTGCTCGTTTTATAGGATATCCTAAAGAGTCATTAGGATACAATTTTTACGTCTCAGAGGATCACAATGTGTTTGTGAGCCGTCATGCCATCTTCTTGGAAAATCAGTTTATCCTTGATAGAGGCAGTGGGAGGAAAATTGAGCTTGAAGAGAAAGTCTCTGAAAAGCAACGAGTCATGGATCCTATAGAACCTATTCATAAGGAGCCAGTACACGATGTCCCTCAACCACCTCGTAGATCTAGTAGGGTCTCCCATCCTTCCGATAGATACTTAGGTATACTAGAAGAGGATACAGAGGAAATGTTCCTAATGGGGGATAGGGATCACATACAGGATCCCAAAACCTACAACGAGGCGATATCTGATATCGATTCCGAGAAATGGCTGGAAGCTATGAAGTCAGAGATAGACTCCATGCATTCCAACCAAGTCTGGACCTTAGTAGATCCACCAGAAGGTATTGTACCTATTGGATGCAAATGGATCTACAAAAGGAAGATAGGTTCGGATGGAGAGGTAGAGACCTATAAGGCAAGGCTTGTGGCGAAAGGGTATAGTCAGCGCGAAGGCATTGACTATCAGGAGACCTTTTCACCTGTAGCCATGCTAAAATCCATCCGAACATTGCTTGCCATTGCAGCATTTCATGATTATGAAATCTGGCAGATGGATGTGAAAACTGCTTTCCTGAATGGATATCTTGATGAAGATATCTATATGGAACAGCCTTTGGGTTTTACTTCCAGTGATGGAGATCACAAGGTCTGCAAGCTGCAAAGGTCCATCTATGGACTAAAGCAAGCATCTCGGAGTTGGAACACTCGTTTCGATGATACAATCAAAACGTTTGATTTCATCAAAAACGAGGAGGAACTATGTGTTTATAAAAAGGTTAGTGGGAGTGCTGTCGTTTTTCTCGTACTGTACGTAGATGACATTCTCCTGATTGGGAATGATATTCCCATGCTAACCTCGGTCAAGGTCTGGTTGTCAAAAGAATTCTCCATGAAAGACCTTGGGGAAGCATCCTATATTTTGGGAATAAAGGTCTATAGAGATAGATCTAAAAGGATGCTTGGCCTGTCACAGAAAATGTACATAGAGGAGGTGCTGAAGAGGTTCAGCATGGAAAACTCCAAGAGGGGTCTCTTACCCCTAAGGCATGGAATTCATCTCTCCAAGAAGATGTGCCCCAACACATCTGAGGAAATTCAACGCATGAGCAAGATTCCTTATGCATCGGCAATAGGAAGCCTCATGTATGCCATGCTATGTACACGACCTGATATAGCTCTTGCTGTGAGTGTCACAAGCAGATATCAGTCGAATCCAGGTGAAGAACACTGGACAGCTGTGAAGAATATTCTTAAGTACTTGAGAAGAACTAAAGATTTATTCTTGGTTTTTGGAGGATCATCAGAGTTAAAGGTAGAAGGGTACACAGATTCAGACTTCATGACTGATGTCGATGACAGGAAGTCAACATCTGGATACGTGTTCTTGTGCAATGGTGGTACGGTGAATTGGAAGAGTTCTAAACAACCGATCATTGCTGATTCGACTATGGAAGCCGAATACATCGCCGCCTCTGAAGCTGCTAAGGAAGGCTTCTGGTTCAAGAAATTCATTGCAGAGCTGGATGTGATGACATCAGATGCCATAACACTCTACTGCGATAACAATGGCGCCATAGCCCTTGCTAAGGAGCCAAGGTCTCATCAGAAGTCTAAGCATATAGAGCGGCGCTTTCACCTCATACGCGACTATGTGGAGAAGAAATATGTAGAGGTGCAGAGAGTAGACTCCGCGGATAACGTGGCAGACCCGTTCACTAAGCAGCTGAGTCAGCAAAAGACTGAAGCCCACCTTGAGAAGATGGGCCTAAGATATATGACCAATTGGCTTTAGTACAAGTGGGAGATTGTTAGATGTATGCCCTAGAAGCCAATTTGGCTGACACATTGTTGATTCTAGGGACATAATTTTGTACTTGACTATTTATTATTGAATAAATAAAAGGCATCTTTTTCATTCATATTGTTTATGTGTCTATGAATCGTCCAAGAAATTAATAAGATGATGATACATATTCTCAAGAGTTGAGAATTTGAGCCATGTATCATTGGTGATTAATTTCTAAATGCTCCTGATCAAAGGATCATCACGAGGACGGTGATCGATCCGATCAGTGCACAGATCACTCTCCTTCTGGATGGACGAGACTTGAGTCCACAGTGTAGGGACACTGAAGTGATAGTGCAGGTGCTTGTTAGAGAACAAGGGTACTGAGCGTGACCAATACAAGAAGTCACTTGGATGTCTATCCACTCGTCAGTGACTTGCTTGATGTTGCAGTAGTGTGACTGGTCCTTTGACCTGCGGTGCTTCGGCTACTCACAGTGAGGTTATTGTAGTTTGACTGCACACATACATGGTCTCTAGCCATATGGGTCCATGCAGTGTAGATTGGCTGCAGTAAGTTCACTGCAGGAGTAGGGTATGCACCTATATGGAATCTATCGACCTTGATAGATAAGGAGAGATCCTATGTGATTTATAAGACTGAGTTCGTAAGACCTCGGCCGGGGCAGTATGCACAGTGGAGAAAGAGTTTTTCACTATCGAACTCGAGTCGAATAAATCTTGACATATGACAGACGATGGGGTTTGACGAGTTGTCCATGACCTCCGTCCTGTAGGGATCCACGATAGTAGGACTATATCACATGTTAACTGCACCTAGAGGTTCATCATTCCATTCTGCTGGGTAGCCACTACATGCTGCTAGGTGTCACTGGTGGATGGTGGGACTCATAGGGATTATCTTGATGATCGATAAACCCCAATGAGTTGAGTTGGAATCGTTCCAACCCATTGAAAGGAGTTTTCAATGATATAGTGATAGAGATCACAATATATCTCACTACCAGTCAGAATAGAACCTATGGGGTCACACACACTAGAAGTATTGACCGATCCGATGGTTGAAATCGTGATTAGGAATCACAAGAAATCAATTTGATTGATAAAAGGTTGAAGAAGGAAAAAGGAATTAATTAATTGGACTTGAAACAAGAATCCTACTTCGGGTAGGATACCTAGAGTTCTAATTGGATTAGGACTGGGATTCCTACTTGGAATAGGATTCCTCAATCCTAATGAGATTAGGAATTTTGAATCTAAATCGGATTCCTACTTGGAGTAGGATTCCTAGGAATCCTAATTGGATTAGGACTTCGGATTCAAATCTAATCCTAATTGGATTAGGACTAAATACATCCTAATATGGATTAGGGTTTCTTAAGTCACAATTAATTATTAATCTAATGAATCAATAAGACTCCTAATTGGATTAGGATTGAAGAGTTCAATTGAGTCAAAATTGATTCAAGTTCTAATTGGATTAAGACTTACCTAGATTGGATCCATTGGTTCACCCTTGGGCTAAACCTAATAGGATTAGGGCTTGACCACATTAGGGCAATGCAAACCCTAATGTGGACTAGGGTTTACCAAGAGGGAGGGGCGCAAGCCCCTCCCCCTTGATCCATTGGTGCGGCACAAGAGAGGGGGCCGGCGCCCCCTCTTTGGAAAGATGTCTAGGGCTCCTACTTAGTAGGAACCCTAGATGGCTATAAAAGGAGGTGTGAGGCCGGCGCCCTAAGCATAGAAGAACTCCTCCTTCTCCTTGCCGTGAGCCTCCCTCTCCTCTCTTCTTGTGATCAGCCGCAAGCAAGGAAGACCAAGGCCAAAGGTTGGCGGCATCCTCTTCCTCCCTTCTTCCTTCCAACGCAGGGAAAAGAAAGAAGGCTGCATGGGGATTCTTCTTCTTCCTCTTCTTCAACCTTCTTCTTCCTCCTCTCAAGCACTTTCAAGAGTTGAAAGAAAGAGAAGAGATCAACCATCAAAGGAGTCTTTGCAAGGGAGCTAGCACCCCGGGAAGACAAGAAAGCTTTGATCGGTTCTCTACTTCGTGTGGATACCCGTAGAGGCCGGACGTTTGAACGGCTTCAAGCGAACCCTCTCCCATAACCACGAATTCAGATTCGCGGTGATCGTCTACCCGCGCAAGGTGAAGATTTGATCTTCCTATTGTTTTAAAAGCTTTAATTCTTACCTAATTACGAAAGGTCTCGAAACAAGCGTTCATGCGATGAACGTCGAACCCGTGCATGCCGATTCCGCTGCCATCTGAAAAATTTTTGAAATATCAGCGGCATGGGCGGGTTCCCAACAGATCGATTGACGTGCATGTGCTTGTAATACGACCTAATTAGAATCCATGATCATCACCTATTTAAATTTTAGCTTTAATTATTGCTGCGATCATAACTGCCTGCAATGTGCCGTTTGCATGTGATGTGAATGAGAGTCGGGTAGATAGGTTTACATGTGATGTAGCAAACCCAATTGAGACCTAAATTAAAACCTCCTCAATCAAGTCGAGAGTGAACCGACATGAGCAAGTCATATTAGATTAATTGATCTAATTGGTGTCTAGGAAAGTATTAAAGGTGGTTACTTAATTAGGACCTTACTCTCTGAGTAAGGGGAGCCTCCCACCTGCTTACCTGGCCAATTGTTCGATTACCTCTTATGAAGAGCTCAAGTTGGAAACACTAAGACCTGATTAACCAATATTAAGTCAATAGGTCTTCCACTGTAGTAGAGCTGCTAAGGCCTTTCTGATGTTGATTTGTCTCGGCTGGACACAGTGGTCAAGTTGCATCGGGGGGCTGAACCTCTCTATAGACATGAGATGTTGTAGGGTAAAGGTGGGGTTGGGCACCAATAACTGTTAGGTGAGGACCCAATGACGACTTTATTCCTACGGTTATACGGTGGGTCTGACTTAACTAAGAAATGGGACCAATAACTTGACAAAGACTGCTGTTCTATTTATTTCAGAAATAAAATAGTTGCACGTGGTTTTATGATTGACAGTCTCTATCATTTACATATGGATGTATCTATAAATGTGTCAGAGCAAGAAGTGAGTGCCAAAGGATCCAAGAGATCCAGAGATGAGATAAACCAAAGATATTTGTGGCACCTCAGGCTTGGCCATATTGGAGAGGACAGAATGAACAAAATGGATAAAGATGGGCTTCTCGGCTCATTGACTTCCGAGTCATATCCAGTTTGCGAATCCTGTCTTCAAGAAAAAATGGCTAGATTACCCTTTGTAGGACAAGGGGAGAGGACCACTGAAATACTTACCCTAGTACATACAGATGTATGTGGCCCATTCGATGTGCTAGCCAGGGGACGTTATTCGTACTTCATTACCTTTACCGATGATTATTCACGGTATGGGTATGTGTATCTTATGAGACACAAGTCTGAATCTTTTGAAAAGTTCAAAGAGTTCAAGAATGAAGTAGAAAAACAAACTGGAAAACCTCTTAAGGCTCTTCGATCAGATCGAGGAGGAGAATACCTTAGTGGGGAATTTCGGGACTATCTCAAGAAAAACGGCATAGTCTCACAATGGACACCTCCGGGTACACCTCAACTCAACGGGGTGTCAGAGAGGAGGAATCGGACCCTATTGGATATGGTCAGGTCCATGATGAGCTTCACTAATTTACCAATATTTCTTTGGGGAGATGCCTTACTTACCGCAGTATATCTACTGAATAGAGTTCCCTCTAAATCCGTTCCTACCACACCATATGAGATATGGCATGGTAAGAAACCAAGTCTTGGTCATCTCAAGATTTGGGGATGTCCGGCCCACGTCAAAAGACTACAGGCGGACAAGCTAGAGGCTAGGACCATAAGTGCTCGTTTTATAGGATATCCTAAAGAGTCATTAGGATACAATTTTTACTTCTCAGAGGATCACAATGTGATTGTGAGCCGTCATGCCATCTTCTTGGAAAACCAGTTTATCCTTGATAGAGGCAGTGGGAGGAAAATTGAGCTTGAAGAGAAAGTCTCTGAAAAGCAACGAGTCATGAATCCTATTGAACCCATTCATACAGAGCCAGTACACGATGTCCCTCGACCACCTCGTAGATCTAGTAGGGTCTCCCATCCTCCCGATAGATACTTAGGTATACTAGAAGAGGATACCGAGAAAATGTTCCTAGTGGAAGATAGGGATCACATACAGGATCTCAAAACCTACAACGAGGCGATATCTGATGTCGATTCTGAGAAATGGTTGGAAGCTATGAAGTCAGAGTTAGACTCCATGCATTCCAACCAAGTCTGGACCTTAGTAGACCCACCAGAAGGTATTGTACCTATTGGATGCAAATGGATCTACAAAAGGAAGATAGGTTCGGATGGAGAGGTAGAGACCTATAAGGCAAGGCTTGTGGCGAAAGGGTATAGTCAGCGCGAAGGCATTGACTATCAGGAGACCTTTTCACCTGTAGCCATGTTAAAATCCATCCGAACATTGCTTGCCATTGCAGCATTTCATGATTATGAAATCTGGCAGATGGATGTGAAAACTGCTTTCCTGAATGGATATCTTGATGAAGATATCTATATGGAACAGCCTTTGGGTTTCACTTCCAGTGATGGAGATCACAAGGTCTGCAAGCTGCAAAGGTCCATCTATGGACTAAAGCAAGCATCTCGGAGTTGGAACACTCGTTTCGATGACGCAATCAAAACGTTTGATTTCATCAAAAACGAAGAGGAACCGTGTGTTTACAAAAAAGTTAGTGGGAGCGCTGTCGTATTTCTCGTACTGTACGTGGACGACATCCTACTGATAGGGAATGATATTCCCATGCTAACCTCGGTCAAGGTCTGGTTGTCAAAAGAATTCTCCATGAAAGACCTTGGGGAAGCATCCTATATTTTGGGAATAAAGGTCTATAGAGATAGATCTAAAAGGATGCTTGGCCTTTCACAGAAGATGTACATTGAGGAGGTGCTGAAGAGGTTCAGCATGGAAAACTCCAAGAGGGGTCTCTTACCCCTAAGGCATGGAATTCATCTCTCCAAGAAGATGCCCCAACACATCTGAAGAGATTCAACGCATGAGCAAGATACCCTATGCATCGGCAATAGGGAGCCTCATGTATGCCATGCTATGTACACGACCTGATATAGCCCTTGCTGTGAGTGTCACAAGCAGATATCAGTCGAATCCAGGTGAAGAACACTAGACAGCTGTGAAGAATATTCTTAAGTACTTGAGAAGAACTAAAGATTTATTCTTGGTTTTTGGAGGATCAACTGAGTTAAAGATAGAAGGGTACACAGATTCAGACTTCATGACTGATGTCGATGATAGGAAGTCAACATCTGGATATGTGTTCTTGTGCAATGGTGGTACGGTAAATTGGAAGAGTTCTAAACAACCGATCATTGCTGACTCTACTATGGAAGCTGAATACATCGCCGCCTCTGAAACTGCTAAGGAAGGCTTCTGGTTCAAGAAATTCATTGCAGAATTAGATGTAATGACATCAGATGCCATAACACTCTACTGCGATAATAATGGCGCCATAGCTCTTGCTAAGGAACCAAGGTCTCATCAGAAGTCCAAGCATATAGAGCGGCGCTTCCATCTCATACGCGACTATGTTGAGAAGAAGTATGTCGAGGTGCAGAGAGTAGACTCCGCGGATAACGTGGCAGACCCGTTCATTAAGCAGCTAAGTCAGCAAAAGACTGAAGCCCACCTTGAGAAGATGGGGCTTAGATATATGACTGATTGGCTTTAGTGCAAGTGGGAGATTGTTAGATGTATGCCCTAGAAGCCAATCTGGCTGACACATTATTAATTCTAGAGACATAATTTTGTACTTGACTATTTATTATTAAATAAATAAAAGGCATCTTTTCATTCATATTGTTTATGTGTCTATGAATCGTCCAAGAAATTAATAAGATGATGATACATATTCTCAAGAGTTGAGAATTTGAGCCATGTATCATTGGTGATTAGTTTCTGTGGAGTGATCGATTAAAACCCCGCTTGATTTTGATGAGCTCAAAGCATTTGAGTATATCTTGTGATTACTAATGAATTCAATTGAGTGTTTCAGTGAAAATCCTGTCCAAGTGTCTCTAGACTTGGTTCATAGCATTTTGGATAAGTTAAGAAGTCTGCATGAACCAATGTCTGAGATACGAGTCGACTCCCGAGTTTCACGAGTCGACTCCAAGCGTATCAAGGTCACTGGCACGAGCTCGAGTCGACTCCTGATCAGTACGAGTCGACTCCGACTGAAAACAGACAGAAGGACAGAAGAGCAGTTTTTCAGGTCTGAGATTTGAGTCGACTCCAGTGGAATGCGAGTCGACTCCCAGCGGTACACACAGAAAAAGTCAGAGAGCGTTTTATGGACTCTGAGATTCGAGTCGACTCCCGCAGTACGCGAGTCGACTCCGAGACTGTGCGACCATCGACAGACAGAAGACCATGTTACTGCCTCTGAGATTCGAGTCGACTCCCAGACAGCTCGAGTCGACTCCAAGACAAGCTTCACGTCAAAAGGCAGAAGACCAACTTTCGGAAACTGAGAGCCGAGTCGACTCCAAGGAAGTTCGAGTCGACTCCAAGACTGGATGAGCCAAAAGACAGAGAATCGGGAGTTCGGGCTCTGAGATTCGAGTCGACTCCCAGGACAGTCGAGTCGACTCGAGTGGACAAAATTCAAATTTGGATCCACGGACTACAGAGGATGAGCCGACTCCAAAATTGCCAGGTCAGCGCCAGAAGTTGGCGAGTCGACTCCGGGTCAAGACGAGTCGACTCCCAGTCAAGACAGCAACTTTAATTCAAACTGGGAACAGTTGCCGAGTCGACTCCGGAAAAGCTCGAGTCGACTCCTGCTACAGCCGAGTCGACTCCTGATCGCGCGAGTCGACTCCAACCCACCAACGGTCACATTGTCAGGCTGCGCAGAGTGTGCAGAACGGCCAGAAAAAGCAGAGTAACGGCTAGTTTCCGTGGGGGTTGACTTAAATAGCCACAGAAGACTGTAGCAAGGTAGAGAACACATATTCCACTCCTAGCATTCAAGTCTTCAAGCTCTCTAAGTGCTCTTCAACGAGAAAAAGGGAAGATCTGCATTTACTGCTCCACCAACATCTTCCCAGCATTCAAAGCTTCCTCCTCCTGCTTTCAAGTCGATCACTCTTTCAAGAGGAGACCGGAGTTCCGGAAGCCACACCTCTTCACCATCTTAAAAGCGTTTGAGGGCTTCTAACTCCTTTACGATTATATTGTTTTAAATCTGCTTTTTGAGAAGCTATTTTCTGTTTTCTTCTATCTCGTGTATTTACTTGATTCAATCGGGGGATTGAATCAAGGGGATTAAGGTTGGTTGGTGAGCCGGTTTAAAACCAACGAGTGTAAGGGTTTGATTGTGAGCCCGGGAAAACAATCGGGGTTGGTTCTAGTCGGTGAGCCTGGAAAAACCGACCGAGTTCGTTGTGAGCTCGTAAAACAACAAGTTCGGTTGTGAGCTTGCAAAACAACCGGCTGTAATCCAAGGGGGTTATAGTGAAATTCCCAAGTGAGACTTGGGGAGTGGACGTAGGAGCAAGGGTTAGCTCCGAACCACTATAAAACTTTGTGTTTGTAGTGCATTGTCTCTCATCTTCTTCCCCACACATTACTCACAGCACTTAGCTTTAATTAAATAACTGGCTATAGTATTTCGTTAATCATCCACAAAGTTTTAATTAGCTAAGTTAATTTAAAAACCCAATTCACCCCCCCCCTCTTGGGTTGTCTATCTGGGCAACAAGTGGTATCAGAGCCAAAAACTCTTCCACTCAAGAGTTAAAAGATCAAAATGACAACCCCATTTGGATCTTCTCACATTGAGGGTCAGTCCACCCAAAGACCTCCTTTCTTCAATGGATCCGACTACTCATACTGGAAGGCTAGGATGAGAATATTCATCCAAGCCCAAGACTATGAGATGTGGACCATTGTAGTGAATGGCCCATACATCCCATCCACATATGTAGAGGGTGTTAAGGTACCCAAACTAGAAACGGATTGGGATGAACATGACATGAGGAAGGCACAACTAAACTCTAAAGCAATGAATGTGTTTTATTGTGCCTTAGACCGTAATGAATTCAATAGAGTTTCAACTTGTAATTCTGCAAAAGAAATTTGGGACAGACTTGAAGTGACCCATGAGGGCACGAATCAAGTCAAGGAATCCAAAATAAACATCTTGGTTCATAAATATGAACTATTTAAAATGGATTCAAATGAAACAATCACAAGCATGTTCACTAGGTTTATTGATATTGTCAATGGCCTAAAAAGCCTTGGCAAGAACTATACTAACAGTGAACTTGTCAGGAAAATTCTTCGGTGTCTACCAAGGTTGTGGGAAGCCAAGGTGACGGCGATCCAAGAAGCTAAAGACTTGAACAAGCTTCAACTTGAAGAGCTCCTTGGATCCCTGATGACGCATGAGCTTACCATGAAACAACACAACGAGGAAGAGTCCTCCCATAAGAAAAAGGTAATAGCTTTAAAATCTACTTCTTCTAACAAGGACCTGTCTTGCAGCAGCAGCAGTGAAGAGGAAGAAGATGAGGAAGATGGTGGTGAGGCACTTCTTGTGCGCAAGTTCAAGAAGTTTATCAACCACAAGAAGACGTATCATCAAAGGAGAGGTCCCTCAGATTCCTACCGCAGAGACAAAGGTAAGGAAAGGGAAAATGAGGGGATTGGGTGTTACGAGTGCAAGAAGCCGGGACACATAAGAGCAGAGTGCCCCTTATTGAAGAAGGGGAGTAAGTACAAGAAGAAGAAGGCACTTGTCACCACCCTATCGGACTCCGACGCATCATCTTCATCATCGGATGAAGAACAAGAAGAGAAGGCCAATTTCTGTTTCATGGCCAACGAAAATGAGGTAATTTCCGATACGCATTTTGATTTTACATTTGATGAACTTTATGATGCGTTCAATGAATTAATGATTGAGTATAAGAATATAAATGTTAAAAACAGAGAACTAAAAGTAACTAACCAAAGTTATATTCATAAGCATGATTCATTAATTAAGGATAAAGATAATCTCACCAAAGAAAATCTAGAACTTAAGACAAGCAACCAACTCCTAATTAAGAAGACTAACACCTAAACGAAAGATATTGAGAAACTAACAAAGGAATTTTCAGATCTCAAAAACCATAAACAAGTCTTAAACAAGGATCTAACTAAAGAGCTAAATGATCTAAAAACCGAAAATCAGACATTAACTAAAGAACTAAACAAATACAAACCCTTAGTTGAAAAATTCACATATAGCTCTGAAAAGTTAAACATGATACTTAATAATCAACGAGCCGTATTTAATAAAGCGGGTTTAGGGTATAAACCAAGGAATAAGCAAAAACTTCTTAGTAACTTCTTTGTTAAAGCTGGGGAAACTAAAATTAAGAAAATAACTTGCTTTTGTTGTGGAATAGTAGGACATAAAGCAAATGCATGTAATTTTAGGAAAAGTAAAACTAAAAGAAAAAATAAAAGGGTATGGGCTCCAAAAGGAACCAACTTGACTAACCATGAAGGACCCAAGAAAACTTGGGTACCTAAGATGACATGATTTGCTTGTGTAGGAGTGTCTTGCAGCCAAGGTCAACAAAAACTGCTGGTATTTGGATAGTGGCTGTTCAAGGCACATGACGGGTGATAAAGATCAATTTTTCACCCTTGAAGCTAAGAAGGGAGGTGCTGTGACTTTTGGAGACAACAACCAAGGTCACATCATTGGTATTGGTAAAGTTCAAATCACCCCTTCTACCTTTATAGATAATGTTAGATATGTTGATGGTCTTAAGCATAACTTGTTAAGCATTAGTCAATTATGTGATAAAGGATATGATGTTATGTTTAAACCATCACTATGTATTATAACAAATCCTAATGATAATAGTTTAGTTTTTAAAGGGATGAGACGTGGAAATGTATATGTGGTAGATCTAGAAGACCTTACAAAACATAACCAATGTTTAGTTGTTAATGAAACTAAAGAAAATGATGCTAGTTGGTTATGGCACCGTAAGTTAGGTCATGCAAGCATGGACACAATAACTAAACTAGTTAAAAGAGACTCCGTGATAGGTTTGCCAAAATTAAAATTTGAAAAGAACAAAATATGTGAAGCATGTCAATTTGGCAAACAATCTAGAAACTCTTTTAAATCCATAAAATGTGTCTCTACTTCTAGGCCTCTAGAATTACTACACATGGACCTATTTGGTCCAACTAGAACAACAAGCCTAGGTGGAAATAAATATGGTCTAGTTATAATAGATGATTACTCTAGGTACACATGGGTCATATTTCTAGCGCATAAGGATCAAGCATTTTCTATGTTTAAGAAGTTCCATAAGGAAGTAACAAATGCTAGAGAGTCCTCAGTTATAGCTATTAGAAGTGACCATGGTACCGAATTCGAAAATCAATTATTTGATGAATTTTGTAGTAAAAAGGGGATAACCCATAATTTCTCAGCACCAAGGACACCACAACAAAATGGAGTTGTGGAAAGGAAAAATAGAACCCTAGAGGAAATGGCTAGAACGATGTTATGTGAAAGTAACCTCCCTAAGTACTTTTGGGGAGAAGCCATTAATACTTCTTGCCATGTATTAAATAGAGTTCTATTAAGACCCATCATAAAGAAAACACCATATGAACTGTGGAAAAACAGAAAACCAAAGGTTAACTATTTTCATGTTTTCGGATGTAGGTGTTTTGTACATAATAATGGGAAAGATAATCTAGGAAAATTTGATCCAAAATCTGATGAAGGAATATTCCTAGGTTATTCTACAACTAGTAAAGCCTATAGAATCTTTAATAAAAGAACCCTAGTTATAGAAGAATCTATACATGTTGTTTTTGATGACTCTAGTGACATCTCATCTAGTAAGAAGGTTAATTTTGATGATGATATTGAAATACTTGAAGAAAAGATAGATGAGATGGGATTACAAGATGATAATCAAAAGTTGATTGAAGGAGAATCATCAAACCAAGAGCCTATAGTGGATCATGGGCTGACTAAAGCTTGGAGGTATGCTCATGGGCATCCTAAGGAACTAATTCTAGATGATCCATCCCAACCCGTTAGGACTAGAGCATCCCTTAGAAATTTGAATAACCATCTAGCTTTTGTTTCACACTTTGAGCCCAAACATATAGAAGAAGCCGAAAATGATGTAAATTGGATAAATGCAATGCAAGAAGAACTAAACCAATTTACTAGAAACAAAGTGTGGGATCTAGTAGAGAGACCTTCTGAATATCCAATTATAGGTACAAAATGGATATATAAAAATAAGCTAGAAGAAAATGGAATTGTTATAAGGAATAAGGCTAGACTAGTAGCAAAGGGTTATAATCAAGAAGAAGGTATAGACTTTGATGAAACCTTTGCTCCCGTAGCTAGACTTGAGGCTATTAGACTATTATTAGCATATGCATGCTCTAAGGACTTCAAGCTATATCAAATGGATGTAAAAAGTGCTTTTCTAAATGGGTTTATTAATGAGGAGGTATATGTGGAACAACCTCCTGGTTTTGAAAATCATCAATACCCCAATCATGTGTATAAACTGAACAAAGCACTTTATGGTCTAAAACAAGCACCTAGAGCATGGTATGAGAGACTTAGTAAATTCCTATTAGAACATGAATTCTCTAGGGGAAATGTAGATACAACATTATTTCTGAAAAAGAAAAATAAGGATATGTTATTAGTACAGATTTATGTTGATGATATCATTTTCGGTGCTACTAACAATCGCCTCTGCGAGGAATTTGCTGATTTGATGCAGAGTGAGTTTGAGATGAGCATGATGGGAGAGCTGAACTACTTCCTCGGGCTTCAAATCAAACAATCTGAAGGAGACATCTTCATCAATCAAGCCAAATATATCAAGGAGATGCTCAAGAAGTTCGATATGGAGGGAAACAAGTCAATCAGCACCCCCATGAGCTCATCATGTAAGTTAGACCAAGATGAATCAGGTAAATCTGTAGATCAAAAACTTTATAGAGGTATGATAGGTTCTTTACTGTATCTTACTGTAAGTAGGCCTGATATTATGTTTAGTGTGTGCATGTGTGCTAGATATCAGGCTAATCCTAAAGAATCACACCTAGCTGCAGTTAAGAGAATCTTTAAATACTTAATAGGAACTAAGAACATAGGGCTGTGGTACTCTAAAGAATCTAGCCTAAACTTAATAGGGTACACAGATTCAGACTTCGCTGGATGTAAGCTTGATAGAAAAAGTACCAGCGGGTCTTGTCAATTTCTAGGAGAAAACCTAATCTCATGGTTTAGCAAGAAACAAAACTCGGTTGCATTATCCACTGCAGAAGCTGAATATGTTGCAGCCGGGAGTTGTTGTGCTCAAATCTTGTGGATTAAACAACAATTAGAAGATTATGGCATTAAACAAGATAAAATCCCCATTAATTGTGATAATACAAGTGCCATAAACCTAACTAAAAATCCAATTCAACACTCAAGAACTAAACACATTGAGATAAGATATCACTTCATAAGAGATCATGTATTGAATGGTGATGTGACTCTCCAATTTGTTTGTACTGATAATCAATTAGCAGATATTTTCACAAAACCCCTAAGTGAAGAGAGGTTCAGTGTACTTAGGAGGGGATTAGGAGTGATTGACCCATCCTAGTGGGAGTTTCCACTAGATTAATTGATTTTGATGGTTAAAATGAGGTTAAAATAGAGTTTCTATTCAATGATCATCAAATCAGATCCCAACTAGGTGATTTTCCCTCATTTGGCACGGTTATAGCATGATTTTTAAGTGCGTGCCAAGGTTAGAGACGACTCGAGTAAGTTTCAGAGCCGGCTCCTAAGGAGGAGTCGACTCGCGCATTTGGGGGAGTCGACTCGCAAAGTTGGCAGCTGAGGGGGAGTCGACTCGCACATTGTCGGGAGTCGACTCGAAGTCTACAGGCGCATAAGGAGAGTCGACTCGCGCATTTTCTGGAGTCGACTCGAGGTCGAGTCGACTCGCGACTCAAGGGAGTCGACTCGCAGTCGGGATCCGACTTTTTAACCCTAGGTTTGTCGTTTTGCAAACACTTTTTCTCAAGCCGCCACTGTTCACAAAGCCCTAGAGCCGACTCCTAGGTCATCCTCGATCGTCTCCAAGCCCTTTTTCCCGTCGATTCTTCGCCGGACATTGAGTTTCCGTCCGTTCCTAGGTCTTTTCAGGTCAGTCCCGAGCTTCCTCTATCGATCCTTCTTCGTTCTCTAGGTTTTCATCTCGTTTAGGTCAAGATGCCTCGCAAGGGAGTTGTTAGAAAGAGGTCCCGTCCCGTGGCCGGTCCCGAGCGGCGCTCCAAGGCGCGGCACGATCCCGCAAGGCAACCTCCTCCGGATCGTTCCCCGCCTAGGGTGGTTCTTGTTAGGCCGTTGGCCGGGAAGGCCGTCACCTCCGGGAGGTATGTCACTTTCGACTATCTCTCCCGGGAAGGATTCACCATAGGGGATAGGCTTAGAGCCCAGGGTCTAGAGTACTTCCTCACCTTGGACCTTCCCACCTATCCTGGCCTAGTTCAAGAGTTCTACAGTACCGTCCATCGGGGAGATGGAGGTATTGAGGGCACGGTATTAGGTGTCCCATTGCGTGTCACAGAGGACCTCATTGCCCATATCCTCCACCTTCCATTAGTAGGGGTGGCTCCTGCACATCCTGAGGATAGATTTGAGGCCCTTACGATCGTCTTAGGGCATCCACCTCAGTCTCCCCTAGATGAGGTATCTGCTAGCTCACTTCCTATTGAAGTGAGAATCCTTTTGAGCATTTTGTCCAGGTCCGTCTTCCCTAAGACAGGGAGATTTGATTTTGTGAATGAGAGGGACCTAGCTATTATGTCTTACATTCTTCAGGACACCCCGGTCAACTTCCCCAAGCTCATTTATAGGTATATGTGTGAGCCCCTGGATAGACCTTGGCTCTCCCTCCCATACGGAATGTTATTCACTCTTCTCTTTAGGCAGTACGAAATTTCCATTCCTGAGAAGGAACCCTCTCGTGCCTTGCGATGGACTGATCGCTTGGGTACGGGGACCATGCACAGGATGGGATTTCGGAAGAGAGAAGGGATCTGGGTTAGGAAGTCCACTCTCACCGCTCAGACCACCAGACCATCACCCAGTCCTGAGCCAGATTCTGACTACCCAGAGTCCCCAGACCATCCAGGCCTTCCATCCACTCCTCCTGCTCCTACCACCTCTGCCGGACCTTCCTCCTCAGCTCCACCATCTATGGAGGTCCGTATTGATCCAGAGCAGCTCCGGGAGCTGCGGCAGGAGATCGTCCGAGATTTGAGGGACGAGCTACTCCGGGAGCTCCGAGGTTCCGTGCCAGCTCCCACTCCTGCACCCACTCCATCCTCAGCACTGGTCCCATCCTTGACAGCCGTGACAGACATGACGGCTGAGGTGCGGCAGGAGATCTACAACATTAGGACCCTGGTGCAGGCCCAGTTCCACAGCATGAGCGAGGTCACGAGCACCACGAGGAGGATGCGGGATGACATCCGCCGTGACATGCACACCACCACCGAGGGGGCCGAGCGCTTGTCGAATGTGCTCATCGACAAGCTGGACGCACTTCAGACCTCGGTGACTGGGCTTCAGACGTCGGTGACTGAGCTCTCCACTACACATAGCAGAGCCACCACGTCTATTATCACGCAGCTGGGCTATGTTACAGAGGCAGTCGCCCTCCTCATGGAGCAGAGCCGATTGAGAGGAGGAGTCACATCCTCGAGAGGAGGAGCTACATCCTCCAGAGGAGGAGATGTATCCTCGAGAGGGGGAGCTACATCCTCCAGAGGAGGAGATGTATCCTCGAGAGGGGGAGGCACATCCTCGAGGAGGTCATAGATAATTTTGAGTTGTGTTTTGTCTTCTTTTGTATTGTTCTTGCTTTACCTATTGTATGCTCAAATGTATTCACCTTCATATCAATACAATGAGTAGACATCTTATCTTCATTTCTGTGCCATTTGATGATTGACTGTGCCATTTGTGCCATTGATTGTGTGTGATTACCTCCTTTTTGGTATGATGACAAAAAGGGGGAGAAATGTGTAAAATATGTAAAAAGGGAGAAATATTAAAAAGAAATAAATAAAACGATAAACTCTTAAAAACACACATAAATTTGTTCTAAGTGGATTCGGCACCTCGAGGCTCATTATCTCTCTTTTGGGGCTCCTAATGGAGTAATCTCCAGAATCTATTCAAGGGATATTCGGAGATTAGCTGAATCCTACTCAAGAACAAATTGACAGATTTTCCCTCTAAAAACAAAATTTTTAGTTCAAAAATTTCAAAGCATTAAAAGGAAATTCAGAAAATCAAAACATAGTTGAATGCATATATTGAGGGGGAGAATCTGAATTTTAATCAAGCTAAATCATTAATGTCATATAAGCCAAACAATTGATTGCAGAATATGAAGGCTTATATAATTCCAAATGAAAGGGGAAACTTTAACTCCGAAATTTAATGTTTCACTCCTTTCAAACTTGGATAAATTAAATTATCAAGACATTTGAATTCATTTATGGAGTTTAATTCATTATTTACTGAGCAACTCATTTTACATATACTCAAAGTTTTGTCATCATCAAAAAGGGGGAGATTGTGGAGTGATCGATTAAAACCCCGCTTGATTTTGATGAGCTCAAAGCATTTGAGTATATCTTGTGATTACTAATGAATTCAATTGAGTGTTTCAGTGAAAATCCTGTCCAAGTGTCTCTAGACTTGGTTCATAGCATTTTGGATAAGTTAAGAAGTCTGCATGAACCAATGTCTGAGATACGAGTCGACTCCCGAGTTTCACGAGTCGACTCCAAGCGTATCAAGGTCACTGGCACGAGCTCGAGTCGACTCCTGATCAGTACGAGTCGACTCCGACTGAAAACAGACAGAAGGATAGAAGAGCAGTTTTTCAGGTCTGAGATTCGAGTCGACTCCAGTGGAATGCGAGTCGACTCCCAGCGGTACACACAGAAAAAGTCAGAGAGCGTTTTATGGACTCTGAGATTCGAGTCGACTCCCGCAGTACGCGAGTCGACTCCGAGACTGTGCGACCATCGACAGACAGAAGACCATGTTACTGCCTCTGAGATTCGAGTCGACTCCCAGACAGCTCGAGTCGACTCCAAGACAAGCTTCACGTCAAAAGGCAGAAGACCAACTTTCGGAAACTGAGAGCCGAGTCGACTCCAAGGAAGTTCGAGTCGACTCCAAGACTGGATGAGCCAAAAGACAGAGAATCGGGAGTTCGGGCTCTGAGATTCGAGTCGACTCCCAGGACAGTCGAGTCGACTCGAGTGGACAAAATTCAAATTTGGATCCACGGACTACAGAGGATGAGCCGACTCCAAAATTGCCAGGTCAGCGCCAGAAGTTGGCGAGTCGACTCCGGGTCAAGACGAGTCGACTCCCAGTCAAGACAGCAACTTTAATTCAAACTGGGAACAGTTGCCGAGTCGACTCCGGAAAAGCTCGAGTCGACTCCTGCTACAGCCGAGTCGACTCCTGATCGCGCGAGTCGACTCCAACCCACCAACGGTCACATTGTCAGGCTGCGCAGAGTGTGCAGAACGGCCAGAAAAAGCAGAGTAACGGCTAGTTTCCGTGGGGGTTGACTTAAATAGCCACAGAAGACTGTAGCAAGGTAGAGAACACATATTCCACTCCTAGCATTCAAGTCTTCAAGCTCTCTAAGTGCTCTTCAACGAGAAAAAGGGAAGATCTGCATTTACTGCTCCACCAACATCTTCCCAGCATTCAAAGCTTCCTCCTCCTGCTTTCAAGTCGATCACTCTTTCAAGAGAAGACCGGAGTTCCGGAAGCCACACCTCTTCACCATCTTAAAAGCGTTTGAGGGCTTCTAACTCCTTTACGATTATATTGTTTTAAATCTGCTTTTTGAGAAGCTATTTTCTGTTTTCTTCTATCTCGTGTATTTACTTGATTCAATCGGGGGATTGAATCAAGGGGATTAAGGTTGGTTGGTGAGCCGGTTTAAAACCAACGAGTGTAAGGGTTTGATTGTGAGCCCGGGAAAACAATCGGGGTTGGTTCTAGTCGGTGAGCCTGGGAAAACCGACCGAGTTCGTTGTGAGCTCGTAAAACAACAAGTTCGGTTGTGAGCTTGCAAAACAACCGGCTGTAATCCAAGGGGGTTATAGTGAAATTCCCAAGTGAGACTTGGGGAGTGGACGTAGGAGCAAGGGTTAGCTCCGAACCACTATAAAACTTTGTGTTTGTAGTGCATTGTCTCTCATCTTCTTCCCCACACATTACTCACAGCACTTAGCTTTAATTAAATAACTGGCTATAGTATTTCGTTAATCATCCACAAAGTTTTAATTAGCTAAGTTAATTTAAAAACCCAATTCACCCCCCCCTCTTGGGTTGTCTATCTGGGCAACAGTTTCTAAATGCTCCTGATCAATGGATCATCACGAGGACGGTGATCGATCCGATCAGTGCACAGATCACTTTCCTTCTGGATGGACGAGACTTGAGTCCACAGTGTAGGGACACTGAAGTGATAGTGCAGGTGCTTGTTAGAGAACAAGGGTACTGAGCGTGACCAAGACAAGAAGTCACTTGGATGTCTATCCACTCGTCAGTGACTTATTTGATGTTGCAGTAGTGTGACTGGTCCTTTGACCTGCGGTGCTTCGGCTACTCACAGTGAGGTTATTGTAGTTTGACTGCACACATACATGGTCTCTAGTCATATGGGTCCATGCAGTGTAGATTGGCTGCAGTAAGTTCACTGTAGGAGTAGGGTATGCACCTTTATGGAATCTATCGACCTTGATAGATAAGGAGAGATCCTATGTGATTTATAAGACTGAGTTCGTAAGACCTCGGCCGGGGCAGTATGCACAGTGGAGAAAGAGTTTTCCACTCTCGAACTTAAGTCGAATAAATTTTGACATATGACAGACGAAGGGGTTTGACGAGTTATCCATGACCTCCGTCTTGTAGGGATCCACGATAGAAGGACTGTAACACATGACAACTGCACCTAGAGGTTCATCATTCTATTCTGCTGGGTAGCCACTACATGCTGCTAGGTGTCACTGGTGGATGGTGGGACTCATAGGGATTATCTTGATGATCGATAAACCCTAATGAGTTGAGTTGGAATCGTTCCAACCCATTTAAAGGAGTTTTCAATGATACTGAGATGGAGATCTCAATATGTCTCATTACCAGTCAGATTAGAACCTATGAGGTCACACACATTAGAGGTTCTGATTATTAGGATTGTCGATTTGTGATTTGGAATCACAATGTCAATTGTCAATAAGATTGATGTACAAAATAACCCACTAAGAGTTAGTGAGTTAAATGGAAGAATTAAATAATTATAATTAGATTATAATTAAGTTTTTTATTGCTGATTAATTAAGTCAAATTATGATGGGTCTGATCCAAAAGAAATTTGACTCAAATCCTAGTCAAGAGTTGGCTAGATCGAGTCCCAAAAATCCTACCTAAATTCAGCCTTTTTCTTTATATGGAGCCTCCCTTTTAATGCCCTATTTTGAGGAGTCAAGGGGCAGCCAAGAGGGCAAGAAGGAGCGTGGACCCCTCTCCTTCTTTGCTGGGAGCCAGCGCCCCTTGATTCAAGGAATCAAGGGGCCCGCCAATGCCAAAAAAAAGAGGAGGCGCCAAGGAATCCTAGTAGGACTAGGACCCTTGGCGCCTAGGGTTTTGAACCCTATAAATGGGAGCCCCACGTCCCCTGCTTTGATGATAAGAACTTCTCCCAGCCGTGGGGCAGCAAGAAGGATTTTTGGGGATTTTTAAATCAGCAAATAGGGAGAGAAAAGAATAAAAAAGGTGAAGGGTTTTCTTCTTCCTTTTGAAGGCTGCACAAGGTGGGATCCTTGTGATTTCTTCTTCCTTCTTCTTCGACATCCAAGAGAGGCTTTTGCAAGGAGCTAGCACCCCGGTGAAGCCCCATCTCTGATCTTCAGCAACCTCGTGTGGATACTTGTAGAGGCCGGACGTTTGTGCGGCTACAAGAAACCAAACCACGATCATCGGTTGCGGTGTTCTTCTACCCGCACAAAGGTGAAGATGAGATCTTCATTTGAAATTTTATATTTCTGATTTTCTAGTAGTTTAACAATTCATAATTAATTATTAGATCTTAGTTTAGTCCCCATCTTAATTCAAAAGGGTTCTGAATCGTTTTGATTCAGAAAAATTTTGAAATCTACCCGATCCTGTTCCGGCGTATGCGATGCACCGGGCCCGGCATGCGGATTCCGTCGCAAACGTCGCGCCGCTGTGGGGCAATCCAACAAAAATGACATTTTTTCCAGTTAAGAACTAAATTTTTCTCTTTACATTGTTCTACAACAAGGGTCAAGTGATGGAGACATTCATTAAAATTAGATCCGAATACAGAAAAGTCATCCATAAAAACTTCTAAAAATTTCTCCACCATGTCGGAGAAAATGCTCATCATACACCGCTGGATTGTAGCCGGTGCATTGCATAACCCAAAAGACATGCGACGATAGGCAAAAGTGCCATAAGGATAGGTGAATGTGGTTTTCTCTTGATCCTCACGTGCAATTGGAACTTGGTTTTATCCAGAATAACCATCAAGGAAATAGTAATGAGAGTGGCCAGCTAGACGTTCTAACATTTGGTCAATGAAGGGTAGTGGGAAGTGGTCTTTTCTAGTCATGGCGTTCAGCTTTCTGTAGTCGATGCACACTCGCCATCCAGTTTAGATTCGAGTTGGGACTAACTCATTTTGGTCATTCTTGATCACAGTAATTCCAAATTTCTTGGGTACGACTTAAACTGGGCTCACCCACTGGCTATCAGAAAGAGGATATATAATCCCTGAATCTAAGAGTTTAATGATTTCAGCTAGAACCACATCCTTCATGACTGGGTTAAGTCACCTTTGTGGTTCCCTAGAGGTTTTTCCATCCTCTTCTAGATGAATTTTATGTTGGACCACAGAAGGGCTAATCCCTTTAATATCAGCTATAGACCAGCCGATCACTTCTTGATTTTTCTGAAGGATATTTAACAACTTCTCTTCCTATTCTTCAGTTAAATTTGATGCAATAATAACAGGTAAGGTGTTGTTGTCCCCTAGAAATGCATATTTTAGGTTTTCAGGCAGATCTTTAAGTTCAAGCTGGGGAGGTTTGACACTTGAAGGTACTAGCTGGGATTCAGATATAGGTAATGATTCAAATTTAGTAGCCCATCTGCTAGTATCCATTAAAGTAATGGAATCTAGCAATGCATTAACTTCCTGATTCGACTCTCCTTCCTCACAATCTTGACTGAATTGGGCCAAACATCTTTCTAGTGGATCAGAATAACTTGATTCCTCGAAGGACTTGCTGATTATGTTTTCAATCATGTGAATTTCTTCTAAATCGTCCATCTCAGATGGTTGATTACTACCATGAAAGACAATGAGTTGGACGGTTAAGTTTCCAAATGTTAAGTTCATTATCCCATTTCGGCAACTGATCACAACATTTGATGTTGCCCAAGGTGACAAGCCAAGAGGGGGGGGTGAATTGGTTTCTCTTAATTTTTACTATCTTACTTTAGTCAATTGATGAGTGAGTGAAATTAGAACAATGCACAATACAAACACACAAGAAGTATAGTGGTTCGGTGCTCTCCTAAGCACCTACGTCCACTCCCCAAGCGACCCCTTAGGAATTCACTATAATTCCGCGGATTACAGTTGGATTGTTTTCCGGGCTCACAATCCAAAAATCTTTACACTTTGGTTTTTCGGGATCACCAAGAACCTATGTTGGTTTTACGGGCTCACCAACGAACCTTCACAATTGGTTTTACGGGTTCACCAATAAACCTACACCGTTGGTTTTACGGGCTCACCAACAAACCTTTACAAGGTGATTAAAAAGAAAGAAGAATGTTGAAACTCCTAGATGAGCAAATATAACATTTATAAGCTACAAAGAAGAGTTTAGAGAATAGTTATCGCTTGATGAAACTTCTCTCTTCTTTGTCAGGAATGCTTCACTCTTCAAGGGTGGATGGAGCTCTTAATATCTCTTAGAATCTGCTCAACCACTTCCTTTTGACTCTTGAATGAAGCACTTGGATGAAGAAGATTAGGGCACTTGTCTTTCTTGTGTAAGCTTTGATATTTTGCAAAAGGATGTCTTTCTCTGATAAATAGTGTCCTTTTAAATAGTTTTCCTCACCCATTGGACAACCCCCAATGGTTAGAATTCAAAAACTAGTCGTTGCTTGCTGTTGGAAGGACAAAAAGTACTTCTGCAGAACTAGCCATTGTGCTTCTGCCCGTGCTTGGGTTGACTCAGCTTTTACTGGGGTCGACCCAACTTTCACTTGGCTCGACTCAAGCAACATTGGGGTCGACCCTCTTAGAAACCACAGAACCTTGTATTTCAGCCTTCCTTCACTTGGGTCGACTCAACACTTTTTGGGTCAACTCAAGGTTCAGTTGGGTCGACTCAAGTTTCATTTGGGTTGACCCTCTCAGGGTTTACAGAGAACCTATTTTTGAATGTCATTGCCTTTGGGTCGACTCATGTTAACTCGGGGTCGACTCAAGTTTGGGTCGACTCAAGTTTCATTTGGGTCGACCCTCTCAGGGTTTCCAGAGAACTGTTTTCTTGAGGTTTGAGGATTGGGTCGACTCATCCTTTGCTTGGGTCGACCCAAGTACTGTTCATCCGTGCCATTTTTGCAGAAGTGTGCCAGATGGTTTCTTGATGTGCCGGGGTCGACTCAATCAATCTTGGGGTCGACTCAATCCACACTTTGCTGCAACTTAAGGTTAGATTCATCCATATAATCAATGAAATAAACTTTAAACAATTTTAAATATATGTCATGGTAGTGCTACATACTCCAAACAATGAAAATTACTATTGTCCACTTAAGAGTATGTTTCACTTGAAACTTTGCCGAATTAAAATTTAGAATTCACTATCCCTTTCCTATCGCAAATTTTATCTCATTAATAATTATTGAAATACATCTTAATCTCATTATACTAATGTATCGAGAGTGACAGACTTATTAATGATGTATCGAATTAACTTGTAACATACTCTTAATCATTGTATTAATCATCAAAATACCACTATCATCCTCAAACGTAGGTTGAATAGGTAATTTGTACTTTACCTATACCAACGATGTGACCTTGGTTATCGTCTCTAAAAGTCACAGCACCTCCCTTTTTAGGCTCTAGGATGAATAATTGCTCCTTGTCACCCGTCATGTGTCTTGAGCAGCCACTATCCAAGTACCAACAGTTTTTGTCGACCTTGGCTGCAAGACACTCCTACACAAGGAAATCATACAATTTTAGGTACCCAAGTTTTCTTCGATCCTTCAAGGTTAGCTATGTTGGTTCCTTTTGGAACCCAAATCTTTTTAATTTTTTTTTTAGCTTCTATTTTTCTATGGTCACACACATTAGCTTTATGTCCTACTTTTCCACAGCAAAAACAGGTTATATTATTAGTTTTACTTTCCCCAGCTTTTACAAAAACATTTTTAAGAAACTTTTGCTTATTCTGAAGCTTATACCCTAAACCAGCTCTATTAAACACAGCTCGTTGACTATTGAGAATCATCTTCAATTTTTCAGAACTATAAGTAAACTTTTCTACACTAGGTTTGTATTTTTCAAGTTCTTTTATTAAGTTTAGTTTTTCTGTTTTTAGTAAGCTTAAGTCTTTTGTAAGATTATCTTTTATAGTTTGATTACTGTTTTTATATCCTGAAATCTTTTTAGTTAATCTTTCTTTGTCATTAATCAAGGTACAATTCTTTTGAGTTAATAAAAGGTTGCTTGTTTTAAGTTCTAAATTTTCTTTAATAATGGAGTCCTTTTCCTTAATCAGACTATCATTTTTATGACTATAAGATTTATTAGTCAACCTCAATTCTTTGTTTTTGAGAGTTAAGGATTTATACTCATCCATTAGTTCATTAAAGGCATCATGCAATTCATCAAAAGTAAACTCTAACTGAGTTTCAGATGTTACCTCATTATCATTTGCCATGAAGCAAAAATTTGCTTTTTCCTCTTGTTCTTCATCCGATGATGATGATGATTGATCGGAGTCTGTCAAGGTGGAGACAAGAGCTTTCTTCTTTTTGTATTTGTTGCCCTTCTTCAGCAATGGACAGTCGACTCTGAAATGTCCCGGCTTCTTGCACTCATAGCATCCGATTCCCTCACTTTCCCTTTTCTTACCATTATCCTTGTTGTAGGAACTTGAGGAACCTCTCTTCTGATGAAAGAACTTCTTTCGGTTGATGAATCTTCTGAATTTCCTCACAAGAAGGGCTTCTTCATCATCTTTCTCATTGTCTTCTTCTTCACTGTTGCTACTGTAAGAGAGATCCTTGTTAGAAGAAGTAGATTTAAGGGCAATTACCTTTTTCTTGTGGGAAGACTCTTCTTCACTGTGTTGCTTCATTGTGAGCTCATGTGTCATCAAAGATCCAAGGAGCTCCTCAAGTGCCAGCTTGTTCAAGTCTTTGGCTTCTTGGATCACCGTTACCTTGGCTTCCCATGACCTTGGTAAAGATCGAAGAACTTTCCTGACAAGATCACTGTTAGTATAACTTTTGCCAAGGCTTTTTAGGCCATTGACAATATCAGTAAATCTAGTAAACATGCAAGTGATAGTTTCATTAGATTCCATTTTAAATAGTCCATACTTGTGAACTAGCATGTTTATTTTGGATTTCTTGACTTGATTCGTGCCCTCGTGGGTCACTTCAAGTCTGTCCCATATCTCTTTTGCAGAATTGCAAGTATAGATTCTATTGAATTCATTATGGTCTAAGGCACAATAAAGTACATTCATTGCTTTGGCATTTAGTTGGGCCTTCCTTCTATCATTGTCATCCCAATCTTTTTCAAGCTTGGGTATAGTAATGTTATCTACATAAATAGAAGGAATGTATGGTCCATTAACTATGATGCTCCAAACATCATAGTCTTGGGCTTGGATAAATATCCTCATCCTAGCCTTCCAATAGGTATAGTTGGTTCCATTGAAGAATGGAGGCCTATTGGTGGATTGCCCCTCACTTAGAGAAGATCCAAAAGGGGTTGTCATTTTTTTTGTCTTTTACTCTTTTAAATATAAGAGCACATGCTCTGATACCACTTGTTGCCCAAGGAGACAACCCAAGAGGGGGGGTGAATTGGGTTTTAAGTAATTATTGGCAAATAAAAACTTAATGAGTAATTAATTAAGATTATTGCAAGCAGATTAATTAGATTACTAGTTGTAGTGAATGGAGAGGTCGAAGAGACAATTAATCAATACAAACACAAGAGAGTTTATAGTGGTTCGGAGCCAACTCTTGCTCCTACGTCCACTCCCCAAGCCGCACTTGGGAGTTCACTATAATTCTTAGGATTACAGCCGATTGTTTTACAAATTCATAACCCAACTTGTTGTTTTCGCGAGATCACAACGAACTCGGTCGGTTTTCACAGGCTCACCAACTTGAACCACCCAATTATTTTTCCGGATTCACAATCAAACCAAGTTGGTTTTTTCCGGTTCACCAACCACAACCTTACACCGTTGGTTTTATACTTGGCTCACCAACAAATCTTACAACCCTTGATTCAATCCCCTGATTGAATCAAGTAAGATAAACAGTTTGGGAAAAGATACAAGAAAAGCTTCTTAAAAAGCAAATATAAATCAATATGAATAGAGTAAAGTTAGAAGCCCTCAAACAGATTTCGGAAGTGGAAGAAGGGGCTTCTCGAACTCCGAGTCTTCTCTTTGAGTGCAGTAAAGATTTGATGTCAGAAGAAGAGCCTTGAATACGAAGGAAAAACTTTTGGAAATGAATTGAATACGTTTCTTCCTTCTTTTGCTTGTCTTTTCTCACAATGTACTCTTGGTAGTTGGAAAAACACTTCATACACAGATGGAGTAACTCTCTTCTCTTTTACTATTGTTTACTCTGGCTATTTAAACAGTCCCTTTTGAAAAATAGCCGTTAGACACTGATTTGTAGCTGTTCTGTACAGTCTGCACATCCTGATAATGTATCCGTTGGGGTCGGAGTCGACTCACGCGATCTGGAGTCGACTCGGCTGTTGCTGGAGTCGACTCATGCTTTACTGGAGACGACTCGCCCACCGTTCAGAATTTGAATTAAAGTGCTGTCCCGTCCTGGAGTCGACTCGCCAATATCCGGAGATGACTTGGCACTTTTGGAGACGGCTCGTTCTCAGGGTTCCAGAAATCCATTTCTCTACTTTTCTCTCTCGAGTCAACTCGGATCCTCTTAGAGTCGACTCGGCTCTCAGAGACCGAAAGCTGATCTTCTGTATTTAGAGTTGAACTGCCTCGGAGTCGACTCGCACCATGTTGGAGTCGACTCGGCTGACTTGGGGGGGTTGACTCTGGAACTCTTGGAGTCGACTCGTTCACAGGGTCACTGAGTTTGGTTTTCTGCCTTTCAGTCCGCTTTCCTCTGAGAGTCGACTCTGGCATGTTTAGAAGTCGACTCGCCAAATGTTAGAGTTGACTCACATCCTTCTGGAGTCGACTCTGTAACAGGGTCTAGAAAACACTTCTCTGTTTTTCTGTCTGTTACCCTTTGGAGTCGACTTGGAACCGTCGGGAGTCGACTCTCGACAAGCATCAGAGTCGACTCGAAATCTTCGGAGTCGACTCGGTGACAGGGTCTGAAATTCATCTTTCTGTCCTTCTGTCTGTTCTCAGTCGGAGTCGACTCGCAGTGTACCGGAGTCGACTCGAGCTTGTGTCAGAACCTCTGAAACACTTGGAGTCGACTCGTAATCTTCCAGAGTTGACTCGAGCTTCAGACTTTGGTTCAAACTGAGTTCAACACTTAGCCAAAATACTTTGAACTAAAGCTCGAGGCACTTAAACATAAATTTACATATATTCGTCTGAAACACTAGATTGAATTCATTAGTACCACATGAAATATACTCAAATGCTTTGAGCTCATCAAAATCAAATAGGGGTATAATCAATCACTCCACATGCTCATATACAGAATATGGCAACAAATTCACACTCGCCCCTATATCTAACAATGCTCGCTCTATCCTAAAGTCGCCTATGATGCATGAGATGGTTGGGCAACCTGGATCCTTATATTTAGGGAGAATATTGTGTTGCAAAATAACACTCATATTTTCAGTTAAAAATGCCTTCTTCTTAACATTTAATTTGCGCTTGACAGTACACAAGTCCTTCAAAAATTTAGCATATGAGGGTACTTGTTTGATTGCATCAAGAAGAGGTATGTTGATCTTTACTTGCTTAAAAAGCTCAAGAATTTCATAATTAGGTTCGAGCTTTTGCAACGGCTTTAACCGTTGTGGAAAAGGTGGAGGAAAAGCACATTCAACTTTCTCGGTAGAAGTTGGGACCTCAACTTCTTCTTTGTCCCTTTCATCGGCTTTGGGAGCATCAGAATTAGAAGTGACCTGCGGTCTCAATGGGATGGTCTGATTAATGACTTTCCCATTACGCAAAGTCATGATGCTCTTTGCATGATCTGTATGCGAACTAGAAGGAGCCGTATTATTACTACCGTGCACTTGTGGGTTAGGTTGGGGTTGAGCTGGAAGCTTACCCTTCTCCTAAGTACTTAGGACGGTAGTCAACATTGACAATTGGTTCCTTATATCTTCAAAATTTCGAGTATTTTGGGCATTGATATCAGCTTGACTCTGCAGAAAAGATTGTATAAATTGCATGGTACCCTCAATAGTTGGCTTTTGAGGAGGTGGTGGTGCATAAGCTGAATGTATAGGTGGAGGAGCTGAATGGTGTGACTGTTGAGGATGATCGTTTCTCCACCTAAAATTTGGATGATTCTTCCAACCAGGGTTATAGGTATTCGAGTATGGATCGCTATAAGGCTTTTGGTAGGAGTTCATAGTATTTGCTTGATCGTACAAGACTTCTTTGAATGCCAGTATGGTGGGGCAATTTGTAGTGGTATGACCCGACATATCACAGATACCACAACACTCGTTTCTAAGCTCTATAGTCTTGAGAGGCTCAACCTTCCTAAGCTCAATTTCTTCTACCTTCCTAGTAAGGGCTGCCATTTTAGCATGAAGATCATCCTCAATTCTGAGGTTGTAAAGGCCTCCCTGTATAGAGCAAGTAGGCTTAGGCAAAGACTTATTGTTTCTATCCCCGTTATCCCAAAGTTGGGCAGTCTCAGCAAGAAAATCCAAATACTCCCATGCCTCATCAGGTTGTTTTTCTAAAATCTACCATTGCACATGGTCTCTACAAACTGTTTCAACTGTGGAGATAGACCTTCATAAAAGAAGCTAATAGTTCTCCAAGTTTCGAACCCGTGATGAGGGCATAAGAGAAGAAGGTCTTTAAATCTTTTTCGACATTCATAAAATATTCATTATCTTTTTGTTGGAAATTGCTAATATGTCTTTTTAAAAAGTTGGTCCTTTGTGTGGAAAAGAACTTCTTCAAAAATTCTCTCTGCATATCTTGCCAAGTTCTTATTGATCTAGGTCGCAACGAGTTTGGCCATGTTTTGGCCTTATCTTTTAGAGAGAAAGGAAACAATGTCAGCTTGAGGACATCCTCGGTGATGTTCCGCACTCTAAATGTAATGCTCAATTCTTCAAAATTCTTTAAATGAAGATACGGACTCTCAGACTCTAACCCGTGAAACTTGGGCAGCAATTGAATTATCCCTGGTTTGATATCAAAATGTCTTACATTATCAGAAAAAATATGCATGAAGGCTGACTAGTCCTAGCCGGTTGTAGGTATTGTCTTAGAGTCATAACATGGGGTTCTCGTTCTCGATTGTGGTGACTCCCCGCATCTTCATTTCAATCAGCCATCTCACAAGGTGTGAGATACTGCGAAGGAATTTTAGGGATGTGTCCTAAGGGATGATCTAAGGTTGTACGACTTAATCGACCGGTGTCGTCCCTATTCCACTTTAGCATGCAAAATTTTTCTTCTTTTTTTTTTTAAGTATAAGTACCACCTAAAGATACCCTAATACGAAAATCTATTCACAATCAAACATGCAACAAAACATTACACCTCAATTCCTAATATTTTTCTTAAATTTCTAGACAGCTCCTAACTGGTTTGAAGAGGACAACTAAGCCTCCAATCCGGTCTAGTAACCTAGTCGACCAGGTAAGCTTCCAAATAAGTGGAGGGGTCACAATGCATTTAGCAAGGGTCCTACTTAAAATCCACTTTCCTCGAACAGAGACTGTCTCCCTTAAAGGGACAAAGCTTGCCTAGACATCGACTGGGCCATAGAGCGAAATTGGTGCAACTTTCGGTGGTCTTCGTCCTATTGAGCTCGAATATCCTTAGGGGCCAATGTCTAATTGATTTTAGTTAAGCTTAGGATATTTATGTACTGGGGTGATTTTTGGGCTAAGGACGAGTGATGAAATCCCAACCTTATCTTTTTTAATGGGTTCAGCCCTTAGAATATTTTATGCTGATGCCTTATACTATATGCAACAATCAAAAGATTTTTTTAATGTTTTATGACATGACATTAAATTATATTGAATAGTTGATCAAGCAAATTATTTATTTATTTTTTTATTAGTTTAAATTTGAAATTTGAATTCTAAAATTTGAAATTTAAAATTTGAAATTTTGAGTTGTTTCCTCTTTTTTTTTGTTTTGAATGATCACCCTTTATCTTTTCTTAAGTTTTTTTTATCAATTTTCAATTAGCAACAAGGGTTAATGAGATATGATAACAATAAAATTCTGATTCTAAAAAAAAATTAAATGCAAAAAATTCAAAACAGAAAGCAGTAAGGTTTCATATTAATCTAATGGTCTTAAAAGTCTCCGAATGTCAATCAGACCGTGCAGATTATTGAAAAATGTGTCTTGCACCAGCTGACCAAATTTGAGTCCAATCAGACGGTGAATTCTCTAATATCAGAGTTTGCTGCAGACTGTGCAGGGAATAAAAATAGTAGTAAAGATTTAATTTTTTTTTTGAAAGAAAAAGACTAACTATTAAGGTACTAATTAAATCTAAAATTATACTAATAACTCAGCCGTTCTCCGGCAACGGCGCCAAAAACTTGGTGCGCTCGCAAAAATGCTCTCCCAAGTGCAGGAGAATCGCACAGTAGTATACTCGAAAGTCCGAGGTCGATTTCTCAGAAAACGGTCTATGAAGTATCAGTTTAATTTCAAATTTAATTTCAGTAGTTTAGAGAAACTAATTAATAAATTAAGTTCAATAATATGGAGATGGCTAGGGATCCGGAATCCCCCCTTGACAATATTACTTTCAACAAATAAACTCGACAATTCTCGATTAAGGATCGAATAGATAAAATAGTTTTAATCATGGACTATATGGATTGATTACATGAACTCAATGTCTAAGCATTCATCATGCTAGTTATGTCTACGACAAATCAAATATCAGAGCGATACATGCATCAATAAATATAAAACATAATTAATTTATCTAATAAATAAATATGCGAGAATCATACCATACCAATGGATATTAAACAATTAGAATACAAGTTTAGAATGTACTTGATGAAAGCAACATGACAAGGGTTCATCCATCACCTTTTGCCAAAGGAGTTAGCCACTCATTTCATACATTAGTCCCTCTTTCATTTTTCCTTTTCTTTTTTTTTTCTTTTCGGAAACAGGGGATGCCCTGTTTCTCTCTTCTCCTCCCTCCTCTATTTTTTTCTTTTTCTTTTGAATCTGAGAGCTCCCCCCGAATGAGCCCTGTTTCCCTTTTTGTACAATGAAAACCTCCCTAAATATTGAATAATCTTCCAAGCAAATCACGTTGGAGTGGAGGAGGAAAGTGGACGCAGGACCTGCGGGAGCTGATCACAGCCGAATCCGACGCTGAGAACGGACGCGATAGAGGAGGCAGACGGCCGGGAGATGATCACGAGATGATCACAGAAGATTGCTCGCGGGAGAGGATGCTCAAACGGCGTGGATCTGAGACTCCGGAAGATCGCTGATGCTGGGGGGTGATAACGGGTTGAAGTATGGGATTACGGAGGAAATTGGGCGCGTGGAATGGGGATGATCGCGGACGGCTTGGCATGCTTCACAGATGATGGGATGGTGCAGGAGAAGCGGATGGATGCGGAAGCTGATTGCGGACGAGGCAGAATATAGGAGGCTCGTGGATGCTGGGATGCCGTGAGACACAAACGCTGCAGAATCTGGGAGGCTCATGGATGGATCGGGAAACGATCGCGGACACCATGGATCTCTTGCGCCATAGGCGGGTGGCTGGGATGCCGCGACGATGCTGAGTGGAAGCTTGAAAGAAAGGTTGATCACAGGATCTGGGAGCTAGATGCGTGGGATCCTGGGATTGTGCATGGGAACTGGGACGCACAAATGGAAGGAGATGATCATAGGTGAATCAATTGAAGAAGAATGTTGATGCGGAGATGGAATAGCTGATGGGACGATCGTGAATCCGGAAGGAAGGAGACCACCATGCTGTGATTATGGATGGCTAGGATGACAGAGGAAGCTGGGGGATTCTTTTTGGCTTGATGAATGGTAGGTTCGATCAGACGATGACGAGGTTGAGCAAACGTGGTCTGTTATGCATTTGTCTAGGCCCAATTTATACTAAATGCACATTATAACTTTGATTTATGATCACCTGCACCCAATCAAAAATATAATATTAAATTAGCGATAATATCGTTATCCATTGGCAATAATACTAATTTAAGTAGTATGTAGATCGTACTTTTGTACTCTCATCAGAGGAGCATGTAGATATTCTGTTGAATTCATTTACATCTAGTGAGCAGTAAAGTACATTAATTGCTTTAGCATTTAGTTGTGCTAGTCTTCTATCACTATCATTCCAATCCATTTCAGGTTTAGGAATGATTGTGCCCTCTATACTAATTGTGGGTGTGTGTGGTCCTCTAGTTATGATACTCCACAAGTTATAATCTAGAGCTTGAATGAATACCCTCATCCTAGCTTTCCAATATGTATAATTAGTGCCATTAAACAAGGGAGGTCTATTTAAGGATTGCCCCTCTTTTATAGAACATTCCACTTGGGTTGCCATGATCTTTAACTCTTGATCGTGAGATTAGCAAATACTATGAGAGCATCTTGCTCTGATACCACTTGTTGCCCGAAGTGACAAGCCAAGGGGGGGTGAATTAGTTTTTCTAAATTTTTAGTTCCTTAATGAAATTGATGGATGAATGAATCGCTTAGTTAATACTAGTTAAGTGCGTGTAGTGAAAATAGAAAAACACACAAGGCAAACACACAAGAAGTATAGTGGTTCGGTGCTCTCCTAAGTACCTACGTCCACTTTCCAAGCATCCCTTTGGAAATTCACTATAATCCTACGGATTATATTTGGATTGTTTTTCGGACTCACAATCCAAAAATTTTTACACTTTGGTTTTTCGGGATCATCAAAAACCTACGTTGGTTTTGCGGGCTCACCAACAACCTACATTGGTTTTGCGAGCTCACCAACAACCTACACCGTTGATTTTATGGGCTCACCAACTAACCTTACAAGAGGTTTGAAAAGAAAGAAATTTAAAGCTCCTAAATGAGCAAATATAACAAATATGAACTAAGGAAAGAGATGAGAAGTAGTTATCGCTTTGAGGATGCTCTTCTCTTCTTTGCTCAGGTTACTTCACTTCACAATGAGTTGGTGGAGCTGTTGAATGCACTTTCAGATTTGCTCAACCACCTTCTTTTGAGATTTGAATGAAGCAACTTGATGAAGAAAGCTAAGGCTTGCTTTAATCTTGAATACTCTTTGATTTCTTGCCCAAGTATTAATCCACTGATGAATAGTATCTCTTAAATACTTTTCAACCTCTATTGGTTACTTTTCATTCGTTAGATTTGAAAAACTAGCCGTTACTAGCCGAAAAGTACTCCTGCAAAACTAGCCGTTATGCCCTTGCCCGTGCTGGGATCGACCCAAACTTTCCTGTGGTCGACTCAACTTACTATTCATTAGACTTGGGGTCGACTTAACTTACTCTGGGGTCGACTCAAACTTCACTGGGGTCGACCCCTGCTACAGTGGGGTCGGCCTTCTCAGGAACCACAGAATCTTGTATTTTCGGTTGTTTTCACTGGGGTCGACTCAACCTTTCTTGGGGTCGACCCATGCTACAGTGGGATCGACTCAAGCTCTATTGGGGTCGACCCTCTCAGGGATTCCAGAGACATGATTTTGAACACATATTCTTGGGGTCGGCTCATGTTCAGTTGGGGTCGGCTCAAGTGTTCCTAGGGTCGGCTCAAGAAAACTTGGAGTCGGCCCTCTCAGTAAATTTCAGAGAGTTGTTTTCTTGATGCTTCAAACTGGGGTTGGCTCAAGGTTCTTTGGGGTCGGCTCAAAGATATATAAGGTCGGCTCCACTCACTGTTCATCTGTGCCAGATGGTTCCAAGGTGTGCTAGAGTCGACTCCACTTCCTCTGGGGTCGACTCAATTCATACTTTTCTGCATCTTAAGGTTAGACTAATTCATATAATCAATGAGACATATTTCAAGTAATTTTGAGTGTATAATCTTAATAATGAAAATTACTATTTTACCCTTAAGTGTATATTTCACTTGAAACTTTGCTGAATTAGATTTAAAGACTCTCTTTCATATTCTTATCTCGTTGTTAATCACTGGGAGTCGTCTTGATCTCATTCTTTCAACGTATCAAAGAATGTGGTGTTAATTAGTGGTGTATCAAGTTAAGTCATACTATTAATTTAATATTTTCTTAATTGTTGTGTTAATCATCGAAATAACACTATCATCCTCAAACGTTTTTTGGGAAATTTATATGTCACCATGGCATGCCATGATTTCCATGTAGTGTTTTCTTTATTCAGTCGGTTGAATTCTAGAACTATTAACAATAAGCTCTCTAAGATAAAATTACATCCATCAAAAGATTCATAAAACTAAATAAACATAGTGATTTGTTGGTTATGTTTGTATAAGCATGTTATTTTAAAAATGCAATGAACCATGGCCACATCTAGGAAGGCTAGCAAGAAGTTGTAATTGTTAGATTATTGTATGCTTTAACAGCAATTTGCATGAAAATTGTAAATGTTGAATGGATTAATGCATGGATTTTTCCTTTCTTATACTTATGCGAATATAAGGATGCCACACATAGACCACAAAGCTGGAAAAAAGTCTATTAGTATTCTAAAGGGTTTATGCATGTTGATGGAGTAGTTTCCGTAAGATTGGATTTATCTAGGTACTTAAAATTTGTTCACCACAATGGATGACGTTGGGCATCACACCAGTATGGCTATTGAGGTGGACAATAACACTATAAGAATTTAGCAACGAAACTTAAAAGTGATCACAACAAACCTTTTCATCAAATGTTTTAATGATGAAAAGCAATAATGTTAGAAACAATAGCTCTTTTGTAACTATTTGTCATTTTGTCACACAAAAGTCGTCACTACATAGATTTTTTTTAGGCTAAAAAATTATTTTGGTGCCAAAATTGATTTTGGTCAACTCACTAATGACGATGTTATGTTTCATCACTAGAACTTATGACTTTAATGATGATATTTTAAAATAGTTATTGTAGGTATATACCTTTAATGACAAGCTTATAGAGTGGTCCTTAAAGTCTCTAACTTACATAATGTTGTCACAATTTTGATGCCTAAATTGATGTTGGTCAGCTCAATGTTGACAATTTCATGATTCATCACTAAAGCTTATATCTTTAATGATATTATTTCAAAATGGTCACTATAGGTATATACCTTTTAATAACGTGCTGATAGAGTGGTCATCAAAAGTCTATATCTTTAGTGACAATAAAATATGTTGTCATAATTTTTGACACCAAAGCTGATGTTGGTCAATACACTAATAATAATTTTATGATTCATCACTAAAACATATATCTTTAGGGACCATATATTAAAATATTCACTATAGGTATATATTGTTAATGACGAGCTTATAGAGTGATCATTAAAAGTTTATGTCTATAGTGATGATATATTATGTAATCACTAAAATATGATATATTAATGACAAATTGATGATGTTCCCTTTGCCGTTATTGCCAAAGGTGACCACCCCTCCATCTTTTGATGTAAGAGAAATAAATTACAATTCATCTCCTATTATGTATCTTAAGCAGCCACTATCCAAGTACCATCTTCTATTTGAGCCACGGGCTACTAGACATACCTATAATAAAAAAAAATCTAGTTTTTGATTTATGTACCTAAGCTTTCTTTGGATCCATGATGGTTAAAAAATATGGCTCCTTTAGGAACCCATATCTGTTTATATGTAACTTTACTTATGTTGCCACTTAACCTAGAATTACAATTGAAGGATTTGTGACCTGTTTTTCTATAGTTGTAATATGTTGTATTACTAGAGTGATTACTTGATGGTTTAACAAACATATTTTTTAGAAGTTTCTATTTTTAAGGGATTATAGCCAAGTCCTACCTTATTATAAACAACACATTGGCTATCTAAGATCATTTTTAACTTTTCAAGACTTAGGGTGAATTTTTCTACAATTGGGTTTAGTTTTTCTACTTCTTTTCTTAAGTTATGATTTTCTTCTACTAATGATAGTTTTTCTTTTAAAATTTTATACCTTTCATCAATCAGAAGTTGATTTTTCAGGTTTAGTTCTTTATTCTTTAATTCGAGTTTCTTTAATTCATCTATCAACTCATAAAAGGCTTCTTGAAGCTCATCAAAAGTAAACTCATCTTTGTGTTCAGAGTTTATGTCATCCTCATGCACCATGAGGCAAAGATTTGTTGTTTCTTGATCTTCCTCCACTGAATTCGACTCGTTGTTTCACTCCAAGTCGCAACCATGGCCTTCTTCCTTGGCTTCTTAGAGGCTTTCTTAAGTAGTGGGCAACCTGCTCTGAAATAACCTGATTTCTTACACTCATATCATATCAGCAGCTACTCCTTTTCTCTTTCTTTGCTTGGATCTCTCTTAGCCATTGGCCTCTTTCTTGTTCCTTGTCTTTTTCTCCTTACCTGAACTTATTGGTGATTAATGCCATCTCCTTATCATCCTCAGCATCTTCTGTATTCTCACTCTCCTTTTCCTCCTAAGCTATAGATTTAAGGGCAATTTTCCTCTTCTTCATCATTGTTGTGCTTCATGGTAAGCTTATAATTCATCAGAGATCCCAGTAGCTCTTCTAGAGGAAGGTTGTTGAGGTCTTTTACTTCCTGAATTGTTGTCACCTTGTCCTCTCATGATCTTAGTAGTGACCTGGGAACTTTTCTTACCAAATTCTATTAGTATAAATTTACCAAGACTTTTGAGACTATTTATAATATTAGTAAAGCGAGTAAACATATCAATAATAGATTTATTTTATTTTATTTTAAACAGTTCTTATTTATGTCCTAGCATATTAATTTTAGATTTCTTAACTAGGATAGTACCTTCATGAGTTATCTTCAGCCTATTCCAAAACTCTTTAGTAGAATTACAAGTTGAAATACGATTGATCTTACTAGCATTGAAAGAGCAATATGAAATATTCATGGCTTTAGCTTTTAGCTGAGTCATTTTTTTATCAAAATCATCTGATTTTCTTTCAGGCTTGGGTAGAGACACACCATCGATGACTTTAGTGGGTGTGTGAGGACCATTAGTTATGACACTCCACATATCATAATCTAATAATTGTATGAAAATGTGCATGTGTGCTTTCCAATATTTGTAGTTTGTGCCATTACAAAGAGGAGGTCTATTAGTACACTATCCCTTGGCAAGAGAGTTTCCAATTAGGGCAGCTATATATCTTTAACTCTTGACTATTAGATCAAAAGGGGCTAGAGTACTGAAGCTCTGATATCACTTGTTGCCAAACTATGCATACCAAGAGGGGTGGTAAATTAAGTTTTTCAAAAATTTAAACTAAAGTGTAATAGAATGAATATTTAATGAGCATGATTGACAATATGAGCTATAAGCAAGCAAGAATGCAAGAGAATAAAGCACACGAATCAATCACCACAAATAAAAAAATTTATAATGGTTCAATGCCAACCCCTATACCTACATCCACTCTTCAGGACATCCTTATTGAAAATTTCTACTATAATCTCAACCAAATTAGTTGATTTTCATTGGAAATCAACCAAAACCACCACCAAGCCTTTCCTAGGCTTCATACAGTCCAATTCTAGGTTTGGATGAACCTTTTACAAAGTTTCAATTCCTAAAACTTGTTACAATAGAGTATTAGAACGATATGTAACAAAAAAAAATTACAGTTCCTTAAAGACAAATAAATAAAGAATTAATGGAGCTTTGGAAGTAGTTGGTTGGCTTTGAATGATCTTGAATGCTCTTCACCAACTCTCTCTTAACAATGAAAGATGTGATCATTAAGCTATCAATGAATGCACTTGAATATATTCTTCCTTTTCTTATCTCCTTTCTTTATCCTCAATCCTCTTTTTGTTATTGAACCTCTTGTCTTCCTTTTTGGTGTTGCCATATGTTTATATCATCAAGGAGTGGTTGGAAGACATTTATAGCTGTTAGATAGGCTGAAAGAGCCATTGTAAAATAAAAACGACCATTTTGATTTACAGAAAAAAAAGTCGTTACTATTGTTTGGCATAGACTGGTCAACTCGTGATTGCACTTATTTTTGCTGCGCTCTATCTTTAGCATGTAGTTATTGTGCGGTCAACTCTTCTATATTTTGGGGTTGACTTGTCCATTGATAAAGGTTGACTCATTATCCTTTAGGGTTGACTCATTAACATGCTAAATGTGGTTGCTTTCTATCTTCTGCTTGTGGCCATTCTGGGGTCAATTCTTGTTCAACATGAGTCAACTCATAATCTTAATGGGTGGACTCACCAACATGTAGATTTTGGACTGCTCTCTATCTTTTGTTTGAGATTGCTCTGGAGTTGACTCGTGGGATCGATCCAGGGGTCAACTCGTGAAAGCACATATTTTCTCTATTCTCTAACTATCTTCTAAGATTGTTCTAGGGTTGTGGAGTGATTGATTATAACCCTATTTGATTTTGATGAGCTCAAAGCATTTGATTATATCTTATATTATACTAATGAATTCAATCTAGTATATCAGGCAAATATTTGTGAATTTATGTTTAAGTATCTCTAGCTTTGGTTCAATATATTTTGGCTAAGTATGGAACTCAGTTTAAACCAAAGTCTGAAGCTCGAGTCGACTTTGGAAGATTACGAGTCGACTCCAAGTGTTTCAGAAGTTCTGGCACATGCTCGAGTCGACTCCGACTGAGAACTGACAGAAGGACAGAAAGTTGATTTTCAGACCCTGTCAGCGAGTCGACTCCAGAAGAGTTCGAGTCGACTCCGATGGTTGCCGAGTCGCCTTCCGACGTTTCCGAGTCGACTCCTAAGGGTAACAGAAGAAAGACAGAACGATGTATTTCAGACCCTGCAACCGAGTCGACTCCAGAAGGTTACGAGTCGACTCCGAAGTTTGGCGAGTCGACTCCTAGTTACGTGCGAGTCGACTCTCAGAGGAAAGCAAGACTAAAAGGTAGAGAACCAACTTTGGGGACTCTGAGAGCCGAGTCGACTCCAAGCGCTCTAGAGTCGACTCCCAAGTCAGCCGAGTCGACTCCAAGACGATCTGAGTCGACTCCGAGGCAGTTCAACTCCAAAGACAGAGGATCAGTTTTCGGGCTCTGAGAGCCGAGTCGACTCCATGACGATCCGAGTCGACTCCGAGGCAGTTCAACTCCAAAGACAGAGGATCAGTTTTTGGGCTCTGAGAGTCGAGTCAACTCCAAGATGATCCGAGTCGACTCGAAAAAGAAATGCAGAAAAATAGATCTCTGGAACCCTAAGAACGAGTCGTCTCCAAAGGGCCGAGTCATCTCCGGGTATTGGCGCCGAGTCGACTCCAGAACGGGATAGCACTTTAATTCAAATCCTGAACAGTGGACGAGTCGTCTCCAGTAAAGCATGAGTCGACTCCAGCAACAGCCGAATCGACTCCAGATCGAGCGAATCGACTCCGACCCCAACGGATACATTGTCAGGAGTTGCAGATTGTGCAGAACGGCCACAAATTAGTGTCTAACGGCTAGTTTTCAATGGAGACTGCTTAAATAGTCAGATTGAACAGTAGTAGACAAAAATAGAGCTATTCCATTCAAACAAAAAGAGATTTCCACCTACCAAAGGCTCTCAAGAGTAAATACAAGAGAAACAAGGAAGAAGCGCATTGAACTCCATCCAACAAACTCTTTCCTTCGCATTCAAGGCTCTCCTTCTGACATCAAATCTTTAGCGCATTCAAAGAGGAGACTCAGAGTTCGAGAAGCCCCTTCTTCCTCTTCCAAAATCTGTTTGAGGGCTTCTGATGCGGTTGGATCTACTAGACCGCCTCGGACTTAATCATTTGGTTATTTTTGCTTTTGAGTCCTTGATGTTAATTTTATTTCAGCATAGCCTTGCTCGGGTTAGCCGACTTGGCCTTTATTAGAGTCGCTTTGGGTTTAGTTGTTTCTTGAATTCAATTAGATCAAGTCAAGTTAAGGGGTCAGGTAGCCACCTATAAATAGATGTGGTGAGCACCTATTTCAGTATGCAAAAATTAATTGAAAGGCTTTTGCCCTAGCTCTCTTTCCTTCTCTCTTCTCTTCTTGCGACGCCTTCCCCCTCTCCCTAGGCCGCCGTCCAAGGCCGCCGCCCCCTCCTTCATTCGGCTGCACCACCTCTGTCCCGAGAGACCAGCCACCTTCTCCCTCTTCTTCCTCTCCTCCTTGATCCCTTCCAGCCTCTACAAACAACTCCATCCCGTCGGATTTTCAGCCCGTCCTTCCCTACGCAGTCATCAGTCGGAGGATGATATCTCAAGATCCCGATATCATCTCTAGACCCACGACCTACCACTGGAAAGCTAACGCGGAGGTCTACAACATATCCAAAATTGAGATCGATCTGACGGACGGATCTTCGAAAATTATGTCTGCAATCAGGTTGGAACCACCCTTTCAGAAATCAAGAAGAGTCAAGAATCTTGAGATACGGATCAAATTCTATCGGATCGCATCAATTTGGTATCAGAGCAGTTCAATCCTTGGCCTTGGAAGATGGTGAACACCCGTTCTACAACCTCGAAGCAGCAAGAAGCGGCATCTTCAAAGGGCATCGACCCACATCAAGAAGGCTCGCGATCACCCGCGGCCTCGGCGGATCTGAGACCCGATCTTGATTCCACCGACCGTCTCTTGGAGTTCTTGCGTGGGAATCAAACAACTATGCAGCAAAGCCAACAACAATTGATGGAGAAGATGGATACCACGCAACGCCATATCGAGATGATGTTGCAACTATTGCTAAATCAGCGGCAAGAAACTCCACCGGGGGGAGCTCCGTGTCGGACCCGGGTGGAATCTCCGGCCCCTACCCATGGACGACCAGGATGGAGGGGACCCCCTCCTCGTGAGCCTCTCCTTCCCAACCCACCGGAGGAGATGCGGCTGGACCAAGGAGAAGATCGACCTAGACCTCGACCCGAGCTCATACCGATTGGCGCACGCGCTAGGGCTCGGGGGATGAGCCCGATTGGCATCGACGACGGGTCGGATATGGAGGATGATCCCATCCAGAATTTTCAGATGAGGAACCAGCGTGTGGGAGAGTACCTACGCTGAGGATATGAACGAGATCGGGACCGTAATGGAGATCGAGAGGGAGGAAATCGTGGACTGACTCTTAGGGTGAAATTTCCCAAGTTTAAATACGGCGATCCTCTCGATTGGGTGTATCGAGCTGAGCGATTCTTTCACTACCGTGGCACAACGGAGGACCAAAAGGTATTGATCTCATCTTTTCACCTAGAAGAGACCGCCCTGCGATGGTTTCAAACCGCCGACCGAGCCCGACCTTTCAACGGTTGGGAGGATTTTTCTGCAGCAATTTGTCGGCGTTTTGGCGCTACCGAGTACGATGACTTCCAGTCTATGCTATCAAGGGTCACCCAAAAGACTACTGTTAGAGCCTTTCAAGAGGAGTTTGAGAGGATCAGCAACTGAGTGGTGGGGTGGAGCGACTCTGCGCTGAAAAGCGTATACCTCGGAGGACTTCGTGTCGACATTCAAGCCGAGGTGAGGACTTTGCGGCCACAATCTCTGGAGGATGCCTTTGCCTTGGCCCTAATGGTGGAAGAGAAGATCAAGACCACTCGATCAGCGGCACGGGGCAGCTGGACCAACCCCCGGGCCGGCCAAACCGCAGGGGGCTCCATCGGCCAGCCGAGAGCGCCGACGGTTGCAGCAGCCAACACAGGGTCGAGGACCCCTCTTCGCTTGTCAGGTGACGTCAAGAGGGTTGAGCGTCCATCCGGGAGGACCTTGACACCAGCACAAGTGGAGGAACGTCGAGCAAAAGGCCTATGTTTTTGCTACGACGAGAAATTTACACCGGGACACCGGTGTGCGCGGCCCGTCGGAGCGGTGATGTTGATCGACGGATTGGAGGACGAGGCCGTGGCTGAAGATGGTGATGAGGTTGCTGAGGATGAGCCCCAAGATTTAGAGGCCAAGGAAGAGGACGTGCCACCTCAGATTTCATTGCATGCCTACTCTGGATCGGCGACACCGAAAACGCTACGCGTGGACGGCATGATCAAAAGACGTGTGGTGCGTATCCTCATAGATACGGGCAGCACCCACAATTTTTTGGATGAGAGGCTCGTCAAACAGATCGGTCTCATAGCAGAGCCGATATTGGGCTTCGACGTGGCATTGGGTGATGGAGCCACGTTGAGGGCGGAGGGGATATGCCGAGGCATCACTTTGACGATCCAGGGCAGCCAATTCAAGCTCGATCTCTATCCGTTGGCATTACGAGGAGCTGATTTGGTCCTTGGTACGCAGTGGCTGCAGAGTCTTGGCCCGGTTACATTCGATTTTGCCGAGATGTGGGTGACTTTCAGACGGAGCGGACGGCGAGTTAGATTGGATGGCATTCGGCCTAGCCCAAGGGCTGCACTTCAGCCCCTAGTCGGCTTGCCCGGACCCGACGCGCACAGCTACTTGATGCAGCTCTTACCTCTGTCGACGGAGACCACGACGGAGGCAGGTATACCTACTAATTTGGCTGCTCTCTTATAGGGGTTCGCAGATTTATTTGAGGATCCTCATGGTCTTCCACCCGAAAGGGAGCACGATCATCACATAGAGATTGTACCGGGAGCAGAACCGGCGAATGTGAGGCCTTACCGCTACCCGCACGTTCAGAAGGAGGAGATCTCAAAGATGGTACGAGAGATGTTGGAGAGCGGCATCATTCAGCCCAGTAGAAGCTCATATTCATCGCCGGTGCTGCTGGTACATAAGAAGGACGGGACGTGGCGATTCTACGTTGACTACCAGGCACTTAACGCGATCACCGTTAAGGACCGGTATCCGATTCCAGTCATCGAGGAGCTGTTGGATGAGCTTGCTGGTGTGGAATACTTCAGCAAACTTGATCTTCGTGCCGGATACCACCAGATCCGTGTCAGGCCCGAAGATGTGCACAAGACGGCGTTTCGGACACACGATGGCCATTATGAGTTCTGGGTGATGCCGTTCGGCCTCACCAATGCACCAGCGACATTCCAGGGGCTCATGAATGACATATTCAGACCATTACTACGACGGTATGTCCTTGTATTCTTCGATGACATACTGGTTTACAGTCGTTCATGGCAGGAGCACCTAGAGCACTTAGAGGAAGTGCTGAAAATTCTGCGCAGAAATCAATTGAAGGTTAAGCGATCCAAGTGCCTATGGGCCGTGCCGAAGGTCGAGTACCTAGGCCATGTCATCTCTGCTGCAGGTGTGGAGCCGGACCAAGCAAAGATACATTGCATGACCGAGTGGCCGCTACCCAAGAACCAAAAGGAGCTGCGAGAATTTTTGGGCCTAACCGGTTATTACCGCCAGTTTGTGGAGGAATATGGAAAGATCGCCGCGCCACTGACCCTGTTGCTGCGAAAGGGCGAGTTTAGATGGACCGAGGTAGCGACGGAAGCATTCGAGAAGCTCAAGGAAGCCATGACGACGGCCCCGATTTTGGCACTACCCGATTTCGCCAAACCATTTGTAGTCGAGTGCGATGCTTCCGGTGCCGGCATTGGTGCTGTTTTGATGTAGGAGGGACGGCCAATTGCTTTCATGAGCAAGGCGTTGTCCCCTAGGACCCGCTCGCTGTCCACATATGAGAGGAAGATGATGGCAGTCATCCATGCAGTCACAAAGTGGAGGCCGTACCTTATCGGCCGCCGATTCATCGTTCGGACTGATCAGCAGAGCCTTCCATTTTTTCTTGAGCAGCGCATACATACTCCAGCCCAGCAGAGGTGGGTGTCGAAGCTTCTCGGCTACGACTATGAGATGGTGTACAAAAAGGGCGTAGAAAATCGAGTGGCGGATGCACTATCGCGCCATCCCGAGCCCGGCGAGTTGGCGGCTTTGACTACGCCGGTTTTTCCTTTTATTTCTGACTTGAGGACCGCCACATGCCGGGATCCGGACCTAGTACAGATCCAGAGGGAGCTGGCAGCAGATCTGAGCAGTCATCCCGAGATGGAGGACCGAGATGGGTTGATTCTGGACCATGGGTTGATCCGCGTGCCCGCCGATTCAGTCATGCGGCAGGTATTGATCCAGCACTTCCATGATACTCCTTTTGCTGGACACGAGGGATTTTTCAGGACTTACAAGTGGCTGAGCCAGAGCTGTACGTGGGTAGGCATGAAGGCAGCGGTCAGAGCTTATGTACAGCAATGCGATGTGTGCCAAAGGGCGAAGGCGGATTCACTGCGACCTGCGGGTCTACTTCAGCCTTTACCGATTCCTGATCAGGTTTGGGAGGATGTGTCGATGGACTTCATTGAGGGGCTGCCATTAGTTCGAGGGTACTCAGTGATCATGGTCGTTCTGGATCGCCTCAGCAAGTATGCCCACTTTTCGGCGCTCGCACATCCATTTTCTGCTCGACGGGTGGCAGAGGTCCACATACGGGACATTGCTCGATTACATGGTATGCCTCGGACTATTGTTTCTGATCGTGACCGCATTTTTGTTAGCGCATTCTGGCAGGCTTACTTCAAACAGCAAGGGACGAAGCTTGCCATGAGCTCGGCTTACCACCCTCAGACCGATGGGCAGATGGAGGTGGTAAACCGCTGCATCGAGCAGTACTTGCGCTGTATGATTGGTGATCGGCCCCGAGAGTGGCTTTCTTATTTACCTTGGGCCGAGTATTCGTACAACACCGCTTTCCACTCAGCCATAGGGATGACACCCTTTGAGGCGGTGTATGGACGAGTACCACCGACTCTGCGAGTTTATGATCCACTGTCACATGCGGACCGGACAGAGGCAGATTTTGAGCTCTTAGACCGCGATGCTACCTTACGGTGGTTAAAGTTCCACATAACGACTGCGCAGAACAGGATGAAGCAGCTGCATGATCGGAAGCACAGAGATCCAGTATACGAGGTGGGCGACTGGGTATACGTCAAGGTGCAGCCTTATCGACAGTTGACACTGCGGCCCATGGCGAACCAGAAGCTCTCTCATCGCTTCTATGGGCCCTTTCAGATAATGGAGCGCATTGGACCCGTGGCGTATCACTTGGACTTGCCGACTACATCGAGAGTTCATCCGGTATTCCACGTGTCGCTTCTGAGGGCCCGGCTTGGACCCAAGACATCTGTCGGCCCAATCATACATGAGCCACCGGAGGACGAGGTAGTGGAGCCAGTTCGAGTGCTGGCGAAACGCAGAATACGAGTAAAAGGACGACTGGAAACCCAGATACTAGTGGAGTGGCTGGGGAGAGCATCAGACCAGGCCACATGGGAGTTTGAGACTGAGATACTTGATCGTTTCCCTGACTTCCGACCTTGAGGACAAGGTTAAGGGAAGCGTGGTGGAGTGATGCGGTTGGATCCACTAGACCGCCTCGGACTTAATCATTTGGTTATTTTTGCTTTTGAGTCCTTGATGTTAATTTTATTTCAGCATAGCCTTGCTCGGGTTAGCCGACTTGGCCTTTATTAGAGTCGCTTTGGGTTTAGTTGTTTCTTGAATTCAATTAGATCAAGTCAAGTTAAGGGGTCAGGTAGCCACCTATAAATAGATGTGGTGAGCACCTATTTCAGTATGCAAAAATTAATTGAAAGGCTTTTGCCCTAGCTCTCTTCCCTTCTCTCTTCTCTTCTTGCGACGCCTTCCCCCTCTCCCTAGGCCGCCGTCCAAGGCCGCCGCCCCCTCCTTCATCCGGCTGCACCACCTCTGTCCTGAGAGGCCAGCCACCTTCTCCCTCTTCTTCCTCTCCTCCTTGATCCCTTCCAGCCTCTACAAAAAACTCCATCCCGTCGGATTTTCAGCCCGTCCTTCCCTACGCAGTCATCAGTCGGAGGCTGATATCTCAAGACCCCAAAATCATCTCTAGACCCACGACCTACCGCTGGAAAGCTAACGCGGAGATCTACAACATATCCAAAATTGAGATCGATCTGACGGACGGATCTTCAAAAATTATGTCTGCAATCAGGTCAGAACCACCCTTTCAGAAATCAAGAAGACTCAAGAATCTTAAGATACGGATCAAATTCTATCGGATCGCATCAGCTTCTAACTCTTCTCTTTTCATATTGTTTAATATTTGCTTATTAAGAAACTTTCCTTGTAACTTTTCCGAAACTATTTTCTTACTTGATTTAATCAGGGGATTGAATCAAGGGTTGTAAGGTTTGTTGGTGAGCCGAAGTTAAAACCAACGGTGTAAGGGTTCGATTGTGATCCCGGAAAAATAATCGGATGGTTCTAGTCGGTGAGCCTGTGAAAACCGACCGAGTTCGTTGTGATCTCATGAAAACAACAAGTTGGGTTGTGAACTTGTAAAACAACCAGCTGTAATCCTAGGGATTATAGTGAACTCCCAAGTGAAGCTTGGGGAGTGGACGTAGGAGCAAGGGTTAGCTCCGAACCACTATAAAACCTCTTGTGTTTGTAATTGGTTCATTGTCTCTTCCATCCTCTCCACTCACTACAACTAATAATCTAATTAATCTGCCTGCAATAATCTTAATTAGTTACTCATTAAGTTTTAATTTGCAATTATTACTTAAAACCCAATTCACCCCCCCCTCTTGGGTTTTCTTCTTGGGCAATAAGTGGTATCAGAGCCGAAGCTCTTATATTAAAAGAGTAAAAGATCAAAATGACAACCCCTTTTGGATCTTCTTTTAGTGAGGGGCAATCCACCAATAGGCCTCCATTCTTTAATGGAACCAACTACACCTATTGGAAGGCTAGGATGAGGATATTCATCCAAGCCCAAGACTATGATGTTTGGAGCATCATAGTTAATGGACCATACATTTTTTCTATTTATGTAGATAACATTGCTATACCTAAGCTTGAAAAAGATTGGGATGACAATGATAGAAGGCACAACTAAATGCCAAAGCAATGAATATGCTTTACTGTGCCTTAGACCATAATGAATTCAATAGAATCTCTACTTGCAATTCTGCAAAAGAGATATGGGACAAACTTGAAGTGACCCACGAGGGCACGAATCAAGTAAAGAAATCTAAGATAAACATACAAGTATATAAGTATGAACTATTTAAGATGGAATCTAATGAAACTATCACTTGCATGTTTACTAGATTTACTGATATTGTCAATGGCCTAAAAAGCCTTGGCAAAAGTTATACTAACAGTGACCTTGTCAGGAAAATTCTTCAATCTTTGCCAAGGTCATGGAAAGCTAAGGTAACAGCGATCCAAGAAGCTAAGGACTTGAACAAGCTGCCACTTGAGGAGCTTCTTGGATTCCTGATGACACATGAGCTCACAATGAAACAACACAGCGAAGAAAAATCCTCTCATAAGAAAAAGGTAATAGACCTCAAATCTACTTCTTCTAACAAGGATCTATCTTGTAGTAGCAGCAGCGAAGAAGAAGATAATGAGAGATATGATGAAGAGGCTCTTCTCGTACGAAAGTTCAGAAGATTCATCAACCGGAAGAAGTTCTTTCATCAGAAGAGAGGTTCCTCAAGTTCCTACAACAAGGATAAAGGTAAGAAAAGGAAAAATGAGGGAATCAGATGCTATGAATGCAAGAAGCCGAGACATTTCAGAGTTGACTGTCCCTTGCTGAAGAAGGGCAGCAAATACAAGAAAAAGAAAGTCCTCGTCTCCACTTTGACAGACTCCGATTCATCATCATCATCATCGGATGAGGAACAAGAAGAAAAAGTTAATTTTTGCTTCATGGTAAATGATAATGAGGTAACATCTGAAACTCAGTTAGAGTTTACTTTTGATGAATGTATGATGCCTTCAATGAACTAATGGATGAGTATAAATCCTTAACTCTTAAAAACAAAGATTTGAGGGTGACTAATAAATCGTATAGTCATAAAAATGATAGTCTAATTAAGGAAAAGGACTCCATTATTAAAGAAAACTTAGAACTTAAAACAAGTAATCATCTATTAACTCAAAAGAACTGTACCTTAATTAAAGACAAAAAAAGGTTAACTAAAGAGATTTCAGAATATAAAAACAGTAATCAAACTATAAAAGATAATCTTACAAAAGACTTAAGCTTACTAAAAACAGAAAAATTGAACTTAACAAAAGAACTTGATGTAGGGTTCTAGCATGTCATAATGGGCAGCGGAAGCTAGGGATTTTAAAATTTTCTTAATAAAGTCCCTATGCATGAAACCCTTTTAAGCCTAGATCACCTTAATGATTACAATCAAATAATATAAAATAAATACAGAATTAGTAGAATACCTCAAACGCTAATCCAAAGTGTACAATCTCCACGAGGCGTCCAAGTGTCCGCCCTCCAATGGTGATCCACACGAAAACTTGATCAAGACTTTAGCTCCAAAGACTTTTGATCCTTAATGCAGAATTCTTCTAAAGAACTCTAATGGCTTGCTTTCCTTCCTTTCTATTTTTCTTTAGCCTTCTAAAATCACTTCTAATCCTTTTGTCCTAAGGAAGACCACCTTGTCTTGGCTTAGGACACACTAGAAGCAATGTTAGAAAGAAAGAAACTAATGTAAGAAAGAAGGGATATGAGAGAGAGAGTTGGATTGATTTTCGATGACTAGAAAACACCGGGAGCATTCCTATTTATAGATGGCGTGGGGATGCATCACCAAAGGATGCATCCCATCCACACATCCTTCAGATGGGGCGTGATAAGAGGAGAGAAGGCGCCACAAAAATAGGGAGAGGCGTATCAAAAGTGGTTATGATAAGATCAAGCGCTTATGATGTGGCGCTTGATTCCCTAAACACCTCTTCATGAAAATGCGCCGTACTCTTCCCTTTTTTCACTTCTTCTCACGCAAGAAAAATAGGAACCAACCTTATCCATTCATCAAGGGTTGATGATGATCCAAAGGCCATGAAAGAAGGCGCCATATATCCCTTAGGCGTGATGAAGAGAGAAGAGAGAGAATGGATAAGATCAAATAAATGGTTCATCCTTATCCATTTAATCTTCACGTATTCTCTCTCTTTCCTTCACCTATTTTTCATCTCCACGCCTCCCAATGATATCCATCACGTCATCATGATCTCCCATCATCCTATGATGAAAATCCAATGGCTCCAATTCATGGTGCCATCCATTTGATCCATCTCTTCATCCAAATGTTGATCCAACGGTCAAAAATGAATGATTTATCAAATCTAATCCAATTAGACTCAAACCAAGCCAATTAGGAGCCAACTCTTGGCTAACCCATATTAGAATATGATCTAATCAAATTAGATCAATTAAGAATCAGATTCGAATTCAATTCGAATCAGATTCGAATCCAGTTCGAATCAGATTCGAATCCAGTTCGAATCAGGAGCTAAGGTTTGCAACACCTGCTAGGATGTTTATCTTGCAAACATGATCTAATCCAATTAGACCCTTGATAAGTTTTCTTGTGTGTGACCCATTGGGTTCCATACTTAGCCAGCAATAGGTGTGAGTGCGAGTTGACCCAACTTGATTAGAACTCTTCTAATCGATTTAAGTCCAAACTGCGCGAACCCGAACTTAACAATTAGAATCCTTTCTAATTGGTGATCGAATTAAACTCTTTAATTCGATCAAACCTATAAGACAAGATTGACGTCTAGCAACGTGTCATGTCTACCCGAAAAATATGGAATTTGGTGGAAATACCAAAAATACCCTTCAGTGGCAAGTTACCATGCAATTCAATCCTTTAATCAAACTGCATCCCAAATATGTATATGAGTATGAATAAATGTCAAACTCAATTTCATATTCATATTTTTTTCAATCTTTTAATGATAATTCAAATAATGAAACATTAGAAACTCTTTCTAATTTTCATTCTGCTTTGATCAAAGGCTTCCTGAATTATCATATGATTAGAATAAATAGGATGCTATCTTCTCTTACTAGAAGTGATTAATTCCTTGTTGATCTACTCATAATCTTCGTACACAATCCACCATATCCAGAAGACCTCGTACATAACTTATTGTCATGAATGAGTGTAAACCAAAATATAGGTTCATGTGCACAAGATACCATGGTGATCTCAGGTCAAAGGATCAGTTGTACAACTCCCACTAAGAGAATCATCTTTTGACATGTAAGTAAGACTTCATAAGATTTCTCTTTGTAGGTCAATTCAGTGAACTCATTCTTCTAATGAGCACCCATATCTTTGTATTAGTGTCTCCACACAAATGATTGTGAGATCAATCATCCTCTGCATCGAGCATACATAAGACATGCCAGTCTTTCCGGTAATCATTGATTCCCGACTCAATGTACCAATGACTGGGAATATTTAAGATTAGGATTTTAGGATTTTAAGTCTCACTAGTATGATCTCATCATAGTCTTAAAACCATTGCCCTAATCTAAGGAGTTTATCATAAATATAATCAACAGCATATGATAAAACATAACGCCTTTATTCATATTTAAATATCATGTACATGATTTGGACAAATCAAAAGAAAAACCCTTCGCAATACATATTGCGATTGGCTTGTAGGGCATCTACTCTTTCAATCTCCCACTTGCACTAAAGCCAATCGCTCTTATATTTTATCCCCATACAATCGAGGTGGCGATCGAACTGCTGTTGTGGTAGAGCTTTAGTGAACGGGTCTGCTAGGTTGTTCTTGGTGTCTACTCGTTCAATGACTATGTCTTGTCTCTCGACAATCTCTCGAACAAGATGGAAGCGTCTTAGAATGTGCTTGGATTTGTGATGAGACCTTGGTTCCTTCGCTTGAGCAACAGCTCCAGTGTTATCACAATAAACTGGGACTGGTCCAGCAATCTCGGGAACTACTCCTAACTCAGAGATGAACTTCTTCATCCAGACAGCTTCCTTAGCGGCTTCACTTACAGCAATGTATTCTGCCTCAGTAGTTGAGTCAGCTACAGTTTGCTGTTTGGAACTCTTCCAGCTCACTGCACCACCATTTAGGGTAAAGACATACCCTGAAGTGGACTTGCTATCATCTGGGTCTGATTGAAAACTAGAATCAGAAAATCCTTCTAGTTTCAACTCAGATCCTCCATAAACTAGAAAAATATCTTTAGTCCTTCTCAAGTACTTAAGAATATTTTTCACAGCTATCCAATGATCCTCTCCTGGATCAGCCTGAAATCTACTTGTTATGCCTAAGGCATAAGCAACATCAGGCCTAGTACATAGCATAGCATACATAATCGATCCTACTGCCGAAGCATAGGGAATAGAATTCATTCTATTCCTCTCTTCAGATGTCTTAGGAGACATCTTCTTAGAGAGACGTATGCCATGACTCATAGGCAAATAACCTCTTTTACTTTCTTCCATGCTGAATCTTTTCAGCACATTATCTATGTACCTAGACTGGGACAAGCCTAGCATCCTTTTAGATCTATCCCTATAGATCTTTATACCAAGTATATAGGATGCTTCTCCCAAGTCTTTCATGGAAAAGCTTTTTGACAGCCAAGTCTTGACCGATTGTAACATTGGAATATCATTTCCAATGATCAGTATGTCATCTACATACAATATTAAGAAGACAATGGCACTCCCACTAGTCTTCTTGTACACACATGGTTCATCCACATTTTTGATAAAACCAAACTCTTTGACTGTTGTATCAAAACGGATGTTCCAACTCCTCGATGCTTGCTTTAATCCATAAATGGATCTCTTAAGCTTGCATACTTGATTTGCTCTCTTACTTGAGACAAATCCTTCTGGCTGTGTCATGTAAACCTCTTCCTCAAGATAACCATTAAGGAAGGCGGTTTTGACATCCATCTGCCAGATTTCATAATCATAGTATGCAGCTATTGCAAGCAAAATCCGAATAGATTTGAGCATAGCTACTGGCGAAAAAGTTTCATCATAGTCAATTCCTTGCTTTTGCCTGAAACCTTTTGCCACCAATCTAGCCTTGTAGGTTTCTACTTGGCCATCTGCTCTAATCTTTTTCTTATAGACCCATTTGCAACCTATAGGGCTTACACCCTCTGGTGCATCAACCAAAGTCCATACTTGGTTGGTATACATAGAATCTATTTCGGATTTCATGGCTTCTAGCCATTTGTCAGAGTCACTACTCATGACAGCTTCCGAATAGGTCAGAGGATCATTATTCTGAACAATGTGGGCTTCATCATTCTCAATGATGAACCCATACCTCTCAAGTGCTCTTCGCACTCTATCTGACCTTCGGAGAGGAGATGTGTGTTGTGGTTGTTCCTCATCAATGGGTACATCTGGTTGAAGAATTTCTTGTGTTTCTATTTGTAGGTTTTGAACTTCTTCAAGTTCAATTTTTCTATCCTTGCCCTTTTCTAAGATAAACTCTTTTTCTAAGAAAATGGCATGCCTACCTACAAAAACTTTTTGTTCGGTAGGATGATAGAAGATGTATCCTATACTATCTTTAGGATAACCTACAAAAATACATTTATCTGATCTAGCACTTAGCTTGTGTCCAAAATTTCTTTTGACATAAGCTTGACAACCCCATATCTTAAGATACTTAAGATTAGGCTTCTTTCCTCTCCATATCTCATATGGAGTGCTAGGTACAGACTTAGAAGGTACCCTGTTTAATATTAGTGTAGCAGTCTCTAGGGCAAAACCCCAGAAGGAAATAGGAAGATCAGTAAAGCACATCATGGACCGTACCATATCTAATAAAGTACGATTCCTCCGTTCAGCTACACCATTTAATTGTGGCGTATACGGAGGTGTCCATTCAGAGAGAATGCCCTTTTCTTTAAGATGATTTAAAAACTCACTAGAAAGGTATTCACCTCCTCGATCAGATCGAAGGATTTTAATACACTTTCCGGTTTGTTTTTCAACCATACTTTGATACTCTTTAAACTTATCAAAAGCTTCGGATTTATGTTTCATAAGATACACATATCCGAACCTTGATAAATCATCAGTGAATGTGATGAAGTAAGAGTATCCACCTCTAGCTGGAGTTGTCATAGGACCACATACATCTGTGTGTATAAGTCCTAATAACTCACTTGCCCTTTCTCCATGTCCAGTGAATGGAGACTTAGTCATTTTACCCATAAGACAAGATTCACAAGTTCCTAATGATTCATAATCATAAGGATCAAAGAACTCTTCTTTGTATAACTTGTTGATTCTTGATTCACTTATGTGACCAAGTCGGCAATGCCAAAGAAGGGTGTTATTTACTTCCTCTCTCTTTCTTTTATTGCTTTTATTAATATGAAAGACATTGTCATTAAGTAATAAAACAAGAAGACCATTTTCCATAATGCCATTGCAAAGATGCTTATTAGAAAAATAAATAGAGCAACCATTGCCCTTTCCATTAATTTCAAATCCTTTCTTTAACAACAAAGGAATGAAAATTACATTTCTAATAATTTTGGGCATATAATAACAATCTTCTAATTGTAGGAGCTCTCCCGAAGGTAACTCCAAGTTGTAGGTTCCAACAGCTTCAGCCTGGATGGACTCTCCTCCAGCGCCATACAGCTCGAAGTCACCTTTCTTCAAAATTTTAATTTTCTGTAGTCCATGCAAAGATTTGCAAATGTGAAAACCACAGCCGGTATCCAATACCCATGAATTTGAATTTGAAGAACTTAATGACAAGTTGGCATGTAACATAAACATACCTTTTGATGCAACTCTTGCATCGGTCTTCATACTTGCAAGAAAACTCTTGCAATTCCTTTTCCAGTGGCCAGCTTTGCCGCAATGAAAACAGGTACTTGATCCGGAGTTTTTCTTTCCTTTTTTTCTTTTTGATGCTACTCTTAGGGTTCAATCGTTTCTTAGAACCCTTATTGCCCGATTTTCTCTTAGAGGTGCCATCTATAAGAAGGAGTGGACCTTTATCCTTCTTAATATGGCCTTCAGCTGTTTTGAGCATATTTAACAGCTCGGGCAGGGAGGTGTTCAGCTTGTTCATGTGAAAGTTCACAACAAACTGAGAGAATGAATCAGGCAGTGATTGCAGGATCAAATCCTGACTGAGCTCACTATCCATAGCAAAACCTAATTGACTTAATCTAGTGATTAAGTCTATAACCATAAGAACATGGTTTTGCACTGGAGTTCCTTTATTCATTCTAGCACGGAACAACTGCTTAGATATCTCATACCTAGCAGTCCTGCTTTGTTCTCCATACAACTCTTTTAGATTGAGAAGTATGGATTGAGTGTCCATGCCTTCATGTTGCCTCTGTAATTCATTACTCATAGAGGCAAGTATGATACATTTGACAGTCAAACTGTCATTTTTCCACATCTTATGTGTGGCAACCTCCTCTTCTGTAGCATCATCCCCTAGATCTCCAAGATCAGGGGTTTCAAGTATATAGGAAATTTTCTCCTGAGTGAGTACTATCTTTAAATTCCTCAACCAGTCCACATAATTTGGTCCGGTCAACTTGTTGGCATCTAAGATGCCTCTTAGTGAAAGTGAAGCCATTTAATAATTCTACATATGCAAGAACATAACTAATATAAGCAGACCAATCATGATGTCATGTTTGCAACTAGATAAGGACTTTAATCTAATTTGTCTCCTACTATTTTTATCGAATATCATAGCCCTCTCCTATGATAAACGTGAAAATATAATTTTTCTTAGTAGGGTTGAGATCCTAATTCATCATAAAAAGCCTTGTGTTTACACAACAAACTCTTATGAGTTCAAAGGTAGGAAACTCTTTCCAATTGCATCTCATGCAATTCTCAACTTTATCTTGTCCTCTTAAAATACTTATTGCCTTGTGTTAGCACAACAAACAATAATATTTTAGTTAAGTCAAACCCTTCATTTCCATATAGTCATATTCGAATAATATTGCCCTTGTGGTTACACAACAAGGCAATATATTAAAATATGCCATAAGCATCTTAATGCACCAAGACAGTATAACATCAGTCCCCATTGCAAGTTTTGTGTTAGCACAACAAACTAGCATGGATCTTGACATAATAATATCGAGGCATGAAGGAAGGCTATCAATAGTGTTATATCAATATTAAGCTTCTCCATAATAGACAATCAAACAATTGGCCAGGTAAGCAGGTGGGAGGCTCCCCTTACTCAAAGAGTAAGGTCCTAATTAAGTAACCACCTTTAGTGCTTTCCTTAGACACCAATTAGATTAATTGTTCTAGAATGGGTTAGCTCAAAATTTTTTAACACTATGACTTAATATAATTTTTATTGAGGGCTTACTAGTCTCTAGCACATTCTTTAATTGTAACATATATTTAACATATCTAAAATAAGCTATCATGCATCATAGCTATCTCATAGCATGTATAAATCATAAGCAACTAATTAACATGCTTCAACATATTTTCATATGGAAAATATCATATCATGACATTTTATTACATATCATATCATATATGAATCATATATTTTAGCATTTCATTAAGCATATGACATTACTATCTCATAGTAAATTAATAATCATACATCATGCATTATTATTTGATTGAACCAATTAAGGATGGCTCTGATACCACTGTTAGGGGGAGTCTCCACTCCTACATGGGTTCGGTCCTATTAAAAATAGGGTGACACCCATGTATACCTATCAGAGCACGCATCTCTATACGCCTCCGGACGGAGAGCCACGCTTCGTCACACGATCACGCGTGAGAGTTTCCGGAGATCAGTCACAACTCTTGGACCTTTGCTCTGATACCACTGTAGGGTTCTAGCATGTCATAATGGGCAGCGGAAGCTAGGGATTTTAAAATTTTCTTAATAAAGTCCCTATGCATGAAACCCTTTTAAGCCTAGATCACCTTAATGATTACAATCAAATAATATAAAATAAATACAGAATTAGTAGAATACCTCAAACGCTAATCCAAAGTGTACAATCTCCACGAGGCGTCCAAGTGTCCGCCCTCCAATGGTGATCCACACGAAAACTTGATCAAGACTTTAGCTCCAAAGACTTTTGATCCTTAATGCAGAATTCTTCTAAAGAACTCTAATGGCTTGCTTTCCTTCCTTTCTATTTTTCTTTAGCCTTCTAAAATCACTTCTAATCCTTTTGTCCTAAGGAAGACCACCTTGTCTTGGCTTAGGACACACTAGAAGCAATGTTAGAAAGAAAGAAACTAATGTAAGAAAGAAGGGATATGAGAGAGAGAGTTGGATTGATTTTCGATGACTAGAAAACACCGGGAGCATTCCTATTTATAGATGGCGTGGGGATGCATCACCAAAGGATGCATCCCATCCACACATCCTTCAGATGGGGCGTGATAAGAGGAGAGAAGGCGCCACAAAAATAGGGAGAGGCGTATCAAAAGTGGTTATGATAAGATCAAGCGCTTATGATGTGGCGCTTGATTCCCTAAACACCTCTTCATGAAAATGCGCCGTACTCTTCCCTTTTTTCACTTCTTCTCACGCAAGAAAAATAGGAACCAACCTTATCCATTCATCAAGGGTTGATGATGATCCAAAGGCCATGAAAGAAGGCGCCATATATCCCTTAGGCGTGATGAAGAGAGAAGAGAGAGAATGGATAAGATCAAATAAATGGTTCATCCTTATCCATTTAATCTTCACGTATTCTCTCTCTTTCCTTCACCTATTTTTCATCTCCACGCCTCCCAATGATATCCATCACGTCATCATGATCTCCCATCATCCTATGATGAAAATCCAATGGCTCCAATTCATGGTGCCATCCATTTGATCCATCTCTTCATCCAAATGTTGATCCAACGGTCAAAAATGAATGATTTATCAAATCTAATCCAATTAGACTCAAACCAAGCCAATTAGGAGCCAACTCTTGGCTAACCCATATTAGAATATGATCTAATCAAATTAGATCAATTAAGAATCAGATTCGAATTCAATTCGAATCAGATTCGAATCCAGTTCGAATCAGATTCGAATCCAGTTCGAATCAGGAGCTAAGGTTTGCAACACCTGCTAGGATGTTTATCTTGCAAACATGATCTAATCCAATTAGACCCTTGATAAGTTTTCTTGTGTGTGACCCATTGGGTTCCATACTTAGCCAGCAATAGGTGTGAGTGCGAGTTGACCCAACTTGATTAGAACTCTTCTAATCGATTTAAGTCCAAACTGCGCGAACCCGAACTTAACAATTAGAATCCTTTCTAATTGGTGATCGAATTAAACTCTTTAATTCGATCAAACCTATAAGACAAGATTGACGTCTAGCAACGTGTCATGTCTACCCGAAAAATATGGAATTTGGTGGAAATACCAAAAATACCCTTCAGTGGCAAGTTACCATGCAATTCAATCCTTTAATCAAACTGCATCCCAAATATGTATATGAGTATGAATAAATGTCAAACTCAATTTCATATTCATATTTTTTTCAATCTTTTAATGATAATTCAAATAATGAAACATTAGAAACTCTTTCTAATTTTCATTCTGCTTTGATCAAAGGCTTCCTGAATTATCATATGATTAGAATAAATAGGATGCTATCTTCTCTTACTAGAAGTGATTAATTCCTTGTTGATCTACTCATAATCTTCGTACACAATCCACCATATCCAGAAGACCTCGTACATAACTTATTGTCATGAATGAGTGTAAACCAAAATATAGGTTCATGTGCACAAGATACCATGGTGATCTCAGGTCAAAGGATCAGTTGTACAACTCCCACTAAGAGAATCATCTTTTGACATGTAAGTAAGACTTCATAAGATTTCTCTTTGTAGGTCAATTCAGTGAACTCATTCTTCTAATGAGCACCCATATCTTTGTATTAGTGTCTCCACACAAATGATTGTGAGATCAATCATCCTCTGCATCGAGCATACATAAGACATGCCAGTCTTTCCGGTAATCATTGATTCCCGACTCAATGTACCAATGACTGGGAATATTTAAGATTAGGATTTTAGGATTTTAAGTCTCACTAGTATGATCTCATCATAGTCTTAAAACCATTGCCCTAATCTAAGGAGTTTATCATAAATATAATCAACAGCATATGATAAAACATAACGCCTTTATTCATATTTAAATATCATGTACATGATTTGGACAAATCAAAAGAAAAACCCTTCGCAATACATATTGCGATTGGCTTGTAGGGCATCTACTCTTTCACTTGACAAATACAAACCTATTGTAGAAAAGTTTACGTATAGTTCAGAAAAATTGGAGATGATTCTTAATAGTCAAAGAGCTGTGTTTAATAGAGCTGGTTTAGGATATAAGCCTAAGAATAAGCAAAAGTTTCTTAAAAACTTTTTTGTAAAAGCTGAGAAAAATAAAAATAAAAATATAACTTATTTTTGCTGTGGAAAAGTAGGACATAAAGTTAATGTGTGTGACCATAGAAAGACAAAAGATAAGAGAAATATTAAAAAGATTTGTGTTCCAAAAGGAACCAACTTTACTAACCATGAAGGACCTAAGAAAACTTGGGTACCTAAAATTGTATGATTTTCTTGTGTAGGAGTGTCTTGCAGCCAAGGTCGACAAAAACTGTTGGTACTTGGATAGTGGCTGCTCAAGACACATGACGGATGACAAGGAGTAATTCTTCACCCTAGAGCCTAAAAAGGGAGGTACAGTGACCTTTGGAGATAATAGCCAAGGTCACATCGTTGGTATAGGTAAAGTATAAATCACCTCTTCAACCTTTGTTGATAATATACGATTTGTAGATGGTCTTAAGCATAACTTACTTAGCATTAGTCAATTATGTGATAGAGGTTTTGATGTTCTGTTAAAGCCAACTCTATGCATCATAACCAACTCAATTGACAATAGCTTAGTATTTAAAGGAATAAGACGTGGCAATGTGTACGTAGTAGATCTTGAAGATCTTGCCAAAAATAACCCTTGCTTAGTAGCTAGTGATACTAAGGTTAATGATGCAAGTTGGTTATGGCACCATAAGTTAGGTCATGCAAGTATGGATACAATATCAAAACTAGTTAAAGAGATTCTGTAATAGGTTTGCCAAAACTAAAATTTGAGAAAAATAAAATTTGTGAGGCATGTCAATATGGCAAACAATCTAGGAGCTCTTTTAAATCCATAAATTGTGTCACTACTACTAGACCCCTTGAACTACTACACATGGATCTATTTGGACCAACTAGAACCACAAGTCTTGGTGGAAACAAGTATGGCCTTGTCATTGTAGATGATTTTTCTAGATACACATGGGTCATGTTCTTAGCTCATAAAGATGAAGCATTTTCAGTATTTAAGAAATTTCATAAGAAAGTTATTAATTCAAGAAATGCTTCAGTTATAGCTATTAGGAGTGATCATGGAACGGAATTTGAAAATCATCTATTTGATGAATTCTGTAGTAAAAAGGAAATAACTCATAATTGCTCTGCACCTAGGACACCACAACAAAATGAAGTTGTGAAAAGAAAAAATAGAACTCTAGAGAAAATGGCTAGAACCATGTTGTGTGAAAGTAACCTCCTTAAGTATTTTTGGAGAGAAGCCATTAACACATCATGTCATATATTAAATAGAGTTTTATTGAGACCAATTATAAAGAAAACACCTTATGGACTTTGGAGAGATAGAAAGCCTAAAGTAAACTATTTTCATATTTTTGGGTGTAGGTGTTTCATTCATAATAATGGGAGGGATAACTTAGGTAAATTTGATTCTAAATCTGATGAAGGTATCTTTTTGGGATATTCTACATCAAGTAAAACTTATAGTCTTTAACAAAAGAACCCTTGTTATTGAAGAGTCTATACATCTTGTTTTTGATGATACTAATGATATCTCTTCTAGCAAGAGAGTAGCTCTTGATGATGATGCCAAAATACTTGAGAAAAAGATAGATGATATGACATTACAAGAGAATGAACCGAAGCAAATTGGAGAAACTTCAACAAGCCAAGAGGTAATTGATGATCATGGGCTTACAAAGGCTTGGAGGTATGCATACAGTCATCCTAAAGAATTAATATTAGATGATCCATCACAATCTATTAGAACTAGAGCTTCTCTTAGGAACTTAAATAATCACCTAGCTTTTATTTCACACTTAGAACCTAAAAACATTGGAGAAGCTGAAAATGATGAAAATTGGATAAATGCTATGCAAGAAGAACTAAACCAATTTACTAGAAACAAAGTATGGAACTTAGTTGAACGACCCACTGAATACTCAATAATAGGAACTAAATGGATATACAAAAATAAACTTGATGAAAATGGAGTTGTGATTAGGAACAAGGCTAGACTAGTAGCAAAGGGCTATAATCAAGAAGAAGGTATAGACTTTGATGAGACTTTTGCTCCTGTAGCTAGACTTGAAGCAATTAGATTGTTACTAGCATTTGCATGCTCTAAAGACTTCAAACTATTTCAAATGGATGTAAAAAGTGCCTTTTTGAATGGGTATATTAATGAGGAGGTGTATGTAGAACAACCTCCTGGTTTTGAAAATCATCAATACTCCAATCATGTTTATAAACTAAACAAAGCACTTTATGGTCTAAAACAAGCTCCTAGAGCATGGTATGAAGGACTTAGCAAATTTCTATTAGACCATGAATTCTCTAGAGGGAATGTTGATACAACACTGTTTTTAAAGAAGAAAAAAAGATAAGTTAGTAGTACAGATTTATGTAGATGATATTATTTTCGGTGCTACGAACAATCGCCTCTACGAAGAATTTGCTGACTTAATGCAGAGTGAATTTGAAATGAGCATGATGGGAGAGCTGAACTATTTTCTCGGACTCCAAATCAAACAATCTAAAGAAGGCATCTTCATCAATCAAGCAAAATACATCAAGGAGATGCTTAAGAAGTTTGATATGGATGGAAACAAGCCAATCAGCATACCCATGAGTTCATCATGCAAACTAGACAAAGATGAATCAGGTAAATCAATAGATCAAAAGATGTATAGAGGTATGATAGGATCTTTATTATATCTTACAGCAAGTAGACCTAATATCATGTTTAGTGTATGCATGTGTGCTAGATATCAATCTAATCCTAAGGAATAACACCTAATTGCAGTTAAGAGAATTTTTAAATATCTCATAGGAACAAAAAATATAGATCTATGGTACTCTAAAGAATCAAGCATAAACTTAATAGGGTACACTGATTCAGACTTCGCTGGTTGTAAACTTGATAGAAAAAGCACCAGCGGGTCATGTTAATTCTTAGGAGAAAACTTAATCTCTTGGTTTAGCAAGAAACAAAACTCGGTTGCACTATCTACGGCTGAAGCCGAATATGTTGCTGCCGGAAGTTGTTGTGCTCAAGTCTTGTGGATTAAACAACAACTTGAAGATTATGGCATTAAACAAGATAAAATTCCCATTAACTGTGATAATACAAGTGCCATTAATCTAACTAAAAATCCAATTCAGCATTCAAGAACTAAACACATTGAGATAAGACATCACTTCATAAGAGATCATATACTGAATGGTGATGTGACATTTTAATTTGTTTGTACTGATGATCAACTTGCTGACATCTTCACAAAATCTTTGAGTGAAGATCGATTTTGTACACTTAGAAGAGGGTTAGGAGTGATTGATCCATTCTAGTGATACTCTTCTCTAATTCATTGATTTTGATGATTAGCTTATGTTAGACATAGGGTTTCTTATCTATGATCATCAAATCAGTTCTTAAATCTTAGATAGTTTCATAACTCTCTCTTTTGGCACGGAAATAACAAGTTTTTTGGTTATGTGCCAGAGTTCGAGTCGACTCGAAAAGATTTTAGAGTCAGCTCGTGGGCGAGTCTGTTAGCATCCCACATATGCCATAAAAATTTCGAAATAATTTTCAGATTGCAGCGGAAAAACATATGCGGGATCCGTTCATCGCATGAACGTGTTTTAAAACCTTTCGTTTGTAGATAGATTAGAATTAAATTATTTTAAACCATTTTAAAATCATTAAGAAGATCAGATCTTCACCTTGTGCGGGTAGATGGTCTCCGCAAATCTGATTTACGTGGTATTTGATCAAGGCTCAGTGGAAGCCGCACACGCGTCCGGCCTCTACGGATATCCACACGAGGTAATGATTCGATCGAAGCCTACGTATCTCTCCGGGGTGCTAGTGTTGGGAACCCGCCCATGCCGCTGATATTTCAAAAAAAAATTAGATGGCAGCGGAAGGGGCATAAGCGGGATCGACGTTCATCGCATGAACGTCGTTTCATGAATCGTTCGTAGTTAGATAAGAATTAAAACTTTTTAAACCTTTAGGAAGATCAGATCTTCACCTTGTGCGGGTAGATGATCACCGCAAACTAAAGTTCGTGGTCTAGGATGAAGGTTTGCTTGAAGCCGTTCAAGTGTCCGGCCTCTACGGGTATCCATACGAAGCAGTGATCCGATCAAAGCTCTCTTGTCTTTCCGGGGTGCTAGCTCCCTTGCAAAGACTTCTTTTGATGGCTGATTTCCTCTCTTTCAATCAACCCTTGATTGTGCTTGAGAGGAGGAAGAAGAAGGATGAAGAAGAGGAAGAAGAAGAATCCCCACGCAGCCTTCTTCCTTTTCCTGCGTTGGAAGGAAGAAGGGAGGAAGAGGATGCCGCCAACACCTTTGGCTTTTATCTTCCTTGCTTGCGGCTGAACCCAGAGGAGAGGAGAGGGAGGTGTACGGCAAGGAGGAAGAGGACTTCTTCTATACCCTAGGTGCCGCCCACAAGTCCCTTTTTATAGACATGTGGAGCTCCTAACATTTAGGAGTTCTTGATGTCTTTCCTAAGAGGGGGCGCCGTCTCTTCTCCCTTCTCCACGTGGAAAGGGGAGGGGCTTATTCCCTTCCTCATGGTAAACCCTAATCCATATTAGGTAGGGATTAGAATGCCCTAATGTGGTCAAGCCCTAATCCAATTAGGCTTAGCCCAAGGGTGAACCAATTTGGATCAATCTAGGTAAGTCCTAATCCAATTAGAACTTAAATCAATTTTGACTCAATTGAACTCTTCAATCCTAATCCAATTAGGAGTCTTATTGATTCATTAGATTAATAATTAATTGTGACTTAAGAAACCCTAATCCAAATTAGGACATATATAATTTTAGTCCTAATCCAATTAGGACTCTATTTGAATCCGAAGTCCTAATCCGATTAGGACTCTAGGAATCCTACTCCAAGTAGGAATCCAATTTTGATTCAAAACTCCTAATCTCATTAGGATTGCAGAAATCCTATTCCAAGTAGGAATCCCAGTCCTACTCCAACTAGGATTCCCAGTCCTAATCCAATTAGGACTCTAGGAATCCTACTCGAAGTAGGACTCTTGTTTCAAGTCCAATTAATTAATTCCCTTTGTTCCTTCTTCAACTGAATATCAATCGAATTGATTACTTGTGATTCATAATCACTTTTCAACCATCGGATCGATCAATACTTCTAGTGTGTGTGACCCCATAGGTTCTACTCTGACTGGTACTGAGATATATTGTGATCTCTATCACTATATCATTGAAAACTCCTTTCAATGGGTTGGAACGATTCCAACTCAACTCATTAGGGTTTATCGATCATCGAGATAATCCCTGTGAGTCACACCATCCACCAGTGACACCTAGCAGCATGTAGTGGCTACCCAGTCGAATAGAAAGATGAACCTCTAGGTGCAGTTACCATGTGATACAGTCCTACTATCGTGGATCCCTACAGGTTGGAGGTCATGGACAACTCGTCAAACCCCATCGTCTGTCATATGTCAAAATTTATTCGACTCGAGTTCGATAGTGGAAAACTCTTTCTCCACTTTATATTACTGCCCTGGCCAAGGTCTTAGAACTCAGTCTAACAAATCACATAGGATCACTCCTCTTCTATCAAGGTCGATAGATTCCTTGTAGATGCATACCCTACTCCTACAGTGAAACTACTGCAGCCAATCTATACTGCATGGACCCATATGGCTAGAGACCATGTATGTGTGCAGTCAAACTACAATAATCTCACTGTGAGTAGCCAAAGCACCGCAGGTCAAAGGACCAGTCACACTACTGCAACATCAAGCAAGTCACTGACGAGTGGATAGACATCCAAGTGACTTCTTGTCTTGGTCACGCTCAGTACCCTTGTTCTCTAACAACCACCTGCACTATCACTTCAGTGTCCCTACACTGTGGACTCAAGTCTCGTCCATCCAGAAAGAAAGTGATCTGTGCACTGATCGGATCGATCACCGTCCTCGTGATGATCCATTGGTCAGGAGCATTTAGAAATTAATCACCAATGATACATGGCTCAAATTCTCAACTCTTGAGAATATGCATCATCATCTTATTAATTTCTTGGACGATTCATAGACACATAATTAATATGAATGAAAAGATGCCTTTTATTTATTCAATAATAAATAGTCAAGTACAAAATTATGTCCCTAGAATTAACAATGTGTCAGCCAGATTGGCTTCTAGGGCATACATCTAACAATCTCCCACTTGCACTAAAGCCAATCAGTCATATATCTAAGCCCCATCTTCTCAAGGTGGGCTTCAGTCTTTTGCTGACTTAGCTGCTTAGTGAACGGGTCTGCCATGTTATCCACGGAGTCTACTCTCTGCACCTCTACATATTTCTTCTCAACATAGTCGTGTATGAGATGGAAGCGCCGCTCTATGTGCTTGGACTTCTGATGAGACCTTGGCTCCATAGCTAGTGCTATGGTGCCAATGTTATCGCAGTAAAGTGTTATGGCATCTAATGACATACACCTAACTCTGCAATGAACTTTTAATTAGAAGGTTTCCACTGCACCCTTAGATACGGCTTAACATTCAGCTTCTAAGGTAGAATCTATAATGATTGGTTGTTTGGAACTCTTCCAACTTACTGAACCACCATTGCACATATCTTGATGTAGACTTTCTATCATCAATATGTGTGCATCCTTCTACCTTCAACTCTGATCTTCTCCCAAAGACCAAGAACATGTCCTTAGTTCTTCTCAAGTACTTAAGACTGTTCTTCACAGCTATCCAGTGCTTTTTGCCTGGATCTGATTGACATATGCTCGTGACATTCACAGCATGTACTATATCAAGTCATGTACATAGCATGGCATACATGAGGCTCCCTATTGCTGATGCATAGGGAATCTTGCTCAGGCGTTGAATCTCTTCAGATGTGTTGGGGCACATCTTCTTGGAGAGATTAATTCCATGCCTTAGGGGTAAGAGACCCCTTTTAGAGTTTTCCATGCTGAACCTCTTCAGCACCTCCTCTATGTACATCTTCTGTGAAAGGCCAAGCATCCTTTTAGATCTATCTCTATAGACTTTATTCCCAAAATATAGGATGCTTCCCCAAGGTCTTTCATGGAGAATTCTTTGGACAACCAGATCTTGACCGAGGTTAGCATGGGAATATCATTCCCTATCAGTAGGATGTCGTCCACGTACAGTACGAGAAATACGACAGCGCTCCCACTAACCTTTTTGTAAACACACATTTCCTCTTCGTTTTTGATGAAATCAAACGTTTTGATTGCGTCATCGAAACGAGTGTTCCAACTCCGAGACGCTTGCTTTAGTCCATAGATGGACCTTTGCAGCTTGCAGACCTTGTGATCTCCATCACTGGAAGTGAAACCCAAAGGCTGTTCCATATAGATATCTTCATCAAGATATCCATTCAGAAAAACAGTTTTCACATCTATCTGCCAGATTTCATAATCATGAAATGCTGCAATGGCAAGCAATGTTCGGATGGATTTTAGTATGGCTACAGGTGAAAAGGTCTCCTAATAGTCAATGCCTTCGCGTTGACTATACCCTTTCGCCACAAGCCTTGCCTTATAGGTCTCTACCTCTCCATCCGAACCTATCTTCCTTTTGTTGATCCATTTGCATCCAATAGGTACAATACCTTCTGGTGGGTCTACTAAGGTCCAGACTTGGTTGGAATGCATGGAGTCTAACTCTGACTTCATAGCTTCCAATCATTTCTCGGAATCGATATCAGATATCGCCTCGTTGTAGGTTTTGGGATCCTGTATGTGATCCCTATCTCCCACTAGGAACATTCCCTCGGTATCCTCTTCTATTATACCTAAGTATCTATCGGAAGGATAGGAGACCCTACTAGATCTACGAGGTGGTCGAGGGAGATCGTGTACTGGCTCTGTATGAATGGGTTCAATAGGATCCATGACTCGTTGCTTTTCAGAGACTTTCTCTTCAAGCTCAATTTTCCTTCCACTGCCTCTATCAAGGATAAACTAATTTTCCAAGAAGATGGCATGACGGCTCACAAACACATTGTGATCCTCTGAGATGTAAAAATTGTATCCTAATGACTCTTTAGGATATCCTATAAAACGAGCACTTATGGTCCTAGCCTCTAACTTGTCTGCCTGTAGTCTCTTGACGTGGGCCAGACATCCCCAAATCTTGAGATGACCAAGACTTGGTTTCTTACCATGCCATATCTCATACGGTGTGGTAGGAACGGATTTAGAGGGAACTCTATTCAGTAGATATACTGCGGTAAGTAAGGCATATCCCCAAAGAAACATAGGTAAATCAGTGAAGCTCATCATGGACCTGACCATATCCAATAGGGTCCGATTCCTCCTCTCTGACACCCCGTTGAGTTGAGGTGTACCCGGAGGTGTCCACTGTGAGACTATGCCGTTTTTCTTGAGATAGTCCCAGAATTCCCCACTAAGGTATTCTCCTTCTCGATCTGATCGAAGAGCCTTAAGGGGTTTTCCAGTTTGTTTTTCTACTTCATTTCTGAACTCTTTGAACTTTTCAAAAGATTCAGACTTGTGTCTCATAAGATACACATACCCATACCGTGAATAATCATCGGTAAAGGTAATGAAGTAAGAATAACGTCCCCTGGCTAGCACATCAAATGGGCCACATACATCTGTATGTACTAGGGTAAGTATTTCAGTGGTCCTCTCCCCATGTCCTACAAAGGGCAGTCTAGCCATTTTTTCTTGAAGACAGGACTCGCAAACTGGATATGACTCGGAAGTCAATGAGCCGAGAAGCCCATCTTTATCCATTTTGTTCATCCTATCCTCTCCAATATGGCCAAGTCTGAGGTGCCACAAATATTTTTGGTTTATTTCATCTCTAGATCTTCTTGATCCTATGGCACTCACTATTTGCTTAGATACATTCACCGATACATCTATATGTAAGTGATAGAGACTGTCAGTCATAAAACCACATGAAACCCATTTATTTATCAAATAAATAGAACAGTAGTTTTACAAAACTCTTCCTATGCTAAACAAAATACAGAAATCAAATTTCTGCTAGCAGTAGGTAACAGTCCCTAAGTATCCTAAGCATATCTGACATACATTCTGAAGGTCTATCTGCCCTTTTGTTCTTCAGGCTCTCGAGGTATGAAGGACAGTTTCTCTTCCAGTGGCCGTCGACATTGCAGTGGAAACATTTTTCTTTGTCATTGGCCCTTTTCTTTTGAATTTCCTTCTTTGGCTTCTTGTCTTTCTTCTGCTTCTTAGCAGGCTTCTTTTTCTTCCAAGTAGACTTTCTCTTAGAACCAGAAGTCAACTCAGCAGCAAGGACATTGCCCCTTGAACCTTTCAAGACTCCCTCAGCATTTACCAACATGTTTATTAGTTCAGTCTTAGTGCATTCTATCTTATTCATGTGGTAGTTTACTATAAACTGACCAAATGAATCAGGAAGTAACTGTAGGATCAAATTCACTTGTAATTCCTTGTGCATGTCCATACCGAGCTTCTCAAGCTCCTCCAGATCCTTGATCATAGTCAGACCGTGATCATGGACAGACTGCCCCTCGCGCATCTTTGTTTTGAAAAGCCTCTTGGACACTTCAAAACGAGCTGTGCGACTCTGCTCACCATACAACTCTTGCAGGTGTGCCAGTATGTCCCTAGCAGTCTTCATATTTTCATGCTGGCATTGGAGTTCATTTAACATGGATGCCATCATATAGCATTTTACTCTAATGTCATCATCCAACCACTTTTTATGCATCTCACGCTGAACATCAGTAGGACTTGTTGGTAGTATGGGGATATCTGAATCGAGTATGTAGCCTATTTTCTCACAGTCCAAAATAATTTTGAGGTTTCTAAGCCAGTCTTTGTAATTGGTTCCGGTCAGTCGGTTGGTCTCAAGAATACGGGTCAAAGGGTTTGAAGCTGACATTGTATCTGCAGAGAATAAAGATTCTAGTTAGACTTTTGTACTTGATCCTAATCTGTTCTAAGGTCTTTTAGAACAAATGTAACTCCCACTATTTTCTCGAATCCCTCACACTCTCCTGGTAGGAAAACGAAAATCCCACACGACTAGGATTTCTAGTGGGTACTGTGGTCCCACCAATTTACATGCCACCTCATCTAATAGTTATTGGTGACACATAGATTGATGAATGTACAACTCTTGTACAATGCTTCTCAAGCATGTTGCAGTGTAACTTGGTCTCTAAGCCATGAAAACCTCACCTAACAGTTATTGGTCCCATTTCTTAGTTAAGTCAGACCCACCGTATAACCGTAGGAATAAAGTCGTCATTGGGTCCTCACCTAACAGTTATTGGTGCCCAACCCCACCTTTACCCTACAACATCTCATGTCTATAGAGAGGTCCAGCCCCCTGATGCAACTTGACCACTGTGTCCAGCCGAGACAAATCAACATCAGAAAGGCCTTAGCAGCTCTACTACAGTGGAAGACCTATTGACTTAATATTGATTAATCAGGTCTTAGTGTTTGCAACTTGAGCTCTTCATAAGAGGTAATCGAACAATTGGCCAGGTAAGCAGGTGGGAGGCTCCCCTTACTCAGAGAGTAAGGTCCTAATTAAGTAACCACCTTTCATGCTTTCCTAGATACCAATTAGATCAATTAATCTAATATGACTTGCTCATGTCGGTTCACTCTCGACTTGATTGAGGAGGTTTTGATTTAGGTCTCAATTGGGTTTGCTACATCACATGTAAACCTATCTACCCGACTCATATTCACATCACATGCAAACGGCACATTGCGGGCAGTTATAATCGCAGCAATAATTAAAGCTAAACTTTAAATAGGTGATGATCATGGATTCTAGTTAGGTCGTATTACAAGCACATGTACGTCAATCGATCAACTGGTCTTCAACTCTTGAATTGGTTCCAAGCCTCCTTGATCCGATCCTTGATCAACTCTTGATCCAATCGCCATCAACCGCTTAGATCACCTGTTCATCTCATGCCTAGTCTTCAACTTGATCGTTGACGTACATCACATCACACAAATACAACCAGATTGTAAAATAAAAATAAAAATAAATTACATATCCTTTTAGGAGGCACGCAGGCCTCTCAAAACATCAAATAAGATGCATGCAAGCATCTGAAAAATTACATGACATTGCAGATCACATCGCAGGTCATTACATTTGATACCAAAAGGGTTTGAATCCTATGATCATCACCATATGCAACAATTATAATTTTCAGATCTGAAAACTAACTGATTATATCATGACATAGGTTGCTGATCATGCTAATCATGATTCTAAACTTTGTAATCTCATTAACAACGCAATTAGAATCATCATTTTATCACATAAAAATTAGCAAGCAAAAATCAGCACCCCTGAAAAATCTGCATGCAGAAATTTTCAGCATGCATGATCATTCAATTTTCAGATCTAATAAGCCTTTAGATAATTAATTCTTACCTTAATCTACGAAGCCTAGGCTCTGATACCACTGTTGGGAACCCGCCCATGCCGCTGATATTTCAAAAAAAAATCAGATGGCAGCGGAAGGGGCATAAGCGGGATCGACGTTCATCGCATGAACGTCGTTTCATGAATCGTTCATAGTTAGATAAGAATTAAAACTTTTTAAACCTTTAGGAAGATCAGATCTTCACCTTGTGCGGGTAGATGATCACCGCAAACTGAAGTTCGTGGTCTAGGATGAAGGTTTGCTTGAAGCCGTTCAAGTGTCCGGCCTCTACGGGTATCCACACGAAGCAGTGATCCGATCAAAGCTCTCTTGTCTTTCCGGGGTGCTAGCTCCCTTGCAAAGACTTCTTTTGATGGCTGATTTCCTCTCTTTCAATCAACCCTTGATTGTGCTTGAGAGGAGGAAGAAGAAGGATGAAGAAGAGGAAGAAGAAGAATCCCCACGCAGCCTTCTTCCTTTTCCTGCATTGGAAGGAAGAAGGGAGGAAGAGGATGCCGCCAACACCTTTGGCTTTTATCTTCCTTGCTTGCGGCTGAACCAAGAGGAGAGGAGAGGGAGGCGTACGGCAAGGAGGAAGAGGACTTCTTCTATGCCCTAGGTGCCGCCCACAAGTCCCTTTTTATAGACATGTGGAGCTCCTAACATTTAGGAGTTCTTGATGTCTTTCCTAAGAGGGGGCGCCGTCTCTTCTCCCTTCTCCACGTGGAAAGGGGAGGGGCTTATCCCCTTCCTCATGGTAAACCCTAATCCATATTAGGTAGGGATTGGAATGCCCTAATGTGGTCAAGCCCTAATCCAATTAGGCTTAGCCCAAGGGTGAACCAATTTGGATCCAATCTAGGTAAGTCCTAATCCAATTAGAACTTAAATCAATTTTGACTCAATTGAACTCTTCAATCCTAATCCAATTAGGAGTCTTATTGATTCATTAGATTAATAATTAATTGTGACTTAAGAAACCCTAATCCAAATTAGGACATATATAATTTTAGTCCTAATCCAATTAGGACTCTATTTGAATCCGAAGTCCTAATCCGATTAGGACTCTAGGAATCCTACTCCAAGTAGGAATCCAATTTTGATTCAAAACTCCTAATCTCATTAGGATTGCAGGAATCCTATTCCAAGTAGGAATCCCAGTCCTACTCCAACTAGGATTCCCAGTCCTAATCTAATTAGGACTCTAGGAATCCTACTCGAAGTAGAACTCTTGTTTCAAGTCCAATTAATTAATTCCCTTTGTTCCTTCTTCAACTGAATATCAATCGAATTGATTACTTGTGATTCATAATCACTTTTCAACCATCGGATCGGTCAATACTTCTAGTGTGTGTGACCCCATAGGTTCTACTCTGACTGGTAGTGAGATATATTGTGATCTCTATCACTATATCATTGAAAACTCCTTTCAATGGGTTGGAACGATTCCAACTCAACTCATTAGGGTTTATCGATCATCGAGATAATCCCTGTGAGTCCCACCATCCACCAGTGACACCTAGCAGCATGTAGTGGCTACCCAGTAGAATAGAAAGATGAACCTCTAGGTGCAGTTACCATGTGATACAGTCCTATTATCGTGGATCCCTACAGGACGGAGGTCATGGATAACTCGTCAAACCCCATCGTCTGTCATATGTCAAAATTTATTCGACTCGAGTTTGATAGTGGAAAACTCTTTCTCCACTTTATATTACTGCCCTGGCCAAGGTCTTAGAACTCAGTCTAACAAATCACATAGGATCACTCCTCTTCTATCAAGGTCGATAGATTCCTTGTAGGTGCATACCCTACTCCTACAGTGAACCTACTGCAGCCAATCTACACTGTATGGACCCATATGGCTAGAGACCATGTATGTGTGCAGTCAAACTACAATAACCTCACTGTGAGTAGCCGAAGCACCGCAGGTCAAAGGACCAGTCACACTACTGCAACATCAAGCAAGTCACTGACGAGTGGATAGACATCCAAGTGACTTCTTGTCTTGGTCACGCTCAGTACCCTTGTTCTCTAACAAGCACCTGCACTATCACTTCAGTGTCCCTACACTGTGGACTCAAGTCTCGTCCATCCAGAAGGAAAGTGATCTGTGCACTGATCGGATCGATCACCGTCCTCGTGATGATCTATTGATCAGAAGCATTTAGAAATTAATCACCAATGATACATGGCTCAAATTCTCAACTCTTGAGAATATGCATCATCATCTTATTAATTTCTTGTACGATTCATAGACACATAATTAATATGAATGAAAAGATGCCTTTTATTTATTCAATAATAAATAGTCCAGTACAAAATTATGTCCCTAGAATTAACAATGTGTCAGCCAGATTGGCTTCTAGGGCATACATCTAACAGCTAGCTCCCTTGCAGAGATGGCTTTTGATGGCTGAAGTCCTCCCTTTCAATCAACTCTTGAATGCTTAGGGAGGAGGAGGAAGAAAGACGGATCAAAGGGAACAAGAACAAAACACTTTCAGCCTTTTCCCTTTTCTTTTGTTGGAACCAAGAATGAAGAAGGAGGAGAGCCACCAAGGATTCTTCTTCCTCTTCTCTTGCTTGCGGATGAAAGGAGGAGGAAGGGGGTCCTTTTTGCTGCCGTGAACACCAAAAGAAGGATTGGAGGAGGGGCCGAACCCCTCCTCCTTTTATTTCTCCATGAGATAAGGATGAGCTCCTTATTTTTAGGAGCTCACCCTTATCTCCCCAATTCGGCAGCAAGGAGGGGCTTACGCCCCTCCTTTTTCTTCCACGCACTTCCCAAGGGGAGGGGCATGGGCCCCTCCCTCATATCGCATTTTATTAGCCATTTAATCAAATTAAGTGGCAAGATTGTTTGGGTTCATTTTATGAGTCCAATCCTAGTCAAAATAGGATTTTTATGAACCCATTTCAATTTCCTCCAATTCCTAATCCAATTAGGACTTAATTGAACCATGACTCTATTGAACTCTTCAATCCTAATCCAATTAGGAGTCATGAAATTAATTAGATTAAATTTAAAATTAATTAGGACTTAAGAAAATCCTAATCTAATCAGGACTTGTTCAAATTTCAGCCCTAAGACAATTAGGACATTAGAAATCCTATTCCAAGTAGGACTCTAATTTAATTTGAAATCCTAATCCAATTAGGACTCCATGATTTCCACTCCAAGTAGGACTCATGATCAAGTCCAATTAATTAAATCCAATTAATTAAATTAAATTACAACCCGATTGCAATTATTCCTTCTTCTAGCCACTAACTCTTAGCGGGTTTTCATTTATCAATCTAATTGATTATTTGTGATTTCTAATCACATTCAACCATTGGATCGGTCAATACCTCTAATATGTGTGACCCCATAGGTTCCATTCTGACTGGTAGTGAGATATATTGCGATCTCTATCACAATATCATTGAAAACTCCTTTCAATGGGTTGAAACAATTTCAACTCAACTCACCAGGGATTATCGACCATCGAGATGATCCCTGTGAGTCTCACCATCCACCAGTGACACCTAGCAGTATGTAGTGGCCATCCAGCAGAATAGAATGATGAACCTCTAGGTGCAGTTATCGTATGATACAGTCCTTCTATCATGGATCCCTACAGACCGGAGGTCATGGATAACTCGTCAAACTCCGTCGTCTGTCATATGTCTAGATTTATTCGACTTGAGTTCGATAGTAGAAAACTCTTTCTCCACTTTATATTATTGCCCTAGCCAAGGTCTTAGAACTCAGTCTAATAAATCACATAGGATCTCTCCTCGTCTATCAAGGTCGATAGATTCCATGTAGGTGCATACCCTACTCCTACAGTGAACTTACTGCAGCCAATCTACACTACAAGGACCCATATGGCTAGAGACCATGTGTATGTGCAGTCAAACTACAATAACCTCACTGTGAGTAGCCGAAGCACCGCAGGTCAAAGGACCAGTCATACTACTGCAACATCAAGCAAGTCACTGACGAGTGGATAGACATCCAAGTGACTTCTTGTCTTGGTCACGCTCAGTATCCTTGTTCTCTAACAAGCACCTACACTATCACTTCAGTGTCCCCACACCGTAGACTCGAGTCTCGTCTATCTATAAGGAAAGCGATGTGTGCACTGATCGGATCGATCACCGTCCTCGTGATGATCCATTGATCAGGAGCATTTAGAAATTAATCACCAATGATATATGGCTCAAATTCTCAACTCTTGAGAATATGTATCATCATCTTATTAATTCCTTGGACGATTCATAGACACATAAACAATATGAATGAAAAAAATGCCCATTTATTATTCAATAATAATAAAGTCAAGTACAAATTTATGTCCTAGAATTAATAATGTGTCTGCCAGATTGGCTTCTAGGGCATACATCTAACAATCTCCCACTTGCACTAAAGCCAATCAGACATATATCTAAGTCCCATCTTCTCAAGGTGGGCTTCTGTCTTCTGCTGATTTAACTGCTTAGTGAGCGGGTCTGCCACATTGTCCGCGGAGTCTACTCTCTGCACCTCGACATATTTCTTCTCGAGGTATTCGCGTATGAGGTGAAAGCGCCGCTCTATGTGCTTGGACTTCTGATGAGACCTTGGCTCCTTAGCAAGGGCTATGGCGCCATTATTATCGCAGTAAAGTATGATGGCATCCGATGGCATTACATCTAGCTCTGCAATGAATTTGTTGAACTAGAAGGCTTCCTTTGCAGCTTCAGAGGCGGCGATATACTCAGCTTTCATGGTAGAATCAGTAATGATCGGTTGTTTGGAACTCTTCCAATTTACTGTACCACCATTACACAAGAACACATATCCAGATATAGACTTTCTATCATCAATATCAGTCATAAAATCTGAATCTGTGTATCCTTCTACCTTTAACTCTGATGATCCTCCAAAAACCAAGAACAAATCTTTAGTTCTTCTCAAGTACTTAAGAATGTTCTTCACAGCTGTCCAGTGCTCTTCACCTGGATTCGACTGATATCTGCTAGTGACACTCACAGCAAGGGCTATATCAGGTCGTGTACACAGCATGGCATACATGAGGCTTCCTATTGCAGAAGCATAAGGAATCCTGCTCATGCATTGAATCTCTTCAGATGTGTTGGGGCACATCTTTTTGGAGAGATGAATCCCATGTCTTAGGGGTAATAGACCCCTCTTGGAGTTTTCCATACTGAACCTCTTCAGTACCTCCTCTATGTACATCTTCTGTGATAGGCCAAGCATCCTTTTAGATCTATCCCTATAGACCTTTATCCCCAAAATGTAGGATGCTTTCCTAAGGTCTTTCATGGAGAATTCTTTTGATAACCAGACCTTGACCGAGGTTAGCATAGGAATATCATTTTCTATCAGGAGGATTTCATCCACGTACAGTACGAGGAATACGACAGCACTCCCACTAATCTTCTTGTAAACACACGGTTCCTCTTCGTTCTTGATGAACTCAAACGATTTGATCGCATCATTAAAATGAGTGTTCCAACTCCGAGATGCTTGCTTTAGTCCATAGATGGACCTTTGCAGCTTGCAGACCTTGTGATCACCATCACTGGAAGTGAAACCCAAAGGCTGCTCCATATAGATATCTTCATCAAGATATCCATTCAGGAAAGTAGTTTTCACATCCATCTGTCATATTTCATAATCATGAAATGCTGTAATGGCAAGCAATGTTCGAATGGATTTCAGCATGGCTACAGGTGAAAAGGTCTCCTGATAGTCAATGCCTTCGCGCTGACTATACCCTTTCGCTACTCGCCTTGCCTTATAGTCTCTACCTTTCCATCCGAACCTATCTTCCTTTTATAGATCCATTTACATCCAATAGGTACTATACCTTCTGGTGGATCTACTAAGGTCCAAACTTGGTTGGAATACATGGAGTCTATCTCTAACTTCATGGCTTCCAGCCATTTCTCGGAATCGATATCAGATATCGCCTTGTTGTAGGTATTGGGATCATATATATGTTCCCTATCTCCCATGAGGAACATTTCCTCTGTATCCTCTACTAGTATATCTAAGTATCTATCGGGAGGATGGGAGACCCTACTAGATCTATGAGGTGGAGGAGGTACAATGTGTACTGGCTCTATGTGAATAGGTTCTACAGGATCCATTACTCGTTGCTTTTCAGAGACTTTCTCTTCAAGCTCAATTTTCCTCCCACTGCCTCTACAAGGATAAATTGTTTTTCCAGGAAGACGGCATGTTGGCTCACAAACACATTGTGATCCTCTGAGATGTAAAAATTGTATCCTAATGACTCTTTAGGATATCCAATGAAACGAGCACTTATGGTCCTAGGCTCTAACTTGTCCGCCTGTAGTCGCTTGACGTGGGCCGGACATTCCTAAATCTTGAGATGACCAAGACTCGGCTTCTTACCATGCCATATCTCATACGGTGTGGTAGGAACGGATTTAGAGGGAACTCTATTCAATAAATAAATCGCGGATAATAAGGCATCTCCCCAAAGAAACATAGGTAGATCAGTGAAGCTCATCATGGATCGGACCATATCCAATAGAGTCCGATTCCTCCTCTCTGACACCCTGTTGAGTTGAGGTGTACCCGGAGGCGTCCATTGTGAGACTATGTCATTCTCCTTGAGATAATCCCGGAATTTTCCATTAAGGTATTCTCCTCCTCGATCTGATCGAAGAACCTTAAGGGTTTTTCCAGTCTGTTTTTCTACTTCATTTCTGAACTCTTTGAACTTTTCAAAAGACTCAGATTTGTATCTCATAAGATATACATATCCATATCGTGAATAGTCATCAGTAAAGGTAATGAAGTATGAATAACGATCCCTGGCTAGCACATCGAATGGGCCACATACATCAGTGTGTACCAGGATAAGTATTTCAGTGGTCCTCTCTCCATGTCCTACAAAAGGTAATCTAGCCATTTTTCCTTGAAGACAGGACTCACAAACTAGACATGACTCGGAAGTCAATGGGCCAAGAAGCCCATCTTTCTCCATTTTGTTCATTCTGTCCTCTCCAATATGGCCAAGCCTGAGGTGCCACAAATACTTCTGGTTTATCTCATCTCTGGATCTTTTAGATCCTATGGCACTCACTACTTGCTCAGACACATTCACAGACACATCAATATGCAAGTGATAGAGACTGTCAATCATGAAACCACGTGCGACTAATTTATTTTTGAAATAAATTGAACAGCAGTCTTTGTCAAAGGTCATTATATGACCATCCTGTGCTAAACACGAAACAGAAATCAAATTCCTGCTAGCAGCAGGGACATAATAACAGTCTCTAAGTTGTAAACTAAATCCAGACGGTAATCGCAGAGGATAGGTGCCCATAGCTACAGCAGCAACTCTTGCCCCGTTGCCAATCCGAAGGGTTACTGCACCTTCCGCCAGCCTCCTACTTTCCTTTAGACCCTGCATAGTAGTGCACAAATGAGCACTAGAACTAGAATCTATAACCCAACTAGAAGTAGAAGAAACCGTAAGGTTAGTTTCAATCACAAGCAAGTCTAGCATACCTTCAGAAGGTGTATCCCTTTTTGTTCTTCAGGCTCTCGAGGTATGAAGGGCAGTTCCTTTTCTAGTGGCCGTTGACGTTGCAGTGAAAACATTTTCCTTTGTCATAAGCCTTTTTCTTATGAACTTCCTTCTTAGGCTTTTTGTCTTTCTTGTGCTTCTTTGCGGACTTCTTATTCTTCCAAGTAGACTTTCTCTTGGAACCAGAAGTCAGCTCAGCAGCCAGAATAGAGCTCCTTGAACCTTTCAAGGCCCCTTCAGCAGTTACCAACATGTTCAACAACTCGATCTTCGTGCATTCAATTTTATTCATATGGTAGTTTACTATAAACTGACCAAATAAATCAGGAAGGGATTGCAGGATCAGATCTATCTGCAGTTCCTTATGCATGGACATACTGAGCTTCTCAAGCTCCTCGAGGTCCTTGATCATAGTCAGACAATAATCATGGACAGACTGCCCCTCGCGCATCTTTGCCTTGAAGAGCCTCTTGGAAACTTCAAAGCGTGCAGTGCGGCTCTGCTCACCATACAACTCTTGCATGTGAGCCAGTATTTCCCTAGCAGTCTTTATGTTCTCATGCTGGCATTGAAGTTCATTAGTCATGGATGCCATGATATAGCACTTGACCCTAATGTCGTCATCAGTCGACTTATGATGCGTCTCACGCTGATCATCAGTAGGACGTGCTGGTAGCCTAGGGATATCATTCTCGAGCACATACCCTATTTTCTCACAACTCAGAACAATTTTCAGGTTTCTAAGCCAGTCTTTATAGTTGGTTCCGGTCAGTCTGTTAGTCTCAAGGATTCGGGTCAAAGGGTTTGAAGCTGACATTGTGATCTGTAGAGAGTAAAGATTCTAGTTAGACTTTGTACTTGAACTTAATTTATTCTAGGGACTTTTAGAATAAATGTGCTCCCACTATTTTCTCGAATCCCTCATACTCCCCTGATGGAGAAACGAAAATCCTACGCGACTAGAATTTCCAGTGGGTACTGCGGTCTCACCGATTTACATGCCGCCTCACTTAACAGTTATTGGTGACATATAAATGGATGAGTGTACAACTCTTGTACAATGCTTCTCAAGCAAATTGCAATGGTACTTGGTCTCTAAGTCATGAAGACCTCACCTAACAGTTATTGGCCCCATTACTTAGTTAAGTCAGACCCACCATATAACCGCAGAAATAAAGTCGTCATTGGGTCCTCACCTAACAGTTATTGGTGCCCAACCCCACCTTTACCCCGCAACATCTCATGTCTAATAGAGAGGTCCAGTCCCCCGATGCAACTTGCCCACTGTTTCCAGCCGAGACAAATCAACACCGAAAAGACCTTAGCAGCTCTACTACGATGGAAGACCTATGGACTTAATATTGCATAATCAAGTCTTAGTGTTTAAAACTTGAGTTCTTCATAAGAGGTAATCGAACAATTGGCCAGGTAAGCAGGTGGGAGGCTCTCCTTACTCAGAGAGTAAGGTCCTAATTAAGTAACCCCCTTTTAGGCTTGCCTAGACACCAATTAGATCAATTAATCTAATATGACTAACTCATGTTGGTTCGCCCTCGACTGATTAGGGAGGTTTCGATTTAGGTCTCACTCGATCGCGTATTCACATCTCATGCAAATATAAGTCTACCCGCATAGACATAAGCATTAAACATCCAGGCATTTATCAAAATAAAATTAAATGGTGATGATCATGGATCCAGGATGGGGTCATTTTACAAGCACATGCACGTCAGTTGGTTTGATCGTCTTCAACTCTTGACTCGATCTTGATCCTCTAGGTCCAATTGTGATCAACTCCTTGATCCATCTTCAATCAACCCTTGATCTCGATCCGCGCATGTTGAGCTTGTTGATTTACATATCGATCAACCATCGACGTGCAACACACATCACAGATTACATCCCAGATTGCTTTAAAAATTAAATAAAAATAAAAATAAAATTACAACCCTTTTTCATGAGACACGCAGGTCTCTAATACATGAATTTAAGATGCACGCAGGCATCTGAAAATTAAAATTACATGCATCACAGAACATCGCAGAACATTTCAGCACATTCAAAGGGTCCATCCATGATCATCACCATACGCATCATATGCATAAAAATTATTTTCAGATCTGTAATTTAATTGATTATTCCATCTCATGACTTGCTGATCATGCTAGATTTGACTCTAAATATTTATAATTACATTATCAAAGTATTAGAATTATTAATCTAAGCATCCAATAATTAGTATGCAGAAAAATCAGCAAGCTGAAAATTCTGCATACATAAATTTCAGCAAGCATAATCCCTTAAATTTCAGATCTAAAATGCCTTGAAAAATTTAATTCTAATCTTAATCTACATAACCACGGCTCTGATACCACTGTTAGCATCCCACATATGCCATGAAAATTTCGAAATAATTTTCAGATTGCAGCGGAAAAACATATGCGGGATCCGTTCATCGCATGAACGTGTTTTAAAACCTTTCGTTTGTAGATAGATTAGAATTAAATTATTTTAAACCATTTTAAAATCATTAAGAAGATCAGATCTTCACCTTGTGCGGGTAGATGGTCTCCGCAAATCTGATTTACGTGGTATTTGATCAAGGCTCAGTGGAAGCCGCACACGCGTCCGGCCTCTACGGGTATCCACACGAGATAATGATTCGATCGAAGCCTACGTATCTCCCCGGGGTGCTAGCTCCCTTACAGAGATGGCTTTTGATGGCTGAAGTTCTCCCTTTCAATCAACTCTTGAATGCTTAGGGAGGAGGAGGAAGAAAGACGGATCAAAGGGAACAAGAACAAAACACTTTCAGCCTTTTCCCTTTTCTTTTGTTGGAACCAAGAATGAAGAAGGAGGAGAGCCACAAAGGATTCTTCTTCCTCTTCTCTTGCTTGTGGATGAAAGGAGGAGGAAGGGGGTCCTTTTTGCTGCCGTGAACACCAAAAGAAGGATTGGAGGAGGGGCCGAACCCCTCCTCCTTTTATTTCTCCATGAGATAAGGATGAGCTCCTTATTTTTAGGAGCTCACCCTTATCTCCCCAATTCGGCAGCAAGGAGGGGCTTACGCCCCTCCTTTTTCTTCCACGCACTTCCCAAGGGGAGGGGCGTGGGCCCCTCCCTCATATCCCATTTTATTAGCCATTTAATCAAATTAAGTGGCAAGATGGTTTGGGTTCATTTTATGAGTCCAATCCTAGTCAAAATAGGATTTTTATGAACCCATTTCAATTTCCTCCAATTCCTAATCCAATTAGGACTTAATTGAACCATGACTCTATTGAACTCTTCAATCCTAATCTAATTAGGAGTCATGAAATTAATTAGATTAAATTTAAAATTAATTAGGACTTAAGAAAATCCTAATCTAATCAGGACTTGTTCAAATTTTAGCCCTAAGATAATTAGGACATTAGAAATCCTATTCCAAATAGGACTCTAATTTAATTTGAAATCCTAATCCAATTAGGACTCCATGATTTCCACTCCAAGTAGGACTCATGATCAAGTCCAATTAATTAAATCCAATTAATTAAATTAAATTATAATCCGATTGCAATTATTCCTTCTTCAAGCCACTAACTCTTAGCGGGTTTTCATTTATCAATCTAATTGATTATTTGTGATTCCTAATCACATTCAACCATTGGATCGGTCAATACCTCTAATGTGTGTGACCCCATAGGTTCCATTCTGACTGGTAGTGAGATATATTGCGATCTCTATCACAATATCATTGAAAACTCCTTTCAATGGGTTGAAACAATTTCAACTCAACTCACCAGGGATTATCGACCATCGAGATGATCCCTGTGAGTCTCACCATCCACCAGTGACACCTAGCAGTATGTAGTGGCCACCCAGCAGAATAGAATGATGAACCTCTAGGTGCAGTTATCGTATGATACAGTCCTTCGATCATGGATCCCTACAGACCGGAGGTCATGGATAACTCGTCAAACCCCGTCGTCTGTCATATGTCTAGATTTATTCGACTTGAGTTCGATAGTAGAAAACTATTTCTCCACTTTATATTATTGCCCTGGCCAAGGTCTTAGAACTCAGTCTAATAAATCACATAGGATCTCTCCTCATCTATCAAGGTCGATAGATTCCATGTAGGTGCATACCCTACTCCTACAGTGAACTTACTGCAGCCAATCTACACTACAAGGACCCATATGGCTAGAGACCATGTGTATGTGCAGTCAAACTACAATAACCTCACTGTGAGTAGCCGAAGCACCGCAGGTCAAAGGACCAGTCATACTACTGCAACATCAAGCAAGTCACTGACGAGTGGATAGACATCCAAGTGACTTCTTGTCTTGGTCACGCTCAGTACCCTTGTTCTCTAACAAACACCTACACTATCACTTCAGTGTCCCCACACTGTGGACTCGAGTCTCGTCCATCTATAAGGAAAGCGATGTGTGCACTGATCGGATCGATCACCGTCCTCGTGATGATCCATTGATCAGGAGCATTTAGAAATTAATCACCAATGATACATGGCTCAAATTCTCAACTCTTGAGAATATGTATCATCATCTTATTAATTCCTTGGACGATTCATAGACACATAAACAATATGAATGAAAAGAATGCCCATTTATTATTCAATAATAATAAAGTCAAGTACAAATTTATGTCCTAGAATTAATAATGTGTCCGCCAGATTGGCTTCTAGGGCATACATCTAACAGAGTCGACTCGCGCATATTTGGGAGTCGACTCGAGGTCGAGTCGACTCGCGACTTACCAGAGTCGACTCGAGGTCGGAAATCCGACTTTTAACCCTAAGCGGAATGTTTTTCTCTTCACTTCTATTTTCAGCCGCCACTGTTCAAAAGCCCTAGAGTCGTCTCCGACCTCATCTCCGACCCGTTCTAGGTCCTCTCCGTCGAGTTTTCCTCCATTTTTCTTGTCCATCACTCCGTGTTTTAGGTCAAAATGCCTAGGAAAGCTGTTGTCCCGAGCCGGAAGAGACCTCTCTCCACGAGTGGCGCCGAGCAACGGTCTAAGGCACGGAACGAACCCGTGAGGCCACCACCTTGTTAGATGTATGCCCTAGAAGCCAATTTTGGCTGACACATTATTAATTCTAGGACATAATTTGTACTTGACTTTATTATTATTGAATAAATGAAAGGTGATGATCCAAAGATTGATTTTGATGATCACAAAACCTTGAAGTATAAATACTAATATTTGTGTTGCAAGGAGAAAGATATTTATTTTGCAAGGAACATAGCAAGTTGGAAGAAAAGTTGGAAGAAAGATATTTATTTTGAAGAACACAAGAAGGCCTCCAAAGCTCTCAAGAAAAGTTGGAAGAAAGCTACAATTTATTGGCCCAAGTTTCAAGTTCAAAGAATTCAAGTTGAAGGAGCAAATTCAAAGAAAAATTCAAAAGAATAGTCCTCGAGTCGACTCCTGGAAGTTAGTTTAGAGTCGACTCTGGCACTCTAGAGTTTCAAGAAACAGTTCTCGAGTCGACTCCGATACTCTACGAGTCGACTCCGACTGAGAACAAACAAAAAGACAGAGAGTTGATTTTCAGCGCTACAGTGATCTCGAGTTGACTCCAACTTCAGCGGAGTCGACTCCCAGCTACAGTGCCGGCAGACTACTATTCACAGGTTGACTCTTGTTTCAGCCGAGTCGACTCCTACTTCAGCCGAGTCGACTCGAGCACGCTGGAAGGCATAACGGCTAGTTTTTTCTTGATTCCAACGGCTCTATTTTTGTCTCTAACGGCTAGATTTTTGTTGGAACTCCCTCTAAAGCTATAAAATCAAGAGGAGAGCTAGGGAAGAGGGTATGGAAGTGGGAGAGAACATTTAGGAAAGAGATTTCAAAGAGATTACTTGGAAAATCTCCCATATGCACAAAAGGGCCATTCAAAGTAAAATAGAGAGAAGAAGAGCATCCAAGTGAATCCCAAAGCTTCCTCTCCATCCGTGTGCTGCCTTGGAGATCCTCTACTTCGTGCAAAATCAGAAGAGGGTCAAGTAAAGAAGAAGCCGAGCTCCTTCATCTTCAAAACTCGTTTGAAGGCTTCTCTTTACTCTATTTGTTTATATTGTTATATTTGCTTATTTAAGAAGCTTTGATTTGTTTTAAACCTTTAATTTAATATCTTGTAACTTGATTCAATCAAGGGATTGAATCAAGGGGTTAAGGTTTGTTGGTGAGCCAAAGGGAAAACCAACGGTGTTAGGTTTGTTGGTGAGCCGAGGGTAAAACCAACGTGTAAGGGTTCGATTGTGATCCCGGAAAAACAATCGGGGTGGTTCTAGTCGGTGAGCCTGGGAAAACCGACCGAGTTCGTTGTGCGCTCGTAAAACAACAAGTTGGGTTGTGAGCTTGTAAAACAACCGGCTGTAATCTATAGGATTATAGTGAAATTTCCAAGAGGTCTTGGGGAGTGGATGTAGGTGCTGGGGTGCACCGAACCACTATATGTTTGTTGTGTTTGTAATGCTTCTTGTCATTGTCTAACTTACATACTTACTCACTTAGATAAATTGCTTGCTTAACTATTATCCGCGAATTCTTTAGTTGCAAGCATATTCAATCAAGTCACAATCTATACATCAAACTGTTGCTAAGTTTAACTTTCACTGTACATCTATACAACTTAGCATAATTAATCAAAAACTTTCAGAAGTAGGTTAAAAGATTTAAAAGACCCAATTCACCCCCCCTCTTGGGTTGTATCTACTGGGCAACAAGTGGTATCAGAGCAGGTGCTCTAAGATTAATTATTGATCTCACGATCAAGAGCCAAAGATCATGACAACTCAAATAGATAGTTTTCTAGGAGAAGGACAATCAATTGATACACCTCCACTATTTAATGGCATAAACTATACACATTGGAAAATACGCATGCGCATTTTTATTCAATCACAAAACTATTATTTATGGAAAATCATAATAAATGACCTTCACACACTCTCTCAAACTATTAATGAAAAGGACTTAGCACAATTGAATGCTAATGCTATGAACATATTATATTGTGCTATTCATGAAACGAAGTTTAATGAAATTTCTGCATGCTTATCTGCTAAGGAGATCTGGGATACTTTAGAAAATATTTATGATAAATCTCAGATTAGTTCACATGTGCTTCAATTGCGTACTAACAATGAGATTGCAGAATCCTCCACAGTAGCCGAGTCGACTCCCAGTTTGTCCGAGTCGACTCCTAGAGAAGAACAGTCTGAAAGGCAGAGACACAGTCTTGAAGACCCTGTGAACGAGTCGACTCCAAGTAGTTCCGAGTCGACTCCCAAGTTAGCCGAGTCGACTCCGACAAGGCCCGAGTCGACTCCGAGGCAGAACAGTTCAAAAGACAGAGAATCATCTTTTAGGCCTCTGAGAACGAGACGTCTTCCGAAGATCTCGAGTCGACTCTCAAGTCAGTCGAGTCGACTCCAAGTAAGTCGACTCGAGGAAGAAAGAACAACAAAAAAATTAAAAAGCTTCCTAAAAACAAAGAAGAAGAGGAAGAAAGAAGAAAGAAAGAAAGAGATAAAAAGGAAGAAAGTTTTGACCAAGGAAGAGTCAAGTAAGGAAATGAAAGCTAGGAGCAACAATGATGATATTAGCTCCAAAGAACTACAAGAGGTAACTAACTTTTGCTTTATGGCACAAGAAGATAAGGTAAAATCTCAATCTACTTTTACATCAAATAATTTTCAAGAAGAATTTTCTTATGATGAACTTTTAAATGCTTTTCATGATTTGTATGGTGAATGTAGAAAATTAGCTATGAAAAATAAAAAACTTAAAAAGCTAAATTTGCAAATTTCAAAAGAAAGAAATTCTATTGCTGAAATACAAGACAAACTAAATTCTGAAAATGAAAGTTTAAGGTTAAATTCAGAACAATTGATTCAGAAAAATCAGTATTTAATTAAAGAAAATCAAAAGTTAAGCGAAGAAATTAACCAATCAAAATCTCTTATTAACAAATTCACTGTAAGTTCAGAGCGATTAAAAATGATGTTTGAAAGCCAATATGTTGCTTATGATAAATCAAAACTTGGCTTGACTCCTTTACTTAACAATAAATCTCTAGAGAAAAAGGTTATCAATTCACCAAGCAAACCATTAAATAAGATAACATATTTCAAACATGAAAAGAATGGACATAACAACTTTACCTATCGTTCTAACATAATTAAATCAAGTGGTAAAGTTATTACAATTAAACAAATTTGGGTTCCAAAAGGAACCATATGTCCTAACTCTTAAGGACCCAAGCAAGCTTGGGTACCCAAAATGAAAATATGAGGATGAAGACATAGGTGTGCCAAGATACCCATGGAACAAATAGAACTTTCATACAAATGGGTGTTCTAGACACACGTCAAAAAAAATGAAACTTAAAACATACTTATGAAAAGTAATTTTAAATAATAAAATAATAATAATAATGATGTGGAACAGGATCAATGCATGCAATCTAAAATTTCTTTTTTTTTTAATTAGATTTCAGCAATCCAATTCATAAACTATTAGCCAACTCAAATCTAACAGCTATCAGATGATTATATTAAAATCAAATTTACTGTAAGAAACTACCGACAATTGATCAGTTCCTTTAATAAATTTAGAAGAAGGATCGTTGTTGATTAGGAAATCAACACATAATTAGGGCACGTTGTTCTACTTTTAGTTTCCTGCTGTTAAGCATAAAAATTTGGGAACTTAACTGAACCCAATAACGACTTACTCAGAATTATAGTGGAAGGATCACACGGACACGATGCTCGAGTGAAGTCCTGGAAGAGGGAGGCAAGTCCAGGGTCCTGATTTGCTGACGGGTCGTCCTTCGTTGAGACGGATGGAGGAAATCGACAAGATCTGGAACAGAAGTCCTGGGTTAATTGAGGTAGCAGGATGTTTTGGAAAACAAAACACAATAATCTATTCAAAGGATAAATAATCCGGACGAAGATTCGTCGGATCGGAAAGGAGTCCGGGAGAGGGAATGGGGAGCCGGATGATGAGCGCCGCCTGCGCTAGAAGAAGTTGCGGAAGTCAGGGGACGCCGCGTTCACTTAGAAGAGAAGGATTTTAGAGAAGGAAGGAAGGTAGGTTCTTGGGATTGGACACCAAGCTCTTTCAAGCAATTCATCAAACAGCTTCTTCTCTATTCATTCATTTTCATTCCCCTTACATAACGAGATAAACCCCTTTTATAGGCAGGGCAACCAATTACATGATAAAGAAGGAATAAATGGACTCATAAACCGACTGATACATTGATGCATAGATGGGAAAATAAACGTTCCAAGGAATCGTGGAAGCTGGGAAGACTCGTGATGGAGAACACGACGTTGAAATGGATCGGGATGGCTTCTTCTTGGATGAGTAACGGCAGCGTTTAAGATCCCATGGCAACCGGCTGATATTTCCTTGAAACAGGGATGCCTCTTGGGCTTCAAAGAACGGCTGGAGGGCGTTGGAACCGGATGGGTTTCCTTCGGTTTTCCACCTCTTCATCTTCTTCGGCTGGAGCTGGGAGCGAATCGACTTGGGAAGAAGATGACTCGTCGGCTGGAGAACCGCCTTGCTTCGTTCTCCTCTTCGGGCACATCCGGCTGGAGCTGGGAGAGAACCGGCTTGGGGAAGAAGACGACTCGTCGGCTGGATTGCGATGGAACCTTGCTTCGTTGGGAAGGCGTGGTCGGCTGGCCTTTTCAGGAAACGTCTTTGGAAAAATAAAAAAATGGAACCCAGGCTGTGATGTGGGTCTTCCCATCGGCAGGCTTGGTGTCACCTGTTGGAGTCTTAACTACCATGGAATCTCATTGGATGAGGTGAACCGGGTGGTAGTTCTTTGGCTGGTTTATTTTGTATGTGGACTTTATTATGACATGGACTCAATACTACTTAGGCTGGAACGACATTGACTTGACTCAACATTACTTGAACTGGACTTGAATTGGATTGGACCTGACACGAACTTGACTTAAATAAATAACTAGAAAAATAAAAATAAAAACTGGACGACACAAGAAATGTGGACTAGCAGTCAAGCCAAAGTGATACTGGCTCATTGGTGTCCCCATCAATTCTCCCGGACTGGAGAAAATTCAACTCTGTTGAAGGAAGTTGTTTCTGGCTCTGATAGTGCTCAAGAATGTCTGGATCAATCTGCTGCAATTCCTCTCGGGTTATCCATGTGTCATCAGACTCTGGCCGACCGTGCCAACGAACTAGGTATCTCTGGTAGCCTTTCCTCCTAGTAGAAATAATCTGCTCGTCCAGGATCCTCTCAATGCGATCGTGTTTCTTGGAAAAGTTTGGCCGTGGACACTCAGGTAAGGGTTCACTCTCAAAGGAGGGACTAGGCTCAAATGGCTCACTGGGTATCGTTATTGGCTTTTTATACTTAACTAAATCAGAGATATTAAAGGTAGAACTAATGCCAAAATCTGGTGGTAAATCTACCACAAATGCATTTGATCCGATCTTCTTTAAAATTTTAAAAGGACCTGCTCCTCGTGCATGCAATTTCTTAACAGTTCCAGAAGGAAATCGTTCTGGTCTAATTCGTATCATAACATAATCACCTTCAGCTAAATCAGATGTCCGGCGATGTGAATCTGCTAATTGTTTATAAATTTGATTGCTGATATTTAGTTTTTTTATAATATCTTTATGCAGATCCCTAATATGTTGTGCAAATGACTCAGCTGACTCAGATGTCCTGGAATGCATGGGTAATGGAATGAGATCAACAGGTTTTCTAGGGTGTTGACCGTAAACAACCTCAAATGGACTCATGCCAATGGTTCTATTGACGGAACTATTATATGCGAATTCGGCTCGAGGTAGTAAAAGATCCCAAGTTTTCATATTTTCACCTACTAAACACCGAAGTAAATTACCCAAACTTCTATTTACGACTTCGGTTTGACCGTCAGTCTGAGGATGATATGCAGATGAAAATTTTAACTTTGTCCCCATTAGATGCCATAAAGTTTTCCAGAAATAACTGACAAACTTGACATCTCGGTCTGATACAATGGATTCGGGTAACCCATGTAGACGAACGATTTCGTTAAAATATATCCGGGCAACTTGAGAGGCATCGAAGGTTTTAGAACAGGGCAGGAAATGAGCCATTTTCGAAAATCTGTCTACAACCACAAAGATGGAGTCATGTCCCTTGGCAGTCCATGGTAATCCTAGAATAAAATCCATACTGACATCTTTCCATGGATATTCAGGTATTGGAAGTGGAGTGTATAATCCCGTATTCTGTCTTTGCTGTTTGGCAACAGCACAGATTCGACACTGAGCCACAATTTTGGCAACGTCGCGCTTCAAACTGGGCCAGTAGAATTGACGCTCTACGGCTTCAATAGTTTTGGCCTTCCCAAAATGACCAGACAATCCCCCAGCGTGTAATTCCCAAATTAAAAAATCTCGAACAGACGTATGCGGGACACATAATTTATTATTCAGGAAAAGGTACCTTTCTTGAAGGGAATACTTATCTACCTCTTTCGAAGTTCCTTGTTGGAGTGCAGACATGATTTTTCCAAAATCAGGACAGTTATCATATTCTTCTTTTAATTTCTCGAATCCAGTGACTTGAATACTGACTACTGATAACAGGTTTCCCTTTCGAGATAACGCGTCAGCAGCTCGATTTTCTACACCGGAACGATGTTTTAATACAAAAGTGTATGATTGTAAAAATTCAACCCATTTGCCATGTCTAGGATTTAATTTCTTTTGTGAACTAAGGAATCTGAGGGCTTCATGGTCTGAATATAAAATGAATTCTTGTGGTAGTAAGTAGTGCCTCCAGAATTTAAGAGTTTGAATTATGCCATAAAATTCCTTATCGTAGGTGGAGTATTTGCGCCTGGTTTCATTTAGTTTTTCACTAAAATAGGCCACAGGGTGTTTGTCTTGACTTAGGACTCCACCAATTCCTACACCTGATGCGTCACATGCGACTTCAAAGACTTTAGAAAAATCAGGAAGTCGTAACACAGGTGCACTGGTCATTAAAGTCTTTATCTCCTCAAAAGCGCGATTACTAGCCTTAGTCCACTCAAAGGCTCCCTTACGAATACAATCTGTAATTGGTGCCATGATTGTGCTGAATCCCTTAATAAATCTACGGTAAAAGGTGGCTAACCCATGAAAACTTCTTACTTCATGCACATTCTGGGGTGCGGGCCAATTCTTGATTGCACTCACCTTTTCAGGATCCACAGATAGTCCATCTGGAGTCACAACAAATCCTAAGAATGTAACACGTGTAGTCATAAACTCACATTTCTTAAGGTTGATAAATAGGCTTTCGGATCTAAGCGTCTGGAAAACTTGCCGAAGGTGGTCTAGATGTTCCTCCTCTGTTTTACTGTAAATGAGGATGTCGTCAAAGTAGACAACAACAAATGTTCCCATGAAAGGTCGTAGTACTTGAGTCATTAGTCTCATGAAAGTGCTGGGAGCATTTGACAGACCGAATGGCATTACTAACCACTCATATAGTCCATCCTTTGTTTTAAATGCGGTCTTCCACTCGTCTCCTGGTCTGATTCTAACCTGATGGTAGCCACTTTTAAGATCAATTTTAGAAAATATATTCGATCCAGAGATCATATCTAGCATGTCGTCTAGTCGGGGAATCGGAAATCGATATCGTATTGTGATCTTGTTAATTGCCCGACTATCAATACACATTCTCCAAGTTCCATCTTTTTTAGGAGTTAAAAGGGCAGGTACGGCACATGGGCTTAAACTTTCCCTAATGAATCCTTTTCTTAGGAGTTCTTCGACTTGACGTTTCAACTCGGCATGTTCGGTAGGGTTGAGCCGATAGTGAGGGGAATTTGGTAGGGTCGCTCCTGGGACTAGGTCTATTGCGTGTTGTATGTTCCTCATAGGTGGTAGTGGATCAGGAAGTTCCTCTGGGGCGATTTCCTCAAATTCTTTAAGAAGACTAGTCATTTCTTCTGGAATTGGGCTTGTTTCTTTCAGACTAACTTCTTTAACAGCTAAAACCCACACAGAAGGGCTTTCTTTGATGTCTCTTTCTAGTTCTTTTGCGTTGATCAAGTGTAATCCCTTGGGTTGTTCTTCCTCTTTTGGTTTTATTGGGTTACTATCCTTTGGTTTTTTTGGTGGTGAAGGGTATAGTGTGATTTTCTTGCCTTTGTGCATGAATGAGCAAGTATTTGTTCGACCAAGAAGTGTGGCATTTTGATCGAATAACCAAGGTCGTCCTAAAATAATGCTGCCGACGTCCATGGGAAGAACGTCGCACCAAATTTCTTCCTGGTAAGATTGAAATTTAATGGGTACCTTGCAACGGTATCTAACAGGTATGGATGAAGTGTCTAGCCAGGCGACCTTGTAGGGACTGGGGTGGTCGACGGGTGTTAGCCCAAGCTTGAAAATCGTATCAGTGGAAACTGCGTTGATGCAACTTCCACTATCAATGATAATTTTACAGACCTTGTTCTCATTGTTTATGTAGGTATGAAAAATTGTAGTTCTTCGCCAATCTTCACATTCCTTTGGTTGTGTCAGGGTACATCTTAGTACGTTTATCCTAACTTCAGGTTCAGTTTCTTCAGTGAAATTTGGTTCATCGAATCCCTCGGCTAATTCAGGATCAGCTATGTGAATTTCTTCGTCTTCTACAATTTCCCCAGGGTGTTCCTCTTCGATCTCTCCAATATGTAGGGCACGAGAAGGGCACTGGTTTGCAAAATGTCCAATTCCATGACAGTTGAAACATCTACCCCTTGAGCTACTCTCCCTACGTCCTTCATTCAGGGTGCCTTTGCCTCGGTCTTCTTTCCTGGGTGGAGGAGCAACTAATGGAGGTCTAGTGGTTGAAGTTGGATTTGGATTAGTTCTGGGGACTTGGTGTGGTTCGGGTCTAGGACCTAGTATACTCGAATTTCTAGGTTCACTGGGTCGAGTGATTGGCATTCTTTGGAATCTCTCATAATCCTGAGCTAATTGATATGCCTGCTCTAGACTATAGACCTCTCGCATGAAAAGCTCTCGTTGGATGTCATTTCTTAACCCGGCACGAAATCGGGAAAGGGTGACAGAGGGATCCTCATTGACATGACATCGCATGAGATACTCATCAAACTTGGCGATGTAGTCAGTGACGGATTTGTTTCCCTGGGTCAAGGTCTGCCATTGATCCAGGAGGCGTTGTTGATAGGAAGTGGGAAGATATTTCTCCCTGAGTTTATCCTTCATTTCATCCCAGGTTCGGATGGGTTCCTGTCTCCTATGTAGAATTAGACGTTCCACATTCTGCCAATAATATTTGGCTTGACCGAGAAGCCTCATTTTTGCAAATCGAATTTTTCGCTCTTCAGACATGTCGTACCATTCGAAATAATGATTCATATCTGACTCCCAGTCAAGATACTCATGAGGATCCATGCGGCCTACGAAGCTGGGTGCCTCAACCCTGACACTTCGAAGTATACGGTCATCGATGTCACGGTGATCATTAAGAGGTTGATTTATGGGATCACGACCTCTTTCATTGTGATGGGGCCTTTCTCTGGGATAGTCATCTAGTGGACGATTGTGATTTCTGTCAAAGTTTTGCCTATTTCTGGGATAGTCATTGACATGTTGGTGGTTCCGATCAAAGAGTGGGTGATCAATTCTTTCTCTTGGGTTATTGGCTAGGGATGGGCTACCCCTATCTTGGTATTCTTCTAAGGCATCGACTCGGGTACATAACCTTCCTAGCTTCTCATTAATTTCTCTAAGGATTGAGCTGATGTCAGGGTCCATCCCACGACTGGACTCAGGCTCGTCTGGTTGATAACTAGTTCCGGATCTGGTAGTCATGGAGTTTGAGTAGCTTTTCTTTGAATTTTTTTTTTTTTTTTTTTTTTTTACACAAACACCCTAATACAGTAAAACTAAAACATGCATCACCCAACAATTTCTAAGGTTTTTCCTAAAAATTCTAGACAGCTCCTAACTGGGTTGAAGAGTACACTTAAGCCTCCAATCCGGTCTAATAACCTAGTCGACCAGGTAAGCTCCCAGGTAAGTGGAGGGGTCACGTTGCATGTAGCAAAGGTCCCACTTAAAACCCACTTTTCTCGAACAGAAACTGTCTCCCTTTAATCACTTAAAGGGACAAAGCTTGCCTAGACATCGACCGGGATCATAGAGCGAAATTGGTGCAACTTTCAGTGGTCTTCGTCCTATTGAGCTCGATTATCCTTAGGGTCCAACGTCTAGTTGATTTTAATTAGGCTTAGGATATTTATGCACTGGGATGATTTTTGGGCTAAGGACGAGTGATGAAATCCCGACCTTATCTTGTTAATGGGTTCAGCCCTTAGATTATTTTATGCAAATGCTTATATGCAACAATCAAGAAAATTTTTATCATTTTATGTCATGTCATTAAATTGCATTTGAATAGTTGATCAAGCAAACTAGCTAAAAACTTTTAATCTTAAAGTTGATGTCCCAAATAAACTATACTCAGAAAAGGATGCGGAAAGATTAAAACTGGTGCCTAGTAATTCTAAGATCTGCACTAATGCATGAAAATGGTGCCCTAATAAACCGTGCTCTGATACCAAAATTGATGTGGAACAGGATCAATTCATGCAATCTAAAATTTCTTTTTTTTTTAATTAGATTTCAGCAATCCAATTCATAAACTATTAGCCAACTCAAATCTAACAGCTATCAGATGATTATATTAAAATCGAATTTACTGTAAGAAACTACCGACAATTGATCAGTTCCTTTAATAAATTTAGAAGAAGGATCGTTGTTGATTAGGAAATCAACACATAATTAGGGCACGTTGTTCTACTTTTAGTTTCCTGCTGTTAAGCATAAAAATTTGGAAACTTAACTGAACCCAATAACGACTTACTCAGAATTATAGTGGAAGGATCACACGGACACGATGCTCGAGAGAAGTCCTGGAAGAGGGAGGCAAGTCCAGGGTCCTGATTTGCTGACGGGTCGTCCTTCGTTGAGACGGATGGAGGAAACCGACAAGATCTGGAACAGAAGTCCTGGGTTAATTGAGGTAGCAGGATGTTTTGGAAAACAAAACACAATAATATATTCAAAGGATAAATAATCCGGACGAAGATTCGTCGGATCGGAAAGGAGTCCGGGAGAGGGAATGGGGAGCCGGATGATGAGCGTCGCCTGCGCTAGAAGAAGTTGCGGAAGTCAGGGGACGCCGCGTTCACTTAGAAGAGAAGGATTTTAGAGAAGGAAGGAGGGTAGGTTCTTGGGATTGGACACCAAGCTCTTTCAAGCAATTCATCAAACAGCTTCTTCTCTATTCATTCATTTTCATTCCCCTTACATAACGAGATAAACCCCTTTTATAGGCAGGGCAACCAATTACATGATAAAGAAGGAATAAATGGACTCATAAACCGACTGATACATTGATGCATCGATGGGAAAATAAACGTTCCAAGGAATCGTGGAAGCTGGGAAGACTCGTGATGGAGAACACGACGTTGAAATGGATCGGGATGGCTTCTTCTTGGATGAGTAACGGCAGCGTTTAAGATCCCATGGCAACCGGCTGATATTTCCTTGAAACAGGGATGCCTCTTGGGCTTCAAAGAACGGCTGGAGGGCGTTGGAACCGGATGGGTTTCCTTCGGTTTTCCACCTCTTCATCTTCTTCGGCTGGAGCTGGGAGCGAATCGACTTGGGAAGAAGATGACTCGTCGGCTGGAGAACCGCCTTGCTTCGTTCTCCTCTTCGGGCACATCCGGCTGGAGCTGGGAGAGAACCGGCTTGGGGAAGAAGACGACTCGTCGGCTGGATTACGATGGAACCTTGCTTCGTTGGGAAGGCGTGGTCGGCTGGCCTTTTCAGGGTCTTTGGAAAAATAAAAAAAATGGAACCCGGGCTGTGATGTGGGTCTTCCCATCGGCAGGCTTGGTGTCACCTGTTGGAGTCTTAACTACCATGGAATCTCATTGGATGAGGTGAACCGGGTGGTAGTTCTTTGGCTGGTTTATTTTGTATGTGGACTTTATTATGACATGGACTCAATACTACTTAGGCTGGAACGACATTGACTTGACTCAACATTACTTGAACTGGACTTGAATTGGATTGGACCTGACACGAACTTGACTTAAATAAATAACTAGAAAAATAAAAATAAAAACTGGACGACACAAGAAATGTGGACTAGCAGTCAAGCCAAAGTGATACTGGCTCATTGGTGTCCCCATCAAATAATAATAATGAAATCAGTAAACCTTGCATTTCATCATTATTTTTGCTTTAGTATTTGATTAAAATATGAATTGCAAGTATTGACCAATTTTGTGATATAGAAAATACTTTTGGAAATATAATCAAATCACTTCATTTTATAGTATACTTTACTCACTATTGGATAAGTTGCTAAAAGATTAATCAATTTATTAAGAATAACTCTATGAATTCTCTATATGCTTGATTGAGAGTTTTTATCCATGGCATTATTGTTTATTGATCATAGATATGATAATGTGTACTTGGTGTGCTTTTGAATATATGCACTATGAATACCAAGATTAAAGAAACCATCTTTGGCATATAAAATCAACTCATGCTAGTATGTACTTAATCTCAAAAGACCTTGCCATTGGCTTACTTAGATTATCTTCTGAAAGGTCAAAGTTTACTATGCATGTTAACTAAGGAAACAAACAAGAATCAATTTCTAAATCTAAAGATGTTGTTTCCATCACTAAGTTTTCAAAAGCTTGCATTGGATTTGTTCTTGGCAAATAAAATTGAAGAATTTTCTGTATTTGCTAAATCCTGTAAAAGTGTTTCAAATGAAAAAGGTTTCCAAACTGTGAAGATAAAGAGTATCATGGCACAGTGTAGAAAACCAAAATCCTGATAAAGTTTATACAGAAATTAATTATTTCAGCACCAAGGACACCTTAAGTAAAATAGGGTTAATAGAATTCTTGAAGAAATGAAAAAGACAATTGTGTATGATAGTCATCTACTTAAATGATTTTTAAAAGCTATCATCACTGCTTGTCATACATATGATTTCTATTAGATCTATTTTTTATGAAAACTTCTTTTTGTTCTTCTGAAAAATAGAAAATGAACTATTGCATATCTTTCAGTCGTACACGTTATGCTTGATATGTTCTTATGAAAATAATGCCAAATCTGATAAAGCTATTTCCATTCTTGGATATCATTCATCAAGCAATGCATATAGAACATTCAATGAAAAGATTCGAGTTGTAAAAATATCAATTCATTTTATTCTTTATGAGACTAATGATTAATTATCAAGAAACTGAAATTAAAATTATATATGTATATGGTTAATCTGTTGCATATAACAATCTGAAAACTTGTTAATAATTAGAACCAAATTGAGTTTTTCAGAAATGGACTTAATAAAGAAAAATTGATGACTACTAAAAGACTAAATTAAGAAAAGATGAAATAAATCTTAAGAAAATTCTTGCATGATTAGAAGTAAAGATCACCATTATCATTTGCTTGCTTTATGAGCTTTATATTCTATCAAATGAATGTGTAGAATACACTCCTAGGTGCTTATTAACAAAGATATATGTTAAATAACCACCATATTTGAAAACACTCATTACAAATATGATAAAGCAATATATAATTTGGAACAAGCATCAAAAGCAGGATATAAAAGCTTAAGTAACCTTTTTTTTATAGAAACTAATAGTGATAAATCTATGCATCAAAAAGAAGAATTTGTGATATCTTATTTGCTCAAGGTATGCATTGATGACATCATTTTTGGTTCTACTAATGAAGAGTTATATGAAGATTTTACTAAGCTCATGCAAGGTGAGTTTGAAATATGTATGATGAATGAATTAACATCTTCTCTCAAACTCCAAACTAAGACAAACAAGAAAGGTGATCTTCATTGACCAAAGTTAGTCCACAAGAAAACTCTCATAGAAGATTGGCATGAAGAAGGTATGTCTATGATCCCATCTTGTAGAATTTGAAAAGAATGAGCAAAGTTGATCTATTGTTTTAAAGCTGTATTGAAGCATGATAGAATAATTATTTTATCATACAGCTCGTAGACCAGATTGTATTCTCATTATGCTACCTTGTGCAGGACTTCAATCTAACTTTAATGAATCATATTTTATTGATAACAAATAAATCATAATCTGAATTTTGATAGAAACAATTGTTTAAGATAAGTTGATTAAAACTTAGCTAGCATGTCTTGTTGATAATTATCTTAAGCAAATAGAATCTAAGCTAAATTGATTCTAAAAATAAAAAAAAAATTTTTTTTTTTATTTGACCTTGATGAATCTTCCTATTGCCTCACATGCTTGTCCTTGAACCATCTTGGTTAATGAAACTATCTCTTTAGTTCAAGTGACATGTGCTTGCTTATATTTAGGCAATCTCTTGAGTAAAGTGATTCAACATTTGATTATTGTCATATCTTATATTGAGTCATCTAGTTAAGAAATATGTTGAATGAATATTTTGTATCTTAAAGAAACTAAAGACTTTCTTTCAAGAAAGAAAAGGAGTTTGTTAATAATGCAGGATCCTTGAGCAAGAAAATGAGAGATTTCAACTTGAAGGACACCTCCACATAAGATACAATAAACATTCACATGCAAACAAGAGAGAGGATCTTCTTCAGCCAAAAGTTCACACATAAGAAATCTAGTTTGGCTTGAAGAATATATAATGAATAGGTAATTTTAGATATCTTTCTCATAAATTAATTGAGCAAAGTCAATAACTTAAATCTTATTATGGCATGATTAAATTCTTTAATTATTAATTTTTGATATCATGTCTATATGTGTATTGACTGACTTATACTTTTAGAAACTATTTCATGGTTTGCCCAAACTAAATTATTTCTTTGACTATATCATAACCATGAAATACACAAGTATATGCTTAAAATTTTGATGTAAAATAACTTGTGAGAGGTTATGAATCTATGAGCATAATAAAAATGTTGTTTGCATGATATACATATATATGATACATAAGATTAACTCTTTATTCTGCTCCTTCATGTAAATTACTTGAGAATAACAAAAAGAGAGAGAGATAAAGAAAAGAAAATGGATATTATTCAAGAGAAGTAAAATCTAAGTAAAGGCAAATACTTCAATCTTAAGGAAAAGCAAAACAAACATAATATATTCGGCACATTTGTGAGACTTGTGTGAGCATTCTTTTGGAAGGGATAAAATCCATAATTAATTACACTTAAACAGGAAAAGTTTGAAGTAAACATTTTAATCTTTCTATATTTCTCATCATAGGGATGGTGCCAATGGGGAGGCTAGTGGTAGTACCCGGCACTATTTGACCCAACTATTCGGTGTAGGGCATATTAGGGACGGCACAAGAGGGAGGCTAGTGGTAGTACCTCGTGCCCCTTCCCAACTCCACCGGATAGGGGGCAAATAGAGTATAGAGCATAAGAATGTAAAAATGAAAGACAAAGTTAATGAAAGTATATAAGAAGAATCAAGTCATTTTGATCCTTGATATGCTTACTCTTAATATTCTAATACATGAGTTAACACATAATATATTTTGCATATGGCATGATGCTTTGAATTTTGGGTTCTCAATATTTTGTAATGCTCCATGCTTGGACAATTTGATTGAATGTTTGGAATACTACATAAATTTTTTTTTTGTTTGGTATTATTGAAAAGAAATTTCAGATTTGTCATTCACAATCATCATTAAAATCTGAAAGTTGAATAAATTTGTAAAAAAGAGAAGAGAAGGATATCTCTATTTAGGCAAAATGAATTGAGTTTGTTTTATCCTTCAACTTGATTAACTTTGGTATATAATGTGCTAACTCATACCAAAACTCAACATAAATACAAATATTCTGAATATGCTTGAAATATGTGTTTTCAATCGTAATGATTTAAGATGAGCTATAATGTGGACGATACATATCTCAAATTATGATTTTGAAAGCCTCTATTGAAAATCCTATGTAATTCAGAATCTGATTTTGTATAAAAGCTTAAACTCCATATGATTTCTAAATAAAGTCTTAATTTAAGAAAAACAGAATTAATTTTGATGCCTTGGTTGATTGCTCCGATACGCATCCGAAACATATCATTTCTTATCTTCAAAGTATACTAATATTGGTCTAAATGATGTGTCTGTCAATGATCTTGATTGCAAGCAAATATTTTTAAATATATGATTTTATTTTGATATTAAAAATATTTATTGTGATTCATGTATACATTGCTGAAAAACTGTGATTAAGAAATTGAGTTCTATAAATATACATACCTCAATGATCATGTTTTTCTCTCCTACATTCTTAAAGACTTCAATCAGAATATATATATATAGAGTGAATGATCTTAAAGCTAGAAATATTTCAGCTCACTCAAATGATTCTAAAAGAAAGAAAATGTAAATGCTTTTGAAAGAAACTGAGCTTCAAATGAATCATTTTCTGACTAATATTTCTATACATTTTCTCTAAGATTAGGAGAAAGCATAACTTGTTCTTAAAGAATTAAAAAGAGTGATTGCTATAAATTTTGAACAGTTCTAGATTACTCTACATTCTCGATATCATAGAATTTCAGGTTTATTCACGCTTGTCAGTAAAATCTGAAATTCAACAAAAGAAAAGAATGATTAAAGAGGAATGCATCTTTTGAGGGGGAGCTTTAGATTCTTATCCTAAAGTTACTTTAATGCATACCTTGATTTTTATGAACCTCCTTATATAGCAAGACTTGCTTTAATTATATAATAAGTTTATACCTTGAGATGAGTTCTATAAAGGAAGTCCTATCTCAAACCTTGAGTCTTATGAAAATAAGCTGAAACTTATAGAAAATATATTTTTGAGATTGACAATTTTATTGAACATTATCTTCAAATTCTAAACTTTTAAATGGAATGATCAATTAAGGGGGAGAAAGAAAATTTTTTACGATACACCTTGAGGCTTGTTATTTGGTTAGTATGTCTTATGCATCAATCATGAACCAAATTGCAATTCAAATAGTTGATCTTAAGAGCCTCTAATCTAATGAAAAAGGGGAAGAATAACGTGTTGAATTTTCTTGAGTATCTCTTAGAAAATCTATTTTGGAATTCACTAATGAGTCCTAATTAGCTTGCTCTTTAGAACTTCAATTTTGTGCCAATTCATATTTTTATATATATATCAAATTGTGCTTATTTTCCAAAGGAATAAAAGAAAGTTTGTAAAAGAGCTCTAAGATGTATCAAAAACTGCATGAATTCATATTTTGGTATTTGTGCCCCAATGCTCTTATTATCATAAAAGAACTTTGAAGTCATTAAAAATTAATGATCCAACATGATGATATGTCTTTCAAGTATATAAGTTTTGATCTTTTACTCTAAAAATTAATTAAATTGCTCTCATGTTGATAAAATACTTAATAGATTGGGCAAAAGATCTTAAATGAACAAGCTTTCATACTTATTATTGAAGAGAGGTTAAATTTCCACTCGAACTTTCTTTGAATATCATTCGTGGTACTTCTTGAATTAACTTAAGAAAGATTCTACCTACACTTGATTAGAAAACTATCTGTGGTATCAAATTAGAAAACTTCTTTAAATCACATTCGATATGTTCTGCTCTGAAATTATCTTAATTGGCTCTGATCTATGCTCATTAATCTGATTCTAATATTATTGCCTTGAGTTATATGATTCATATCCTTGCAATAATTTGACATGCAAATCAGAGTACAATAAGGAAAAGAAATATTTGAGTATTCTTATCTTTGTGCTTAATGTTTCATTATCTTTTTGATGTTGTCAAAAAGGGGGAGAAATATCTAAGTATATGCTCATAATGCTTTGTGTTTTGTATTGAACACCAACTCAGCTTAAATTGAAATAGGTTGATTGTGTTAAGCTGATTAAATCTAAAGCATCATCATGAAGTATGTTTTAAATATATATGTTTTCTACTTCATGCAACTCAGCTATGTATTACATGTTTTCTACTTCATGCAACTCAGCTATGTATTACTTCTAGAAAACAATATCTTTTATATTGCATACACTCCAAGTTTTGTCATCATCAAAAAGGGGGAGACTGATGACCCAAAGATTGATTCAAAGATTGATTTTGATGATCACAAAACCTTGAAGTATAAATACTAATGTTTGTGTTGCAAGGAGAAAGATATTTATTTTGCAAGGAACATAGCAAGTTGGAAGAACACAAGAAGGCCTCCAAAGCTCTCAAGAAAAGTTGGAAGAAAGCTACAATTTATTGGCCCAAGTTTCAAGTTCAAAGAATTCAAGTTGAAGGAGCAAATTCAAAGAAAAATTCAAAAGAATAGTCCTCGAGTCGACTCCTGGAAGTTTAGAGTCGACTCTGGCACTCTAGAGTTTCAAGAAACAGTTCTCGAGTCGACTCCGATACTCTACGAGTCGACTCCGACTGAGAACAAACAAAAAGACAGAGAGTTGATTTTCAGCGCTACAGTGATCTCGAGTTGACTCCAACTTCAGCGGAGTCGACTCCCAGCTACAGTGCCGGCAGACTACTATTCACAGGTTGACTCTTGTTTCAGCCGAGTCGACTCCTACTTCAGCCGAGTCGACTCGAGCACGCTGGGAGGCATAACGGCTAGTTTTTTCTTGATTCCAATGGCTCTATTTTTGTCTCTAACGGCTAGATTTTTGTTGGAACTCCCTCTAAAGCTATAAAATCAAGAGGAGAGCTAGGGAAGAGGGTATGGAAGTGGGAGAGAACATTTAGGAAAGAGATTTCAAAGAGATTACTTGGAAAATCTCCCATATGCACAAAAGGGCCATTCAAAGTAAAATAGAGAGAAGAAGAGCATCCAAGTGAATCCCAAAGCTTCCTCTCCATCCGTGTGCTGCCTTGGAGATCCTCTACTTCGTGCAAAATCAGAAGAGGGTCAAGTAAAGAAGAAGCCGAGCTCCTTCATCTTCAAAACTCGTTTGAAGGCTTCTCTTTACTCTATTTGTTTATATTGTTATATTTGCTTATTTAAGAAGCTTTGATTTGTTTTAAACCTTTAATTTAATATCTTGTAACTTGATTCAATCAAGGGATTGAATCAAGGGGTTAAGGTTTGTTGGTGAGCCAAAGGGAAAACCAACAGTGTTAGGTTTGTTGGTGAGCCGAGGGTAAAACCAACGTGTAAGGGTTCGATTGTGATCCCGGAAAAACAATCGGGGTGGTTCTAGTCGGTGAGCCTGGGAAAACCGACCGAGTTCGTTGTGCGCTCGTAAAACAACAAGTTGGGTTGTGAGCTTGTAAAACAACCGGCTGTAATCTGTAGGATTATAGTGAAATTCCCAAGAGGTCTTGGGGAGTGGATGTAGGTGCTGGGGTGCACCGAACCACTATATGTTTGTTGTGTTTGTAATGCTTCTTGTCATTGTCTAACTTACACACTTACTCACTTAGATAAATTGCTTGCTTAACTATTATCCGCGAATTTTTTAGTTGCAAGCATATTCAATCAAGTCACAATCTATACATCAAACTGTTGCTAAGTTTAACTTTCACTGTACATCTATACAACTTAGCATAATTAATCAAAAACTTTCAGAAGTAGGTTAAAAGATTTAAAAGACCCAATTCACCCCCCCTCTTGGGTTGTATCTACTGGGCAACAAAAGGCATCTTTTTTATTCATATTATTATTGTGTCTATGAATCGTCCAAGGAATTAATAAGATGATGATGCATATTCTCAAAAGTTGAGAATTTGAGCCATGTATCATTAGTGATTAATTTCTAAACGCTTCTGATCGATGGATCATCACGAGGACGGTGATCGATCCGATGAGATCAGTGCACACATTACTTTTCCTATGGATGGACGAGACTCGAGTCCACGGTGTAGGGACACTGAAGTAATAGTGCAGGTGCTGATAGAGTAGATGCCCTATAAGCCAATCATTTGATGGATTTCTCTTTGTAATCCTCCAAATCATGTACTTTGACACTCGATATATATCAATAAAGGCATTGTGTTTCATCATTTGCTACTTATCTATTTTATTATTGGATGATGAACCCCATAAATTAGGACATTGGTTTTAGGGTTATGATGAGATCATACCAGTGAGACCTAAAATCCTAAAATCCTAATTTAGAATATTTCCAGTCAAATTGGTATATTGAGTTGGGGATCAATATTACCGGAAAGACTGGCACATCTTATGTATGCTCAATGTAGAGAGTGATTGATCTCACAATCACTTGTGTGAGACACTAATACAAAGATGCGGGTGCTCATTAGAGGAATGAGTTCACTGACCAGCCATGAGAACATCTTATGGATTCTTACTTAATTATCAAAAGATGGTTCTCATAGTGGGAGTTGTGCAAGTGATCCTTAGACCTGAGATCACCATGGTACCTTGTGCACTTGAAGCTATGTTTTGGTTTACCCTCATTCACGACATTGCGTTGTGTACGGGGTATTCTGGATATGGTGGATTTTGTACGAAGGTTGTTGATGAGAGCACAAAAGTGCGACCTACATGTCACCTAAATTAGTATTATTGCTAACCGATAATGATAAATTCACTGGATTAATATTATATTTGGGTTTGGCACAGATTTTCATAAATTAGAGATAAAATGCACATTAAGTACAAATTTGACTAAAAAAGGATCCCTTCCCAGATCTGACCCGGTTGAAGATCGGGACGGGTCCGAGTCGGGTTTGGGTCCGAATCGGGTCCATTTCTTTTGTGCTTTTTGAAAATAATTTTGGGCAAATCTAAATTTGCCATAAGGTGCTGGGTGACCCATGACTTGAAAGAATTGCACTTGACCTCCAGCCAGAATAGATGACCCAAAATTTCATATCATACTATATGACTAATCGGATGGAACTTGATGTCTCCCATATCCTCCCAGCCGTCCGCACGCATCACAAAGCTCCCAGCTCCTCCCTCCTTCCGCGTTCAAGATCCACCGCATCCGTGACACACCTCTGCACCCACGGATCCATGTCCTTCCCGTGGTCCCGTTCTTCAACGCCTCAGCCCGCCAGCCAGCCACACCTTCCGCTCCTTCCCAGCAACCAAAGAAGGAAGTCCTTCCGCGTGCCAGCCACCGTGCCAGCAACGCCCGAAATCCCATCATCCCGAAATTCCAGCACCCGAAGAAGGAAGCCCTAGCCGTGATCCAATCTCCGGCGATCCCGCACCGCGTTCCCACCTTCCGTTTCAGCTCCCAGCATCTTTCCTCTTCCGCTTTCAATCTCCTCCACGGATCATGCCAAGATCGCTCCTCCTCCGCCTCGCAGCCGTCCATCTCACCGCATCCAGCTCCTCCCAGCAGCTGTCCACGAAGCTTCCGCCCGTGATCAGCGATCCAGCCTGCTCCCAGCGCCCGGATCTCGTCCGTGATCGACTCCTCCCCGCGTCCTCACCGCGTCTGCCATCTCCCTTCCGCATCAGGCGTCCGTCCGCGGCTATAAGAAGAGAAGGAGAAAGAGGGAAGGGGGAAGTGCTCGGTTGGGGGTTGAGGCCAAGAACCAGAGAAGGAGGAAGTGCTCGATTGGGGGTGGAGGCCAAGAGAGAAGAGGGTTCGGTTGGGGGAAAGAAGAAAGAAAGAAAACAGAGCTTGCTCTGTTTTCGGGAAAGAAAAGAAAAAAGAAAAAAAAAGAAGGAAGGGAGGAGTATTCTATTAGTTTAGTTTGAGTTTAGCTCTTTTTAATTCATGAGAGCAATGTATTTTTTTGTTTTAGTTGTACTTTAGTTGAAAGTTTTTTTTTGAGAAGTATATTTTGAGTTTGAAAGCATATTGTTCTTATTTTTAGTTTCATTTTAGGTTTTGTTTTGAGTTTTAATTTTTGAGAGTTCATTCGGGTAGAAAGTTATATTTATTCTGCAATTTTAATTTCTGTTCTGCAATCCATTAAATCCTCTTTCATGCAATCTATATTTCAGTCTGCAATTTTCCTAACACTGTTTTCATCCATTTTAATTTATGTCAAAGCTTTAATACATGAATGCTCTTTCAATCTCACTACCTGTCTTGTAGTTAATTTCAATTAGAAAACATTCTCTGGTAGTCCAGGGAATCATTCAACATCTCCAACGTAAGGTTTTTCTTTCGTTATTCAAAAAAATCGATTTCGAATCCAAGTGAATGTTTTTATTTTTAAGTAACTTCAATCGCCTCCCTGTGGATCGACCTCTTACAACCACTATTCTTCGAGTAGAACAGGTAAGAGTAGAATTAAATTTAAACTTTGTTCGTCGGTTCTAACAACGATCTGTCTAGCGTATTTTTAGGTAGACAGGAAAGGACGAACAAAATTTTGGCGCCGTTGCCGGGGAGGCAAATCGAGAAGCAAGAACGATCACGAAGATCAAATCAAATTTTGGATGCCCGGAGTAAACGCACTCCGGTAGTAAGTTTTTATTTTTATTAATTTTTCTTATTTTGATTATTTTAGTAGTAATTTCGTAGTTATTAAATTCTGAAATTTGAAATTCGTAATTAAAGTTTTCTAAACAAAGAAAGTAAAAAAAAAAATTTAAAAAAAAAATTTAAAAAAAAAATCAAGAATTCAAAAATCAAAATTTGAATTCTGTGATCGAAATTTGAAATTTAAATTTAAAAAAAAGTAAAAAAAAATTAATTAAATTCAAAAAATATATATTATTTTTGCTAGTAATTGATAGGGTGAAATCCCCCGAGGTGATCATACCTCTATTGGGGCTCCTCACGGAGTAATCTCCAGAGCTTATTCAACGGGTATTCGGAGATTGACTGACGCATAAGGATTAGTTTTAGTCTACATTCAAGTTATTCCTATATAAAAATTAAAAAAAAACAACATAAAATTTAAAAAAAAATAAGAAAAATAAAAAAAAATTGCTTGCTCATTTAATCAATACAACCTAATGACATTGCATAAACTTTAAAAAAATATTGATTATTTGCTACATTTAGTATTAAGCATTTGCATAAAGTAATTAAGGGCAAAACCCATTAAAAAGATAAGGTCGGGAAGTCATTACCTGTCCTTAGCCCAAAAATCACCACCTTGTATACTTATCCTAAGCCAAATTAAATTAAAATCAAATTAGACGTTGGCCTTAGGGTTTTCGAGCTCAATTAGGCTCTTGGAAAGAAGCGGCTGAAAGCCACTCCAGTGAGAATTTAGTAATTGGTGATGTCTAGGAAAGTTTTACAACAGTGAGAACTGTTACGGGTATTGTGGTATTGGTGTATCCCTTCTGGCACCACCACACACCCCGGGACTTTCCTGGTCACTGATTACTGGATTGCTTAACTGGTAAGCTCAAGCTTAATCTGAAAGGGAGATTAGGAGCTGTCTAATCTAGGAGAGAATTTCAGGAACTTTTTAACCTGATACATCTCTGTGCAACTAGATTTAAGAAGCTACTAAATCTCACTTAGTTCTAAGACTAATAGGGTCAAATTGTTGTGTGGTGTTGATTGTGGTCATCTGTGTCTAGCTCTTCTCTTCTTTTAGGATTTTGTTCATTGTAGGAGTCAAATCTAATGAAGTGTTGATAATGTATGCATGGTAGAAGGTCATTAAGGGATAAGTTAACCCCATTTGATCCTGAGATTGACAGAACTTTTCATCACAACTTGCGAACTGTAAACCAACTGTCAATCTCTACAATGGGTGAACACATTAGAACTTTGAATGAGTAATTCGCACCCGCATCCGCTAGTCCCCCTACTTGCATAGTATTACCAATTAATAATGCAGCCCAATTCGAGATTCGGGCTGCAACAATAAACATGTTACCCAAGTTTTATGGGTTCGAGAGTGAACAACCCTACATTCATTTAAACAAATTTTTGACAATCTGTCAAATGTTTAGAAATCAAAATTTAGATGAAGAGGGTATTAAATTAAGGTTATTTTCCATGACTTTAGAGGATCGTGCTGCTGCATGGCTGTATTCCCTAGCTTCAAATTCCATCACATCTTGGGAACAACTATCTAGGAAATTCATGGCTAAGTTCTATCCCATGGTAAAAACTGAAAAAATTAAAGATGCCATCAGAACTTTTAGAGGAAAATCTGAGGAGGAATTTTCCCAACTATGGGAAAGATTCCATGATCTTTTGGTCAAGTGCCCCCACCATGGGCTCGACAAGGCTGATCTAGTACATTTCTTTTACAAAGGACTACCTCCGGCACATAGAAACATGATTGAGTCCATGCACAAGGGTAGGTTCATGGACCAAACCCCGGATCAAGCCTATGAATTTCTTGTTGACTTAGCCGAAAACGCCCAAAATTGGAGTAGCTATGGTGAGGAAGTAAATAGAGATGAGTTCGGGTCTAGAAAACCAGGTAATTATGAAATGAAAGCAGATCCAGAACTCAAAAATGTCATGTCCAATCTGGTGACTGGAATGAACAACTTAAGCAAAAAGTTTGATGCTTTCACTGTTTCCACTAGCTCGAGTTCATATAAAGAGTTAAATCCCATCATGAAAGTGGATCACGAGTCACATAGTTTATGTATCCTGTGTAACAGTTCTGAGCATCTAGTGGAGTGTTGTCCTAGTTTACCCAACATTAAGGCTGAGCAGGCAAATGCTCTAAACTCATATAGTGCCTTCAAGAAGCCCACTCCCAATTCATTCAGCCCAGTCTACCACCCTGATAATAGGTTCCACCCAAATTTCTCATACAAGCAAAATGAACCTATTCAGCATCAAGGTGGTCCACCAGGTTTTCAGAAAAAAATTTCCAGGATAGGTCCATCACAAATAAACCAATCATTGGCTCCACCTATTCCTACATATAGTGCCCCTATCCCTCAGCAAACTACATCATTGGAAGCCATGATGGCTAACATGATGAAGCAGCAACAAGACTTCATCCAACAGCAACAACAGACCAACATGGCTCAAACCCAGACTAACCAATTCCATGCGCAAGCGATTGCAAAACTTGAGGTTAGTCTAAGTCAAATAGCAAACTCTCTAGGGGATAGAAAGAAAGGTGAACTACCTAGTCAGCCAGTGCCTAACCCTAGTAGGCAACAGAATCAAGGGCCGAGAGGCCAGTTTCAGATTGATTCTAATGGAAACCCTACCCATGAAGTCCAGGCAATTACCACTTTACGGTCTGGCAAGCAAGTGGACAACAAAGTCCAACTTCCTGTGCAAGAAAAAGAAGAAAAGCATGAACCAAACCCCACCCAGAAAAAGGCACAAGAACAGGGAACACAAGGAATAGAGGAAAAACCAATAGAGACGTACACACCCAAGGCTCCCTTTCCTAGTAGACTACAAGACTCAAAGAAAAAATCTCAGTACGATGAAATCATGGAAGTCTTTAAAAATGTTCAAATAAATTTACCCTTCCTAGATGCCATCAGACAGATCCCCTCCTATACAAAATTCTTAAAAGACTTAACCACGGTGAAAAGAAAAACCAGTATTCCTAGGCAAGCTGTGATGGCTGCACAAGCCTCATCTCTTATTCAACAGCAGATTGCCCCAAAATACAAGGACCCTGGTTGCCCCACTGTTGAAATTAAAATAGGAGAAACCATCATTCGGAGAGCCCTATTAGACTTAGGAGCAAGTGTGAACCTATTACCCTATTCTGTCTACACCGAACTAGGTTTGGAAAAATTAAAACCCACAAACATCACTTTGTCATTAGCAGATAGGACTGTGAAGTATCCTAAGGGAATTGTAGAGGATGTAATTGTAAAGGTAAATGAGTTTTACTACCCTGTGGATTTTGTAGTCCTCGAAACTGAACCAGTGAAAAACCCAGAAAGTCACATCCCGGTAATCCTTGGTAGACCATTTTTGGCCACTTCAAATGCTGTGATCAGTTGCCAAAATGGGATAATGACCTTAGCATTTGGAAACTTGACCGTCCAACTCAATGTCTTTCACAGTAGTAATCAACCATCTGAGATGGACGATTTAGAAGAAATTCACATGATTGAAAACATAATCAGCAAGTCCTTCGAGGAGTCAAGTTATTCTGATCCACTAGAAAGATGTTTGGCCCAATTCAGTCAAGATTGTGAGGAAGGAGAGTCGAATCAGGAGGTTAATGCATTACTAGATTCCATTCCTGTAATGGTATCAGAGCCATAGGTCTCGAGTTCGAAACCCAGGCATCACGTTGGGGGGGGGGGATTGTTGGCGGAGGCCTGAGGGGCCGAGTCAACGTTGGCGGAGGCCTGGAGGGTCGAGTCAGTCCTGCCGCCTGCCAACGTGGATGCGCTGGAGGAGTAGGGTGGGTTATACCACTAGGGGGTCCCTGAACCCACTGGCGAGGCCCTGTCGGAGTCCGGAGTTGGGCAAGGCTTGGTCGGAGTCGACTCGTGGCGCTATGGGCCCCTGCGCTAGTTTAAGGAAATAAAGTTGCGCCTTCACTAACACCTGCGGGTTTTGGTGTAATGGTAGCGCTTGATCCTGACAATTGGTATATTGTGAAGTGATTGATTAAAACCCTATTTGATTTTGATGAGCTCAAAGCATTTGAGTATATCTTTTGTTTACTAATGAATTCAATTGAGTGTTTCAGTGAAAATCTTATCTAAGTGTTTCTAGACTTGGTTCAAGATATTTTGGATAAGTTAAGAAGTTAGTTTGAACCAAAGTCTGAGACTCGAGTCGACTCCGGGATATTACGAGTCGACTCCAAGCGTATCAGAATCACTAGCACGGGCTTGAGTCGACTCCGGATCATTACGAGTCGACTCCGACTGAGAACTGACAGACGAACAGAAAGACTCAACTCAAAACCTGTCAGCGAGTCGACTCCTGAAGTGCGCGAGTCGACTCCGATGATTACCGAGTCGACTCCGGAGTAGTATGAGTCGACTCCAAGAAGTTATAGACAGAAAAGTCAGAGAGCGATTTTCGACCCTGAGATTCGAGTCGACTCCTGTGGAACGCGAGCCGACTCCGATGGTTGGTAGGTCGACTCTCAGTGGTACACAAGGCAAAAGTCAGAGAGCAGTTTTCGGACTCTGAGATCCGAGTCGACTCCCGCAATGCGCGAGTCGACTCCGAGACAGCGCGACCCCAAAAAGACAGAAGACCGAATTATTGTCTCTGGGAGCCGAGTCGACTCCCAGACAGCTCGAGTCGACTCTAAGGCAGCGCTACATCAAAAAGGCAGAAGGCTGTGTTTCGGAAACTGAGAGCCGAGTCGACTCCGGAACAGTTCGAGTCGACTCCAAGACTGGACGAGCCAAAAGACAGAAGATCGGGAGTTCGGGCTCTGAGCGCCGAGTCGACTCCCAGGATTGTCGAGTCGACTTGAGTGGGCCAAGTTGAAAAATTAGCTCCATGGACTTCATGGGATGAGCCGACTCCGAAAATGGCAAGTCAGCTCCAGAAGTTGGCGAGTCGACTCCGGGTTAAGTCGAGTCGACTCCCAGTCGCGGAGGTCACTTTAATTCAAATCCGGAACAGTTGCCGAGCCGACTCCAGAAAAGCATGAGTCGACTCCCGCTACAGCCGAGTCGACTCCAGATCGCGCGAGTCGACTCCGACCCCAACGGACATATTGTCAGGATGTGCAGAGTGTGCAGAACGGGCAGAAAAAGGGGTCTAACGGCTAGTTTCTATGGAGGATGGCTTAAATAGCCACAGAGGACTGTAGCAAGGCAGAGAAGCACCATTCCACTCAAAGAAATCAAGCATCCTATCTCTGCCAACTGGTTTTCAACAGAAAAGAAGGAAGAGCGCCATTAACTCCATCCAGCTACCTCTTCCCAGTATTTAAAGAAGTCTCCTCCTGCCTTCAAGTCGACCAGACATTCAAGAGGAGACTCACAGTTCAAGAAGCCCTACTCTACTCCAACTCAAACGTGTTTGAGGGCTCTTAACTTCTCTCTAGTTTATATTGCTGTATATCTGTTTTTAGAAACTCTGTTTTTCTGTTTGTCCTTGTTCTTTCCATCTTGTCTTTGCTTGATTCAATCAGGGGATTGAATCAAGAGTGTAGAGGTTGGTTGGTGAGCCGAGGGTAAAACCAACGTGTAAGGGTTCGATTGTGATCCCGGAAAAACAATCGAGGTGGTTCTAGTCGGTGAGCCTGGGAAAACCGACCGAGTTCGTTGTGAGCTCGTAAAACAACAAGTTGGGTTGTGAGCTTGTAAAACAACCGGCTGTAATCCAAGGGGTTATAGTGAATTCCCAAGTGAGACTTGGGGAGTGGACGTAGGAGCAAGGGTTAGCTCCGAACCACTATAAACATTGTGTTTGTAATTGCTTGTGTCTCTCTCTCTCACTCTCATTTCACTCACAGCGCATAGCAACTAATTAATCATCTTGCAAAAGTATTAATTAGTCATCCACAAACATTTTAATTGCAAAATTATTTTAAAACCCAATTCACCCCCCCTCTTGGGTTGTCTATCTGGGCAACAAGTGGTATCAGAGCCTAAACTCTTCTACCCTAAGAGTAAAAGATCAAAATGACAACCCCATTTGGATCTTCCCACATTGAGGGTTAGTCCACCCAAAGACCCCCATTCTTTAATGGATCCGACTACTCATATTGGAAGGCTAGGATGAGAATATTTATCCAAGTCCAAGACTATGAGATGTGGACCATTGTAGTAAATGGACCATACATCCCATCCATCTATGTAGAGGGTGTCACTGTACCCAAACTCGAAAAGGATTGGGATGACCATGACATGAGAAAGGCACAACTCAATTCCAAAGCAATGAATGTGCTTTACTGTGCATTAGATAGGAATGAATTCAATAGAGTCTCTACTTGCAATTCTGCAAAAGAGATTTGGGATAGACTTGAAGTGACCCATGAGGGCACGAATCAAGTCAAAGAATCCAAAATAAACATATTGGTTCATAAGTATGAACTATTTAAGATGGATTCTAATGAAACAATCACTTGCATGTTCACTAGATTTACTGACATTGTCAATGGCCTAAAAAGCCTTGGCAAAAACTATACTAACAGTGATCTTGTCAGGAAGATTCTTCGCTGTCTACCAAGGTCATGGGAAGCCAAGGTGACGGCAATCCAAGAAGCCAAGGACTTGAACAAGCTACCACCTGAGGAGCTTCTTGGATCCCTAATGACGCACGAGCTAACAATGAAACAACACAGCGAAGAAGAGTCCTCCCATAAGAAAAAGGTAATAGCTCTCAAATCTACATCATCTAACAAAGACTTGTCTTGCAGTAGCAGCAGTGAAGAAGAAGATCACGAGGGAGAGGATGATGAGGCTCTTCTCGTACGTAAGTTCAGAAGATTCATCAACCAAAAGAAGTCCTTTCATCAAAGGAGAGGCCCCTCAAATTTCTATCGAAAGGATAAAGGTAAGGAAAGGGAAAATGAGGGGATTGGATGTTATGAGTGCAAGAAGTCGGGACACATCAGAGCTGAGTGTCCTTTACTGAAGAAGGGGAGCAAGTACAAGAAGAAGAAAGCCCTTGTCACCACCCTATCGGACTCCGACACATCATCATCATCATCGGATGAGGAACAAGGAGAAAAGGCCAATTTCTGCTTCATGGCCAATGAAAATGAGGTAATATCCGCACCACATTTAGATTTTACTTTCGATGAATTATATGATGCTTTCAATGAATTAATGGATGAATACAAAACAATAAACGTTAAAAACAAAGAACTAAAAGTAACTAACTAAACTCATCTCCGTAAGTATGATTCATTAGTTAAGGATAAAGATGTTCTTATCAAAGAAAATGCAGAACTTAAAACAAGCAACCAAATCTTGATACAAAAGAATAATACCTTAACTAAAGAAAATGAAAGGCTGAACAAAGAAACATTAGAACCCAAAAACAATAAATATATAAATGAGAGTCTCACAAAAGAACTAAATGATCTAAAAGCAGAAAAACAAACACTAACTAAAGAACTTGAAAAATACAAACCCTTGGTTGAAAAATTTACATATTGTTGCCCAGATAGACAACCCAAGAGGGGGGGGTGAATTGGGTTTTTAACTTAACTTAGCTAATTAAAACTTTGTGGATGATTAACGAAATACTATAGCCAGTTATTTAATTAAAGCTAAGTGCTGTGAGTAATGTGTGGGGAAGAAGATGAGAGACAATGCACTACAAACACAAAGTTTTATAGTGGTTCGGAGCTAACCCTTGCTCCTACATCCACTTCCCAAGTCTCACTTGGGAATTTCACTATAACCCCCTTGGATTACAGCCGGTTGTTTTGCAAGCTCACAACCGAACTTGTTGTTTTACGAGCTCACAACGAACTCGGTCGGTTTTCCCAGGCTCACCGACTAGAACCAACCCCGATTGTTTTCCTAGGCTCACAATCAAACCCTTACACTCGTTGGTTTTAAACCGGCTCACCAACCAACCTTAATCTCCTTGATTCAATCCCCCGATTGAATCAAGTAAATACACGAGATAGAAGAAAACAGAAAATAGCTTCTCAAAAAGTAGATTTAAAACAATATAAGTTAGAAGCCCTCAAACGCTTTTAAGATGGTGAAGAGGTGTGGCTTCTGGAACTCCGGTCTCCTCTTGAAAAAGTGATCGACTTGAAAGCAGGAGGAGGAAGCTTTGAATGCTGGGAAGATGTTGGTGGAGCAGTAAATGCAGATCTTCCCTTTTTTTCGTTGAAAAGCACTTAGAGAGCTTGAAGACTTGAATGCTAGGAGTGGAATATGTGTTCTCTGCCTTGCTACAGTCTTCTGTGGCTATTTAAGTCAACCCCCACGGAAACTAGCCGTTACTCTGCTTTTTCTGGCCGTTCTGCACACTCAGCGCAGCCTGACAATATGACCGTTGGTGGGTTGGAGTCGACTCGCGCGATCAGGAGTCGACTCGGCTGTAGCAGGAGTCGACTCGAGCTTTTCCGGAGTCGACTCGGCAACTGTTCCCAGTTTGAATTAAAGTTGCTGTCTTGACTGGGAGTCGACTCGTCTTGACCCGGAGTCGACTCGCCAACTTCTGGCGCTGACCTGGCAATTTTGGAGTCGGCTCATCCTCTGTAGTCCGTGGATCCAAATTTGAATTTTGTCCACTCGAGTCGACTCGACTGTCCTGGGAGTCGACTCGAATCTCAGAGCCCGAACTTCCGATTCTCTGTCTTTTGGCTCATCCAGTCTTGGAGTCGGCTCGAACTTCCTTGGAGTCGACTCGGCTCTCAGTTTCCAAAAGTTGGTCTTCTGTCTGTCGATGGTCGCACAGTCTCGGAGTCGACTCGCGTACTGCGGGAGTCGACTCGAATCTCAGAGTCCATAAAACGCTCTCTGCTTTTTCTGTGTGTACCGCTGGGAGTCGACTCGCATTCCACTGGAGTCGACTCGAATCTCAGACCTGAAAAACTGCTCTTCTGTCCTTCTGTCTGTTTTCAGTCGGAGTCGACTCGTACTGATCAGGAGTCGACTCGAGCTCATGCCAGTGACCTTGATACGCTTGGAGTCGACTCGTGAAACTCGGGAGTCGACTCGTATCTCAGACATTGGTTCATGCAGACTTCTTAACTTATCCAAAATGTTATGAACCAAGTCTAGAGACACTTGGACAGGTTTTTCACTGAAACACTCAATTGAATTCATTAGTAATCACAAGATATACTCAAATGCTTTGAGCTCATCAAAATCAAACGGGGTTTTAATCGATCACTCCACAATCTCCCCCTTTTTGATGATGACAAAACTTTGAGTATATGTAAAATGAGTTGCTCAGTAAATAATGAATTAAACTCCATAAATGAATTCAAATGTCTTGATAATTTAATTTATCCAAGTTTGGAAGGAGTGAAACATTAAATTTCGGAGTTAAAGTTTCTCCTTTCATTTGGAATTATATAAGCCTTCATATTCTGCACTCAATTGTTTGGCTTATATGACATTAATGATTTAGCTTGATTAAAATTCAGATTCTCCCCCTCAACATATGCATTCAACTATGTTTTGATTTTCTGAATTTTCTTTTAATGCTTTGAAATTTTTGAACTTAAAATTTTGTTTTTAGAGGGAAAATCTGTCAATTTGTTCTTGAGTAGGATTCAGCTAATCTCCGAATATCCCTTGAATAGATTCTGGAGATTACTCCATTAGAAGCCCCAAAAGAGAGATAATGAGCCTCGAGGTACCGAATCCACTTAGAACAAATTTATGTGTGTTTTTAAGAGTTTATCGTTTTATTTATTTCTTTTTAATATTTCTTCCCTTTTACATATTTTACACATTTCTCCCCCTTTTTGTCATCATACCAAAAAGGAGGTAATCACACACAATCAATGGCACAAATGGCACAGTCAATCATCAAATGGCACAGAAATGAAGATAAGATGTCTACTCATTGTATTGATATGAAGGTGAATACATTTGAGCATACAATAGGTAAAGCAAGAACAATACAAAAGAAGACAAAACACAACTCAAAATCATCTATGACCTCCTCGAGGATGTGCCTCCCCCTCTCGAGGATACATCTCCTCCTCTGGAGGATGTAGCTCCCCCTCTCGAGGATACATCTCCTCCTCTGGAGGATGTAGCTCCTCCTCTCGAGGATGTGACTCCTCCTCTCAATCGGCTCTGCTCCATGAGGAGGGCGACTGCCTCTGTAACATGGCCCAGCTGCGTGATAATAGACGTGGTGGCTCTGCTATGTGTAGTGGAGAGCTCAGTCACCGACGTCTGAAGCCCAGTCACCGAGGTCTGAAGTGCGTCCAGCTTGTCGATGAGCACATTCGACAAGCGCTCGGCCCCCTCGGTGGTGGTGTGCATGTCACGGCGGATGTCATCCCGCATCCTCCTCGTGGTGCTCGTGACCTCGCTCATGCTGTGGAACTGGGCCTGCACCAGGGTCCTAATGTTGTAGATCTCCTGCCGCACCTCAGCCGTCATGTCTGTCACGGCTGTCAAGGATGGGACCAGTGCTGAGGATGGAGTGGGTGCAGGAGTGGGAGCTGGCACGGAACCTCGGAGCTCCCGGAGCAGCTCGTCCCTCAAATCTCGGACGATCTCCTGCCGCAGCTCCCGGAGCTGCTCTGGATCAATACGGACCTCCATAGATGGTGGAGCTGAGGAGGAAGGTCCGGCAGAGGTGGTAGGAGCAGGAGGAGTGGATGGAAGGTCTGGATGGTCTGGGGACTCTGGGTAGTCAGAATCTGGCTCAGGACTGGGTGATGGTCTGGTGGTCTGAGCGGTGAGAGTGGACTTCCTAACCCAGATCCCTTCTCTCTTCCGAAATCCCATCCTGTGCATGGTCCCCGTACCCAAGCGATCAGTCCATCGCAAGGCACGAGAGGGTTCCTTCTCAGGAATGGAAATTTCGTACTGCCTAAAGAGAAGAGTGAATAACATTCCGTATGGGAGGGAGAGCCTAGGTCTATCCAGGGGCTCACACATATACCTATAAATGAGCTTGGGGAAGTTGACCGGGGTGTCCTGAAGAATGTAAGACATAATAGCTAGGTCCCTCTCATTCACAAAATCAAATCTCCCTGTCTTAGGGAAGATGGACCTAGACAAAATGCTCAAAAGGATTCTCACTTCAATAGGAAGTGAGCTAGCAGATACCTCATCTAAGGGAGACTGAGGTGGATGCCCTAAGACGATCGTAAGGGCCTCAAATCTATCCTCAGGATGTGCAGGAGCCACCCCTACTAATGGAAGGTGGAGGATATGGGCAATGAGGTCCTCTGTGACACGCAATGGGACACCTAATACTGTGCCCTCAATACCTCCATCTCCCCGATGGACGGTACTGTAGAACTCTTGAACTAGGCCAGGATAGGTGGGAAGGTCCAAGGTGAGGAAGTACTCTAGACCCTGGGCTCTAAGCCTATCCCCTATGGTGAATCCTTCCCGGGAGAGATAGTCGAAAGTGACATACCTCCCGGAGGTGACGGCCTTCCCGGCCAACGGCCTAACAAGAACCACCCTAGGCGGGGAACGATCCGGAGGAGGTTGCCTCGCGGGATCGTGCCGCGCCTTGGAGCGCCGCTCGGGACCGGCCACGGGACGGGACCTCTTTCTAACAACTCCCTTGCGAGGCATCTTGACCTAAACGAGATGAAAACCTAGAGAACGAAGAAGGATCGATAGAGGAAGCTCGGGACTGACCTGAAAAGACCTAGGAACGGACGGAAACTCAATGTCCGGCGAAGAATCGACGGGAAAAAGGGCTTGGAGACGATCGAGGATGACCTAGGAGTCGGCTCTAGGGCTTTGTGAACAGTGGCGGCTTGAGAAAAAGTGTTTGCGAAACGACAAACCTAGGGTTAAAAAGTCGGATCCCGACTGCGAGTCGACTCCCTTGAGTCGCGAGTCGACTCGACCTCGAGTCGACTCCAGAAAATGCGCGAGTCGACTCTCCTTATGCGCCTGTAGACTTCGAGTCGACTCCCGACAATGTGCGAGTCGACTCCCCCTCAGCTGCCAACTTTGCGAGTTGACTCCCCCAAATGCGCGAGTCGACTCCCCCTTAGGAGCCGGCTCTGAAACTTACTCGAGTCGTCTCTAACCTTGGCACGCACTTAAAAATCATGCTATAACCGTGCCAAATGAGGGAAAATCACCTAGTTGGGATCTGATTTGATGATCATTGAATAGAAACTCTATTTTAACCTCATTTTAACCATCAAAATCAATTAATCTAGTGGAAACTCCCACTAGGATGGGTCAATCACTCCTAATCCCCTCCTAAGTACACTGAACCTCTCTTCACTTAGGGGTTTTGTGAAAATATCTGCTAATTGATTATCAGTACAAACAAATTGGAGAGTCACATCACCATTCAATACATGATCTCTTATGAAGTGATGTCTTATCTCAATGTGTTTAGTTCTTGAGTGTTGAATTGGATTTTTAGTTAGGTTTATGGCACTTGTATTATCACAATTAATGGGGATTTTATCTTGTTTAATGCCATAATCTTCTAATTGTTGTTTAATCCACAAGATTTGAGCACAACAACTCCCGGCTGCAACATATTCAGCTTCTGCAGTGGATAATGCAACCGAGTTTTGTTTCTTGCTAAACCATGAGATTAGGTTTTCTCCTAGAAATTGACAAGACCCGCTGGTACTTTTTCTATCAAGCTTACATCCAGCGAAGTCTGAATCTGTGTACCCTATTAAGTTTAGGCTAGATTCTTTAGAGTACCACAGCCCTATGTTCTTAGTTCCTATTAAGTATTTAAAGATTCTCTTAACTGCAGCTAGGTGTGATTCTTTAGGATTAGCCTGATATCTAGCACACATGCACACACTAAACATAATATCAGGCCTACTTGCAGTAAGATACAGTAAAGAACCTATCATACCTCTATAAAGTTTTTGATCTACAGATTTACCTGATTCATCTTGGTCTAACTTACATGATGAGCTCATGGGGGTGCTGATTGACTTGTTTCCCTCCATATCGAACTTCTTGAGCATCTCCTTGATATATTTGGCTTGATTGATGAAGATGCCTCCTTCAGATTGTTTGATTTGAAGCCCGAGGAAGTAGTTCAGCTCTCCCATCATGCTCATCTCAAACTCACTCTGCATCAAATCAGCAAATTCCTCGCAGAGGCGATTGTTAGTAGCACCGAAAATGATATCATCAACATAAATCTGTACTAATAACATATCCTTATTTTTCTTTTTCAGAAATAATGTTGTATCTACATTTCCCCTAGAGAATTCATGTTCTAATAGTAATTTACTAAGTCTCTCATACCATGCTCTAGGTGCTTGTTTTAGACCATAAAGTGCTTTGTTCAGTTTATACACATGATTGGGGTATTGATGATTTTCAAAACCAGGAGGTTGTTCCACATATACCTTCTCATTAATAAACCCATTTAGAAAAGCACTTTTTACATCCATTTGATATAGCTTGAAGTCCTTAGAGCATGCATATGCTAATAATAGTCTAATAGCCTCAAGTCTAGCTACGGGAGCAAAGGTTTCATCAAAGTCTATACCTTCTTCTTGATTATAACCCTTTGCTACTAGTCTAGCCTTATTCCTTATAACAATTCCATTTTCATCTAGCTTATTTTTATATATCCATTTTGTACCTATAATTGGATATTCAGAAGGTCTCTCTACTAGATCCCACACTTTGTTTCTAGTAAATTGGTTTAGTTCTTCTTGCATTGCATTTATCCAATTTACATCATTTTCGGCTTCTTCTATATGTTTGGGCTCAAAGTGTGAAACAAAAGCTAGATGGTTATTCAAATTTCTAAGGGATGCTCTAGTCCTAACGGGTTGGGATGGATCATCTAGAATTAGTTCCTTAGGATGCCCATGAGCATACCTCCAAGCTTTAGTCAGCCCATGATCCACTATAGGCTCTTGGTTTGATGATTCTCCTTCAATCAACTTTTGATTATCATCTTGTAATCCCATCTCATCTATCTTTTCTTCAAGTATTTCAATATCATCATCAAAATTAACCTTCTTACTAGATGAGATATCACTAGAGTCATCAAAAACAACATGTATAGATTCTTCTATAACTAGGGTTCTTTTATTAAAGATTCTATAGGCTTTACTAGTTGTAGAATAACCTAGGAATATTCCTTCATCAGATTTTGGATCAAATTTTCCTAGATTATCTTTCCCATTATTATGTACAAAACACCTACATCCGAAAACATGAAAATAGTTAACCTTTGGTTTTCTGTTTTTCCACAGTTCATATGGTGTTTTCTTTATGATGGGTCTTAATAGAACTCTATTTAATACATGGCAAGAAGTATTAATGGCTTCTCCCCAAAAGTACTTAGGGAGGTTACTTCAACATAACATCGTTCTAGCCATTTCCTCTAGGGTTCTATTTTTCCTTTCCACAACTCCATTTTGTTGTGGTGTCCTTGGTGCTGAGAAATTATGGGTTATCCCCTTTTTACTACAAAATTCATCAAATAATTGATTTTCGAATTCGGTACCATGGTCACTTCTAATAGCTATAACTGAGGACTCTCTAGCATTTGTTACTTCCTTATGGAACTTCTTAAACATAGAAAATGCTTGATCCTTATGCGCTAGAAATATGACCCATGTGTACCTAGAGTAATCATCTATTATAACTAGACCATATTTATTTCCACCTAGGCTTGTTGTTCTAGTTGGACCAAATAGGTCCATGTGTAGTAATTCTAGAGGCCTAGAAGTAGAGACACATTTTATGGATTTAAAAGAGTTTCTAGATTGTTTGCCAAATTGACATGCTTCACATATTTTGTTCTTTTCAAATTTTAATTTTGGCAAACCTATCACGGAGTCTCTTTTAACTAGTTTAGTTATTGTGTCCATGCTTGCATGACCTAACTTACGGTGCCATAACCAACTAGCATCATTTTCTTTAGTTTCATTAACAACTAAACATTGGTTATGTTTTGTAAGGTCTTCTAGATCTACCACATATACATTTCCACGTCTCATCCCTTTAAAAACTAAACTATTATCATTAGGATTTGTTATAATACATAGTGATGGTTTAAACATAATATCATATCCTTTATCACATAATTGACTAATGCTTAACAAGTTATGCTTAAGACCATCAACATATCTAACATTATCTATAAAGGTAGAAGGGGTGATTTGAACTTTACCAATACCAATGATGTGACCTTGGTTGTTGTCTCCAAAAGTCACAGCACCTCCCTTCTTAGCTTCAAGGGTGAAAAATTGATCTTTATCACCCGTCATGTGCCTTGAACAGCCACTATCCAAATACCAGCAGTTTTTGTTGACCTTGGCTGCAAGACACTCCTACACAAGCAAATCATGTCATCTTAGGTACCCAAGTTTTCTTGGGTCCTTCATGGTTAGTCAAGTTGGTTCCTTTTGGAACCCATACCCTTTTATTTTTTCTTTTAGTTTTCCTTTTCCTAAAATTACATGCATTTGCTTTATGTCCTACTATTCCACAACAAAAGCAAGTTATTTTCTTAATTTTAGTTTCCCCAGCTTTAACAAAGAAGTTACTAAGAAGTTTTTGCTTATTCCTTGGTTTATACCCTAAACCCGCTTTATTAAATACGGCTCGTTGATTATTAAGTATCATGTTTAACTTTTCAGAACTATATGTGAATTTTTCAACTAAGGGTTTGTATTTGTTTAGTTCTTTAGTTAATGTCTGATTTTCGGTTTTTAGATCATTTAGCTCTTTAGTTAGATCCTTGTTTAAGACTGTTTATGGTTTTTGAGATCTGAAAATTCCTTTGTTAGTTTCTCAATATCTTTCGTTAAGGTGTTAGTCTTCTTAATTAGGAGTTGGTTGCTTGTCTTAAGTTCTAGATTTTCTTTGGTGAGATTATCTTTATCCTTAATTAATGAATCATGCTTATGAATATAACTTTGGTTAGTTACTTTTAGTTCTCTGTTTTTAACATTTATATTCTTATACTCAATCATTAATTCATTGAACGCATCATAAAGTTCATCAAATGTAAAATCAAAATGCGTATCGGAAATTACCTCATTTTCGTTGGCCATGAAACAGAAATTGGCCTTCTCTTCTTGTTCTTCATCCGATGATGAAGATGATGCGTCGGAGTCCGATAGGGTGGTGACAAGTGCCTTCTTCTTCTTGTACTTACTCCCCTTCTTCAATAAGGGGCACTCTGCTCTTATGTGTCCCGGCTTCTTGCACTCGTAACACCCAATCCCCTCATTTTCCCTTTCCTTACCTTTGTCTCTGCGGTAGGAATTTGAGGGACCTCTCCTTTGATGATACGTCTTCTTGTGGTTGATAAACTTCTTGAACTTGCGCACAAGAAGTGCCTCACCACCATCTTCCTCATCTTTTTCCTCTTCACTGCTGCTGCTGCAAGACAGGTCCTTGTTAGAAGAAGTAGATTTTAAAGCTATTACCTTTTTCTTATGGGAGGACTCTTCCTCGTTGTGTTGTTTCATGGTAAGCTCATGCGTCATCAGGGATCCAAGGAGCTCTTCAAGTTGAAGCTTGTTCAAGTCTTTAGCTTCTTGGATCACCGTCACTTTGGCTTCCCACAACCTTGGTAGACACCGAAGGATTTTCCTGACAAGTTCACTGTTAGTATAGTTCTTGCCAAGGCTTTTTAGGCCATTGACAATATCAGTAAACCTAGTGAACATGCTTGTGATTGTTTCATTTGAATCCATTTTAAATAGTTCATATTTATGAACCAAGATGTTTATTTTGGATTCCTTGACTTGATTCGTGCCCTCATGGGTCACTTCAAGTCTGTCCCAAATTTCTTTTGCAGAATTACAAGTTGAAACTCTATTGAATTCATTACGGTCTAAGGCACAATAAAACACATTCATTGCTTTAGAGTTTAGTTGTGCCTTCCTCATGTCATGTTCATCCCAATCCGTTTCTAGTTTGGGTACCTTAACACCCTCTACATATGTGGATGGGATGTATGGGCCATTCACTACAATGGTCCACATCTCATAGTCTTGGGCTTGGATGAATATTCTCATCCTAGCCTTCCAGTATGAGTAGTCGGATCCATTGAAGAAAGGAGGTCTTTGGGTGGACTGACCCTCAATGTGAGAAGATCCAAATGGGGTTGTCATTTTGATCTTTTAACTCTTGAGTGGAAGAGTTTTTGGCTCTGATACCACTTGTTGCCCAGATAGACAACCCAAGAGGGGGGGGTGAATTGGGTTTTTAACTTAACTTAGCTAATTAAAACTTTGTGGATGATTAACGAAATACTATAGCCAGTTATTTAATTAAAGCTAAGTGCTGTGAGTAATGTGTGGGGAAGAAGATGAGAGACAATGCACTACAAACACAAAGTTTTATAGTGGTTCGGAGCTAACCCTTGCTCCTACGTCCACTCCCCAAGTCTCACTTGGGAATTTCACTATAACCCCCTTGGATTACAGCCGGTTGTTTTGCAAGCTCACAACCGAACTTGTTGTTTTACGAGCTCACAACGAACTCGGTCGGTTTTCCCAGGCTCACCGACTAGAACCAACCCCGATTGTTTTCCCGGGCTCACAATCAAACCCTTACACTCGTTGGTTTTAAACCGGCTCACCAACCAACCTTAATCTCCTTGATTCAATCCCCCGATTGAATCAAGTAAATACACGAGATAGAAGAAAACAGAAAATAGCTTCTCAAAAAGCAGATTTAAAACAATATAATCGTAAAGGAGTTAGAAGCCCTCAAACGCTTTTAAGATGGTGAAGAGGTGTGGCTTCTGGAACTCCGGTCTCCTCTTGAAAGAGTGATCGACTTGAAAGCAGGAGGAGGAAGCTTTGAATGCTGGGAAGATGTTGGTGGAGCAGTAAATGCAGATCTTCCCTTTTTCTCGTTGAAGAGCACTTAGAGAGCTTGAAGACTTGAATGCTAGGAGTGGAATATGTGTTCTCTGCCTTGCTACAGTCTTCTGTGGCTATTTAAGTCAACCCCCACGGAAACTAGCCGTTACTCTGCTTTTTCTGGCCGTTCTGCACACTCTGCGCAGCCTGACAATGTGACCGTTGGTGGGTTGGAGTCGACTCGCGCGATCAGGAGTCGACTCGGCTGTAGCAGGAGTCGACTCGAGCTTTTTCGGAGTCGACTCGGCAACTGTTCCCAGTTTGAATTAAAGTTGCTGTCTTGACTGGGAGTCGACTCGTCTTGACCCGGAGTCGACTCGCCAACTTCTGGCGCTGACCTGGCAATTTTGGAGTCGGCTCATCCTCTGTAGTCCGTGGATCCAAATTTGAATTTTGTCCACTCGAGTCGACTCGACTGTCCTGGGAGTCGACTCGAATCTCAGAGCCCGAACTCCCGATTCTCTGTCTTTTGGCTCATCCAGTCTTGGAGTCGGCTCGAACTTCCTTGGAGTCGACTCGGCTCTCAGTTTCCGAAAGTTGGTCTTCTGTCTGTCGATGGTCGCACAGTCTCGGAGTCGACTCGCGTACTGCGGGAGTCGACTCGAATCTCAGAGTCCATAAAACGCTCTCTGACTTTTTCTGTGTGTACCGCTGGGAGTCGACTCGCATTCTACTGGAGTCGACTCGAATCTCAGACCTGAAAAACTGCTCTTCTGTCCTTCTGTCTGTTTTCAGTCGGAGTCGACTCGTACTGATCAGGAGTCGACTCGAGCTCGTGCCAGTGACCTTGATACGCTTGGAGTCGACTCGTAAAACTCGGGAGTCGACTCGTATCTCAGACATTGGTTCATGCAGACTTCTTAACTTATCCAAAATGTTATGAACCAAGTCTAGAGACACTTGGACAGGTTTTTCACTGAAACACTCAATTGAATTCATTAGTAATCACAAGATATACTCAAATGCTTTGAGCTCATCAAAATCAAACGGGGTTTTAATCGATCACTCCACACATATAGTTCTGAAAAATTGAATATGATACTTAATAGTCAACGAGCGGTATTCAATAGAGCGGGTTTAGGGTATAAACCTAAACATAAGCAAAAACTTCTTAGTAACTTCTTTGTTAAAGCAGGGAAAAGTAAAACTAAGAAAATAACCTGCTTTTGTTGTGGAACTTTAGGACATAAAGCAAATGTGTGTAGTTATAGGAAAGGAAAAACTAAAAGAAAAATTAAGAGGGTTTGGGTTCCAAAAGGAACCAACATTACTAACCATGAAGGACCCAAAAAAACTTGGGTACCTAAGATTATATGATTTGCTTGTGTAGGAGTGTCTTGCAGCCAAGGTCGACAAAAATTGTTGGTACTTGGATAGTGGCTGCTCAAGACACATAACGGGTGACAAGGATCAATTCTTCACCCTTGAAGCTAAGAAGGGAGGTGTTGTGACTTTTGGAGACAATAACCAAGGTCACATCATTGGTATAGGTAAAGTACAAATTACTCCTTCAACTTTTATTGATAATGTTCGATATGTTGATGGTCTTAAGCATAATTTATTAAACATTGTCAATTATGTGATAGAGGTTATAATGTTATGTTTAAACCATCACTATGCATCATAACAAACTCAAATGACAATAGTTTAGTTTTTAAAGGAATAAGACGTGGAAATGTGTACATTGTAGACCTTGAGGATCTTGCCAAACACAACCCATGTTTAGTTGTTAATGAAACTAAGGATAATGATGCTAGTTGGTTATGGCACCGTAAGTTAGGTCATGCAAGCATGGACACCATATCTAAACTAGTTAAAAGAGATTCTGTGATAGGTTTGCCAAAATTAAAGTTTGAAAAGAATAAAATATGTGAAGCATGTCAATTTGGCAAACAATCAAGGAACTCCTTTAAATCTATAAATTGTGTCTCTACCTCTAGACCTCTAGAACTACTACACATGGACCTATTCGGACCAACTAGAACCACAAGTCTAGGTGGAAATAAATATGGTCTAGTTATCGTAAATGATTATTCTAGATATACTTGGGTCATGTTCTTAGGCCATAAGGATCAAGCATTTTCAATTTTCAAGAAATTTCATAAAGAAGTAACAAATGCTAGAGATACTTCAGTAATAGCTATTAGAAGTGACCATGGTACCGAATTTGAAAATCATTTATTTGATGAGTTTTGTAGTAAAAAGGGGATAACACACAATTTTTCTGCACCTAGGACACCACAACAAAATAGAGTTGTGGAGAGAAAAAATAGAACTCTAGAGGAAATGGCTAGAACTATGTTGTGTGAAAGTAACCTCCCTAAGTACTTTTGGGGAGAAGCCGTCAATACTTCTTGTCATATATTAAATAGAGTTTTATTAAGACCCATCATAAAGAAAACACCTTATGAACTTTGGAAAAACAGAAAACCAAAAGTGAACTATTTTCATATTTTTGGATGTAGGTGTTTTGTTCATAATAATGGGAAAGATAATCTAGGAAAATTTGACTCTAAATCTGATGAGGGTATATTCTTGGGGTACTCCACAACTAGTAAAGCCTATAGAATCTTTAATAAAAGAACCCTAGTTATAGAAGAATCCATACATGTTGTTTTTGATGATTTTAGTGATATCTCTTCTAGCAAGAGAGTTAATTTTGATGATGATAGTGAAATTCTTGTAGAGAAGATAGATGAGATGACATTACAAGATGATAATCAAAAATTAATTGGAAATGCATCATCAAGCCAAGAGGCTATTATGGATCATGGGCTGACTAAGGCTTGGAGGTTTGCTCACGGGCATCCTAAGGAATTAATTCTAGATGATCCATCTCAACCTGTTAGGACTAGAGCATCTCTTAGGAACTTAAACAATCATCTAGCTTTCGTTTCACATTTTGAGCCCAAACACATAGAAGAAGCTGAAAAAGATGTAAATTGGATAAATGCAATGCAAGAAGAATTAAACCAATTTACTAAAAACAAAGTATGGAATCTAGTTGAAAGACCTACTGAATATTCAATTATAGGTACCAAATGGATTTATAAAAATAAACTTGATGAAAATGAAATTGTAATAAGGAATAAGGCTAGACTAGTAGCAAAGAGTTATAATCAAGAAGAAGGTATAGATTTTGATGAAACCTTTGCTCCTGTAGCTAGACTTGAGGCAATTAGACTTTTACTAGCATTTGCATGCTCTAAGGACTTCAAAGTATTTCAAATGGATGTAAAAAGTGCATTCTTAAATGGGTATATTAATGAGGAGGTATATGTAGAACAACCTCCTGGTTTTGAAAATCATCAATACCCTAATCATGTATATAAATTGAACAAGGCACTTTATGGTTTGAAACAAGCACCTAGAGCATGGTATGAGAGGCTTAGCAAATTCCTATTAGAACATGAGTTTTCTAGGGGTAATGTAGATACAACATTGTTTCTAAAGAAGAAAAACAAAGATATGTTGTTAGTGCAGATTTATGTTGATGATATTATTTTCGGTGCTACTAACAATCGCCTCTGCGAAGAATTTGCTGACTTGATGCAGAGTGAATTTGAAATGAGCATGATGGGAGAGCTGAATTATTTCCTCGGGCTTCAAATCAAACAATCTGAAGAAGGCATCTTCTGTTAAGGTTTTCCAGTGCCCTAGGGCGCAGCGGAAGATACGAGATTATAAAATTTTCTTATAAAACCCATTATATGAAACCCTAATAAGCCAAGATCGCCTTAATAGTATAACCAAATAATGTAGAAAATATAATCTTGGTATAGAAGAATACCTATCACGCTATATCCAATATATCTGAAGATGTCCTAAGGTGCCCAAATGTTCACCCTCCGATGTTGATCCACACAGGAATGGGTTCAAGACTCTAGCTCCACCAAAACTTGATTCTAATTGTTCAATCCTTCCAAAGAATTTAATTGGCTGATTTTCCTTCACTTCTTCCTTTCTACCTCTAAAACATTCACTAGCCTTTTTGTCCTAAAGAAGACCCTCTTGTCTTGGGTTAGGACAAAAGAGAGAGACTTGTAAGAAAGAAGGGATAAGGGAGAGAGAAGGAAAGGCTTTTTCTTGGATGATCTTTAGAACCCCAAGGCACCTCCTTATTTATAAGAGATGGAGGGATGCATCATAAAGGGATGCATCCCATCCACACACCTCATCATGATGAGGCATGTGCCAAGAGATGCATCCCATCATGATGGGGTGCTAAGGAGAAGGGTGTATCAACTTCTTTCTCACATCTTCCTCTTAAATCCGGATGATCCAAGGGCCCAAATGCAGTGAACCAAAGCCAATGGTCCAGATCTAGGTGCCATCTAATGGTCCAGATCAAGATATCATCATCCAGGGTGCCATCCAATGGTCCAGAAGTAAGATGCCATCACCGATGGTCCAGATTCAGGCGCTGAGCAACGGTCCAGATCTTTCATCCAGAGAGCCATCCAGTGGTCCAGATTCAGGCGCTGAGCAACGGTCCAGATCTTTCATCCAGAGAGCCATCCAGTGGTCCAGATTCAGGCGCTAACCAGTGGACCAGATCCTTCATCCAGGAAGCCATCCAATGGTCCAGATGAAGGCGCCAACCAGTGGACCAGATCCTTCATCCAGGAAGCGATCCAATGGTCCAAAAGTGAAGGCCCTATCAAACCCAATCCAATTGGGTTTAACCAACTTAAAGAAAACATTAAACCTAATCAAATCAGGTCTAATTAAAGCCAAATGGGTTTCAACTCTTGGCTAACCCATATTAGGTCATGATCTAATCATATTAGATCAACCAAATCTAAGAATCATATTCGAATTTAATTTGAATCAGGAGCTAGGGTTTGCAACACGTGCTAGCATGTTCATCTTGCAAACATGATCTAATCCAATTAGACCCTTGATCAATTGCCTAGTGTGTGACCCATTGGGTTCCTTATCTTAGCCAGCAGTAGGTGCAGGTGCAAGTTGACCTAACCTGATTAGAATACCTCTAATCCAATTTAGGTTCAATTTAGTGCGAAACCTGACTTAGCAATCAGAACCTTTCTGATGCTTTGATCTAATCAAACTCTTTGATCCGATCAACCCACAAGACATGATTGACGTCTAGCAACGTATCATGTCTACCCGGAAGATGAGGAATGTATTGGACAAATCCAAACATACCCTTCAGTGAAAAGTTACTGTGCAATTCAATCCCTCAGTCATACTTCATCCTGAATAAGTGCATGATTATGGATCAATATCAAACTCAATCACTTATTCATGTCTCTCTCAATCTTTTATATAATAATTCAAATAATGAAACATTAGAAACTCTTTCTAATATTCATTTTGCTTTGATCAAAGGCTTCTTGAATCATCATAAGATTAGAGTAAGTAGGATGTTACCTTCTCTTACTAGAAGTGACTGATTCCTTGTTGACCTACTCACAACCTTCGTACAAAATCCACCATATCCAGAATACCCCGTACACAACGCAATGTCGTGAATGAGGGTAAACCAAAACATAGCTTCAAGTGCACAAGGTACCATGGTGATCTCAGGTCTAAGGATCACTTGCACAACTCCCACTATGAGAACCATCTTTTGATAATTAAGTAAGAATCCATAAGATGTTCTCATGACTGGTCATTTCAGTGAACTCATTCCTCTAATGAGCACCCACATCTTTGTATTAGTGTCTCACACAAGTGATTGTGAGATCAATCACCCTCTACATTGAGCATACATAAGATGTGCCAGTCTTTCCGATAATATTGATCCCCGACTCAATATACCAATTTGACTGGAAATATTCTAAATTAGGATTTTAGGATTTTAGGTCTCACTGGTATGATCTCATCATAACCTTAAAACCAATGTCCTAATTTATGGGGTTCATCATCCAATAATAAAATAGATAAGCAGCAAATGATGAAACACAATGCCTTTATTGATATATATCGAGTGTCAAAGTACATGATTTGGAGGATTATAAAGAGAAACCCATCAAATGATTGGCTTATAGGGCATCTAGTCTTTCAATCTCCCACTTGCACTAAAGCCAATCGCCCTTATATTTTAACCCCATACAATCGAGGTGACGATTGAATTGCTGCTGTGGTAGAGCTTTAGTAAATGGGTCTGCTATATTGTTCTTTGTGTCTACTCGTTCAATCTTGACGTCTTGTCTTTCGATTATCTCTCGAACAAGGTGGAAGCGTCTCAAAATGTGCTTGGATCTATGATGAGACCTTGGTTCCTTAGCCTGTGCAACAGCTCCAGTGTTATCGCAATAAACTGGGACTGGTCCGGCAATCTCAGGAACTACACCCAGCTCTGTGATGAACTTCTTCATCCAGATTGCTTCCTTAGCAGCTTCACTAACAGCTATGTATTCTGCCTCAGTAGTTGAGTCAGCTACAGTTTGCTGTTTGGAACTTTTCCAACTCACAGCTCCACCATTCAAAGTGAAAATATATCCAGAGATTGACTTGCTATCATCTGGATCAGATTGAAAGCTAGAATCTGAATAGCCTTCTAGTTTCAATTCTGATCCTCCATAAATCAGAAAAACATCTCTAGTCCTTCTCAAGTATTTGAGAATGCTTTTCACAATTTTCCAATGATCCTCCCCGGGATCTGCCTGAAATCTACTTACCATACCTAAGGCATAAGCTACATCAGGCCTGGTACATAACATAGCATACATGATCGACCCTACTGCTGAAGCATAGGGAATAGAACTCATTCTATTCCTCTCTTCAGATGTCTTAGGAGACATCTTCCTAGAGAGTTGTATGCCATGTCCTATCGGTAAGAAACCTTTCTTACTTCCATCCATGCTGAACCTCTTCAGCACATTATCTATGTACCTAGACTGGGACAAACCTAGCATCCTTTTAGATCTATCTCTATAGATCCTTATACCAAGTATATAGGATGCTTCACCCAAGTCTTTCATGGAAAATTTCTTTGATAGCCAAGTCTTGACCGATTGCATCATTGGAACATCATTTCCAATGACCAATATATCGTCCACATATAATATCAAGAAGACAATAGCACTCCCACTAGTCTTCTTGTACACACAAGGTTCATCTATATTTTTAATGAAGCCAAACTCTTTGACTATCATGTCAAAATGGATGTTCCAACTTCTAGATGCCTGCTTTAATCCATAAATAGATTTCTTAAGCCTACATACTTGATTTGCTCTCCCTCTTGAGACAAATCCCTCTGGCTGTGTCATATAGACCTCTTCCTCAAGGTGACCATTAAGGAAGGCGGTTTTGTCATCCATCTGCCAGATCTCATAATCATAGTATGCAGCTATAGCAAGCATAATCCGAATAGATTTGAGCATAGCTACTGGCGAAAAAGTTTCATCATAATCAATGCCTTGTTTTTGCCTGAAACCTTTTGCCACTAGCCTGGCCTTGTAGGTTTCTACTTGGCCATCAGCTCCTATCTTCTTCTTGTATACCCATTTGCACCCTATTGGAATCACTCCCTCAGGTGCATCAACCAAAGTCCACACTTGGTTTGTATACATAGAATCTATCTCGGATTTCATGGCGTCCAACCATTTGTCAGAGTCCCTACTCTTGACAGCTTCCGAATAGGTCAGAGGGTCATCGTTATCAACGATGTGGGCTTCATCATTCTCAATGATAAATCCATACCTCTCAGGTGCATTTCGCACTCTTTCTGACCTTCGAAAAGGAGTAGTGTGTAGTGGTTGTACCTCTTCCATGGGTACATCTGGTTGAGGATTATTATGTGTCTCACCTTGTAGGTCTTGAACTTCATCAAGTTTAATTCTTCTATCCTTGCCCTTTTCTAAAAAAACTCTTTTTCCAAGAAAGTGGCATGCCTAGCAACAAATACCTTTTGTTCGGTAGGATTATAGAAGATATATCCTAAACTGTCTTTAGGATAACCTACAAATATACATTTGTCCGATCTAGCACTTAGCTTATGTCCAAAATTTCTTTTGACATAAGCATGACAACCCCATATCTTAAGATACTTAAGATTAGGTTTCTTTCCTTTCCATATCTCATATGGAGTGCTAAATACAGACTTAGATGGTACTTTATTTAATACTAATGCAGCAGTTTCTAGGGCATGTCCCCAGAAGGAAATTGGAAGATTTGTGAAGCACATCATGGACCGTACCATATCTAATAAGGTACGATTCCTTCTTTCAGCTACACCATTTAATTGTGGCGTATATGGAGGTGTCCATTCAGAGAGTATACCCTTTAATTTAAGATAGTCTAAAAATTCACTAGAAAGGTATTCTCCTTCTCGATCAGATCGAAGGATTTTAATACACTTTCCAGTTTGTTTTTCGACCATACTTTGATACTCTTTAAATTTATCAAAGGCTTCGGATTTATGTTTCATTAAATACACAAAACCAAACCTTGATAAGTCATCAGTAAATGTGATGAAGTAAGAGTATCCATCTCTAGCTTGAGTTGACATAGGACTGCACACATCAGTGTGTATGAGTTCTAACAACTCACTTGCCCTTTCTCCATGTCCCGAGAATGGAGATTTGGTCATTTTACCCATAAGACAAGATTCACAAGTTCCTAATGATTCAAAATCATAAGGGTCAAAGAATTTATCTTTATACAACTTATGTAACCTTGTCTCACTAATATGACCTAATCGGTAATGCCAGAGGAGGGTATTATTAATATTTTCTCTTTTTCTTTTATTATCTTTGCCAATATGAAACATAACATTATTAAGACATAATACTAAAAGACCATTTTCCATAGTGCCATGACAATAATACTCATTAGATAAAGAAATAGAGCAACCATTGCTCTTTCCATTTATTTCGAATCCTTTCTTAAGCAACAAAGGAATTGAAATTACATTTCTAATGATTTTTGGCATAAAATAACAGTCTTCTAGCTTCAAGAACTTTCCGGAGGGTAGCTCCAGTATGTAGGTGCCAACAGCTTCAGCCTGGATGGATTCTCCTCCAGCGCCATATAGCTCGAAGTCACCTTTCTTCAGTCTTCTAATTTTCTGCAGTCCATGCAAAGATTTGCATATGTGAGAACCACAACCGGTATCCAATACCCATGCATTAGAATCAGAAGAACTTAATGTCATATTGGCATGTAATAAAAACATACCTTTTGATGCAACACTTACATCAGGCTTCACACTTGCAAGAAAGCTCTTGCAGTTCCTTTTCCAATGCCCCGTCTTGCCACAGTGGAAACAGGTACCGGGTCTAGAGATTTTCTTTCCCTTCTTCTTTTTGATGCGACTCTTAGGGTTTAGTTTTTTCTTTGAACCCTTGTTGCCCGACTTCTTCTTTGAGCTCTCACCAACAAGAAGGATCGGACCCTTGTCCTTCTTGATGTGAGACTCTGCTGTTTTCAGCATATTTAGAAGCTCAGGCAGGGAGGAATTCAGTTTGTTCATGTGATAATTCACGACAAACTGCGAGAATGAGTCGGGTAGTGATTGCAGGATCAAATCCTGACTGAGCTCACTGTCCATAGCAAAACCAAGTTGACTTAATCGAGTGATTAAGTCTATAACCTTTAAACAGTGGTCTTGCACAGACGATCCCTCGATCATTCTAGCACAGAACAACTGTTTTGATATCTCATATCTAGCAGTTCTACTCTGCTCACCATATAACTCCTTTAAGTTAAGGAGTATGGAGTGAGTATCCATGCTATCATGCTGCCTCTGCAATTCATTATTCATAGAAGCAAGCATGATACATTTGATAGTCAAACTATCATTTTTCCACATACGATATGTGGCCAATTCCTCCTCAGTTGCATCTTCCCCTGCTGACCCTAGGTCAGGGGTTTCAAGAATGTAGAAAAGTTTTTCTTGTGTGAGAACAATCTTTAAATTTCTCAACCAATCCACATAGTTGGGACCAGTCAATTTGTTTGTATCTAAGATACCTCTAAGTGAGAGTGAAGATGCCATTTTTGCAGAATTAATCTATAATTACAAAGAACACTAATATAAGCAGACCAATCATGATGACATGTATTCAATCAGACAAGGACTTTTATCTAATTGTTACTCCCACTATTTTTGTCGAATATCATAACCCTCAAGTATGATGAACGAGAAAATACTAATTTTCTTAGTGGGGTTGAGATCCAAATTCCTTATAAAAGACCTTGTGGGAATCACAACAAGCCCTTATAAGTTCAAAGGTAGGAAACCCTTTCCAATTGCATCCCATGCAATTCCCAACTTTATTCTGTCCTCTAGCACACATATAGTCTTGTGGGAATCACAACAAACTATTGTGTTTAGTTAAGTCAAACCCTTCATTTTTATACAGTCATATTTGAATAATGCTGCCCTTGTGGGAATCACAACAAGGCAACATATTAAAATATGCCATATGCATCATATGCACCAAGATATTACAATATCAATCCCTAATACTAGCCTTGTGGGAATCACAACAAGCTAGCGTAGATATTGACATAATAATATCTAAGCATGAAGGAAGGACCTTTATAGTGTTATATCTGCAATTAGCTTTTCCATGGAGGTCAATCAAATAGTTGGCCAGATAAGCAGATGGGAGGCTCTCCTTACTTAGTAAGGTCCAAACTAAATAACCACCTGTAGCCTCTTTCCTAGACACCAACTTAGTCAATTGATTCAGAATGGCTCAGCTTAAAGCAATTAACACTACGACTTAATTATGAATTTAGTGAGGGCTTTCAAATAGTAGTATCTTACTAACATTAAGCTCAACCATAAAGGACAATCAAATAATTGGCCAGGAAAGCAGGTGGGAGGCACCCCTCACTCAGAGAGTGAGGTCCTAATTAAGTAACCACCTGTGGCTTCCTTCCTAGACACCAACTGAGTCGATTGTTCCAGAATGGGTCAGCCCAAAGTTTTCATACTACTATATTGGTCTCATTGCACATTCTATAATTTAGTACTAGCAATTATACTGTGCTACAACATGAATATAACACTATCTCATAGCATAAACTAATCATGCATACAAACAACCTAGCTATCTCATGGCATCAAGATAATAGCATGTATTATCATTTGGTTAAACTGATTAAGGGTGGCTCTGATACCACTGTTAGGGTTTTCCAGTGCCCTAGGGCGCAGCGGAAGATACGGGATTATAAAATTTTCTTATAAAACCCATTATATGAAACCCTAATAAGCCAAGATCGCCTTAATAGTATAACCAAATAATGTAGAAAATATAATCTTGGTATAGAAGAATACCTATCACGCTATATCCAATATATCTGAAGATGTCCTAAGGTGCCCAAATGTTCACCCTCCGATGTTGATCCACACAGGAATGGGTTCAAGACTCTAGCTCCACCAAAACTTGATTCTAATTGTTCAATCCTTCCAAAGGATTTAATTGGCTGATTTTCCTTCACTTCTTCCTTTCTACCTCTAAAACATTCACTAGCCTTTTTGTCCTAAAGAAGACCCTCTTGTCTTGGGTTAGGACAAAAGAGAGAGACTTGTAAGAAAGAAGGGATAGGGGAGAGAGAAGGAAAGGCTTTTTCTTGGATGATCTTTAGAACCCCAAGGCACCTCCTTATTTATAAGAGATGGAGGGATGCATCATAAAGGGATGCATCCCATCCACACACCTCATCATGATGAGGCATGTGCCAAGAGATGCATCCCATCATGATGGGGTGCTAAGGAGAAGGGTGTATCAACTTCTTTCTCACATCTTCCTCTTAAATCCTGATGATCCAAGGGCCCAAATGCAGTGAACCAAAGCCAATGGTCCAGATCTAGGTGCCATCTAATGGTCCAGATCAAGACATCATCATCCAGGGTGCCATCCAATGGTCCAGAAGTAAGATGCCATCACCGATGGTCCAGATTCAGGCGCTGAGCAACGGTCCAGATCTTTCATCCAGAGAGCCATCCAGTGGTCCAGATTCAGGCGCTGAGCAACGATCCAGATCTTTCATCCAGAGAGCCATCCAGTGGTCCAGATTCAGGCGCTAACCAGTGGACTAGATCCTTCATCCAGGAAGCCATCCAATGGTCCAGATGAAGGCGCCAACCAGTGGACCAGATCCTTCATCCAGGAAGCGATCCAATGGTCCAGAAGTGAAGGCCCTATCAAACCCAATCCAATTGGGTTTAACCAACTTAAAGAAAACATTAAACCTAATCAAATCAGGTCTAATTAAAGCCAAATGGGTTTCAACTCTTGGCTAACCCATATTAGGTCATGATCTAATCATATTAGATCAACCAAATCTAAGAATCATATTCGAATTTAATTTGAATCAGGAGCTAGGGTTTGCAACACGTGCTAGCATGTTCATCTTGCAAACATGATCTAATCCAATTAGACCCTTGATCAATTCCCTTGTATGTGACCCATTGGGTTCCTTATCTTAGCCAGCAGTAGGTGCAGGTGCAAGTTGACCTAACCTGATTAGAATACCTCTAATCCAATTTAGGTTCAATTTAGTGCGAAACCTGACTTAGCAATCAGAACCTTTCTGATGCTTTGATCTAATCAAACTCTTTGATCCGATCAACCCACAAGACATGATTGACGTCTAGCAACGTATCATGTCTACCCGGAAGATGAGGAATGTATTGGACAAATCCAAACATACCCTTCCGTGGAAAGTTACTGTGCAATTCAATCCCTCAGTCATACTTCATCCTGAATAAGTGCATGATTATGGATCAATATCAAACTCAATCACTTATTCATGTCTCGCTCAATCTTTTATATGATAATTCAAACAATGAAACATTAGAAACTCTTTCTAATATTCATTTTGCTTTGATCAAAGGCTTCTTGAATCATCATAAGATTAGAGTAAGTAGGATGTTACCTTCTCTTACTAGAAGTGATTGATTCCTTGTTGACCTACTCACAACCTTCGTACAAAATCCACCATATCCAGAATACCCCGTACACAACGCAATGTCGTGAATGAGGGTAAACCAAAACATAGCTTCAAGTGCACAAGGTACCATGGTGATCTCAGGTCTAAGGATCACTTGCACAACTCCCACTATGAGAACCATATTTTGATAATTAAGTAAGAATCCATAAGATGTTCTCATGGCTGGTCATTTCAGTGAACTCATTCCTCTAATGAGCACCCACATCTTTGTATTAGTGTCTCACACAAGTGATTGTGAGATCAATCACCCTCTACATTGAGCATACATAAGATGTGCCAGTCTTTCCGATAATATTGATCCCCGACTCAATATACCAATTTGACTGGAAATATTCTAAATTAGGATTTTAGGATTTTAGGTCTCAATGGTATGATCTCATCATAACCTTAAAACCAATGTCCTAATTTATGGGGTTCATCATCCAATAATAAAATAGATAAGCAGCAAATGATGAAACACAATGCCTTTATTGATATATATCGAGTGTCAAAGTACATGATTTGGAGACCCATCAAATGATTGGCTTATAGGGCATCTAGTCTTTCATCTTCATCAATCAAGCTAAATACATCAAGGAGATGCTTAAGAAGTTTGATATGGAGGAGAACAAGTCAATCAGCACCCCCATGAGCTCATCATGCAAATTAGACCAAGATGAATCAGGTAAATCTGTAGATCAGAAACTATATAGAGGTATGATAGGATCTTTATTGTATCTTACTGCAAGTAGACCTGATATCATGTTTAGTGTTTGCATGAGTGCTAGATATCAGTCTAATCCTAAGGAATCCCATCTAATTGCAGTCAAGAGAATCTTTAAATACCTAATAGGAACAAAGAATATAGGGTTATGGTATTCTAAAGAATCTAGCCTAAACTTAATAGGATACACAGATTCAGACTTTGCTGGATGTAAACTTGATAGAAAAAGCACCAGCGGGTCATGTCAATTCCTAGGAGAAAACTTAATCTCATGGTTTAGCAAGAAACAAAACTCGGTTGCATTATCTACTGCTGAAGCTGAATATGTTGCAGCCGGGAGTTGTTGTGCTCAAATCTTGTGGATCAAACAACAATTGGAAGACTATGGCATTAAACAAGATAAAATTCCCATTAATTGTGATAATACAAGTGCCATTAACCTAACTAAAAATCCAATTCAGCATCCAAGAACTAAACATATTGAGATAAGACATCACTTCATAAGAGATCATGTACTGAATGGTGATGTGACACTTCAATTTGTTTGCACTGATGATCAATTAGCTGACATTTTTACAAAATCCTTAAGTGAAGAGAGATTTAGTGTGCTTAGGAGGGGATTGGGAGTGATTGATCCATCATAGTGGTATTTTCCACTAGTTCATTGATTTTGATGATTAGATTGTGGCTAATTTAGAGTTTCTTTACAATGATCATCAAATCAGATCATAACTTAGTGATTTTTCCTCATTCGGCACGAACATAGCATGATTTTTAGGTGCGTGCCAGAGTTCGAGACGACTCGAGCAAGTTTCAGAGTCGGCTCGTAACGGGGAGTCGACTCGCATACAGTCGGGAGTCGACTCGAGGTCAATAGGCGCATAAGGAGAGTCGACTCGCGCATACTTTGGAGTCGACTCGAGGTCGAGTCGACTCACGACTCAGAGGAGTCGACTCGCAGTCAGGATCCGATTTTTTAACCCTAACTTCATCGTTTACTCAACACTTCTATTCACCGCCGCCACTGTTCACAAGCCCTAGAGCCGACTCCTAGAGCGTCTCCGGCCGACCTTAAGGTTTTTCCCGTCCATCTTCCTCGCTTCTTTAGGTTCCTTCCTCTTTCCTAGGTCAAAATGCCTCGTAAAGCCATTGTCCGGAAGAGACCCCAACCCGCGACCGGTGCCGAGCGGCGTTCCAAGGCTCGGAACGATCCCGCGAGGCCACAACCTCCGGCTCGTTCCCCGCCGAGGGAGGTTCCCTCGAGGCCGTGCGCCGGGAAGGCGGTCTCCACCGGGAGATACGTCGATTTCGACTATCTCTCCCGGGAGGGCTTTACTATAGGAGAGAGACTGCGGGCCCAGGGCTTAGAGTATTTTTGTTTCCTAGATCTCCCCACATACCCTGGCCTAGTTAGGGAGTTCTACGGTACTGTACATAGGGGCGATGGGGGTATCAAGGGCACGGTAGCCGGTGTCCCATTGTTCATTTCGGAGGATATCATTGCTCAGGTCCTCCATCTTCCACAAGTAGGGGTGGCTCCCACACACCCCGAGGATAGGACTGAGGCCCTTACGGCCATTCTAGGACATCCACCTCAGTCTCCCTTAGATGAGGTGTCCGCTAGCTCACTTTCAGTTGAGATGCGGCTCCTCTTGAGTATCATCTCTAGGTCCCTCTTTCCGAAGACTGGCCGCTTCGATTTTGTATCTGAGAGAGACCTAGCTCTTATGTTCTACATCCTCCAGGACACCCCAATCAACTTTCCCAAGATGATGTAAAGATACCTATGTGAGCCACTAGATAGACCTAGGCTCACCCTCCCCTATGGCATGATGTTCACTCTTCTGTTTAGGGAGGCCGAGATTCCCATTCCTGAGGGAGAACCCTCTCGCGCATTGCGATGGACAGATCGCATGCGTCCGGGAACCCTACACAGGATAGGGTTTCGGAAGGTCGAGGGAACCTGGGTTAGGAAATCATCCCCCTCCACACATACCACCAGACATTCCCCCAGTCCTGACCCAGACTCAGACTATCCTACCTTTCCCTCCACCTCTGCTCCCACCACCTCTGCCGGACCCTCCTCCTCAGCTCCACCTACTCAGCCCATGGAGGTCCGGATCTCTCCTGAGCAGCTCCGGGAGTTGCGGCAGGAGATAGTTAGAGATCTCCGGGACGACCTGCTTAGGGAGCTCCGAGGTACAGTGACTGCTCCCTCTCCTGCACCTTCTTCAGCGTTGGTCCCTTCCCTGTCAGCCGTGACTGAGATGACGGCCCATGTGCGGGAAGAGATCTACAATGTCAGGAGCTTGATTCAGGCCCAGTTCTCCAGTATGAGTGATATCACGAGCACCACTTGGAAGATGCGCGATGACATGCGACACGACATGGGAACCACTACCCAGGGGGCCGAGCGCTTGGCGAATGTGCTCATCGCCAAGCTTGACACACTTCAGCAGTCGGTGACCGAGCTCGATACGACACATAGCAGGGCCACCTCGGCCATTATCCGACAGCTCGAGCACGTCACCAATGCAGTCACACTACTTGCAGAGCGCATGCCCCGGGGAGCCGCATCCTCCTCGAGGAAGCCTTAGACATCTTTTTGTATTTTGACATGTATTCTTTTTTGCTTTACTTATTGTATTCACAAATGTATTTACATACACATCAATACAATGAGTAGACATATTCTCTTCAATTTTGTGCAATTTGCTCTCTAAATGATTGAGTGTTATACTCACTTCCTTTTTGATACGATGACAAAAATGGGGAGAAATATTTAATAGATATGTAAATGGAATCAACATAAAAGAAATCAAAAATTAAAACATAATTTGTTCTTAATGGATTTGGTACCTCGAGGCTCATTATCTCTCTGTTGGGGCTCCTAATGGAGTAATCTCCAGAATTTATTCAAGGGATATTCGGAGATTAGTTGAATCCTACTCAAGAACAAATTGACAGATTTTCCCTCTAAAAACCAAAAATTTCAGTTCAAAAACTTCAATGCATTAAAAGGAAATTCAGAGAATCAAAACAAAGTAGAATGCATATGTTGAGGGGGAGAATCTGAATTTTTAAGAAAGTCAAATCATTAAATATATATAAGCCAAACAATTGAGTGCATGACATGAAGGCTTATATAATTCCAAATGAAAGGGGGAGCTTTAACTCCAAAATTTATTGTTTCACACCTTTCAAGTTTGGATAAATTAAAAAACCAGACACCTGAATTCATTTATAGATTTTATTTCCTTGTTTATTGAGCAATTCACTTTACATATACTCAATATTTTGTCATCATCAAAAAGGGGGAGATTGTGAAGTGATTGATTAAAACCCTATTTGATTTTGATGATCTCAAAGCATTTGAGTATATCTTTTGTTTACTAATGAATTCAATTGAGTGTTTCAGTGAAAATCTTGTCTAAGTGTTTCTAGACTTGGTTCAAGATATTTTGGATAAGTTAAGAAGTCAGTTTGAACCAAAGTCTGAGACTCGAGTCGACTCCGGGATATTACGAGTCGACTCCAAGCGTATCAGAATCACTGGCACGGGCTCGAGTCGACTCCGGATCATTACGAGTCGACTCTGACTGAGAACTGACAGACGAACAGAAAGACTCAACTCAAAACCTGTCAGCGAGTCGACTCCTGAAGTGCGCGAGTCGACTCCGATGATTACCGAGTCGACTCCGGAGTAGTATGAGTCGACTCCAAGGAGTTACAGACAGAAAAGTCAGAGAGCGATTTTCGACCCTGAGATTCGAGTCGACTCCTGTGGAACGCGAGTCGACTCCGATGGTTGGCAGGTCGACTCTCAGTGGTACACAAGGCAAAAGTCAGAGAGCAGTTTTTGGACTCTGAGATCCGAGTCGACTCCCGCAATGCGCGAGTCGACTCCGAGACAGCGCGACCCCAAAAAGACAGAAGACCGAATTATTGTCTCTGGGAGCCAAGTCAACTCCCAGACAGCTCGAGTCGACTCCAAGGCAGCGCTACATCAAAAAGGCAGAAGGCTGTGTTTCGAAAACTGAGAGCCGAGTCGACTCCGGAACAGTTCGAGTCGACTCCAAGACTGGACGAGCCAAAAGACAGAAGATCGGGAGTTCGGGCTCTGAGCGCCGAGTCGACTCCCAGGATTGTCGAGTCGACTCGAGTGGGCCAAGTTGAAAAATTAGCTCCATGGACTTCATGGGATGAGCCGACTCCGAAAATGGCAAGTCAGCTCCAGAAGTTGGCGAGTCGACTCCGGGTTAAGTCGAGTCGACTCCCAGTCGCGGAGGTCACTTTAATTCAAATCTGGAACAGTTCCCGAGCCGACTCCAGAAAAGTATGAGTCGACTCCCGCTACAGCCGAGTCGACTCCAGATCGCGCGAGTCGACTCCGACCCCAACGAACATATTGTCAGGATGTGCAGAGTGTGTAGAACGGGCAGAAAAAGGTGTCTAACGGCTAGTTTCCGTGGGGGATGGCTTAAATAGCCACAGAGGACTGTAGCAAGGCAGAGAAGCACCATTCCACTCAAAGAAATCAAACATCCTATCTCTGCCAACTGGTTTTCAACAGAAAAGAAGGAAGAGCGCCATTAACTCCATCCAGCTACCTCTTTCCAGCATTTAAAGAAGTCTCCTCCTGCCTTCAAGTCGACCAGACATTCAAGAGGAGACTCACAGTTCAAGAAGCCCTACTCTACTCCAACTCAAACGTGTTTGAGGGCTCTTAACTTCTCTCTAGTTTATATTGCTGTATATCTATTTTTTAGAAGCTCTGTTTTTCTGTTTGTCCTTGTTCTTTCCATCTTGTCTTTGCTTGATTCAATCAGGAGATTGAATCAAGAGTGTAGAGGTTGGTTGGTGAGCCGAGGGTAAAACCAACGTGTAAGGGTTCGATTGTGATCCCGGAAAAACAATCGGGGTGGTTCTAGTCGGTGAGCCTGGGAAAACCGACCGAGTTCGTTGTGAGCTCGTAAAATAACAAGTTGGGTTGTGAGCTTGTAAAACAACCGGCTGTAATCCAAGGGGTTATAGTAAATTCCCAAGTGAGACTTGGGGAGTGGACGTAGGAGCAAGGGTTAGCTCCGAACCACTATAAACATTGTGTTTGTGATTGCTTGTGTCTCTCTCTCTCTCACTCTCATTTCACTCACAGCACATAGCAACTAATTAATCATCTTGCAAAAGTATTAATTAGTCATCCACAAACGTTTTAATTGCAAAATTATTTTAAAACCCAATTCACCCCCCCTCTTGGGTTGTCTATCTGGGCAACAATTACCTATACCTGAATCCCAGCTAGTACCTTCAAGTGTCAAACCTCTCCAGCTTGAACTTAAAGATCTGCCTGAAAACCTAAAATATGCATTTCTAGGGGACAACAACACCTTACCTATTATTATTGCATCAAATTTAACTGAAGAACAGGAAGAGAAGTTATTAAATATCCTTCAGAAAAATCAAGAAGCGATCGGCTGGTCTATAGCTGATATTAAGGGGATTAGCCCTTCTGTGGTCCAACATAAAATTCATCTAGAAGAGGATGCAAAAATCTCTAGAGAACCACAAAGGCGACTTAACCCAGTCATGAAAGATGTAGTTCTAGCTGAAATCATTAAACTCTTAGATGCAGGGATTATATACCCTATTTCTGATAGCTAGTGGGTGAGCCCAGTTCAAGTTGTACCCAAGAAATCTGGAATTACTGTGATCAAGAATGACCAAAATGAGTTAGTCCCAACTCGAATCCAAACTGGATGGCGAGTGTGCATCGACTACAGAAAGCTGAACGCCATGACTAGGAAAGACCACTTCCCATTACCCTTCATTGACCAAATGTTAGAACGTCTAGCTGGCCACTCTCATTACTGTTTTCTTGATGGTTATTCTGGATATAACCAAGTTCCAATTGCACGTGAGGATCAAGAGAAAACCACATTCACCTGTCCTTATGGCACTTTTGCCTATCGTCGCATGCCTTTTGGGTTATGCAATGCACCGGCTACATTCCAACGGTGTATGATGAGCATTTTCTCCGACATGGTGGAGAAATTTTTAGAAGTTTTTATGGATGACTTTTCTGTATTCGGATCTAATTTTAATGAATGTCTCCATCACTTGACCCGTGTTGTAGAACGATGTAAAGAGAAAAATTTAGTTCTTAACTGGGAAAAATGTCATTTCATGGTCCAATCAGGTATTGTTTTGGGACACATTGTGTCACAAAGGGGAATCGAGGTGGATAAAGCCAAAGTAGAATTAATTGCCAAGTTACCACCTCCCAAAACTGTTAGGGAAGTCAGATCCTTTCTAGGGCATGCGGGTTTTTACCGCCGCTTTATTAAGGATTTCAGTAAATTGTTGAAACCCTTATGCGATCTGTTGGCGAAAGATGCTATTTTTAATTTTTTGCCAATTTGTATAACTGCTTTCGAAAGATTAAAGTCTGAACTAACCTCAGCACCCATCATAAGGTCCCCTGATTGGAATCTGCCATTTGAAATCATGTGTGATGCATCTGATTATGCAATAGGTGCCGTCCTAGGTCAGCGAGTGGGGAAGCTTCCCCACGTGATTCATTATGCGAGCAAAACTCTGAATGACGCCCAACTTAACTATTCTACAACTGAAAAAGAGTTGTTGGCTGTTGTCTTTGCTCTTGACAAATTTCGTCCCTATCTGATAGGATCCAAGGTCCTTATTTATTCTGATCATGCCGCCCTTAAGTACCTTCTCACAAAAAAGGATGCCCAGGCAAGACTCATTCGTTGGATCCTATTGCTTCAAAAATTTGATCTTGAAATACGAGATAAAAAGGGATCTGAAAATGTTGTAGCTGACCACTTGTCCAGATTAATTGTCGAATCATCCGGAGAATCCATGCCTGTGTCCGAGACCTTCCCTGATGAACAACTAATAATGATTTCCCATACCAATGTTCCATGGTATGCTGATGTAGTCAACTATCTAGTTACTGAACGAATGCCCTGTTCATGGACCAAACAAGAGAAATTCCGCTTCCTAGCTCGTGTAAAATGGTATTTTTGGGATGAACCATACTTGTTCAAATACTGTCCTGATCAAATCATCAGACGATGCATCCCTGAACACGATCAAAGGAATGTCCTTTTCTTTTGTCATGACCATGCTTGTGGTGGTCATTTTAGTGGGAAGAAAACTGCTGCAAAAGTTTTGCAGTGCGGATTTTATTGGCCCACACTTTTTCGAGATGCGCATGACTATTGTAAATCTTGCGATCGATGTCAACGATTAGGAAAACTTTCGAGAAAGAATGAGATGCCCCTGAACCCTATCTTAATTATAGAAATTTTCGATGTTTGGGGTATTGATTTTATGGGTCCTTTTCCTATGTTGTTTGGGCATCAGTACATTCTTGTGGCAGTTGACTATGTATCAAAATTTATTGAGGCTATCGCGTGTAAGACCAATGATCACAAAGTGGTGATCAAGTTCCTTAAAGAATCTATCTTTGCTCGTTTTGGCACCCCTCGTGCTATCATTAGTGATGGGGGGAAACATTTTTGTAATAAAATCTTTAAAGCCCTTATGAGAAAGTACAACATTAATCACAAGGTCAGTACACCATATCATCCACAAACAAGTGGACAAGTCGAAATTTCCAATCGGGAGATCAAGACCATCCTTGAAAAAACTGTTCATACATCTCGGAAGGATTGGTCTCTTAGGCTAACAGATGCACTGTGGGCATATCGGACGGCTTACAAAACACCAATTGGAATGTCTCCATATAGAACTGTCTATGGCAAGGCTTGCCATTTACCTGTCGAGTTAGAACACAAGGCCTATTGGGCAATTAAACATTTAAATTTCGATCTTGACAAAGCAGGAGAACATAGGAAGCTTCAACTCGATGAGCTTGAAGAAATTAGAAACGATGCTTACGAGTGTGCCAAAAAGTACAAAGATCGCATGAAGATCATGCATGATAAAATGATCATTCGTAAGGAATTTCACCAAGGACAAAAAGTCCTTCTATATGATTCTCGATTACATTTATTTTCTGAAAAACTTAAATCTCGCTGGACTGGCCCATACACAATAGAGAAAGTGCACCCACATGGTGCAGTAGTAGTATGCAATACCAAGGATGGTAGGTCCTTTCAAGTCAATGGACATCGTTTAAAACCATACCTTGAGTATCTGAGTCCAGAAGTCGAGGAGACACTTCTGACCGACCCTATCTATTATGAGTGAATCGGAATTGTCTGGCTGAAGACATAAAACTTAGCGCTATTTGGGAGGCAACCCAACATGTAAGTTTCTTTTATATATATAAAAAAAAATCATCATCAATATATTACTAACATGCAGGTTTGGGGGATTTTGCCCCAATTTTCAATTTACCCACCCATATCAGGTAACCTCTCTTCTGTCCTCTTTCTGCTTTAAATTTTCTTTAACATTGAGGACAATGTTAGATTTAGGTTTGGGGGTATTTTTACGCATTTGAAATTTTATAAAAAAAAAAATTTTTAGTTAAATTTTTTTTTAAAAAAAAAATATATACAATACACAAGGTATATAAAATCTAAGAGCCCAATGACTAGTTGGAAGTAGTGCAAAGTGAGTTCTTTTTATTAAGTTCCTTTTAGTGAGTTGTAAGCTAATTAGTGCTTTGAATTTCACAACACATCTGGCCTGCATTTTCTAAGGTATAGGTTCGACATTGTGTTGAGAATATGGTAGCAACCTCGAATCCTGATGAACTATCTTTTTCTGATCCAAAAAAAAAAAATGGTGGATTTAGTCAGGTACACCGAAAAGGGCTACCTATTGTCAAAGGTCGCGGGCTTGTGATGAGGAACCCGAGCATAGGTCCGTAGGGGAGTCTTGATGCCCGACACCTCATGCCAACTGGTGTGAGAATTGTCGACTAATTGCTCGCTACATGGAGGAATCATCAGAGGAGTAAAAGTGCACAATATATACATTATCATTTCTCTTTAATGCAAAAAAAAAAACAAAAAACAAAACAAAAAAAAATTGAAAAAAAAAATGTATACTGACCTTATGAAAGACAATAGTGTGAAAGCCGTCGTTGTAAAAATTCGAGTAAACTGGAATATTACAGATAAAGCCCATGAGGTATTAAAGTAAACATCCACAGCTCTCGAAATCCTGCAGAAAAGATGATTTTGAATCAGCAAATAGGTCTTGTCCGACCAATTCTTGGAAACTACTAATTAGCGATATTTTGGAGATCCAAAACCTTAGCTTGTGCATGGTCCAAACTTCACTGAGCACTCAAGTATAAATAAGTCTTACAACTTCCTAACGGAAAACTTAATAACTTCAACTTAAATTGCATACTAACCTAGAAATTGGGCTACTTAGTAATTAAAATCTTGTGTGCTTTTGAAATTCTTATCAGTTATGTACTTGAAAAAAGACTTTCATTTCACAAATCAAATTTTATTTTGGGATTGAAGTTTGTGGGTAACTTCACTGCAAACCCTCACGAGACAACACTCGTCCACTAGGGTAACCTAGGGGTTTAAAGGCTTGTTGCACGTGCTAAGTGCAATCGTAATGCTCTACGAAAATGAGTATTTATCTTACTATTTTTTTTAATAATAAATTACACTTTTGTACTCTCATTTTATCATTTTCACACTAAATTGCTAGAGACTAGCCATAAGCTAGTTGGGGGGTGTGATGAGAGCACAAAAGTGCGACCTACATGTCACCTAAATTAGTATTATTGCTAATCGATAATGATAAATTCACTGGATTAATATTATATTTGGGTTTGGCACAGATTTTCATAAATTAGAGATAAAATGCACATTAAGTACAAATTTGACTAAAAAAGGATCCCTTCCCAGATCTGACTCGATTGAAGATCGGGACGGGTCCGAGTCGGGTTTGGGTCCGAATCGGGTCCATTTCTTTTGTGCTTTTTGAAAATAATTTTGGGCAAATCTAAATTTGCCATAAGGTGCTGGGTGACCCATGACTTGAAAGAATTGCACTTGACCTCCAGCCAGAATAGATGACCCAAAATTTCATATCATACTATATGACTAATCGGATGGAACTTGATGTCTCCCATATCCTCCCAGCCGTCCGCACGCATCACAAAGCTCCCGGCTCCTCCCTCCTTCCGCATTCAAGATCCACTGCATCCGTGACACACCTCTGCACCCACGGATCCATGTCCTTCCTGTGGTCCCGTTCTTCAACGCCTCAGCCCGCCAGCCAGCCACACCTTCCGCTCCTTCCCAGCAACCAAAGAAGGAAGTCCTTCCGCGTGCCAGCCACCGTGCCAGCAACGCCCGGAATCCCATCATCCCGAAATCCCAGCACCCGAAGAAGGAAGCCCCAGCCGTGATCCAATCTCCGGCGATCCCGCACCGCGTTCCCACCTTCCGTTTCAGCTCCCAGCATCTTTCCTCTTCCGCTTTCAATCTCCTCCACGGATCACGCCAAGATCGCTCCTCCTCCGCCTCGCAACCGTCCATCTCACCGCATCCAGCTCCTCCCAGCAGCCGTCCACGAAGCTTCCGCCCGTGATCAGCGATCCAGCCTGCTCCCAGCGCCCGGATCTCGTCCGTGATCGACTCCTCCCCGCATCCTCACCGCGTCTGCCATCTCCCTTCCGCATCAGGCGTCCGTCCGCGGCTATAAGAAGAGAAGGAGAAAGAGGGAAGGGGGAAGTGCTCGGTTGGGGGTTGAGGCCAAGAACCAGAGAAGGAGGAAGTGCTCGATTGGGGGTGGAGGCCAAGAGAGAAGAGGGTTCGGTTGGGGGAAAGAAGAAAGAAAGAAAACAGAGCTTGCTCTGTTTTCGGGAAAGAAAAGAAAAAAGAAGAAAAAAAGAAGGAAGGGAGGAGTATTCTATTAGTTTAGTTTCAGTTTAGTTCTTTTTAATTCATGAGAGCAATGTATTTTTTTGTTTTAGTTGTACTTTAGTTGAAAGTTTTTTTTTGAGAAGTATATTTTGAGTTTGAAAGCATATTGTTCTTATTTTTAGTTTCATTTTAGGTTTTGTTTTGAGTTTTAATTTTTGAGAGTTCATTCGGGTAGAAAGTTATATTTATTCTGCAATTTTAATTTCTGTTCTGCAATCCATTAAATCCTCTTTCATGTAATCTATATTTCAGTCTGCAATTTTCCTAACACTGTTTTCATCCATTTTAATTTATGTCAAAGCTTTAATACATGAATGCTCTTTGAATCTGACTACCTGTCTTGTAGTTAATTTCAATTAGAAAACATTCTCTGGTAGTCCAGGGAATCATTCAACATCTCCAACGTAAGGTTTTTCTTTCGTTATTCAAAAAAATCGATTTCGAATCCAAGTGAATGTTTTTATTTTTAAGCAACTCCAATCGCCTCCCTGTGGATCGACCTCTTACAACCACTATTCTTCGAGTAGAACAGGTAAGAGTAGAATTAAATTTAAAATTTGTTCAACAACGATCTGTCTAGCGTATTTTTAGGTAGACAGGAAAGGACGAACAGTTGTGAGTAGGTCAACAAGGAATCAGTCACTTCTAGTAAGAGAAGGTAACATCCTACTTACTCTAATCTTATGATGATTCAAGAAGCCTTTGATCAAAGCAAATGAATATTAGAAAGAGTTTCTAATGTTTCATTGTTTGAATTATCATATAAAAGATTGAGAGAGACATGAATAAGTGATTGAGTTTGATATTGATCCATACTCATGCACTTATTCAGGATGTAGTATGACTTAGGGATTGAATTGCACAGTAACTTTCCACTGAAGGGTATGTTTGGATTTGTCCAATACATTCCTCATCTTTCGGGTAGATATGATACGTTGCTAGACGTCAATCATGTCTTGTGGGTTGATCGGATCAAAGAGTTTGATTAGATCAAAGCATCAGAAAGGTTCTGATTGCTAAGTCAGGTTTAGCACTAAATTGAACCTAAATTGGATTAGAGGTATTCTAATCAGGTTAGGTCAACTTGCACCTGCACCTACTGCTGGCTAAGATAAGGAACCCAATGGGTCACACACAAGGGAATTGATCAAGGGTCTAATTGGATTAGATCATGTTTGCAAGATGAACATGCTAGCACGTGTTGCAAATCCTAGCTCCTGATTCAAATAAAATTCGAATATGATTCTTAGATTAAGTTGATCTAATATGATTAGATCATGACCTAATATGGGTTAGCCAAGAGTTGAAACCCATTTGGCTTTGATTAGACCTGATTTGATTAGGTTTAATGTTTTCTTTAAGTTGGTTAAACCCAATTGGATTGGGTTTGATAGGGCCTTCACTTCTGGACCATTGGATCGCTTCCTGGATGAAGGATCTGGTCCACTGGTTGGCGCCTTCATCTGGACCATTGGATGGCTTCCTGGATGAAGGATCTGGTCTACTGGTTAGCGCCTGAATCTGGACCACTGGATGGCTCTCTAGATGAAAGATCTGGACCGTTGCTCAGCGCCTGATCTGGACCATTAGATGGCGCCTAGATCTGGACCATTGGCTTTGGTTCACTGCATTTGGGCCCTTGGATCATCAGAATTTAAGAGGAAGATGTGAGAAAGAAGTTGATACACCCTTTTCCTTAGCACCCCATCATGATGGGATGCATCTCTTGGCACATGCCTCATCATGATGAGGTGTGTGGATGGGATGCATCCCTTTATGATGCATCCCTCCATCTCTTATAAACAAGGAGGTGATGTGGAACAGGATCAATGCATGCAATCTAAAATTTCTTTTTTTTTTTTAATTAGATTTCAGCAACCCAATTCATAAACTATTAGCCAACTCAAATCTAACAGCTATCAGATGATTATATTAAAATCGAATTTACTGTAAGAAACTACCGACAATTGATCAGTTCCTTTAATAAATTTAGAAGAAGGATCGTTGTTGATTAGGAAATCAACACATAATTAGGGCACGTTGTTCTACTTTTAGTTTCCTGCTGTTAAGCATAAAAATTTGGGAACTTAACTGAACCCAATAACGACTTACTCAGAATTATAGTGGAAGGATCACACGGACACGATGCTCGAGAAAAGTCCTGGAAGAGGGAGGCAAGTCCAGGGTCCTGATTCGCTGACGGGTCGTCCTTCGTTGAGACGGATGAAGGAAACCGACAAGATCTGAAACAGAAGTCCCGGGTTAATTGAGGTAGCAGGATGTTTGGGAAACAAAACACAATAATCTATTCAAAGGATAAATAATCCGGACGATGATTCGTCGGATCGGGAAGGAGTCCGGAAGAGAGAGCGGGGAGCCGGATGATGAGCGCCGCCTGCGTTAGAGGAAGTTGCGGAAGTCAGGGGACGCCGCGTTCACTTAGAAGAGAAGGATTTTAGAGAAGGAAGGAAGGTAGGTTCTTGGAATAGGACACCAAGCTCTTTCAAGCAATTCATCAAACCAGCTTTTCCTCTATTCATTGATTTTTCCTCCCCTTACACAACGAAATAAATCCCTCTTTATAGGCAGGGCAACCAATTACATGACAAAAAGAAATAAATGGACTCATAACCGGTTGATATATTGATGCATCGATGGGCAATAAACGTTCCAAGGAATCGTAGAAAGGATGGCTTCTTCTTGGTTGATAAACGGCAGTGTTTAAGATCCCATGGCAAGTGGGAACCGGATGAGATTTCCTTGAAACAGAGCGGTGGAAGACGCTGCGGGTTGGATCGGTTGAGCTTCTCCATGTGCAACGGCAGGAACCGGCCTTGATGGATGAATCTGGCAGGATGCCTCTTGGGATTCTTCATGGAACGGCTGGAGGGCTTGGAACCGGATGGGTTTCCTTCAGTTTTCTTTTCACCTCTTCGTCTTCTTCGGCTGGAGCTGGAAGAGAACCGGCTTGGGAAGAGGAACCGGCTTGGGAAGAAGATGACCCGTCGGTGATGGCTTGGGATTCTTCATGGAACGGCTGGAGGAAGATGACTCGTCGGCTGGGAGGAAGATGACTCGTCGGCTGGAATGTGCGATGGAGCCTTGCTTCGTTGGGTTGGGGAAGGCGTGGCCGGCTGGCTTCTGAAAATCCATCGGCTGAGGCTTCTATGAAGACGTGGCTGGAAAGAGCCGGCTGAGGGGAGGAATCGGTGCTGTGAAGTGTTGGGAAGAACCACCTGGGGAGAAGACTTGAAGCTTCATTCGGTTGGGAAGAAACCTCCTTTGAACCGGCTGCGCATGGAAGATGAGTACGGTGCTTTGGAACAAAAACAGGGGAGCTGATGGGTTTTTTTTTTTTTTTTTTTTTTGAAGAACCGGTCTTGATGAGTGAACCGGCTGGTAGTTCTTTGGGCTGGTTTATTTTGAATGTGGACTTTATTATGACATGGACTCAATACTATTTCGGCTGGACCGACATTGACTTGACTCAACATTACTTGAACTGGACTTGAATTGGATTGGACCTGACACGAACTTGACTTAAATAAATATCTAGAGAAATAAAAAAATAAAAACTGGACGACACAAGAAATGTGGACTAGCAGTCAAGCCAAAGTGATGCCGGCTCATTGGTGTCCCCACCAATTCTCCCGGACTGGAGAAAATTCAACTCCGTTGAAGGAAGTTGTTTCTGGCTCTGATAGTGCTCAAGGATGTCTGGATCAATCTGCTGCAGTTCCTCTCGGGTTATCCATGTGTCATCAGACTCTGGCCGACCGTGCCAACGAACTAGGTATCTCTGGTAGCCTTTCCTCCTAGTAGAAATAATCTGCTCGTCCAGGATCTTCTCAATGCGATCGTGTTTCTTGGAAAACTTTGGTCGTGGACACTCAGGTAAGGGTTCGCTCTCAAAGGAGGGATTAGGCTCAAATGGCTCACTGGGTATCGTTATTGGCTTTTTATACTTAACCAAATCAGAGATATTAAAGGTAGAACTAATGCCAAAATCTGGTGGTAAATCTACCACAAATGCATTTGATCCGATCTTCTTTAAAATTTTAAAAGGACCTGCTCCTCGTGCATGCAATTTCTTAACAGTTCCAGAAGGAAATCGTTCTGGTCTAATTCGTATCATAACATAATCACCTTCAGCTAAATCAGATGTCCGGCGATGTGAATCTGCTAATTGTTTATAAATTTGATTGCTGATATTTAATTTTTTTATAATATCTTTATGCAGATCCCTAATATGTTGTGCAAATGACTCAGCTGACTCAGATGTCCTGGAATGCATGGGTAATGGAATGAGATCAACAGGTTTTCTAGGGTGCTGACCGTAAACAACCTCAAATGGACTCATGCTAATGGTTCTATTGACGGAACTATTATATGCGAATTCGGCTCGAGGTAGTAAAAGATCCCAAGTTTTCATATTTTCACCTACTAAACACCGAAGTAAATTACCCAAACTTCTACTTACGACTTCGGTTTGACCGTCAGTCTGAGGATGATATGCAGATGAAAATTTTAACTTTGTCCCCATTAGATGCCATAAAGTTTTCCAGAAATAACTGACAAACTTGACATCTCGGTCTGATACAATGGATTCGGGTAACCCATGTAGACGAACGATTTCGTTGAAATATATCCGGGCAACTTGAGAGGCATCAAAAGTTTTGGAACAGGGCAGGAAATGAGCCATTTTCGAAAATCTGTCTACAACCACAAAGATGGAGTCTTGTCCCTTGGCAGTCCGTGGTAATCCTAGAATAAAATCTATACTGACATCTTTCCATGGATATTCAGGTATTGGAAGTGGAGTGTATAATCCCGTATTCTGTCTTTGCTGTTTGGCAACAGCACAGATTCGACACTGAGCCACAATTTTGGCAACGTCGCGCTTCAAACTGGGCCAGTAGAATTGACGCTCTACGGCTTCAATAGTTTTGGCCTTCCCAAAATGACCAGACAATCCCCCAGCGTGTAATTCCCAAATTAAAAAATCTCGAACAGACGTATGCGGGACACATAATTTATTATTCAGGAAAAGGTACCCCTCTTGAAGGGAATACTTATCTATCTCTTTCGAAGTTCCTTGTTGGAGTGCAGACATGATTTTTCCAAAATCAGGACAGTTATCATATTCTTCTTTTAATTTCTCAAATCCAGTGACTTGAATACTGACTATTGACAACAGGTTTGCCTTTCGAGATAATGCGTCAGCAGCTCGATTATCTACACCGGAACGATGTTTTAATACAAAAGTGTATGATTGTAAAAATTCAACCCATTTGCCATGTCTAGGATTTAATTTCTTTTGTGAACTAAGGAATCTGAGGGCTTCATGGTCTGAATATAAAATGAATTCGTGTGGTAGTAAGTAGTGCCTCCAGAATTTAAGAGTTTGAATTATGCATAAAATTCCTTATCGTAGGTGGAGTATTTGCGATGGTCATTAAAGTCTTTATCTCCTCAAAAGCGCGATTACTAGCCTTAGTCCACTCAAAGGCTCCCTTACGAATACAATCTATAATTGGTGCCATGATTGTGCTGAATCCCTTAATAAATCTACGGTAAAAGGTGGCTAACCCATGAAAACTTCTTACTTCATGCACATTCTGGGGTGCGGGCCAATTCTTGATTGCACTCACCTTTTCAGGATCCACAGATAGTCCATCTGGAGTCACAACAAATCCTAAGAATGTAACACGTGTAGTCATAAACTCACATTTCTTAAGGTTGATAAATAGGCTTTCGGATCTAAGCGTCTGGAAAACTTGCCGAAGGTGGTCTAGATGTTCCTCCTTTGTTTTACTGTAAATGAGGATGTCGTCAAAGTAGACAACAACAAATGTTCCCATGAAAGGTCGTAGTACTTGAGTCATTAGTCTCATGAAAGTGCTGGGAGCTTTTGACAGACCGAATGGCATTACTAACCACTCATATAGTCCATCCTTTGTTTTAAATGCGGTCTTCCACTCGTCTCCTGGTCTGATTCTAACCTGATGGTAGCCACTTTTAAGATCAATTTTAGAAAATATATTCGATCCAGAGATCATATCTAGCATGTCATCTAGTCGGGGAATCGGGAATCGATATCGTATTGTGATCTTGTTAATTGCCCGACTATCAATACACATTCTCCAAGTTCCATCTTTTTTAGGAGTTAAAAGGGCAGGTACGGCACATGGGCTTAAACTTTCCCTAATGAATCCTTTTCTTAGGAGTTCTTCGACTTGACGTTTCAACTCGGCATGTTCGGTAGGGTTAAGCCGATAGTGAGGGGAATTTGGTAGGGTCGCTCCTGGGACTAGGTCTATTGCGTGTTGTATGTTCCTCATAGGTGGTAGTTGATCAGGAAGTTCCTCTGGGGCGATTTCCTCAAATTCTTTAAGAAGACTAGTCATTTCTTCTGGAATTGGGCTTGTTTCTTTCAGACTAACTTCTTTAACAGCTAAAACCCACACAGAAGGGCTTTCTTTGATGTCTCTTTCTAGTTCTTTTGCGTTGATCAAGTGTAATCCCTTGGGTTGTTCTTCCTCTTTTGGTTTTATTGGGTTACTATCCTTTGGTTTTTTTGGTGGTGAAGGGTATAGTGTGATTTTCTTGCCTTTGTGCATGAATGAGCAAGTATTTGTTCGACCAAAAAGTGTGGCATTTTCATCGAATAACCAAGGTCGTCCTAAAATAATGCTGCCGACGTCCATGGAGAACGTCGCACCAAATTTCTTCCTGGTAAGATTGAAATTTAATGGGTACCTTGCAACGGTATCTAACAGGTATGGATGAAGTGTCTAGCCAGGCGACCTTGTAGGGACTGGGGTGGTCGACGGGTGTTAGCCCAAGCTTGGAAATCGTATCAGTGGAAACTGCGTTGATGCAACTTCCACTATCAATGATAATTTTACAGACCTTGTTCTCATTGTTTATGTAGGTATGAAAAATTGTAGTTCTTTGCCAATCTTCACATTCCTTTGGTTGTGTCAGGGTACATCTTAGTACGTTTATCCTAACTTCAGGTTCAGTTTCTTCAGTGAAATTTGGTTCATCGAATCCCTCGGCTAATTCAGGATCAGCTATGTGAATTTCTTCGTCTTCTACAGTTTCCCCAGGGTGTTCCTCTTCGATCTCTCCAATATGTAGGGCACGAGAAGGGCACTGGTTTGCAAAATGTCCAATTTCATGACAGTTGAAACATCTACCCCTTGAGCTACTCTCCCTACGTCCTTCATTCAGGGTGCCTTTGCCTCGGTCTTCTTTCCTGGGTGGAGGAGCAACTAATGGAGGTCTAGTGGTTGAAGTTGGATTTGGATTAGTTCTGGGGACTTGGTGTGGTTCGGGTCTAGGACCTAGTATACTCGAATTTCTAGGTTCACTGGGTCGAGTGATTGGCATTCTTTGGAATCTCTCATAATCCTGAGCTAATTGATATGCCTGCTCTAGACTATAGACCTCTCGCATGAAAAGCTCTCGTTGGATGTCATTTCTTAACCCGGCACGAAATCGGAAAAGGGTGACAGAGGGATCCTCATTGACATGACATCGCATGAGATACTCATCAAACTTGGCGATGTAGTCAGTGACGGATTTGTTTCCCTGGGTCAAGGTCTGCCATTGATCAAGGAGGCGTTGTTGATAGGAAGTGGGAAGGTATTTCTCCCTGAGTTTATCCTTCATTTCATCCCAGGTTCGGATGGGTTCCTGTCTCCTATGTAGAATTAGACGTTCCACATTCTGCCAATAATATTTGGCTTGACCGAGAAGCCTCATTTTTGCAAATCGAATTTTTCGCTCTTCAGACATGTCGTACCATTCGAAATAATGATTCATATCTGACTCCCAGTCAAGATACTCATGAGGATCCATGCGGCCTACGAAGCTGGGTGCCTCAACCCTGACACTTCGAAGTATGCGGTCATCGATGTCACGGTGATCATTAAGAGGTTGATTTATAGGATCACGACCTCTTTCATTGTGATGGGGCCTTTCTCTGGGATAGTCATCTAGTGGACGATTGTGATTTCTGTCAAAGTTTTGCCTATTCCTGGGATAGTCATTGACATGTTGGTGGTTCCGATCAAAGAGTGGGTGATCAATTCTTTCTCTTGGGTTATTGGCTAGGGAAGGGCTACCCCTATCTTGATATTCTTCTAAGGCATCGACTCGGGTACATAACCTTCCTAGCTTCTCGTTAATTTCTCTAAGGATTGAACTGATGTCAGGGTCCATCCCACGACTGGACTCAGGCTCGTCTGGTTGATAACTAGTTCCGGATCTGGTAGTCATGGAGTTTGGGTAGCTTTTCTTTGAAATTTTTTTTGTTTTGTTTTTTTTTTTTTTTTTACACAAATACCCTAATACAGTAAAACAAAAACATGCATCACCCAACAATTTCTAAGGTTTTCCTAAAAATTCTAGACAACTCCTAACTGGGTTGAAGAGTACACTTAAGCCTCCAATCCGATCTAATAACCTAGTCGACTAGGTAAGCTCCCAGGTAAGTGGAGGGGTCACGTTGCATGTAGCAAAGGTCCCACCTAAAACCCATTTTCCTCGAACAGAAACTGTCTCCCTTTAATCACTTAAAGAGACAAAGCTTGCCTAGACATCGACCGGGATCATAGAGCGAAATTGGTGCAACTTTCAGTGGTCTTCGTCCTATTGAGCTCGATTATCCTTAGGGGCCAACGTCTAGTTGATTTTAATTAGGCTTAGGATATTTATGCACTGAGATGATTTTTGGGCTAAGGACGAGTGATGAAATCCCGACCTTATCTTGTTAATGGGTTCAGCCCTTAGATTATTTTATGCAAATGCTTATATGCAACAATCAAGAAAATTTTTATCATTTTATGTCATGTCATTAAATTGCATTTGAATAGTTGATCAAGCAAACTAGCTAAAAACTTTTAATCTTAATGTTGATGTCCCAAATAAACTATACTCAGAAAAGGATGCGGAAAGATTAAAACTGGTGCCTAGTAATTCTAAGTTCTACACTAATGCATGAAAATGGTGCCCTAATAAACCGTGCTCTGATACCAAAAATGATGTGGAACAGGATCAATGCATGCAATCTAAAATTTCTTTTTTTTTTTAATTAGATTTCAGCAACCCAATTCATAAACTATTAGCCAACTCAAATCTAACAGCTATCAGATGATTATATTAAAATCGAATTTACTGTAAGAAACTACCGACAATTGATCAGTTCCTTTAATAAATTTAGAAGAAGGATCGTTGTTGATTAGGAAATCAACACATAATTAGGGCACGTTGTTCTACTTTTAGTTTCCTGCTGTTAAGCATAAAAATTTGGGAACTTAACTGAACCCAATAATGACTTACTCAGAATTATAGTGGAAGGATCACACGGACACGATGCTCGAGAAAAGTCCTGGAAGAGGGAGGCAAGTCCAGGGTCCTGATTCGCTGACAGGTCGTCCTTCGTTGAGACGGATGGAGGAAACCGACAAGATCTGAAACAGAAGTCCCGGGTTAATTGAGGTAGCAGGATGTTTGGGAAACAAAACACAATAATCTATTCAAAGGATAAATAATCCGGACGATGATTCGTCGGATCGGGAAGGAGTCCGGAAGAGAGAGCGGGGAGCCGGATGATGAGCGCCGCCTGTGTTAGAGGAAGTTGCGGAAGTCAGGGGACGCCGCGTTCACTTAGAAGAGAAGGATTTTAGAGAAGGAAGGAAGGTAGGTTCTTGGAATAGGACACCAAGCTCTTTCAAGCAATTCATCAAACCAGCTTTTCCTCTATTCATTGATTTTTCCTCCCCTTACACAACGAAATAAACCCCTCTTTATAGGCAGGGCAACCAATTACATGACAAAAAGAAATAAATGGACTCATAACCGGTTGATATATTGATGCATCGATGGGCAATCAACGTTCCAAGGAATCGTAGAAAGGATGGCTTCTTCTTGGTTGATAAACGGCAGTGTTTAAGATCCCATGGCAAGTGGGAACCGGATGAGATTTCCTTGAAACAGAGCGGTGGAAGACGCTGCGGGTTGGATCGGTTGAGCTTCTCCATGTGCAACGGCAGGAACCGGCCTTGATGGATGAATCTGGCGGGATGCCTCTTGGGATTCTTCATGGAACGGCTGGAGGGCTTGGAACCGGATGGGTTTCCTTCAGTTTTCTTTTCACCTCTTCGTCTTCTTCGGCTGGAGCTGGAAGAGAACTGGCTTGGGAAGAGGAACCGGCTTGGGAAGAAGATGACCCGTCGGTGATGGCTTGGGATTCTTCATGGAACGGCTGGAGGAAGATGACTCGTCGGCTGGGAGGAAGATGACTCGTCGGCTGGAATGTGCGATGGAGCCTTGCTTCGTTGGGTTGGGGAAGGCGTGGCCGGCTGGCTTCTGAAAATCCATCGGCTGAGGCTTCTATGAAGACGTGGCTGGAAAGAGCCGGCTGAGGGGAGGAATCGGTGCTGTGAAGTGTTGGGAAGAACCACCTGGGGAGAAGACTTGAAGCTTCATTCGGTTGGGAAGAAACCTCCTTTGAACCGGCTGCGCATGGAAGATGAGTACGGTGCTTTGGAACAAAAACAGGGGAGCTGATGGGTTTTTTTTTTTTTTTTTTTTTTGAAGAACCGGTCTTGATGAGTGAACCGGCTGGTAGTTCTTTGGGCTGGTTTATTTTGAATGTGGACTTTATTATGACATGGACTCAATACTATTTAGGCTGGACCGACATTGACTTGACTCAACATTACTTGAACTGGACTTGAATTGGATTGGACCTGACACAAACTTGACTTAAATAAATATCTAGAGAAATAAAAAAATAAAAACTGGACGACACAAGAAATGTGGACTAGCAGTCAAGCCAAAGTGATGCCGGCTCATTGGTGTCCCCACCAGGAGGTGCCTTAGGGTTCTAAAGATCATCCAAGAAAAAGCCTCTCCTTCTCTCTCCCTTATCCCTTCTTTCTTACAAGCCTCTCTCTTTTGTCCTAACCCAAGACAAGAGGGTCTTCTTTAGGACAAAAAAGGCTAGTGAATGTTTTAGAGGTAGAAAGGAAGAAGGAAGTGAAGAAAAATCAGCCAATTAAATCCTTTGGAAGGATTCAACAATTAGAATCAAGTTTTGGTGGAGCTAGAGTCTTGAACCCATTCTTGTGTGGATCAACATTGGAGGGTGAACATTTGGGCACCTTAGGACATCTTCAGACATATTGGATATAGCATGATAGGTATTCTTCTATACCAAGATTATATTTTCTACATTATTTGGTTATACTATTAAGGCGATCTTGGCTTATTAGGGTTTCATATAATGGGTTTTATAAGAAAATTTTATAGTCCCGTATCTTCCGCTGCGCCCTAGGGCACTGGAAAACCCCAACAGTGGTATCAGAGCCACCCTTAATCAGTTTAACCAAATGATAATACATGCTATTATCTTGATGCTATGAGATAGCTAGGTTGTTTGTATGCATGATTAGTTTATGCTATGAGATAGTGTTATATTCATGTTGTAGCACAGTATAATTGCTAATACTAAATTATAGAATGTGCAATGAGACCAATGTAGTAGTATGAAAACTTTGGGCTGACCCATTCTGGAACAATCGACTCAGTTGGTGTCTAGGAAGGAAGCCACAGGTGGTTACTTAATTAGGACCTCACTCTCTGAGTGAGGGGTGCCTCCCACCTGCTTTCCTAGCCAATTATTTGATTGTCCTTTATGGTTGAGCTTAATGTTAGTAAGATACTACTATTTGAAAGCCCTCACTAAATTAATAATTAAGTCGTAGTGTTAATTGTTTTAAGCTGAGCCATTCTGAATTAATTGACTAAGTTGGTGTCTAGGAAAGAGGCTATAGGTGGTTATTTAATTAGGACCTTACTAAGTAAGGAGAGCCTCCCATCTGCTTACCTGGCCAACTATTTGATTGACCTCCATGGAAAAGCTAATTGCTGATATAACACTATAAAGGTTCTTCCTTCATGCTTAGATATTATTATGTCAATATCTACGCTAGCTTGTTGTGATTCCCACAAGGCTAGTATTAGGGATTGATATTGTAATATCTTGGTGCATATGATGCATATGGCATATTTTAATATGTTGCCTTGTTGTGATTCCCATAAGGGCAGCATTATTCAAATATGACTGTATAAAAATGAAGGGTTTGACTTAACTAGACACAATAGTTTGTTGTGATTCCCACAAGACTATATGTGTGCTAGAGGACAGAATAAAGTTGGAAATTGCATGGGATGCAATTGGAAAGAGTTTCTACCTTTGAACTTATAAGGGCTTGTTGTGATTCCCACAAGGTCTTTTATAAGGAATTTAGATCTCAACCCCACTAAGAAAATTAGTATTTTCTCGTTCATCATACTTGAGGGTTATGATATTCGATAAAAATAATGGGAGTAATAATTAAATAAAAGTCCTTGTCTGATTGAATACATGTCATCATGATTGGTCTGCTTATATTAGTGTTCTTTGTAATTATAGATTAATTCTGCAAAAATGGCATCTTCACTCTCACTTAGAGGTATCTTAGATACAAACAAATTGACTGGTCCCAATTATGTGGATTGGTTGAGGAATTTAAAGATTGTTCTCACACAAGAAAAACTTTTCTACATTTTTGAAACCCCTTACCTAGGGTCAGCAGGGGAAGATGCTGTTAGATGTATGCCCTAGAAGCCAATTTTTGGCTGACACATTATTAATTCTGGGACATAATTTGTATTTGACTTTATTATTATTGAATAAATAAAAGGCATCTTTTTCATTCATATTGTTTATGTGTCTATGAATCGTCCAAGAATTAATAAGATGATGATGCATATTCTTAAGAGTTAAGAATTTGAGCCATGCATCATTGGTGATTAATTTCTAAATGCTCCTGATCGATGGATCATCACGAGGACGGTGATCAATCCGATGAGATCAGTGCACAGATTACTTTCCTTAAGGATGGACGAGACTCGAGTCCACAGTGTGGCGACACTGAAGTAATAGTGCAGGTGCTTGTTAAGAACAAGGGTACTGAGCGTGACCAATACAAGAAGTCACTTGGATGTCTATCCACTCGTCAGTGACTTGCTTGATGTTGCAGTAGTGTGACTGGTCCTTTGACCTGCGGTGCTTCGGCTACTCACAGTGAGGTTATTGTAGTTTGACTGTACACATACATGGTCTCTAGCCATATGGGTCCATGCAGTGTAGATTGGCTGCAGTAAGTTCACTGTAGGAGTAGGGTATGCACCTATAAGGAATCTATCGATCTTGATAGATAAGGAGAGATCCTATGTGATTTATAAGACTGAGTTCGTAAGACCTCGACCGGGGCAGTATGCACAGTGGAGAAAGAGTTTTCCACTCTCGAACTTAAGTCGAATAAATCTTCACATATGACAGACGATGGGGTTTGACGAGTTGTCCATGACCTCCGTCCTGTAGGGATCCACGATAGTAGGACTGTATCACATATTAACTGCACCTAGCGGTTCACCATTTTATTCTGCTGGGTAGCCACTACATGCTGCTAGGTGTCACTGGTGGATGGTGGGACTCATAGGGATTGTCTCGATGATCGATAAACCCTAATGAGTAGAGTTGGAATTGTTCCAACCCATTGAAAGGAGTCTTCAATGATATTGTGATAGAGATCATAATATATCTCACTACCAGTCAGAGTAGAACCTATGGGGTCACACACACTAGAAGTATTGACCGATCCGATGGTTGAAATGTGATTAGAAATCACAAGTAATCAATTCGATTGATATTCAGTTGAAGAAGGAACAAAGGGAATTAATTAATTGGACTTCAAATAAGAGTCCTACTTCGAGTAGGATTCCTAGAGTTCTAATTAGATTAGGACTGAAAATCCTAGTTGGAGTAGGACTGGGAATCCTACTTGGATTAGGATTCCCACAATCCTACTTAGAATAGGATTTTTAAATTCAATGTGAATTCCTACTTAGAATAGGATTCCTAGAAGTCCTAATTGGATTAGGACTTCGGATTCAAGTAAGAATCCTAATTGGATTAGGACTAAAATTAAATACGTCCTAATATGGATTAGGGTTTCTTAAGTCACAAATTATTAATCTAATGAATCAATAAGACTCCTAATTGGATTAGGATTGAAGAGTTCAATTGAGTCAAAATTGATTTAAGTTCTAATTGGATTAGGACTTACCTAGATTGGATCCAAATTGGTTCACCCTTGGACTAAGCCTAATTGGATTAGGGCTTGACCACATTAGGACAATGCAAACTCTAATTGAGGTGGACTAGGGTTTACCAAGAGGGAGGGGCGCAAGCCCCTCCCCCTTTGATCACATGGTGCGGCACAAGAGAGGGGGGCCGGCGCCCCCTCTTTGGAAAGTTGTCTAGGGCTCCTACTTAGTAGGAACCCTAGATGGCTATAAAAAGGCTTATGAAGCCGGCGCCCTACAAGGATTGCTTCCTCTCCCTCTTGTGCCGTGGCCACCCTGTCCCTCTCCTTGTTTCAGCCGCAAGCAAGGGAAGAAGAAGATCCAAGTGTTGGCGGCCTCCTCCCCTTCCCTTCCTTCATCCAACGCAAGGAAGAAAAGAAGGCTGCGTGGGGATTCTTCTTCATCCTCTTCTTCATCCTTCTTCTTCCTCCTCTCAAGCATATTCAAGAGTTGAAAGAAAGAGAGGAGATCAGCCATCAAAAGAAGTCTTTGCAAGGGAGCTAGCACCCCGGGAAGACAAGAGATCTTTGATCAGGTCCTCTGCTTCGTGTGGATACCCGTAGAGGCCGGACATTTGAACGGCTTCAAACGAACCCTCAACCTAAAACCACGAGCTTCAGTTTGCGGTGATCATCTACCCGCACAAGGTGAAGATTTGATCTCTCTAAAGGTTTTAAAAGTATTAATCCTTATCTAACTACGAACGGTCTAGAAACAGCGTTCATGCGATGAACGTCGATCCCGCTTATGCCGATTCCGCTGCAATCTGATTTTTGTTTTGAAATATTAGCGGCATACGCGGATTTCCAACAGTGGTATCAGAGCCTAGACTTCGTAGTTTAAGGTAAGAATTAATTATAAGTAGGCTTATTAGATCTGAAAATTGAATGATCATGCATGCTGAAAATTTTCTACATGCAGAATTTTTCTAGGGTGCTGATTTTTACATGCTGATTTTTATATGATAAAAGGATGATTCTAATAGCATTGTTAATGTGATTACAAAGTTTAGAATCATGATTAGCATGATCAGCAACCTATGTCATGAGATAATCAATTAATTATCAGATCTGAAAATTATAATTGTTGCATATGGTGATGATCATAGGATTCAAAACCCTTTTGGTATTAAATGTAAAGACCTGCGATGTGATCTGCAATGTCATGTAATTTTACAGATGCTTGCATGCATCTTATTTGATGTTTTGAGAGGCCTGCGTGCCTCCTAAAAGGGGATGTAATTTATTTTTATTTTTATTTTATATCTGGTTGTATTTTCTGTGATGTGATGTACGTCAACGATCAAGTCGAAGATGATGCATGAGATGAACAGGGGTCTAAGCGGTTGATGGCGATTGGATCAAGAGTTGGTCAAGGATCGAGTCAAGGAGGCTTGGAACCAATTCAAGAGTTGAAGACCAGTTGATCGATTGACGTGCATGTGCTTGTAATATGACCTAGCTAGAATCCATGATCATCACCTATTTAAAGTTTAGCTTTAATTATTGCTGCGATTATAACTGCCTGCAATGTGCCGTTTGCATGTGATGTGAATACGAGTCGGGTAGATAGGTTTACATGTGATGTAGCAAACCCAATTGAGACCTAAATTAAAACCTCCTCAATCAAGTCGAGAGTGAACCGACATGAGCAAGTCATATTAGATTAATTGATCTAATTGGTGTCTAGGAAAGCATGAAAGGTGGTTACTTAATTAGGACCTTACTCTCTGAGTAAGGGGAGCCTCCCACCTGCTTACCTGGCCAATTGTTCGATTACCTCTTATGAAGAGCTCAAGTTGCAAACACTAAGACCTAATTAACCAATATTAAGTCAATAGGTCTTCCACTGTAGTAGAGCTGCTAAGGTCTTTCTGATGTTGATTTGTCTCGGCTGGACACAGTGGGCAAGTTGCATCGGGGGGCTGGACCTCTCTATAGACATGAGATGTTGTAGGGTAAAGGTGGGGTTGGGCACCAATAACTGTTAGGTGAGGATCCAATGACGACTTTATTCCTACGGTTATACGGTGGGTCTGACTTAACTAAGAAATGGGACCAATAACTGTTAGGTGAGGTTTTCATGGCTTAGAGACCAAGTTACACTGCAACATGCTTGAGAAGCATTGTACAAGAGTTGTACATTCATCAATCTATGTGTCACCAATAACTGTTAGGTGAGGTGGCATGTAAATCAGTGGAACCGCAGTACCCACTAGAAATTCTAGTCGTGTAGGATTTTCGTTTTCCTACCAGGGGAGTGTGAGGAATTTGAGAAAATAGTGGGAGGTACATTTGTTCTAAAAGACCTTAGAACAGATTAATGATCAAGTACAAAAGTTTAACTAGAATCTTTACTCTCTGCATATACAATGTCAGCTTCAAACCCTTTGACCCGTATTCTTGAGACCAACCGATTGACCGGAACCAATTACAAGGACTGGCTTAGAAACCTCAAAATTATTTTGGACTGTGAGAAAAAAGGCTACATACTCGATTCAGATAGTCCCACACTACCAACACGTCCTACTGATGTTCAGCGTCAGATGCATCAAAAATGGATGGATGATGACATTAGAGTTAAATGCTATATGATGGCATCCATGTCAAATGAACTCCAATGCCAGCATGAGAATCTCAAGACTGCTAGGGACATACTAGCACACCTGCAAGAGTTGTATGGTGAGCAGAGTCGCACAGCTCGTTTTGAAGTGTCCAAGAGGCTCTTCAAGACAAAGATGCGCGAAGGGCAGTCTGTCCATGATCACGGTCTGACTATGATCAAGGACCTAGAGGAGCTTGAGAAGCTCGGAATGAACATGCACAAGGAATTGCAAGTGGATTTGATCCTACAGTCACTTCCTGATTCATTTGGTCAGTTTATAGTAAACTACTACATGAATAAGATTGAATGCACTAAGACTGAACTGATCAACATGTTGGAAACTGCTGAGGGAGCCTTGAAAAGTTCAAGGGGCAATGTCCTTGCTGCTGAGTTGACTTCTGGTTCCAAGAGAAAGTCTGCTTGGAAGAAAAAGAAGCCTGCGAAGAAGCAGAAGAAAGACAAGAAGCCAAAGAAGGAAGCTCAAAGGAAAAAGGCTAACGACAAAGGAAAATATTTCCACTGCAATGTCGACGGCCACTGGAAGAGAAACTGTCCTTCATACCTTGAGAGCCTGAAGAACAAGAAAGGTGACACACCTTCAGAAGGTATAGACTTGCTCATAATTGAAACTAATCTAACGGTTTCTTCTACTTCTAGTTGGGTTATAGATTCTGGTTCTAGTGCTCATTTGTGCACTACCATGCAGGGTCTAAAGGAAAGTAGAAGGCTGGCGGAAGGTGCGGTAACCCTTCGGGTTGGCAACGGGGCAAAAGTTGCTGCTGTGGCTGTGGGCACCTACCATCTATGACTACCGTCTGATTTTAGTTTATTACTTAGAGACTGCTATTATGTACCTGTTGCTAGCAGAAATTTGATTTCTGTTTCATGTCTAGCACAGGAAGGTCATGTTTTTACATTTGACAAAGACTGCTGTTCTATTTATTTAAGAAATAAAATAGTCGCACGTGGTTTTATGATTGACAGTCTCTATCATTTGCATATGGATGTATCGATTAAATGTGTCTGAGCAAGTAGTGAATGCCAAAGGATCCAAAAGATCCAGGGATGAGATAAACCAAAAATATTTGTGGCACCTCAGGCTTGACCATATTGGAGAAGACAGAATGAACAAAATGGATAAAGATGGGCTTCTCGGCTCATTGACTTCCGAGTCATATCCAGTTTGCGAATCCTGTCTTCAAGAAAAAATGGCCAGATTACCTTTTGTAGGACATGGGGAGAGGACCACTGAAATACTTACCCTAGTACATACAGATGTATGTGGCCCATTCGATGTGCTAGCCAGGGGACGTTTTTCGTACTTCATTACCTTTACCGATGATTATTCACGGTATGGGTATGTGTATCTTATGAGATACAAATCTGAATCTTTTGAAAAGTTCAAAGAGTTCAGAAATGAAGTAGAAAAACAAACTGGAAAACTCCTTAAGGCTCTTCGATCAGATCGAGGAGGAGAATACCTTAGTGGAAAATTCCGGGACTATCTCAAGGAAAATGGCATAGTCTCACAGTGGACACCTCCAGGTACACCTCAACTCAACGGGGTGTCAGAGAGGAGGAATCGGACCCTATTGGATATGGTCAGGTCCATGATGAGCTTCACTGATTTACCTATGTTCCTTTGGGGAGATGCCTTACTCACAGCAATTTATTTATTGAATAGAGTTCCCTCTAAATCCGTTCCTACCACACCGTATGAGATATGGCATGGTATGAAACCAAGTCTTGGTCATCTCAAGATTTGGGGATGTCCGGCCCACGTCAAAAGACTAAAAGTCAAATTCGGGAAAAAGAACCGATTGTATGGGAAATACTTCAAGAAGTTATGCGGGGGGACTGAAATTGGATGGCTTTCAATACCCCATATACATGGAAAAAAACAGGAAATAAGCGAAAGAATGTTACAGTACTTGAAATAAGGGAATAGTCCTTCTTGCTTACCCTCTCACATGCTTTATCCCTAGCTTTTTACCTAGCACTTTACCCCGCTGGGAAAGGGTTTTTCAGTAAATAAAATAAGTGTACCTATTCATCTTTCTACACGAATATGTATGATAATTCGCTTTATTAATATATTTTAATATTCTTCTCCCATCCTTATTTTTTTCTATCTTTCTAATCTAATAAGGAGTTTATTATGAAAATAAAAGATTTTATTAGGAGTTTGCGACTCTAACTAATTCGATCCATCCAACAAACGGGGATTCATAGTAAAATAAAAAAATGGGGGTTATCGATAGAGACCAAAAGCTCTGCCCTCCCCCTTTATCTATCCAAGGGATGGAAGGGCAGAGGCCTTTGGTGTCCCTTCCAGTCAAGAATTGGGGCCCCACAATCACTAGCCAATATACTTTTCTCTCATGCCTTTCTTCATTCATGGTTCGATATTCTGGTACCAACAAAATAACCATACCAGAAGCCGTATAACGAACAAACCAAGAATGATCACACGAGCTCTGTCTGAATCCAGCTTCATTCACCATGGCCATGAAGAATTTATCAAACCGACGCTCTGGGTGCTTGTTTGAGACCATATAAGGCTTTCTTCAATCGGAAAAAAGGGATGGATCGGAAGTCTGATAGGGCTTTAAGAGATAGGGACTCCAGCGGTAAGAAAGACTCACTCAGTGAATCGGTGGATCACACATCTTTTTTGGTTAGCAAGCTTCTCGCTCTTCAAAAGATCATACAGATTTGTCATTCATGAGTTTCTTTGTCAGTCAGCCCCCCAAGTGATTCCGGCTTTCTTGATTCCAGGATCCCTAATCGTAAACCAGTGAGGTGGGGTGGAGTCGTGCCGTGGGTCAACCTGTGGTGCGTTCCCTACTTCGGCGGACCGCACTTCAACCAACAGAAAGGGCCCGCCTTCTATTCAAAAGGCGAGCATCTGGTCTTTCGGTTCGATCCATATTCCGCTCCATTGATGAAAGGGTCAGAAGTGAATTACGAGTCGGACCAATCCGCGAAGCGAGCTCCCCTTGCAATGATGTGGTGGTGAACCTCTCATTCGTCTTCAGTGCTCTCCGAACCGTGCGGGAAGGTTTCCCATCACACGGCTCACCAACTTGATCTTCCGCGGGAACCGATAGATCTACCCGTTGTTGATTGGAGATTTGAAAGAGATATTAAAAAAAAACAATTGCTTAATTATAGTATTGATTTTGGGGTCTGTATATTTTGTGGTAATTGTGTCGAGTATTGTCCAACAAACTGTTTATCAATGACTGAAGAAATCCAAAAAAACGGACTTTTTTGAAAGCGTAGAAACGAAATCCGCAATCAATGAAAATAACTAAAAACTATACTCATTTGGTATTCAGGCGGACAAGTTAGAGGCTAGGACCATAAGTGCTCGTTTTATAGGATATCCTAAAGAGTCATTAGGATACAATTTTTACATCTCAGAGGATCACAATGTGTTTGTGAGCCGTCATGCCATGTTCTTGGAAAACCAGTTTATCCTTGATAGAGGCAGTGGGAGGAAAATTGAGCTTGAAGAGAAAGTCTCTGAAAAGCAACGAGTCATGGATCCTATTGAACCCATTCATACAGAGCCAGTACACGATGTCCCTCGACCACCTCATAGATCTAGTAGGGTCTCCTATCCTCCCGATAGATACTTAGGTATACAAGAAGAGGATACCGAGGAAATGTTCCTAGTGGGAGATAGGGATCATATACAAGATCCCAAAACCTACGATGAGGCGATATCTGATATCGATTCCGAGAAATGGCTGGAAGCCATGAAGTCAGAGTTAGACTCCATGCATTCCAACCAAGTCTGGACCTTAGTAGATCCACCAGAAGGTATTGTACCTATTGGATGTAAATGGATCTACAAAAGGAAAATAGGTTCGGATGGAAAGGTAGAGACCTTTAAGGCAAGGCTGGTGGCGAAAGGGTATAGTCAACGCGAAGGCATTGACTATCAGGAGACCTTTTCACCTATAGCCATGCTGAAATCCATCCGAACATTGCTTGCCATTGCAGCATTTCATGATTATGAAATCTGGCAGATGGATGTGAAAACTGCTTTCCTAAATGGACATCTTGATGAAGATATCTACATGGAACAGCCTTTGGGTTTCACTTCCAGTGATGGAGATCACAAGGTCTGCAAGCTGCAAAGGTCCATCTATGGACTAAAGCAAGCATCTCGGAGTTGGAACACTCGTTTCGATGATGCAATCAAAACGTTTGATTTCATCAAAAATGAGGAGGAACCGTGTGTTTACAAAAAGATTAGTAGGAGTGCTGTCGTATTTCTCGTACTATACGTGGACGACATCCTCCTGATAAGGAATGATATTCCCATGCTAACCTCGGTCAAGGTCTGGTTGTCAAAAGAGTTCTCCATGAAAGACCTTGGGAAAGCATCCTATATTTTGGGAATAAAGGTCTATAGAGATAGATCTAAAAGGATGCTTGGCCTATCACAGAAAATGTATATAGAGGAAGTGCTGAAAAGATTCAGCATGGAAAACTCCAAAAGGGGTCTCTTACCCCTTAGGCGTGGAATTCATCTCTCCAAGAAGATGTGTCCCAACACATCTGAAGAGATTCAACGCATGAGCAAGATCCCTTATGCATCGGCAATAGGGAGCCTCATGTATGCCATGCTATGCACACGACCTGATATAGCCCTAGCTGTGAGTGTCACAAGCAGATATCAATTGAATCCAGGTGAAGAACACTGGACAGCTGTGAAGAATATTCTTAAGTACTTAAGAAAAACTAAAAATTTATTCTTGGTCTTTGGAGGATCATCAGAGTTAAAGGTAGAAGGGTACACAGATTCAGACTTCATGACTGACGTCGATGATAGGAAGTCAACATTTGGATATGTGTTCTTGTGCAATGGTGGTACGGTGAATTGAAAGAGTTCTAAACAACCGATCATTGCTGATTCTACTATGGAAGTTGAATACATCGCCGCCTCTGAAGCTGCTAAGGAAGGCTTCTAGTTCAAGAAATTTATTGCGGAATTGGATGTAATGTCATCAGATGCCATAATACTCTACTGCGATAATAATGGCGCCATAGCTCTTGCTAAGGAGCCAAGGTCTCATCAGAAGTCCAAGCATATAGAGCGGCGCTTCCACCTCATACGCGACTATGTTGAGAAGAAGTATGTCGAGGTGCAGAGAGTAGACTCCGCGGACAACGTGGCAGACCCATTCACTAAACAGCTAAGTCAGCAAAAGACTGAAGCCCACCTTGAGAAGATGGGACTAAGATATATGACTGATTGGCTTTAGTGCAAGTGGGAGATTGTTAGATGTATGCCCTAGAAGCCAATTTTTGGCTGACACATTATTAATTCTGGGATATAATTTGTATTTGACTTTATTATTATTGAATAAATAAAAGGCATCTTTTTCATTCATATTGTTTATGTGTCTATGAATCGTCCAAAAATTAATAAGATGATGATGCATATTCTTAAGAGTTAAGAATTTGAGCCATGCATCATTGGTGATTAATTTCTAAATGCTCCTGATCGATGGATCATCACGAGGACGGTGATCAATCCGATGAGATCAGTGCACAGATTACTTTCCTTAAGGATGGACGAGACTCGAGTCCACAGTGTGGCGACACTGAAGTAATAGTGCAGGTGCTTGTTAAGAATAAGGGTACTGAGCATGACCAATACAAGAAGTCACTTGGATGTCTATCCACTCGTCAGTGACTTGCTTGATGTTGCAGTAGTGTGACTGGTCCTTTGATCTGCGGTGCTTCGGCTACTCACAGTGAGGTTATTGTAGTTTGACTGCACACATACATGGTCTCTAGCCATATGGGTCCATGCAGTGTAGATTGGCTGCAGTAAGTTCACTGTAGGAGTAGGGTATGTACCTATAAGGAATCTATCGACCTTGATAGATAAGGAGAGATCCTATGTGATTTATAAGACTGAGTTCGTAAGACCTCGGCCGGGGCAGTATGCACAGTGGAGAAAGAGTTTTCTACTCTCGAACTTAAGTCGAATAAATCTTCACATATGACAGACGATGGGGTTTGACGAGTTGTCCATGACCTCCGTCCTGTAGGGATCCACGATAGTAGGACTGTATCACATATTAACTGCATCTAGAGGTTCACCATTCTATTCTGCTGGGTAGCCACTACATGCTGCTAGGTGTCACTGGTGGATGGTGGGACTCATAGGGATTGTCTCGATGATCGATAAACCCTAATGAGTAGAGTTGGAATCGTTCCAACCCATTGAAAGGAGTCTTCAATGATATTGTGATAGAGATCACAATATATCTCACTACCAGTCAGAGTAGAACCTATGGGGTCACACACACTAGAAGTATTGACCGATCCGATGGTTGAAATGTGATTAGGAATCACAAGTAATCAATTCGATTGATATTCAGTTGAAGAAGGAATAAAGGGAATTAATTAATTGGACTTCAAACAAGAGTCCTACTTCGAGTAGGATTCCTAGAGTCCTAATTAGATTAGGACTGGGAATCCTAGTTGGAGTAGGACTGGGAATCCTACTTGGATTAGGATTCCCACAATCCTACTTAGAATAGGATTTTTGAATTCAATGTGAATTCCTACTTAGAATAGGATTCCTAGAAGTCCTAATTGGATTAGGACTTCGGATTCAAGTAAGAATCCTAATTGGATTAGGACTAAAATTAAATACGTCCTAATATGGATTAGAGTTTCTTAAGTCACAAATTATTAATCTAATGAATCAATAAGACTCCTAATTGGATTAGGATTGAAGAGTTCAATTGAGTCAAAATTGATTTAAGTACTAATTGGATTAGGACTTACCTAGATTGGATCCAAATTGGTTCACCCTTGGACTAAGCCTAATTGGATTAGGGCTTGACCACATTAGGGCAATGCAAACCCTAATTGAGGTGGACTAGGGTTTACCAAGAGGGAGGGGCGCAAGCCCCTCCCCCTTTGATCACATGGTGCGGCACAAGAGAGGGGGGCCGGCGCCCCCTCTTTGGAAAGTTGTCTAGGGCTCCTACTTAGTAGGAACCCTAGATGGCTATAAAAAGGCTTATGAAGCCGGCGCCCTACAAGGATTGCTTCCTCTCCCTCTTGTGCCGTGGCCACCCTCTCCCTCTCCTTGTTTCAGCCGCAAGCAAGGGAAGAAGAAGATCCAAGTGTTGGCGGCCTCCTCCCCTTCCCTTCCTTCATCCAACGCAAGGAAGAAAAGAAGGCTGCGTGGGGATTCTTCTTCATCCTCTTCTTCATCCTTCTTCTTCCTCCTCTCTAGCATATTCAAGAGTTGAAAGAAAGAGAGGAGATCAGCCATCAAAAGAAGTCTTTGCAAGGGAGCTAGCACCCCGGGAAGACAAGAGATCTTTGATCAGGTCCTCTGCTTCGTGTGGATACCCGTAGAGGCCGGACGTTTGAATGGCTTCAAACGAACCCTCAACCTAAAACCACGAGCTTCAGTTTGCGGTGATCATCTACCCGCACAAGGTGAAGATTTGATCTCCCTAAAGGTTTTAAAAGTATTAATCCTTATCTAACTACGAACGGTCTAGAAACAGCGTTCATGCGATGAACGTCGATCCCGCTTATGCCGATTCCGCTGCAATCTGATTTTTGTTTTGAAATATCAGCGGCATACACGGGTTCCCAACAGATGCAACTGAGGAGGAATTGGCCACATATCGTATGTGGAAAAATGACAGTTTGACTGTCAAATATATCATGCTTGCTTCTATGAATAATGAATTGCAGAGGCAGCATGATAGCATGGATACTCACTCCATACTCCTTAACTTAAAGGAGTTATATGGTGAGCAGAGTAGAACTGCTAGATATGAGATATCAAAACAGTTGTTCTGTGCTAGAATGATCGAGGGATCGTCTGTGCAAGACCACTGTTTAAAGGTTATAGACTTAATCACTCGATTAAGTCAACTTGGTTTTGCTATGGACAGTGAGCTCAGTCAGGATTTGATCCTGCAATCACTACCCGACTCATTCTCGCAGTTTGTCGTGAATTATCACATGAACAAACTGAATTCCTCCCTGCCTGAGCTTCTAAATATGCTGAAAACAGTAGAGTCTCACATCAAGAAGGACAAGGGTCCGATCCTTCTTGTTGGTGAGAGCTCAAAGAAGAAGTCGGGCAACAAGGGTTCAAAGAAAAAACTAAACCCTAAGAGTCGCATCAAAAAGAAGAAGGGAAAGAAAATCTCTGGACCCGGTACCTGTTTCCACTGTGGCAAGACGGGGCATTGGAAAAGGAACTGCAAGAGCTTTCTTGCAAGTGTGAAGCCTGATGCAAGTGTTGCATCAAAAGGTATGTTTTTATTACATGCCAATATGACATTAAGTTCTTCTGATTCTAATGCATGGGTATTGGATACCGGTTGTGGTTCTCACATATGCAAATCTTTGCATGGACTGCAGAAAATTAGAAGACTGAAGAAAGGTGACTTCGAGCTATATGGTGCTAGAGGAGAATCCATCCAGGCTGAAGCTGCTGGCACCTACATACTGGAGCTACCCTCCGGAAAGTTCTTGAAGCTAGAAGACTGTTATTTTATGCCAAAAATTATTAGAAATGTAATTTCAATTCCTTTGTTGCTTAAGAAAGGATTCGAAATAAATGGAAAGAGCAATGGTTGCTCTATTTCTTTATCTAATGAGTATTATTGTCATGGCACTATGGATGTCTTAATAATGTTATGTTTCATATTGGCAAAGATAATAAAAGAAAAAGAGAAAATATTAATAATACCCTCCTCTGGCATTACCGATTAGGTCATATTAGTGAGACAAGGTTACATAAGTTGTATAAAGATAAATTCTTTGACCCTTATGATTTTGAATCATTAGGAACTTGTGAATCTTGTCTTATGGGTAAAATGACCAAATCTCCATTCTCGGGACATGGAGAAAGGGCAAGTGAGTTGTTAGAACTCATACACACTGATGTGTGCGGTCCTATGTCAACTCAAGCTAGAGATGGATACTCTTACTTCATCACATTTACTGATGACTTATCAAGGTTCGGTTTTGTGTATCTAATGAAACATAAATCCGAAGCCTTTGATAAATTTAAAGAGTATCAAAGTATGGTCGAAAAACAAACTGGAAAGTGTATTAAAATCCTTCGATCTGATCGAGGAGGAGAATACCTTTCTAGTGAATTTTTAGACTATCTTAAATTAAAGGGTATACTCTCTGAATGGACACCTCCATATACGCCACAATTAAATAGTGTAGCTGAAAGAAGGAATCGTACCTTATTAGATATGGTACGGTCCATGATGTGCTTCACAAATCTTCCAATTTTCTTCTGGGGACATGCCCTAGAAACTGCTGCATTAGTATTAAATAGAGTACCATCTAAGTCTGTATCTAGCACTCCATATGAGATATGGAAAGGAAAGAAACCTAATCTTAAGTATCTTAAGATATGGGGTTGTCATGCTTATGTCAAAAGAAATTTTGAACATAAGCTAAGTGCTAGATCGGACAAATGTATATTTGTAGGTTATCCTAAAGACAGTTTAGGATATATCTTCTATAATCCTACCGAACAAAAGGTATTTGTTGCTAGGCATGCCACTTTCTTGGAAAAAGAGTTTTTTTTAGAAAAGGGCAAGGATAGAAGAATTGAACTTGATGAAGTTCAAGACCTACAAGGTGAGACACATAATAATCCTCAACCAGATGTACCCATGGAAGAGGTACAACCACTACACACTACTCCTTTTCGAAGGTCAGAAAGAGTGCGAAATGCACCTGAGAGGTATGGATTTATCATTGAGAATGATGAAGCCCACATCGTTGATAACGATGACCCTCTGACCTATTCGGAAGCTGTCAAGAGTAGGAACTCTGACAGATGGTTGGACGCCATGAAATCCGAAATAGATTCTATGTATACAAACCAAGTGTGGACTTTGGTTGATGCACCTGAGGGAGTGATTCCAATAGGGTGCAAGAAGAAGATAGGAGCTGATGGCCAAGTAGAAACCTACAAGGCCAGGCTAGTGGCAAAAGGTTTCAGGCAAAAACAAGGCATTGATTATGATGAAACTTTTTCGCCAGTAGCTATGCTCAAATCTATTCGGATTATGCTTGCTATAGCTGCATACTATGATTATGAGATCTGGCAGATGGATGTCAAAACCGACTTCCTTAATGGTCACCTTGAGGAAGAGGTCTATATGACACAGCCAGAGGGATTTGTCTCAAGAGGGAGAGCAAATCTAGTATGTAGGCTTAAAAAATCCATTTATGGATTAAAGCAGGCATCTAGAAGTTGGAACATCCATTTTGACATGATAGTCAAAGAGTTTGGCTTCATTAAAAATATAGATGAACCTTGTGTGTACAAGAAGACTAGTGGGAGTGCTATTGTCTTCTTGATATTATATATGGACGATATATTGGTCATTGGAAATGATGTTCCAATGATGCAATCGGTCAAGACTTGGCTATCAAAGAAATTTTCCATGAAAGACTTGGGTGAAGCATCCTATATACTTGGTATAAGAATCTATAGAGATAGATCTAAAAGGATGCTAGGTTTGTCCCAGTCTAGGTACATAGATAATGTGTTGAAGAGGTTCAGCATGGATGGAAGTAAGAAAGGTTTCTTACTCATAGGACATGGCATACAACTCTCTAGGAAGATGTCTCCTAAGACATCTGAAGAGAGGAATAGAATGAGTTCTATTCCTTATGCTTCAGCAGTAGGGTCGATCATGTATGCTATGTTATGTACCAGGCCTGATGTAGCTTATGCCTTAGGTATGGTAAGTAGTTTTCAGGCAGATCCCGGGGAGGATCATTGGAAAATTGTGAAAAGCATTCTCAAATACTTGAGAAGGACTAGAGATGTTTTTATGATTTATGGAGGATCAGAATTGAAACTAGAAGGCTATTCAGATTCTAGCTTTCAATCTGATCCAGATGATAGCAAATCAATCTCTGGATATATCTTCACTTTGAATGGTGGAGCTGTGAGTTGGAAAAGTTCCAAACAGCAAACTGTAGCTGACTCAACTACTGAGGCAGAATACATAGCTGTTAGTGAAGCTGCTAAGGAAGCAGTCTGGATGAAGAAGTTCATCACAGAGCTGGGTGTAGTTCCTGAGATTGCTGGACCAGTTCCAGTTTATTGCGATAACACTGGAGCTATTGCACAGGCTAAAGAACCAAGGTCTCATCATAGATTCAAGCACATTTTGAGACGCTTCCACCTTGTTCGAGAGATAATCGAAAGACAAGACGTCAAGATTGAACGAGTAGACACAAAGAACAATATAGCAGACCCATTTACTAAAGCTCTACCACAGCAGCAATTCAATCGTCACCTCGATTGTATAGGGTTAAAATATAAGGGCGATTGGCTTTAGTGCAAGTGGGAGATTGAAAGAGTAGATGCCCAATAAGCCAATCATTTGATGGGTTTCTCTTTGTAATCCTCCAAATCATGTACTTTGACACTCGATATATATCAATAAAGGCATTGTGTTTCATCATTTGCTGCTTATCTATTTTATTATTGGATGATGAACCCTATAAATTAGGACATTGGTTTTAGGGTTATGATGAGATCATACCAGTGAGATCTAAAATCCTAAAATCCTAATTTAGAATATTCCCAGTCAAATTGGTATATTGAGTCGGGGATCAATATTACCGGAAAGACTGGCACATCTTATGTATGCTCAATGTAGAGAGTGATTGATCTCACAATCACTTTTGTGAGACACTAATACAAAGATGCGGGTGCTCATTAGAGGAATGAGTTCACTGAAATGACCAGCCATGAGAACATCTTATGGATTCTTACTTAATTATCAAAAGATGGTTCTCATAGTGGGAGTTGTGCAAGTGATCCTTAGACCTGAGATCACCATGGTACCTTGTGCACTTGAAGCTATGTTTTGGTTTACCCTCATTCACGACATTGCGTTGTGTACGGGGTATTCTGGATATGGTGGATTTTGTACGAAGGTTGTGAGTAGGTCAACAAGGAATCAGTCACTTCTAGTAAGAGAAGGTAACATCCTACTTACTCTAATCTTATGATGATTCAAGAAGCCTTTGATCAAAGCAAAATGAATATTAGAAAGAGTTTCTAATGTTTCATTGTTTGAATTATCATATAAAAGATTGAGAGAAATATGAATAAGTGATTGAGTTTGATATTGATCCATACTCATGCACTTATTCAGGATGTAGTATGACTGAGGGATTGAATTGCACAGTAACTTTCCACTGAAGGGTATGTTTGGATTTGTCCAATACATTCCTCATCTTCCGGGTAGACATGATACGTTGCTAGACGTCAATCATGTCTTGTGGGTTGATCGGATCAAAGAGTTTGATTAGATCAAAGCATCAGAAAGATTCTGATTGCTAAGTCAGGTTTAGCACTAAATTGAACCTAAATTGGATTAGAGGTATTCTAATCAGGTTAGGTCAACTTGCACCTGCACCTACTGCTGGCTAAGATAAGGAACCCAATGGGTCACACACAAGGGAATTGATCAAGGGTCTAATTGGATTAGATCATGTTTGCAAGATGAACATGCTAGCACGTGTTGCAAATCCTAGCTCCTGATTCAAATAAAATTTGAATATGATTCTTAGATTAGGTTGATCTAATATGATTAGATCATGACCTAATATGGGTTAGCCAAGAGTTGAAACCCATTTGGCTTTGATTAGACCTGATTTGATTAGGTTTAATGTTTTCTTTAAGTTGGTTAAACCCAATTGGATTGGGTTTGATAGGGCCTTCACTTCTGGACCATTGGATCGTTTCCTGAATGAAGGATCTGGTCCACTGGTTGGCACCTTCATCTGGACCATTGGATGGCTTCCTGGATGAAGGATCTGGTCCACTGGTTAGCGCCTGAATCTGGACCACTAGATGGCTCTCTGGATGAAAGATCTGGACCGTTGCTCAGCGCCTGATCTGGACCATTAGATGGCGCCTAGATCTGGACCATTGGCTTTGGTTCACTACATTTGGGCCCTTGGATCATCAGGATTTAAGAGGGAGATGTGAGAAAGAAGTTGATACACCCTTCTCCTTAGCACCCCATCATGATGGGATGCATCTCTTGGCACATGCCTCATCATGATGAGGTGTGTGGATGGGATGCATCCCTTTATGATGCATCCCTCCATCTCTTATAAATGAGGAGGTGCCTTAGGGTTCTAAAGATCATCCAAGAAAAAGCCTCTCCTTCTCTCTCCCTTATCCCTTCTTTCTTACAAGCCTCTCTCTTTTGTCCTAACCCAATACAAGAGGGTCTTCTTTAGGACAAAAAAGGCTAGTGAATGTTTTAGAGGTAGAAAGGAAGAAGGAAGTGAAGAAAAATCAGCCAATTAAATCCTTTGGAAGGATTGAACAATTAGAATCAAGTTTTGGTGGAGCTAGAGTCTTGAACCCATTTCTGTGTGGATCAACATCGGAGGGTGAACATTTGGGCACCTTAGGACATCTTCAGACATATTGGATATAGCATGATAGGTATTCTTCTATACCAAGATTATATTTTCTACATTATTTGGTTATACTATTAAGGCGATCTTGGCTTATTAGGGTTTCATATAATGGGTTTTATAAGAAAATTTTATAATCCCGTATCTTCCGCTGCGCCCTAGGGCACTGGAAAACCCCAACAGGTGCTTGTTAGAGAACAAGGGTACTGAGCGTGACCAATACAAGAAGTCACTTGGATGTCTATCCACTCGTCAATGACTTGCTTGATGTTGCAGTAGTGTGACTGGTTCTTTGACCTGCGATGCTTCGGCTACTCACAGTGAGGTTATTGTAGTTTGACTGCACACATACATGGTCTCTAGTCATATGGGTCCATGCAGTATAGATTGGCTGCAGTAGGTTCACTGTAGGAGTAGGGTATGCACCTATAAGGAATCTATCGACCTTGATAGATAAGAAGAGATCCTATGTGATTTATAAGACTGAGTTCGTAAGTGTTGCCCAAAGTGACAATCCAAGAGGGGTGGGGGGGTGAATTGGTTTCTTCTAAATTTTGGTGCTTTAAAAGCTTTCTTAATTAAGTGCGGTGGTTGCTTTCTTAGATTATTAGAATGAGTTAAACTAGAACAAAGATAGAAGGCAATGCAAGAATAAATGTAAACACAAGCACAACACAAACACAACAATATATAGTGGTTCGGTGCTCTCCTTAGCACCTACGTCCATTCCCCAAGCGACCCCTTGGGAATTCACTATAATCTCGCGGATTACAGTTGGATTGTTTTCCGGGCTCACAATCCAAAAACCTTTGTTGGTTTTACGGGCTCACCAACGAACCTATACACTTTGGTTTTCCGGGTTCACCAAAAACTTTTGTTGGTTTTGCGGGCTCACCAACGAACCTTTACACTTTGGTTTTCTGGGTTCACCAAAAACCTTTGTTGGTTTTACGGGTTCACCAACGAACCTTTACACTTTGGTTTTCCGGGTTCACCAAAAACCTTTGTTGGTTTTACGGGTTCACCAACGAACCTTTACAAATTGTTCGACAAATAAAAGGAAAGATTCAAACTCCTAAATGAGCATATGAAACAATATTAACTACAAAGAAGAGTTAGAAAGTATTTATCGCTTTGAAGTGGCTTTGCTCTTCTTTGTCAAGGATGCTTCACTCTTCAAGGGAGGATGGAGCTCTTGATGACTCTTTGAATCTGCTCAATTCCTTTCTTTGATTCTTGAATGAAGCTCTTGATGAAGAAGATTAGGGCACTTTTGTTTTCTTGTGTACTCTTTGATATTTCTTTCAAAAGTTATTCTATCTGATGAATAGTGCCCCTTTAAATAGCTTCCCACATCCTTTGGTCAAGCCCCAATGGTTAGAATTCAAAAACTAGCCGTTACTGACCTTGGGAAGGACAAAAAGTACATCTGCAGAACTAGCCGTTACTGTTCAGCCCGTGTTTGGGTCGGCTCAACCTGTCCTTGGGTCGACCCAACTTTGCCTTGGGTCGACTCAAACATTCTTTGGGTCGACCCTCTCAGAGAACACAGAAACTTGAATTTCAGACTTCCTTCACTTGGGTCGACCCAACCATTCTTTGGGTCGACTCAAATTTCACTTGGGTCGACTCAACTTCTTCTTGGGTCGACCCTCTCAGTAATTTCAGAGAACCATTTTCTGTCTGTCTTTCTATCTTGCCTTTGGGTCGACCCTCTCAGGGTTTGGGTCGACTCAAGCTTGGGTCGACTCAACCACTGTTTGGGTCGACCCTCTCAGTAAATCCAGAGAACATATTTCTTTCATGTTTTGAGGTTCTTGAAGTTTGGGTCGACTCATGCTTACCTTGGGTCGACCCAACTCACTGTTCATCTGTGCCAATTTTGCAGAAGTGTGCCAAATGACTTCTTGATGTGCCGGGGTCGACCCAATCATCCTTTGGGTCGACTCAATCTACACTTTGCTGCATCTCAAGGTTAGATTCATTCAAATGAACAAAGCCATGTATCTATTATCAATTCATACAAATATACTGAGAGTAATGAACTTATAAATGAAGTATCAATTTAACTTATAATATACTCTAGATAATTGCTTGTTAATCATCAAAATAACACTATCATCCTCAGTAAGACCTCGGCCGGGGCAGTATGCACAGTGGAGAAAGAGTTTTCCACTCTCGAACTTAAGTCGAATAAATCTTGACATATGACAGATGAAGGGGTTTGACGAGTTATCCATGACCTCCGTCTTGTAGGGATTCACGATAGAAGAACTGTATCACATGATAACTGCACCTAGAGGTTCATCATTCTATTCTGCTGGGTAGCCACTACATGCTGCTAGGTGTCACTGGTGGATGGTGGGACTCATAGGAATTATCTCAATGATCGATTAACCCTAATGAGTAGAGTTGGAATCGTTCCAATTCATTGAAAGTAGTTTTCAATGATATTGTGATAGAGATCACAATATATCTCACTATCAGTCAGAATAGAACCTATGGAGTCACACACACTAGAGGCATTGACCGATCCGATGGTTGAATCGTGATTAGGAATCACAAGTAAACAATTCGATTGATAATAAGTTGAAGAAGGAATAGAGCAAATAATTAATTAGACTTAAAACAAGAATCCTACTTGAACTGGGATTCCTACTTGGACTGGGAATCCTATTTGGAGTAGGACTGGGATTTCTACTTGGAGTAGAATTCCCATAATCCTAATTAGATTAGGAGTTTTTGAATCAAATTTGGATTCCTACTTGGAGTAGGATTCCTAGAGTCCTAATCGGATTAGGACTTCGGATTCAATTAGAGTCCTAATTGGATTAGACTAAAATTAAATAAGTCCTAATTGGATTAGGATTTCTTAAGTCCTAATTAATTATTAATTTGATGAATCAACATGACTCCTAATTGGGTTAGGATTGAAGAGTTCAATTGAGTCATGGTTCATTCAAGTTCTAATTGGATTAGGACTAGTATAGATTGAACCCAATTGATTCATGATTTGGTTAATCTTAATTAGATTAGGACTAAACCATGAGAAGGACGCCTAATCCTCCTTGGAGGAGGATTAGGTTAACCAAGTAAGAGGGGCATGAGCCCCTCTCCTCTTGGTTGGTGCGGCATGAAGAGAGGGGGCCGGCGCCCCTTCTTAGGAAACTAGTCTAGGGCTCCTAAATTGTAGGAGCCCTAGATGGCTTTATAAGGAGGCATGGGGGCCGGCGCCCTAATGAGTGAATCCCCCTCTCCTTGCAGCCGTACGCCTCCCTCTCCTCTCCTCTTGGTTCAGCCGCAAGCAAAGGAAGAAAAGAAGAAGCCATTGGTGGCCTCCTCCTCCTCTCTTCTTCCTTCCAACGCAGGGAAAAGATAAAGGCTGAAAAGCCTGGTGATCTTCTTCCTTGGTTGCTCCTTCTTCCTCCTCCTCTCAAGCATATTCAAGAGTTGAAAGAAAGAGAAGAGATCAGCCATCAAAATTATCTCTGCAAGGGAGCTAGCACCCTGGGGAGATAGAAAGCTTGGATCGGTTCCTGCTTCGTATGGATACCCGTAGAGGCCGGGCACTTGAACGGCTTCAAGCGAACCTTCATCCAAAATCACGATCATCAGTTTGCGGTGATCATCTACCCGCACAAGGTGAAGATCTGATCTTCCTAAGTTTTTAAAAGTATTTAATCCTTACCCATCTACGAACGGTTATCGAACGACGTTCATGCGATGAACGTCGATCCGCTTATGCCGATCCGCTGCCATCTGAAAATTTTTGAATTTTCTGCGGCATGGGCGGGTTCCCAACAGTGGTATCAGAGCCTAGGCTTCGTAGATTATGGTAAAAATTAATTATCTAAAGGCATCTTAGATCTAAAAATTGAAGGATTATGTGTGCTGAAAATTTCTGCATGCAGATTTTTTAGGGTTCCTGAATTTTTGCATGCTGATTTTTATGTGATAAGATGATGATTCTAATTACATTGTTAATGAGATTACAAAGTTTAGAATCATGATTAGCATGATCAGCAACCTATGTCATAACATAATCAATTAATTCTTAGATCTGAAAATTATAATTGCTGCATATGGTGATGATCATAGGATTCAAACCCTTTTGGTATTAAATGTAAAGACCTGCGATGTGATCTGCAATGTCATGTAATTTTTCAGATCTTTGCATGCATCTTATTTGATGTTTTGAGAGGCCTGCGTGCCTCCTAAAAGAAGATGTAATTTATTATTATTTTTATTTTACATCTGGTTGTATTTCCATGATGTGATGTACGTCTACATCAAGTTGAAGACAAGACGTGAGATGAACAGGGGTCTAAGCAGTTGATGGCGATTGGATCAAGAGTTGGTCAAGGATCGAATCAAGGAGGCTTGGAACCAATTCAAGAGTTGAAGACCAGTTGATCGATTGACGTGCATGTGCTTGTAATATGACCTAATTAGAATCCATGATCATCACCTATTTAAAGTTTAGTTTTACTTAATGCTGCGATTATAACTGCCTGCAATGTGCCGTTTGCATGTGATGTGAATGAGAGTCGGGTAGATAGGTTTACATGTGATGTAGCAAACCCAATGAGACCTAAACTAAAACCTCCTCAATCAAGTCGAGAGTGAACCGACATGAGCAAGTCATATTAGATTAATTGGTTTAATTGGTGTCTAGGAAAGCATGAAAGGTAGTTACTTAATTAGGACCTTACTCTCTGAGTAAGGAGAGCCTCCTACCTGCTTACCTGGCCAATTGTTCAATTACCTCTTGTGAAGAGCTCAAGTTGCAAACACTAAGACCTGATTAACCAATATTAAGTCAATAGGTCTTCCACTGTAGTAGAGCTGCTAAGGTCTTTCTGATGTTGATTTGTCTCGGCTGGATATAGGGTCAAGTTGCATCGGGGGGCTGGACCTCTCTATAGACATGAGATGTTGTAGGGTAAAGGTGGGGTTGGGCACCAATAACTGTTAGGTGAGGGCCCAATGACGACTTTATTGCTATGGTTATACGGTGGGTCTGACTTAACTAAGAAATGGGACCAATAACTGTTAGGTGAGGTCTTCATGGCTTAGAGACCAAGTTGCACTGCAACATGCTTGAGAAGCATTGTACAAGAGTTGTAACTCATCCATCTATGTGTCACCAATAACTGTTAGGTGAGGTGCCATGTAGATTGGTGAGACCGCAGTACCTACTAGAAATCCTAGTCGCGTAGGATTTCCATTTTCCTACCAGGGGAGTGTGAGGAATTCGAGAAAATAGTGGGAGGTACATTTGTTCTAAAAGATCTTAGAACAGATTAAGGATCAAGTACAAAAGTCTAACTATAATCTTTACTCTCTGCAGATCATAATGTCAGCCTCAAACCCTTTGACCCGTATTCTTGAGACCAACCGATTGACTGGAACCAACTACAAGGACTGGCTAAGAAACCTCAAAATTGTTTTGAACTGTGAGAAAATAGGCTACATACTTGATTCAGATATCCCCACACTACCAACACGTGCTACTGATGTTCAGCGTGAGATGCATCAAAAGTGGATGGATGATGACATTAGAGTCAAGTGCTATATGATGGCATCCATGTCCAACGAACTCCAATGCCAGCATGAGAATATGAAGACTGCTAGGGACATACTAGCACACTTACAAGAGTTGTATGGTGAGCAGAGTCGCACAGCTCGTTTTGAAGTGTCCAAGAGGCTCTTCAAAACAAAGATGCGCGAGGGGCAGTCCATCCATGATCATGGTCTGACTATGATCAAGGACCTTGAGGAGCTTGAGAAGCTCGGTATGAACATGCACAAGGAATTGCAAGTAGATCTGATCCTTCAATCCCTTCCTGATTCATTTGGACAGTTTATAGTAAACTACCACATGAATAAGATTGAATGCACTAAGACTGAACTAATAAATATGTTGGTAACTGCTGAGGGAGCCTTGAAAGGTTCAAGGGGCAATGTCCTTGCTGCTGAGTTGACTTCTGGTTCCAAGAGAAAGTCTACTTGGATAAAAAAGAAGCCTGCGAAAAAGCAGAAGAAAGACAAGAAGCCAAAGAAGGAAGTTCAAAAGAAAAAAGCCAATGACAAAGAAAAATGTTTCCACTACAATGTCGACGGCCACTGGAAGAGGAACTGTCCTTCATACCTCGAGAGCCTGAAGAACAGGAAAGGTGACACACCTTCAGAAGGTATAGACTTGCTCATAATTGAAACTAATCTAACGGTTTCTTCTACTTCTAGTTGGATTATAGATTCTGGTTCTAGTGCTCATCTGTGCACTACCATGCAGGGTCTAAAGGAAAGTAGAAGGCTGGCGGAAGGTGCGGTAACCCTTCGGGTTGGCAACGGAGTAAAAGTTGCTGCTGTGGCTGTGGGCACCTACCATCTGCGACTACCGTCTGGTTTTAGTTTATTACTTAGAGACTGCTATTATGTACCTGCTGCTAGCAGAAATTTGATTTCTGTTTCATGTTTAGCACAGGAAGGTCATGTTTTTACATTTGACAAAGACTGCTGTTCTATTTATTTCAGAAATAAAATAGTCGCACGTGGTTTTATGATTGACAGTCTCTATCATTTGCATATGGATGTGTCTGTAAATGTGTCTGAGCAAGAAGTGAATGCCAAAGGATCCAAGAGATCCAGGGACGAGATTAACCAAAAATATTTGTGGCACCTCAGGCTTGGCCATATTGGAGAGGACAGAATGAACAAAATGGATAAAGATGGGCTTCTCGGCTCATTGACTTCCGAGTCATATCCAGTTTGCGAGTCTTGTCTTCAAGGAAAAATGGCTAGATTGCCCTCTGTAGGACATGGGGAGAGGACCACTGAAATACTTACCCTGATACACTCAGATGTGTGTGGCCCATTCGATGTGCAAGCCAGGAGACGTTATTCGTACTTCATTACCTTTACCGATGATTATTCACGATATGGGTATGTGTATCTTACGAGATACAAATCTGAATCTTTCGAAAAGTTCAAAGAGTTCAGAAATGAAGTAGAAAAACAAACTGGAAAACCTCTTAAGGCTCTTCGATCAGATCGAGGAGGAGAATACCTTAGTGGAGAATTCCGAGACTATCTCAAAGACAATGGCATAGTCTCACAATGGACTCCTCCGGGTACACCTCAACTCAACGTAGTGTTAGGGAGGAGAAATCGGTCTCTATTGGATATGCTCCAGTCCATGATGAGCTTCACTGATTAACCGATGTTTCTTTGGGGAGATGCCTTACTTACCGCAGTATATCTACTTAATAGAGTTCCCTCTAAATCCGTTCCTACCACACCATATGAGATATGGCATGGTAAGAAACCAAGTCTTGGTCATCTCAAGATTTGGGGATGTCCAGCCTACGTCAAAAGACTACAGGCGGACAAACTAGAGGCTAGGACCATAAGTGCTCGTTTTATAGGATATCCTAAAGAGTCATTAGGATGCAATTTTTACGTCTCAGAGGATCATAATGTATTTGTGAGCCATCATGCCATCTTCTTAGAAAACCAGTTTATCCTTGATAAAGGCAGTGGGAGGAAAATTGAGCTTGAAGAGAAAGTCTCTGAAAAGCAACGAGTCATGGATCCTATAGAACTCATTAATACAGAGCCAGTACATGATGTCCCTCAACCACCTCGTAGATCTAGTAGGGTCTCCCATCCTCCCGATAGATACTTAGGTGTACTAGAAGAGGATACCGAGGAAATGTTCCTAGTGGGAGATAGGGATCACATACAGAATCCCAAAAACTACAACGAGGCGATATCTGATATCGATTCCGAGAAATGGTTGGAAGCCATGAAATCAGAGTTAGACTCCATGCATTCCAACCAAGTATGGACCTTAATAGATCCACCAGAAGTTATTGTACCTATTGGATGCAAATGGATCTACAAAAGAAAAATAGGTTCGGATGGAAAGGTAGAGACCTTTAAGGCAAGGCTGGTGGCGAAAGGGTATAGTCAACGCGAAGGCATTGACTATCAAGAGACCTTTTCACCTGTAGCCATGCTGAAATCCATCCAAACATTGCTTGCCATTGCAGCATTTCATGATTATGAAATCTGGCAGATGGATGTGAAAACTGCTTTCCTAAATGGATATCTTGAAGAAGATATCTATATGGAACAACCTCTGGGTTTCACTTCCAGTGATGGAGATCACAAGATCTGCAAGCTGCAAAGGTCCATTTATGGACTAAAGCAAACATCTCAAAGTTGGAACACTCGTTTCGATGACGCAATCAAAACGTTTGATTTCATCAAAAACGAAGAGGAACCGTGTGTTTACAAAAAGGTTAGTGGGAGTGCTGTCGTATTTCTCGTACTGTACGTGGACGACATCCTCCTGATAGGGAATAATATTCCCATGCTAACCTCGGACAAGGTCTGGTTGTCAAAAGAGTTCTCCATGAAAGACCTTGGGGAAGCATCCTATATTTTAGAAATAAAAGTCTATAGAGATAGAACTAAAAGGATGCTTGGCCTATCACAGAAAATGTACATAGAGGAAGTGCTGAAAAGGTTCAGCATGGAAAACTCTAAAAGGGATCTCTTACCCCTAAGATATGGAATTCATCTCTCTAAGAAGATGTGCCCCAACACATCTAAAGAGATTCAACGTATGAGCAAGATCCCTTATGCATCGGCAATAGGGAGCCTCATGTATGCCATGCTATGTACACGACCTGATATAGCCCTAGCTGTGAGTGTCACAAGCAGATATCAGTCGAATCTAGGTGAAGAACACTGGACAGCTGTGAAGAATATTCTTAAGTACTTAAGAAGAACTAAAGATTTATTCTTGGTCTTTGGAGGATCATCAGAGTTAAAGGTAGAAGGGTACGCAGATTCAGACTTCATGACTGACGTCGATGATAGAAAGTCAACATCTGGATATGTGTTCTTGTGCAATGGTGGTACGGTGAATTGGAAGAGTTCTAAACAACCGATCATTGCTGATTCTACTATGGAAGCTGAATACATCGCCGCCTCTGAAGCTGCTAAAGAAGGCTTCTGGTTTAAGAAATTCATTGCAGAATTAGACGTGATGACATCAGATACCATAACACTCTACTGCGATAATAATGGTGCCATAGCTCTAGCTAAGGAGCCAAGGTCTCATCAGAAGTCCAAGCACATAGAGCGGCGCTTCCATCTCATACGCGACTATGTTGAGAAGAAGTATGTCGAAGTGTAGAGAGTAGACTCCGCGGACAACGTGGCAGACCCATTCACTAAGCAGCTAAGTCAACAAAAGACTGAAGCCCACCTTGAAGAGATGGGACTAAGATATATGACTGATTGGCTTTAGTGCAAGTGGGAGATTGTTAGATGTATGCCCTAGAAGCCAATTTTGGCTGACACATTATTAATTCTAGGACATAATTTGTACTTGACTTTATTATTATTGAATAAATGAAAGGCATCTTTTTCATTCATATTATTATTGTGTCTATGAATCGTCCAAGGAATTAATAAGATGATGATGCATATTCTCAAAAGTTGAGAATTTGAGCCATGTATCATTAGTGATTAATTTCTAAACGCTCCTGATCGATGGATCATCACGAGGACGGTGATCGATCCGATGAGATCAGTGCACACATTACTTTCCCTATGGATGGACGAGACTCGAGTCCACGGTGTAGGGACACTAAAGTAATAGTGCAGGTGCTTGTTAGAGAACAAGGGTACTGAGCGTGACCAATACAAGAAGTCACTTGGATGTCTATCCACTCGTTAGTGACTTGCTTGATGTTGCAGTAGTGTGACTGGTCCTTTGACCTGCGATGCTTCGGCTACTCATAGTGAGGTTATTGTAGTTTGACTGCACACATACATGGTCTCTAGCCATATGGGTCCATGCAGTGTAGATTGGCTGCAGTAGGTTCACTGTAGGAGTAGGGTATGCACCTATAAGGAATCTATCAACCTTGATAGATAAGGAGAGATCCTATGTGATTTATAAGACTGAGTTCGTAAGACCTCGGCCGGGGCAGTATGCACAGTGGAGAAAGAGTTTTCCACTCTCGAACTTAAGTCGAATAAATCTTGACATATGACAGACGAAGGGGTTTGACGAGTTATCCATGACCTCCATCTTGTAGGGATCCATGATAGAAGGACTGTATCACATGATAACTGCACCTAGAGGTTCATCATTCTATTCTGCTGGGTAGCCACTACATGCTGCTAGGTGTCACTGGTGGATGGTGGGACTCATAGGGATTATCTCGATGATCGATTAACCCTAATGAGTAGAGTTGGAATCGTTCCAATTCATTGAAAAGAGTTTTCAATGATATTGTGATAGAGATCACAATATATCTCACTACCAGTCAGAATAGAACCTATGGGGTCACACACACTAGAGGCATTGACCGATCCGATGGTTGAATCGTGATTAGGAATCACAAGTAAATAATTCGATTGATAATAAGTTGAAGAAGGAATAGAGGCAAATAATTAATTGGACTTAAAACAAGAATCCTACTTGAACTGGGATTCCTACTTGGACTGGAAATCCTATTTGGAGTAGGACTGGGATTCCTACTTGGAGTAGGATTCCCACAATCCTAATTAGATTAGGAGTTTTTGAATCAAATTTGGATTCCTACTTGGAGTAGGATTCCTAGAGTCCTAATCGGATTAGGACTTCGGATTCAATTAGAGTCCTAATTGGATTAGGACTAAAATTAAATAAGTCCTAATTGAATTAGGATTTCTTAAGTCCTAATTAATTATTAATCTGATGAATCAACATGACTCCTAATTGGGTTAGGATTGAAGAGTTCAATTGAGTCATGGTTCATTCAAGTTCTAATTGGATTAGGACTAGTATAGATTGAACCCAATTGATTCATGATTTGGTTAATCCTAATTAGATTAGGACTAAACCATGAGAAGGACACCTAATCCTCCTTGGAGGTGTTGGGAACCCGCCCATGCCGCTGATATTTCAAAACAAAAATCAGATGGCAGCGGAATCGGCATGCACGGGTTCGACGTTCATCGCATGAACGTTGTTTCGAGACCTTTCGTAATTAGGTAAGAATTAAAACTTTTAAAACTATTAGGAAGATCAAATCTTCACCTTGCACGGATAGATGATCACCGCAAATCTGAATTCGTGGTTTTGGAAGAGGGTTCGCTTGAAGCCGTTCAAACGTCCGGCCTCTACGGGTATCCACACGAAGCAGGATCCGATCCAAGCTTTCTATCTCACCGGGGTGCTAGCTCCCTTGCAGAGATAGCTTTGATGGCTGATGTCCTCCCTCTCAATCAACTCTTGATTGTGCTTAGAAGGAGGAAGAAGAAGGATGAAGAAGAGGAAGAAGATGATCCCCTACGCAGCCTTCTCTTGTTCCTTGTGTTGGATGAAGGAAGGGAAGGGAAGGAGGCCGCCAACACTTGGAGAGCTTTTCCCTTGCTTGCGGCTGAGAACACCAAGGAAAGGAGAGGGCCACGGCTTGGAGGAAGAGAGGTTTCAATCTTGAGGGGGGCCGGCCCTAGTCCTCCTTTTAAAGTGAGTGGAGCTCCTAACAATTAGGAGCTCCATGATAACTTACCAAAGAAGGGGCGCCGGCCCTAGCTCTTCATGTCGCCCTAGCCAAGTGGAGAGGGGCTGATGTCCCTCTTACTTGGTTAACCTAATCCTCTTTCAAAGAGGATTAGGTGCCTCTCTCATGGTTTAATCCTAATCTAATTAGGATTCGCCAAATTGGGTTCAATCTATGCTAGTCCTAATCCAATTAGGACTTGAATGAACCATGACTCAATTGAACTCTTCAATCCTAATCCAATTAGGAGTCATGTTGATTCATTAGATTATTAATTAATTTAGACTTAAGAAATCCTAATCCAATTAGGATTTGTTTAATTTTAGTCCTAATCCAATTAGGACTCTATTTGAATCCGAAGTCCTAATCCAATTAGGATTTCTAGGAATCCTACTCCAAGTAGGAATCCTATTTTAATTCAAAATTCCTAATCTCATTAGGATTGTAGGAATCCTATTCCAAGTAGGAATCCCAGTCCTACTCCAACTAGGATTCCCAGTCCTAATCCAATTAGGATTCTAGGAATCCTACCCGAAGTAGGACTCTTGTTTCAAGTCCAATTAATTAATTCCCTTGGTTCCTTCTTCAACTTCTTTATCAATCAAATTGATTACTTGTGATTCTTAATCACGATTTCAACCATCGGATCGGTCAATACTTCTAGTGTGTGTGACCCCATAGGTTCTATTCTGACTGGTAGTTGTTGGGAACCCGCCCATGCCGCTGATCTTCCAAAACCACGAATTCAGATTTGCGGTGATCATCTACCCGCGCAAGGTGAAGATTTGATCTTCCTAATAGTTTTAAAAGTTTTAATTCTTACCTAATTACGAAAGGTCTAGAAACAACGTTCATGCGATGAACGTCGAACCCGTGCATGCCGATTCTGCTGCCATCTGATTTTTGTTTCGAAATATCAGCGGCATGGGCGGGTTCCCAACAGTGGTATCAGAGCCTAGGCTTCGTAGATTAAGGTAAGAATTAAATATCTAAAGGCATATTAGATCTGAAAATTGAATGATCATGCATGCTGAAAAATTCTGCATGCAGATTTTTCAGGGGTGCTGTTTTTGCATGCTGATTTTTATGTGATAAAAAGATGATTCTAAATGCATTGTTAATGGGATTACAAAGTTTAGAATCATGATTAGCATGATCAGCGACCTATGTCATGATACAATCAGTTAGTTTTCAGATCTGAAATTTATAATTGTTGCATACGGTGATGATCATAGGATTCAACCCCTTTTGGTATCAAATGTAATGACCTGCGATGTGATCTGCGATGTCATGTAATTTTTCAGATGCTTGCATGCATCTTATTTGATGTTTTGAGAGGCCTGCGTGCCTCCTAAAAGGAGATGTAATTTATTTTTATTTTTATTTTACATCTGGTTGTATTTCTGTGATGTGATGTACATCAACGATCAAGTTGAAGCAAAGGCATGAGATGAAAGGTGATCTAAGCGGTTGATGGCGATGGGATCAAGAGTTGATCAAGGATCGAATCAAGGAGGCTTAGAACCAATTCAAGAGTTGAAGACCACTTGATCGATTGATGTGCATGTGCTTGTAATACGACCTAATTAGAATCCATGATCATCACCTATTTAAAGTTTAACTTTATTTGATGCTGCGATTATAACTGCCTGTGATGTACCGTTTGCATGAGATGTGAATGCGAGTCGGGTAGATAGGTTTACATGTGATGTAGCAAACCCAATTGAGACCTAAATCAAAACCTCCTCAATCAAGTCGAGAGTGAACCGACATGAGCAAGTCATATTAGATTAATTGATCTAATTGGTGTCTAGGAAAGCATGAAAGGTGGTTACTTAATTAGGACCTTACTCTCTGAGTAAGGGGAGCCTCCCACCTGCTTACCTGGCCAATTGTTCGATTACCTCTTATGAAGGGCTCAAGTTGCAAACACTAAGACCTGATTAACCAATATTAAGTCAATAGGTCTTCCACTGTAGTAGAGCTGCTAAGGCCTTTCTGATGTTGATTTGTCTCGGCTGGACACAGTGGTCAAGTTGCATCGGGGGGCTGGACCTCTCTATAGACATGAGATGTTGTAGGGTAAAGGTGGGGTTGGGCACCAATAACTGTTAGGTGAGGACCCAATGACGACTTTATTCCTACGGTTATATGGTGGGTCTGACTTAACTAAGAAATGGGACCAATAACTGTTAGGTGAGGTCTTCATGGCTTAGAGACCAAGTTACACTGCAACATGCTTGAGAAGCATTGTACAAGAGTTGTACACTCATCCATCTATGTGTCACCAATAACTGTTAGGTGAGGTGGCATGTAAATTGGTGGGACCGCAGTACCCACTAGAAACCCTAGTCGTGTAGGATTTCCGTTTCCCTACCAGGGGAGTGTGAGGGATTCGAGAAAATAGTGGGAGTTACATTTGTTCTAAAAGACCTTAGAACAGATTAGGATCAAGTACAAAAGTCTAACTAGAATCTTTACTCTCTGCAGATACAATGTCGGCTTCAAACCCTCTGACCCGTATTCTTGAGACCAACCGACTGACCGGAACCAATTACAAAGACTGGCTTAGAAATCTCAAAATAGTTTTGGACTGTGAGAAGATAGGCTACATACTCGATTCAGATATCCCCACACTACCAGCACGTCCTACTGATGTTCAGCGTGAGTTGCATAAAAAGTGGTTGGATGATGACATTAGAGTAAAATGCTATATGATGGCATCCATGTCTAATGAATTCCAATGCCAGCATGAAAATATAAAGACTGCTAGGGACATACTGGCACACCTGCAAGAGTTGTATGGTGAGCAGAGTCGCACAGCTCGTTTTGAAGTGTCCAAGAGGCTTTTCAAAGCGAAGATGCGCGAAGGGCAGTCTGTCCATGATCACGGTCTGACCATGATCAAGGACCTAGAGGAGCTTGAGAAGCTCGGTATGGACATGCACAAGGAATTGCAAGTGGATTTGATCCTACAGTCACTTCCTGATTCATTTGGTCAGTTTATAGTAAACTACCACATGAATAAGATTGAATGCACTAAGACTGAACTAATCAACATGTTGGTAACTGCTGAGGGAGCCTTGAAAGGTTCAAGGGGCAATGTCCTTACTGCTGAGTTGACTTCTGGTTCCAAGAGAAAGTCTACTTGGAAGAAAAAGAAGCCTGCTAAGAAGCAGAAGAAAGACAAGAAGCAAAAGAAGGAAGTTTAAAAGAAAAAGGCTAACGACAAAGGAAAATGTTTCCACTGCAATGTCGAAGGCCACTGGAAGAGAAACTGTCCTTCATACCTCGAGAGCCTAAAGAACAAGAAAGGTGACATACCTTCAGAAGGTATAGACTTGCTCATAATTGAAACTAATCTAACGGTTTCTTCTACTTCTAGTTGGGTTATAGATTCTGGTTCTAGTGCTCATTTGTGCACTACCATGCAGGGTCTAAAGGAAAGTAGAAGGCTGGCGGAAGGTGCGGTAACCCTTCGGGTTGGCAACGGGGCAAAAGTTGCTGTTGTGGCTGTGGGCACCTACCATCTGCGACTACCGTCTGGATTTAGTTTAATACTTAGAGACTGCTATTATGTACCTGTTGCTAGCAGAAATTTGATTTCTGTTTCATGTCTAGCACAGAAAGGTCATGTTTTTACATTTGACAAAGACTGCTGTTCTATTTATTTGAGAAATAAAATAGTCGCACGTGGTTTCATGATTGACAGTCTCTATCATTTACATATGGATGTATCTGTGAATGTTACCGAGCAAGATGTGAGTGCCAAAGGATCCAAAAGATCCAGAGATGAGATAAACCAAAGATATTTGTGGCACCTCAGGCTTGGCCATATTGGAGAGGACAGAATGAACAAAATGGATAAAGATGGGCTTTTAGGCTCATTGACTTCCGAGTCATATCCAGTTTACGAGTCCTGTCTTCAAGGAAAAATGGCAAGACTGCCCTTTGTAGGACATGGGGAGAGGACCACTGAATTACTTGCCCTAGTACATACAGATGTATGTGGCCCATTCGATGTGCTAGCCAGGGGACGTTATTCTTACTTCATTACCTTTACCGATGATTACTCACGGTATGGGTATGTGTATCTTATGAGACACAAGTCTGAGTCTTTTAAAAAGTTCAAAGAGTTCAAGAATGAAGTAGAAAAACAAACTGGAAAATCTCTTAAGGCTCTTCGATCAGATCGAGGAGGAGAATACCTTAGTAGGGAATTCCGGGACTATCTCAAAGAAAACGGCATAGTCTCACAATGGACACCTCCGGGTACACCTCAACTCAACGGGGTGTCAGAGAGGAGGAATCGGACCCTATTGGATATGGTCAGGTCCATGATGAGCTTCACTGATTTACCTATGTTCCTTTGGGGAGATGCCTTACTCACAGCGATTTATTTATTGAATAGAGTTCCCTCTAAATCCGTTCCTACCACACCGTATGAGATATGGCATGGTAAGAAACCAAGTCTGGGTCATCTCAAGATTTGGGGATGTCCGGCCCACGTCAAGAGACTACAGGCGGACAAGTTAGAGGCTAGGACCATAAGTGCTCGTTTTATAGGATATCCTAAAGAGTCATTAGGATACAATTTTTACGTCTCAGAGGATCACAATGTGTTTGTGAGCCGTCATGCCATCTTCTTGGAAAATCAGTTTATCCTTGATAGAGGCAGTGGGAGGAAAATTGAGCTTGAAGAGAAAGTCTCTGAAAAGCAACGAGTCATGGATCCTATTGAACCCATTCATACAGAGCCAGTACACAATGTCCCTCGACCACCTCGTAGATCTAGTAGGGTCTCCCATCCTCCCGATAGATACTTAGATATACTAGAAGAGGATACCGAGGAAATATTCCTAGTGGGAGATAGGGATCACATACAGGATCCCAAAACCTACAACGAGGCGATATCTGATATCGATTCCGAGAAATGGCTGGAAGCAATGAAGTCAGAGTTAGACTCCATGCGTTCCAACCAAGTCTGGACCTTAGTAGACCCACCAGAAGGTATTGTACCTATTGGATGCAAATGGATCTACAAAAGGAAGATAGGTTCGGATGGAGAGGTAGAGACCTATAAGGCAAGGCTTGTGGCGAAAGGGTATAGTCAGCGCGAAGGCATTGACTATCAGGAGACCTTTTCACCTGTAGCCATGCTAAAATCCATCCGAACATTGCTTGCCATTGCAGCATTTCATGATTATGAAATCTGGCAGATGGATGTGAAAACTGCTTTCCTGAATGGATATCTTGATGAAGATATCTATATGGAACAGCCTTTGGGTTCCACTTCCAGTGATGGAGATCACAAGGTCTGCAAGCTGCAAAGGTCCATCTATGGACTAAAGCAAGCATCTCGGAGTTGGAACACTCGTTTCGATGACGCAATCAAAACGTTTGATTTCATCAAAAACGAAGAGGAACCATGTGTTTACAAAAAGGTTAGTGGGAGTGCTGTAGTTTTTCTCGTACTGTACGTAGATGACATTCTCCTGATTGGGAATGATATTCCCATGCTAACCTCGGTCAAGGTCTGGTTGTCAAAAGAATTCTCCATGAAAGACCTTGGGGAAACATCCTATATTTTGGGAATAAAGGTCTATAGAGATAGATCTAAAAGGATGCTTGGCCTTTCACAGAAGATGTACATAGAGGAGGTGCTGAAGAGGTTCAGCATGGAAAACTCCAAGAGGGGTCTCTTACCCCTAAGGCATGGAATTCATCTCTCCAAGAAGATGTGCCCCAACACATCTGAAGAGATTCAACGCATGAGCAAGATTCCTTATGCATCGGCAATAGGAAGCCTCATGTATGCCATGCTATGTACACGACCTGATATAGCTCTTGCTGTGAGTGTCACAAGCAGATATCAGTCGAATCCAGGTGAAGAACACTGGACAGCTGTGAAGAATATTCTTAAGTACTTGAGAAGAACTAAAGATTTATTCTTGGTTTTTGGAGGATCATCAGAGTTAAAGGTAGAAGGGTACACAGATTCAGACTTCATGACTGATGTCGATGACAGGAAGTCAACATCTGGATACGTGTTCTTGTGCAATGGTGGTGCGGTGAATTGGAAGAGTTCTAAACAACCGATCATTGCTGATTCTACTATGGAAGCTGAATACATCGCCGCCTCTGAAGCTGCTAAAGAAGGCTTCTGGTTCAAGAAATTCATTACAGAGTTGGATGTGATGACATCAGATGCCATAACACTCTACTGCGATAATAATGGCGCCATAGCCCTTGCTAAGGAGCCAAGGTCTCATCAGAAGTCTAAGCATATAGAGCTGCGCTTTCACCTCATACGCGACTATGTGGAGAAGAAATATGTAGAGGTGCAGAGAGTAGACTCCGCGGATAACGTGGCAGATCCGTTCACTAAGCAGCTGAGTCAGCAAAAGACTGAAGCCCACCTTGAGAAGATGGGCCTAAGATATATGACCAATTGGCTTTAGTGCAAGTGGGAGATTGTTAGATGTATGCCCTAGAAGCCAATTTGGCTGACACATTGTTGATTCTAGGGACATAATTTTGTACTTGACTATTTATTATTGAATAAATAAAAGGCATTCTTTCATTCATATTGTTTATGTGTCTATGAATCGTCCAAGGAATTAATAAGATGATGATACATATTCTCAAGAGTTGAGAATTTGAGCCATGTATCATTGGTGATTAATTTCTAAATGCTCCTGATCAATGAATCATCACGAGGACGGTGATCGATCCGATCAGTGCACAGATCACTTTCCTTCTGGATGGATGAGACTTGAGTCCACAGTGTAGGGAACTGAAGTGATAGTGCAGGTGCTTGTTAGAGAACAAGGGTACTGAGCGTGACCAAGACAAGAAGTCACTTGGATGTCTATCCACTCGTCAGTGACTTGCTTGATGTTGCAGTAGTGTGACTGGTCCTTTGACCTGCGGTGCTTCGGCTACTCACAGTGAGGTTATTGTAGTTTGACTGCACACATACATGGTCTCTAGCCATATGGGTCCATGCAGTGTAGATTGGCTGCAGTAAGTTCACTGTAGGAGTAGGGTATGCACCTATAAGGAATCTATCGACCTTGATAGAAGAGGAGTGATCCTATGTGATTTGTTAGACTGAGTTCTAAGACCTTGGCCAGGGCAGTAATATAAAGTGGAGAAAGAGTTTTCCACTATCGAACTCGAGTCGAATAAATCTTGACATATGACAGACGATGGGGTTTGACGAGTTGTCCATGACCTCCGTCCTGTAGGGATCCACGATAGTAGGACTGTATCACACGTTAACTGCACCTAGAGGTTCATCTTTCTATTCTACTGGGTAGCCACTACATGCTGCTAGGTGTCACTGGTGGATGGTGGGACTCATAGGGATTATCTTGATGATCGATAAACCCTAATGAGTTGAGTTGGAATCGTTCCAACCCATTGAAAGGAGTTTTCAATGATATTGAGATAGAGATCACAATATATCTCACTACCAGTCAGAGTAGAACATATGGGGTCACACACACTAGAAGTATTGACCGATCCGATGGTTGAAATCGTGATTAGGAATCACAAGTAATCAATTTGATTGATAAGAAGTTGAAGAAGGAAAGGAAATTAATTAATTGGACTTGAAACAAAGAATCCTACTTTGGGTAGGATTCCTAGAGTCCTAATTGGATTAGGACTGGGAATCCTAGTTGGAGTAGGACTGGGATTCCTACTTGGAATAGGATTCCTACAATCCTAATGAGATTAGGAACTTTAAATTAAAATTGGATTCCTACTTGGAGTAGGATTCCTAGAAATCCTAATTGGATTAGGACTTCGAATTCAAATAAAGTCCTAATTGGATTAGGACTAAAATTAAACAAATCCTAATTAGATTAGGATTCCTTAAGTCTAAATTAATTATTAATCTAATGAATCAACATGACTCCTAATTGGATTAGGATTGAAGAGGGTTCCTAATTGGATGATCACCGCAAATCTGAATTCGTGGTTTTGGAAGAGGGTTCGCTTGAAGCCGTTCAAACGTCCAGCCTCTATGGGTATCCACACGAAGCAGGATCCAATCCAAGCTCTCTATCTCACCGGGGTGCTAGCTCCCTTGCAGAGATAGCTTTTGATGGCTGATCTCCTCTCTTTCAATCAACCCTTGATTGTGCTTGAGAGGAGGAAGAAGAAGGATGAAGATGGGAAAAAGATCAAAAGCCCCTGCAGCCTTCTTCTTTTTTCATGCGTTGGAGCCAAGGAAGAAGACCAAGAGGAGGGAGACGCCTCCTCTTCTTTTCCCTTTGCTGATGGCGGCTGAACCAAGGAGAGATGGAGAGGGGGTGGCCACGTGATGAAGAGGAGAAAGGTCCATCTAGGGCGCCGGCCCTAGTCCTCCTTTAATAAGGATGAAGGGCTCCTACAAGTTAGGAGCCCTTGCCTACTTTCCAAGAGGGGGCGCCGGCCCCCCTTCTCTCTTCATGTCGCACCAACTAAGTGAAGAGGGGCTGATGCCCCTCTTACTTGGTTAACCCAATCCTCTTCCAAAAAGGATTAGGTGCCTCTCTCATGGTTTAATCCTAATCTAATTAGGATTAGCCAAATTTGGGTTCAATCTACGCTAGTCCTAATCCAATTAAGACTTGAATGAATCATGACTTAATTGAACTCTTCAATCCTAATCCAATTAGGAGTCATGTTGATTCATTAGATTAATAATTAATTTAGACTTAAGGAATCCTAATCCAATTAGGATTTGTTTAATTTTAGTCCTAATCCAATTAGGACTTTATTTGAATTCGAAGTCCTAATCCAATTAGGATTTCTAGGAATCCTACTCCAAGTAGGAATCCAATTTTAATTCAAAGTTTCTAATCTCATTAGGATTGTAGGAATCCTATTCCAAGTAGGAATCCCAGTCCTACTCCAACTAGGATTCCCAGTCCTAATCCAATTAGGACTCTAGGAATCCTACCCAAAGTAGGATTCTTTGTTTCAAGTCCAATTAATTAATTCCCTTTCCTTCTTCAACTTCTTATCAATCAAATTGATTACTTGTGATTCCTAATCACGATTTCAACCATCGGATCGGTCAATACTTCTAGTGTGTGTGACCCCATAGGTTCTACTCTGACTGGTAGTGAGATATATTGTGATCTCTATCTCAATATCATTGAAAACTCCTTTCAATGGGTTGGAACGATTCCAACTCAACTCATTAGGGTTTATCGATCATCAAGATAATCCCTATGAGTCCCACCATCCACCAGTGACACCTAGCAGCATGTAGTGGCTACCCAGTAGAATAGAAAGATGAACCTCTAGGTGCAGTTAACGTGTGATACAGTCTTACTATCGTGGATCCCTACAGGACGGAGGTCATGGACAACTCGTCAAACCCCATCGTCTGTCATATGTCAAGATTTATTCGACTCGAGTTCGATAGTGGAAAACTCTTTCTCCACTTTATATTACTGCCCTGGCCAAGGTCTTAGAACTCAGTCTAACAAATCACATAGGATCACTCCTCTTCTATCAAGGTCGATAGATTCCTTATAGGTGCATACCCTACTCCTACAATGAACTTACTGCAGCCAATCTACACTGCATGGACCCATATGGCTAGAGACCATGTATGTGTGCAGTCAAACTACAATAACCTCACTGTGAGTAGCCGAAGCACCGCAGGTCAAAGGACCAGTCACACTACTGCAACATCAAGCAAGTCACTGACGAGTGGATAGACATCCAAGTGACTTCTTGTCTTGGTCACGCTCAGTACCCTTGTTCTCTAACAAGCACCTGCACTATCACTTCAGTGTCCCTACACTGTAGACTCAAGTCTCATCCATCCAGAAGGAAAGTGATCTGTGCACTGATCGGATCGATCACCGTCCTCGTGATGATCCATTGATCAGGAGCATTTAGAAATTAATCACCAATGATACATGGCTCAAATTCTCAACTCTTGAGAATATGTATCATCATCTTATTAATTCCTTGGACGATTCATAGACACATAAACAATATGAATGAAAGAATGCCTTTTATTTATTCCATAATAAATAGTCAAGTACAAAATTATGTCCCTAGAATCAACAATGTGTCAGCCAAATTGGCTTCTAGGGCATACATCTAACAGTAGTGAGATATATTGTGATCTTTATCTCAATATCATTGAAAACTCCTTTCAATGGGTTGGAACGATTCCAACTCAACTCATTAGGGTTTATCGATCATCGAGATAATCCCTGTGAGTCCCACCATCCACCAGTGACACCTAGCAGCATGTAGTGGCTGCCCAGCAGAATGGAATGATGAACCTCTAGGTGCAGTTAACGTGTGATACAGTCCTACTATCGTGGATCCCTACAGGACGGAGGTCATGGACAACTCGTCAAACCCCATCGTCTGTCATATGTCAAGATTTATTCGACTCGAGTTCGATAGTGGAAAACTCTTTCTCCACTTTATATTACTGCCCTGGCCAAGGTCTTAGAACTCAGTCTAACAAATCACATAGGATCACTCCTCTTCTATCAAGGTCGATAGATTCCTTATAGGTGCATACCCTACTCCTACAGTGAACTTACTGCAGCCAATCTACACTGCACGGACCCATATGGCTAGAGACCATGTATGTGTGCAGTCAAACTACAATAACCTCACTGTGAGTAGCCGAAGCACCGCAGGTCAAAGGACCAGTCACACTACTGCAACATCAAGCAAGTCACTGACGAGTGGATAGACATCCAAGTGACTTCTTGTCTTGGTCACGCTCAGTACCCTTGTTCTCTAACAAGCACCTGCACTATCACTTCAGTGTCCCTACACTGTGGACTCAAGTCTCATCCATCCAGAAGGAAAGTGATCTGTGCACTGATCGGACAGATCACCGTCCTCGTGATGATCCATTGATCAAGAGCATTTAGAAATTAATCACCAAGAATACATGGCTCAAATTCTCAACTCTTGAGAATATGTATCATCATCTTATTAATTCCTTGGACGATTCATAGGCACATAAACAATATGAATGAAAGAATGCCTTTTATTTATTCAATAATAAATAGTCAAGTACAAAATTATGTCCCTAGAATCAACAATGTGTCAGCCAAATTGGCTTCTAGGGCATACATCTAACAGTAGTGAGATATATTGTGATCTCTATCTCAATATCATTGAAAACTCCTTTCAATGGGTTGGAACGATTCCAACTCAACTCATTAGGGTTTATCGATCATCGAAATAATCCCTGTGAGTCCCACCATCCACCAGTGACACCTAGCAGCATGTAGTGGCTACCCAGCAGAATGGAATGATGAACCTCTAGGTGCAGTTAACGTGTGATACAGTCCTACTATCGTGGATCCCTACAGGACGGAGGTCATGGACAACTCGTCAAACCCCATCGTCTGTCATATGTTAAGATTTATTCGACTCGAGTTCGATAGTGAAAAACTCTTTCTCCACTTTATATTACTGCCCTGTCCAAGGTCTTAGAACTCAGTCTAACAAATCACATAGGATCACTCCTCTTCTATCAAGGTCGATAGATTCCTTATAGGTGCATACCCTACTCCTACAGTGAACTTACTGCAGCCAATCTACACTGCATGGACCCATATGGCTAGAGACCATGTATGTGTGCAGTCAAACTACAATAACCTCACTGTGAGTAGCCGAAGCACCGCAGGTCAAAGGACCAGTCACACTACTGCAACATCAAGCAAGTCACTGACGAGTGGATAGACATCCAAGTGACTTCTTGTCTTGGTCACGCTCAGTACCCTTGTTCTCTAACAAGCACCTGCACTATCACTTCAGTGTCCCTACACTGTGGACTCAAGTCTCATCCATCCAGAAGGAAAGTGATCTGTGCACTGATCGGATCGATCACCGTCCTCGTGATGATCCATTGATCAGGAGCATTTAGAAATTAATCACCAATGATACATGGCTCAAATTCTCAACTCTTGAGAATATGTATCATCATCTTATTAATTCCTTGGACGATTCATGGACACATAAACAATATGAATGAAAAGATGCCTTTTATTTATTCAATAATAAATAGTCAAGTACAAAATTATGTCCCTAGAATTAATAATGTGTCAGCCAGATTGGCTTCTAGGGCATACATCTAACAATCTCCCACTTGCACTAAAGCCAACTGGTCATATATCTTAGGCCCATCTTCTCAAGGTGGGCTTCAGTCTTTTGCTGACTCAGCTGCTTAGTGAACGAGTCCGCCACGTTATCCGCGGAGTCTACTCTCTGCACCTCTACATATTTCTTCTCCACATAGTCGCGTATGAGGTGAAAGCGCCGCTCTATATGCTTAGACTTCTGATGAGACCTTAGCTCCTTAGCAAGGGCTATGGCGCCATTATTATCGCAGTAGAGTGTTATGGCATCTGATGTCATCACGTCCAACTCTGCAATGAATTTCTTGAACCAAAAGCCTTCCTTAGCAGCTTCAGAGGCGGCGATGTATTCAGCTTCCATAGTAGAATCAGCAATGATCGGTTGTTTAGAACTCTTCCAATTTACCGTACCACCATTGCACAAGAACACATATCCAGATGTTGACTTCCTGTCATCGACATCAGTCATAAAGTCTGAATCTGTGTACCCTTCTACCTTTAACTCTGATGATCCTCCAAAAACCAAGAATAAATCTTTAGTTCTTCTCAAGTACTTAAGAATATTCTTCACAGCTGTCCAGTGTTCTTCACCTGGATTCGACTGATATCTGCTTGTGACACTCACAGCAAGAGCTATATCAGGTCGTGTACATAGCATGGCATACATGAGGCTTCCTATTGCCGATGCATAAGGAATCTTGCTCATGCGTTGAATCTCTTCAGATGTGTTGGGGCACATCTTCTTGGAGAGATGAATTCCATGCCTTAGGGGTAAGAGACCCCTCTTGGAGTTTTCCATGCAGAACCTCTTCAGCACCTCCTCTATGTACATCTTCTGTGAAAGGCCAAGCATCCTTTTAGATCTATCTCTATAGACCTTTATTTCCAAAATATAGGATGCTTCCCCAAGGTCTTTCATGGAGAATTCTTTTGACAACCAGACCTTGACCGAGGTTAGCATGGGAATATCATTCCCAATCAGGAGAATGTCATCTACGTACAGTACGAGAAAAACGATAGCACTCCCACTAACCTTTTTGTAAACACACGGTTCCTCTTCGTTTTTGATGAAATCAAACATTTTGATTGCGTCATCGAAACGAGTGTTCCAACTCCGAGATGCTTGCTTTAGTCCATAGATGGACCTTTGCAGCTTACAGACCTTGTGATCTCCATCACTGGAAGTGAAACCCAAAGGCTGTTCCATATAGATGTCTTCATTAAGATATCCATTCAGGAAAGCAGTTTTCACATCCATCTTCCAGATTTCATAATCATGAAATGCTGCAATGGCAAGCAGTGTTCGGATGGATTTTAGCATGGCTACAGGTGAAAAGGTCTCCTGATAGTCAATGCCTTCGCGTTGACTATACCCTTTCGCCACAAGCCTTGCCTTATAGGTCTCTACCTCTCCATCCGAACCTATCTTCCTTTTGTAGATCCATTTGCATCCAATAGGTACAATACCTTCTGGTGGATCTACTAAGGTCCAGACTTGGTTGGAATGCATGGAGTCTAACTCTGACTTCATAGCTTCCAGCCATTTCTCGGAATCGATATCAGATATCGCCTCGTTGTAGGTTTTGGGATCCTGTATGTGATCCCTATCTCTCACTAGAAACATTTTCTCGGTATCCTCTTCTAGTATACCTAAGTATCTATCGGGAGGATGGGAGACCCTACTAGATCTACGAGGTGGTTGAGGGACATCGTGCACTGGCTCTTTATGAATGGGTTCTATAGGATCCATGACTCGTTGCTTTTCAGAGACTTTCTCTTCAAGCTCAATTTTCCTCCCACTGCCTCTATCAAGGATAAACTGATTTTCCAAGAAGATGGCATGACGGCTCATAAACACATTGTGATCCTCTGAGATGTAGAAATTGTATCCTAATGACTCTTTAGGATATCCTATAAAACGAGCACTTATGGTCCTAGCCTCTAACTTGTCCGCCTGTAGTCGCTTGACGTGGGCCGGACATCCCCAAATCTTGAGATGACCCAGACTTGGTTTCTTACCATGCCATATCTCATACGTGTGGTAGGAACGGATTTAGAGGGAGCTCTATTCAATAAATAAATCGCTGTGAGTAAGGCATCTCCCCAAAGGAATATAGGTAAATCAGTGAAGCTCATCATGGACCTGACCATATCCAATAGGGTCCGATTCCTCCTCTCTGACACCCCGTTGAGTTGAGGTGTACCCGGAGGTGTCCATTGTGAGACTATGCCATTTTCTTTGAGATAGTCCCGGAATTCTCTACTAAGGTATTCTCCTCCTCGATCTGATCGAAGAGCCTTAAGAGGTTTTCCAGTTTGTTTTTCTACTTCATTCTTGAACTCTTTGAACTTGTCAAAAGATTCAGACTTGTGTCTCATAAGATACACATACCCATACCGTGAATAATCATCGGTAAAGGTAATGAAGTAAGAATAACATCCCCTGGCTAGCACATCGAATGGGCCACATACATCTGTATGTATTAGGATAAGTATTTCAGTGGTCCTCTCCCCATGTCCTACAAAGGGCAGTCTAGCCATTTTTCCTTGAAGACAGGACTCGCAAACTGGATATGACTCGGAAGTCAATGAGCCTAAAAGCCCATCTTTATCCATTTTGTTCATTCTGTCACCTCCAATATGGCCAAGCCTGAGGTGCCCAAATATCTTTGGTTTATCTCATCTCTGGATCTTTTGGATCCTTTGGCACTCACATCTTGCTCGGTAACATTCACAAATACATCCATATGTAAATGATAGAGACTGTCAATCATGAAACCACGTGCGACTATTTTATTTCTCAAATAAATAGAACAGCAGTCTTTGTCAAATGTAAAAACATGACCTTCCTGTGCTAGACATGAAACAGAAATCAAATTTCTGCTAGCAACAGGTACATAATAGCAGTCTCTAAGTATTAAACTAAATCCAGACGGTAGTCGCAGATGGTAGGTGCCCACAGCCACAGCAGCAACTTTTGCCCCGTTGCCAACCCGAAGGGTTACCGCACCTTCCGCCAGCCTTCTACTTTCCTTTAGACCCTGCATGGTAGTGCACAAATGAGCACTAGAACCAGAATCTATAACCCAACTAGAAGTAGAAGAAACCGTTAGATTAGCTTCAATTATGAGCAAGTCTATACCTTCTGAAGGTGTGTCACCTTTCTTGTTCTTCAGGCTCTCGAGGTATGAAGGACAGTTTCTCTTCCAGTGGCCTTCGACATTGCAGTGGAAACATTTTCCTTTGTCGTTAGCCTTTTTCTTTTGAACTTCCTTCTTTGGCTTCTTGTCTTTCTTCTGCTTCTTTGCAGGCTTCTTTTTCTTCCAAGTAGACTTTCTCTTGGAACCAGAAGTCAACTCAGCAGCAAGGACATTGCCCCTTGAACCTTTCAAGGCTCCCTCAGCAGTTACCAACATGTTGATTAGTTCAGTCTTAGTGCATTCAATCTTATTCATGTGGTAGTTTACTATAAACTGACCAAATGAATCAGGAAGTGACTGTAGGATCAAATCCACTTGTAATTCCTTGTGCATGTCCATACCGAGCTTCTCAAGCTCCTCTAGGTCCTTGATCATGGTCAGACCGTGATCATGGACAGACTGCCCCTCGCGCATCTTCGCTTTGAAGAGCCTCTTGGACACTTCAAAACGAGCTGTGCGACTCTGCTCACCATACAACTCTTGCAGGTGTGCCAGTATGTCCCTAGCAGTCTTTATATTTTCATGCTGGCATTGGAGTTCATTAGACATGGATGCCATCATATAGCATTTTACTCTAATGTCATCATCCAACCACTTTTTATGCATTTCACGCTGAACATCAGTAGGACGTGCTGGTAGTGTGGGGATATCTGAATCGAGTATGTAGCCTATCTTCTCACAGTCCAAAACTATTTTGAGATTTCTAAGCCAGTCTTTGTAATTGGTTCCGGTCAGTCGGTTGGTCTCAAGAATACGGGTCAAAGGGTTTGAAGCCGACATTGTATCTGCAGAGAGTAAAGATTCTAGTTAGACTTTTGTACTTGATCCTAATCTGTTCTAAGGTCTTTTAGAACAAATGTAACTCCCACTATTTTCTCGAATCCCTCACACTCCCCTGGTAGGGAAACGGAAATTCCACACGACTAGGGTTTCTAGTGGGTACTGCGGTCCCACCAATTTACATGCCACCTCACCTAACAGTTATTGGTGACACATAGATGGATGAGTGTACAACTCTTGTACAATGCTTCTCAAGCATGTTGCAGTGTAACTTGGTCTCTAAGCCATGAAGACCTCACCTAACAGTTATTGGTCCCATTTCTTAGTTAAGTCAGACCCACCGTATAACCGTAAGAATAAAGTCGTCATTGGGTCCTCACCTAACAGTTATTGGTGCCCAACCCCACCTTTACCCTACAACATCTCATGTCTATAGAGAGGTCCAGCCCCCCGATGCAACTTGACCACTGTGTCCAGCCGAGACAAATCAACATCAGAAAGGTCTTAGCAGCTCTACTACAGTGGAAGACCTATTGACTTAATATTGGTTAATCAGGTCTTAGTGTTTGCAACTTGAGCCCTTCATAAGAGGTAATCGAACAATTGGCCAGGTAAGCAGGTGGGAGGCTCCCCTTACTCAGCGAGTAAGGTCCTAATTAAGTAACCACCTTTCATGCTTTCCTAGACACCAATTAGATCAATTAATCTAATATGACTTGCTCATGTCGGTTCACTCTCGACTTGATTGAGGAGGTTTTGATTTAGGTCTCAATTGGGTTTGCTACATCACATGTAAACCTATCTACCCGACTTGCATTCACATCTCATACAAACGGTACATCACAGGCAGTTATAATCGCAGCATCAAATAAAGTTAAACTTTAAATAGGTGATGATCATGGATTCTAATTAGGTCGTATTACAAGCACATGCACATCAATCGATCAAGTGGTCTTCAACTCTTGAATTGGTTCTAAGCCTCCTTGATTCGATCCTTGATCAACTCTTGATCCCATCGCCATCAACCGCTTAGATCACCTTTCATCTCATGCCTTTGCTTCAACTTGATCGTTGATGTACATCACATCACAGAAATACAACCAGATGTAAAATAAAAATAAAAATAAATTACATCTCCTTTTAGGAGGCACGCAGGCCTCACAAAACATCAAATAAGATGCATGTAAGCATCTGAAAAATTACATGACATCGCAGATCACATCGCAGATCATTACATTTGATACCAAAAGGGTTTGAATCCTATGATCATCACCGTATGCAACAATTATAATTTTCAGATCTGAAAACTAACTGATTATATCATGACATAGGTCGCTGATCATGCTAATCATGATTCTAAACTTTGTAATCCCATTAACAATACAATTAGAATCATCTTTTTATCACATAAAAATCAGCATGCAAAAATCAGCACCCCTGAAAAATCTGCATGCAGAATTTTTCAGCATGCATGATCATTCAATTTTCAGATCTAATAAGCCTTTAGATAATTAATTCTTACCTTAATCTACGAAGCCTAGGCTCTGATACCACTGTTGGGAACCCGCCCATGCCGCTGATATTTCAAAACAAAAATCAGATGGCAGCGGAATCGGCATGCACGGGTTCGACGTTCATCGCATGAACGTTGTTTCGAGACCTTTCGTAATTAGGTAAGAATTAAAACTTTTAAAACTATTAGGAAGATCAAATCTTCACCTTGCACGGGTAGATGATCACCGCAAATCTGAATTCGTGGTTTTGGAAGAGGGTTCGCTTGAAGCCGTTCAAACGTCCGGCCTCTACGGGTATCCACACGAAGCAGGATCCGATCCAAGCTTTCTATCTCACCGGGGTGCAAGCTCCCTTGTAGAGATAGCTTTGATGGCTGATGTCCTCCCTCTCAATCAACTCTTGATTGTGCTTAGAAGGAGGAAGAAGAAGGATGAAGAAGAGGAAGAAGATGATCCCCTACGCAGCCTTCTCTTGTTCCTTGTGTTGGATGAAGGAAGGGAAGGGAAGGAGGCCGCCAACACTTGGAGAGCTTTTCCCTTGCTTGCGGCTGAGAACACCAAGGAAAGGAGAGGGCCACGGCTTGGAGGAAGAGAGGTTTCAATCTTGAGGGGGGCCGGCCCTAGTCCTCCTTTTAAAGTGAGTGGAGCTCCTAACAATTAGGAGCTCCATGATAACTTACCAAAGAAGGGGCGCCGGCCCTAGCTCTTCATGTCGCCCTAGCCAAGTGGAGAGGGGCTGATGTCCCTCTTACTTGGTTAACCTAATCCTCTTTCAAAGAGGATTAGGTGCCTCTCTCATGGTTTAATCCTAATCTAATTAGGATTCGCCAAATTGGGTTCAATCTATGCTAGTCCTAATCCAATTAGGACTTGAATGAACCATGACTCAATTGAACTCTTCAATCCTAATCCAATTAGGAGTCATGTTGATTCATTAGATTATTAATTAATTTAGACTTAAGGAATCCTAATCCAATTAGGATTTGTTTAATTTTAGTCCTAATCCAATTAGGACTCTATTTGAATCCGAAGTCCTAATCCAATTAGGATTTCTAGGAATCCTACTCCAAGTAGGAATCCTATTTTAATTCAAAATTCCTAATCTCATTAGGATTGTAGGAATCCTATTCCAAGTAGGAATCCCAGTCCTACTCCAACTAGGATTTCCAGTCCTAATCCAATTAGGATTCTAGGAATCCTACCCGAAGTAGGACTCTTGTTTCAAGTCCAATTAATTAATTCCCTTGGTTCCTTCTTCAACTTCTTTATCAATCAAATTGATTACTTGTGATTCTTAATCACGATTTCAACCATCGGATCGGTCAATACTTCTAGTGTGTGTGACCCCATAGGTTCTATTCTGACTGGTAGTGAGATATATTGTGATCTCTATCTCAATATCATTGAAAACTCCTTTCAATAGGTTGGAACGATTCCAACTTAACTCATTAGGGTTTATCGATCATCGAGATAATCCCTGTGAGTCCCACCATCCACCAGTGACACCTAGCAGCATGTAGTGGCTACCCAGCAGAATGGAATGATGAACCTCTAGGTGCAGTTAACGTGTGATACAGTCCTACTATCGTGGATCCCTACAGGACGGAGGTCATGGACAACTCGTCAAACCCCATCGTCTGTCATATGTCAAGATTTATTCGACTCGAGTTCGATAGTGGAAAACTCTTTCTCCACTTTATATTACTGCCCTGGCCAAGGTCTTAGAACTCAGTCTAACAAATCACATAGGATCACTCCTCTTCTATCAAGGTCGATAGATTCCTTATAGGTGCATACCCTACTCCTACAGTGAACTTACTGCAGCCAATCTACACTGCATGGACCCATATGGCTAGAGACCATGTATGTGTGCAGTCAAACTACAATAACCTAACTGTGAGTAGCCGAAGCACCGCAGGTCAAAGGACCAGTCACACTACTGCAACATCAAGCAAGTCACTGACGAGTGGATAGACATCCAAGTGACTTCTTGTCTTGGTCACGCTCAGTACCCTTGTTCTCTAACAAGCACCTGCACTATCACTTCAGTGTTCCTACACTGTGGACTCAAGTCTCATCTATCCAGAAGGAAAGTGATCTGTGCACTGATCGGATCGATCACCGTCCTCGTGATGATCCATTGATCAGGAGCATTTAGAAATTAATCACCAATGATACATGGCTCAAATTCTCAACTCTTGAGAATATGTATCATCATCTTATTAATTCCTTGGACGATTCATAGACACATAAACAATATGAATGAAAAGATGCCTTTTATTTATTCAATAATAAATAGTCAAGTACAAAATTATGTCCCTAGAATTAATAATGTGTCAGCCAGATTGGCTTCTAGGGCATACATCTAACAGGAGGAGTGTTGCCCAGAGATGGTCACCCAAGAGGGGGGTGAATTGGGTGTTTTAAAAGCTTTTGACTAATTAAAAATAAAACACACGAATATATGCACTAAAGTAAAGAAGGAGGAATGAGAAAGGTCAATCGCAAACACAAGGTTTTATAGTGGTTCGGAGCTTCCACTGCTCCTACATCCACTCCCCAAATCACCTTTGGGAATTTTCACTATAATCCAAGATTACAGTACGGTAGTTTTGCGAGTTCACTACCCAACTCGTTGTTTTACACCGGGCTCACAACAAACCCCAAAACCCCCAATTTCACTTAGGCTTGGGACGCCTTTCCCTTGTTCCAAGTCCCTTGACTGGAACAAGCACCACAATGAAAGAGTTTACAAAGGAAAAGTAAAGCTCTAAAAAGCAAATATGACAATTATGAACAATAGAACCCGGAAGAATCCTTTTGCCGTTGGAAGCGTGAGAAATGTTGATTCTTCCGATGTGGACCGCGTAGGGTTGAGTGTGAGCTTTAAATTCCGAGCGTACGAGAGAGGTTGAGCTTGAAATCACTTGGGAAGCTTGAAAACACTTGATTTCTTCACTTGAATGCACTCACTCCCTTGAACTTTTCTTTCTTACTTCTCTCTTGAATGATCTAGCTTTGGGTTGGTGAAGAGTTATTGAGAAGCACTTAAGAGGTCCCTTTTATAGCCCAAAAAAGCAAATATAGCCGTTAGAGATAAAGTAAAAAGGATTTGAAATTCAAACCAAACCTGAAAAGTTGTCAGTCGCGTCCCAGGCGCTCCGGGGACGTCTCCGCTTCAACGAGAGACGTCTCGGCTACAAGATTTTACTTTTTACGTTGTCTGGGGTCGACTCGGCACTTTAAGGGGACGTCTCGGCTTGTTTGTACTTTTTGAATGGGGACGACTCCGCTGCTTTGGAGACGACTCTGCTTCTTTATCTCTGAAAAACATGTCCTCTGGAATTCCCTGAGAGAGTCGACTCCGCTCCTTCAGGGGACGTTTCGGCTTGTTTGCACTTTATGCATGGGGACGACTCCGCTGTCTCAGGGTCGACTCCGCTTCCTTATCACCGAAAAAACCATTCTCTGGAAAACCCTGAGAGAGCCGTCTCCGCTATCTTGGGGATGACTCGGGAAGTCTTCTTGTTACTTGCGGGGACGACTTCGCGTACAGTGGGGACGTCTCGCGCATATCTCTTGAAAATTGCCTTTCTGCCGCCACTGAGAGAGTCGACTCCGCTACTGAGAGAGTCGACTCCGCTAGCGCGGGGACGACTCGGCAGGTGCCGGGGACGTCTCCAAGTGTCCCAGTTCTTCCTGTTTGTGCCAGAGACGTCTCTGAAACTATCCGGAGACGTCTAGGCTGTCCCTGATCTGTTTTCTTTAACTCAAAATATTCTTCAATAAATTCATAAAAATTATGGAAACTTGCCTAGACATTTCTTAACAATATTCTCAATTAATCACATGAATTCCTCAATTAAATTGTTAAGATAAATGGAATTATACTCTAGTGTTTTGTATTCATCAAAATCCATTAGGGGATCAACAATCTCCCCCGTTTTGATGATGACAAAACACTGAGTATATGCAAAAATTTGAAGTTTAAACATATACACAGTATTTGATCAGATGTACAAGTATAATGTTTTGATTAGAGCTAGATACAGTGTGCATAATTGCATGGGATTGAACTTTATAGCTCTTAAGCAATTTTAGCATATCAACTGAATTTGAATTAAGTTAAAATGAAATATTGATGCTGAATTTGAATCAAGTCAATATTCTTCAATTTTATCTTTTCTAAATCAACTTTGGAGTATGATTATAAATTTTGCATTCCATATTCAATATCCATATTGGTTCTTTCTATATATCCATATTGGTTCTTTCTATATATCTACTCCCCCTTTCAATATCTCCATATTCAATATCTACTCCCCCTTTTTGTCATCAACAATGAAGGGGACAAATTATCATTAGGTGCTTGAAACTCAATTCATAGTATATTATAATTAACCACTCAAGGATATTCAAGTTATCTTTATTAAAGAGTTCAGCATTCATTTTACTCCCCCTTTGATATTCAGGTTGTGCTCCCCCTATTTCATATGCTTTGATAAGTTGTGCCAAATTTGAATACTTAATGTATGTTATGAGATTCTTATGACACATCAAGAGGCACATTCATATTTACATATACAGAGTTGGAAATGTACACAGGGTTGCAAAAGAAATTGTATGTCATTCATATGTCATTGTAAATCTTCGAAGTCAGTACATAGTCAAAAGAAGAAATCATTACAAGTATTGATTTCTAATACAAAAAGTGTTTCAAAACAGCCTAGGATTTACAAAAAGAAGAGCCTGCAAAATGTCCCTCATCGGCGACGTTGCTCATGGGCCCTACCAGCTGTATTTTGTTCATAAACCTTACAAGCTGCATCTATGAATGCATTGATGGAATCCATGAGGGTCTTAAATTGATCTCCCTGTGACTTGTGGAAACCTGCCACAAGTGCTTCAAACTCTATGGTTGCCATTTCAATTCTTCCTCTGAGTTGGGCAACCAAGGTGCCCACGTTGCCATCTGGTTTTGTCAGCTCTTTGAGACTCTTGGAAATGCTCCTCAAGCTGTCCTTGAGCTCTATTGATCTGATGGTTTGGGTGGCACCCACACCCATTATTTCTTGTGTTGTAGCTTCAATTTGACTTCTAATATCCTTCATCTCTTGTAGAAGCCCTTCATGTGAAGCTCTGATGGGGGCCAACTCTGTAGAGATCATGGATCTCATCTCCTCCCTCATCTGCTGGCAAATGGCAGATGCTAGGGTGCGCATCTGATCTTCTGAAAGAAAGGAGGGCCCGCTAACTGGAGGAGGTGGTGGCATGGATGTGGAAGGTCCAGCTGAGCTGGAGGGTATATCAGGGATATCCAAGTGGCTAGGTGGAGGAGAGTGATGGTCAGACTCATGATGTGGGTTCTCGGGCTCTAGGATTTGGGCTTTTCTCTTTGGTACCTTCACCCACGACCCATCTATCTTATGAAATTCCATTCTTCTCATTGTGCCCTCATTATAATAGTCGGTGTTTCTCAAGGGCTTTGCAGGTTCATTTGTTGGAATGGGAACTTTGAAGTGTTTGAAAACTAAGGTAAAGATCATGCCGTAGGGTAAACTAAACCTAGAATACCTATGACATAGGGCAATGTAGTTTAGCATAAGTCTTGGGAGGTTTAGGGGTATCCCTAGTAGGATATGGTGCATTATAACTAAATCTCGCTCCGAAACAAAATCGAAGCGACCGGTTTTGGGAAATAGGACCCGGTTGACAATACTTAAAAGAAGTCTCATCTCTGCATTTAGGTCCTGGGAATTGACAACATCAAGAGGGCCGCAGTCCTCTCTTCCTAAAAGTAGATTTAGGGCTGATTCCCTTTGGGAATGTGAGGTTGGAGCCTCACCGTCCTTAGGGATTTGTAAGACAGTGGATAGGACATCTTCATTGACTTCTACTAATGTCCCCCGGACATATGCAGTGTACCCTTGGTCCCCTAAGGCCATATTGCTAAAAAGTTCTCTAACTAGGCCGGGGTAGGTCGAGGTATTTAGGGTACAAAGGTGCTCCCACCCTTGGGCTCGGAGTCTCTCTCCAATAGAGAACCCCTCATGATCTAAAAATGAGAAATCTATGTACCTCCCGGTCGTGACTGTGCGATTTGCACAGGAAATAGTCGTGGTTGGCGGAGCAACCGGAGGAGACGGCGGGGAATGTTCTTCCCTCCGTTCCTCATCGTCGGCCGCTGCCCTAGGTCGCCTTCCACGGGTCGTCCTAGCCTTCTTTGGTGCCATGGATGCTAGGGTTTGTGATGGAGAGCAAACGGAGGCTAGGGTTTGAGGTGGAGAGCAAATGGAGGCTAGGATTTTTCGTTTTGGTCGGGGATGAAGGAGAAAGCTCGGGTCGGCTCGAGCTATTTCGACCTATTTTAAAAGCCCTCATTCGGTCCCCGAGACGTCTCCGCGACTAAGGCGAGACGTCTCCCCTGGGGGGACGTCTCTGCGATTTGCCAGAGACGTCTCCGGCACTGAAAAATTTCAGACTAAATTCTATCTTCTCCCAATTTTTGTTTAATCACCCTAATCAACATGATCTCTTTTGATAAACTTAGAGTGAATTTGTTTGTGATCCTCCCCCTTAATGATACATCCTATAATAATTTGATAATAATTTTTGAATTATTAATATTGAAATGAGGAATGTTTGACCAAATTTCGAATACCTATGAAATAGGCTCTAAAAATATCTCCATGAAGAGTCCAAGGGAGGGTAACCATCCTCTGAAAAGTCAAACAGTTCGTCATTTAGCTTACATGAATTCATGTTTTCACTTATGTTTACCTTGAGGTTGATTACTAGTTTGCGCAGCAAAACAATGCAATACAAGTTCAATTCATTTGCTAGGATCATACAAGCTCAAAGCATTCCTTAAGAAGTTGAATCTTTCTTTACAAAGGGGCTTTGTAAAGATATCAGCCAATTGATTTTCAGTACATACATATTCAATCATCACATCATTTTTCAGCACATGATCCCTAATAAAGTGATGCCTAATCTCTATATGCTTTGACTTAGAGTGTTGGACAGGATTTTTTGTTAAATTAATTGCACTTGTATTATCACATTTAATTGGTATATTATCCATTTTGATACCGAAATCTTCAAGTTGTTGCTTAATCCAAAGAACTTGGGCACAACAGCTTCCAGCTGCAATGTACTCAGCCTCAGCTGTGGACAAGGCAACTGAATTTTGTTTCTTGCTAAACCAAGAAACCAAATTGGCACCCAAGAATTGACATGTGCCACTTGTGCTTTTTCTGTCGAATTTGCACCCAGCAAAATCAGCATCGGAATAAGCAATTAAATTTATGTCAGATTGTTTAGAATACCATAAGCCTACATTAGATGTCCCTACTAGATATCTAAAAATTCTCTTAACAGCTTGCAAGTGTGATTCCTTAGGACATGCTTGGTATCTAGCACACATACAAACACTGAATAATATATCTGGTCTACTAGCAGTAAGGTAAAGTAGAGAGCCTATCATACCTCTGTACAATTTGCAGTCTATACTTTTACCTTTTTTATCTTTGTCAAGCTTGCAACTTGAGCCCATGGGTGTGCTGATTTCCTTTGCATCCTTCATCTTGAATTTTTCCAACATTTCCTTGATGTATTTGGACTGACAGATGAAGATGCCCTCCTCTGATTGTTTTATTTGTAGCCCAAGGAAGAAGTTGAGCTCACCCATCATGCTCATTTCAAATTCTCCCTGCATAAGCTTGGCAAACTCTTGACAAAGACTGTCATTAGTAGCACCAAAAATTATATCATCCACATAAATTTGTACAAGCAATAAGTCATTTCCTTTTCTTTTAATAAAGAGGGTTTTGTCTACATTTCCTCTCTTAAATTTGTTTTCAATTAGGAAATTACTTAATCTTTCATACCATGCCCTAGGGGCTTGCTTAAGGCCATACAATGCTTTATGCAATTTATACACATAATCTGGATGTAAGTGATTTTCAAAACCTGGAGGTTGTCCTACATAAACTTCCTCCATTATATAACCATTTAAAAATGCACTTTTTACATCCATTTGATAGAGTTTAAAATCCATGAAGCATGCATATGCTAAAAGTAGTCTAATAGCCTCTAACCTAGCAACAGGAGCAAAAGTTTCATCAAAATCTATTCCTTCCTCCTGATTATATCCTTTGGCCACTAGCCTAGCTTTGTTTCTTATTACTATTCCATCTTCATCTAGTTTATTTCTATACACCCACTTGGTGCCTATGATTGAAACATTAGGGGGTCTTTTCATTAGAGTCCAAACTTCATTTCTTTCGAATTGGTTTAATTTCTCTTGCATAGCATTCATCCAATTATCATCTTTTTCAGCTTCTTCTAGTGATTTAGGCTCTATTTGTGAAACGAAAGCAAGATAATTACTAGTGTTTCTTAAAGAGGATCTAGTTCTTATACCTTGTGAAGGATCACCAAGGATTAGATCCTTTGGATGACCATGTGCATACCTCCATTCTTTGGGAAGATCTTGATTTCTTGATGGAGGTTGATCTTTTTCATCTCGCTGATTTGTATCTTCTTTGATCTCATCCTCATGTTGTTTGTCTTGAGTGGAGAGTTCCTTCATTTGGTCTTCAAGTATACCTACATCACCATCTTCTTCTTTTCTAGAAGAATCTCCATTAGTTTCATCAAAAACAACATGAATGGATTCTTCAACAACGAGAGTTCTCTTGTTGAAGACCCTGTATGCTCTACTAGATGAGGAATAACCTAAGAAGATCCCCTCATCTGATTTAGCACTAAATTTACTTAGATTGTCCTTTCCATTGTTCAAAATAAAGCATCGACAACCGAAAACATGAAAATAACTTATATTAGGTTTCTTACTTTTTATCAACTCATAAGGTGTTTTCTTTAAGATGGATCTAACTAAAGCACGATTTAAGATATAACATGAAGTATTTATTGCTTCAGCCCAAAAATACTTTGGTAGATCCGATTTGCACAACATGGTACGAGCCATATCTGCTAGTGTGCGATTTTCCTTTCTACCACCCCATTTTGTTGGGGTGTCCTAGGTGCCGAGAAGTTGTGATTGATACCATTTTCTTCACAAAATTTTTCAAAATACTGATTTTCAGCAATGTATACATTAAACACAATAAATCTTTTTAATATCAAAATAAAATCATATATTTAGAAATTTTTGTTTTCAATCAAGATCATCGAAAGACACAACATTTGGACCAATATTAGTATACTTTAAAGATAAGAAATGATATGTTTCGGATGCGTATCGGAGCAATCAACCAAGGCATCAAAATTAATTTTGTTTTTCTTACATTAAGATTTTATTTAGAGATCATATTGAGTTTAAGCTTTTATACAAAATCAGATTCTGAATTTCATAAAGATTTTCAATAGAGTCTTTCAAAGTCATAATTTGAGATATGTATCTTCCACATTGTAGCTCATCTTAAATCATTATGATTGAAAACACATATTTCAATAACATTAAAGCACTTTCAGAATCTTTATATTTAATATTGAGTTTCGATACACAATGGAGGATATTTTAACAAGTATTAGGACATTATGTATCAAAGTTAGGCAAGTAGAAGGATAGATCAAGATCAATTTAAAATAGAAATATCCTTCTCTTTTTTTTTTTGCAAATCTATTTAACTTTCAAAGATAATCGTGAATGACAAATCTGAAATTTCTTTTCAATAGTACCAGAATAAAACATTCAATCAAATTATTTAAGCATGGAGCATTACACAATATTGAGAGTCCGTAATTTAAAGCATCATGCCACATGCAAAACATATTACGTGTTAAGTCATGCATTAAAATATTAAGAATAAGCATGTCAAGGACCAAAATCAATTCTTTTCAAATAAACTCCCCTTATTTAAATATAATCTTGCACTGATTTCATCCTTAAATTGTGTTTTCAAGTGATTTAAAAAAAAAATGACTTGATTCTTCTTATATACTTTCATTAACTTTGTCTTTCATTTTTACTTTCTTATGCTCTATACTCTATTTGCTCCCTATCCGGTGGAGTTGGGAAGGGGCACGAGGTACTACCACTAGCCTCCCTCTTGTGCCGTCCCTAATATGCCCTACACCGAATAGTTGGGTCAAATAGTGCCGGGTACTACCACTAGCCTCCCCATTGGCACCATCCCTATGATGAGCAATATAGAAAATTTAAAAAGTTCACTTCAAACTCTCCCTATCTAAGTGTAATTAATTATGGATTTTATCCCTTCCAAATGTGCTGAATATATTATGCTTGTTTTGCTTTTCCTTAAGATTGGAGTATTTGCCTTTGCTTAGATTTTACATCTCTTGAATAATATCCATTTTCTTTTCTTTATCTCTCTCTCTTTTTGTTATTCTCAAGTAATTTACATGAAAGAGCAGAATAAAGAAATAATCTTATGTATCATATAGATGTATATCATGCAAACAACTTTTTCATTATGCTCAAGGATTCATAATTTCTCACAAGTTATTTTAAATCAAAATTTTAAGCATAAACTTGTGTATTTCATGGTTATGACATAGGCAAAGATATATTTTAGTTTGGGCAAACCATGAAACAATTTCTAAAAGTATAAGTCAATCAATATATATATAGATATGATATCAAAAAATTAATAATTAAAGACCTTAATCATGCCATAATAAGATTTAAGTTATTGACTTTGCTCAATTAATTTATGAGAGAGGTATCTAGAATTACCAATTCATTCTGCATTCTTCAGAGTCAAATACCTACTAGATTTCTTATGTACGAACTTTTGGCAGAAGAAAGTCCTCTCTCTTGTTTGCATGTGAATGTTTATTGTATCTTACATGGAGATATCCTTCAAGTTGAAATCTCTCATTTTCTTGCTCAAGGATCCTGCATTATTAACAAACTTCTTTTCTTTCTTGAAAGAAAGTCATTAGTTTCTTCAAGATACAAAACATTCATCCAACATATTTTTTTTAACTAGATGACTCAATATAAGATATGACAATAGTTGCATGTTGAGTCACTTTACTCAAGAGATTGCCTAAATATAAGCAAGCACATATCACTTGAACTAAAGAGATAGTTTCATTAACCAAGAAGGTTCAAGGACAAGCGTGTGAAGCAATAGGAAGATTTATCAAGGTCAAATCAATTTTTTATTTTCAGAATCAATTTAGCTTAGATTCTATTTGCTTAAGATAATTATCAATAAGACATGTTAGCTAAGTTTTAATCAATTTATCTTAAACAGTTGTTTCTATCAAAATTCATATTATGAATCATTAGAGTTAGATTGAAGTCTTGCACAAGGGCACATAATGAGTATACAATCTGGTCTACTGCTGTATGATAAAATAATTATTCTATCATGCTTCAATATAGCTTTAAAACAATAGATCTACTTTGCTCATCCTTTTCAAATTATACAAGATGGGGTCATAGACATACCTTCTTCATGCCAATCTTCTATAAGAGTTTTCTTGTGGACTAACTTTGGTCAATGAAGATCCCCTTTCTTGTTTGTCTTAATTTGGAGTTTGATAAAGAAAATGTTAATTCATTCATTATACATATTTCAAACTCACTTTGCATGAGCTTAGTAAAATCTCCATATAAATTTTCATCAGTAGAACAAAAATGATGCCATCAATGTTGCTTTGAGCAAGCAAGATATCACAGATTCATCTTTTTAATGTATAGATTTATCATTATTACTTTCTATCAAAAAGGTTACTTAAGCTTTTATATCATCCTTTTGATGCTTGTTCCAAATTATAAATTGCTTTATCATATTTGTAATGAGTGTTTTCAAATATGGTGGTTATTTAACATATATCTTCTTTAATAAAATAAGCACCTAGGAGTGCATTCTACACATTCATTTGATAGAATATAAAGCTCATAAAGCAAGCAAATGATAATGGTGATCTTTACTTCTAATCATGCAAGAATCAAGATCTATTTCATCTTTTCTTGATTTAGTCTTTTAGTAGTCATCAATTTTTCTTCATTAAGTGCATTTCTGAAAAACTCAATTTGGTTATAGTTATTAACAAGTTTTCAGATTGTTATATGTAAAAGATTAACCATATACATATATAATTTGATTTTAGTATTTTAATAATAAATCATTAGTCTCATAAAGAATAAAATGAATTGATACTTCTACAACTAGAATCTTTTCATAAATGTTCTATATGCATTGCTTGATGAATGATATCCAAGTATAGAGATATCTTTATGAGATTTGGCATTATTTTCATAAGAACATATCAAGCATAACGTGTATGACTGAAAAATATGAAGGATATGCAATGGTTCATTTTTCATTTTTTAGAAGATCAAAAGGAGTTTTCATCAAAAATAGATCTAATAGAAATCATATGTATGACAAGCGGTGATGATAGCTTTTAAAAATCATTTAAGTAGATGACTATCATACACAATTGTCTTTTTCATTTCTTCAAGAATTCTATTAACCCTATTTTACTTAAGGTGTCCTTGGTGCTGAAATAATTAATTTCTGTATAAACTTTATCAGGATTTTGGTTTTCAACACTGTGCCATGATACTCTTTATCTTCACAGTTTGGAAACCTTTATCATTTGAAACACTTTTACATGATTTAGCAAATACAGAAAATATTTCAATTTTATTTGCCAAGAACACATCCAATGTAAGCTTTTGAAAACTTAGTGATGGAAACAACATCTTTAGATTTAGAAATTAATTTTTGTTTGTTTTCTTAGTTAGCATGCATAGTAAACTTTGACCTTTCAGAAGAATGGCAAGGTCTTTTGAGATTAAGTACATACTAGCATGAGTTGATTTTATATGCCAAAGATGGTTTCTTTAATCTTGGTATTCATAGTGCATATATTCAAAAGCACACCAAGTACACATTATCATATCTATGATCAATAAACAATAATGCCATGGATAAAAACTCTCAATCAAGCATATAGAGAATTCATAGAGTTATTCTTAATAAATTGATTAATCTTTTAGCAACTTATCCAATAGTGAGTAAAGTATACTATAAAATGAAGTGATTTGATTATATTTCCAAGAGTATTTTCTATATCACAAAATTGGTCAATACTTGCAATTCATATTTTAATCAAATACTAAAGCAAAAATAATGATGAAATGCAAGGTTTACTGATTTCATTATTATTATTATTATTATTTTATTATTTAAAATTACTTTTTATAAGTAGGTTTTAAGTTTCATTTTTTTGACGTGTGTCTAGAACACCCATTTGTATGAAAGTTCTATTTGTTCCATGGGTATCTTGGCACACCTATGTCTACATCCTCATATTTTCATTTTGGGTACCCAAGCTTGCTTGGGTCCTTGAAAGTTAGGACATATGGTTCCTTTTGGAATCCAAATTTGTTTAATTGTAATAACTTTACCACTTGATTTAATTATGTTAGAACGATAGGTAAAGTTGTTATGTCCATTCTTTTCATGTTTGAAATATGTTATCTTATTTAATGGTTTGCTTGATGCATTGATAACCTTTTTCTCTAGAGATTTATTGTTAAGTAAAGGAGCCAAGCCAAGTTTTGATTTATCATAAGCAACATATTGGCTTTCAAACATCAATTTTAATCGTTCTGAACTTATAGTGAATTTGTTAATAAGAGATTTTGATTGGTTAATTTCTTCACTTAAGTTTTGATTTTCTTTAATTAAATTCTGATTTTTCTGAATCAATTGTTCTGAATTTAACCTTAAGCTTTCATTTTCAGAATTTAGTTTGTCATATATTTTAGCAATAGAATTTCTTTCTTTTGAGATTTTGAGATTTAGCTTTTTAAGATTTTTATTTTTGATAGCTAATTTTCTACATTCACTATACAAATCATGAAAAGCATTTAATAGTTCATCATAAGAATATTCTTCATGAAATTCATTTGGTGTAAAATTAGATTCAGATTCTACTTTATCTTCTAATGCCATAAAACATAAGTTAGTTACCTCTTGTAGTTCATTGTTGCTTCTAGCTTTCAATTTTTTGCTTGACTCTTCCTTGGTCAAGGCTTTCTTGCTTTTTATCTCTTTCTTCCTTTCTTCTTGCTTCCTCTTCTTCTTTGTCTTTAGGAAGCTTTTGAATCTTTCGGTGTTCGGAAATAGATCCTTGTTTCCATCACCGTTCTCTTTGTTTTTTGAACTAATCTGCCTCCGAGTCGACTCGGGCCTTGTTGGAGTCGACTCGGCTAACTTGGGAGTCGACTCGGAAATACTTGGAGTCGACTCGTTCACAGAGTCTTCAAGACTGTGTCTCTGCCTTTCAGACTGTTCTTCTCTAGGAGTCGACTCGGACAAACTGGGAGTCGACTCGGCTACTGTGGAGGATTCTGCAATCTCATTGTTAGTACGCAATTGAAGCACATGTGAGCTAATCTGAGATTTATCATAAATAATTGTTAAAGTATCCCAGATTTCTTTAGCAGATAAGCATGCAGAAATCTTATGAAATATAGATTCATGGATAGCACAATATAGAAAGTTCATAGTATTAGCATTCAATTGTGCTAAGTCTTTTTCATTGACATTTTGAGAAAGTGTGTGAGGTCCATTTATAATGATATTCCACATTTTATAGTTTTGTGATTGAACAAAAATTTTCATTCTAGCTTTCCATTGAATATAGTAAGTTCCATCAAACAGTGGAGGTCTGTTTATGGAAAGTCCCTCGGCAAATAGTATGTTATGTGGGGTTGTCATAATCTTTAGCTCAAGTCGGTTAAGACTATAATTAATAGAAGAGCACCTGCTCTGATACCACTTGTTGCCCAAGATGACAACCCAAGAGGGGGGGTGAATTGGGTTTTCTAAAAATTATGCTCCCTAATTTTTACTTTGAATAGAATGCAGCGGAATAATAAGATGTTATTTACTTAAGCTCTAGGCAATTATAAGTAAAGTAGTGGAAAATTAAGCTAGAGCAATTATACTATGGCTTTAGGGTGTAATTGATCTAAAATTAACTTATAGTTGTATGATCAATTTTAATCTATGTGTATGGTAAGGATGGAATGGAAGCTAAGCAAATTCTAAACTATCACTTATAACTCTATAGAAAACAAAGCTAGAGATATTACACAATCAAGCATGAATGTAAGGCATGAAATACAAGAGATAAGGCATCACAAACACAAAGATGTGTAGTGGTTCGGTGCACCCCAGCACCTACATCCACTCCCCAAGACCTCTTGGGAATTTCACTATAATCCCTCAGATTACAGTCGGTTGTTTTACAAGCTCACAACCCAACTTGTTATTTTGCGAGATCACAACGAACTCGGTCAGTTTTCACAGGCTCACCGACTAGAACCAACCGATTGTTTTCACGGGCTCACAATCCAACCCAGTTGGTTTTCCCAAAGGCTCACCAACCACAATCTTACAACGATTGTTTTCCGGGTTCACAATCAACCCAGTTGGTTTTCCCCAAAGGCTCACCAACCACAACCTTACAACGTTGGTTTTCCCTTTGGCTCACCAACAAACCTTAACACCGTTGGTTTTTCCTTTGGCTCACCAACAAACCTTAACCTCTTGATTCAATCCCTTGATTGAATCAAGTTACAAGATATTAGACTAAGAATTTAAAGCAAATACAAGCTTCTTAACTAAGCAAATATATCAAATATAAACAAATGGAGTAAAGAGAAGCTCTCAAACGAATTTTGAAGATGAAGGAACTCGGCTTCTTCTTTACTTGACCCTCTTCTGATTTGGCACGAGGTAGAGGATGATTGAGGCAGCACACGGATGGAGAGGAAGCTTTGGGATTCACTTGGATGCTCTTCTTCTCTCTATTTCGCTTTGGATGGCCCTTTTGTGCTTATGGAAGATTTCCCTTGTAATCTCTTTGAAATCTCTTCCCTAAATGTTTTCTCCCACTTCCATGCCGTCTCCCCTAGCTCTCCTCTTGATTTTATAGCTTTACATGTCGTGGAACCAGAAATCTAGCCGTTAGAGAGAAAAATAGAGTTGTTGTGCACAGTCTGCAACTCCTGACAAAGTTCCGGTTGGGATCGGAGTCGACTCGCGCGATCTGGAGTCGATTCGGCAACTGTTCCAGATTTGAATTAAAGTGGTCTTCTCGACTGGGAGTCGACTCGACTTAACCCGGAGTCGACTCGCCAAAATCTGGAGCTGACCTTGCACTTTTGGAGTCGGCTCATCCCAAGGAATCCATAGATGTATTCTTCAACTTGGCTCACTCGAGTCGACTCGTGAATTCTGGGAGTCGACTCGGCGCTCAGAGGCCGAACTCCCGATCTTCTGTCTTTTGGCTCGTTCAGTCTTGGAGTTGACTCGAACTGTTCCGGAGTCGACTCGGCTCTCAGTATCCGAAAAACAGTCTTCTGTCTTTTTGGAGTAGCGCTGCCTTGGAGTCGACTCGAACTGTCTTGGAGTCGACTCGAGTCTCAGAGACAAAAACACTGTCTTCTGTCTTTTGGTGTAGCGCTGTCTCGGAGTCGACTCAGGTTTTGCGGGAGTCGACTCGGCACTCAGTGTCTGAAATTGGCTCTCTGACTTTTTGCCTTGTATTTCTCTGGGAGTCGACTCTTGCTTCTTTAGGAGTCGACCTGCCAACCATTGGAGTCGACTCGAGTTCCGCAGGAGTCGACTCGGCTCTCAGGGTCCAAAATATCTTCTCTGTGTTTCTGCCTTGTTACTCCCTGGAGTCGACTCGTACTATCCAGGAGTCGACTCGAGGACTATTCTTTTGGATTTTCCTTTGAATTTGCTCTTCCAACTTGAGTCCTTTGAACTTGAAACTTGGGCCAATGAAGTGTAACTTTCTTCCAACTTTTCTTGAGAGCTTTGGAGGCCTTCTTGTGTTCTTCCAGCTTGCTATGTTCCTTGCAAAATGAATATTTTTCTCCTTGCGACACAAACATTAGTATTTATACTTCAAGGTTTTTGTGATCATCAAAATCAATCTTTAAATCAATCTTTGGGTCATCACTCTTGGTGCAGTTAGCATATGATACAGTCCCTCTATCATGGATTCCGACGTGATGGAGGTTATGGATATCTCGTCAAACTCCATCGTCTATCATATATCAAATTTATATGACTTCTAGTTCGAGATATGAAAAATTCTTTTTCCAAAATACCTGGCCAGAAATTTATCGAACTCAGTCTCATAAATCATATAGGATCACTCCTAATCTATCAAGGTCGATAGATCCCATCTAGATGCAACCCTATTCCAAAATGAACCTACTGCAACCAATTCGCACTACAAGGACCCGAATGATTAGGGCCCAAGTTCACATTGTTGCCCAAGGTGACAACCCAAGAGGGGGGGATGAATTGGGTCTTTTAAAAACTTTTCAACTACTTCTAATCTTTTAGAGTTAATTAGGCTAAGTTGTATGGATGCTTAGTGGAATTTAAACTTAGCAAGAGTATGATTCTAATCTAATCAACTATTAAGCAGCGGACTCAATAAAAGATTAGTCTAAGTTTGCCCAAGTATGTTATTCAATTGAATGAGACTTGATTAAGTAAATTGAATATGCTTGCAACTAAAGGATGCACGGAGAAGAGTTAAGCACGCATAGTATCTAAGTAAGTAAGTGAGTGAGGAAGTCAGACAACAAAGAGCATCACAAACACAACAAAAGTATAGTGGTTCGGTGCATCCCAGCATCTACATCCACTCCCCAAGATCTCTTGGGAATTTCACTATAATCCCTCAGATTACAGCCGGTTGTTTTACAAGCTCACAACCCAACTTGTTGTTTTGTGAGATCACAACGAACTCGGTCGGTTTTCACAGGCTCACCGACTAGAACCAACCGATTGTTTTCACGGGCTCACAATCCAACCCAGTTGGTTTTTTCAAAGGCTCACCAACCACAACCTTACAATGATTGTTTTCCGGGTTCACAATCAACCCAGTTGGTTTTTCCTCCAAAGGCTCACCAACCACAATCTTACAACGTTGGTTTTCCCTTTGGCTCACCAACAAACCTTAACACCGTTGGTTTTTCCTTTGGCTCACCAACAAACCTTAACCCTTTGATTCAATCCCTTGATTGAATCAAGTTACAAGATATTAGACAAAAAATTTAAAGCAAATACAAGCTTCTTAACTAAGCAAATATAGCAAATATAAACAAATGGAGTAAAGAGAAGCTCTCAAACGAATTTTGAAGATGAAGGAACTCGGCTTCTTCTTTACTTGACCCTCTTCTGATTTGGCACGAAGTAGAGGATCACCGAGGCAGCACACGGATGGAGAGGAAGCTTTGGGATTCACTTGGATGCTCTTCTTCTCTCTATTTTACTTTGAATGGCCCTTTTGTGCTTATGGGAGATTTTTCTTGGAATCTCTTTGAAATCTCTTCCCTAAATGTTCTCTCCCACTTTCATACCTTCTTTCCTAGCTCTCCTCTTGATTTTATAGCTTTAGAGGGAGTGAGAACAAAAAATCTAGCCGTTAGAGACAAAAATAGAGCCGTTGGAATCAAGAAAAAACTAGCCGTTATGCCTCCCAGCATGCTCGAGTCGACTCGGCTGAAGTAGGAGTCGACTCGGCTGAAACAGGAGTCGATCTGTGAATAGTAGTCTGCCGGCACTGTAGCTGGGAGTCGGCTCCGCACTGTAGCGCTGAAGTTGGAGTCGACTTGAGATCACTGTAGCGCTGAAAATCAACTCTCTGTCCTTTTGTTTGTTCTCAGTCGGAGTCGACTCATAAAGTATCGGAGTCGACTCGAGCACTGTTTCTTGAAACTCTAGAGTGCCAGAGTCGACTCTAAACTTTCCGGAGTCGACTCGAGGACTATTCTTTTGAATCTTTCTTTGAATTTGCTCCTTCAACTTGAATCCTTTGAACTTGAAACTTGGGCCAATGAAGTGAAGCTTTCTTCCAACTTTTTTGAGAGCTTTTGAGGCCTTCTTGTATTTTTCCAACTTGCTATGTTTCTTGCAAAATAAATTATCTTTCTTCTTGCAACACAAACATTAGTAATATACTTCAAGGTTTTGTGATCATCAAAATCTTTAACTCAATCTTTGGGTCATCAGTCTCCCCCTTTTTGATGATGACAAAACTTGGAGTATGTGCAATATAAAATATATTGTGTTCTAGAACTAATGCATAGCTAAGTTGCATGAAGTAGAAAACATATATATTTAAAACATACTTTATGATAATGCTTTAGATTTAATCAGCTTAACACAATCAACATATTTCAATTTAAGCTGATTTGTATTCAATTCAAAACATAAAGCATTATGAGCATATAATCAGATATTTCTCCCCCTTTTTGACAACATCAAAAAGGTTGCAAGATAATAAAATATTAAGCACAAAGATAAGAATACTCAAATATTTCTTTTTCTTTTTGTACTCTGATTTGTATGTCAAATTATTGCAAGAATATGAATCATATAACTCAAGGCAATAATGTTAGAAAAAGATTAATGAGCATAGATCAGAGCCAATTATAATGAGAACACATCGAATGTGGTTCCAAAGATAGTTTTCAAATCCAGTGTAGGTGGAAACTTTCTCAAGTTAATTCAAGAAGTACCAAAAATGATATTCAAAGAAAGCACGAATGAAAATCTAATCATTCTTTAATAATAAGTATGAAAGCTTGTTCATTTAAGATCTTTTGCCCAATATATTAAGTATTTTAGCTGCATGAGAGCAATTGAACTAATTTTCTTTTTGGAGCATAATAGCAATATATTAAGTATGATTTCAAAGTTCTTTTATTCCTTTAAAAATAAGTACATTTTGATACATATAATAATGAATTGGCACAAAATTGAAGTTCTAAAGAGCAAGCCAATAAGAACTCATTAGTGAATTCCAAAATAGATTTTCTAAGAGTTACTCAATGAAGTTCAACATTATTCGGTGTTCTTAAGCTAGAGGCTCTTAAGATCAACTGTTTGAATTGCAATTAGGATCACTTCTTATTCGGTGTTCTTTCTCTCTCCTTTAGTTATGGATTTATGCGATTAAGTTCCATATGATCTCTCCCTCTAAAATTTTCTTTCTCCCCCTTAATTATTCATTCCATTTAAGAGTTTAAAATTTGAAGATAGTGTCCAATAAAATTGTCAAACTCGAAAATATATGTTCAATATATTCTATTTCCATAAAGCTCAAATTTTGAGATAAAACAACCTTTATACAACTCATCTCAAGGTACAAGCTTATTATGTATTCATAAAGTCATGCAACACAATGAGGTTCATCAAAATCAATCCATAAAATTCAAGGTATGCATCAAATTAAAGTAACTTTAGGATAAGATACTGAATATCTAAAGCTCCCCCTCAAAAGATGCATTCTTCTTTAATCATTCTTTTCTTTTGTTGAATTTCATATTTTAATGATAAACGTGAATAAAACTGAAACTTTATGATATCAAGAATGTAGAGTGATCTAGAATTATTCAAAATTTATAGCAATCACTCCTTTTAATCTTTCAAGAACAAGTTATGCTTCCTCTTAATCTTTGAGAAAATGTACTGAAATATTAATCAGAAAATGATTCATTTAAAGCTCAAATTCTTTCAAAAGCATTTACATTTTCTTTCTTTTAAGAATCATTTGAGTGAGCTGAAATGTTTCTAGACTTAAGATCATTCACTCTCTTAATAATATATATATATATATATATTGATGAAAGTCTTTAATAATGTAGGAGAGAAAATCATATAGATGATCATTGAAGTATATATATTTATAGAACTCAATTTCTTAATCATAGTTTTTAAGCAATGTATACATGAAGCACAATAAATCTTTTTAATATCAAAATAAAATCATATATTTAAAAATATTTGTTTGCAATTAAGATCATTGAAAGACACATTATTTAGACCAATATTAGTACACTTTAAGGATAAGAAAAGATATGTTTCAGATGCGTATCGAGACAATCAACTAAGGCGTCAAAATTAATTCTATTTTTCTTATATTAAAATTTTTATTTAGAAATTATATTGAGTTATTCTCCTGAATGACGTGATCATTGAAGCATATAACTAAGGTTACAAAGATGTAACGATATAAGCATTTTTAAGTTAAGTTTAAGCTTTTATATAAAATCAGATTCTGAATTTTCATAAGAATTTCCAAGAAGGCTTTCACAATTATAATTTGAGATATGTATCTTCTACATTGTAGCTCATCTTAAATCACTAAGATTGAAAACACATATTTCAATAACATTCGAGCACTTTCAGAATCTTTGAATTTAATATTGAGTTTCGATACAAAATAAAGGATATTTTAACAAGTATTAGGACATTATGTATCAAAGTTAGGCAAGTAGAAAGATAGATCAAGATCAATTCATTTTGCCTAAATAGAAATATCCTTCTCTTCTTCTTTTTGTAAATCTATTTAACTTTCAAAGATAATCGTGAATGATAAAACTAAAATTTCTTTTTAATATTACCAAAAAAAAAACTTTATGTAGTATTTTAAACATTCAAGCATTGGAACACAAGTTAGTTTGAGGCAAGGGTGAAGCAAAGACTTGTGAGCAAAGTTAAGACATATTCCAAGTTAAGACATATTTCAATCAACTTATCCAAGCATGGAGCATTACAAAATATTGAGAACCCATAATTCAAAACATCATGCCACATGCAAAATATATTATGTGTTAAGTTATGCATTAAAATATTAAGAACAAGCATGTTAAGGATCAAAATCAATTCTTTTCGAATTAGCTCCCCCTATTTAAATATAATCTTCTACTAATTTCATCCTTAAGGTGTGTTTCCAAGTGATTAATACTTGACTTGATTCTTCTTATATACTTTCATTTACTTTGTCATTCATTTCCTCCTTTTTTTGAATTTCTTTTCTTAACCAATTAACGAACATTTTAATATTGTTTTTTTTGTTTTTACTTTCTTATGCTCTATACTCTATTTGCTCCCTATCCGGTGGAGTTGGAAGGGACACGAGGTACTACCACTAGCCTCCCTCTTGTGCCGTCCCTAATATACCCTACACCGAATAGTTGGGTCAAATAGTGCCGGGTACTACCACTAGCCTCTCCATTGGCACCATCCCTATGATGAGCAATATAGAAAATTTAAAAGGTTCACTTCAAACTCTCCCTGTTTAAGTGTAATTAATTGCGGATTTTATCCGTTTCACGAGTCTCATAAATGTGCCAAATCTATTATGCTTGTTTTGCTTTTCCTTAAGATTGAAGTATTTGCCTTTACTTAGATTTTACTTCTCTTGAATAATATCCATTTTTTTTTCTTTATCTCTCTCTCTTTTTGTTATTCTCAAGTAATTTACATAAAAGAGCAGAATAAAGAAATAATTTTGTGTATCATATAGATGTATATCATGCAAACAACATTTTCATTGTGCTCAAGAATTCATAACTTCTCACAAGTTATTTTACATCAAAATTTTAAGCATATACTTGTGTATTTCATGGTTATGATATAGGCAAAGAAATAATTTAGTTTGGGCAAACCATGAAACAGTTTCTAAAAGTATAAGTCAGTCAATACATATATAGACATGATATCAAAAATTAATAATTAAAAAATTTAATCATGCCATAATAAGATTTAAGTTATTGACTTTGCTCAATTAATTTATGAGAGAGGTATCTAAAATTACCTATTCATTCTATATTCTTCAAGCCAAACTAGATTTCTTATGTGTGAACTTTTAGCTGAAGAAGATCCTCTCTCTTATTTGCATGTGAATGTTTATTGTATCTTATGTGGAGGTGTCCTTCAAGTTGAAATCTCTCATTTTCTTGCTCAAGGATCCTGCATTATTAACAAACTCCTTTTCTTTCTTGAAAGAAAGTCATTAGTTTCTTCAAGATACAAACCATTCATCCAACATATTTTTTAACTAGATGACTCAATATAAGATATGACAATAGTTGAATATTGAGTCACTTTACTCAAGAGATTGCCTAAATATAAGCAAGCACATATCACTTGAACTAAAGAAATAGTTTCATTAACCAAGATGGTTCAAGGACAAGCATGTGAGGCAATAGGAAGATTTATCAAGGTTAAATCAATTTCTTATTTTCAAAATCAATTTAGTTTAGAATTTATTTGCTTAAGATAATTATCAATAAGACACGCTAGCTAGGTTTTAATCAACTTATCTTAAACAGTTGTTTCAGATTATGATTTATTTGTTATCAATAAAATACGATTCATTAAAGTTAGAATGAAGTCTTTCACGAGGTCACATAATGAGCATACAATCTGGTCTACTAGCTGTATGATAAAATAATTATTCTATCATGCTTCTATACAGCTTTAAAACAATAGATCTACTTTGCTCATCCTTTTCAAATTCTACAAGATGGGGTCATAGACATACCTTCTTCATGCCAATCTTCTATAAGAGTTGTCTTGTGGACTAACTTTGGTCAATGAAGATTTCCTTTCTTGTTTGGCTTAATTTGGAGTTTGAGAGAAAATATTAATTCATTCATCATACATATTTCAAACTCACCTTGCATGAGCTTAGTAAAATCTTCATATAAATCTCCATTAGTAGAACCAAAAATGATATCATCAATGTATACTTTGAGCAAGTAAGATATCACAAATTCTTCTTTTGATGCATAGATTTATCACTATTACTTTCTATCAAAAAGGTTACTTAAGCTTTTATATCATGCTTTTGATGCTTGTTTCAAATCATATATTGCTTTATCATATTTGTAATGAGTGTTTTCAAATATGGTGGTTATTTAACATATATCTTCTTTAATAAAGTAAGCACATAGGAGTCCATTCTACACATTCATTTGATAGAATATAAAGCTCATAAAGCAAGCAAATGATAATGGTGATCTTTACTTCTAATCATGCAAGAATCAAGATCTATTTCATCTTTTCTTGATTTAGTCTTTTAGTAATCATCAATTTTTCTTCATTAAGTGCATTTCTGAAAAACTCAATTTGGTTATAATTATTAACAAGTTTTCAGATTGTTATATGTAAAAGATTAACCATATATATATATAATTTAATTTTAGTATCTTGATAATAAATCATTAGTCTCATAAAGAATAAAATGAATTGATATTTCTACAACTCGAATCTTTTCATTGAATGTTCTATATGCATTGCTTGATGAATGATATCCAAGGATAGAAATATCTTTATCAGATTTGGCATTATTTTCATAAGAACATATCAAGCATAGTATGTACGACTGAAAAATATGAGAGATATGCAATAGTTCATTTTCTATTTTTCAGAAGATCAAAAGAAGTTTTTATCAAAAATAGATCTAATAGAAGTCATATGTATGACAAGCAGTGATGATAGCTTTTTAAAAATCATTTAAGTAGATGACTATCATACTCAATTGTCTTTTTCATTTCTTCAAGAAATCTATTAACCCTATTTTACTTATGGTGTCCTTGGAGCTGAACTAATTGAATTTAATATTATTTTCTGTATAAACTTTATCAGAATTTTAGTTTTCAACACTGTGCCATGATACTCTTTATCTTCACAGTTTGGAAACCTTTTTCATTTGAAATACTTTTACAAGATTTAGCAAATACAGAAAATACTTCAATTTTATTTGCCAAGAACAAATCCAATGAAAGCTTTTGAAAACTTAGTGATGGAAACAACATCTTTAGATTTAGAAATTAATTCTTATTTGTTTCCTTAGTTAACATGCATAGCAAACTTTGACCTTTCAGAAGATAATCTAAGTAAGCTAATAACAAGGTCTTTTGAGATTAAGTACATACTAGCATGAGTTGATTTTATATGCTAAAGATGGTTTCTTTAATCTTGGTATTCATAGTGCATATATTCAAAAGCATACCAAGTACACATTATCATATCTATGATCAATAAACAATAATGCCATGGATAAAAACTCTCAATCAAGTATATAGAGAATTCATAGAGTTCTTCTTAATAAATTGATTAATCATTTAGCAACTTATCCAATAGTGAGTAAAGCATACTATAAAATGAAGTGATTTGATTATATTTTCAAAAGTATTTTCTATATCACAAAATTGATCAATACCTGCAATTCATATTTTAATCAAATACTAAAGCAAAAATAATGATGAGATGCAAGGATTACTGATTTCATTATTATTATTATTAATTTTTTATTTAAAATTACTTTTCATAAGTATGTTTTAAGTTTCATTTTTTGACGTGTGTCTAGAACACCCATTTATATGAATCTATTTGTTCCATGGGTATCTTGACACATCTATGTCTACATCCTCATATTTTCATTTTGGGTACCCAAGCTTGCTTGGGTCCTTGAGAGTTAGGACATATGGTTCCTTTTGGAACCCAGATTTGTTTAATTGTAATAACTTTACCACTTGATTTAATTATATTAGAACGATAGGTAAAGTTGTTATGCCCATTCTTTTCATGTTTGAAATAAGTTATCTTATTTAATGGTTTGCTTGGTGAATTGATAACCTTTTTCTCTTGAGATTTATTGTTAAGTAAAGGAGTCAAGCCAAGTTTTGATTTATCATAAGCAACATATTGGCTTTCAAACATCATTTTTAATCGTTCTGAACTTACGGTGAATTTGTTAATAAAAGATTTTAATTGATTAATTTCTTTACTTAAGTTTTGATTTTCTTTAATTAAGCTATGATTTTTCTGAATCAATTCTTCTGAAAATGACCTTAAGCTTTTATTTTCAGAATTCAGTTTGTCTTGTATTTCAGCAATAGAATTTCTTTCTTTCGAAATTTCCAAATTTAGCTTTTTAAGATTTTTATTTTTCATAGCTAATTTTCTACATTCGCCATACAAATCATGAAAAGCATTTAAAAGTTCATCATAAGAAAATTCTTCATGAAATTCATTTGGTGTAAAATTAGATTCAGATTTTACCTTACTTCTTGTGCCATAAAGCAAAAGTTAGTTACCTCTTGTAGTTCCTTGGAGCTAATATCATCATTGTTGCTCCTAGCTTTTATTTCCTTGCTTGACTCTTTCTTGGTCAAAACTTTCTTCCTTTTTATCTCTTTCTTTCTTTCTTCTTGCTTCCTCTTCTTCTTTGTCTTTAGGAAGCTTTTGAATTTTTTTGTTGTTCTTTCTTCCTCGAGTCGACTCGGGTTTACTTGGAGTCGACTCGACTGACTTGAGAGTCGACTCGAGATCTTCGGGAGATGTCTCGTTCTCAGAGGCCTAAAAGATGATTCTCTGTCTTTTGAACTGTTCTGCCTCGGAGTCGACTCGGGTCTTGTTGGAGTCGACTCGGCTAACTTGGGAGTCGACTCGAAAATACTTGGAGTCGACTCGTTCACAGGGTCTTCAAGACTGTGTCTCTGCCCTTCAGACTGTTCTTCTCTAGGAGTCGACTCGGACAAACTGGGAGTTGACTCGGCTACTGTGGAGGATTCTGCAATCTCATTGTTAGTACGCAATTGAAGCACATGTGAGCTAATCTGAGATTTATCATAAATAATTGTTGAAGTATCCCAGATTTCTTTAGCAGATAAGCATGCAGAAATTTTATGAAATATAGATTCATGGATAGCACAATATAGAAAGTTCATAGCATTAGCATTCAATTGTGCTAAGTCTTTTTCATTGACATTTTGAGAAAGTGTGTGAGGTCCATTTATAATGATATTCCACATTTTATAGTTTTGTGATTGAACAAAAATTTTCATTCTAGCTTTCCATTGAATATAGTAAGTTCCATCAAACAGTGGAGGTCTGTTTATGGAAAGTCCCTCGGCAAATAGTATGTTATGTGGGGTTGTCATAATCTTTAGCTCTAGTCGGTTAAGACTTATAATTAATAGAAGAGCACCTGCTCTGATACCACTTGTTGCCCAAGGTGACAACCCAAAAGGGGGGGGGGTGAATTGGGTTTTTTAAAAACTTTTCAACTACTTCTAATCTTTTAGAGTTAATTAGGCTAAGTTGTATGGATGCTTAGTGGAATTTAAACTTAGCAAGAGTATGATTCTAATCTAATCAACTATTAAGCAGCGGACTCAATAAAAGATTAGTCTAAGTTTGCCCAAGTATGTTATTCAATTGAATGAGACTTGATTAAGTAAATTGAATATGCTTGCAACTAAAGGATGCACGGAGAAGAGTTAAGCATGCATAGTATCTAAGTAAGTAAGTGAGTGAGGAAGTCAGACAACAAAGAGCATCACAAACACAACAAAAGTATAGTGGTTCGGTGCATCCCAGCACCTACATCCACTCCCCAAGACCTCTTGGGAATTTCACTATAATCCCTCAGATTACAGCTGGTTGTTTTACAAGCTCACAACCCAACTTGTTGTTTTGCGAGATCACAACGAACTCGGTCGATTTTCATAGGCTCACCGACTAGAACCAACCGATTGTTTTCACGGGCTCACAATCCAACCCAGTTGGTTTTTCCAAAGGCTCACCAACCACAACCTTACAACGATTGTTTTCCGGATTCACAATCAACCCAGTTGGTTTTCCCCCAAAGGCTCACCAACCACAATCTTACAACGTTGGTTTTCCATTTGGCTCACCAACAAACCTTAACACCGTTGGTTTTTCCTTTGGCTCACCAACAAACCTTAACCCCTTGATTCAATCCCTTGATTGAATCAAGTTACAAGATATTAGACAAAGAATTTAAAGCAAATACAAGCTTCTTAACTAAGCAAATATAGCAAATATAAACAAATGGAGTAAAGAGTAGCTCTCAAACGAATTTTGAAGATGAAGGAACTCGGCTTCTTCTTTACTTGACCCTCTTCTGATTTGGCACGAAGTAGAGGATCACCGAGGCAGCACACGGATGGAGAGGAAGCTTTGGGATTCACTTGGATGCTCTTCTTCTCTCTATTTTACTTTGAATGGCCCTTTTGTGCTTATGAGAGATTTTCCTTGTAATCTCTTTGAAATCTCTTTCCTAAATGTTCTCTCCCACTTCCATACCTTCTTTCCTAGCTCTCCTCTTGATTTTATAGCTTTAGAGGGAGTGAGAACAAAAAATCTAAACATTAGAGACAAAAATAGAGCCGTTGGAATCAAGAAAAAACTAGCCGTTATGCCTCCCAGCGTGCTCGAGTCGACTCGGCTGAAGTAGGAGTCGACTCGACTGAAACAGGAGTCGATCTGTGAATAGTAGTCTGCCGGCACTGTAGTTGGGAGTCGGCTCCGCACTGTAGCGCTGAAGTTGGAGTCGACTCGAGATCACTGTAGCGCTGAAAATCAACTTTCTGTCCTTTTGTTTGTTCTCAGTCGGAGTCGACTCGTAGAGTATCGGAGTCGACTCGAGCACTGTTTCTTGAAACTCTAGAGTGCCAGAGTCGACTCTAAACTTTCCGGAGTCGACTCGAGGACTATTCTTTTGAATCTTTCTTTGAATTTGCTCCTTCAACTTGAATCCTTTGAACTTGAAACTTGGGCCAATGAAGTGAAGCTTTCTTCCAATTTTTTTGAGAGCTTTTGAGGCCTTCTTGTATTTTTCCAACTTGCTATGTTCCTTGCAAATTAAATTATCTTTCTTCTTGCAACACAAATATTAGTAATTATACTTCAAGGTTTTGTGATCATCAAAATCTTTAACTCAATCTTTGGGTCATCACACATGCTCGTCAAACTACAGCAACCTCACAGTGAATAGCTGAGGGATCGCAGGTCAAAAGACCAGTCATACAACTGTAGCATAAGTAGTTACTGACGAGTGGATAGACATCCATGTGACTACTATCTTTGGTCACGCTCAGTACCTTGTTCTCTAACAAGTACTTGCATAATCACTCCAGTGTCTCTACACCGTAGACTCGAGACTCGTCCATTTGACTAAGTGATCGGTGCACTAATCTCAGCGGATCGATCACCGTTCCTCGTGATGGATCCATCGATTAGGAGCATTTAGAAATTAATCCCTAATAACACATGCCTCAAATTCTCAACTTCTTGAAATTATGTGTCATCATCTATTAATTTCTTGGATGATTCATAGACACATACAAACATGAATGAAAAATAAATTGCCCAATCTTATTTATTAATAAGTGTCAAATTACAAATTTATGCCCCAGATTACAAATATGTATCAGCCACGTTGGCTTCTAGGGCATACTTCTAACAATCTCCCACTTGCACTAAAGCCAATCAGACATATATTTAAGTCCCAATTTTTCAAGATGGACTTCTAATTTCTTCTGACTCAGCTGCTTAGTGAATGGGTCCGCCACGTTATCAGTGGAGTCTACTCTCTGCACCTCTACATATTTCTTTTCGATGTAGTCACGAATTAGATGTGTTGCCCAAGGTGACAACCCAAGAGGGCGGGTGAATTGGGTTTTCTAAAAATTATGTTTCCTAATTTTTACTTTGAATTGAATGCAGCGGAATGATAAGATGTTATTTACTTAAGCTCTAGGTAATTACAAGTAAAGCAGTGGAAAATTAAGCAAGAGCAATTATACTATGGCTTTAGGGTGCAATTGATCTAAAATTAACTTATAGTTGTATGATCAATTTTAATCTATGTGTATGGTAAGAATGGAGTGGAAGCTAAGCAAATTCTAAACAATCACTTATAACTCTATAAAAAACAAAGCTAGAGATATTACACAATCAAGTATGAATGTAAGGCATGAAATACAAGAGATAAGGCATCACAAATACAAAGATGTATAGTGGTTCGGTGCACCCCAGCACCTACATCCACTCCCCAAGACCTCTTGGGAATTTCACTATAATACCCCAGATTACAGTCGGTTGTTTTACAAGCTCACAACCTAACTTGTTGTTTTCACGAGATCACAATGAACTCGGTCGGTTTTCACAGGCTCACCAACTAGAACCAACCGATTATTTTTCCGGGTTCACAATCAAACCCAGTTGGTTTTTCCGGATCACCAACCACAACCTTACACCGTTGGTTTTTCCTTTGGCTCACCAACAAACCTTAACCCTTTGATTCAATCCCTTGATTGAATCAAGTTACAAGATATTAGAACAAGAGTTTAAAACAAATACAAGCTTCTTAAATAAGCAGGTATAACAATATAAACAAATAGAGTAAAGAGAAGAAGCCCTCAAACAAGTTTTGTAGATGAAGAAACTCGGCTTCTTCTTTACTTGACTCTCTTCTGATTTCGCACGAGGTAGAGGATCACTGAGGTAGCACACAGTTGGAGAGAAAGCTTTGGGATTCACTCGGATGCTCTTCTTCTCTCTCTTTTGCTTTGAATGGCCCTTTTGTGCTTTTGGAAGGTTTCTCTTGAAATCTCTTTGAAATCTCTTCCCTACGTGTTCTCTACGACTTCCTTAACTTATCCCCTAGCTCTTCCTTTGATTTTATAGCTTTGGATGGCATGGGAACAAAGATCTAGCCGTTAGAGACAAAAATAGAGCCGTTGGAGTTGAGAAAAAATTAGCCGTTATGCCTTCCAGCGTGCTCGAGTCGACTCGGCTGAAGTAGGAGTCGACTCAGCTGAAGCAGGAGTCGACTCGGCTGGAAGTCGACTCGAGCACTGCAGCACTGAAAATCAACTCTCTATCTTTTTGTCTGTTCTCAGTCGGAGTCGACTCGCAGAATCCCGAAGTCGACTCGAGCACTGTTCCTTAAAACTCCAGAGTGCCAGAGTCGACTCTGAACTTCCAGAAGTCGACTCGAGGACTATTCTTTTGAATCTTTCTTTGAATTTGCTCCTTCAACTTTAATCCTTTGAACTTGAAACTTGGACCAATGAAGTGTAGCTTTTTTCCAACTTTTCTTGAGAGCTTTTGAGGCTTTCTTGTATTTTTCCAACTTGCTATGTTCCTTGCAAAACAAATTATCTTTCTTCTTGCAACACAAGCATTAGTAATTATACTTCAAGATTTTGTGATCATCAAAATTAATCTTTAAATCAATCTTTGGGTCATCAATCTCCCCCTTTTTGATGATGACAAAACTTGGAGTATATGCAATATAAAATAGATTGTGTTCTAGAACTAATGCATAACTAAGTTGCATGAAGTAGAAAACATATATCTTTAAAATATACTTCATGATAATGCTTTAGATTTAATCAGCTTAACATAATCAACATATAAAGCATTATGAGCATATACTCAGATATTTCTCTCCCTTTTTGACAACATCAAAAAGGTTGCAAGATAATGAAGCATTAAGCTCAAAGATAATGATACTCAAATATTTCTTTTCCTTATTGTACTCTAATTTTCAGTTAATGCATGTCAAATTATTGTAAGAATATGAATCATATAACTTAAGGCAATAATGTCAAAATGAGATTAATCAGCATAGATCAGAGCCAATTAAGATGATTTCAGAGCAAATTATAAGGAGAGCACATCGAATGTGATTCCAAAGATAGTTTTCAAATCAAGTGTAGGTGGAACCTTTTTCAAGTTAATTCAAGGAGCATCAAGACTGATATTCAAAGAAAGCACGAATGAAAATCTAACCTCCTTTTTTGAAAGATCTTTAATAACAAGTATAAAAGCTTGTTTATTTAAGATCTTTTGCCCAATATATTAAGTATTTAGCAACATAAGAGCAATTTAATTAATTTTCAGAGTATAAGATCAAAACTTATATACTTGAAAAACATACCATTATGTTGGATCATTAATTCTTAATAACTTCAAAGTTCTTTTATGATAATAAGAGCATTGGGGCACAAATACCAAAATATGAATTCATGCAATTTTTGATACATCTTAAAGCTCTTTTAAAGACTTTCTTTTATTCCTTTAGAGAGAAACACATTTTGATATATATAAGAATGAATTGGCACAGGATTGAAACTCTAAAAAGCAAGCCAATAAGAACTCATTAGTGAATTCCAAAATAGATTTTCTAATAGAGACAGATGGATTTTTTTTTTAAAAAAAAATTCAAAACAATTGATTTGCCAATTAGGTGTATTTTACCATCTATAAATCTATCACATATAGTAGTTACTTTAAATTTGTGTTCATAAGAAATACTGAAGGAAATTTAGGTCAACATATTATTCTCCCCCTCTTTCATTAAACTAGAGACTCTTAAGATCAACTGTTTGAATTGTAATTTGGTTCATGATTGATGCACTAACCAAATAACAAGCCTCAAGGTGTATCATACAGATTTTTAGATTTAAATTTCAGATGATACATAATGGAGAGTATTAGGATCACTCCTCATTTAATATTCTTTCTCTCTCATTTAGTTATGGATTTATAAGATTAAGCTCCATATGATCTCTCCTCCTAAAATTTTTCTTTCTCCCCCTTAATTGAACATTCCATTTAAGAGTTTAGAATTTGAAGATAATTTTCAATAAAATATCCAAATTGTCAATCTTGAAAATATATGTTCTATAAGTTTCAGCACAGCTTATACTAATGAGAGCATATTGAGATAAGACAACCTTTATAAAACTCAACTCAAGGTATAGGCTTTATATAATTAAGACAAGTAATGGCAACACAAGGAGGTTCATCAAAATCAATTCATAAACTATTCAAGGTATGCATCATATGATGGTGACTTTTGAATAAGATGCAAAATCTAGAGAGATTGATATGTCTAAAGCTCCCCCTCAAAAGATGCATTCTTCTTTAATCATTCTTTTCTTTTTGTTGAATTTCAGATGTTAATGATAAGCGTGAATAAAACTGAAATTCTATGATATTAAGAATGTAAAGTGACCTAGAGTTTTTCAAAATTTATAGCAATCACTCTTTTTCATCTTTCAAGAACAAGTTATGCTTTCACTTAATCTTTGAGAAAATGTACTAAAATATTAATCAAAAAATAATTCATTTGAAGCTCAATTTCTTTCAAAAGTAATTACATTTTCTTTCTTTTAAGAGTCATTTGAGTGAGTTAAAATATTTCTAGCTTTAGGAGCATTCACTTTCTTTTAAAAATAGCTTTTTCTTTTAGTGATGGAAGCAACAATCATGCAAAAAGGGATATAGAAGATCGTTCAAGTGAATGTTTATAGGATTTAATTTCTTACTCATAGATTCACAGCAATGTATACATGAAACATAATAAATCTTTTTAATATCAAAATAAAATCATATATTTAGAAACATTTGTTCGCAATCAAGATCATTGAAAAATACATCATTTAGACCAATTTTAGTACACTTTAAAGATAAAAAATGATATGTTTCAGATGCGTATCGGAGCAATCAACCAAGGCATCAAAATTAATTCTATTTTTCCTAAGTTAAAATTTTCATTTGGAATCATATTGAGTTATTCTCCTGAATGATACGATCATTGAAGCATATAACTAAGGTTACAAAGATTTAACGATATAAGCATTTTTAAATTAAGTTGAAACTTTTATACAAAATCGGATTCTGAACTTCATAAAAATTTTCAAGGAGGCTTTCAAAGTTATAATTTGAGATATGTATCTTCCACATTGTAGCTCATCTTAAATCATTACGATTGAAAACACATGTTTCAAACATATAAGAGCATATTCAGAATATTTGTATTTAATGTTGAGTTTTGGTACGAATTAGAACATTATGTACCAAAGTTAGGCAAGTTGAAAGATAAAACAAAATTAATTCATTTTGCCTAAATAGAGATATCCTTCTCTTCTCCTTTTTACAAATTTATTCAACTTTCAGATTTCAAAGATTATTGTGAACGACAAATCTGAAATTTCTTTTCAATAATACTATAAAATAATTTTATATAGTATTTCAAACATTCAATCAAATTATCTAAGCATGGAGCATTACAAAATATTGAGAACCCATAATTCAAAACATCATGCCGCATGCAAAATATATTATGTGTTAAGTTATGCATTAAAATATTAAGAATAAGCATGTCAAAGATCAAAATCAATTCTTTTCAAATAAACTCCTCCTATTTAAATATAATCTTCCACTGATTTCATCTTTAAAGTGTGTTTCCAAGTGATTAAAACTTGACTTGACTCTTCTTATATACTTTTATTTACTCTGTCATTCATTTTCTCATTTTTTTTGAATTTCTTTTCTTAACCAATTAACGAATATTTTGATATTATTTTTCGTTTTTACTTTCTTATGCTCTATACTCTATTTGCTCCCTATCTGGTGGAGTTGGAAGGGGCACGAGGTACTACCACTAGCCTCCCTCTTGTGCCGTCCCTAATATACCCTACACCGAATAGTTGGGTCAAATAGTGCCGGGTACTACCACTAGCCTTTTCATTGGCACCATCCCTATGATGAGCAATATAGAAAGGTTAAAATGTTCACTTCAAACTCTTCCTATTTAAGTGTAATTAATTACGAATTTACACCTTCCAAAAGAATGCTCACACAAGTCTCACAAATATGCCGAATATGTTATGCTTGTTTTGTTTTTCCTTAAGATTGGAGTATTTGCCTTTACTTAGATTTTACTTCTCTTAAATAATGTTCATTTTCTTTTCTTTATCTCTCTCTCTCTTTTTATTATTCTCAAGTAATTTACATGAAAAAGCAGAATAAAGAAATAATCTTATATATCATATAGATGTATATCAGCAAACAACATTATCATTATGCTCAAGGATTCATAGCTTCTCACAAGTTATTTTAAATCAAAATTTTAAGCATAAACTTGTGTATTTCATGGTTATGATATCGGCAAAGATATATTTTAGTTTGGGCAAACCATGAAACAATTTCTAAAAGCATAAGTCAATCTATACATATATAGACATGATATCAAGAAATTAATAATTAAAGACTATAATCATGCCATAATAAGATTTAAATTATTGACTTTGCTCAGCTAATTTATGAGAGAGGTATCTAAAACTACCGATTCATTCTGCATTCTTCAAGTCAAATACCTACTAGATTTCTTTTGTATAAACTTTTGGCTGAAGAAAGTCTTCTTTCTTGTTTGCATGTAAATATTTATTGTATCTTATGTGGAGGTATCTTTCAAGTTGAAAATCTCTCATTTTCTTGCTTAAGGATCGTGCATTATTAACAAAATCTTTTTCTTTCTTGAAGGAAAGTCATTAGTTTCTTCAAGATACAAAACATTCATACAACATATTTCTTAACTAGATGACTCAACATAAGATATGACAATAATTGAATGTTGAGTCACTTTTCTCAAGAGATTGCCTAAATATAAGCAAGCACATGTCACTTGAACTAAAGAGATAGTTTCATTAACCAAGATGGTTCAAGGATAAGCATGTGAGGCAATAGGAAGATTCATCAAGGTCAAACAATTTTTTGTTTTCAGAATCAATTTAGCTTAGATTCTATTTGCTTAAGATAATTATCAATAAGACATGCTAGCTAAGTTTTAATCAAATTATCTTAAATAATTGTTTCTATCAAAATTTAAATTATGATTCATTTGTTATCAATAAAATATAATTCATTAGAGTTAGATTGAAGTCTTGCACAAGGGCACATAATGAGCATACAATCTGATCTACTAGCTGTATGATAAAATAATTATTCTATCATGCTTCAATACAGCTTTAAAAACAATAGATCTACCTTGCTCATCCTTTTCAAATCTTACAAGATGGGGTCATAGACATACCTTCTTCATGCCAATCTTCTATAGGAGTTTTCTTGTGGACTAACTTTGGTCAATGAAGATCCCCTTTCTTGTTTGTCTTAATTTGGAGTTCGAGAGAAAAATGTTAATTCATTCATCATACATATTTCAAACTCAGCTTGCATGAGCTTAATAAAATCTTCATATAAATCTTCATTAGTAGAACCAAAAATGATGTCATCAATGTACACTTTGAGCAAATAAGATATCACAAATTCTTCTTTTTGATGCATAGATTTATCACTATTACTTTCTATCAAAAAAGTTACTCAAGCTTTTATATCATGCTTTTGGTGCTTGTTCCAAATCACATATTGCTTTATCATATTTGTAATGAGTGTTTTCAAATAAGATGGTTATTTTACATAGATCTCTTTTTTAATAAAATAACCACATATGAGTGCATTCTACATATTCATTTGACAGAATATAAAGCTTATAAAGCAAGCAAATGATAATGGTGATCTTTACTTTTAATCATGCAAGAATTTCATCAAGATCTATTTCATCTTTTCTTGATTGAATCTTTTAGTAGTCACCAATTTTTCTTCATTAAGTGCATTTCTGAAAAACTCAATTTGGTTCTAATTATTAACAAGTTTTCAGATTTTATCGGCAAGATTTTAAATTCTATCTTTTTCAAAAATAATTTAGTTTAACTTGACCAATTATAATTTTGTTCATTCTTCTTAAGGTGTTTTAGTTTCAGATTGTTATATGTAAGCAAAGAGATTAACCATATACATATATAATATGATTTTAGTGACTTGATGAAAGATCATTAGTCTCATAAAGAATAAAATAAATTGATATTTCTACAACTAGGATCTTTTCATTGAATATTCTATATGCATTGCTTGATGAATGATATTCAAAGACAGAAGTATCTTTATCAGATTTGGCATTATTTTCATAAGAACATATCAAGCATAATATGTACGACTGAAAAATATGAAAGATATGTAATAGTTCATTTTCTATTTTTCAGAAGATCAAAAGGAGTTTTCATCAAAAATAGATCTAATAGAAACTATATGTATGACAAGCGGTGATGATAGCTTTTAACAAAAATCATTTAAGCAGATGACTATCATACAATATTGTCTTTTTCATTTCTTCAAGGATTCTATTAACCCTATTTTACTTATGATGTTCTTGGTGCAGAAACAATTGTATTCAATATTATTTTTTGTACAAAACTTAACAAGAAATTGGTTTTCAAAACTGTGCCATGATACTTCTTTATTTTCACAGTTTGCAAACCTTTTTCATTTGAACCCTTTTGTGAGTTCGTGCCAATGCAGAAAATATTTCAATTTAAGTGCCAAGAACAAAACCAACTTAGCTTTGAGAAATCATCCACAATTACAAAATTAAGAAACTTATCTCCTAGGTTCACAATTCTAGAGATCCAAATAAGTTCTTGTGGAGAATTTTCAAGGACTATGAGATGGAAACAATGTTTTCAGATTTAGAAATGATTTTAGTTTGTTTCCCTAGATGATATGCATAGAAAACTTTGACCTTGCATAAACTAATCTAAGTAAACCAATGACAAGGTCTTTTGAGATTAAGTCCATACTAGTATGAGTTAATTTTATATGCCAAAACTAGCTTCTTTAATCTTGGTATTCATAATGCATATATCTAAAAATATACCAAGTTCACATTCTTATGCCTAAGATCAATAAAAGATAATACCATTGATAAGAACTCTCAATCATACATATAGAAAATTCATAGAGTTATTCTAGGAGAATTGATTTACCAAATTATCCATCTATAAGTAAAACATAATATAGAAAGATGGAGTGATTTGGATATATTTTCTTTTCATACTAAAAATATCACTTATATCACAAAAATGATTAATACTTGCAAGTTATGTTTTAATCAACTAATAAAATAATTTCAATACGAGAGGATGCAAGAATTACTTATTTCATTATTTCTTTCATTTTAATCACTCTTCTTAATTACATTTTAAATTCAATTCTTTAACACGTGTCTAGAACACCCATTGTTCAGATAACATCTTTCATTAAAACCTTGGATAGCTAGACATACTTGCTGAAAAATAATCATGTTTTCAACTTAGGAACCCAAGCTCTTTTGGATCCTTGTAGGTTAGCTATAATTGTTCCTTTTGGAACCCATATTTTCTTAATAGCTATTTTGTCCATAAATTTGCAGATTTTAGGATTACAATGAATGTATTTCTGTATCCTCTTATTGAATTTAACAAACATAGATCTAACATAAGTAGTAGATAAACTTTCAGTTTTCTGTTTTTGCCTTTTAGGTTCATCAAATTTGTAATGTATAGATTTAAGAACAATAGAAGAGATTTTACTTAGCTCTTGTTCCTGTTAATCAGTATTATAAGAATCTGTTTTAGAATAATTAGAAACTGTTTTAACAAACATATTATTGAAAGATTTTTGGGTGTACTAAGGTTGATATCCTAATCCAACTTTATCAAATTCAGCTCTTTGATTATTTATCAATATGTTCAATTTTTCTGAGCTGAAGGTAAATCTTTCAACAACAGATTTTAATTTGTCAACTTCCTTAGTTAATCTTTTGTTATCTTCTGAAAGTAATTCATTGTTTTTCTTAGGTTTATCATGGCTTTCAGTGAGAAGTTGATTTCTTTGATTTAGTTTTTTATTTTCTTTAATTAAGATTTTAGTTTTATTAGTTAGTTTCAGTTTTTCATCTATTAGAATTTGATTTTCATTCTTCAAGTTCTTGTTCTTACAAATAAGTTTCTTATATTCTAAATACAAATCAGAAAAGGCATCGTGAAGTTCATCAAATGTAAAATTGCTTTCAGTTTCAGCATGTACCTCATGTGCCACGAAGCATGGATTTGCAATATGATACTGCTCTTCTTCTATACATGATGTTTTAGATTTGTTAGTGCATTCATATTTGACTTCAAGCATATTCAATATGTCTTTAGCAGTCATGCAAGAAGATATGCAATTAAACTCATTCCTATCTAATGCACAATATAATAGGTTCATGGCTTTTGAATTTTGTTGAGCCATTTTCTCATTATTATTAGTGTTTGTGTGTGTTCCATTGACTATAATGCTCTATAAATTATAATCAAGTGATTGTATGAAAATGCGCATGCGTGCTTTCCAATGTGTATAGTTTATGCCATTAAATAGTGGAGGTGTATCAATTAATTGTCCTTCTCCTAGAAAACTATCTATTTGAGTTGTCATGATCTTTGACTCTTGATCGTGAGATCAATAATTAATCCTAGAGCACCTCCTTTGATACCACTTGTTGCCCAAGGTGACAACCTAAGAGGGGGGTGAATTGAGTTTTCTAAAAATTATGTTCCCTAATTTTTACTTTGAATTGAATGTAGCGGAATGATAAGATGTTATTTACTTAAGCTCTAGGCAATTACAAATAAAGCAGTGGAAAATTAAGCTAGAGCAATTATACTATGGCTTTAGGGTGCAATTGATCTAAAATTAACTTATAGTTGTATGATCAATTTTAATCTATGTATATGGTAAGAATGGAGTGGAAGCTAAGAAAATTCTAAACAATCACTTATAACTTCATAGAAAACAAAGCTAGAGATATTACACAATCAAGTATGAATGTAAGGTATGAAATACAAGAGATAAGGCATCACAAACACAAAGATGTATAGTGGTTTGGTGCACCCCAGCACCTACATCCACTCCCCAAGACCTCTTAGAAATTTCACTATAATTCTCCAGATTACAGCCGGTTGTTTTACAAGCTCACAACCTAACTTGTTGTTTTCACGAAATTACAACGAACTCGGTCGGTTTTCATAGGCTCACCGACTAGAACCAACCGATTGTTTTTCCGGGTTCACAATCAAACCCAGTTGGTTTTTTTCGGTTCACCAACCACAACCTTACACCGTTGGTTTTCCCTTTGGCTCACCAACAAACCTTAACCCTTTGATTCAATCAAGGATTGAATCAAGTTATAAGATATTAGAACAAGAGTTTAAAATAAATACAAGCTTCTTAAACAAGCAGATATAACAATATAAACAAATAGAGTAAAGAGAAGAAGCCCTCAAACAAGTTTTGTAGATGAAGGAACTCGGCTTCTTCTTTACTTGACCCTCTTCTGATTTCGCACGAGGTAGAGGATCACTAAGGCAGCACACAGTTGGAGAGGAAGCTTTGGGATTCACTCGGATGCTCTTCTTCTCTCTCTTTTGCTTTGAATGGCCCTTTTGTGCTTTTGAAAGGTTTCTCTTGAAATCTCTTTGAAATTTCTTCCCTATGTGTTCTCTCCCACTTCCTTAACTTCTCCCCTAGCTCTTCCCTTGATTTTATAGCTTTGGATGGCATGGGAACAAAGATCTAGCCGTTAGAGATAAAAATAGAGCCGTTGGAGTTGAGAAAAAACTAGCCGTTATGCCTCCCAGCGTGCACGAGTCGACTCGGCTGAAGTAGGAGTCGACTCGGCTGAAGCAGGAGTCGACTCGGCTGGAAGTCGACTCAGATGGAAGTCGACTCGAGCACTGCAGCACTGAAAATCAACTCTCTGTCTTTTTGTCTATTCTCAGTTGGAGTCGACTTGCAGAATTCCGGAGTCGACTCGAGCAATGTTCCTTGAAACTCCAGAGTGCCAGAGTCGACTCTGAACTTCCAGGAGTCGACTCGAGGACTATTCTTTTAAATCTTTCTTTGAATTTGCTCCTCCAACTTGAATCCTTTGAACTTGAAACTTGGACCAATGAAGTGTAGCTTTCTTCCAACTTTTCTTGAGAGCTTTTGAGGCTTTCTTGTATTTTTCCAACTTGCTATGTTCCTTGCAAAACAAATTATCTTTCTTCTTGCAACACAAGCATTAGTAATTATACTTCAAGATTTTATGATCATCAAAATTAATCTTTAAATCAATCTTTGGGTCATCAAGATGAAATCGCCGCTCTATGTGCTTGGACTTTGGGAGAGACCTCGGCTCCTTAGCCAGTGCTATGGCGTCGTTGTTATCACAGAAAAGGGTTATGGCATCTGATGACATGACTCCTAGCTCTTCGACAAACTTCTTGTACCAGAACGCTTCCTTCGCAGCATCCGATGCAGCAATGTACTCTGCTTCCATGGTAAAATCTGCAATAATCGGTTGTTTGGAACTCTTCCAATTTACCGATCCTCTATTGCATAAGAATACATATCCTGATGTAGACTTTCTATCATCAGGATCAGTCATGAAGTCTGAATCAGTATATCCTTCTACCTTTAACTCTGTGCCTCCCCCAAAGACCAAAAATAGATCCTTAGTCCTTCTTAAGTACTTAAGGATATTTTTCACAGCTATCCAGTGCTCCTCGCCTGGATTTGATTGATATCTGCTCGTGACACTCACAGCATGTGTTATATCAGGTCGAGTAAACTGAAAGTGATTCCTAGGTTTTTCAATGTTTAGCATGCTGATTTTTTTTTTTTTTGAAAACTATGGCTGAACCTGATCGGGTTGCCTACGTACACCTTCATAAGGGGGATCAAGCCATACATAGTTTTTTTTAAGTTTTAAAAAATGCAGCGGAAAACCGAATCAAATAATTTAATTCATGCATGCTTACAAGATGAAATCTAGAAATCAGCACCTTAAGAACACATAGGATTATGCCGGAATCGTTTAAACAATTATGCTAAAACTTTCATGCATAATTAATTATCACATCTGAAACATAAAAACTCTATTCCAATTAATCTCCGAATATCCATCGAATGGATTCTGGAGATATCTCCGTGAGGAGCCCCAAAAGAGGGTAAAACCTCGGAGAATCGGACCTAGATCTTGACACCATAATAAATGATTAATGCTAGATTAATACCTTTTATGATGGATGAAAGTTGTGGATCTGATCCTTGACTTCGCAGCCATGCACATGAATGGCCTCTACGAGAAGTACACGCGAAGTTTCTGAAGAGATCCAATCCTGCGGAAGTGCTAGCTTGCGCAGAATTTCTTGAGGCTGAAATTTGATCTTCCCAACGCTATCAACTTTTGATCCGCCTTCTTCAAAGAACTTGGAGGAAAGGTTTATAGAAATTGAAGAGGACTTAGATCTGATCTAAAGACTCTTATCAGGGACCCCTAACACTAATGGCGCGATGGACTTAGAGGAAGAAGAAGTCAGCTAGATTGAATGCATAATTTTTTCATGCATGAACTAGGGTTCTATTTTCTTTTCCTCTTTTTTTCTTCTTTTTCTCTTTTTTTTCCTTGAATTCGACCACCAGCTGATGGAGGTCCTTTTAATGTTGCTATCCCCTCTAACTTCATGCCAACCATCCCATATTTGTGGAGAATTTTGTGGGGTTTCGAATTTTGAATTCAAAATTCAAATTCATGTGCCATTACATGATGAAGCTTGATCTAATCTAAACCACTCATCATGTTGCCACTTCCCTCTTTCAATTTTGAAATTCCCATGCCCCCAATCAAATTAGAGGGTCACGTGGTGATTTTGTGGTGATTAAATTCGAAATTCAACCTTAATTAGAAGTGAGATAAAGATAAGGATGATATATGCCATGAAGAGAGAGAATTTGATCTTATCCAATTTTTTTCATAAATTTATCTCTTCATTTCGACCCATCTAATGATGAAAGAGGTCTCTGATGTTGCCATGTGTCCCATGGCACCATTAAATAAATTAAATTAATTTTTAATCATATTAAAAATCAATTTATGGCGCCATGCATGGATATGTGACAAGTGGATTTCAAGATCCGAACAGTTTCAGATCAAACCCATTTAATTTAATTAAATCCTAACAATTAGAATGATCCAATTACCATGGGTTGAACCTAATCCAATTAGGTCAATCCCTAATTAAGCACAAATTTAATCTAATTTAATTTGGTCAACCTAAGTCCTCTTGATTCAGACCTAATCCAATCAGATCAAAAATCCTGATTGAGCCCAGAATTGAATCTAATTCAATTTGGCTCATCCTTAGTCTAATTACTCAATCCAATTGAGTTTATTAGCAATCTAATTACTAATTAATCCTTCGATAATTACTTTAATTATTTTATAAGATAATTTGCCAATCGAATTGACCAAATTACCTCTGAATGATTCTTAATCATTCATCAGCCTTCTTGATCAATCAGGAATCTTCTATGCGTGTGACCTCATAGGTTCGAATATAAGCCGGTAGTATAGGAAAGACTTCCTACACTAATCAATGTGACCATCTAGCAATGGTACCTGATGTCCGGATAGGCCGAATATATGCGAAGCAAATATTCTGTAACCCTGAACTATGGTTACTGTATAATTCAATCCCTTTGACTCCTAATGCTAGGATGACTTAGAGCTCACTATCAACCCTATAATTAGTACATCTATTATGTGATTAACTTTAGATATCATGTGACTCCTCACTAGAATTACCCTGGCTAAGGTTTTGCTAAATTAATCACAAGACATTATCTCCTATTTTCAGGAGGGGTCAATTCCATCTCGACTCACAACTGACTACGTAAGTACTTGACTGCACCCAGTGACCTTCCGTCACTGAATTAGAAATCCAAGTAGTCCGGTACCAAAGTACAATGAGTTACTTGCTAGTCACAGGTTGCGGTCTCAGGTCAGAGGACCAAATTTATACCCATATCCACTTGGAACATCTCTTGATAATAGAGCATTCCGAAATTGGTCATGTTCAGTAAAATGTACTCCTACACTTCACCTGTGTGGCATACCAGTATCTCCACACTCCTTGGTTAAGAGGACAACTAACGTATATATCACACAACGACCTAATCTCGATAATGCTGTCGTCCTTGTAACAATATATCATTTGGTCGCGAACTAGTTTAAGAATTTGAAGATAAATCCTCCTTTATCATTAATAAGTCCTAAGGACTTCATCATAGAAGAGTTCATTTGAAGATGTAAAATGATGAATAATGCCAAAAAAAAAGATTTTATTGTTTTGTCAATTCATTTACAAAATTCAATCATCAACATGCTGACGATTGACATTTAGGATACAATTCCCAACAACTCCCACTTAGCCTAAAGCCAATCGGCACAGTATCTAATACCCATCTTCAACTTGTGTTCGTTGAACTCTTTAATGCCGAGGACTTTGGTAAATGGATCAGCCAGATTTTCTTTTGTGTCGATCTTCTGAAGATCAATATCACCTCATTCGACAATCTCTCGAATCAAATGGTAGCGACATAGAATATGCTTGGTCCGTTGATGTGCTTTGGGTTCTCTTGCTTGAGCTATGGCTCCAGTATTGTCACAAAATATAGACATTGGACCATCAATGGAGGATGTCACTCCAAGCTCGGTGATGAACTTTCGCAACCATACAACTTCCTTGGCGGCATCAGATGCTGCGATATATTCTGCTTCACATGTAGAATCTGCCACTGTATGCTGCTTGGAACTCTTCCAGCAGATGGCCCCACCCTTAAGAGCAAAGATATATCCCGACACGCTCTTGCTATCATCTTGATCTGACTGAAAACTTGAGTCGGTATATCCCTCAAGTTTTAAGTTAGAATCACCGTAGACCAGCCACTGATCTTTAGTACTTCTCAAATACTTAAGGATGGTTTTTACAACCTTCCAGTGGTTGCTACCTGGATCAGACTGGTATCTGCACTACTCCTAGTAACTATGCCACGTCTGATCTAGTACATGTCATGGCATACATTATAGATCCCACTGTCGAAGCGTATGGAATTCTATTCATACTCTCTCTTTCTTGAGGGGTTGTCGAACAATCCCTCTTAGAGAGATTAATTCCATGGCCCATCGGAAGATTGCCTTTCTTGGAATTAATCATACTGAACCTCTTCAGTATAGTATCAATGTATGTGGATTGAGATAATCCAAGAAATCTTCTAGATCTATCTCTATAGATCTTCATCCCTAGGATGTAAGATGCTTCTCCCAAATCCTTCATGGCAAATTGAGATAAAAGCCAAACCTTTATTCCTTGTAATGCAGGAATGTCATTTCCGATTAAAAGAATGTCATCCACATACAAAATAAGGAATATAATAATTGAACCATTTGCCCATTTATAAATGCAAGGTTCCTCTTCATTCTTAATGAAGCCATACGATTTGATCACCTTATCAAATCGTATGTTCCAACTCCATGAAGCTTGCTTTAATCCATAAATGAATTTTTGAAGCTTGCACACCTTAGACTCATCTGCAGATATAAAACCTTCAGGTTGCATCATATATACCTCCTCTTCTAAATCTCCATTTAGAAAAGCGGTCTTTACATCCATTTGCCAGATTTCATAATCTAAGTGTGCTGCTATCGCAAGCATAATCCAAATGGATTTGAGCATTGCTATAGGAGAAAACCTCTCGTCATAGTCAATACCATAACGCTGACGATATCCTTTGGCAACTAGACGGGCTTTATAGGTCTCTACCTTTTCGTCTGCGCCCCGTTTCTTTTTGAAAATCCACTTACTGTTAGATGTATGCCCTAGAAGCCAATTTTGGCTGACACATTATTAATTCTGGGACATAATTTGTATTTGACTTTATTATTATTGAATAAATAAAAGGCATCTTTTTCATTCATATTGTTTATGTGGCTATGAATCGTCCAAGAATTAATAAGATGATGATGCATATTCTTAAGAGTTAAGAATTTGAGCCATGCATCATTGGTGATTAATTTCTGAATGCTCCTGATCGATGGATCATCACGAGGGCGGTGATCGATCCGATGAGATCAGTGCACACATTACTTTTCTTATGGATGGACGAGACTCGAGTCCACGGTGTGGGGATACTGAAGTAATAGTGCAGGTGCTTGTTAGAGAACAAGGGTACTGAGCGTGACCAATACAAGAAGTCACTTAGATGTCTATCCACTCGTCAGTGACTTGCTTGATGTTGCAGTAGTGTGACTGGTCCTTTGACCTGCGGTGCTTCGGCTACTCACAGTGAGGTTATTGTAGTTTGACTACACACATACATGGTCTCTAGCCATATGGGTCCATGCAGTGTAGATTGGCTGCAGTAGGTTCACTGTAGGAGTAGGGTATGTACCTATAAGGAATCTATCGACCTTGATAGATAAGGAGAGATCCTATGTGATTTATAAGACTGAGTTCTTAAGACCTCGGCCGGGGCAGATTGCACAGTGGAGAAAGAGTTCTCCGCTCTCGAACTTAAGTCGAATAAATCTTGACATATGACAGACGAAGGGGTTTGACGAGTTATCCATGACCTCCGTCTTGAAGGGATCTACGATAGAAGGACTGTATCACACAATAACTGCACCTAGAGGTTTACCATTCTATTCTGCTGGGTAGCCACTACATGCTGCTAAGTGTCACTGGTGGATGGCGGGACTCACAGAGATTATCTCGATGATCGATTAACCCTAATGAGTAGAGTTGGAATCGTTCCAATCCATTGACAGGAGTTTTCAATGATATTATGATAGAGATCACAATATATCTCACTACCAGTCAGAATAGAACCTATGGGGTCACACACACTAGAAGTATTGACCGATCCGATGGTTGGAAAGTGATTATGAATCACGAGTAATCAATTCGATTGATAATAAGTTGAAGAAGGAATGGGAATTGATTAATTAGACTTAAAACACGAATCCTACTTCGAGTAGGACTGGGATTCCTACTTGGAGTAGGATTCCCACAATCCTAATTAGATTAGGAGATTTGAATTAAAATTGGATTCCTACTTGGAATAGGATTCCTAGAGTCCTAATCGGATTAGGACTTCGGATTCAAATTAGAGTCCTAGTTGGATTAGGACTAAAATTAAATAAGTCCTAATTGGATTTGAATTTCTTAAGTCCTAATTAATTATTAATCTAATGAATCAACATGACTTCTAATTGGGTTAGGATTGAAGAGTTCAATTGAGTCATGGTTCATTCAAGTTCTAATTGGATTAGGACTAGTATAGATTGAACCCAATTGATTCATGATTTGGTTAATCCTAATTAGATTAGGACTAAACCATGAGAAGGACACCTAATCCTCCTTGGAGGAGGATTAGGTTAACCAAGTAAGAGGGGCATAAGCCCTTCTCCTCTTGGTTGGTGCGGCATGAAGAGAGGGAGCCGGCGCCCCCTCTTGGAAATAAGTCAAGGGCTCCTAACTTGTAGGAGCCCTTGATGACTTTAAAAAGGGAGGTGGGCGGCTGACCTAGGGCATCATTAGAAGCCTTCCTCCTCTCCAATTCGTGGCCACCCTTCTCTCCTCTTGGATCAGCCGCAAGCAAGAAGGAAAAGGGCCTTGATAGTCTTCTTCTTGCTCCTTCGTTTGGGATTCAACGCAAGGAAAAGGAAAGGCTGCATCTAGCCTTTTGGATCTTCTTCCTTGATCCCTTCATCTTCTTCCTCCTCCCTCTATCATTCAAGAGTTGAAGTAAAGGAAGGTGATCAGCCATCAAAGTAATCTCTGCAAGGGAGCTAGCACTCCGTGGAGATAGAGAGCTTGGATTGATCCTCTGCTTCGTGTGGATACCCGTAGAGGCCGGACACTTGAACGGCTTCAAGCGAACCTTCTTCCAAAACCACGAACTTCAGTTTGCGGTGATCATCTACCCGCACAAGGTGAAGATCTGATCTTCCTAAAGGTTTTAAAAGTTTCAATCCTTATCTATCTACGAACGGTTTTTGAACAACGTTCATGCGATGAACGGTTGATCCCGCACATGCCGATTCCGCTGCCATCTGATTTTGTTTTTGAAATATCAGCGACATAGGCGGGTTCTAACTTACACCCTATGGGTTTAATCCCTTCGGGTGGGTCAACTAATGTCCATACATCATTGACCTTCATGGATTCTATTTCGGATTGCATGGCTCCAAGCCATGCATCAAGGTCAAACCTCTGCATCGCATCCATGTAGGTGATCGAATCCTCATCGTTTTCATCAAGTTTGACAGGATCCCCATCCCGGACCAAGAAATCGTAGTATCTGTCCGGCTGACGTGGTACTCTACCTGATCGCCTTAATGGTGCATCTAAGATGGGTTCTGGATCTGATCTAATAAAATCCGACTCAATTGGTTCAGTGGATGGTGTCGGGTCTTCTACATGTTGAACTTTCCTAAGCTCAACATTAGAGCTTTTAGTTCCTGCACTAAGGAATTCTTTCTCTAAGGAAACAGCTCTATTGCTTACGAACAACTTTTGTTCTTTAGCAAAGTAGAAGTAATATCCTTTAGTTTCTTTAAGATAACCAACAAAAAAACATCTGTCAGACTTGGGTTCAAGTTTGTCTGTTTTCAAACGTTTGACATATGCTGAACACCCCCAAACCCTAAGGTGAGAGAGCATTGGCTTACGTCCAGTCCACATCTCTTGTGGTGTTTTATTTACAGACTTACTTGGAACCTTATTTAGAATGTAGCAGGCTAACTCAAGTGCATATCCCCAAAAGGATATGGGCAAACTTGCAAACCCCATCATGGATCGAACCATGTCTAATAGACTTCAATTTCTCCTTTCTGATACACCGTTATATAGTGTACCAGAAGGAGTCCATTGGGAGAGAATCCCATTCTCTTCTAGATATGTCAAAAACTCACTGGAGAGGTATTCACCTCCTTGATCTGATCGAAGAGTTTTAATACTCTTTCTAGTTTGTTTTTTTACTTCATTATGATATAATTTGAATATTTCAAAGGATTTAGATTTATGTCTCATTAAATAGATATAACCATACCTAGAAAGGTCGTCTGTAAACATAATGAAATATGAATACCCACCTCTAGCATCTGTGCTCATTGGCCCACATATATCAGAATGTACAAGGGTCAATAAATCACTGGCTCGTTCACCTTTTTCGATAAAAGATGATTTGGTCATTTTACCAAGAAGACATGATTCACAGGTTGTCAATGATTCACAATCATTAACATTGAGGATTCCCTCTTTACATAACCTGTTCATCCTGTTCTTGTTAATATGACCTAGCCTATGATGCCAAAGGTAGACATCCGTGACATTATCTATTCTAGGATGTTTACTTGATGTGTACATTACATTAACAGGTTGTGATAATAAGTAGATGCCATTGCTCAATCGTCCATTCATTACAGTAACACCATTCATAATGACATCACAAGAATATTTCTTTATTGAAATTTTCTAACCATTCATGGCCAAAAGGCCTACGGAAATTACATTCAATAAGAACGTAGGACAATAGTGACAATCACTCAAGACAACTACATGAGAATTAAAAACAAGTTTGAGATTTCCTAAAACTAGAACTGGAACAGATCTTCCATCTCCAACATTTAGGAATCTCTTGCTGTTTTCAAATCTCTTATTGACCTGAAGTTCTTGCAACGAATTGCATATATTAAACGGACTTCCAGTACCAAATACTCAGGTCGAATTATCACATATAGAGAAATTACAAGATGTTATCATATAAATACCTTGATCAGCAACTGATTGCCCTTTTCTCTTGCTTGGCCTGTTCGGGTCAAGTGAGGTAAGGTATTGAGGACAATTCCTCTTCCAATGCCCCTTCTTCTTACAATAGAAGCATTCTGCCTGACTTTGGTTATCCTTAATCTTTTTGGTCTGACTATGCTGAGTTTTCAGCTTTCTATACTAATTATTGAAGTTGGGACCAGTCAACTTATCATTATCTAATAATGAGCGAAGTGACAAACTTGTGGCCATTTCTACATAAAAAAAAATTTGGCTATTAGTATATGAATTGACTAAACATAGTAGACTTGGACTTTAGTCTAAAGATATTTCCACTATTTTATACAAATTGGTAGCCTCTACCTCCAAATCGAAAAATTACTCTTAATTCTTTAGTGGGCACTAGAACCTAATAGATTGCATATAGGCCCGAGTGTGGCTCGGCCAACCCATATGCATCTATTGGTAGGTTCTTAACAATTGCTTTACCAAGCAACTTCTAGTGATGATTTTGTCCTAGGTTTTCGGTAGGCGTGTGGCGCCTCCACCGAATACCCTAGTCAGGTTTAACCATTAAATGATAGGGTTAAGTCTAATCAACTAATAGACGACCAAGCCCGAGTGTGGCTCGGCTCACCTGACCGCCTATTAAAGGTACACTTAACTCATCATATATTGGATGACAATTCCAATGCTTAATAAGTACCAGACGTGTGGCGCCTCCAATAATTATCAAAATATTGGACCCATTATCATCCAACTTAATGGAAGGCTATGATCTAGTTATCCCCATAACCATTTCATTTTAAGGACCTAATAATTTTAGAGAATTTCATAATTAGGATAGATGAGAAGATCCGGTTAGTCTATTTTCTCCCACTGACTTCACCAAAACAGATTAGACTGAAACCGGTTAAGAAAGCACCTAAATCAGTCAAACTGATTTTTCTTATAGGCATGGGCTAACTCGAATCATTAAGTGATCCAATCAAAATGTGATTGACCATGTCGGCCAGGTAAGTGAGATCGGTGGAAGGGATATGCCATTAACTCGACAAAGACGAATCAGTGCGAGTAGCTCTCAATTAAAAACCACCGGTCAAAACTGCCAAACTTACCTTAGACACTGACTGGTTAATCAATTTCGATTTGATTACTCAAATGACTCGGGCTACACCTCTAAGCCTAAATCAAGTTCCATCTTGATCTAATCAAAGACATGGACTTGATCCATCTACAACTATTGTAAATTGATCTAGAATTTTCTTGACCTAATCTAGTTACTACTTAATTAGATTTGATCAATTAATTCTATTTGTCCATGTATGATCCTAACCTTAGGTCTAATCCAATTCTAGAAACTTGATTCAAGCTAACCCAAATGCCCAAAGAATTATGCAATGTGTTGACCACCTAATGGATTTTGATGAATACAAAACACGAGAGTATAATTTCATTTATCTTAACAATTTAATTGAGGATTTCATGTGTTTAATTAAGAATATTGTTAAGAAATGTCTAGGCAAGTTCCCATAATTTTTATGAATTTATTGAAGAATTTTTGAGTTGAAGAAAACAGATCAGGGACAGCCGAGACGTCTCCGGGTTGTCTCAGAGACGTCTCTGGCACAAACAGGAAGAACTGGCACGTCTGGAGACGTCCCCGGTACCTGCGGAGTCGTCCCCGCAAATAAAAAGCAGACCAGCGGAGTCGTCCCCTAGATAGCGGAGACGGCTCTCTCAGGGTTTTCCAGAGAATGATTTTTTCGGAGATAAGGCAGCGGAGACGTCCCCGTAAAGCGCGGAGACGTCCCCGGAGCACGGAGTCATCCCCGAAGCAGCGGAGTCATCCCCATGCAAAAAGCGCAAACAAGCGGAGACGTCTCCGTAAAGCGCGGAGACGTCCCCGGAGCGCGGAGTCATCCCCGAAGCAGCGGAGTCATCCCCATGCAAAAAGCGCAAACAAGCGGAGACGTCCCCGTAAAGCGCGGAGACGTTCCCGGAGCGCCTGGGACGCGACTGACAGCTTTTCAGGTTTGATTTGAATTTCAAATCTTCTCTACTTTATCTCTAACGGCTATATTTGCTTTTTGGGCTATAAAAGGGAGGTCTTAAGTGCTTCTCAACAACTCTTCACCAACCAAAAGCAAAATCATTCAAGAGGGAAGTTAGAAAGAAAAGCTCAAGGGAGTGAGTGCATTCAAGAAAGGAAATCAAGTGCTTTCAAGTCTCCCAAGCGATTTCAAGCTCAACCACTCTCGTGTGCTCGGGATTCAAAGCTCACACCCAACCCTACGCGTCCCACATCGGAAGAATCAACATCTCCCATGCTTCCAACGGCAAAAAGGGTTCTTCCGATTTTATTGTTTCTCATTGTTATATTTGCTTCTTAAGAGCTTTCAAATCTTTTGTAAAACGTTTGAATATTGAGCTTGTTTCAGTCAAGGGATTTGGAACAAGGGATAGGGGTCCCAAGCCTAAGTTAAAATTGGGGGATTGTAGGGTTCGTTGTTAGCCCGGGGTAAAACAACGAGTTGGGTAGTTCACTCGAAAAACTACCGAATTGTAGGGTTCGATTGTGATCCCGGAAAAACAATCGGGGTGGTTCTAGTCGGTGAGCCAGGGAAAACCGACCGAGTTCGTTGTAAGCTCGTAAAACAACAAGTTGGGTTGTGAGCTTGTAAAACAACTGACTGTAATCTTGAGGATTATAGTGAAATTCCCAAGAGGTCTTGGGGAGTGGATGTAGGTGCTGGGGTGCACCGAACCACTATATGTTTGTTGTGTTTGTGATGCTTTTTGTCATTGTCTAACTTGCTCACCTACTTACTTAGATAAATTGCTTGCTTAACTCTTATCCGTGCATCCTTTAGTTGCAAGCATATTTAATTTACTTAATCAAGTCTCATTCAATAAATCAAACTGTTGCTAAGTTTAAATTCCACTGTGCATCTATACAACTTAGCATAATTAATTGAAAAGTTTTAGAAGTAGTACAAAAGTTTTAAAAGACCCAATTCACCCCCCCCTCTTGGGTTGTATCTACTGGGCAACAAGTGGTATCAGAGCAGGTGCTCTAAGACTAATTATTGATCTCACGATCAAGAGCCAAAGATCATGACAACTCAAATAGATAGTTTTCTAGGAGAAGGACAATTAATTGATACACCTCCACTATTTAATGGCATAAACTATATACATTGGAAAGCACGCATGCGCATTTTCATACAATCACTTGATTATAATTTATGGAGAGTTATAGTCAATGGAACACACACAAACACTAGTCATAATGAGAAAATGGCTCAACAAAATTCAAAAGCCATGAACCTATTATATTGTGCATTAGATAGGAATGAGTTTAATTGCATATCTTCTTGCATAACTGCTAAAGACATGTGGAATATGCTAGAGGCTAAATATGAAAGCACTAACATTTTTAGTGAATCTGAAATTAGCTCTAAAGAAAAAGAGAGACAAGGTGATATTGAAAACCTATGCCTTGTGGCACACAAGGACGAGGTATGTATTGAAATGCAAAGTGTCTCCTCTTCTGAATATGAAGTATATGATAAACTTGAAAATGATTTTACACTTGATGAGTTACATGATGCATTTCTTGATTTAATGAAAGAACATAAGAAACTCATTTGTAAAAACAAGAACCTGAAGAATGAAAAGAAAATCCTAGTAAATGAAACTGAAATCTTAATTAAGGAAAATAAAGAACTAAATCAGAAAAACCAACTTCTCACTGAAAGCCATGATAAACTTAAGAAAAATAATGAATTGCTTTCAGAAGATAACAAAAGATTAACTAAAGAAGTTGACAAATTAAAACCTGTTGTTGAAAGATTTACTTTGAGCTCTGAAAAGTTGAATCTAATGATAAATAATCAAAGAGCTGAATTTGATAATATTGAATTGGGATGTCAACCTTCGTACACCCAAAAATCTTTCAATAATATGTTTGTTAAAACAGTTTCTAATCATTTTAAAATAGATTCTTATATTGCTGATAAACAGGAACAAAGATTATGCAAAATCTCTTCTGTTCCTAAATCTGTACATTGCAAATTTGATAAACCTAAAAGGCAAAAACAGAAAACTGAAGGGTTATCTACCACTCATGTTAAATCCATGTTTGTTAAATTTAATAAGAAGATGCAGAAATACACTTCTTGTAGTCCTAAAATCTGCAAGCCTATGGACAAAATAGCTATTAAGAAAATATGGGTTCCAAAAGGAACAATAATAGCTAACCTGCAAGGACCCAAAAGAGCTTGGGTTCCTAAGTTGAAAATCTAAATATTTTCTGCAGGTGTGTCTAGCACTCAAGGCTCCAACAAAAGATGTTAAATTAGACATTGGGTGCTCTAGACATATATTAAAGAGTGAAACTTAAAATACACTTAAGAAAAGTGACTAAAATGGAAGAAATAATGAAATTAGTAATTCTTGCATCCTCTCATACTGAAATTGTTTTATTAGTTGATTAAAACATAACTTGCAAGTATTAATCATTCTTTTCTTGTGATATAAGTGATATTTCTGATATGAAAAGAAAATATATCCAAATCACTCCATCTTTCTAGATTATGCTTTACTTATAGATGGATAATTTGGTAAATCAATTCTCCTAAGAATAACTCTATGAATTCTCTATATGCTTGATTGAGAGTTTTTATCCATGGCATTATTGTTTATTGATCATAGATATGATAATGTGTACTTGGTATGCTTTTGAATATATGCACTATGAATACCAAGATTAAAGAAACCATCTTTGGCATATAAAATCAACTCATGCTAGTATGTACTTAATCTCAAAAGACCTTGCCATTGCCTTACTTAGATTATCTTCTGAAAGGTCAAAGTTTGCTATGCATGTTAACTAAGGAAACAAACAAGAATCAATTTCTAAATCTAAAGATGTTGTTTCCATCACTAAGTTTTCAAAAGCTTACATTGGATTTGTTCTTGGCAAATAAAATTGAAATATTTTCTGTATTTGCTAAATCTTGTAAAAGTGTTTCAAATGATAAAGGTTTCTAAACTGTGAAGGTATCATGGCACAGTGTTGAAAACCAAAATCCTGATAAAGTTTATACAGAAATTAATTATTTCAGCACCAAGGACACCTTAAGTAAAATAGGGTTAATAGAATTCTTGAAGAAATGAAAAAGACAATTGTGTATGATAGTCATCTACTTAAATAATTTTTAAAAGCTATCATCACTGCTTGTCATACATATGATTTCTATTAGATCTATTTTTTTATGAAAACTCCTTTTGATCTTCTGAAAAATGGAAAATGAACCATTGCATATCTTTCATATTTTTCAGTCATACACGTTATGCTTGATATGTTCTTTTGAAAATAATGCCAAATCTGATAAAGATATTTCTATCTTTGGATATCATTCATCAAGCAATGCATATAGAACATTCAATGAAAAGATTCGAATTGTAGAAATATCAACTCATTTTATTCTTTATGAGACTAATGATTTATTATCAAGATACTAAAATTAAATTATATATGTATATGGTTAATCTTTTACATATAACAATCTGAAAACTTGTTAATAATTAGAACCAAATTGAGTTTTTCAGAAATACACTTAATGAAGTAAAATTGATGATTACTAAAAGACTAAATTAAGAAAAGATGAAATAGATCTTGATGAAATTCTTGCATGATTAGAAGTAAAGATCACCATTATCATTTGCTTGCTTTATGAGCTTTATATTCTATCAAATGAATGTGTAGAATGCACTCCTAGGTGCTTATTTTATTAAAGAAGATATATGTTAAATAATCACCATATTTGAAAACACTCATTACAAATATAATAAAGCAATATATGATTTGGAACAAGCATCAAAAGCATGATATAAAAGTTTGAGTAACTTTTTGATAGAAAGTAATAGTGATAAATCTATGCATCAAAAAGAAGAATTTGTGATATCTTATTTGCTCAAAGTATACATTGATGATATCACTTTTTGGTTCTACAAACGAGGATTTATATGAAGATTTTACTAAGCTCATGCAAGGTGAGTTTGAAAAATGTATGATGAATGAATTAACATCTTCTCTCAAACTCCAAATTAAGAGAAACAAGAAAGAGGATCTTCATTGACCAAAGTTAGTCCACAAGAAAACTCTTATAGAAGATTGGCATGAAGAAGGTATTCTATGACCTCATCTTGTAGAATTTGAAAAGGATAAGCAAGGTAGATCTATTGTTTTTAAAGCTGTATTGAAGCATGATAGAATACTTATTTTATCATACAGCTAGTAGACCAGATTGTATGCTCATTATGAGCAAGATTTCAATCTAACTCTAATGAATCATAATTTATTGATAACAAATAAATCATAATCTGAATTTTGATAGAAACAACTGTTTAAGATAAGTTGATTAAAACTTAGCTAGCGTGTCTTATTGATAATTATCTTAAGCAAATAAAATCTAAACTAAATTGATTTTGAAAATAAGAAATTGGTTTGACTTTGATAAATCTTCATATTGCCTCACATGCTTGTCCTTGAACCATCTTGGTTAATGAAACTATCTCTTTAGTTCAAGTGATATGTGCTTGCTTATACTTAGGCAATCTCTTGAGTAAAGTGACTCAACATTCAACTAGTGTCATATCTTGTATTGAGTCATCTAGTTAAAAATATGGTAGATGAATGTTTTGTATCTTGAAGAAACTAATGACTTTCTTTCAAGAAAGAAAAGGAGTTTGCAGGATCCTTGAGCAAGAAAATGGGAGATTTCAACTTGAAGGACACCTCCATAAAAGGTACAATAAACATTCACATGCAAACAAGAGAGAGAACTTTCTTTAGCCAAAAGGTTACACATAAGAAATCTAGTAGGTATTTGACTTGAAGAATGCAGAATGATTCGGTAATTTTAGATACCTCTCTCATAAATTAGCTGAGCAAAGTCATTAACTTAAATCTTACTATGGCATGATTAAAGTCTTTAATTATTAATTTCTTGATATCATGTCTATATATGTATTGATTGACTTGTGCTTTTAGAAATTGTTTCATGGTTTGCCCAAACTAAAATATATCTTTACCTATGTCATAACCATGAACTACACAAGTTTATACTTAGAATTTTGATTTAAAATGACTTGTGAGAAGCTACGAATTCTTGGGCATAATGAAAATAGTGTTTGCATGATATACCTCTATACGATACATTTCATTATTTCTTTATTCTGCTCTTTCATGTAGATTACTTGAGAATAACAAAAAGAGAGAGAGATAAAGAAAAGAAAATGGACATTGTTCAAGAGATGAAAAATCTGAGCAAAGGCAAGTACTTCAATCTTAAGGAAAAGCAAAACAAGCATAATATATTCGGCACATTTGGAAGGGATAAAATCTATAATTAATTACACTCAAACAGGAAGAGTTTGAAGTAAACATTTTAACCTTTCTATATTGCTCATCATAGGGATGGTGCCAATGGGGAGGCTAGTGGTAGTACCCGGCACTATTTGACCCAACTATTCGGTGTAGGGCATATTAGGGACGGCACAAGAGGGAGGCTAGTGGTAGTACCTCGTGCCCCTTCCCAACTCCACCGGATAGGGAGCAAATAGAGTATAGAGCTTAAGAAAGTTAAAAGAAAGACAAAGTAAATGAAAGTATACAAGAAAGAATCAATTCAAATTTTTAGTCACATGGAAACACACTTTAAGGATGAAATCAGTGCAAAATTATATTTAAATAGGGGGAGTTTATTTGAAAAGAATTGATTTTGATACTTGACATGCTTGTTCTTAATATTTTAATGTATGACTTAACACACACTATATTTTGCATGTGGCATGATATTTTAAATTATGGGTTCTCAATATCTTTTGTAGTACCCCATACTTGGACAATTTGATTGAATGTTTGAAATGCTACATAACATCTTTTGTTTGGTTTTATTGAAAAGAAAATTCAGATTTGTTATTCACAATCATCGTTAAAATCTGAAAGATAAATAAATTTGTAAAAAAAAAGGGAGAAGAGAAGGATATCTCTATTTAGGCAAAATGAATTGAGTTTGTCTTATCCATCAACTTGCTTAACTTTGATACATAATACCCTAATACTTGTTAAAAAATCCTCCATTTAGTACCAAAACTCAACATTTAATACAAAGATTCTGAATATGCTCTTATATGTTTGAAATATGTATTTTCAATCGTAATCATTTAAGATGAGCTATAATGTGATTTTGAAAGCCTTTATTGAAAATCCTATGTAATTCAGAATCTGATTTTGTATAAAAGCTTAAACTAAATGTGATTTTTTTAAATAAAGTCTTACTTTAGGAAAAACAGAATTAATTTTGATGCCTTTGGTGATTGCTCCGATACGCATCCGAAACATATCATTTCTTATCTTCAAAGTATACTAATATTGGTTCAAATGATGTGTCTTTCGATGATCTTGATTGCAAACAAAAATTTCTAAATATATGATTTTATTCTGATATTAAAAGGATTTATTGTGTTTCATGTATACATTGCTGAAAAACTATGATTAAGAAATTGAGTTCTATAAATATATATACCTCAATGATCATCTATATGTTTTTCTCCCCTACATTATTAAAGACTTCCATCAATAGAGTGAATGATCTTAAAACTAGAAATATTTCAGTTCACTCAAATGACTCTAAAAGAAAGAAAATGTAAATGCTTTTGAAAGAAATTGAGCTTCAATTGAATCATTTTCTGATTAATACTTTTATACATTTTCTCTAAGATTAGGAGAAAGCATAACTTGTTCTTAAAGGATTAGAAAGAGTGATTACTATAAATTCTGAATAATTCTAGATCACTCTACATTCTTGATATTACAGAATTTCAGTGTTATTCACGTTTATCACTAAAATCTGAAATTCAACAATTAAAATGATTAAAGAAGAATGCATCTTTTGAGGGGGAGCTTTAGATATTCAGTATCCTATCCCAAAGACACTTTATTTTGATGCATACTTAGAATTTTATGGATTGATTTTGATGAACCTCCTTATATTGCAATACATGCTTTAATTATAAGTTTATACCTTAAGATGAGTTCTATAAAGGTTGTCTTATCTCAAACCTTGAGTCTTATGAAAATAAGCTGAAACTTATAGAAAACATATTTTTGAGATTGACAATTTTATTGAACATTATCTACAAATTCTAAACTCTTAAAATGGAATGATCAATTAAGGGGGAGAAAGAAAATTTCAGAAGGAAAGACCTTATGGAACTTAATCGCATAAATCTATAACTAAAGGAGAGGGAAAAAATACTAAATGAAAAGTGATCCTAATGCTCTCCAATATGTATCATCTGAAATTTAAATCTGAAAATCTTTATGATACACCTTGAGGCTTATTATTTGGTTAATATATCTTATGCATAAATCATGAACCAAATTGCAATTCAAACAGTTGATCTTAAGAGCCTCTAACTTAATGAAAAAGGGGGAGAATAATGTGTTGAATTTCCTTGAGTATCTCTTAGAAAACCAATTTTTGGAATTTACTGATGAATTCTTATTGGCTTGTCTCTAGAACTTCAATTTTTATGCCAATTCATTATTATATGTACCAAAATGTGTTTCCTTTTTAAAGGATTAAAGTCTTTATAAGAACCTTCAAAACTTTGAATTTTATGTATGCTCTAAGATATATCATAAACTGCATAAATTCATGTTTTTGGCATTTATGCCACAATATTTTTACACCATAAAAGAACTTTGCAATCATACTTAATATACTGCTCTTATACTCTGAAAATTAGTTAAATTGCTCTCATATTGATAAAATACTTAATATATTGGGCAAAAGATCTTAAATGAACAAGCTTTCATACTTATTATTGAAAAGAGGTTAGATTTCCATTCGTGCTTTTCTTGAATATCATTTGTAGTACTTCTTGAATTAACTTAAGGAAGATTCCACCTACACTTGATTAGAAAACTATCTGTGTTCTGCTCTGAAATTATCTTAATTGGCTCTGATCTATGCTCATTAATCTGATTCTAATATTATTGCCTTGAGTTATATGATTCATATCCTTGCAATAATTTGACATGCAAATCAGAGTACAATAAGAAATATTTGAGTATTCTTATCTTTGTGCTTAATGTTTCACTATCTTTTTGATGTTGTCAAAAAGGGGGAGAAATATTTAAGTATATGCTCATAATGCTTTGTGTTTTTGAATTAAATACAAATCAGCTGAAATTGAAATGTGTTAAGCTGATTAAATCTAAAGCATTATCATGAAGTATGTTTTAAATATATATGCTTTCTACTTCATGCAACTTAGCTATGCATTAGTTCTAGAACACAATATATTTTATATTGCACATACTCAAATACTGTGTATATGTTTAAATCTTAAATTTTGCATATACTCAGTGTTTTGTCATCATCAAAAAGGGGGAGATTGTTGACCACCTAATGGATTTTGATGAATACAAAACACGAGAGTATAATTTCATTTATCTTAACAATTTAATTGAGGATTTCATGTGTTTAATTAAGAATATTGTTAAGAAATGTCTAGGCAAGTTCCCATAATTTTTATGAATTTATTGAAGAATTTTTGAGTTGAAGAAAACAGATCAGGGACAGCCGAGACGTCTCCGGGTTGTCTCAGAGACGTCTCTGGCACAAACAGGAAGAACTGGCACGTCTGGAGACGTCCCCGGTACCTGCGGAGTCGTCCCCGCAAATAAAAAGCAGACCAGCGGAGTCGTCCCCTAGATAGCGGAGACGGCTCTCTCAGGGTTTTCCAGAGAATGATTTTTTCGGAGATAAGGCAGCGGAGACGTCCCCGTAAAGCGCGGAGACGTCCCCGGAGCGCGGAGTCATCCCCGAAGCAGCGGAGTCATCCCCATGCAAAAAGCGCAAACAAGCGGAGACGTTCCCGTAAAGCGCGGAGACGTCCCCGGAGCGCGGAGTCATCTCCGAAGCAGCGGAGTCATCCCCATGCAAAAAGCGCAAACAAGCGGAGACGTCCCCGTAAAGCGCGGAGACGTCCCCGGAGCGCCTGGGACGCGACTGACAGCTTTTCAGGTTTGATTTGAATTTCAAATCTTCTCTACTTTATCTCTAACGGCTATATTTGCTTTTTGGGCTATAAAAGGGAGGTCTTAAGTGCTTCTCAACAACTCTTCACCAACCAAAAGCAAAATCATTCAAGAGGGAAGTTAGAAAGAAAAGCTCAAGGGAGTGAGTGCATTCAAGAAAGGAAATCAAGTGCTTTCAAGTCTCCCAAGCGATTTCAAGCTCAACCACTCTCGTGTGCTCGGGATTCAAAGCTCACACCCAACCCTACGCGTCCCACATCGGAAGAATCAACATCTCCCATGCTTCCAACGGCAAAAAGGGTTCTTCCGATTTTATTGTTTCTCATTGTTATATTTGCTTCTTAAGAGCTTTCAAATCTTTTGTAAAACGTTTGAATATTGAGCTTGTTTCAGTCAAGGGATTTGGAACAAGGGATAGGGGTCCCAAGCCTAAGTTAAAATTGGGGGATTGTAGGGTTCGTTGTTAGCCCGGAGTAAAACAACGAGTTGGGTAGTTCACTCGAAAAACTACCGAATTGTAGGGTTCGATTGTGATCCCGGAAAAACAATCGGGGTGGTTCTAGTCGGTGAGCCAGGGAAAACCGACCGAGTTCGTTGTAAGCTCGTAAAACAACAAGTTGGGTTGTGAGCTTGTAAAACAACCGACTGTAATCTTGAGGATTATAGTGAAATTCCCAAGAGGTCTTGGGGAGTGGATGTAGGTGCTGGGGTGCACCGAACCACTATATGTTTGTTGTGTTTGTGATGCTTTTTGTCATTGTCTAACTTGCTCACCTACTTACTTAGATAAATTGCTTGCTTAACTCTTATCCGTGCATCCTTTAGTTGCAAGCATATTTAATTTACTTAATCAAGTCTCATTCAATAAATCAAACTGTTGCTAAGTTTAAATTCCACTGTGCATCTATACAACTTAGCATAATTAATTGAAAAGTTTTAGAAGTAGTACAAAAGTTTTAAAAGACCCAATTCACCCCCCCCTCTTGGGTTGTATCTACTGGGCAACACAATGTCAATTAATTGAGTTACAATTCTATTTCATAACACTTAATTCTCAATTAAGTTTAGACTTATGAAAGTTTTGATCATTGCATATTTCTTTTTAATTATAGATTAATTACAATCTTTCAATTCTTAAAATATATTTTTAGATCTGAGTTTTTATAATTAATCACATGTAATCAGATTTAATTCATGTTTAAGTCATTATATTTAATGTTCATGCATCACATATAGATAACAACATGAATTAATACAAACAACATACATCTTATGTATTTATTTTTTTCACTTTTATTTTTAGATCTAATTTGTTCATTAAAATCAGAGATCATATGAATCATAAATTTTATTTAGATCTAATCTAAACAATATTATGATTTCAGATTTATTTATGTTACAAATCTGAACACAAACATGCATCATATGCATCCAAAATTTCAGATCTAGTTAATCATACATAATCAGTAATTAAATCAATCATAAAAATACTTTAGATCTAATCTAAGCATGCTCATGATTTCAGATTTAATTATAAAAACTAAAACATAAAAGTTTAAACATGAACTTGGCTCTGATACCACTGAAAGTGATTCCTAGGTTTTTCGGTGTTTAGCATGCTGAATTCTTTTCTTTTTTGAAAACCATGGCTAAACCTGATCGGGTTGCCTACGTACCCCTTCATAAGGGGGATCAAGTCATACGTAGTTTTTTTTAAGTTTTAAAAAATGCAGCAAAAAATCAAATCAAAAAATTTAATTCATGCATGCTTACAAGATCAAATCTAGAAATCAGCACCTTAAGAACATATAGGATTATGCTGGAATCGTTTAAACAATTATGCTAAAACTTTCATGCATGATTAACTATCAGATCTGAAACTTAAAAACTCTATTCCAATTAATCTCCGAATATCTATCGAATGGATTCTGGAGATATCTCCGTGAGGAGCCCCAAAAGAGGGTAAAACCTCAGAAAATCGGACCTAGATCTTGACACCATAATAAATGATTAATGCTAGATTAATACCTTTTATGATGGATGAAAGTTGTGGATCTGATCCTTGACTTCGCAGTTACATACACGAATGGCCTCTACGAGAAATACATGCGAAGTTTCTGAAGAGATCCAATCCTGCGGAAGTGCTAGCTTGCGCAGAATTTCTTGAGGCTGAAATTTGATCTTCCCAACGCTATCAACTTTTGATCCGCCTTCTTGGAAGAACATAAGAAAAGGTTTATAGGGATTGAAGAGGACTTAGATCTGATCTAAAGACTCTTATCAGGGACCCCTAACACTAATGGCGCAATGGACTTAGAGGAGGAAGAAGTCAGCTAGATTGAATGCATAATTTTTTCATGCATGAACAAGGGTTCTATTTTCTTTTCCTCTTTTTTTCTTCTTTTTCTCTTTTTTTTTCTTGAATTCGACCACCAGCTGATGGAGGTCCTTTTAATGTTGCTATCCCCTCTAACTTCATGCCAACCATCCCATATTTGTGGAGGATTTTGTGGGGTTTTGAATTTTGAATTCAAAATTCAAGTTCATGTGCCAATTACATGATGAAGCTTGATCTAATATAAACTATTCATCATGTTGCCACTTTCCTCTTTCAATTTCGAAATTCCCATGCCTCCAATCAGATTAGAGGGTCACGTGGTGATTTTGTGGTGATTAAATTCGAAATTCAACCTTAATTAGAAGTGAGATAAAGATAAGGATGACATATGCCATGAAGAGAGAGAATTTGATCTTATCCAACTCTTTTCATGAATTTATCTCTCCATTTCGACCCATCTAATGAAGAAATAGGTCTCTGATATTACCAAGTGTCCCATGGCACCATTAAATAAATTAAATTAATTTTTAATCATATTAAACATTAATTTATGGCGGCATGCATGGATATGCGACAAGTGGATTTCAAGATCCGAACAGTTTCAGATCAAACCCATTTAATTTAATTAAATCCTAACAATTAGAATGATCCAATTACCCTGGGTTGAACCTAATCCAATTAGGTCAATCCCTAATTAAGCACAAATTTAATCTAATTTAATTTGGTCAACCTAAGTCCTCTTGATTTAGACCTAATCCAATTAGGTCAAAAATCCTGATTGAGCCTAGAATTGAATCTAATTCAATTTGGATCATCCTTAGTCTAATTACTCAATCTAATTGAGTTCATTAGCAATCTAATTACTAATTAATCCTCCTATAATTACTTTAATTATTTTATAAGATAATTTGCTAATTGAATTGACCAAATTATCCCTGAATGATTCTTAATCATTCATCAGCCTTCTTGATCAATCAGGAAACTTCTATGCGTGTGACCTCATAGGTTCGAACCTAAGCCGGTAGTATAGGAACGACTTCCTACACTAATCGATGTGACCATCTAGCAATGGTACCCGACGTCGGGATAGGCCGAATATATGCGAAGCAAATATTCTGGAACCCTGAACTATGGTTACTGTATAATTCAATCCCTTTGAATCCTAATGCCAGGATGACTTAGAGCTCACTGTCAATCCTATAATTAGTACATCCATTATGTGATTAACTTTAGATATTCCGTGACTCTTCACTGGGATTACCCTGGCCAAGGTTTTTCTAAATTAATCACAAGACATTATCTCCTATTTTCAGGAGGGATCAATTCCATCTCGACTCACAACTGACTATGCAAGTACTTGACTACACCCAGTAATCTTCCATCACTGAATTAGAAATCCAGGTAGTCTGGTACCAAAGTACAATGAGTTGCTTACTAGTCACAGGTTGCGGTCTCAGGTCAGAGGGCCAAATCTATACCTATATCCACTTGGAACATCTCTTGATAGTAGAGCGTTCCGAAATTGGTCATGTTCAGTGAAATGTACTCCTACACTTCACCTATGTGGCATACCAGTGTCTCCACACTCCTTGGTTAAGAAGACAACCAACGTATATGTCACACAACGACTTAATCTCGATAATGCTGTCGTCCTTGTAACAATATATCATTTGGTCGCGAACTAGGTTAAGGATTTGAAGATAAATCCTCCTTTATCATTAATAAGTCCTAAGGACTTCATCATATAAGAGTTCATTTGAAGATGTAAAATGATGAATAATGCCAAAAAAAAGACTTTATTGATTTGTCAATTCATTTACAAAATTCAATCATCAACATGCTGACGATTGATATTTAGGATACAATTTTCAACAGAGTACACAGCATGGCATACATGAGGCTCTCTATTGCCAATGCATAAGGGATCCTACTCATGCGTTGAATCTCTTCAGATGTTTTGGGGCACATCGTTTTGGAGAGATTTATCCCATGCTTTAGGGGTAACAATCCTCTCTTAGAGTTTTCCATGCTGAACCTCTTCAGCACTTTCTCTATGTACATTTTCTGTGATAGGCCAACCATCCTCTTAGATCTATCTCTATAGACTTTAATTCCCAAAATATAAGATACTTCACCTAGATCTTTCATGGAGAACTTCTTAGACAGCCATAACTTGACCGATGTAAGCATGGGAATATCATTTCCAATTAGGAGTATATCATCCACGTACAATACGAGGAATACTGTAACCCTCCCACTGACCTTTTTGTACACACATGGTTCCTTTTCGTTCTTGATGAAATCAAACGATTTGATCACATCATCGAAACGAGTGTTCTAACTCCGAAATGCTTGCTTTAGTCCATAAATGGATCTTTGCAGCTTGCAGACCTTGTGATCACCATCACTGGAAGTGAAACCCTGAGGCTGTTCCATATAGATATCTTCCTCAAGATATCCATTAAGAAAAGCAGTTTTCACATCCATCTGTCATATCTCATAATCATGATAAGCTGTAATGGCAAGCAATGCTCGAATGGACTTCAGCATGGCTACCGGTGAAAAGGTATCTTGATAGTCAATGCCTTCGCGCTGACTATAACCTTTTGGCACCAACCTTGTCTTATAGGTCTTTACCTTGCCATCTGAACCCATTTTTCTTTTGTAGATCCATTTACACCCAATAGGTACTATACCTTCAGGCGGATCTACTAAGGTCCGTACTTGGTTGGAATGCATGGAGTCTATTTCTAACTTCATCGCATCCATCCATTTTTCGGAGTCGATGTCTAACATCGCTTCGTTGTAGGTCTTGGGATCATTACTATGATCTCTTTCTCCTATGAAAAACTCTTCCTCTATTTCCTCTGTAAGCATACCTAAGTATCTTTTAGGAGGATGGGAGATCCTACTGAATCTACGAAGTGGACGAGGTTCTTCATGTATTGGGTCAATGTGAATAGGTTCACTAGGCTCAATTGCTCGTTGCTCTTCAGAGACTTTCTCTTCGAGCTCAATTTTTCTCCCACTGCCTCTATCAAAGATAAACTGTTTTTCCAAGAAGATGGCATGTCGGCTCACAAACACTTTGTGATCTTTTGGGATGTAAAAATTGTATCCTAACGACTCTTTAGGATATCCAATAAAACGAGCACCAATTGTCCTGGACTCTAACTTATCCGCCTGTTGTCGCTTGACTTAGGCTGGACATCCCCAAATCTTAAGATAACCAAGATTTGGTTTCTTACCATGCCATATCTCATACGGTGTGGTAGGAACGGACTTAGAAGAAACTCTATTCAATATATAGATAGCTGTAAGTAGGGCATCTCCCCACATGAATAAGGGTAAGTCAGTGAAGCTCATCATGGATCTGACCATATCCAATAGGGTCTGATTCCTCCTTTCTGACACTCCGTTGAGTTGAGGTATTCCAGGAGCTGTCCACTGTGAAACTATACCATTTTATTTGAGATAATCACGAAACTCTCCGCTAAGGTATTCTCCTCCTCGATCTGATCGAAGAACCTTAATGAGTTTCCCTGTCTATTTTTCTACTTCAAATCTGAATTCTTTGAACCTTTCAAATGCTTCAGATTTATGTCTCATAAGATAGACATAACCATACCGTGAGAAATCATCGGTAAAAGTAATAAAGTAGAAAAATTGATCCCTAGCCTGCACATCGAATGGGCCACACACATCAGTGTGTACTAGGGCAAGTATTTAGTGGACCTCTCTCCGTGTCCTACAAAGGATAATTTGGCCATTTTTTCTTGAAAGCAGGATTCACAAATCGGATATGACTCAGAAGTCAATGAACTCAAAAGTCCATGTTTCTCCAATTTGTTAATTCTGTATTCTCCTATATGACCAAGTCTGAGGTGCCATAAATACTTTTGATTTATCTCATCTCTAGATCTTTTAGATCCTATGGTACTCACTGTACGCTCAGATACGTTTACAGATACATCCATATGTAAGTGATAGAGACCGTCAATCATAAAACCACGTCCAAACAGTTTATTTCGCAAATAAATAGAAATTTAGTCTTTATTGAAATTGAATTCATAATGTTCCTGTGCTAGACAAGATATAGAAATCAGATTTCTGCTAGTACTAGGTACAAAATAACAATCTCTAAGTATCAAACTAAATCCTGACAGTAAATGCAAAGGGAATGTACCCACAGCAATAGCAGCAACTCTTGCTCCATTGCCAACCCTTAGGGTTACCGCACCTTCCGTAAGCCTTCTACTTTTCTTTAGACCCTGCATGGTAGTGCACAAGTGAACACTGGAACCAGAGTATATAATCCAACTGGAAATAGGAGAAACCGTTAGATTAGTTTCAATAATGAGCATATTAGACATACCTTCAGAAGGCGTGTTACCCTTCTTGCTCTTTATGTTTTCCATGTAGATAGGACAGTTCCTCTTCCAATGGCCGTCTTCATTGCAATGGAAATATTTTTCTTTGGGTTCGGCCTTCTTCTTAGGAACTTCTTTCTTCGGCTTTTTCTCGGTCTTCGGCTTCTTCGCAGGCTTCTTCTTCTTCCTAGTAGACTTTCTCTTGAAAGTAGAAGCTATCTCAGCGGCGAGAACTGTGCCCCTTGAACCTTTCAAGGCTCCCTCAGTTGTTACCAACATATTCAACAATTCAAGTTTGGTGCATTCAATTTTATTCATATGGTAGTTTACAATAAACTACCCATATGAAGATGGCAATGATTGTAGGATCAAATCCGTTTGCAAATCCTTGTGCATGGTCATGCCAAGCTCCTCAAGATCCTTGATCATGGTAAAACCATGTTCATGGACGGACTGCCCATCACGCATCTTGGCTTTGAAGAGCCGCTTGGACACTTCAAACCTTGCTGCACGACTCTGTTCACCATACAACTCTTGTAGGTGATCAAGTATGTCCTTAGCAGTCTTCATGCTCTCATGCTGGCATTGCAATTCGTTGGACATGGATGCCAAAATGTAGCACCAAACCTTATTGTCATCATCCAACCATTTTGCATGCGTCTCACGCTGCTCATTGGTTGCACGGGTTGATAACACCGGGAGTTCATGGTCAAGAACATAAGCTATCTTTTCGCAACTCAAGACAATCTTCAAGTTGCGGAGCTGTTGCCTAAGGTGACAAGCCAAGAGGGGGGGGGCTGAATTGGTTTTTGTTAATTTTTGATTCCTTAATTATGTTAATTGATGAGTAAGTGATTTAGAATAATACACAATACAAATAATAAGAAGTATAGTGGTTCGGTGCTCTCCTATGTACCTACGTTCACTCCCCAAGCGACCCCTTAGGAATTCACTATAATCTCGCGGATTATAGTTGGATTGTTTTCCGGGCTCACAATCCAAAAATCTTTACACTTGATTTTTCGGAATCACCAAAAACCTATGTTGGTTTTATGGGCTCACCAACAAACCTTCACCGTTGGTTTTATAAGTTCATCAACAAACCTACACCGTTGGTTTTACGGGCTCACCAACAAACCTTGTAAGATTTTAAGAAGAAGAAGAAGGTTGAAACTCCTAGACGAGCAGATATAACAAATATAAGCTACAAAAAAGAATTAGAATATAATTATCGCTTTGATATGGTTCTTCCCTTCTTTGTCAAGGAATGCTTCACTCTTCAAGGGTTGGTGGAGCTCTTAATGCCTCTTTTGATCTGCTTAACCACTTTCTTTTTAACTCTTGAACGAAGCACCTTGATGAAGAAAATTAGGGCTTTTATCTTTTTTGGGTAAGCTTTGATATTTTGCAAAAGGATGCTTTGCTCTAATGAATAGTGCCATTATAAATACTTTCCCACATGTTTAGGTTACTCCCCATTGGTTAGATTTGAAAAACTATCCGTTACTAGCCGTTGGGAGGTCAAAAAATACTTCTGCAGAACTAGCCATTATGCTTCTGCCCGTGCTGAGGTCGACCCAAACTTTTTTGGGGTCGACTCAAACCACTGTTCATCAGACTTGGGATCGACTCAACTTCCAGTGGGGTCGACCCAACTTTCATTGGGGTCGACTCCTGCTATAGTGGGGTCGACCCTCTCAGGGATCACAGAATCTTGTATTTCAGCTGTTTTTCACTAGGGTTGACTCAACTCCTTTTGGGGTCGACTCAAGTTCCATTGGGATCGACCCTCTCAAAAATTCCAGAGACAGTTTTGAACGATATAGCCTTGGGGTCGACTCAATTCCAGTTGGGGTCGACTCCATTAGGATCGACTCAAACATTCCTAGGGTCGGCTCCATCTAGGGTCAGCTCAAGAAAAGTTGGGGTCGCCCTCTTAGTAAATTTCAGAGACTTATTTTCCATGATGTGCCAGGGTCGACTCTACCTTTGTTGGGGTCGACTCATTCCACACTTTGCTGCATCTTAAGGTTAGACTCATCCATACAATCAATGAAATATACTTCAAATAATTTTGAATGTATGCCATGGTAGTGCTATATACTCTTAACAATAAAAATTACTATTTTGCCCTTAAGAGTACGTTTCACTTAAAACTTTGCTGAATTAGAATTTAGAATTCACTATCCCTTTTCTATCACAAATTTTATCTCATTATTAATCATTGAAAGACATCTTGATCTCATTCTTCTAATGTATCGAGAGTGTCGAACTCAGTAAAGATGTATCATATTAACTTGTAATACTTAATTAGATATTTCCTCAATGGTTGTTGTTGCTAGAAATTGGACCCGGGGGCCGCCGCAAAGCCAGGGGAGGAGGAGCTCCGCTGCCGGGAGGGCGGACGGCGGTGCGCCGGCCGACCGCGTCCTTCGTGGGGATGAGAGAGCGGAAAGAAGGGTGCGTCCTGTCCTGTCCTGCAAAAAAGCCGGTGGCCGGGCTCCCCAGCGCCGGCCCTCCGATGCTTAAGTCAGAGGGGGCCAATATGTGGGGAGAGCAAGGAAGAGATATGTGGAGAAAAATAAAGAGAATATTGTGTTTAATTGTGTCTGTGTTGTTTCTTTCTCCTCTCCTGGTCGAGTCCGGGTCCCCCCTTCCTTCTTTCCCCCAGGTTCCCTTTTATAGAGGGATATTGTGTTACCTGGGAGTTGACAGGAGAATTTGTCTTCTTTTGTAATAATTGGGCACGATTTGGCCCATTAATGGCGTAGCGGAGAATAAGGCCGAATTAGGCCGGAGCCAGGGAGTCGTCACGGTCGATCGGACTTGTTGGAGTGGTTGAACCGCCGGCTGTGGTGGGCCTGGGGTCCGTGGATGGTAAGTGCATTTATTACCGAGTGAACCGGCGGTCAGGGAGAGCCATACGCTTTGATGGTTCAGTGATCCGGAGATCGCCTTGAGCCGTGTTCATTAAATGACTGAGTGCATCGGAGACTTGAGGGGGTCTCATGCATTAATGGCAGGCCGTGCCGAATACCTGCGGAGATCTTATGCCTTGATAACTTGGAGATAGCGGCAGAATGTAGTGGAGTTGTCAGGTCCCTTAGAGGGTTAGGCGGGAGTTGAACATTTGGTCGAAGGCAATCGGCTCGGCAGGGGTGCCGAGCCGAGCTGATCGCCCAATGGGGTGCCCTGTGGTGGGGTCACTTCTAGTACTTCTGGTCGGCGCCCTTCGGGCGAGCACCTTCTAGCCGAGCGTTCCTACTTATTTTGGTTGGGCCTTTTCGGGTCGGCGCTCTCTAGCCGAGCACCCTTCTGGTTGGTGTCCTTTGGTCGAGCGCCTCTTCTCGGTGCTCCCTCTGGTCGGCGCTTTCTAGCCGAGCACCCCTACTTGGTTATTTTGGTTGGGCGCCTCTTCTTGGCGCTCTCTCCGGTCGGCAACCTTCGGTCGAGCGCCTTCCTGGTTGGCACTCTTTGACCGAGCATCTTTCTGGTCGGCGCTCTTTGGCCGAGCGCCTTTCCGGTCGGTGCTCTTCGGCCGAGCGCCTCCGCGGCGGCATGACTTGGGGTTTTTTTCCCAACACTACCCCCCGACTTCCGAGTTCCAGTTGGTTACCAGCTGGAGCGCGGGAAGTAGCTTTAGTTGGGTCATTACGGATTCCGAAAATTTTAATTTATTGCGCATTTTGAATTATCGGACGCCCCGAGGTGCCTCTAATAGGCGGCGTCTCTTCCTTCCCGAAAAGCCTTATTATTGGGACACCTTTTGCGAAGCGTCCTCGCGTCGTGGGCTCATAATGGGGCCGCACGATCCGATGGGGCGCTTCGGCGTTCGAAGCGCTAGCCCTAATTAAATGCGTCGTTCTGTCTTTTGGACCGACACGTGTGGTCATCTCAATGGGGTGCGGCTTTTATTTTGCCGATCGGGGCCGTTGGGGAGGTTTATATAAACTCTCCCCTGGCCCTCCGTCCCCTTCCTATTGCCTTCTGCTTCCAGCTTTTCTTCTTCCAGTCTTCCTCAGACCGAAGTTCCTTTTCTCCGGCATCTTCCTCAGGTCCCCCTTCTTTTTGGATTTCTTTTTCTCTTGCAATGGGTTCTCTTCCCAGTGAGGTCGAGTCCACCATGAGCGTCCTGGAGGTCGAAATGACCGAAGAGTGGTTTTTCCCTCTTCACGGGTTCCGTTTGGAACCCGCCAGGCGTGGGGATCGGGTAACCGATCCTCCAGTAGGCCGGATTGGAGTGTACCTAGAGTCACTCTGGGCCGGTCTCCGATTTCCTCTTCACGGCTTCGTGAATGAGTTGCTGATGGTATGCCGGCTGGTTCCGGCGCAACTCGCTCCGAATGCCTGGAGGACAGTGATCGGTTTCCTGTCACTGTGCTTACTGCACGGAATTCCGACTTCTGTCAACGATTTCCGGCGACTTTTTATCTTTAAGTCGAACCCGGAAGACGGAGAGTGGCTCTATATCACCCTTCGGGCGGGTCGGCCACTTTTTCATGGTGCCCCCTCGTCTATTCATGACTGGAAGAAGAAATTCTTCTTCCTAGGTTCTGAACGGTCCTGGGGGTTTGACCCCAGGTGGGGGTCGGCCCAGCTCAGGTCCATCAACAAACCCCCCCAGCTTTCTCCACGTGAGCAGGGGATCATCGACACCATCTGCGGCCTCGGGGACGGCATTTTGCTGAACGGCCTCATATGTGAGGACGCTTTAGTAAACGTGGGCCTGAGCTCGGCGCGTCCCCATGGTAAGAGTAATTACAAGGTGTCTATTTATTTCCTTACTGTTCTAATGTTCTAATCCTGTTCGCCTTTGCAGACATCGCAAAGATGGTGACTAAAAGCGAAGTCCTCTACGCCCGCTTCCAGAAGAGGGCAACCGAGCTTTCGGGCGAGCCCACCGAGCCGAGGAAGAAGCAGAAGGTCTCGGCGACCCCAGTGATGGCAGTGGCCGAGGCGGGCCCTTCTCGCCTTGCACACTCCGAGGCGGGCCCTTCCTGCCCCGTGCACCCCGATGCTGGTCAGAGGGAGGGCGCGGATTCCAGGGGCTCGGGCTCCCGGGGAGCTTCGGTGGTGCTCCCATGCCCGGTGCCTTTGGCGCAAGCTCCTGGTCGGCAGGATGCTTCAGTTGCCGACCAGGGGAGAAGCCCTGCGGGTCCCGCGCTTGCGCGCCCCGCTTCAATCGTGCGGCAGTCAGATCGGCCGCTTGTCCGACCCCAGCCCCCTAGCTCCGAGCCGGGAAGCAGTCAGGGAGCCTCGGGGTCGGCTCCGCCTAGGCCAGCCGAAGCTGGCCTTCCGGGCCCATCAGGCTCGGGGGAGCGAGTGCCTCTTGCACTCACCTGGTCGGTATTCGAGGGCGAATTCCCCGAGCTCGATGGCCCACTTAGTGATCCGGCCCGCACGGTCTGATTTCTGCAAGATCTGCTTGACCGGCTGGTCGGTCAGTACGGCCACTGTGTGGGCTTGGAAGTAGGGTCGGAGCCTTCGAGCTGAGATGACCAGAGCATAGACAGTCTTCTCCAGCTTGGAGTATCGGGTCTCGGCGTCCCTCAAGACCCGGCTGGTGTAATATACTGGCTTTTGGAGTTTACCCTCCTCTCGGACCAGGACCGAGCTTACTGCTACAGGGGAGACAGCTAGATATAGATAGAGAAGCTCTCCCTGTTGAGGCTTCATGAGCAGGGGAGGGGAAGCCAGTAGATGCCTGAGCTCCTCAAAAGATTGCTGGCACTCGTCCGACCACAAAAAGTTCTTCGGCTTCTTGAGGGCTGCAAAGAATGGAAGGCAGCGCTCGGCCGAGCGGGAGATGAATCTCCCGAGGGCTGCCACTCGGCCCGTGAGCCGTTGTACCTCCTTGACCGTCCTGGGAGGCGTCATCTTTTGGAGGGCTCGGATTTTTTCGGGGTTGGCCTCGATTCTCCGTTGTGTAATAATGAAGCCGAGGAATTTGCCGGAGGTGACTCCGAATGCACATTTGGCTGGATTGAGCTTCATCTGGTACTTTCGGAGTGTGGAGAGAGCTTCATTGAGGTCGGCTATATGATCCTGTGCCACCTTGCTTTTCACCAGCATATCATCAACATAGACCTCCATGTTTCGGCCTATCTGGTCTTTGAAGATCCGGCTGACCAGCCTTTGATAAGTTGCCCCGGCATTTTTTAAACCGAATGGCATCACTTTGTAGCAGTAGGTTCCCCCGTCGGTGATGAAGGCTGTCTTTTCCTCATCTTCTGGCGCCATGCGGATCTGGTTATATCCGAAAAAGGTGTCCATAAATGCCAGCAGCTCGTGACCTGAGGTGGAGTCCACGAGTTGGTCGATGCTGGGGAGCGGGAAGCTGTCCTTTGGGCAGGCTTTATTCAGGTCGGTGTAGTCCACGCACATACGCCACTTTCCGCTGGCTTTCTTGACGAGGACCACGTTGGCGAGCCACTCCGGGTAGGATATTTCTCGGATGAAGCCAGCCTCAAGGAGCTTGCTGACCTCCTCGGCTGCTGCTTGCTGTCGTTCAGGGGCGGCGCCTCGCTTCTTTTGTCGCACGGGCTTGCTGGTTGGCTTCACTTGGAGCCGGTGGACCATGATCTCCGGATCTATCCCCGGCATGTCTGCAGGCGACCATGCGAAGACATCCATGTTGTCTCGTAGGAAATTGACGAGGCGACCCCTCTCATGCTCGTTGAGGCCAGAGCCGATCTGCACGGTTAGCCTGGGAGAGTTCTCTCGTAAAGGAACTTGAATTAATAACTCACCAGGCTCTACCCGCTCTTTCTGAGGACGGACCCGTGCCTCCAAAGTCTTAGTCGAGGGCTGGCCGGTCGCTGGGACAGGCACCTCGGCTAGTCGCTTTGTCTCGTGGGTCGCCAGGTAGCATCGCCTTGCCACCATTTGATCTCCTCGAACTTCGCCGACTCCCTGGCCGGTGGGGAACCGCATGAGCAAGTGGTGAGTTGAGACCACTGCTCGGAGGGCGTTGAGGCCTGGCCTTCCGAGGATGGCATTGTAGACTGAGGGAAGGCGTATCACGAGGAAGCTCATCCCCACGATGCTTTCACGGGGGGCGAGCCCAGCTGTGACCAGAAGGTCAATCTCGCCCTCTACTGGGACTGAATCCCCAGTAAATCCAACTAACGGCGCATTCATCCTCCGTAGCTGTTCTTTGGTCATCCCCATTTTACAATAGGCACCAAAATACAAAACATTCGCCGAGCTTCCACTATCAACCAGGATGCGTTTTACATCAAATTTATTTATGATCATGGAGATGACCACGGCATCATCATGGGGAGTTTCGACCCCCTTTAGATCATCATCTGAAAAGGAGATGGCTTCAGAGGCGCGCAGGCGCTTTGAGGAGGTCTCTTCCCCTGAAGCTTCTCCAGCCGAGGCCCCGCCCCGGATGGTGTTGATGATGCCGGCGATGGGCCTGTTGGCATTTGAATCTTCAGTCTGGGCGGCTCCTTCGGCTGGCTTCTTTTCTTCACGCCGGCCTTGCACGAATCGATCAAGCACCCATCGGCGGATGAGTGCTTCGATCTCGTTTCGGAGCTGATAACAATCCTCAGTATCATGGCCGTGATCCCGGTGGAAACGACAATATTTTCGGGAGTCACGCCGAATTCTGGTATCTTGTTTTGGAGGTGGGAGCCGGATGCGATCCCGACCCTCGATCTCCATGAGGATTTCAGCCCGAGGAGCATTGAGGGGAGTATATTTTTCATACCTCTCCTCGGGTGCATGGGCCCGCAGTGGGAACCTCGGGCGGAGTGGTGACCTCTGCTGTGGCGGTCCCCTCAACCGGGGTGGACTCTTTGGGCGGGGCGGATTCTTAGCTCGTCGCAGAGACGGGCTTCTGGGCTGGCCGTGCTCCTCGCGGCGTCTCTTCTTGGGGTTCTGCTCGGTCCTGCCCCGCCTAACAGCCACGGCTTCCTCAGCCTTGGCATACCTCCATGCCCGAGCGAACATTTCGGTGAGGTCCGCGGAGAAATTCTTCTCGATCGAGAAGAGGAACCTGTAAGAACGGGCTCCAGTCTTTAGCGCTGACATGGCGATGGACTGGTCAAGCTCCCGGACCTCCCATGTTGCGGCGGTAAACCGGTCCAAATACTCCTTGAAGGACTCTCCCTCCTTTTGCTTAATGTCTAGGAGGGAGTCGGACGTCCGTCGCTGGGGCTGGCTGGCGGCAAAGTTGCCGGCAAATTGTCTGCCGAGCTGCTCAAAGGAGGAGACAGTACTCGGCTTCAGTCCGGTAAACCACAGCCGGGCTGGTCCTCGGAGTGTCGCCGGGAAAGCTTTGCATATCATGGCCTCCGAGGCTCCTTGTAGGGCCATCAAGACCCGGTAGCTTTCCAGGTGGTCAAGGGGATCAGCCTTGCCGTTGTAAGGCTCCACCTGGGGCATCTTGAACCGTAGTGGAATCGGTTCATCTTCAATCTCCGGGGAGAAGGGCGACTTCGTAGTAAACTCGAAGTCGCCATCACGTCCTGATTTTTTTCTGTGGAGTGCCTGAATTTGGCGCTCCAGCTTCTCGACCTTCTTGTCGAGTTCGTCATTCTGGAGGATCGCTGCAGCGGTTCGTTCGGGTGCAGGTTGCCCTGGAACCGACTCAGCTTCTGAAGGCTGTGGCCAGCCTCCGTGGCCTCTGACTGGGTGCTCTCTCCAGAGGGAGGCCTGGACTTGAGAGTCCTGACCTTGAAGGGGAAGTCCGCTTGTAGGAGGCTCCGGTTGAACTGGAGCCGGAGGAAGTGGTGCTGTTGGGATGCCCCGGGGTTGCAAGCTTTGGACGGCGGTAGCCAAGGCTTGCACTTGTTGCACCAGGGCATCAAACTACTTGAGGTGTTGACTCGGCCGGAGGCGGCGAGTTTTGGACAGAATGTTCAGGACTGGGTGGAGGATGTTGAGAGGCGTTGGAAGCCCCTTTACTTCTTAGCTTCATGGCAGCGACTCGGGCCCTTCCTCTAGCGCCAACTGTTGCTGGAAATTGGACCCGGGGGCCGCCGCAAAGCCAGGGGAGGAGGAGCTCCGCTGCCGGGAGGGCGGACGGCGGTGCGCCGGCCGACCGCGTCCTTCGTGGGGATGAGAGAGCGGAAAGAAGGGTGCGTCCTGTCCTGTCCTGCAAAAAAGCCGGTGGCCGGGCTCCCCAGCGTCGGCCCTCCGATGCTTAAGTCAGAGGGGGCCAATATGTGGGGAGAGCAAGGAAGAGATATGTGGAGAAAAATAAAGAGAATATTGTGTTTAATTGTGTCTGTGTTGTTTCTTTCTCCTCTCCTGGTCGAGTCCGGGTCCCCCCTTCCTTCTTTCCCTCAGGTTTCCTTTTATAGAGGGATATTGTGTTACTTGGGAGGTGACAGGAGAATTTGTCTTCTTTTGTAATAATTGGGCATGATTTGGCCCATTAATGGCGTAGCGGAGAATAAGGCCGAATCAGGCCGGAGCCAGGGAGTCGTCACGGTCGATCGGACCTGTTGGAGTGGTTGAACCGCCGGCTGTGGTGGGCCTGGGGTCCGTGGATGGTAAGTGCATTTATTACCGAGTGAACCGGCGGTCAGGGAGAGCCATACGCTTTGATGGTTCAGTGATCTGGAGATCGCCTTGAGCCGTGTTCATTAAATGACTGAGTGCATCGGAGACTTGAGGGGGTCTCATGCATTAATGGCAGGCCGTGCCGAATACCTGCGGAGATCTTATGCCTTGATAACTTGGAGATAGCGGCAGAATGTAGTGGAGTTGTCAGGTCCCTTAGAGGGTTAGGCGGGAGTTGAACATTTGGTCGAAGGCAATCGGCTCGGCAGGGGTGCCGAGCCAAGCTGATCGCCCAATGGGGCGCCCTGTGGCGGGGTCACTTCTAGTACTTCTAGTCGGCGCCCTTCGGGCGAGCACCTTCTAGCCGAGCGTTCCTACTTATTTTGGTTGGGCCTTTTCGGGTCGGCGCTCTCTAGCCGAGCACCCTTCTGGTTGGTGCCCTTTGGTCGAGCGCCTCTTCTCGGTGCTCCCTCTGGTCGGCGCTTTCTAGCCGAGCACCCCTACTTGGTTATTTTGGTTGGGCGCCTCTTCTTGGCGCTCTCTCCGGTCGGCGCCCTTCGGTCGAGCGCCTTCCTGGTTGGCACTCTTTGACCGAGCATCTTTCTGGTCGGCGCTCTTTGGCCGAGCGCCTTTCCGGTCGGTGCTCTTCGGCCGAGCGCCTCCGCGGCGGCATGACTTGGGGTTTTTCCCCCAACAGTTGTGTTAATCATCAAAATAACACTATCATCCTCAATCTTTCCCTTTTTGATGATTACAAAATATTGAGTATGAGCAGATTGACACTTATCTTAAAATTAGAAAATTTGTTTTAGAAGAGCTCAAGTTGCTGAATTTCAGCTTTTCAAATTTGAAAGTGAAGTCTTCCCCTTTTTCATCCAAATATTGCCAATTTGAACTTTTGATTTTCTCCCCCTTTCTTTTATATTTGGTTAAGGATGAAACTTCAAAAATTTGAGATAAAGCAACAGTTTCAGATTATGTATCGAGGCATGAGAAGTATGTGCCAAATTCTAAAATTTTGATTAAAAATTTAGACTTTAAAATTTTCATTGTTACATATTGCTCCCCCTTAAGTGAATATTATCTCCTACTATAATTTTCAAACTTATTTATCAACTTATTGCAACTTCTTTCTTTCCTTACTTCTCCCCCTTTTTGTTATCATCAAACAAGTGTATGGCAACAGATAAGTAGAGGCAGTAAATAATAAACATTCAAGTTTCATTGATCAAAATGGAACATTGTAGTACATTAATGCCAAAAATACAGTGTTCTTCAATCAAAGTGCAAACTACATCAACAAAGCAAAATACATATGAGAGCTAGATAAATCCTAGGCACTAATCATAATGCTAACATCAGTCTGGGAGGTATCTAAGGGCTGTGATCTAGTCCTCATCCTTCTAGTATAAGTGGCGAGGGAAGGTCGAGCCTGATGGGACTGAGTCTGGCGTGGACCTCGCTGAGCTGGATGACTCTGTGCCGAAACCTCCGACTCAGCTGCTCGGGGCACAGATGGACCATGAGCCTCTCTCTCTCTCTGTAATAGATGCCTGGAGATCTCTTCCTCCACAGATATGTCATGCTGTCGGAAGACCAGAGTGAGTATCATACCATAGGGCAGAAAAACTCTCGATTTGCATATAGCCTCTCTCATCTGCCTGATCATCATAGCTGGGAGGTTCAGGGGAATGCCCTGAATAACGTGCTCCATAATGACCAAATCTCGCTCAGATATGTGATGAAATCTTCCACTCTTCGAAAATAAAATCCGACCTATGAAGTTGTGCAACAACCTCATCTCAGCTGATAGAGAGCTAGCTATCACAGTTTCGGAGTAATCAAAATCATCTCTCTCAAAGATCAACTGTTGATGAGAGCACAAAAGTGAAATCTTCATACCATCTTAATTAGTATTATAGCTAATCTTTATTAATAAAATTGATTAATTAATATTTTATCTGTGTTTGAGTGCAAGTAATTCAAGAGACCCAATAACGCTGGGTTTGAGCCCAATGCATGGCAGCCCGAGCTCAACAAATCCCTAGCATCTCATCTGAGCTTCACATCGTCCGTTATCCGCATGCAATCCATATCACTGTATCCAGATATTTCAGCTAGCACAAGTGCCCGCATCGTGGAGATCCCAGCTCATTCACGTTACCCCCGCATATTCCATGCCTGCATGGAAAACCCAGACGCAATCTTGTTCGCTCGTCCCATGCATCCACCTTCGAGATGCAACATTTCATCCGTGAAGCAACACCCCAACAGTTTTCTTCATCCCATCTACTGTGGCTCCCAACGAATAGAACACAAGTGAGGAGCTTCCCAGCGTCTTCCAAACAATACATGGCATCCAGACTTCATTCATCCCACGTCTTTGCTTCCTTTCAAGCGTTTTAGCCGCATCCCTAATCCAACTCCGAAGCCAACGCCCTTACATCCGCATCCAGTTGCAACCGTGATCTTCCAGCGCCCTTCCATCTTCCTAGCCACACCTTCAACACGCTGAAGGTGTCTATAAAAGGAACCAGGGAGAGGGATTGAGGATCCATCGGGTGGAGGCAGAAGGAGCATCCGGGAGGAAAAGGAGGAGGGAGGCCATTCGAGAGAGGAGAAGAAGCCACGAAGGAGAAGCCACGATTCATCATCCAACCGAGTTTGGGAGGGGAGAAGGCAGCCGGGTTCCATTCAACTCCAAGCTTTTAATCCAGTCGGGCAAGAGAGGAGAAGAGGCCATTTGAGAGAGGAGAAGGCAGCCGGGAGAGAAAACAGAGTGCCCTATTTTCTGAACCAAAGAAAGAAAAAAAAAGGGATTTATGCTTTATTTTATTTATTCTATGCTAATCCCTTTTATAAAAATGCTTGCATCTCATATGGATAGCTAAATCTCTTTTAGCTAAGGCTAGGAAAAAGCCTAGCATTTTCTTCATGTATTTCCTTTAATCATCAATGGTATTTTAATATTTTTGATTTGATTTATGGTGCAGTAGATTGATAGAAATTATTTCAAACTTATATATTTTCTTTGATTTGTTATTTCCCCCAGGTATAATAGATGCTTAAAAATTCCTGTAGTTTAAAATAGAATTACTGTAATGCTGCCCATAAAACTAAATCTATTTTATTATGATTGATAGATGATTTTAAGAAAAGCATGATTAAGTGCTAGGCTGAATCCTAATGCCTTAGTTATATTTTTTTTGTCAATCCGAATTTTATTTAGCCTTTAGTTTTTGTTCACTATCAAATTCCTGTGGATTCGATCTCGAACTCACCGAGAATATTACTTTGCTACACCCTATACTTGGGGTATTCTACATTTAATTTTCCTTTTAAAAAGAGCAAGATTAAAATCGTAGCAACTGTATAGCTCTTAACTTGCTTTTCGGTCTTTCTGGAGTTGCACCTTCGCAGGGAAGATGAAGCAACTCACTCAAACTTTCTTCCGAGACCCTAACCCTTACTCCTCGGACTTCAGACTCAAGCCCTCCTGGTCCAACTTTTAGGAAGGTGTAGAACTCATGAACCAAGCCCGGGTAGGTCACCAAATCTAGGTAGCAAAGATACTCTCATCCTTGCCTTCGGATCCAATCCTCCAAACTAAACCCTTCTTGATCCAAAAATTCGGAGTGGATCCTTCTCCCCGTGGTAACCGGTCTCCCCGCATATTTTGCAAGTTGAACTGAAGGGAAGGGAGGAGAAGGAGGCTCTACACGTGTCTCACCTTGTGGGGGCACTGTAGAAGAATCTTTAGCATATCTATCTACGAGAGTAGGCTGTGAAACTCTCCCGGATCTCTTAGCAACAACTCGCTTGGGTCCCATTTTCACCAAATGCTTCCTTAGGTCTTAATCCAACGGCTTGGGGAAGCAATCTTCTACTGTTTGGAGATGATTGGAATAGATTGGAGAGTGAAAAATAGGGTTTTAGGAAGAGGACAAGATGAAACAGTGCCCTAGAATAACTCATGGGTCCCCCTTTTAAAAGTGGAGTCCCGTCGTTGGGTCGACCCTAGTTTCTGCTAGGGTCGACTCAACGTGGGGTCGACCCCATTCTAGCTCGGGTCGGCCCCAGTTCAGCCCAAAAAAGATTTTTTTTTTTTTAATTCTTCCTTTCTTTCGATCCTTGCCAAACCTTTGTGGGACATTTATATGTGAGTATGAAATCTAGAGATGAATAATTTTACTCATGTTTCATGGGATTTTCAAAATAAGAGAGGAGTATCATGAGGCAACTTGTTCCTTCCATTTTCTCTCAATCAAAGGGATCACATATGCCTAATTCCCTCCTAAGCATGCAAAATCTATCTTCACTTAAAGGTTTTGTGAATATGTCAGCTAATTGTTTCCCAGTACATACATACTCAATACATATGTTTCCATTTTGCACATGATCTCTAATGAAATGATACCTTATTTCAATGTGCTTGGCTTTAGAGTGCTGAACCGGATTTTTGGTAAGGTTAATGGCACTAGTGTTATCACACTTTATAGGAATGTTGTCTAATTTAATTCCATAGTTCTCTCCTTGTTGCTTGAGCTATAGTACTTGAGCACAGCAACTTCCGGCAGCTATATACTCTGCCTCAACCGTTGATAATGCTACTGAATTCTGCTTTTTGCTAAACCATGATACTAAATTATTTTCTAAGAATTGACATGTTCCACTGGTGCTTTTCCTATCTAATTTGCATCCAGCAAAATCAGCATCAGAATATGCAAGCAAATCAGTACAGGAGTCTCTAGAGTACCATAATTCTATGGTTGTGGTTCCTCTCAAATATCTAAGGATTTTTTTGACAGCACTTAGATGTGATTCCTTAGGATTTGATTGGTATCTATCACATATTCCTACACTAAATACTATGTCTGGCCTACTGGCAGTTAGGTAAAGCAAAGATCCAATTAATCCACTATAGAGCTTCATATCTATACTTTTTTTTTTCATCTTTATCTAGTTTACTAGTGAGGTTCATAGAAGTGCCTATCCCCTTGTGATTTTCATTTCCAAACTTCTTTAGTATTTCCTTTGTGTACTTAGTTTGATGAATAAAGATGCCTTCCTTAGTTTGCTTGATTTGTAATACAAGAAAAAAATTTAGTTTTCCCATCATACTCATCTCGAATTCTCCTTGCATTAATTTAGCAAACTCTTTGCAAAGATTATCATTAGTGGCACCAAAGATTATGTCATCTACATATATTTGTACTACTAGCAAATTTTTGTCTTTTCTTTTGAGAAAGAGTGTTTTACCTATATTTTCTCTACTGAAATCATTATTTAGCAGAAATTTGCTTAATCGATCATACCAAGCCCTAGGTGCTTGTTTTAATCCATATAATGCCTTATGCAATCTAAACACATAATTTGGCAATTCATGATTCTCAAAACCAGGAGGTTGCTCTACATATACTTCTTCCTCTATATAACCATTTAAGAAGGCACTTTTTATATCCATTTGATACAATTTGAAATTCATAAAGCATGCAAAAGCCAAAAGTAATCTAATAGCTTCTAATCTGGCTACGGGAGCAAATGTTTCCTCAAAATCTATCCCTTCTTTTTGATTGTATCCCTTAGCTACAAGTCTAGCTTTATTTCTTATAACTACCCCATTTTCATCTAATTTATTTCTAAAGACCCATTTTGTTCCAATTACAGAATTATGCTTTGGTCTCTCAGTTAATGTCCATACATTGCTTCTTTTGAATTAATTTAATTCTTCTTGCATAGCATTTATCCAATTTACGTCTTTTTCAGCTTCTTCATAATTCTTAGGTTCTATTTGTGAAACAAAAGCAAGATAATTATTTATATTTCTAAGAGAGGATCGAGTTCTTACCCCTTGAGATGGATCACCAATGATTAAGTCTTTAGGATGCCCATGTGCGTACCTCCATCCCTTTGGCAGATCTTGAGAGTGTGATGGTACATGATCATCTTCTTTATCTTGATTTGGTACATCATTAAGATTCAATTTTTCGAACTCAAGAATTCCTGCATCATCATCAGAAGTATTTTCTCTCCTAGGAGACTAGCTATCAGATTCATCAAAAATGATACGAATTGACTCTTGAACTACAAGTGTTCTTTTGTTGAATACTCTGTATGCCCTGCTAGATATAGAGTATCCTAAAAAGATACCTTCATCTGACTTGGCATCAAATTTACTTAGATCCTCCTTGCCATTGTTTAAAATGAAACATCTACATCCAAATACTCTAAGATATTTAGCTGTTGGCTTCCTATTCTTCCAAAGTTCATAAGGAGTTTTCTTGGTTACAGGTCTTATTAAAACACGATTTAAAATATGTCAAGTAGTACTTACAGCTTCAGCCCAAAAGTACTTTGAAAGATTTGACTCACACAACATCGTGCGTGCCATCTCTGCCAAGGTTCTATTTTTTCTTTCAACAACCCGAGGCGTTCTAGGTGCTGAAAATTGATGGAAGATACCATTTTCATTACAAAATTCTTCAAAGTGTTGATTTTCAAATTCAGTTCCATGATCACTTCGAATTGCAATTAAGGTGAGCTTCTTTTCAGTTATGATATTTTTATAATATTTCAAGAATGCTGAAATCCTTCACTCTTATGTGCAAGAAATAAAACCTATGTGTATCTTGAGAAATCATCTACTATGACTAGTCCATACTTTTTTTCTCCTAAACTTGCAGTCCTAGTAGGCCCAAATAGATCTATGTGTATGAATTCAAAGGGCCTAGTGGTTGATACTATATTCTTTGATTTTAAAGATGATTTTGTTTGCTTTCTCAATGAGCATGGTCCATAGATTTTGTCTTTTTCAAAAATTAATTTCGGCACATCTTTTATCAGATCCTTCTTGACTAGTTTTTATATTAAGTCCATACTAGCATGTCCTAGTCTACGGTGCCAAAGCCAACTTGTTTCACTTTTCCTTTCTTCATTAGTAATTAAGCATAATCCATTTTTCTTGCCTAAATCATGAAGATCTACCATATAAATATTTTCATGCCTATGTCCCATAAGTATAATGCTATTATCTTTTGGATTTGTAATTATGCGTACTGAAGCTTCAAATGTGACTTTAAGACCTTTATCACAAAATTGACTTATGCTAAGCAAGTTATGTTTCAGACCATCAACTAATAAAATATTTTCTATAAATGTGGATGGAGTAATATAGATTTTACCCTTTCTAATGATAAGTCCTTTTTCATTGTCTCCATAGGTTACCACTCCACCCTCCTTAGATTCCAAAGTGACAAATTGTTCTATGTCACCTGTCATGTGTCTTGAACAGCCGCTATCTAGATACCATCGTTTATCCCTCTTATTAGCTGTAAGACACTCCTGCAATTAAAGTCAAGAATGTGCTTTAGGTACCCAAACCATGTTGGATCCTTTAAGGTTAGTACTTGATGTTTCTTTTGGAATCCAAATTTTCTTGGACTTTAGCTTACTTTTATCACTCAATTTGTTATAACTAGGCTTTCTAAGATTGCATTCATATGCTTTGTGTCCTACTTTATTGCACCAATGACAAGTTATATTTTCAGTTTTGGCTTTCACAAATATGTTCTTTAAGTATTTTTGCTTCCTATTTGTTTTATATCCCAAACCAGCCTTATCATATACAACTTTTTGACTATCAAGAATCATATTTAATTTAGTTGAACTAAGTGTAAACTTGTCCACTAAGGATTTGTATTTTTCTGCATCTTCTTTTAGCTTGATATTTTCAGCAATTAGATTCTTGGTATCATTTGTGAACCTCCTACTTAATATTTCATAGTTATTAGATAGTTTCAGTTTATCTTTGATAAGAGATTGATTTTCATCTTTTAGAACTTTATTTTTATGAATTAGCTTCTTGTGTTCTTCCATCAGTTCTAAAAATGCATCATGTAATTCTTCAACCGAAAAATCACATTCAAGTTCAGAATCTACCTCATCGTCATTGGCCATGTAGCAGATTTGAGCCTGAGGATGATAGTATTATTTTGATGATTAACAAGCAATTATCTAGAGTATGTTATAAGTTAAATCGATACTACATTCTTAAGTCTGTTACTCTCAGTATATTTGTTTAAATTGATATAGATACATTTCATTGTTTATTTGAATGAATCTAATCTTGAGATGCAGCAAAGTGTGGATTGAGTCGACCCAAAGGATGATTGGGTCGACCCCGGCACATCAAGAAAGCATTTGGCACACTTCTGCAAAAATGGCACAAATGAACAGTGAGTTGGGTCGACCCAAGGAAAGCATGAGTCGACCCAAACATCAAGATCCTCAAACAGAAGACAGAAAATGGTTCTCTGGATTTACTGAGAGGGTCGACCCAAGATATAGTTGAGTCGACCCAAGCTTGAGTCGACCCAAACCCTAAGAGGGTCGACCCAAAGGCAAGACAGAACAGAAGACAGAAAAGGTTCTCTGGAAACCCTGTTAGGGTCGACCCAAGAAGAAGTTGAGTCGACCCAACTGAACCTTGAGTCGACCCAAAGAAAGGTTGGGTCGACCCAAGTGAAGGAAGGCTGAATTTCAAGTTTCTGTGGATTCTGAGAGGGTCGACCCAAGGAATGTTTGAGTCGACCCAAGTGAAAGTTGGGTCGACCCAAGGACAGGTTGAGCCGACCCAAGCACGGGCAGAAGCATAACGGCTAGTTGTGCAGAAGTGCTTTTTGGACTCCCAACGGCTATAAACGGCTAGTTTCTTCAATCCAACGGTTAGGAAGGACTATTTGAAGGTTGGAGAAGTATTTAAGAGGGAGTATTCATCAGAGGAAGTAAGCTTTGGAAAATACATCAAGTGCATTCAAGAGAGAACCCTAGCAAGGCAAGCTTCATCCAAGTGCTTCATTCAAGAATCAAAAGAAAGTGGTTGAGCAGATTCAAAGAGTCATCAAGAGCTCCATCCACCCTTGAAGAGTGAAGCATCCTTGACAAAGAAGAGAGAAGTCACATCAAGCGATAACTATTCTCTAAACTCTTCTTTGTAGATTATATTGTTATATTTGCTCATCTAGGAGTTTAAATCTTCTTCCTTTGTTTATTAAACTACTTGTAAAGGTTGGTTGGTTAGCCCGCAAAACCAACGGAATAGGTTGATTGGTGAACCCGAAAAACCAATTGTAAAGGTTCGTTGGTGAGCCCGTAAAACCAACATAGATTGTTGGTAATCCCGTAAAACCAACGTAGGTTGTTGGTCAACCCGTAAAACCAACGTAGGTTGTTGGTGAACCCATAAAACCAATTGTATAGGTTCGTTGGTGAGCCCGTAAAACCAACATAGGTTTTTGGTGAACCCGGAAAACCAAAGTGTAAAGGTTTTTTGGATTGTGAGCCCGAAAAACAATCCAACTGTAATCCGCGGGATTATAGTGAATTTCCAAGGGTCGCTTGAGGAGTGGACGTAGGTGCTAAGGAGAGCACCGAACCACTATACTTCTTATTGTTTGTATTGTGATTTGTTTAAGTTCACTAACTCATCATTTAACATAAGTAAGATAGTTAAAATTAAAAGAAACCAATTCACCCCCCACCCCACTCTTGGCTTGTCACCTTGGGCAACAAGTGGTATCAGAGCAAGGTGCTCCAATAGTACTCATTGATCTCACAATCAAGAGTTAAAGATCATGACAACCCAAGTGGGATGTTCTATGAGTGAGGGGCAATCCACAAATAAACCACCTCTATTTAATGGCACAAACTACACATACTGGAAAGCTAGGATGAGGATATTCATTCAAGCTTTAGACTATGAATTATGGTACATTGTTACTAGAGGCTCTCACTCACTCTCTCACACTATTAATGAAAAAGACTTAGCACAATTGAATGCTAATGCTATGAACATACTATATTGTGCTATCCATGAAACTGAATTTAATAAAATCTCTGCATGCTTATCTGCTAAGAAAATCTGGGATACTTTAGAAAATATTTATGACAAAATTCAGATTAGCTCACATGTGCTTCAATTACACACTAACAGTGAGCCTGCAGAAAAAGATGTTGAATCTCCCAATCCGGAAGAAAGAACAACAAATGAAGAATTCGGTGATGAAAACAAGGACCCATATCCAAACACCAAAAAATTCAAAAGCTTCCTAAAGACAAAGAAGAAGAGGAAGCAAGAAGAAAGGAAGAAAGAGATAGAAAGCAAGAAAGCCTTGACCAAGGAAGAGTCAAGCAAGAAAATGAAAGTGAGGAGCAACAATAATGATACTAGCTCCAAAGAACTACAAGAGGTAACTAACTTATGCCTTATGGCACAAGAAGATAAGGTAAAATCTGAATCTGATTTCACACCAATGAATTTCAGGAAGAATTCTCTTATGATGAACTATTAAATGCTTTTCATGATTTGTATGGTGAATGTAGAAAATTAGCTACGAAAAATAAAAATCTTAAAAAGCTAAATCTGGAAATGTCAGAAGAAAGAAATTCTTCCGCTGAAATGAAAGACAAATTAAATTCTGAGAATGAACGCTTAAGATTAAATTCGAAAGAATTGATTTAGAAAAATCAGAATTTAATTAAAGAAAATCAAAACTTAAGTGAAGAAGTTAACCAATTGAAATCTTTTATTAACAAATTTATTGTAAGTATCCTATAACTAAAAAGACGCTAACATAACAGGGGCAGGAGACATATCTTTAAGTCGGTCGAAGAAGGCAACAAGTGGAAGCAACCGATGCTTTGGTCATTCAGTTGACTCCTCTGTGAGTTCTAGCTTGGGCTTTTGCACCAGCTCTAGCTCTGGGCTCTAGTTTGAAAAGCTCTTGCTTGGGCGAACAGCCCTAATCTTTTTTGATGACATAAGTTCTACTTGTAATAAGAATTAGAAGATTTGACCGTCTGATGATGGAAGAAGATTCGTTCGCCTACCCATTTCTTGGTTAAGCAAGAGATAACTCATAATTTGATAAGCACTCGCAGAAGCATCTTGTGTCACTGGAACCTTATGATAATTACTAACTATATCCTTAGACAGGATCTTGGCTAGGAACTTTCGACTCCTCTGGAAACTATGGAAGTTCCTTGCCTTAGTCAGATATTCGTCGCGCATTGCGGAATCCCGAACTGCCTACTCTATTACGAAAGAAAGTGCCACACTCTATTCTCTAGCAGCCCTTTATGGAAGAGCTGAGTCAATAGCACCGGAGCCAAGGGATGCAGATGAAACTTCTTTGCTCTGATTCTATTCTTGATAACCTGAAACCAGGAAAGAGCCAAGGACCGGTCAGAAAGATTAAAAACGATGTTTGAAAGCCTACATGCTGTTTTTGATAAATCAAGACTTGGCTGGATTCCTTTGCTCAATAATAAACCCCTAAAGAAAAAGGTTATCAATTCGCCAAGCAAATCATCAAATAAGATAACTTATTTCAAACATAAAAAGATTGGGCATAAAAACTTTACCTATGGTTCTAATACGAATAAATCAAATGATAAAGTTATTACGATTAAACAGATTTGGATTCCAAAAGGAACCATATGCACTAACCCTCAAGGACCCAAGCAAGCTTGGGTACCCAAAATGAAAATATGAGGGTGTAGATGTAGGTGTGCCAAGCTACCCATGGAATAAATGAAATTTTCATACAAATGGGTGCGTTGACACATAATTAAAGATAAGTCTCAATTTATTCATTAAATCTAGTATAAGGTTTAACATTCTACTTCATGTATTGAAATTATCTTTTTATGAAATTACGTACTCTCTGCATCAAAGTTTTTAAATGCCTCATATGTTAAATCTTATCTCAACGATTTTAGCATGAAACTTTCTAGTGCTTGCAACATGATAAGAAAACAATGAATGGATATATATATATATAACCTTCTTCTTCAAGTTTACAAAATCTAAATTCCCTCTCTAGTATAAACACTTGATGCTGATTTCATACCTTCATGTTAAAACTTTATTGAGCATAATACTTATGAAATCTTATTTCATTATTTGTGAAGGTATGAGTATAATTTATCATTATATCACTCATTCCTTATGTGATTATTTGAAATATATTATGATTTACTCTATAAGTCGCATGTATGCATCATATGTTTCAATCATAAATGATTAATGTGTCGTGATCATAATGGAAATTCTACTAAAAAGTTTTATAACAATGGATTGTTTTTTCTTTATAAGTAATTCTTAAGACTATTCTAAAAATCTAAGATTAATAAATCTGATCTTTAAAGTGTTTCATTTAGTATAATCATTGTATCCTTGATTGAATGATTAATATCCTTACATAAAATTATCTCAAATTCTACTGATTAATGTTAACACGTCATGTTTAATCTGAGCATAAAAATATTCTAAAAGTATGAATATTAATTCCTTTGAACCATCTCCCATAAGTCAAATGTAAAATCTTAATTAATCTAAAAGAAAATTGCCTATCTCTCTGAAACAAGATTATTTGTATTGAAAGCTGAATCATAACCAAAATTTTGATAGAAACAACTATTTAAGATAATTTGATTAAAACTTAACTGGTATATCTTATTGATAATTATCTTAAGCAAATAGAATCTAAGCTAAATTGCTTCTGAAAATAAGAAATTGGTTTGACTTTGATAAATCTTCCTATTGCCTCACATGGGTGTCCTTGAACCATATTATTTAATAAAATTATCTCTTTAGTTCAAGTGACTTGTGCTTGCTTATATTTAGGCAATCTCTTGAGTAGAGTGACTCAAATTCAATCATTGTCATATCTTATGTCAAGTCATATAGTTATGAAATATGTTGTATGAATATTCTTGTATCTTGGACAACCTAATGACTTGCCTTCAAGAAAGGAAAAAGATTCTACTAATGATGCAGGATCTATAAGCAAGAAATGAGAGATTTCAACTTGAAGGACACCTCCACGTAAGGTACAATAAACATTCATATGCAAACAAAAGAGAGAACTTTCTTCAGCCAAAAGTTTATACATGAGAAGTCTATTAAGTATTTGACTTAAAGAATGCAGAATGAATCGGTAATTTCATATATCTCTCTTATAAATCAGTTGAGCAAAGTCATATTGTGGCATGATTAAAGTCCTTAATTACTAATTTCTTGATATCATGTCTACATATATTTTGACTAACTTATGCTTTTGAAATTTGTTTCATGGTTTGCCTAAATTGAAATATACTCTTGCGTGTATAATGCATAACCATGAAATACACAAGTGTATGCCTCAAATCTCTAATTCAGAATAACTTGTGATAAGCTATGAATTATTGGGCATAATGAAATACTGTTTACATGATATATATTTATATGCAGCATATTAGATTATTTTTTTTTAATTATTCTGCTCTTTCATGTAATTACTTGAAAATAACAAAAAGAGAGAGATATAAAGAAAAAGAAAATGAACATTGTTCGGAAGAAGTAAAAGCTAAGTAAATACTTTAATCTTAAGAAAAAGCAGAGCAAGCATAATATATTCAGCATATTTGTGAGACTTGTGTGAGCATTCTTTTGGAAGGGATAAAATTCATAATTTATTATATTTAAATAGGGAGAGTTTGGAGTGAATATCTTGTTGTTAAAGAAAACGGTTTAACCTTTCTATTTTGCTCATCATAGGGATGGTGCCAATGGGGAGGCTAGTGGTAGTACCCGGCACTATTTGATCCAACTATTCGGTGTAGGGTATATTAGGGACAGCACAAGAGGAAGGCTAGTGGTAGTACCTCGTGCCCCTTCCAACTCCACCGGATAGGGAGCAAATAGAGTATAGAGCATAGAAAAGTAAAACCAAAAGAAATGAAGATTAGAATATTCACTGAGTGGTCAAAGGAAGAAATTCAAAAATGAGGAAATGAAAGACAAAGTAAATGAAAGTATATAAGAAGAATCAAGTCAAATTTTTTAATCACTTGAAAACACACTTTAAGGATGAAATCAGTACAAGATTATATTTAAATAGGGGGAGTTTATTTGAAAAGAATTGATTTTGATCCTTGACATGCTTGTTCTTAATATTTTAATGCATAACATATTTTGCATGTCACATGATGTTTTGAATTATATGTTTTCAATATTCAAATAACAAAGATCTTTCCTAAATATAACTTGTAATGCTTCATGCCTATAAAATTTGATTGAAACATGTTATTACCAACAACAACATCATTTTGTTTTAATGAATATATTTTGAAAAATAAAAGAAAAGAATAATTTGAATTTGCAAATTAGGCAAAATGAATTGATTCCGATTTATCTTTTATCTTGCCTAACATTAGTACATAATGTCCTCCAATTTGTACCAAAATTCAATATGAATTACAAAGATTCTGGATGTGCTCTAATGTTCTTGAAATATGTGTTTTCAATCTTAATAATTTAAGATAAGCTACAATGTAGAAGATGCATATCTCAAATTATAATCCTGAAAGCCTCCTTGAAAATTTTTATGAAATTCAGAATCTGATTTTGTATAAAAGCTTAAACTTAATTTAAAAATGCTTCTATCATTGCATTTTTGTAACTTTCATTATATGCTTCAATGATTGCATCATTTTGGAAAATAACTCAATATGATTTCTAGATAAAAACTACGGTTTAAGAAAAATAGAATTACTTTTGATGCCTTGATTGTTTGCTCCGATACGCATCTGAAACATATCATTTTCTATCTTATAAGTTTATTAAAATTAGTCTAAATGATGCGTTTTTCAATGATCTTGATTGCAAACAAATGGTTCTAAACATATGATGTTATTTTGATATTAAAAAGATTTATTGTGCTTCATGTATACATTGCTGAGAAACTATGACTAAGAAATTGAAATTTATAAATATACACCTTGAATGTTTTATATTTGATTCATGATCATTCTTGTTAATTTCTGAATTTAACTGTTTTACTTACAAAGCATGAATTGATATCAAGAGCCTTGCATACAAGAAAGAGACATGACTTAAAGCTAAATCATTAAAGATTACTCTATGTAAATTTGGCAAAGGACTTTTAGCATGCTTTTAATGTCAAATTGGTTTCAAACTGATATCAATTTAAGCATATTTTGGTATTAGACTTTGTGCTTCATTGAATATCTTTTGAAAGTTGGATTTTCATGTGTACTTAATTGGTAAATCACTTGTTTTGAAAACTAAGTGAAAAGAATTCCATTTGTCTTAGTTTCGAAAATTTATCTTGGAATCTACTTATGAGTTCTTATTGGCTTGCACTTTAGTGTTTCAATCCTGAGCCAATTCATTTTAATTGATTTTGATGCTATTATCTTTAAAGGAGTAAAAGAAAGTCTTTAAGAGAGCTATAAAAGAACTTTCAAAGCCTTGAATTTTATGTATCCTACACTGCATAAATTCATGTTTTGGTATCTATGCCCCAATACTTTTATATCATGAAAGAACTTTGAAGTCATTAAGAATTAAGGATTCAACATAATCTTATGTTTTTCGAGTATATAAGGTTTGATCTTTATTTGCTCTTATACTATACTCTGAAAATTAATTAGATTGCTCTCATCTTGCTATATACTTAATATATATATATATAAAGGTGTTGAATTTTCATTCGTGCCTTCTTTGAATATTATTCTTGATACTTCTTGAAATAACTTGAAAAAGATTCCATCTACACTTGATTTGAAAAATATCTTTGGAATCTACAGTTAGAGATCTCTTTTGGCTTACATCCTAAATATCTCATTCCTAAAGCCAAACACATAGAAATAAGATATCATTTTATTAGGGATCATGTGCAAAATAGAAACATATGTATTGAGCATATATGCACTGAAAAACAATTAGCCGACATATTCATAAAACCCTTGAGTGAAGATAGATTCTGCACGCTAAGGAGGGAATTAGGCATATGTGATCCTTTTTATTGAAGAGATATAAAAGGGAGCAAGCAGTCTCATGATACATTCCTCCCATTTCTAAAAACCTATGAAACATGAGTCAAACTTGTAATCTATAGATTCCTTACTCATGTATCATTGTCCCAGAAAGAATTTGTAAGGATTGGAAGCAAGAAAAATTTTTAGAAGCAAAAAGGAAGAGAAAGGAAAAATTTCTGAACTTGAGTCGACCCAACCCAGAATAGGGTCGACCCAACATTGAGTCGACCCAAGAAAATTCTTGAGTCGACCCAACGTCGGGACCCCACTGTTAAAAGGGGGACCCGTGAGCTTCTAGGGCACTGTTTACCCTTTGTCCTCTTCCGAAAACCCTATTTTCCACTCTCAAATCTTCTCCAATCATCTCCAAACAGTAGATTACTTCAATATCTTGGAGAAATGGGACCCAAGAGAGCCGTAGCCAAGCGATCCGGGAGAGTCTCACGATCTTGTTTAGAGCCTAGGATATGTATCTAGTTCTCATGTGTATTTTGCTTTTATCATGTATCTTTAAACTTTGATTGAGGAACATTGTATTTGTTTTCATTTTGGGCATGACTGTATTAAAATGTTCCTATTTTGATTAATGAAGTTTGAAGTTTGCTATTTATTGCATCTTTCCCATGTATCTTTTTGATGATAACAAAAAGGGGGAGAAGTAAAGTAAGAGTATTTATTTTAGGAGAAGTAAAGATCTTAGGGGAGAGAAGTAAAGATTTTGTAGATTAGATAAAGTAACAAAAAGGGGAGAAGTAAAGATATCTTTAGAGTAAGTAAAGAAAGATTGATAAGAGTAAAAGTAAAGAAAGAGGAATAGTAGAGAAAGGAGAAGTAAAGAAAGGAGAAGTAAAGAAAGTAAAGAAAGGAGAAGTAAAGAAAGTTAAAGAAAGGAGAAGTAAAGAAAGAAAGAGAAATAACTTGTAAAACAAATTGAAAATCATATAAGAAAGCATATACATCTAAGGGGGAGCAATTTGCAACAATGAAAATGATCAAGTCAAAAATTTATATCAAATTTCAGAATTTGGCACGCACCTCTAGCACCCCGATACATAACCTGAAACTCATATTTTATCTCAAATTTTTGGAGTTTCATCTTTAATGAATTATAAATGAAAGGGGGAGTAATTCAAAAAGTCAAATTGGCAACATTTGAATGATATAGGGGGAGCCTTCACTCTTATATATGAAAAGCTGAAATTCAGCAAGTTAAGCCCTTTCAAAAACTGATTTTAAAGACAAGTATCAATAGGCTCATACTCTTTATTTTGTAATCATCAAAAAGGGGGAGATTGAGGATGATAGTGTTATTTTGATGATTAACAAGTAATTATCTAGAGTATGTTATAAGTTAAATCGATACTACATTCTTAAGTCTGTTACTCTCAGTATATTTGTTTAAATTGATATAGATACATTTCATTGTTTATTTGAATGAATCTAACCTTGAGATGCAGCAAAGTGTGGATTGAGTCGACCCAAAGGATGATTGGGTCGACCCCGGCACATCAAAAAAGCATTTGGCACACTTCTGCAAAAATGGCACAAATGAACAGTGAGTTGGGTCGACCCAAGGAAAGCATGAGTCAACCCAAACATCAAGATTCTCAAACAGAAGACAGAAAATGGTTCTCTGGATTTACTGAGAGGGTCGACCCAAGATATAGTTGAGTCGACCCAAGCTTGAGTCGACCCAAACCCTGAGAGGGTCGACCCAAAGGCAAGACAGAACAGAAGACAGAAAAGGTTCTCTGGAAACCCTGTTAGGGTCGACCCAAGAAGAAGTTGAGTCGACCCAACTGAACCTTGAGTCGACCCAAAGAAAGGTTGGGTCGACCCAAGTGAAGGAAGGCTGAATTTCAAGTTTCTGTGGATTCTGAGAGGGTCGACCCAAGGAATGTTTGAGTCGACCCAAGTGAAAGTTGGGTCGACCCAAGGACAGGTTGAGCCGACCCAAGCACGGGCAGAAGCATAACGGCTAGTTGTGCAGAAGTGCTTTTTGGACTCCCAACAGCTATAAACGGCTAGTTTCTTCAATCCAACGGTCAGGAAGGACTATTTGGAGGTTGGAGAAGTATTTAAGAGGGAGTATTCATCAGAGGAAGTAAGCTTTGGAAAATACATCAAGTGCATTCAAGAGAGAACCCTAGCAAGGCAAGCTTCATCCAAGTGCTTCATTCAAGAATCAAAAGAAAGTGGTTGAGCAGATTCAAAGAGTCATCAAGAGCTCCATCCACCCTTGAAGAGTGAAGCATCCTTGACAAAGAAGAGAGAAGTCACATCAAGCGATAACTATTCTCTAAACTCTTCTTTGTAGATTATATTATTATATTTGCTCATCTAGGAGTTTAAATCTTCTTCCTTTGTTTATTAAACTACTTGTAAAGGTTGGTTGGTTAGCCCGCAAAACCAACGGAATAGGTTGATTGGTGAACCCGAAAAACCAATTGCAAAGGTTCGTTGGTGAGCCCGTAAAACCAACATAGGTTGTTGGTAATCCCGTAAAACCAACGTAGATTGTTGGTCAACCCGTAAAACCAACGTAGGTTGTTGGTGAACCCATAAAACCAATTGTATAGGTTCGTTGGTGAGCCCGTAAAACCAACATAGGTTTTTGGTGAACCCGGAAAACCAAAGTGTAAAGGTTTTTTGGATTGTGAGCCCGGAAAACAATCCAACTGTAATCCGCGGGATTATAGTGAATTCCCAAGGGGTCGCTTGGGGAGTGGACGTAGGTGCTAAGGAGAGCACCGAACCACTATACTTCTTGTTGTTTGTATTGTGATTTGTTTAAGTTCACTAACTCATCATTTAACACAAGTAAGATAGTTAAAATTAAAAGAAACCAATTCACCCCCCCCCCCCCCTCTTGGCTTGTCACCTTGGGCAACAGAGCCGTCTCTTGTTGATCTTCCTCTTCCAAACTTGACTCTTCGCTTTCACTCCATTCAGTCATGAGGTTCCTCTTTTTAAGTTTTCTTGCCATCCATTTCAATTCCGGGCAATCTATCTTGAAGTGCCCGGGCTTGTTACACTCATAGCATATTGGCACTTCTTTTTCCTTTTCTTTTTCTTTTTTCTTTTTCCGGCTTGAGCTACCTCTTATGAAAGATTTTCTTTTATGGAATTTCTTTTTACCTTTCATAAATTTTTTGAATTTTCTTGCAAGCATTGTCATTCCTTCTTCATCATATTCCTTCTCATCATCGGACTCCTCTGATGCAGTTTCCTGCTTTGGAGCTATGGATTTCAAGGCAATGGTCTTCCTTTTCTTAACCTCCTCTTCTGAGTTTTGTTTTATAGTCAGCTCATAGGTCATGAGTGATCCTAGAAGTTCTTCCAATTGCAGTGTATTGAGATCCTTTGCTTCTTGTATTGCAGTTACTTTGGCCTCCCAAACTCTTGGTAGAGACCTGAGAATTTTTTCCACTAGTTCAGAGTTAGCATAAGACTTTCCCAAACTCTTTAGTCCATTTATGATTTCAGTGAATCGAGGGAACATTCAGTTATGAACTCAGTGGATTCCATTTTAAACAATTTATACTTATGTACTAATATATTTATTTTTGACTCTTTGACTTGATTAGTTCCTTCATGTTTGACCTCTAGTTTATCCCAAATTTTTTTAGCGGAGAGGCATGTGGATATTCTATTAAATTCACTTATATCTATTGAGCAGTATAGTACATTAATTGCTTTAGCATTTAATTGTGCAAGTCTTCTATCACTCTCATTCCAATCCATTTCATGCTTAGGAATGATTGTGCCCTGTATACTAACTGTGGATGTGTGTGGCCCCCTAGTTACGATGTTCCACATGTCATAGTCTAGTACTTGAATGAATATCCTCATCCTAGCTTTCCATTCAGTATAATTAGTGCCATTAAACAAGGGTTGTCTATTTGTGGATTGTCCCTCGCTAATAGAACATCCTACTTGGTTGTCATGATCTTTGACTCTTGATCGTAAGATCAACGAATACTATGAGAGCACCTTGCTTTGATACCACTTGTTGCCCAAGGTGACAAGCCAAGAGGGGGGGTGAATTGGTTTTTGTTAATTTTCGATTTCTTAATTATGTTAATTGATGAGTAAGTGATTTAGAACAATACACAATACAAAAAATAAGAAGTATAGTGGTTCGGTGCTCTCCTATGCACCTACGTCCACTCCCCAAGTGACCCCTTGGAAATTCACTATAATCTCGCGGATTATAGTTGGATTGTTTTTCGGGCTTATAATCCAAAAACCTTTACACTTGGTTTTCTGGGATCACCAAAAATCTATGTTGGTTTTCCGGGCTCACCAACAAACCTTCACCGTTGGTTTTACGGGTCACCAACAAACCTACACCGTTGGTTTTAAGGGCTCACCAACAAATCTTGTAAGATTTTAAGAAGAAGAAGAAGGTTGAAACTCCTAGATGAGCAGATATAACAAATATAAGCTACAAAGAAGAGTTAGAATATGATAGTCAACTTTAAAGACCATGCAATAGCACGTATCTGGTAGGATAGTAATTACGGGTATCGATCCACAGAGATTGGGGTACAGTTGTTTTCTTAAAAATAAAAAAAATATTTAAAAGGAAGAGTTTGTGAAGAAAATTAAACTAAGAAATTTAATTAAAAATGCAATTAAAATGTTATCAATTTGAGGAGATCTAGGGCAAGGAATTCACCACTAACATCGAAACAAGGATTATTTATATTTTAATCTATTCTTGGATTAACATGCAAATTGGCTACAAGCCTAATAAGCATTTAAATAGAAATTCACAAAAGTAATTTAAGCATAGTCCATCTTCAGTTGGCATGAAATGTCTACCCTAATCTAAGGTGGCAGCACATCGCATCTTTCCTAAGCATGGACTATCTTATATTTACTTAGTGATCATGAAGAACAGTTGTATACACTTCATATTTAAAATCACAGAAATTAAACATGAAATAAAAGAAGATATTCATTAAAAACAATAAGTTCATACAACTCCAAGAATATAAAATAAAATATAAAATCCGTGTCCCTTTGTTAGGGCTGCATCCGGCCCTAGAGAAGAGCTTAGGCTTCCATGCAGTGGTGGACGGCAGTAGCAGCACAGCAGCGGGCTCCCATCATGGCTACCTCCATCTCTTCGACATCTCCTTCCAGTGTAGCTTTTACTGAAAACGGCTCCCTCTCAGCTCTTCTGGGAAATCATTCCCAGAATAACCAAAAATAATCTCTCTCTTGACTTCATGGGATTCGGCTCACTCCAAGCTTGATGGGGGAAGAAGAATGGAACGGAAGAGAAGAATGAATCCCAGAGAAGAGAACTCCTTTCCTTTTATAGCTTTCCTATCCTCTGTTAGCATCCGGAGGATAAGCTTCCCCAGTGAAAAGATGAGGATGGAGGAACGGCTTCTGTTCCACGGCAGCGGGCGACGCGTAGAAGATTTGATTCGAGCGTTAGGAAGAGGCAGATGGTTGGGAAGCTTGATCCGCGGACTGTTGCAGTTCTGATCCGTTGAAGCAAGGGATAAGGGTGGTAGGTGGGTAGCTGGGAGCGGAAGAACTGAGCTAAGGAAACACAAGATTTGAATGAAGAAGGGGATCATAACGGGATGAAGACTTGGTTTGGAAGGATAGTGCCGTGGATGCTGATCTTACGAACAGAGGGGATGCTGTTAATCCATGGAATTTGGGATGAAGCTGATCCGGAGGAGATGTTTGGACTGCAAAAGACGTGGAGGATCTTAGCTCTGTTCCGAAACAGAGCCCTGTTTGTTGGACCCGGAAGGAACGGGATGATGTGGAAGATGAACACGGAATGGAGGGGAAGTTTAGATACTAATCTAGACTTGTTTCTAGATGGCTTGGGAACAGATGAGTCTTGATTCAATGGGAACAGGGGATTCGGAAGATGCTGCTGTTGGCTTGGTTCGGGAGGAGATGTTGGCATGCATCGCTGATGGTTGATCCGTGGGATAAGAAGGATCTCGGAACAGGGGAAGACGTTGTTGAAGCTTAGAATCGGTGGATACGGTTGATAACAGGGAGATGTGAATCTAGTTGGGATTGGTCGGTTTGGGATGCAGGGGCTTCGCCTGAGAGGAATCCGGAAGAATGAAGCTTGGGAACGGAAAAAAAGAACTCTTCCATGATGCTCGGCATAGTTGGAAAACAGGGGATGAAGCTGGGAGTCATCTGTGGAAGGAGGAAAAGCTAGAGATAGAGCTAATCTAAATGCTATCCACGGAATTCTCGGACGCGGAGGAGATCTGGGATGTTGGGTGATGCTTTGAAAGGAGCCGGGAAAGATGTGGATTGGCTCACGGAATGCTGGACAAGCGTGGGCGAGCTGCTGGTATTCATCCCGTGAATAATGGAAGAAAGCCATCGGAAGGATGCTTGATTTGATTTGCTAGGATTGGAGTTCATCCGGAAGAAAATCTCTGTTCTGCTTGATGAGAGCTGATGCCGTTTGGGAGTGATCCGGAAGAGGCCAACGCGAACAGAAGGAGAGAAGATCACGGAGAGGATGTGGGCTGCGGAGGCCATGCACGCGTGAGCTTCGTCCGTGGGGCGGGATTTGAGACTTCACATGGGATCAACCACGGATGCTGGAGAATGGGAAGACATTGGAAATGATATTGTTTTGCTGGGAAGGATGACGTGGAACAGGGGCTGAGCTTGTTTGAAGATTTTAATGTGGTTTGGCTGGGAAGATGGAATTAATCCTATTTGGCTGGGAACATGGTTGGAGTGTGGGCTTGTTTTGTTCTTTGGACATGGGAGTGAAAGATTTAAGGAGGAAGAGAATCACGGAGAAGCAGGGAATTCGGTCCATATTTGGTTTTAAATGTATGTCGTGAATGCAGGAAAGCTGGGATGAATGGCTGAATCAAAATCTGAGAGGATCTAATTTGCAGGGTGCGTGCGATTTGGATTCAGAAATTAATGAATTTGACTTGACCTGCATACATTAGATAAAAATAATCAAACTTGAATTATTTCTAATTAAAATGCAATGATGAAGGGGAATGAATTTTCTTATGTTTAAATTTAAAATATATGCGTAAAAATAATGATAAGTGCTATGAGTAAGATATTAATTCATGCATTATTTAGCACTTATCACACCCCCAAATCTACATTTTGCTAGTCCTCGAGCAGAATAAAAACTAACTCACTTTCGCAGGAATCGTGATTGCATTTACCGTATGCAATAAGGCTTTAAACCCCTAAGTGGCCCTAGTGGACGAGTTTTGTCTCGTGAGAGTTTCCGGCTCAGATACCCACAAACTGCTGTCTCTATCCAAAGAATTTATTTTATCATTTTATAAAATCTAATTTCAAATGCATAAGTGCTAAGAATTTCAAAAGCACACAAAGTTTTAATTACTAAGTCAACCCAAATCCTAGGTAAAGGTGAAACTTAAGTTGGAGTCATTAAGTTTCCGTTAGAGAGTTGTAAGACTTATTTATATTTGGGTGCTCGGTGAAATCTAGACCATACACAAGCTAAGGCTTTAGATCCCCCAAAATATTGCTAAAGCTAGTAATTTTCAAGAATTAGTCAGATAAGACCTAATCACTGATTCAAAATCATCCCATCTTGCAGGATTTCGAGACTTGTGGATGTTTACTTTAATACCTCATGGGCTTTATCTATAATATTCCAGTTTACTCGAATTTTTACAACGACGGCTTTCACACTATCGTCTTTTTCAAGGTCAATGTTATTTTTTTATATATTTTTTATTTTTTATTTTGTATTTATAAATAAATTACGCACTTTTACTCTTGTAATGATTCCTTTATGTAGCGAGCATTCAGTCAACAACTCGCACGCCAGATGGCATAAGGTGTTGGGCATTAAGACTCCCCTATGGACCTATGCTCGGATTTATCATCACAAGCCCGCTGACCTTTGATGATAGGTAGCCTTTTTCGATGTACTTGACTAAATTCATTCTTTTTTTTTTCTTCTTCCTTTTTTTTTTGAGATAATAGTGAATCAAATAGGTATGATTCATCAGGACTTAAGGTTGCTACCAGACTTAACAACATAATGTTGAACCTAATCTTTAGAAGTATAGGCCATGTGTGTTGTGAAATTCCAAAGTAAAAATTATCTTACAACTCACTAAAAGAACTTTTAATGAAAAGAACTCAAATTGTCTTACTCCTGACTAATCATTGGGCTTTTTAGATTTTATATACTTTGTGTATTTATCATTTCAGTACTAAGGCATAGAAATTAGTTTTTTTTTTGAGATAAACTTATTTAAAAATGTGAAAAATTTCTTCAAAAAATTCGAATCCTATACCCCCCAACCTAGATCAGACATTGTCCTCAATGTTTGTTTTTTTTAGATATTATATTATGATTTTTATTTTTTTTATTTTTTATTTGGGATGAAAATATGATGCATATGGAGTATAGAAGCATGTTACCTTAGCTGCATCAGTAATATGAGGACTCCTGCTAAGAAAATGCAATGCAAAAATGACCTACGAAAATTGGGTTGCCTCCCAACAAGCGCTAAGTTTAACGTCTTCAGCCAGACGCAGTGCATCCTTAATTATCCCGATAAATAGGATCCATCAAATCAAGGAATTCAATCAACTGTCCATCTGAAACACACTCTATGTAAGGTTTCAATCTTTGACCATTGATGTTCAGGATACGACCATCATTGATGTCTTGAATTTCTACCGCACCATGAGGAAAAACCTTTCTAACTAAAAAAGGACCATCCCACCTAGAGCGAAGTTTACCAGGAAAGAGATGCAATTTAGAATTGAATAGCCAAACCTTTTGATTAGGCTCGAAAGACTTACGGTTAATGGATTTGTCATGAAAAGCCTTAGTCATTGCCTTGTATATTTTGGCATTTTCATATGCCTCATTGCGTAACTCTTCAAGCTCGTTGAGTTGAAGTTTCCGGTTAGAACCAGCTGCTGCCATATCAAAGTTAAACTTTTTAATGGCCCAAAAAGCTCTATGCTCAAGTTCTACCGGTAGGTGGCAAGCTTTTCCAAAAATCAGTCGATAAGGAGACATGCCAATAGGAGTCTTATAGGGAGTACGATAAGCCCAGAGAGAATCGTTTAACCTTTGAGACCAATCTTTTCTATCAGGACGTATTGTTTTTTCTAAGATATGTTTTATCTCCCTATTGGAAACTTCGACTTGCCCGCTTGTTTGGGATGGTACGGGGTGGCAACTTTGTGGGTGATTGAATACTTGCGAACCAAAGCTTCAAAAGACCGGTTGCAGAAATGTGATCCCCATCACTAATGATAGCTCAGGGTGTGCCAAAGCGACTAAATATGTTTGTTTGTAAGAACTTAACCACAACCTTATGATCATTAGTCCTAGTGGCAACAGCTTCTACCCACTTTGAGACATAATCTACCCCGACAAGAATGTACTCAAAACCAAAAGAACGCGGAAAGGGACCCATGAAGTCAATTCCCCAGACTTCAAAAATTTCTATAATTAAAATGGGGTTGAGTGGCATCATATCTCTACGGGTGATTGTACCCATTCGCTGGCACCGCTCACAAGTCCGACAAAAATTATGAGCATCTTTGAACAAGGAGGGCCAATAGAATCTACTTTGTAAGACTTTAGCTGCAGTTTTTCTACCCCCGAAATGTCCTCCGCAGGCTTGGGTATGACAAAAATCAAGAATACTCTGAAATTCACATTCAGGCACACATCGACGGATTACTTGATCTGGGCAGTACTTAAATAGATCGGAGTCATCCCAAAAGTAGAACTTAACTTGCAAAAAGAATCGATCCTTGCCTGTTTGGACCAATGATCGGGAATTTGTCCTATGGCAAGATAGTTCACTATGTTGGCAAACCATGGTGTTCTTACTTGTTGTACCTCAAACAATTGTTCATCTGGAAAGGAATCATGAAGTGGTGAAATGTTATGAGGAGGCTCGAGAAGAATTCTAGACAAATGGTCTGCTACAACATTTGTGGTACCTTTCTTATCACGAATTTCTAGATTAAATTCCTGTAACAACAGGATCCATCGAATTAGGCGAGGCTTGGTGTCCTTCTTTGAAAGGAGGTACCAAAGAGCAGAATGATCAGTAAATACAATAACCTTGGATCCTAAGAGATAGGATCGAAACTTATCCAAGGCAAATACTACAGCTAGTAATTCTTTCTCGGTAGTGGTGTAATTCAATTGTGCATCCAAGAGTGTTTTACTAGCATAGTAGATTACATGAGGTAACTTATCTAGCCGTTGCCCTAAAACTGCCCCAATGGCATAGTCAGAAGCATCACACATGAGTTCAAATGGAAGGGTCCAATTGGGAGGTTGTATGATAGGTGCTGTAGACAACTTAGATCGGAGTTTCTCAAAGGCCTCTTTACATGCTTCATCAAAGACAAAGGGTATATCCTTGGCAAGGAGATTGCACAAGGCTTTAGAGATTTTGCTGAAGTCTTTAATGAAACGACGGTAAAAACAAGCATGGCCAAGAAAAGAACGGATTTGTTTCACAGATTTGGATGGAGGAAGATTAGAAATAAGATCAATTTTTGCTTTATCTACCTCAATACCCCTTTTGGACACAATTTTGTTGGAAATTGTATCCTAAATGTCAATCGTCAGCATATTGATGATTGAATTTTGTAAATGAATTGACAAATTAATTGTTACGGGGGAACTTAGCCACCATGCCCCACGTGACCGGCACACGCGCCCGGGAAGACTAAGGTTGCCCCTTGATCCAGCAATCCGACCTCGGGTCGGATATCTTCGGCTCCGCAGCCCGACCCCGAGTCGGCTGCCCCTTGATCCAGCAATCCGACCTCGGGTCGGATATCTTCGGCTCCGCAGCCCGACCCCGAGTCGGCTGCCCCTTGATCCAGCAATCCGACCCCGAGTCGGCAATTTCTGACAACAACAGACTGTTCCCCTGAGGCACGCCGCGGCCCCCTGCTCCACTACTCCCTACAATGGCCGTATCCGACGCTGTTTCACGATCCCCTGTAACAGCCGTACAAAGCGGAACTCCACTACGCCCTGCCATAGCCGTACCCAGCGCTGCCCCACGACGCCCTGTAACGGCCATGTCAGTGGCAACCCCATCGCGCCACACGATGACCAATCCCCAAAAGAACCCCCCAGCCTGGTATATATGCGGCTGGGGGGGAAGGGGGAGGGTAAGCAAGATTTTCCAGAGTATCATCTTACCTGCTACCTCTCCTTCTCCTTCGATCTTTCCTAACTTGATCGTCGGAGGGCCCCCACTACCCCGGTGGTGGTGCGAGGCTTGCTTGCAGGTTTCCCGGCGGAAGGTGGAGCGCAACCGAAGCCATTCCAAGGGAACCCCGTTCACACCGCTGTGCCAATCGTTCTCGGTTTGAACCCCCAGCAACAGTTGGCGCTAGAGGAAGGGCCCGGATCTCAGAGCGATCGTAATGGCACGGCGAGGTGGTCGTGGAGCTTCCAATGCTTCCGGTCGCGGGGCCTCTCACACCTCTGGCCGGAAGGCCGTTGCATCTCCAACACACTCTCAGCAACACTCCACCTCCCCACCGCCCGTTCAGACGGTCGAAGCCGCCCAGTTCGACCAACTAACCCAGCAGGTTCGCACCCTCGCGGAGGCGGTGCAGAATCTGCAGGGTGCGATTTCCCGGGCGCCGCAGTGGGCTCAGGAGCCGCCGCGGCCTGAACATTCGCCTGTCCTCCTCAACCCGCGCTCCTTCCTCTCCCATGGGGATGAGCGCCGGCGCGAGGAGGATTCTCGAGCACGCTCCATTCTGCCGGGACCTTCCCACCGGAGCCGCGCGGGGTCCGAGAGGCGGGCCCGGGCGCGTTCCCAGACCCCCCAATCCTCGAGGAACCCGCGCTCCAGTCGGTCCCCCTCTCGCCGCTCCTTGTCTCCCACCCACCAGTCGCGCTCCCTGGACCGGCGGGTGGACGATCTCCACCGACAACTCCAGGTCCTGAAGGGCCATTCCAAAGATCCCTTCGCCGACTTAGAGATCTCCTCCCAGCCGGCGCTTGCCTCGAGGATCCTGCGGACCCCGAATCCGCCGGGGTTCAAAATGCCGGCGATCGAGCCCTATGACGGGGCGGCGGACCCGCGGGATCACGTCGAGAGTTTCAGGACCCTTATGCTCCTCCACGGAGCATCAGATCCCCTTCTCTGCAAGGCTTTCCCGGCAACCATCCGTGGCCCGGCGAGGGCATGGTTCGCCGGGCTGGAGGCTGACTCAATCCGGTCCTTCGACCAGTTCACTCGCCTCTTTGTCACTCATTTCGCCGTCAGTAGCCGGCGGCGACTGGTCTCCGACTCCCTCTTTGATGTCCGGCAAAACGAGGGAGAAAGCCTGCGGGACTATCTTACCCGCTTCAACAGGGCTACGCTGGAGGTCCGGAGCCTGAGTCAGGAGGTAGCTCTTTCAGCCCTGAAGCGTGGCTTCCGGAAGGGCAGGCTCACCTTCTCCCTGGACAAACGCCTGCCGCGGAGCTTCCCAGAGCTCTTGTCCCGGGCGAACCAGTATGCGGACGCCGAGGAGGCGGCCGCCCACCAGAGCAAGGAGGCCGCCGAGATCCCTCCAAAGCTTGGGAAGAAAAGGCGGAAAGTGGCACGCCAGAGGAGGAGCCCGACGCCCCAGCGTCGGCGTAGAAGCCCGTCGCCGGCGAAGAACCACGGCGCCCCACGCCCTCGTTCTCCGCCCCGACATTTCAACCGGTACACCCCTCTCCTGACTCCCCGGGCCAAGATCCTTATGGAGATCAAGGGGCGGGAGGACCTCCCGGCCCCGAGACAGATGCGGAAGATCCCTGGAAAGAGGCCCTCCCGGGCGTACTGTGAGTACCACCGAGACCACGGCCACGACACGGAAGACTGCTTCCAGCTTCGGGATGAGATCGAGGCTCTCATCCGCCGGGGGCGTCTCGGTCGATATGTGAGCGACCGACGTCCCCCCGCAGACCCGTGTCCGGCCGACCCGGCTCCTCCGGGGCCTCGGGAGCAGAATCGACCCGTTGCGGGCGTGATCCACACTATCACTGGGGGCTGCCCCCGACCCGTGAGGAACGCAGGGGGCTCGACGGAGGCGTCGGGGGCGGCCGTCGCAAAGAGGCAGAGGGTCGGCAACGTAATCACTTTTTGTGATGAGGATGTAAAGGGGGTTCAGACCCCCCACGATGACGCCATGGTAATCTCCCTCACCATGGCAAACTATGATGTAAGGCGTGTTCTTGTGGATAGTAGAAGCTCAGCTGATATCTTGTTTTACGAGGCCTTCCAAAAGCTAGGCTTGTCCAGACAATTGTTGCACAAAATGTCCACCCCCCTCGTAGGATTCACCGGTGACGCTGTCCCGGTGGAAGGTGTCGTTGAGCTGCCTGTGACTGCGGGCGTCGCACCCGCAGAAGCCACGGTGCGACTCGGGTTCTTGGTCGTCCGTGTTCCCTCGGCTTACAACGCTATCCTCGGACGACCCGGGCTGAACGCCCTTCGTGCGGTGGTCTCCACGTACCACTTGCTCATGCAGTTCCCCACGACGGTCGGGATCGGGGAGGTCCGAGGTGACCAACCGACCGCACGGCAATGTTTCTTAGCGACCCTCAAAGGGAAGAAGCCCGCAGAAGCCCTAAGCGTCGAGTCCCTTGATGCCAGAGACGAGGTGGCCTTGCGGCAGGAGGAGCCGGCCGAGGGTGTGGTCGAAGTTCCCCTCGAGGAAGGCCGCCGGGGCCGGGCGGTCCGGGTCGGCGCCAATCTCGACCCGGGAGCTCGGGCCCGATTGGTGGAATTCCTCCGAGCCAACGCCGATGTATTTGCCTGGTCGGCGGCCGATGTACCTGGGATCGACCCGGAGGTCATCTCTCACGCCCTCAACGTCGACCCGACCCACCGGCCAGTGAAGCAGAAGAAGAGACACTGTGCCCCGGATCGGATCCGGGTGATCGACCAGGAGGTAGACAAACTCTTGGAGGCAGGATTCATAAGGGAGGTGAGTTACCCCGAGTGGCTGGCAAATGTCGTACTTGTCCGGAAGGCGAGCGGGAAGTGGAGGATGTGCGTCGACTATACCGACCTGAACAAGGCGTGCCCCAAGGATAGCTTTCCGCTTCCACGGATAGACCAACTGGTCGACGCGACTTCCGGACATCAGCTGCTGTCTTTCATGGACGCCTTCTCCGGTTACAACCAGATAATGATGGCCCCACAGGACGAGAAAAAAACTGCCTTTATAACAGACCGGGGGCTGTACTGCTACAAGGTAATGCCCTTCGGTCTGAAGAATGCTGGCGCCACTTACCAGTGCCTCGTCAACAAAATCTTCAAAGAGCAAATCGGCCGGAATATGAAGGTGTACGTGGACGATATGCTGGTGAAGAGCCGCCAGGCAGACCAGCACATCGTGGATCTGGAGGAGACTTTCACCACCTTGCGGAAGTTTCGCATGAAGCTGAACCCAGCGAAGTGCGCCTTTGGCGCTTCGGCCGGGAGGTTCCTCGGTTTCATTGTCAACCAGCGGGGTATCGAAGCCAACCCGGACAAAATCAAGGCCATCCAAGGTATGTCCCCTCCGACCAAAGTAAAGGAGGTTCAGGAGCTCGCTGGAAGGGTCGCCGCGCTCGGACGATTTGTGGCAAAATCGGCCGAACGCTGCCAACCATTCTTCAAGGTGTTAAAACGCCCGAAAGACTTTCTCTGGACGGCCGAATGTCCAGCAGCATTCGACCAGCTCAAGGAATACCTGGCGTCTCCTCCCCTGCTGTCCAAGCCGCAAGAAGGGGAGATGCTCTACCTCTATCTGGCGGTCTCCCCAACCGCGGTCAGTGCGGTGCTGGTTCGGGAAGAGGCAAAGCTCCAGAAGCCCGTGTACTACATCAGCCGGGTCCTACGGGATGCCGAGGCGCGGTATACGAAGGCTGAAAGATCGCCTTCGCACTGCTGACCGCGACCAGGAGGCTCCGCCCCTATTTCCAGGCCCATTCTGTCACCCTCTTAACTGATCAACCACTACGACAGATCCTCAGCAACTCCGAGAATGCGGGACGGCTGGTGAAGTGGGCAATAGAACTCGGTGAGTTCGACATCCGCTACCAGCCTCGGCCCGCCATCAAGGCCCAGGTGCTCGCGGACTTCCTCGCTGAGTGCACGGTGCAGGTGGCGGAACCTAGACCGCCGGAAACGCCCAGACTCGACCTCCCGACCTGGACGCTTCACATCGATGGGTCGTCGAACCCCGAGGGTGGAGGGGCCGGGCTGGTCCTTACCAGTCCTGATGGAGTGATAGCCGAGTATGCCTTGAGGTTTGGATTTCTAGTGACCAACAACGAGGCGGAGTACGAGGCCCTAGTCGCGGGACTCAAACTCGCCGGGGAGCTCGGCATCCGGCGTTTGAAGGTCTTCACCGACTCCCAGCTGGTGGTCGGGCAGGTCCGTGGGGAGTTCGAGGCCCGGAGCCCGACCATGCAGAACTACGTCCGGAAGGTACAAGCACTCATTCCCGACCTCGGCAGCGTCGACCTCCAGCAGGTCCCCAGAAGCGAAAATGCCAGGGCCGACAGGTTGTCCCGCTTGGTGGGCGCAGAGGCGCGCAACCTGTCGAGGGCAATCTACCTGGAGACCCTGGATGCCCCGAGCATCGGCGAGGCTGGGGCGGTGATGGCAATTGATCCGGAGCCGTCTTGGATGGACCCGCTCGTCACCTACCTCGCCGAAGGGATCCTCCCTGAAGACGAAGATCAAGCTCGGCGACTTGTCAGGAAGTCCGCCCACTACGTACTCTATGAAGGGAGGCTGTATCGGACCTCGTTCACCGCCCCCCTCTTAAGGTGCCTCCGCCCCTTGGAGGCGGCCTACGTCCTCGGCGAAGTCCACGAGGGCGTCTGCGGATCGCACTCGGGGGCTAGGTCCTTGGCGCACAAGATCATGAGGCAAGGCTATTATTGGCCTACCTTGTTGGAGGACTCAAAGGATCACGTACGGAAATGCGACGCCTGCCAGCGCCACGCCAACGTCCAGAGAGTCCCTTCTGTCCCCTTGGCACCAATTACCGCACCCTGGCTCTTCTCACAGTGGGGAATGGATATCCTCGGACCGTTCCCCGTCGCTTCCGCCCAGCGAAAATTCTTGATTGTTGCAATCGACTACTTCACCAAGTGGGTGGAGGCGGAGCCGCTGGCCCCTATCACGGAGGCGCAAGTCCGGAAGTTCGTAAAGAAAAACATCATTGTCCGATTTGGGGTACCCCGGGTCCTCATCTCGGATAATGGTCGACAGTTCGACAACAAGCATTTCCGTGACTTCTGCGAGGAGTTCGGGATCGAGCATCGGTTCACATCTGTGTCGCATCCCCAAACCAACGGTGAGGCCGAAGTGACAAATCGGACAATCCTCCAAGGAATTAAGGCGCGAATCGGTCGGACGAGGCAAGCTTGGGTTGAAGAACTCGAGAACGTCCTTTGGGCGTATCGGACCACGCATCGGACCCCTACCGGGGAGATGCCTTTCGGCCTAACCTATGGCACGGAAGCGGTCGTCCCCGTGGAGCTCGGACTCCCCTCACCCCGGGTGGCCGCGCACCGACCCGAGGCCAATTCGGAGCAGCTCCGAGGGAACCTGGACCTTTTGGAAGAAGCGAGGAAAATGGCGCAGGTCCGGATGGCGATGTATCAGCGGAGGGTGGCCCGGTATTATAACTCCAAGGTCCGACCAAAACTTTTCAGAATCGGAGATCTGGTGCTAAGGCGGGCCAAAGCATCTCAGCCCGCGGAAGGTGGGAAGCTGGCGCCAAATTGGGAAGGCCCGTATAGGGTTCGCTGGGTAAACCGACCTGGCTCCTACCAGTTGGAGGCACTAGATGGTCGAGAAATTCCAAGGAGCTGGAATTCCGCTAACCTGCGGGTATATTACCAGTAGAAAGACAAAGCCAGAAAGACAGCTCAAAAAATATATAGTTCTTTTCATTTCAATAATTCCTGGTTACAATGGCGTGTTCGTGTGATTACAAAGAATTCCCAGAGGGAGATTGGGGAGTAAAGAAACTAAGGAAGAGGTGGGGACTCCGTGGAGCTGAAGATCTGGGATCCCGAACCCTCCGCCCGAAGCAGCTGCAATCCCACTGGCCGTGGGTGCTTCCCCCCGGAGGCGCCATCGACGCCTCACGCAAAAGACGAAGAGCCGGCGCGGACGAAGAAGAAGTTCACACTGCTTCTAGAGGAACGCCACCTCCAAGGGATATTCCGGTCCTCCCCAGGAGAAGGGGAGGAAAGGAATATAAGGGAGAAGAGCGCGAGGAGGCGTGATCCCGGATGAAATGCCTAGAGCGGAGTTCCACCGGGGAGAATCCTCCCGTTGATCCCAGATGAAACGGCTAGTTGGTGGAAGTCGCGAGGGGCGCGCCTCCCGTTCCTCCGGCTGGGATTTCCCAGCCACGCGCTGGAGAGGAGGTCCACGATCCATGGCAACCTGAACAGCTACGGCTTGGCAGGCTCCACCGCACCTGCGCTTATATTTATAGCCAAACTGTGGCCCCCCGGTCGTTCCGATGCGGGTGGCTCCAATAAATGCGGGCACATCGAATCCGGAGCCGTTCCGGCTCTCGAGGTTTATCCCCCCACGATCTCCTAGGCATCATTCTCCTTAATTGCATTCTTCGTACAGGACACTCCGGACGGCGTGTATCCCGCGGCCCACGTATCTCCGCACGCGCCCAGGCCGCATCCGCCTCGAAGAATGCGCGTATCGCGGCCGCTTAACTGGCACTCCTCGCAAGCAGCAACTGGCCGGTCCGATTTTCCAGGTAACGCCTCAATTAGCATTTAATGGCCTTCTAGTGTTCCCCAGGCGACGCTTCGAGAGGGGGAGAAACACGATCGCAGCTGGCCATGGAGAAACCCCGTCAAGCGGCAAGTGACAGGCGCGTGGCCAACGAGCGGAATTTCCCGAGGCTCGGCCCTCGGATGCCAGGCTAACCCGATGATCATCCCGGGAGCAGACTAGCCTGAAGCCCCGACCGGTCGCCTCGGCTTGCGCCAGCCTTGGCCGACCAACGAGCAGAATTCCCCGAGGCTCGGCCCTCGAATGCCAGGCTAACCCGATGATCATCCCAGGAGCAGACTAGCCTGAAGCCCCGACCAGTCGCCTCGGCTTGCGCCAGCCTTGGCCGACCAACGAGCGGAATTTTCCGAGGCTCGGCCCTCGGATGCCAGGCTAACCCGATGATCATCCCGGGAGCAGACTAGCCTGAAGCCCCAACCGGTCGCCTCGGCTTGCGCCAGCCTTGGCCGACCAACGAGCGGAATTCCCCGAGGCTCGGCCCTCAGATGCCAGGCTAACCCGATGATCATCCCGAGAGCAGACTAGCCTGAAGCCCCGACCGGTCGCCTCGGCTTGCGCCAGCCTTGGCCGACCAACGAGCGGAATTTTCCGAGGCTCGGCCCTCGGATGCCAGGCTAACCCGATGATCATCCCGGGAGCAGACTAGCCTGAAGCCCCGACCGGTCGCCTCGGCTTGCGCCAGCCTTGGCCGACCAACGAGCGGAATTCTCCGAGGCTCGGCCCTCGGATGCCAGGCTAACCCGATGATCATCCCGAGAGCAGACTAGCCTGAAGCCCCGACCGGTCGCCTCGGCTTGCGCCAGCCTTGGCCGACCAACGAGCGGAATTCCCCGAGGCTCGGCCCTCGGATGCCAGGCTAACCCGATGATCATCCCGGGAGCAGACTAGCCTGAAGCCCCGACCGGTCGCCTCGGCTTGCGCCAGCCTTGGCCGACCAACGAGCAGAATTCCCCGAGGCTCGGCCCTCGGATGCCAGGCTAACCCGATGATCATCCCAGGAGCAGACTAGCCTGAAGCCCCGACCGGTCGCCTCGGCTTGCGCCAGCCTTGGCCGACCAACGAGCGGAATTTCCCGAGGCTCGGCCCTCGGATGCCAGGCTAACCCGATGATCATCCCGGGAGCAGACTAGCCTGAAGCCCCGAACGGTCGCCTCGGCTTGCGCCAGCCTTGGCCGACCAACAAGCGGAATTCCCCGAGGCTCGGCCCTCGGATGCCAGGCTAACCCGATGATCATCCCGGGAGCAGACTAGCCTGAAGCCCCGACCGGTCGCCTCGGCTTGCGCCAGCCTTGGCCGACCAATGAGCGGAATTCCCCGAGGCTCGGCCCTCGGATGCCAGGCTAACCCGATGATCATCCCGGGAGCAGACTAGCCTGAAGCCCCGACCGGTCGCCTCGGCTTGCGCCAGCCTTGGCCGACCAGCGGAAGAATTTCCTGAGGCCTAACCCTCGGATGCCTGGCCAAGCGCCGGAAGAATTTCCTGAGGCCCAACCCTCGGATGCCTGGCCTAGCGCCGGAAGAATTTTCTGAGGCCCAACCCTCGGATGCCTGGCCTAGCGCCGGAAGAATTTCCTGAGGCCTAACCCTCGGATGCCTGGCCTAGCGCCGAAAGAATTTTCTGAGGCCTAACCCTCGGATGCCTGGCCTAGCGCCGGAAGAATTTCCTGAGGCCTAACCCTCGGATGTCTGGCCTAGCGCCGGAAGAATTTCCTGAGGCCTAACCCCCGGATGCCTGGCCTAGCACCGGAAGAATTTCCTGAGGCCTAACCCTCGGATGCCTGGCCTAGCGCCGGAAGAACTTCAAGAGTCAGGAGTCGGCGAGACGCTACCAAGAGTTAAGAAGAGGAAGGACGAAAGTGAAATGAGGAAACACTCTGTTTGCATTAACTTTCGTTGCATCAGGGCCGAGACCCATACAACATGGCAAAACGCCAACATACAAAGAAAAGAACAAAGAAAAGTACAGAGAGTCAGTTTGGAGGAACCCCTGAGTCGGGAACGGCGAGCACGTCCACGAAGGGTGGGGAGACGGTTGGAGAATCGGCAGGCAATGGCATCGGAGGGGAGTCGAGGAGGGAGACCCCACTCAGGTCAATTCCGGGGTATTTAGCGGACACCCTTGCCAGGCCTTCATCGAAGCCTAAGGCAAAGGAGTCGGACCCCGCGTCCGACATGTCACGGATGAACTCGGCGGACTGACGATAGGCCTATACCGCCTGACGCCCGATCTCCGCGCTCTTCTCGGCCAGCGCAGCCTCCGCTCGCTCCATAATCTGAGCTTTCGCTTCCATGACCTTCGCCACAATCCGGTCGTCCTCCTCGGAGGAGACCCTCAGCAGATCGGCCCGAGCCTCCATGTGCCTCGCCTCGGCAGCGACGCGAGCAGCCTCAGCCTCCTCCAGGCGTGAATGAAGCTCCTGGTTGCTCGCACGAGTCCCCTCCAAGGCCGACTCCAATTCGGCCAGCTTGGCTTCAAGAGATCGGGTTCGGTTGCGGGCGTTGTCGGCCGACTGCTGGGCCTTCTCCCACCTCTCCCGAAAGTCGGCAGCCTTCCGGGACTGCTTTTCGGCCCGCTCCTCCGCCTTCCTGATCTCGCTTTCGAGACCCGAGGCAACCTTAAGTTGCTCCTGAGCATCCAACAGTTGCCTCTCGAGGACGGCGAAGCCGAGTGCCCGCTCTTCGGCCACCTGGAGCCTCGTTTCGAGGTCCCTGGTCGTCCTCCCCGCCGCAGCCTGGCCTCCCTCCTCTACAGCTTTCAGTCGGCTCTCGGTCCTCGCCAGAAGCCTCGCCTGTTCCTCGTGGCTCTCCTCCAGGCGGATCATGTACTGGGCGAGCTAAGAGATAGAAAAAATGAGAGCGTCAGACGGGGATCAACAGAGCCTATAAACGACGAAAGCGACCAAAAGAACACTCACCGACATGAGACAGACGCAGCTGGCAGCTCTGACTTCAGGGATGCTCATCTGCCGGACCTGCCTACGGTCCCTCTCCAGCAGCACTGTCTCGACGAGGTTTCGGGCGCCGGCGAAAGTGAAGGCCGACCCCGACTTCGCCCCGGAGCCGGACGGTGGTTCTGCAGCCTTACCCTTACCCATCGCTTGGGAGAGAGTCATGCCAATCGTGCGCGGGGCAGGGGCCGCGCCAGAGATCGACAGGGTCCCGCTCGGCCGGGGCCTCGGCGCGCCCCCCCTTCTCGTATCATCCGAAGCTGACCGAGTCGAAGATCGGGCTGGGGACCGACTGCGTCCGACCCGGCCGCCCCGGGCGCGCTCGGATAACACCTCCGGAAAAACGATAGTCTCATCACCGGAGGGCTGATACGGCGTCAACTGTCGGTCCGAGCCCACGGCGTCCCCCTGATCGATGGGCCCGGACCCGTCTGTCGGCGTCGGAGTCGCCTGCTGGCGGGGCTTCTTCGCCGGTGGGACCCCACTCGGAGGAGTCCGTTTCTTCCTCCGGACCGCTTCCAGTAGGGACGCCCTACTAACAGCCATTGCCTTGTCCGACTGCATGACGTCGTCGATTTCTGCAAAAAGGACGAGATGGTTAGAAACTAAGAAACCGATGGAAAGAAGAAAGGAAAGAGGAGAAAAGAGCTAAAAAAGAAGAAGTGGTGGCGGGCTCACGGTCGGCGGGGACCGAGCTCAGACCGACGTTCACCAAGGCATCCTCGGAAATAAGGCTAGCCACCGGGGGGAGCCGGCCCTCGGCAACCAACCCCCTCAAGACGGCAACGCCATCGGACTCCTCCCTCGACAACCTCGATAGGCCGATCGGGGACTTCATCGGCGTCTCCCAGGTTGTCCCGATTCCCCAAGAGGGATCTACGTCGATGAAAAAGAAACGCTCCTTCCAGCCATGAATGGAGGAAGGAGCCTCCTTGACGAGGCCGCACCCTCGCCGCGCCGCAAAGCACCACCACCCTCTGTCCCGGGGGTGGCCGTTCAGGCCATAGCATTCCCAAAAGACGTTCAGGGTGGCGGGAACCTCGTGCATGCGGCAGAGAACCTGGAAGGCCGTCAGGGTACGCCATGAGTTCGGCACCAGTTGCGTCGGCGCCACTCTTAAACCTCGAAGCACCTGCACGACTAAGTCCGAGAGGGGAAGGCGGAACCTAGCCCGAAGGATGTCCTCATTGATGGCGACCTTCCCTGGAGGAGGATGGGACATCCTCTCCTCAGGCCCCGGGAGCATAACGTTGCAGGTTTCGGGAAGGTGGTACCGGGCCACGAACCTATCTAGGTCTTCGGGGACCAGCTTCGACTGAATGCGGTCTGCTCTTACTTCGTCCATCCCTAACGGCCAGTGAATCTACGGTCAGGACGGGGTCAAGAGGGAAGAAGGGACCGGAACGACTGGGGTACACTAATACGAAAGGAGAAAGTACGGAGGGCCCTAAATTGCATAGTGGGGCAACTCACCGGAAGGGAAGGAAGAACGGCTCCGAGAGCGCCAAAGGAGGAGCGAACGAACAGTCCGACGGCAACGGCAGCAGCACAAGGGAGAAACTCGAGGATGCCTGTGAAGAGAAAGGCGGACAGAGGAGGGCCGCCGGCTAAATGGCGGAAAGGCGGGTGACGCCTCGGTGACGCCAGAGGACGCCTGGCTGCCGAAGGTTCGTTCGCGCCCCAAAGGCGAATCGACGCCATTAAGAAAGGATGTCCGCCGAAATCCGCAGACCGCCAGATCAGCGACAACCGCCATACGCCGTAAAGAAGGCAGGGAGCTCGAAGCGCGCGCGCCTTTCCGAGGGATGGCGGCAATCTCGAAGCATCACTCCCTTCACCCGTTCCCCTCCTGGTTCCAGGCTCGGAAGTGGGGGGCTACTGTTACGGGGGAACTTAGCCACCATGCCCCACGTGACCGGCATGCGCGCCTGGGAAGACTACGGCTGCCCCTTGATCCAGCAATCCGACCTCGGGTCGGATATCTTCGGCTCCGCAGCCCGACCCCGAGTCGGCTGCCCCTTGATCCAGCAATCCGACCTCGGGTCGGATATCTTCGGCTCCGCAGCCCGACCCCGAGTCGGCTGCCCCTTGATCCAGCAATTCGACCCCGAGTCGGCAATTTCTGACAACAACAGACTGTTTCCCTGAGGCACGCCGCGGCCCCCTGCTCCACTACTCCCTGCAACGGCCGTATCCGATGCTGTTTCACGATCCCCTGTAACAGCCGTACAAAGCGGAACTCCACTATGCCCTGCCATAGCCGTACCCAGCGCTGCCCCACGACGCCCTGTAACGGCCATGTCAGTGGCAACCCCATCGCGCCACACGATGACCAATCCCCAAAAGAACCCCCCAGCCTGGTATATATGCGGCTGGGGGGGAAGGGGGAGGGTAAGCAAGATTTTCCAGAGTATCATCTTACCTGCTACCTCTCCTTCTCCTTCGATCTTCCCTAACTTGATCGTCGGAGGGCCCCCACTACCCCGGTGGTGGTGCGAGGCTTGCTTGCAGGTTTCCCGGCGGAAGGTGGAGCGCAACCGAAGCAATTCCAAGGGAACCCCGTTCACACCGCTGTGCCAATCGTTCTCGGTTTGAACCCCCAGCAACATTAATAAAGTATTATTTGGCATTATTCATCATTTCATCTTCAAATGAACTCTTATATGATGAAGTCCTTAGGACTTATGTTATGATAAAGGAGAATTTATCTTTGAGTCCTTACACTTGTTCGCGACCAAATGATATGTTGTTACTAGGACGACAACATTATCGAGATTAGGTCGTTGTGTGACATTTACGTTGGTTGTCCTCTTAATCAAGGAGTGTGGAGACACTGGTATGCATTACAGGTGAAGTGTAGGAGTACATTTCACTGAAAGTGACCAATTCCGGAATGCTCTACTGTCGAGAGATGTTTCGAGTGGATATGGGTATAAGTTTGGCCCTCTGACCTGAGATCGCAACCTGTGACTAGCAAGCAACTCACTGTACTTTGGTACCGGACTACCTAAATTTCTAATTCAGTGACGGAAGGTCACTGGGTGCAGTCAAGTACTTGCGTAGTCAGTTGTGAGTCGAGATGGAATTGACGCCTCCTGGAAACAGAAGATAATGTCTTGTAATTAATTTAGCAAAATCTTGGCCAGGGTAATCTCAATGAGGATGTTAGAAGTATGCCCTAGAAGCCAATCTGGCTGACACATTGTTAATTCTAGGGAGATAATTTTGTACTTGACTATTTATTATTGAATAAATAAAAGGGATCTTTTCATTCATATTATTTATGTGTCTATGAATCATCCAAGAAATTAATAAGATGATGATGCATATTCTCTAGAGTTGAGAATTTGAGCCATGTATCATTGGTGATTAATTTCTAAATGCTCCTGATCAATAGATCATCACGAGGACGGTGATTGATCCGATCAGTGCACAGATCACTTTCCTTCTAGATGGACGAGACTTGAGTCCACAGTATAGGGACGCTGAAGTGATAGTGCAGGTGCTTGTTAGAGAACAAGGGTACTGAGCGTGACCAAGACAAAAAGTCACTTGGATGTCTATCCACTCGTCAGTGACTTGCTTGATGTTGCAGTAGTGTGACTGGTCCTTTGACCTGCGGTGCTTCGGCTACTCACAGTGAGGTTATTGTAGTTTGACTGCACACATACATGGTCTCTAGCCATATGGGTCCATGCAGTGTAGATTGGCTGCAGTAGATTCACTGTAGGAGTAGGGTATGCACCTACAAGGAATCTATCGACCTTGATAGAAGAGGAGTGATCCTATGTGATTTGTTAGACTGAGTTCTAAGACCTTGGCCAGGGCAGTAATATAAAGTGGAGAAAGAGTTTTCCACTATCGAACTCGAGTCGAATAAATTTTGACATATGACAGACGATGGGGTTTGACGAGTTGTCCATGACCTCCGTCCTGTAGGGATCCACGATAGTAGGACTGTATCACATGGTAACTGCACCTAGAGGTTCATCTTTTTATTCTACTGGGTAGCCACTACATGCTGCTAGGTGTCACTGGTGGATGGTGGGACTCACAGGGATTATCTCGATGATCGATAAACCCTAATGAGTTGAGTTGGAATCGTTCCAACCCATTGAAAGGAGTTTTCAATGATATAGTGATAGAGATCACAATATATCTCACTACCAGTCAGAGTAGAACCTATGGGGTCACACACACTAGAAGTATTGACCGATCCGATGGTTGAAAAGTGATTATGAATCACAAGTAATCAATTCGATTGATATTCAGTTGAAGAAGGAACAAAGAGAATTAATTAATTGGACTTGAAACAAGAGTCCTACTTTGAGTAGGATTTCTAGAGTCCTAATTGGATTAGGACTGGAAATCCTAGTTGGAGTAGGACTGGAATTCTTACTTGGAATAGGATTCCTGCAATCCTAATGAGATTAGGAGTTTTGAATCAAAATTGGATTCCTACTTGGAGTAGGATTCCTAGAGTCCTAATCGGATTAGGACTTCGGATTCAAATAGATTCCTAATTGGATTAGGACTAAAATTATATATGTCCTAATTTGGATTAGGGTTTCTTAAGTCACAATTAATTATTAATCTGATGAATCAATAAGACTCCTAATTGGATTAGGATTGAAGAGTTCAATTGAGTCAAAATTGATTTAAGTTCTAATTGGATTAGGACTTCCCTAGATTGGATCCAAATTGGTTCACCCTTGGGCTAAGCCTAATTGGATTAGGGCTTGACCACATTAGGGCATTCCAATTCCTACCTAATATGGATTAGGGTTTACCATGAGGAAGGGGATAAGCCCCTCCCCTTTCCATGTGGAGAAGGGAGAAGAGACGGCGCCCCCTCTTAGGAAAGACATCAAGAACTCCTAAATGTTAGGAGCTCCACATGTCTATAAAAAGGGACTTGTGGGCGGCACCTAGGGCATAGAAGAAGTCCTCTTCCTCCTTGCCGTATGCCTCCCTCTCCTCTCCTCTTGGTTCAGCCGCAAGCAAGGAAGATAAAAGCCAAAGGTGTTGGCGGCATCCTCTTCCTCCCTTCTTCCTTCCAACGCAGGAAAAAGAAAGAAGGCTGCGTGGGGATTCTTCTTCTTCCTCTTCTTCATCCTTCTTCTTCCTCCTCTCAAGCACAATCAAGGGTTGATTGAAAGAAAGGAAATCAGCCATCAAAAGAAGTCTTTGCAAGGGAGCTACCATCCCGGGAAGACAAGAGAGCTTTGATCGGATCACTGCTTCGTGTGGATACCCGTAGAGGCCGGACACTTGAACGGCTTCAAGCAAACCTTCATCCTAGACCACGAACTTCAGTTTGCGGTGATCATCTACCTGCACAAGGTGAAGATCTGATCTTTCTAAAGGTTTAAAAAGTTTTAATTCTTATCTAACTACGAACGATTCATGAAACAACGTTCATGCGATGAACGTCGATCCCGCTTATGCCGATTCCGCTGCCATCTGAATTTTTTTGAAATATCAGCGGCATGGGCGGGTTTCCAATAGTGGTATCAGAGCCTAGGCTTCGTAGATTAAGGTAAGAATTAATTATCTAAAGGCTTATTAGATCTGAAAATTGAATGATCATGCATGCTGAAACTTTCTGCATGCAGATTTTTCAGGGGTGCTGATTTTTGCATGCTGATTTTTATGTGATAAAATGATGATTCTAATTGCGTTGTTAATGAGATTAGAAAGTTTAGAATCATGATTAGTATGATCAGCAACCTATGTCATGATATAATCAGTTAGTTTTCAGATCTGAAAATTATAATTGTTGCATATAGTGATGATCATAGAATTCAAACCCTTTTGGTATCAAATGTAATGACCTGCGATGTGATCTGCAATGTCATGTAATTTTTCAGATGCTTGCATGCATCTTATTTGATGTTTTGAGAGGCCTGCGTGCCTCCCAAAAAGGAGATGTAATTTATTTTTATTTTTATTTTACAATCTGGTTGTATTTGTGTGATGTGATGTACGTCAACGATCAAGTTGAAGACTAGGCATGAGATGAACAGGTGATCTAAGCGGTTGATGGCGATTGGATCAAGAGTTGATCAAGGATCGGATCAAGGAGGCTTGGAACCAATTCAAGAGTTGAAGACCAGTTGATCGATTGACGTGCATGTGCTTGTAATACGACCTAACTAGAATCCATGATCATCACCTATTTAAAGTTTAGCTTTAATTATTGCTGCGATTATAACTGCCTGCAATGTGCCGTTTGCATGTGATGTGAATGTGAGTCGGGTAGATAGGTTTACATGTGATGTAGCAAACCCAATTGATGTTAGATGTATGCCCTAGAAGCCAATCTGGCTGACACATTGTTAATTCTAGGGACATAATTTTGTACTTGACTATTTATTATTAAATAAATAAAAGGCATCGTTTCATTCATATTATTTATGTGTCTATGAATCGTCCAAGAAATTAATAAGATGATGATGCATATTCTCAAGAGTTGAGAATTTGAGCCATGTATCATTGGTGATTAATTCCTAAATGCTCCTGATCAATGGATCATCACGAAGACGGTGATCGATCCGATCATTGCACAGATCACTTTCCTTCTGGATGGACGAGACTTGAGTCCACAGTGTAGGGACACTGAAGTGATAGTGCAGGTGCTTGTTAGAGAACAAGGGTACTGAGCGTGACCAAGACAAGAAGTCACTTGGATGTCTATCCACTCGTCAGTGACTTGCTTGATGTTGCAGTAGTATGACTAGTCCTTTGACTTGCGGTGCTTTGGCTACTCACAGTGAGGTTATTGTAGTTTGACTACACGTATACATGGTCTCTAGTCATATGGGTCCTTGTAGTGTAGATTGGCTGCAGTAAGTTCACTGTAGGAGTAGGGTATGCACTCACATGGAATCTATCGACCTTGATAGAAGAGGAGTGATCCTATGTGATTTGTTAAACTGAGTTCTAAGACCTTGGCCAGGGCAGTAATATAAAGTGGAGAAAGAGTTTTCCACTAACGAACTCGAGTCGAATAAATCTTGACATATGACAGACGAAGGGGTTTGATGAGTTATCTATGACCTCCGTCCTGTAGGGATCCACGATAGAAGGACTGTATCAGACGATAACTGCACCTAGAGGTTCATCATTCTATTCTGCTGGGTAGCCACTACATGCTGCTAGGTGTCACTGGTGGATGGTGGGACTCATAGGAATTATCTCGATGATCGATAAGCCCTAATGAGTAGAGTTGGAATCGTTCTGACCCATTGAAAGGAGTTTTCAATGATATTGTGATAGAGATCACAATATATCTCACTACCAGTTAGAGTAGAACCTATGGGGTCACACACACTAGAGGCATTGACCGATCCGATGGTTGAATCGTGATTAGGAATCACAAGTAATCAATTCGATTGATAATAAGCTGAAGAAGGAACAAAGAGAATTAATTAATTGGACTTAAAACAAGAGTCCTACTTGGAGTAGGATTCCTGGAGTCCTAATTGGATTAGGACTATGAATCCTACTTGGACTGAGATTCCTACTTGGACTGGAATTCCTACTTGGACTGGGAATCCTATTTGGAGTAGGACTAGGATTCCTACTTGGAGTAGGATTCCTATAATCCTAATTAGATTAGGAGTTTTGAATTAAATTTGGATTCCTACTTGGAGTAGGATTCCTAGAGTCCTAATCGGATTAGGACTTCAAATTCAAATTAGAGTCCTAATTAGATTAGGACTAGAATTAAACAAGTCCTAATTGGATTAGAATTTCTTAAGTCCTAATTAATTATTAATCTAATGAATCAACATGACTCCTAATTGGATTAGGATTGAAGAGTTCAATTGAGTCATGGTTCATTCAAGTTCTAATTGGATTAGGACTAGCATAGATTGAACCCAATTGATTCATGATTTGGACTAAACCAAATAGGAGCCCTAGATGCCTTTATAAGGCTTTGAAAGGAGGTGCCCTAATGATAAGTGAAGCCCTCCTCCTCTCCATCACGTGGCCACCCTCCTCTCCTCTCTTTTCAGCCACCAACAACAAAGGGAAGAAAAGGATCTTGGTGGCCTCCTTCTTCCTCCACCGTTTGGTTCCAATGCAAGGAAGAAAAAGAAGGCTGCAGGGCTTCGTTCCTCTTCTTCTCTTCATCCTTCTTCTTCCTCCTCCCAAGCACAATCAAGGATTGATTGAAAGGAAGGATATCAGCCATCAAAGTTATCTCTGCAAGGGAGCTAGCACCCCGGGGAGATAGAAAGCTTGGATCGGTTTTCTGCTTCGTGTGGATACCCGTAGAGGCCGGGTACTTGAACGGCTTCAAGCGAACCTTCATCCTAAACCACGATCATCAGTTTGCGGTGATCATCTACCCGCACAAAGGTGAAGATCTGATCTTCTAATGTTATTTAAAAGTTTTTAATCCTTATCTATCTACGAACGATTTTTAAACAACGTTCATGCGATGAACGGTTGATCCCGCACATGCCTCTTCCGCTGCATCTGAATTTTTTGAATTTTCAGCGGCATGATCGGGGTATTCCAACAATTGAGACCTAAATCAAAACTCCTCAATCAAGTCGAGAGTGAACCGACATGAGCAAATTATATTAGATTAATTAATCTAATTGGTGTCTAGGAAAGCATGAAAGGTGGTTACTTAATTAGGACCTTACTCTCTGAGTAAGGGAAGCCTCCCACCTGCTTACCTGGCCAATTGTTCGATTACCTCTTATGAAGAGCTCAAGTTGCAAATACTAAGACCTGATTAACCAATATTAAGTCAATAGGCCTTCCACTGTAGTAGAGCTGCTAAGGCCTTTCTGATGTTGATTTGTCTCGGCTGGACACAGTGGTCAAGTTGCATCGGGGGGCTGGACCTCTCTATAGACATGAGATGTTGTAGGGTAAAGGTGGGGTTGGGCACCAATAACTGTTAGGTGAGGACCCAATGACGACTTTATTCCTACGGTTATATGGTGGGTCTGACTTAACTAAGAAATGGGACCAATAACTGTTAGGTGAGGTTTTCATGGCTTAGAGACCAAGTTACACTGCAACATGCTTGAGAAGCATTGTACAAGAGTTGTACATTCATCAATCTATGTGTCACTAATAACTGTTAGGTGAGGTGGCATGTAAATCGGTGGGACCGCAGTACTCACTAGAAATCCTAGTCATGTGGGATTTCCGTTTTCCTACCAGAAGAGTGTGAGGAATTCGAGAAAATAGTGGGAGTTACATTTGTTCTAAAAGACCTTAGAACAGATTAGGATCAAGTACAAAAGTCTAACTAGAATCTTTACTCTCTGAAGATTATAAAGTCAGCTTCTAGACTCTTAACTGATATCCTATAGAACAACCGTTTGACCAAACCCAATTATAAAGATTGGCTCAGCAAATTTCAAAAATAGTTTTGAATTATGAAAAATTCGGGTATATGCTAGACCATAGAATCCCCATGTTACCAATCCGTCCGATCACTGATCAGCGTAAGACGCTTGTTAAGTGGACGAACAATGACAATAAAGTTAGGTGTTGCACAATGGCATCCATGTCCAATGCATTACAATGCCAGCATGAGAACATGAAGACTGCTAGGGACATATTAAATCACCTGCAAGAGTTGTATGGTGATCAGAGTCACGCAGCTCGGTTTGAAGTGTCCAAGAGGCTCTTCAAAGCTAAGATGCACAATGGGCAGTCTGTCCATGATCATGGTTTGACCATGATAAAGGACTTAGAGAAGCTTGAGAAGCTTGGCATGACCATGCACAAGGAATTGCAAACGGATTTGATCCCACAATCCCTTCTAGCTTCATATGAACAGTTTATAGTAAATTACCATATGAACAAGATTATATGCAGCAAAATAGAATTGTTGAATAAATTGGTAACTAACTTAGGGACCTTGAAGAAGTTCAAGGGGCATCGTTTTCGCTGTCAAGTTGGTTTCTACTTTCAAGAGAGAGTCTATTTGGAAGAAGAAGAAGCCTGCGAAGAAGCAGAAGACTAAGAAAACACCAAGTTAGGAAGTTCCAAGAAAAAGGCCAATTGCAAGGAAAAGTGTTTCCATTGCATAATGGACGGCCATTGGAAGAGAAATTGTCCTACATACATGGGAAGCATAAAGAACATGAAGGGTGACAGACCTTCAGAAGGTTTGTCAGATATGCTCAGGATACTTAGGGACTGTTACCTCTTGCTAGCAGAAATTTGATTTCTGTATTTTATTTAGCACAGAAAGATTTTTATTTATTTGAAAATTAAATTGATTCAAAATGGTTTTATGATTGACAGTCTCTATCACATACATATGGATATATCTGTGAATATATCTGAGCAAATAGTGAATACCATAGGATCTAATAGATCCAAAAATGAGATAAATCTAAAGTATTTATGGCACCTCAGGCTTGGCCATATAGGAGAAGACAAAATAAACAAATTGGAGAAACATGAGCTTTTGGGCTCATTGACTTTCGAGTCATATTTGATTTGTGAATTCTGCCTTCAAGGAAAGATGGCCAAATTATCCTTTGTAGGACACAGGGAGGTCCACTGAAATACTTACCCTAGTACGCACTGATGTGTGTGGCCCATTCGATGTGCAGGCTAGGGGTTGTAATTTTTTACTTTACCGATGATTACTCACGGTATGGATATGTGTATGAGACACAAAAATGAAACTTTTGAAAGGTTCAAAAAGCTTAGATATGAAGTAGAAAAATAAGCACAAAAACTCATTAAGGTTCTTCGATCAGATCGAGGAAGTGAATACCTTAATAGAGAGTTCCGTGATTATCTCAAGGAGAATGGTATAGTTTCATAATGGACTCCTCCTGGTACACCTCAGCTCAATGGAGTGTCAGAGAGGAGGAATCGGACTCTATTGATATGGTCCAGTCCATGATGAGCTTCACTGATTTACCCTTGTTTCTTTAAATAGATGCCCTATTTTCAGCTATTTACTTGTTGAATAGAGTTTCCTCTAAAGTCCATTCCTACCGCACCATATGAGATATGACATGGTAAGAAACCAAGTCTTGGTCATCTCAAGATTTGGGGATGTCTAGCCCACGTCAAGAGACTACAGGCAGACAAGCTAGAGGCTAGGACCATAAGTGCTCGTTTTATATGATATCCTAAAGAGTCATTAGGATACAATTTTTACGTCTCAGAGGATCATAATGTGTTTGTGAGCCGTCACGCCATCTTCATGGAAAACCAGTTTATCCTTGATAGAGGCAGTGGGTGGAAAATTGAGCTTAAAGAGAAAGTCTCTGAAAAGCAACGAGTCATGGATCCTATCGAACCCATTCATATAGAGCCAGTACACGATGTCCCTCAACCACCTCGCAGATCTAGTAGGGTCTCCCATCCTCCCAATAGATACTTAGGTATACTAGAAGAGGATACCAAGAAAATGTTCCTAGTGGGAGATAGGGATCACATGTAGGATCCCAAAACCTACGACGAGGCAATATCTGATATCGATTCCGAGAAATGGTTGGAAGCTATGAAGTCAGAATTAGACTCCATGCATTCCAACCAAGTCTGGACCTTAGTAGATCCACCAGAAGGTATTGTACCTATTGGATGCAAATGGATCTACAAAAGGAAGATAGGTTCGGATGGAGAGGTAGAGACCTATAAGGCAAGGCTTGTGGCGAAAGGATATAGTCAGCGCGAGGGCATTGACTATCAGGAGACCTTTTCACCTGTAGCCATGCTGAAATCCATCCGAACATTGCTTGCCATTGCAGCATTTCATGATTATGAAATCTGGCAGATGGATGTGAAAAACAGCTTTCCTGAATGGATATCTTGATGAAGACATCTATATGGAACAGCCTTTGGGTTTCACTTCCAGTGATGGCGATCACAAGGTCTGCAAGCTGCAAAGGTCCATCTATGGACTAAAGCAAGCATCTCGGAGTTGGAACACTCGTTTCAATGACGCAATCAAAACTGTTTGATTTCATCAAAAACGAAGAGGAACCGTGTGTTTCCAAAAGGGTTAGTGGGAGTGCTGTTGTATTTCTCGTACTGTACGTGGACGACATCCTCCTGATAGGGAATGATATTCCCATGCTAACCTCGGTCAAGGTCAAGTTGTCAAAAAGGTTCTCCATGAAAGACCTTGGGGAAGCATCCTATATTTTGGGAATAAAGGTTTATAGAGATAGATCTAAAAGGATGCTTGGCCTATCACAGAAGATGTACATAGAGGAAGTGCTGAAAAGGTTCAGCATGGAAAACTCTAAAAGGGGTCTCTTACCCCTAAGGCATGGAATTAATCTCTCCAAGAAGATGTGACCCAACACATCTGAAGAGATTCAACGCATGAGCAAGATCCCCTATGCATCAGCAATAGGGAGCCTCATGTATGCCATGCTGTGTACATGACTTGATATAGTACATGCTGTGAATATCACGAGCATATGTCAATCAGATTCAGGCAAAAAGCACTGGATAGCTGTGAAGAACAGTCTTAAGTACTTGAGAAGAACTAAAGACTTGTTCTTGGTCTTTGGGAGAAGATCAGAGTTGAAGGTAGAAGGATGCACACATATTGATGATAGAAAGTCTACATCAGAATATGTGCAATGGTGGTTCAGTAAATTGGAAGAGTTCCAAACAACCGATCATTATAGATTCTACCTTAGAAGCTGAATGTTAAGCCGTCTCTAAGGGTGCAGTGGAAATCTTTTGGTTTAAAAGGTTCATTGCAGAGTTAGGTGTAATGTCATCAGATGTCATAACACTCTACTGCGATAACAAAGACACCATAGCACTAGCTAAGGAGCCAAAGGTCTCAAAATCGAAGCACATAGAGCGGCAGTTTAACCTAATAAGCGACTACCTCAAAAGAAAATAAGTAGAGAATCAGAGAGTAGACTCCATAGAAAATGTGGCGGACCCATTCACTAAGCAGCTAAGTCGGCAGAAAAATAAAGCGCATCTTGAGAAGATGGGGCTTAGGTTTATGGCTGATTGGCTTTAGTGCAAGTGGGAGATTGTTAGAAGTATGCCCTAGAAGCCAATCTGGCTGACACATTGTTAATTCTAGGGACATAATTTTGTACTTGACTATTTATTATTGAATAAATAAAAGGGATCTTTTCATTCATATTATTTATGTGTCTATGAATCGTCCAAGAAATTAATAAGATGATGATGCATATTCTCAAGAGTTGAGAATTTGAGCCATGTATCATTGGTGATTAATTTCTAAATGCTCCTGATCAATGGATCATCACGAGGACGGTGATCGATCCGATCAGTGCACAGATCACTTTCCTTCTGGATGGACGAGACTTGAGTCCACAGTGTAGGGACGCTGAAGTGATAGTGCAGGTGCTTGTTAGAGAACAAGGGTACTGAGCGTGACCAAGACAAGAAGTCACTTGGATGTCTATCCACTCGTCAGTGACTTGCTTGATGTTGCAGTAGTGTGACTGGTCCTTTGACCTACGGTGCTTCGGCTACTCACAGTGAGGTTATTGATGCAAAAATAAAATTGTTCTCCCAAGTGCAGGAGAATCGCACAAGTAGTAAATTCTCGGAAGTCCGAGGTCGAATCCTCAGGGAACGAAATGTATATGAGATTATTTAATATAATTTTAGATTAATTAATTCAATAAATTTGTGGATTAAAATTATGTTTTGATTTTCAGAAATTAAAATGTAGAGAATAATAAACACAATTCAATGAAATAAAAATGGTAGGGATCTGGAATCCCCCTTGATGGTATTGCATCCAAGGAATAAACTCTATGGTTCTTGATTTAAGATTTAATGTAGGATAGATCTAATCATGGTATATGTTTCATGAACATATGAACTCAATTTCTAAGCATTCGTCGTGCTTTCTACGTCTACGACGAATCAAATACTAAAGCAATCCATATATCAATAATTATAATCCATTTAAGAACTATCTACGAAATAACTATGCATGGATCAAAAACATATCAGTAAATATAATTCATTCAAGGCAAAAGTTTAGAGTTTACTTCAAAGAGCAATACATCAAAGGTTCATCCATCTCCCTCCCTAGGACTTTAGCCACTCATTGAAAACTTTAATCCCTCTTTCATTTTCTTTCTTTCCCCTTTTTTTTTTCTTTTCTTTTCGGAAACAGGGCCTCCCCTGTTTCCTTTTTCTTTTCGGATGGCAGAGGCCCTCCTCTGTTTTTTCAATGGGAAAGGATCGCATTCCCCCTCCAGCCGAGAGATATATGAAGCTAGTATCTCCCCCCTTCCTCACACGCGGTGGAGATCAGCTGAGAACATGGAGCGGACGCTGATCGATGGTGTTTGGACGCGCATGGACGGCTGCGGATGCTCGGGAATAGCTGGATTTGTGCGTGGATCCGGAAGAATCGGACGCGGAAGAGCTGAGAAGCAAGGCCTTGGACGTGCGATGGGATTCTAATTGCTGCGAATCCAGAAGAGGTTGATGGCTGTTGATCATGGATGTTGGAATCACAGACTCGGTTAGGGTGCGTGGGAGCTGAACCGTGGATGGCTCGCGGAAGAAGTTCCATGGATGATGGACTGCTGGACTTGTGCACCGGAGCTGGGATGCGCTGTGAACTGGGACGCGTGGATGGGGATTGTACGCGGGCTCGCGGGAGAAGCGGACTCAGACGGACACTGGGGTGGAGATGCTCTCGAACGGAAGGAGGATTGGAACCGGGATGCAAACTCGGAAGGCTGAGACGCTCGGTGGAAGCTGGGAACTTGGGAGAGGTCTGAGAAGGTTGATGTGGCTGGAACTCGGCTGAACGCGTGGACGGCTGGGAGAAGTTGGATGCTGGCGATGTTATGATGCTGGGAGATCTTCAAATGGACACACGAAATGGGGAGGACATGCTGCTGCTGGATATGGCTGCACCTAGCCTGCTAGTGCTCCTTCTAGTGTGCAACTGGGATTGAACCATGCAATTGGCTGGTCACCTGCGGTGATGCATCTTTTCCAGACCTAATGCGCATTTTAACTTTGATTTACGATCACCTGCACCCCATAAAAATATAATATTAATACAACACTTCTATCATTATTTGTTAGCAATAATACTAATTTAAGTGATGTATAAATCGCACTTTTGTGCTCTCATCACACCCCCCAACTAGCTTATTGCTAGTCTCTAGCAATTAATGAGCAGATAATAAAATGAGAGTGCAAAAGGTGTTGGTTGATCCTTTGATATTTTATTAGAACTAATTGCATAAAATTAAGATAAGTACTCACTTTCGTAGGAATCACGATTGCACTTAGCACGTGCAACAAGCCGTTAAACCCCTAGGTTACCCTAGTGGACGAGTGTTGTCTCGTGAGGATTTTCAGGGATGTTACCCACAAACATCATGAATGATATGACATGAGATTCTAATAGAGATATGAAATAAATCTTAAGCTAATACACATGTAATTAATTGATATATATTTTCAAGCATGGCAACTGTCAAAGCAAGGAAATATAAAAGTGTAGTGTGCATCAAGTCGCATGACTTTCTCAGAGTACTAATACCTCCACCACAACAGGGCACCGCCTGAGTTTTAGGTGCACTACTCAAGTTTACAAGTGTTTTCTACAATTTGTTAGAACCTGATCCATCAAATTTTCAGAATATCAAATGTTGTCTAAATTTGTCAAGAATGGTTCGCATATAAAGAAAGAGCTATCAATCCCAACTAAATAACCTGGGTACACAAAGGTCCAATACAATGGAGTCAAACCAGTCATTACCACATGTTACTAGGTTCAGTCCGACCAACCCATACATGCTTATTATTATTTCATTCTTTTTTTCTTTTTTTCTTTTTTTTTTAATACCCATGACGACTACATCTATCCATCCCCATTAGGCTCTAGTAAGGTCCATGTAGCGAGCTTTCAGCCAATGACCCCCGATCCAGTTGGCTCAAGACATTAGGTGAAACACCCCTCGGGCTTAATTACTCGAACCAGACTACGCCACGAGGCCAGACTTGTTATCAGAAGAATTTTTTTTTTTTTTATAATTATGCAAGAAAAGAGAAGATAGACTGAACCATATAGGTATTTTTTTTATTATATATGTGACTGCATCGTGACTATAGGTCAACCAAGGTCGGATCATAAGGCACCTAAGTAATCTAACTGGGATATTCAACCTCTATTTTTATGTGAAAACCAAATCATGAACCTTATGGTACGACAAGGATACTCATACTTCTTTTACGGATAAGGCTAACAAAAATGCAGTTAACAAATGTGAACTCCTGAGGCTTTCCTATTGTCATTAAGTACACGTGTGGGGATCTAATGATAGGTCTCTGATCAATCATAGTATGCATGTGTTCCTTGCCTTAATAGTTGCACAAACTCAATATGAAAATACATGTGCATTTGCTCAGAAAAGAAATTAATAGAATAAATCAAATGCAAAAACAAGTTTTTTTTTTTTTTTTTTGATCAAAATATTTTCCTCCCTCCAACTTAAACATTGCATTGTCCTCAATGTAAAAGATGCAAGAAAACTATATATGAGAGACAATAGAGAAAATAATAGAGAGAAGAAGAATACCTTGAGCTGTTGATTTCCAGAAAAGAAGACCTACAAAATAAGAAGAAAACTAGAAATAAAAGAAAAAATTTAATTCTAACTAATATACACGTACCTTGGCCGTCATGCTCAGTCATAAGAAGGCTCCTCCAAGGGAAAGGAGTCCTCTTCATCTGTAAAATTCTCAAGAAAAGGTTTTAATCTTTGTCCATTTACCTTAAAAATTGTGCCATCCTGTGGATTCTCAATTTCAATTGCCCCGTGTGGAAAAATAGTTTTTACAATGAAAGGACCTGTCCATCTTGATCGTAACTTTCCAGGAAACAGATGTAAGCGAGAGTCATACAAAAGAACTTTTTGTGTAGGTTCAAAAGATTTTCTTAGAATTGAGTTATCATGCCTAATTTTCATTTGTTCTTTACAAAGTCTAGCATTATCATACGCATCCCGACGAATTTCATTCAATTCACTTAATTGTAATTTTCTAGCGAAACCAGCATCTGATAGTTCAAAGTTTAATTTTCTAATGGCCCAATATGATTTATGCTCTAATTCAACAGGTAGATGACATGCTTTTCCATAGACTAGCCGATACGGGGACATACCAAGAATAGTTTTATAAGCAGTACGGTAAGCCCACAATGCATCAGAAAGTTTTAAAGACCAGTCTTTGCGTGATGGATTCACCGTTTTCTCTAAAATTCGTTTAATCTCCCGATTGGCTAGCTCTACTTGGCCACTAGTCTGCGGGTGATAAGGAGTTGCAATTCTATGAGTGATACCGTACTTTCGTAATAGGATCTCAAAAGGCTTATTACAGAAATGTTTTCCCCCATCACTAATTATAACCTTGGGCATCCCAAATCGTGAAAAAATATTTTCTTTTAGAAATTTCAAAACAGGTTTGTGATCATTAGTTCTACAGGCAACAGCTTCTACCCATTTTGACACATACTCAACACCAACTAAAATATACTCATATCCAAAAGACGGTGGAAATGGGCCCATGAAATCGATGCCCCACATGTCAAAAATTTCAATAGCAGTAATGGGCTGAAGAGGCATCATTTGCCTACGAGTTAGACTTCCAACACGTTGACATGGGTCACATGTCCTACAGAACTCGTGGGCATCTTTAAATAGTGTAGGCCAATAAAAACCACATTGCAACACCTTAGCTGCCGTTTTCTTAGATGCAAAGTGTCCTCCACAAGCACTGGCATGACAAAAAGAGAGTACACTTTGTATCTCATGTTCCGGAATGCATCTTCTAAAGATTTGATCATTGCAATACTTGAACAAATAAGGAGCATCATAATAATAATTTCTTACTTCACGCAAGAAATTATTCTTATCATTCGATCCCCAATGCTCCGGCATCCGGTTAGTGACAAGAAAGTTTACAATATCAGCATACCATGGCATAGTAGAAAGTGCAAACAATTGCTCTTCAGGGAACGAGTCCTTGATGGGCAACTGTGGCACCGAATCATTAAAAACTAGCCGTGATAAATGGTCAGCAACCACATTCTCTACTCCCTTTTTATCTTTGATAGTGATGTCAAATTCTTGGAGTAAAAGAATCCATCGTATTAAGCGTGGTTTAGCCTCTTTCTTATCCAGTAAATATTTTAGCGCTGCATGATCTGTAAAGATAACAATAGGAGCACCAAGGATATAAGAACGAAATTTGTCTAATGCAAATACTACTGCAAGCAATTCCTTCTCGGTGGTGGTGTAATTCATTTGAGCATCATTTAAGGTTTTGTTTGCATAGTAGATGACATATGGCTTATTATCCTTGCGTTGTCCTAGGACAGCTCCTATCGCATAGTCACTAGCATCGCACATGATCTCAAAAGGTGATGACCAATCAGGTGGTCGCACGATGGGTGCAGTGCTAAGCATAGCCTTCAATTTTTCGAATGCCTCTTGACATGTTTCAGTCCAATTGAACGGTGTATCAAGGGATAGGAGGTTACATAATGGTCGAGCTATGACACTAAAGTCTTTGATGAACCTCCTATAAAATCCAGCATGACCCAAAAATGATCTAACATCTCTAACCGTTTTGGGTGCAGGTAGCAACGGCGCCAAAAATTGATAGTCAACTTTAAAGACCACGCAATAGCACGTATCTAGTAGGATAGTGATTACGGGTATCGATCCACAGGGATTGGGGTATAGTTGTTTTTCTTAAAATAAAAATATTTAAAATGATGAATTTGTGAAGACTATTAAACTAAACAATTCAATAAAAGAAAATGCAATTAAAGGGATATCAGTTTAGGAGAACCTAGGGCAAGGAATTCACCACTAACATCAGAACAAGGGTTATTTATATTTTATTTCATTCTTGGATTAACATGCAAATTGGCTACAAGCCTAATAAGCATTTAAATAAAAATTCACAAAAGTAATTTGGGCATAATCCATCTTCAGTAGGCATGAAATGTCTACCCTAATCTAAGGTGGCAGCACATCGCATCTTCCCTAAGCATGGACTATCTTATATTTACTTAGTGATCATGAAGAACAGTTGTACGAACATCATACTTAAAATCACAGAAATTAAATATGATTCAAAAGACTATATCCATTAAAAACAATAAGTTCATACAACCCCAAGAATATAAAATCAAATATAAAACTCATGTCCCTGTGTTAGGGCTGCATCCAGCCCTAGAGAAGAGATCAGCCTTCCATGGAGTTGGAGACGGCAGCAGCAGCACAGCAGCGGGCTCCCATCTCTCCCTCTTTCTTTATTTTTTTTCTTTGGGAAATCATTCCCAGAATGACCAAAACTCTTCTCTCCCTTCTCTGTTTCCGTGGGACTCCGCCTCCGAAGAGCTTCATAGAAGCCTCCCCCCCCTCCCCCGGTGGGGGAAGAAGAATAAAGGGAACAATCCCCTCCCCTGGTGGGGAAGAGGAGGAATGCCTCCGTTTGATCAGAAGTCCTCCCTTATATAGGCAGCCTATCTCTCTCTCTCTCTCTTCCTTGTGGCTCTTCCGAACGGGTGGATAAGGCATGAGCTGGAGGCTTGATCTGCAAACTGTTGCAGTTCTAATCCGTTGAAGGATGGCAGGTGGGTAGATTCCGAAGGAGGTTAGGAGGAGATGAGCATGAATCACGGAATGGACGCGGAAGGTTGATGAACCGTGAGCTGGATGCAGTGGGAGAGAGGAAGATGGACTCTATCTTTGAAGCAGGGGATAAGGATGAAAGCGGCTGGATGGAGATGGGATTTGATGGCCGCGGAAGATCCGGACGCGGTAGAAGTTAGAGCTGGATTCGAAGACTCTAGGAGATACTCATGGACGCTGCGATGAACTTGGAAGGGAGTGATCCACGGAGTGGAAAGATGCCTGTGTTCTGTTTCCGAAACAGGGGATTCCATGGGATCAAGTTATAAATGGAATGAATGTGAGAACGATCCGGAAGAAAGGGAAGTTTGGATATGAGAGCGTGGGTGCAGGAGGGTGTTGCTAGATTCGTGAAGCCGGGATGATGACGTTGAATCCTAGCTGGTCGTGGGATAAGGATGAACTCGGACGGATTCGTGAGCTGGGAGGAAGGCTGCGGATGTTTGGGAGCTCTCTAGAACGAATTCGGGTGAAGAGGATGACGTTGGGATCATTTGGTTGTGCTGCCGTTGGCTAGAAATCCGGGAGATGTTTCTGGTTTTTATCTGCACGAAACAGAGGATGGAATGTTTGGATATCAGGGAACGGATGCATGGGTTTCGAGCTTATCCGGGCTAGCAGAAGCTGAACGGAAGAAGTGGGATGCACAAAGCAGAGGAGAATAGCATGGGAGGAATCCTGAGATGCTGGGAGATTGGATGTTGGAAAGAAATCTTGGATGATGGAATTATCCGAAAGAAGCTGAATCTGTTTCATGATGAAAAGGAGATGGAGCTTATCCATGGATAGGTTGGATTCGGAATGGGAGCTGGGAGTTTAGTTGAGATGAAGACACGGGAGACTTGAAAATGATGGATACGGCTGAGAACAGAGGAGCTGGGAGCAAATCCGGATGAAGTCTGGATTCGGTTGAATGTGATCTCGAAACAAGGGATTCCGTTTGTGGACGTGATCCGGATGAGGCTGAATACGGCTCACGGGATGAAGATGAACGGAAGAAGAAGCAACTGGGTGGTTGTTCGGGATGCTATCCTAGCTGGCAGCGGGATATCCGGATGTAGTTGGCTTTGTTTTGAAGCCGGGAGCTAGGACAAAATGAGCTGCAGCCATTTCACCGTGGAGAAGACGTGGGCGTTGGGACTCGGGATGTGCAGAAGAAACGGATGCGGAGGAAACGTGGGAGAGCTGGAATGTTGGGATCTTGGTTATGTATGATGTCGGAATGCATGAACTTGGGATGGCTAGGTGGATAAAAAGGTTTAGATGTGGCTCTGTGAACGGCGTGCACACAAGCTAAAGAGTGAGTTTGAGAGGCTGAATCATAATCTAAGAGGACTTGATTCATAGAGTGCTTGTGATTTGGGTTCAGGGGTCATCCCAGATGAATTTGATTCGACCTGCATACATTAGATGGAACCAATAAAAAAAATCAAACTTGAATTATTTTTAATACTTTATTAAAATGTAATGATGAAAGGGAACATTTATTTTTTTCATGTTTAAATATAAAATATGTGCATTAAAATGATGATAAGTGCTATGAAAAAGATATTAATTTATGCATTATTTAGCACTTATCACACCCCCCAACCTACATTTTGCTAGTCCTCGAGCAAAATAAAATAAAAAACTAACTCACTTTCGTAGGAATCGCGATTGCATTTACCGTATGCAATAAGGTTTTAAACCCCTAGGTGGCCCTAGAGGACGAGTTTTGTCTCGTGAGGGTTTCCGGCTCAAATACCCACAAACTGCTGTCGAAAGTATTTATTTTATTATTTTATAAAATCTAATTTCAAATGCATAAGTGCCAATAATTTCAAAAGCACACAAAGTTTTAATTACTAAGTCAGCCCAAATCCTAGGTCAAGATGCAACTTAAGTTGAAGTCATTAAGTTTCCGTTAGAGAGTTGTAAGGCTAATTTATACTTGGGTGCTCGGTGATATCTGGACCATACACAAGCTAAGGCTTTAGATTCTCCAAAATACTGCTAAAACTAGTAGTTTCCAAGAATTGGTCAGATAAGACTTAATCGCTGATTCAAAATCATCCTATCTTGCAGGATTTCGAGAGTTGTGGATATTTACTTTAATACCTCATGGGCTTTATCTATAATATTCCAGTTTACTCGAATTTTTACAACGACGGCTTTCACACTATCAACTTTTTCGAGGTCAATATTATATTATTTTATTTTCTCTTTTGAGATTTATAAATTACGCACTTTTACTCTTGTAATGATTCCTCCGTGTAGCGAGTACTCAGTCAACACTCCCACACCAGATGGCGTAAGGTGTTGGGCATCAAGACTCCCCTACGGACCTATGCTCGGGTTCCTCATTACAAGCCTGCTGACCTTTGACGATAGGTAGCCCTTTTCGATGTACCTGACTAAATTCATTTTTTTTTTTAACAGTAAATACGGGATAATAGTGAATTAGATAGGAATGATTCATCAGGACTCAAGGTTGCTACTAGACTTAGTAACATAATGTTGAACCTAATCCTTAGAAGTGCAGGCCATGTGTGTTGTGATATTCCAAAGTAAAAATTATCTTACAACTTGCTAAAAGAATATTTAATAAAAAGAACTCAAATTGACTTACTCCTGACTAGTTATTGGGCTTTTTAGATTTTATATACTTTGTGTGTTTATCATTTCAGCACTAAAGCATAGAAATTAGATTTTTTTTTTTTTTTGAGATTCACTTTTTTTTTAAATTCACTTAAAAATGTGAAAATGTGAAAAATTTCTTCAAAAATTTGAATCCTATACCCTCCAACCTAGATCAGACATTGTCCTCAATATTTTTTTTTTTGATGAATTTTTTTTTGAATATTATATTATTATTTTTATTGTTTTATATATTTTTTATGAAAATATGATGCATATGGAGGATAGAAGCATTTTACCGTAGTTGCATCAGTAATATGAGGGATCCTGTTAAGAAAATAAAAAAAATGCGACAAGAAAATATGCAAAAATAACCAACGAGAATTGGGTTGCCTCCCAACAAGTGCTAAGTTTAACGTCTTCAGCCAGACGCAGTGCATCCTTATCAAATCATACCGGGTTTATGCGGGTTCTCCAAGGAAGAAAATTTGTGGAAGACTGATTGTCGGGCACGGAGTTATACTCTTCTGATCAGTCAAGTCAAGCATGCACTAAAAGAAAACACGTCAAATCCTTGTATTTGCCCTAAAATCACTAGACAGCTCCTAACTGATTTGAAGATGGCACCTAAGCCTCCAATCCGGTCTAATGAACTTAGTTGACCAGGTAAGCTCTCAGGTAAGTGGGGGGGTCACGATGCGTTGCAAAGGTCCCACTTAAAAACCACTTGCCTCGAACAGATGAACTGTCTCCCTTAAAGGGACAAAGCTTGCCTAGACATCAATTGAGCCACAGAGCGAAATTGGTGCAACTTTCGGTGATCTTCGTCCTATTGAGCTCGAATGTCCCTAGGGGCCAATGTCTAATTGATTTTAATTAATGTGATAGCTATGTGAGAATTGATTCACCTAATTTGGGCAAGAATCTGGTGATGAAATCCAGTTCTTATCTTGTTGGGGTGATTGCCCTTACTATGTGCGGATTAATTAGTGCATGTGTATCAAGCATGCATTCACACTTTTGCTGAATTTAAAATCAAACAATCACCACACAAGGAAATTTAAATAAGAAATGTTCAGATGTTACCAAGAGGAATTTTTCCAGCAATTTTTAAAGCAAACCTTTACAGCATTCCTTTGCCAATAATTCCCTTTCTGAATGTCCCAAACTTCCTCTTTGGTTCCTGATCAAATGATACCAAGAAAAATCAAAAATTAGTAAGAGAGGAGAAGGAGATAAGGAAAGTAAAAATAGAAACTATTTTTATTTTATTTTTTTTACTTTTCGAATTTTTTTTTTTAAAAAAAGAATTTTTAATAAAAAGAAAAACAACTATGCTACCAATCTCCGGCAACGGCGCCAAAAACTTGAAGCAAAAATAAAATTGTTCTCCTGATAGTCAACTTTAAAGACCACGCAATAGCACGTATCTAGTAGGATAGTGATTACGGGTATCGATCCACAGGAATTGGGGTATAATTATTTTTCTTTAAAAATAAAAATATTTGAAAAAGAAAATTTGTGAAGACTATTAAACTAAGCAATTTAATAAAAGAAAATGTAATTAAAATGATATCAATTTGGGAGAACCTAGGGCAAGGAATTCACCACTAACATCGGAACAAGGGTTATTTATATTTTAATTTATTCTTGGATTAACATGCAAATTGGCTACAAGCCTAATAAGCATTCGAATAAAATTTCACAAAAGTAATTTGGGCATAATCCATCTTCAGTTGGCATGAAATGTCTACCCTAATCTAAGGTGGTAGCACATCGCATCTTCCCTAAGCATGGACTATCTTATATTTACTTAGTGATCCTGAAGAGCAGTTGTATAAACATCATATTTAAAATCACAGAAATTAAATATGAGATGAAATAAAATATTCATTAGAAGCAAAATAAGGTTTATACAACTCCAAGAATAGAAATCAAAATATAAAAACTATGTCCCTGTGTTAGGGCTGGATCCAGCCCTAGAGAAGAGATTAGCCCTGCATGGAGTTGGAGACGGCAGCAGCAGCACAGCAGCAGGCTCCCATCTCTTCCTTCATGATTTCTTTCTTTGAAATATTCCCGAAATACCTGAACTCTTCTCTCTCTCCCTTCCCTTTCTCTTATTTTTAATGCTTCCGTGGGACTTGCCTCCGAGAGCTAGGAATAGCCTCTCCCCCCCCCGGTGGGGGAAGAAGGAATCGGATCAGCCCCCTCCCCTCGTGGGGAAGAGGAGGAATGCCTCTAGCCTGCATGCATTGATTCCCTTTTATAGCCTTCACAGCCTCTGTTATCACGCAGGGGATAAGGATGAAATGAAGCGAGATGCGGTTGAGAAGATCCCGGCTCTGTTCCTTGATCCTTGGACGCTGGGAGTTTGGTTGTGCTGCCGTTGGGATGAGATTTGTTCCGAGAGGATAGGAAATCTGGGAGGAACTCGGATCAAGCTTGGATGCAAGGTTGTTCCGCTAGGAGGAGGGCGCGGATCCGGAAACTGAAGATAAGATAGCTGGGAGAAGGTGATCCGGAAACAGAGGATGTTGATGGTTGTTGGGAACGGAACTGGGAGCTGATTTCCGTGGAATCTGGGGTGCATGCGGAGGCTTAGATTTGCTAGGAACGATCGCATGGGATGCTGAGATTGAAACTTATCCCGTTGGCATGCCGAGATGCGTGGGAGGAATTCGGCAGAAGAGAATCATGTACGTGGGATGAAGATGGAGTTGATCCGGAATGGGAGGAGATTGGGAGGAAAGAATCCATCTGTGAAATCTAAACCCCTGTTCCGAAGCAGGGTCTGTTGAGAGGATCTCGGAGGACGTTGGGTTCGTGCGATGAAGAGAAGTTTGAGAGAGACGTTGGGAAGATGAACTCACTCGCGGGTGATTCGGATATTCACTGGTGTGGTCTGGAGAAGATGATGAGGAGAAACAGAGGACTTGATTTTGGGAGGATAAGCTCGGGAAGGACGTGGAGGTTTGGATTTATCCGAACGATGGCTGACCGTGGGATGCTGATTCTTGGAGTGGGGAGAGGATGTACTCTAAGGATGAACGCTGGGATATGGCTTGGCTTGATTTGTGATGAGCTGGTAGCAGGGGATGAAGGTGAATTGGTTGAATGTCGTGGAATAATGGATGATGTTTTCGGGTGAAGGAAGATGCCGGAGGATACGTGATGGGAAGATAAGGATGAACTGAGATAGAAGGAGGGCTGAGATCCATGTTTGGGAGTTTGAGGATTCTGCCGATGGCTAAATGCGGCTGGGAGAAAAAATGGGAAGGCGTTGGTCGAACGGCTGGAAGTGTGAACAGAGGAGTTGGGACGGGCTCTGGACTTGGTTCGGAAGAAGGATACGGCTGGGATTTGAGTTTATCCCACGGGCGAAGAGGAGGGGAGATGAGCTGGGGCTGAGCTTATCCATGGGCGTTCGGAAGAAATGGGGTGCTGATCCGAACGGGAGAAGATCATGGTTGGGAGAAAGATGCGGGATGAAGTTAGATCAACGTGGATGTGATTCCGAGGGACATTGGGAGATTCGGTGGATGCTATGCATTTAGTTGTTTGATTCGAACGGGAAAACAACCTGTGAAGCTTGGGATTTGACTGGCCACGAGATGAAGATGAATCACAGATATGGTGAGCTGGGATGTTCGCTGTGATGAAGAAGCGATGGGAAGATGACACAGATGCAAGGGGAAGTTTGGATGTTGGTTCGAATGGGATGAAGCCAAATCGTGGGATGATTCTATAGGATAAGCTTGATCCGGTTGTTGGAACAAGGACGTTGGGAAGAACATGGAGGTTGAAACAGGGGAGAAGCTGGGATTTATTCCGAAGAAGAGATAAGGATGCTGTGAGTTTAAGCTAGAAGAAAAGGATGGCTTGGTTCCATTCTTTGAACATGGGAGTGAAAGTGACGTAGAAGCTTAATTTCTAAGCACTAAAAGGGTGACGTGGACATGGGTTCAGCGACCTGCACAAATTAGTTCAAACATCATCCCAATTAGTTCGACTCGATCTGCACATATTAGAATTGACCAATAAAATCAAGCAAACTCGAATTATTTTTAATAATGCCATGATGAAGGGCAACACATTTTCTTATGTTAAATTCACTAAATATATGAATTAAAATAATGATAAGTGCTATGAATAATATATTAATTTATGCATTATTTAGCACTTATCACACCTCCCAACCTACATTTTGCTAGTCCTCAAGCAAAAATAGAAAAAGAAATTAACTCACTTTCGCAGGAATCGCGATTGCATTTACCGTATGCAATAAGGCTTTAAACCCCTAGGTGGCCCTAGTGGACGAGTTTTGTCTCGTGAGGGTTTCCGGCTCAGATACCCACAAACTGCTGTCCCTACCTAAAGAATTTATTTTACTGTTTTATAAAATCTGATTTCAAATGCATAAGTGCCAAGAATTTCAAAAGCACATAAAGTTTTATTACTAAGTCAGCCCAAATCCTAGGTCAAGATGCAACTTAAGTTGAAGTCATTAAGTTTCCGTTAGAGAGTTGTAAGGCTAATTCATACTTGGGTGCTCGGTGATATCTGGACCATACACAAGCTAAGGCTTTAGATTCTCCAAAATACTGCTAAAACTAGTAGCTTCCAAGAATTGGTTAGATAAGACCTAATCACTGATTCAAAATCATCCTACCTTGCAGGATTTCGAGAGTTGTGGATGTTTACTTTAATACCTCTGTTAGATGTATGCCCTAGAAGCCAATCTGGCTGACACATTATTAATTCTAGGGACATAATTTTGTACTTGACTATTTATTATTGAATAAATAAAAGGCATCTTTTCATTCATATTGTTTATGTGTCTATGAATCGTCCAAGAAATTAATAAGATGATGATACATATTCTCAAGAGTTGAGAATTTGAGCCATGTATCATTGGTGATTAATTTCTAAATGCTCCTGATCAATGGATCATCACGAGGACGGTGATCGATCCGATCAGTGCACAGATCACTTTTCTTCTGGATGGACGAGACTTGAGTCCACAGTGTAGGGACACTGAAGTGATAGTGCAGGTGCTTGTTAGAGAACAAGGGTACTGAGCGTGACCAAGACAAGAAGTCACTTGGATGTCTATCCACTCGTCAGTGACTTGCTTGATGTTGCAGTAGTATGACTGGTCCTTTGACCTGCGGTGCTTCGGCTACTCACAGTGAGGTTATTGTAGTTTGACTGCACACATACATGGTCTCTAGCCATATGGGTCCATGCAGTGTAGATTGGCTGCAGAAGGTTCACTGTAGGAGTAGGGTATGCACCTATAAGGAATCTATCGACCTTGATAGAAGAGGAGTGATCCTATGTGATTTGTTAGACTGAGTTCTAAGACCTTGGCCAGGGCAGTAATATAAAGTGGAAAAAGAGTTTTCCACTATCGAACTCAAGTCGAATAAATCTTGACATATGACAGACGATGGGGTTTGACGAGTTGTCCATGACCTCCGTCCTGTAGGGATCCACGATAGTAGGACTGTATCACATGTTAACTGCACCTAGAGGTTCATCATTCCATTCTGCTGGGTAGCCACTACATGCTGCTAGGTGTCACTGGTGGATGGTGGGACTCACAGGGATTATCTCGATGATCGATAAACCCTAATGAGTTGAGTTGGAATCGTTCCAACCCATTGAAAGGAGTTTTCAATGATATTGAGATAGAGATCACAATATATCTCACTACCAGTCAGAATAGAACCTATGGGGTCACACACACTAGAAGTATTGACCGATCCGATGGTTGAATAGTGATTATGAATCACGAGTAATCAATTCGATTGATATTCGGTTGAAGAAGGAACAAAGGAAATTAATCAATTGGACTTAAACACAAATCCTACTTCGGGTAGGATTCCTAGAGTCCTAATTGGATTAGGACTGGGAATCCTAGTTGGAGTAGGACTGGAATTCCTACTTGGAATAGGATTCCTACAATCCTAATGAGATTAGGAATTTTGAATCAAAATCGGATTCCTACTTGAAGTAGGATTCCTAGAAATCCTAATTGGATTAGGACTTCGGATTCAAATAGAGTCCTAATTGGATTAGGACTAAAATTAAAATACATCCTAATTGGATTAGGATTCCTTAAGTCCAAATTAATTATTAATCTAATGAATCAACATGACTCCTAATTGGATTAGGATTGAAGAGTTCAATTGAGCCATGATTCATTCAAGTCCTAATTGGATTAGGACTAGCATAGATTGAACCCAATTTGGCCAATCCTAATTAGATTAGGATTAAACCATGAAAGAGGGACCTAATCCTCTTTGGAAGAGGATTAGGCTAACCAAGTAAGAAGGGCATCAGCCCCTCTCCACTTGATTAGGTGCGACATGAAGAGAGAGGGGGCCGGCGCCCCCTCTTGGAAAGTTGTCAAGGGCTCCTAACTTGTAGGAGCCCTTCATCCTTATTAAAGGAGGACTAGGGCCGGCGCCCTAGTGGAATCCTTTTCCTCCTCTTCAAGCCGTGGAAGCCCCCTCTCCTCCTCTTGGTTCAGCCGCAAGCAAAGGGAGAAGAAAAGCCAAGAGTTGGCGGCTTCTTTTCCCTTCCCTTCCTTCATCCAACGCAAGGAACAGCAGAAGGCTGCATAGGGGCTCATCTTCTTCCTCTTCTTCATCCTTCTTCTTCCTCCTTCTAAGCACAATCAAGAGTTGATTGAGAGGGAGGACATCAGCTATCAAAGCTATCTCTGCAAGGGAGCTAGCACCCCGGTGAGATAGAAAGCTTGGATCGGATCCTGCTTCGTGTGGATACCCGTAGAGGCCGGACGTTTGAACGGCTTCAAGCGAACCCTCTTCCAAAACCACGAATTCAGATTTGCGGTGATCATCTACCCGCGCAAGGTGAAGATTTGATCTTCCTAATAGTTTTAAAAGTTTTAATTCTTACCTAATTACGAAAGGTCTCGAAACAACGTTAATGCGATGAACGTCGAACCCGTGCATGCCGATTCCGCTGCCATCTGAAAAATTTTTGAAATATCAGCGGCATGGGCGGGTTCCCAACAACCTCATGGGCTTTATCTGTAATATTCCAGTTTACTCGAATTTTTACAACGACGGCTTTCACACTATCGTCTTTTTCAAGGTCAATATTATTTTCTCTTTTTCTCTTTTTTTTTTTATTTTTTTTTTTTTATTTTTTTTTTGAGATTTATAAATTACGCACTTTTACTCTTGTAATGATTCCTCCGTGTAGCGAGCACTTAGTCAACACTCCCACACCAGATGGCGTAAGGTGTTGGGCATCAAGACTCCCCTACGGACCTATGCTCGGATTCCTTATTACAAGCCCGCTGACCTTTGACAATAGGTAGCCCTTTTCGATGTACCTGACTAAATTCACTTATCTCTCTTTTTTTTCTTTTTTTTTTAATAGTGAATTAGATAGGTATGATTCATCAGGACTCAAGGTTGCTACCAGACTTAACAACATCATGTTGAACCTAACCCTTAGAAGTGCAGGCCATGTGTGTTGTGAAATTCCAAAGTAAAAATTATCTTACAACTTACTAAAAGAACTTTTAATAAAAGAACTCAAATTGACTTACTCCTGACTAGTTATTGGGCTTTTTAGATTTTATATACTTTGTGTGTTTATCATTTCAGCACTAAAGCATAGAAATTAGTTTTTTTTTTTTTTTTGAAATTCATTTTTTTTTGAAATTCACTTAAAAATGTGAAAATGTAAAAAAAATTTCTTCAAAAATTCGAATCCTATCCCCCCCAACCTAGATCAGACATTGTCCTCAATGTTTTTTTTTTTTTGATGAAATTTTTTTTTGAATATTATATTATTATTTGTATTGTTTTATATTTTTTTTTTTTGGACGAAAATATGATGCATATGGAGGATAGAAGCATTTTACCGTAGTTGCATCAGTAATATGAGGACTCCTGAAAAAAATGCGACAAGAAAATATGCAAAAATAACCTATGAGAATTGGGTTGCCTCCCAACAAGCGCTAAGTTTACCGTCTTCAGCCAGACGCATCAGGTGCAGTTAAGCATGTATTAAAAGAAAAATACATCAATTCCTTATGTTTGCCCTAAAATTACTAGATAGCTCCTAACTGGTTTGAAGATGGCACCTAAGCCTCCAATCCGGTCTAATGGACTGAATTGACCAGGTAAGCTCCCAGGTAAGTGGAGGGGTCACGATGTGTTTGCAAAGGTCCCACTTAAAACCCACTTGCCTCGAACAGATGAACTGTCTCCTTTAAAGGGACAAAGCTTGCCTAGACATCAACTGAGCCATAGAGCGAAATTGGTGCAACTTTCGGTGATCTTCGTCCTATTGAGCTCGAATGTCCCTAGGGGCCAACGTCTAATTAATTTTAATTAAGGTGATAGCTATGTGAGAATTGATTCACCTAATTTGGGCAAGAATCTGGTGATGAAATTCAGTTCTTATCTTGTTGGGGTGATTGCCCTTACTATGTGCGGATTAATTGGTGTATGTGTAACAAGCATGCATTCACACTTTTGTAAAAAAAAATCGAAATCAAACAATCACCACAACTTGCAGGCTAGATGGGAATCAATTTGAAATAAGAAAGGTTCAGATGTTACCAGAATTTCCAGCAATTTTTTTTTAAAAAGCAAACCTCTACAGTATTCCTTTTTCAGTCGTTCCCTTTCTGATTGTCCCAAACTTCCTCTTTGGTTCCTGATCAAATGATACCAAGAAAAATCAAAAATTAGTAAGAGAGGAGAAGGAGATAAGGAAAGTAAAAATAGAAACTATTTTCATTTTATTTTTATTTTTTTATTTTTCAAATTTTTTTTTTTGAAAATTTTTTTTAATAAAAACAAAAACAACTATGCTACCAATCTCCGGCAACGGCGCCAAAAATTGATAGTCAACTTTAAAGACCACGCAATAGCACGTATCTAGTAGGATAGTGATTACGGGTATCGATCCACAGGGATTGGGGTATAATTGTTTTTCTTTAAAAATAAAAATATTTGAAAAAGAGAATTTGTGAAGACTATTAAACTAAACAATTTAATAAAAGAAAATGTAATTAAAATGATATCAATTTGGGAGAACCTAGGGCAAGGAATTCACCACTAACATCGGAACAAGGGTTATTTATATTTTAATTTATTCTTGGATTAACATGCAAATTGGCTACAAGCCTAATAAGCATTCGAATAAAATTTCACAAAAGTAATTTGGGCATAATCCATCTTCAGTTGGCATGAAATATCTACCCTAATCTAAGGTGGTAGCACATCGCATCTTCCCTAAGCATGGACTATCTTATATTTACTTAGTGATCCTAAAGAACAGTTGTATAAACATCATATTTAAAATCACAGAAATTAAATATGAGATGAAATAAAATATTCATTAGAAGCAAAATAAGGTTTATACAACTCCAAGAATAGAAATCAAAATATAAAAACCATGTCCCTGTGTTAGGGCTGCATCCAGCCCTAGAGAAGAGATTAGCCCTGCATGGAGTTGGAGACGGCAGCAGCAGCACAGCAGCAGGCTCCCATCTCTTCCTTCATGATTTCTTTCTTTGAAATATTCCCGAAATACCTGAACTCTTCTCTCTCCCTTCCCTTTCTCTTATTTTTAATGCTTCCGTGGGACTTGCCTCCGAGAGCTAGGAATAGCCTCCCCCCCCCCGGTGGGGGAAGAAGGAATGGGATCAGCCCCCTCCCCTCGTGGGGAAGAGGAGGAATGCCTCTAGCCTGCATGCATTGATTCCCTTTTATAGCCTTCACAGCCTCTGTTATCACGCAGGGGATAAGGATGAAATGAAGCGAGATGCGGTTGAGAAGATCCCGGCTCTGTTCCTTGATCCTTGGACGCTGGGAGTTTGGTTGTGCTGCCGTTGGGATGAGATTTGTTCCGAGAGGATAGGAAATCTGGGAGGAACTCGGATCAAGCTTGGATGCAAGGCTGTTCCGCTAGGAGGAGGGCGCGGATCCGAAAACTGAAGATAAGATAGCTGGGAGAAGGTGATCCGGAAACAGAGGATGTTGACGGTTGTTGGGAACGGAACTGGGAGCTGATTTTCGTGGAATCTGGGGTGCATGCGGAGGCTTAGATTTGCTAGGAACGATCGCATGGGATGCTGAGATTGAAACTTATCCCGTTGGCATGCCGAGATGCGTGGGAGGAATTCGGCAGAAGAGAATCATGTACGTGGGATGAAGATGGAGTTGATCCGGAATGGGAGGAGATTGGGAGGAAAGAATCCATCTGTGAAATCTAAACCCCTGTTCCGAAGCAGGGTCTGTTGAGAGGATCTCAGAGGACGTTGGGTTCGTGCGATGAAGAGAAGTTTGAGAGAGACGTTGGGAAGATGAACTCACTCGCGGGTGATTCGGATATTCACTGGTGTGGTCTGGAGAAGATGATGAGGAGAAACAGAGGACTTGATTTTGGGAGGATAAGCTCGAGAAGGACGTGGAGGTTTGGATTTATCCGAACGATGGCTGACCGTGGGATGCTGATTCTTGGAGTGGGGAGAGGATGTACTCTAAGGATGAACGCTGGGATATGGCTTGGCTTGATTTGTGATGAGCTGGTAGCAGGGGATGAAGGTGAATTGGTTGAATGTCGTGGAACAAGGGATGATGTTCTCGGGTGAAGGAAGATGCCGGAGGATACGTGTGTTGGGAATTGTATCCTAAATGTCAATCGTCAGCATATTGATGATTGAATATTGTAAATAAATTGACAAATTAATAAAGTATTATTTGGCATTATTCATCATTTCATCTTCAAATGAACTATTATATGATGAAGTCCTTAGGACTTATGTTATGATAAAGGAGGATTTATCTTTGAGTCCTTAAACTTGTTCGCGACCAAATGATATGTTGTTACTAGGACGACAACATTATCGAGATTAGGTCGTTGTGTGACATATACGTTGGTTGTCCTCTTAACCAAGGAGTGTGGAGACACTGGTATGCCATACAGGTGAAGTGTAGGAGTACATTTCACTGAACGTGACCAATTCCGGAACGCTCTACTGTCGAGAGATGTTCCAAGTGGATATGGGTATAAGTTTGGCCCTCTGACCTGAGACCGCAACCTGTGACTAGCAAGCAACTCACTGTACTTTGGTACTGGACTACCTGAATTTCTAATTCAGTGACGGAAGGTCACTGGGTGCAGTCAAGTACTTGCGTAGTCAGTTGTGAGTCAAGATGGATTGACCCCTCCTGCAAACAGAAGATAATGTCTTGTGACTAATTTAGCAAAACCTTGGCCAGGGTAATCTCAGTGAGGAGTCACGGGATATCTAAAGTTAATCACATAATGGATGTACTAATTATAGGGTTGACAGTGAGCTCTAAGTCATCCTGGCATTAAGAGTCAAAGGGATTGAATTATACAGTAACCATAGTTCAGGGTTCCAGAATATTTGCTTCGCATATATTCGGCCTATTCGAACGTCGGGTACCATTGCTAGATGGTCACATCGATTAGTGTAGGAAGTTGTTCCTATGCTACCGGCTTAGGTTCGAACCTATGAGGTCACACGCATAGAAGATTCCTGATTGATCAAGATGGCTGATGAATGATTAAGAATCATTCAGGGGTAATTTGGTCAATTCGATTGGCAAATTATCTTATAAAATAATTAAAGTAATTATCGGAGGATTAATTAGTAATTAGATTGCTAACGAACTCAATTGGATTGAGTAATTAGACTAAGGATGAGCCAAATTGAATTAGATTCAATTCTGGGCTCAATCAGGGTTTTTGACCTGATTGGATTAGGTCTGAATCAAGAGGACTTAGGTTGACCAAATTAAATTAGATTAAAATTTGTCCTTAATTAGGGATTGACCTAATTGGATTAGGTTCAACCCATGGTAATTGAATCATTCTAATTGTTAGGATTTAATTAAATTAAATGGGTTTGATCTGAAACTATTCGGATCTTGAAATCCACTTGTCACATATCCATTGCAGCCTTCTTCCTTACCCGCCTCCTCCTCCTCTTCTTCTCCATTTTAGATAGGGTTTTCAGGGTGAATATCTCGAAGATTCAAGATCAGATCTGAGTCCTCTACTTCCCTTACAAACCTCATCTCTATCTGCTTCAAGACGATTGATCAAGAGTTGATTGAATCCCGGCGGGCAGATTTCAGCTTTCAAGTGTTCTGCAGCTGCTAGCACTGTTGCGGAAGAAGATCCTTCAGGACTTCGCGTGTACTTCTCGTAGAGGCCATTCGTGTGCGTGGCTGCGAAGTCAAGAATCAGATTCACAACTTTCATCCATCATAAAAGGTATTAATCTAGCATTAATCATTTATTATGGTGTCAAGGTCTAGGTCCAATTCTTCGAGGTTTTACCCTCTTTTGGGGCTCCTCACGGAGATATCTCCAGAATCCATTCGATGGATATTCGGAGATTAATTGGAATAGAGTTCTTAAGTTTCAGATCTGATAGTTAATCATGCATAAAAGTTTTAGCATAATTGTTTAAACGATTCCGGCATAATCCTATATGTTCTTAAGGTGCTGATTTCTAGATTTGATCTTGTAAACATGCATGAATTAAATTGTTTGATTCGGTTTTTCCGCTGCGTTTTAAAACTTAAAAAGAACTACGTATGGCTTGATCCCCCTTATGAAGGGGTACGTAGGCAACCCGATCAGGTTCAGCCATGGTTTTAAAAAAAAAAAATCCGCATGCTTAACACCGAAGAACCTAGGATTCACTTTCAGTGGTATCAGAGCCAGGTTCATGTTTAAACTTTTATGTTTTAATTCTTGTAATTAAATCTGAAATCATGAGCATGCTTAGATTAGATCTAAAGTATTTTTTATGATTGATTTAATTGCTGATTATGCATGATTAACTAGATCTGAAATTTTGAATGCATATGATGCATGTTTGTGTTAAGATTTGTAACATAAATAAATCTGAAATCATAATATTGTTTAGATTAGATCTAAATAAAATTTATGATTCATATGATCTCTGATTTTAATGAACAAATCAGATCTGAAAATAAAAGTGAAAAAACAAATACATAAGATGTATGTTGTTTGTATTAATTCATGTTGTTATGTATATGTGATGCATGAACATTAAATATAATGACTTAAACATGAATTTAATCTGATTACATGTGATTAATTACAAAAACTCAGATCTGAAAATATGTTTTAAGAACTGAAAGATTGTAATTAATATGTAATTAAAAAGAAATATGCAATGATCAAAACTTTCATAAGTCTAAACTTAATTGAGAATTAAGTGTTATGAAATAGAATTGTAACTCAATTAATTGACATTGCATAATTCTTTGGGCATATGGGTTAGCTTGAATCAAGTTCCTAGGATTGGGTTAGACCTAAGGTTAGAATCATACATGGACAAATAGAATTAATTGATCAAATCTAATTAAGTAGTAACTAGATTAGGTCAAGAAAATTCTAGATCAATTTACAATAGTTGTAGATGGATCAAGTCCATGTCTTTGATTAGACCAAGATGGAACTTGATTTAGGCTCAGAGGTGTAGCCCGAGTCATTTGAGTAATCAAATCGAAATTGATTAACCAGTCGGTGTCTAAGGTAAGTTTGGCAGTTTTGACCGGTGGTTTTTAATTGGGAGCTACTCGCACTGATTCGTCTTTGCCGAGTTAATGGCATATCCCTTCCACCGATCTCACTTACCTGGCCGACATGGTCAATCACATTTTGATTGGATCACTTAATGATTCGAGTTAGCCCATGCCTATAAGGAAAATCAGTTTGACTGATTTAGGTGTCTCCTTAACCGGTTTGAGTCTAATCTGATTTGGTGAAGTCAGTGGGAGAAATTAGACTAACCGGATCTTCTCATCTATCCTAATTATGAAATCCTCTAAAATTATTAGGTCCTTAAAATGAAATGGTTATGGGGATAACTAGGTCATAGCCTCCCATTAAGTTGGGTGATAATGGGTCCAATGTTTTGATAATTATTGGAGGCGCGACACGCCTGGTACTTATCAAGCATTGGAATTGTCATTCAATATATGATGAGTTAAGTGTACCTTCAATAGGCGGTCAGGTGAGCCGAGCCACACTCGGGCTTGGTCGTCTATTAGTTGATTAGACTTAACCCAATCATTTAATGGTTGGACCTGACTAGGGTATTCGGTGGAGGCGCCACACGCCTGCCGAAGAACCTAGGGCAAAATTATCACTAGAAGTTGCTTGGTGAAGCAACTGGTTTAGAACCTACCAATAGGTGCATATGGGTTAGCCGAGCCACACTCGGGCCTATATGCGATCTATTGGGTTCTAGTGCCCACTAAAGAATTAGGAGTAATTTTTCGAATTGGAGGTAGAGGCTACCAATTTGTATAAAATAGTGGGAGTATCTTTAGACTAAAGTCCAAGTCTACTGTGTTTAGTCAATTCATATACTAATAGCCAAATTTTCTTTTATGTAGAAATGGCCACAAGTTTGTCACTTCGCTCATTATTGGATAATGACAAGTTGACTAGTCCCAACTTCAATAATTGGTATAGAAAGCTGAAAACTCAGCATAGTCAGACCAAAAGGATTAAGGATGACCAAAGTCAGGCAGAATGCTTCTATTGTAAGAAGCAGGGGCATTGGAAGAGGAATTGTCCTCAGTACCTTACCTCACTTGACCCGAACAGGCTAAGCAAGAGAAAAGGGCAATCAGTTGCTGATCAAGGTATTTATATGATAACACCTTGTAATTTCTCTATATGTGATAATTCAACCTGGGTATTAGATACTGGAAGTCCGTTTAATATATGCAATTCATTGCAAGGACTTCAGGTCAATGAGAGATTTGAAAACAGCGAGAGATTCCTGAATGTTGGAGATGGAAGATCTGTTCCAGTTCTAGCTTTAGGAAATCTTAAACTTGTTTTCAATTCTCATGTAGTTGTCTTGAGTGATTGTCACTATTGTCCTGCATTCTTATTGAATGTAATTTCCGTAGGCCTTTTGGCCATGAACGGTTATGAAATTTCAATAAAGAAATATTCTTGTGATATCATTATGAATGGTGTTACTGTAATGAATGGACAATTGAGCAATGGCATCTACTTGTTATCACAACCTGTTAATGTAATGTACACGTCAAGTAAGCGTCCTAGAATAGATAATGTCACGGATGTCTACCTTTGGCATCATAGGCTAGGTCATATTAACAAGAACAGGATGAACAGGTTAAGTAAAGAGGGAATCCTCAATGTTAATGATTGTGAATCATTGACAACCTGTGAGTCATGTCTTCTTGGTAAGATGACCAAATCACCTTTTACCGGAAAAGGTGAACGAGCCAGTGATTTATTGACCCTTGTACATTCTGATGTATGTGGGCCAATAAGCACAGATGCTAGAGGTGGGTATTCATATTTCATTACGTTTACAGACGACCTTTCTAGGTATGGTTATGTCGATTTAATGAGACATAAATCTGAAGCATTTGAAATGTTCAAATTGTATCGTAATGAAGTAGAAAAACAAACTGGAAAGAGTATTAAAACTCTTCGATCAGATCGAGGAGGCGAATACCTTTCCAATGAGTTTTTGACATATTTAGGAGAGAATGGGATTCTCTCCCAATGGACTCCTCCTGGTACACCACAGTATAACGGTGTATCAGAAAGAAGAAATCGAACTCTGTTAGACATGGTTCGATCCATGATGGGGTTTGCAAGTCTGCCCATATCCTTTTGGGGATATGCACTTGAGTCAGCCTGCTACATTCTAAATAAGGTTCCAAGTAAGTCTGTAAATAAAACACCACATGAGATGTGGACTGGATGTAAGCCAATGCTGTCTCACCTTAGGGTTTGGGGGTGTCCAGCATATGTCAAACGTTTGAAGACAGACAAACTTGAACCCAAGTCTGACAAATGTTTCTTTGTTGGTTATCCTAAAGAAACTAAAGGATATTACTCTTACTTTGCTGAAGAACAAAAGTTATTCGTAAGCAATAGAGCTGTTTTCTTAGAGAAAGAATTCCTTAGTGAAGGAACTAAAAGCTCTAATGTTGAGCTTAGGGAAGTTCAACATGTAGAAGATCCGACACCATCTACTGAACTAGTTGAGTCAGATTTGATTAGATTAGATCCAGAACCCATCTTAGATGCACCATTAAGGCGATCAGGTAGAGTACCACGTCAGCCGGACAGATACTACGGTTTCTTGGTCCAGGACGGGGATCCTGTCGAACTTGATGAAAACAATGAGGATCCGATCACCTATATGGATGCTATGCAGAGGCATGACTCTGATGCATGGCTTGGAGCCATGCAATCCGAAATGGAATCCATGAAGGTCAATGATGTATGGACATTAGTTGACCCACCCGAAGGGATTAAACCAATAGGGTGTAAGTGGATTTTCAAAAGAAAACGGGGCGCAGACGGAAAAGTAGAGACCTATAAAGCCCGTCTGGTTGCCAAGGGATATCGTCAACGTTATGGTATTGACTATGACGAGACGTTTTCTCCTGTGGCAATGCTCAAATCCATTCGGATTATGCTTGCGATAGCAGCACACTTAGATTATGAAATCTGGCAGATGGATGTTAAAACCGCTTTTCTAAATGGAGATTTAGAAGAAGAGGTGTATATGATGCAATCTGAAGGTTTTATATCTGCAGATGAGTCTAAGGTGTGCAAGCTTCAAAAATCCATTTATGGATTAAAGCAAGCTTCACGGAGTTGGAACATACGATTTGATAAGGTGATCAAATCATATGGCTTCATTAAGAATGAAGAGGAACCTTGCATTTATAAATGGGCAAATGGTTCAGTTATTATATTTCTTGTTTTGTATGTGGATGACATTCTTTTAATCGGAAATGACATTCCTGCATTACAAGGAATAAAGGTTTGGCTATCATCTCAATTTGCCATGAAGGATTTGGGAGAAGCATCTTACATCCTAGGGATGAAGATCTATAGCGATAGATCTAGAAGATTGCTTGGATTATCCCAATCCACATACATTGATACTATACTGAAAAAGTTCAGTATGATTAATTCCAAGAAAGGCTATCTTCCAATGGGCCATGGAATTAACCTCTCTAAAAGGAATTGTCCGACAACCTCTCAAGAAAGAGAGACTATGGATAGAATTCCATATGCTTCGGCAGTGGGATCTATAATGTATGCCATGACATGTACTAGACCAGACGTGGCATACTCACTAGGAGTAGTGAGTAGATACCAGTCTGATCCAGGTAGCAACCACTGGAAGGTTGTCAAAACCATCCTTAAGTATTTGAGAAATACTAAAGATCAGTGGCTTGTCTACGGTGATTCTGACTTAAAACTTGAGGGATATACCGATTCAAGTTTTCAGTCAGATCAAGATGATAGCAAGAGCGTGTCGGGATATATCTTCACTCTTAAGGGTGGGGCCATCTGCTGGAAGAGTTCCAAGCAGCATACAGTGGCAGATTCTACATGTGAAGCAGAATACATTGCAGCTTCTGATGCAGCCAAGGAAGCCGTATGGTTGCGCAAGTTCATCACCGAGCTGGGAGTGGCACCTTCCATTGATGGTCCAGTTCCTATATTTTGTGATAACACTGGAGCCATAGCTCAGGCAAAGGAACCTAAAGCACATCAGCGGACCAAGCATATTCTGCGACGTTATCACCTGGTTCGAGAGATTATAGAACGAGGTGATATTGATCTTCAGAAGATTGACACAAAAGAAAATCTGGCTGACCCATTTACCAAAGTCCTCGGCATCAAAGAGTTCAACGAACACAAGTCGAAGATGGGTATTAGATACTGTGCCGATTGGCTTTAGGCTAAGTGGGAGTTGTTGGGAATTGTATCCTAAATGTCAATCGTCAGCATATTGATGATTGAATATTGTAAATAAATTGACAAATTAATAAAGTATTATTTGGCATTATTCATCATTTCATCTTCAAATGAACTATTATATGATGAAGTCCTTAGGACTTTTGTTATGATAAAGGAGGATTTATCTTTGAGTCCTTAAACTTGTTCGCGACCAAATGATATGTTGTTACTAGGACGACAACATTATCGAGATTAGGTCATTGTGTGACATATACGTTGGTTGTCCTCTTAACCAAGGAGTGTGGAGACACTGGTATGCCATACAGGTGAAGTGTAGGAGTACATTTCACTGAACGTGACCAATTCCGGAACGCTCTACTGTCGAGAGATGTTCCGAGTGGATATGGGTATAAGTTTGGCCCTCTGACCTGAGACCGCAACCTGTGACTAGCAAGCAACTCACTGTACTTTGGTACCGGACTACCTGAATTTCTAATTCAGTGACGGAAGGTCACTGGGTGCAGTCAAGTACTTGTGTAGTCAGTTGTGAGTCAAGATGGAATTGACCCCTCCTGCAAACAGGAGATAATGTCTTGTGACTAATTTAGCAAAACCTTGGCCAGGGTAATCTCAGTGAGGAGTCACGGGATATCTAAAGTTAATCATATAATGGATGTACTAATTATAGGGTTGACAGTGAGCTCTAAGTCATCCTGGCATTAAGAGTCAAAGGGATTGAATTATACAGTAACCATAGTTCAGGGTTCCAGAATATTTGCTTCGCATATATTCGGCCTATTCGGACGTCGGGTACCATTGCTAGATGGTCACATCGATTAGTGTAGGAAGTCGTTCCTATACTACCGGCTTAGGTTCGAACCTATGAGGTCACACGCATAGAAGATTCCTGATTGATCAAGAAGGCTGATGAATGATTAAGAATCATTCAGGGGTAATTTGGTCAATTCGATTGGCAAATTATCTTATAAAATAATTAAAGTAATTATCGGAGGATTAATTAGTAATTAGATTGCTAATGAACTCAATTGGATTGAGTAATTAGACTAAGGATGAGCCAAATTGAATTAGATTCAATTCTGGGCTCAATCAGGGTTTTTGACCTGATTGGATTAGGTCTGAATCAAGAGGACTTAGGTTGACCAAATTAAATTAGATTAAAATTTGTCCTTAATTAGGGATTGACCTAATTGGATTAGGTTCAACCCATGGTAATTGAATCATTCTAATTGTTAGGATTTAATTAAATTAAATGGGTTTGATCTGAAACTATTCGGATCTTGAAATCCACTTGTCACATATCCATTGCAGCCTTCTTCCTCACCCGCCTCCTCCTCCTCTTCTTCTCCATTTTAGATAGGGTTTTCAGGGTGAATATCTCGAAGATTCAAGATCAGATCTGAGTCCTCTACTTCCCTTACAAACCTCATCTCTATCTGCTTCAAGACGATTGATCAAGAGTTGATTGAATCCCGGCGGGCAGATTTCAGCTTTCAAGTGTTCTGCAGCTGCTAGCACTGTTGCGGAAGAAGATCCTTCAGGACTTCGCGTGTACTTCTCGTAGAGGCCATTCGTGTGCGTGGCTGCGAAGTCAAGAATCAGATTCACAACTTTCATCCATCATAAAAGGTATTAATCTAGCATTAATCATTTATTATGGTGTCAAGGTCTAGGTCCAATTCTCCGAGGTTTTACCCTCTTTTGGGGCTCCTCACGGAGATATCTCCAGAATCCATTCGATGGATATTCGGAGATTAATTGGAATAGAGTTCTTAAGTTTCAGATCTGATAGTTAATCATGCATAAAAGTTTTAGCATAATTGTTTAAACGATTCCGGCATAATCCTATATGTTCTTAAGGTGCTGATTTCTAGATTTGATCTTGTAAACATGCATGAATTAAATTGTTTGATTCGGTTTTTCCGCTGCGTTTTAAAACTTAAAAAGAACTACGTATGGCTTGATCCCCCTTATGAAGGGGTACGTAGGCAACCCGATCAGGTTCAGCCATGGTTTTAAAAAAAAAAAAATCCGCATGCTTAACACCGAAGAACCTAGGATTCACTTTCAACGTGATGGGAAGATAAGGAGGAACTGAGATAGAAGGAGGGCTGAGATCCATGTTTGGGAGTTTGAGGATTCTGCCGATGGCTAAATGTGGCTGGGAGAAAAAATGGGAAGGCATTGGTCGAACGGCTGGAAGTGTGAACAGAGGAGTTGGGACGGGCTCTGGACTTGGTTCGGAAGAAGGATACGGCTGGGATTTGAGTTTATCCCACGGGCGAAGAGGAGGGGAGATGAGCTGGGGCTGAGCTTATCCATGGGCGTTCGGAAGAAATGGGGTGCTGATCCGAACGGGAGAAGATCACGGTTGGGAGAAAGATGCAGGATGAAGTTAGATCAACGTGGATGTGATTCCGAGGGACATTGGGAGATTCGGTGGATGCTATGCATTTAGTTGTTTGATTCGAACGGGAAAACAACCTGTGAAGCTTGGGATTTGACTGGCCACGAGATGAAGATGAATCACAGATATGGTGAGCTGGGACGTTCGCTGTGATGAAGAAGCGATGGGAAGATGACACAGATGCAAGGGGAAGTTTGGATATTGGTTCGAATGGGATGAAGCCAAATCGTGGGATGATTCTATAGGATAAGCTTGATCCGGTTGTTGGAACAAGGACGTTGGGAAGAACATGGAGGTTGAAACAGGGGAGAAGCTGGGATTTATTCCGAAGAAGAGATAAGGATGCTGTGAGTTTAAGCAAGAAGAAAAGGATGGCTTGGTTCCATTCTTTGAACATGGGAGTGAAAGTGACGTAGAAGCTTAATTTCTAAGCACTAAAAGGGTGACGTGGACATGGGTTCAGCGACCTGCACAAATTAGTTCAGACATCATCCCAATTAGTTCGACTCGATCTGCACATATTAGAATTGACCAATAAAATCAAGCAAACTCGAATTATTTTTAATAATGCCATGATGAAGGGGAACACATTTTCTTATGTTAAATTCACTAAATATATAAATTAAAATAATGATAAGTGCTATGAATAAGATATTAATTTATGCATTATTTAGCACTTATCATCTCCCAGCATTCATAAAATGTTTCATGGTCTTTTTGCTGGAAATTACTAATGTGCCTTTTCAAAAAGTTAGTCCTTTGTGCGGAAAAGATTTTTTTCAAGAATTCTCTTTGCATATCATGCCATGTTCCTAACGATCTTGGTCTCAAGGAGTTCAGCCATGTTTTGGCTTTATCCTTCAAGGAAAAAGGAAACAAGGTTAATTTAAGGACATCTTCCGATACATTTGGCACTCTAAATGTGATACTAATTTCCTCAAAATCCTTAAGATGAAGATAAGGGTTCTCGGATTCCATTCCATGATACTTTGGCAGCAATTGAATTACTCCTGGTTTGATTTCAAAGTGTCCTACATTTTCAGGAATAATCATGCATGAAGGTTGACTAGTCCTAGTGGAATGTAAATATTGTCGAAGTGTCATAACTGGGGGTCTACCTTCATCACCATGGTGACTTCCTACATCATCAGAAAAATTTGCCATCTCACAAGGTGTGAGATACTGCGAAGGAATTTCAAGGATGTGTCCTAAGGGATGATCTAAAGTTGTACGACTTAATCGACCGGTGTCGTCCCTATCCCAACCTAGCATACAAAATTTAATTAATTTTTTTTTAATGTTTTTTTTCAATAAATATAAATATAAGTACCAACTAAAGATACCCTAAAACTACACCCTAAGACAAAAATCTATTCACAATCAAACATGCAACTAAACATTACACCTCAATTTCTAATATTTTTCTTAAATTTCTAGACAGCTCCTAACTGGTTTGAAGAGGGCACCTAAGCCTCCAATCCGGTCTAATGAACCGAGTTGACCAGGTAAGCTCCCAGGTAAGTGGAGGGGTCACGATGCGTTCGCAAAGGTCCCACTTAAAACCCACTTGCCTCGAACAGATGAACTGTCTCCCTTATAGGGACAAAGCTTGCCTAGACATCAACTAAGCCACAGAGCGAAATTGGTGCAACTTTCGGTGGTCTTCATCCTATTGAGCTCGAATGTCCTTAGGGGCCAACGTCTAGTTGATTTTAGTTAAGTTTAGGATATTTATGCAATGGGGTGATTTTTGGGCTAAGGACGAGTGATGAAATCCCGACCTTATCTTTTTAAATGGGTTCAGCCCTTAGAGTATTTTATGCTGATGCCATATACTATATGTAACAATCAAGAGATTTTTTTTTAATATTTTATGACATGACATTAAATTTCATTGAATAGGTGATCAAGCAAATTATTTATTTATTATTTTTTTTTTTTAACTTTTCAATTAGCAACAAGTGTTAATGAGATATGATAACAATAAAATTCTGATCTAAAACAATTAAATGCAGAAAATTCAAAACAGACAGCAGCAAGTTTTCATATTAACTGATGTCAATCAGACCGTTCAGATGAAAGAAACACAGGTCATGCACCTGACGACCAAATTTGAGTTCAATCAGACGGTTAATTTCTTTGATATCAGAGTTTGATGCAGACTGTGCAGGGAATAAAAAACAGCAATAAAGATTTTTTTTTCAAAGAAAAAGACTAAATACTAAGATACTGATTAAATCTAAAATTATACTAATAAATCAGCCGCTCCCCGGCAACGGCACCAAAAACTTGATGCAAAAATAAAATTGTTCTCCCAAGTGCAGGAGAATCGCACAAGTAGTAAATTCTCGGGAGTCCGAGGTCGAATCCTCAGGGAACGAAATGTATATGAGATTATTTAATATAATTTTAGATTAATTAATTCAATAAATTTGTGGATTAAAATTATGTTTTGATTTTCAGAAATTAAAATGCAGAGAATAATAAACACAATTCAATGAAATAAAAATGGTAGGGATCTGGAATCCCCCTTGATGATATTGCATCCAAGGAATAAACTCTATGGTTCTTGATTTAAGATTTAATGTAGGATAGATCTAATCATGGTATATGTTTCATGAACATATGACTCAATTTCTAAGCATTCGTCGTGCTTTCTACGTCTACGACGAATCAAATACTAAAGCAATCCATATATCAATAATCATAATCCATTTAAGAACTATCTACGAAATAACTATGCATGGATCAAAAACATATCAGTAAATATAATTCATTCAAGGCAAAAGTTTAGAGTTTACTTCAAAGAGCAATACATCAAAGGTTCATCCATCTCCCTCCCTAGGACTTTAGCCACTCATTGAAAACTTTAATCCCTCTTTCATTTTCTTTCTTTCCCCTTTTTTTTTCTTTTCTTTTCGGAAACAGGGCCTCCCCTGTTTCCTTTTTCTTTTCGGATGGCAGAGGCCCTCCTCTGTTTTTTCAATGGGAAAGGATCGCATTCCCCCTCCAGCCGAGAGATATATGAAGCTAGTATCTCCCCCCTTCCTCACACGCGGTGGAGATCAGCTGAGAACACGGAGCGGACGCTGATCGATGGTGTTTGGACGCGCATGGACGACTGCGGATGCTCGGGAATAGCTGGATTTGTGCGTGGATCCGGAAGAATCGGACGCGGAAGAGCTGAGAAGCAAGGCCTTGGACGTGCGATGGGATTCTAATTGCTGCGAATCCAGAAGAGGTTGATGGCTGCTGATCATGGATGCTGGAATCACAGACTCGGTTAGGGTGCGTGGGAGCTGAACCGTGGATGGCTCGCGGAAGAAGTTCCATGGATGATGGACGGCTGGACTTGTGCACCGGAGCTGGGATGCGCTGTGAACTGGGACGCGTGGATGGGGATTGTACGCGGGCTCGCGGGAGAAGCAGACTCAGACGGACACTGGGGTGGAGATGCTCTCGAACGGAAGGAGGATTGGAACCGGGATGCAAACTCGGAAGGCTGAGACGCTCGGTGGAAGCTGGGAACTTGGGAGAGGTCTGAGAAGGTTGATGTGGCTGGAACTCGGCTGAACGCGTGGACGGCTGGGAGAAGTTGGATGCTGGCGATGTTATGATGCTGGGAGATCTTCAAATGGACACACGAAATGGGGAGGACATGCTGCTGCTGGATATGGCTGCACCTAGCCTGCTAATGCTCCTTCTAGTGTGCAACTGGGATTGAACCATGCAGTTGGCTGGTCACCTGCGGTGATGCATCTTTTCCAGACCCAATGCGCATTTTAACTTTGATTTACGATCACCTGCACCCCATAAAAATATAATATTAATACAACACTTCTATCATTATTTGTTAGCAATAATACTAATTTAAGTGATGTATAAATCGCACTTTTGTGCTCTCATCAGTTATTGTAGTTTGACTGCACATATACATGGTCTCTAGCTATATGGGTCCATGCAGTGTAGATTGGCTGCAGTAGATTCACTGTAGGAGTAGTGTATGCACCTACAAGGAATCTATCGACCTTGATAGAAGAGGAGTGATCCTATGTGATTTGTTAGACTGAGTTCTAAGACCTTGGCCAGGGCAGTAATATAAAGTAGAGAAAGAGTTTTCCACTATCGAACTCGAGTCGAATAAATTTTGACATATGACAGACGATGGGGTTTGACGAGTTGTCCATGACCTCCGTCCTGTAGGGATCTACGATAGTAGGACTGTATCACATGGTAACTGCACCTAGAGGTTCATCTTTCTATTCTACTGGGTAGCCACTACATGCTGCTAGGTGTCACTGGCGGATGGTGGGACTCACAGGGATTATCTCGATGATCGATAAACCCTAATGAGTTGAGTTGGAATCGTTCCAACCCATTGAAAGGAGTTTTCAATGATATAGTGATAGAGATCACAATATATCTCACTACCAGTCAGAGTAGAACCTATGGGGTCACACACACTAGAAGTATTGACCGATCCGATGGTTGAAAAGTGATTATGAATCACAAGTAATCAATTCGATTGATATTCAGTTGAAGAAGGAACAAAGGGAATTAATTAATTGGACTTGAAACAAGAGTCCTACTTTGAGTAGGATTCCTAGAGTCCTAATTGGATTAGGACTGGGAATCCTAGTTCGAGTAGGACTGGGATTCCTACTTGGAATAGGATTCCTGCAATCCTAATGAGATTAGGAGTTTTGAATCAAAATTGGATTCCTACTTGGAGTAGGATTCCTAGAGTCCTAATCGGATTAGGACTTCGGATTCAAATAGAGTCTTAATTGGATTAGGACTAAAATTATATATGTCCTAATTTGGATTAGGGTTTCTTAAGTCACAATTAATTATTAATCTAATGAATCAATAAGACTCCTAATTGGATTAGGATTGAAGAGTTCAATTGAGTCAAAATTGATTTAAGTTCTAATTGGATTAGGACTTACCTAGATTGGATCCAAATTGGTTCACCCTTGGGTTAAGCCTAATTGGATTAGGGCTTGACCACATTAGGGCATTCCAATCCCTACCTAATATGGATTAGGGTTTATCATGAGGAAGGGGATAAGCCCCTCCCCTTTCCATGTGGAGAAGGGAGAAGAGACGGCGCCCCCTCTTAGGAAAGACATCAAGAACTCCTAAATGTTAGGAGCTCCACATGTCTATAAAAAGGGACTTGTGGGCGGCACCTAGGGCATAGAAGAAGTCCTCTTCCTCCTTGCCGTATGCCTCCCTCTCCTCTCCTCTTGGTTCAGCCGCAAGCAAGGAAGATAAAAGCCAAAGGTGTTGGCGGCATCCTCTTCCTCCCTTCTTCCTTCCAACGCAGGAAAAAGAAAGAAGGCTGCGTGGGGATTCTTCTTCTTCCTCTTCTTCATCCTTCTTCTTCCTCCTCTCAAGCACAATCAAGGGTTGATTGAAAGAAAGAAAATCAGCCATCAAAAGAAGTCTTTGCAAGGGAGCTAGCACCCCGGGAAGACAAGAGAGCTTTGATCGGATCACTGCTTCATGTGGATACCCGTAGAGGCCGGACACTTGAACGGCTTCAAGCAAACCTTCATCCTAGACCACGAACTTCAGTTTGCGGTGATCATCTACCCGCACAAGGTGAAGATCTGATCTTTCTAAAGGTTTAAAAAGTTTTAATTCTTATCTAACTACGAACAATTCATGAAACAACGTTCATGCGATGAACGTTGATCCCGCTTATGCCGATTCTGCTGCCATCTGAATTTTTTTGAAATATCAGCGGCATGGGTGGGTTTCCAACAGAGGAGTCACGGGATATCTAAAGTTAATCACATAATGGATGTACTAATTATAGGGTTGACAGTGAGCTCTAAGTCATTCTGGCATTAGGAGTCAAAGGGATTGAATTATACAGTAACCACAGTCCAGGGTTTCAAAATATTTGCTTCGCATATATTCGGCCTATCCGGACGTCGGGTACTATTGCTAGGTGGTCACATCGATTAGTATAGGAAGACGTTCTTATACTACCGGCTTAGGTTCGAACCTATGAGGTCACACGCATAGAAGTTTCTAGGTTGATCAAATGGCTGATTGATGATTAAGAATCATTCAGGGATAATTTGGTCAATTCGATTGACAAATTATCCAAAGCAAAAGTTCAATTAAAATAATTATTAAATTATTGGAGGACTAATTAGCAATTAGATTGCTAATGAACTCAATTTGATTGAGTAAATTGGGCTTAGGTTGAGCCAAATTGAATAGGATTCAATTTGGGCTGCATCAGGGTTTGACCTAATTGGATTGGGTTCAACCCAAGTAGATTGAGCTTGACCCAATTGATGGGACTTGACCCAATTGGATTGGGCTTGATCCAAATCAATTAGAAGACTTTATTTGATGAGGATTATGAGTCCAAATAATCAGAATTGGATAAGAAGAAGAATCCCTAAATTTTAGGAACCCATCCTTATCTTCTTGGAGAAGAATGACACCTTAATTTATTCCCAATATTTTCTATGCCTATCCTCTTTATTTTTGGCCAAAAATTGGCGTGACAAGAGAGGAGGCATGGGGCTATAATTCCAATAAAAATGGCACCTTAAATCTTTCTAGAAAGATTTAGATGAATTTCCTAATTTGTAGGGATTGCATGGTGCATGAAATAGGGTGGTCTGCGGCTAAACTTTGGACGCATGAATTCCTATCTTTTAGGGATCCAAAATGCACGAAATTTGGATATGTTTATCTTCGCTTAGCTTCCAAACCACCAAAATGTTTTGGGAATTTTATCAGCCAAATTAGTTGGCTAAATTAGGTGTGATACATGGGGGGATCTTTTGGCTAGAAAAGACCCCTATGCCTTGGGTTCAACATATACCATATTTAGAGGTTTCAAAAAATTCTGAAAAAATTCTCTGAGGGCCTCCATCCCTTCTTCTCCTTCTTCCTTACGTCCATCCTCCATCTCCTTGAAGAACAATCAAAGGTTGAGTGTTTAGAAGGAGAAAGCTTCAGCCATTGCTACGTTCCTGCGCGAGCTAGCACTCCCGCGGAAGACGATCTACCTAGGGCTTTGCGTGTACTTCTCATAGAGGCCATTCATGTGTTGGGAATTGTATCCTAAATGTCAATCGTCAGCATATTGATGATTGAATATTGTAAATAAATTGATAAATTAATAAAGTATTATTTGGCATTATTCATCATTTCATCTTCAAATGAACTCTTATATGATGAAGTCCTTAGGACTTATGTTATGATAAAGGAGGATTTATCTTTGAGTCCTTAAACTTATTCGCGACCAAATGATATGTTGTTACTAGGACGACAACATTATCGAGATTAGGTCGTTGTGTGACATATACGTTGGTTGTCCTCTTAACCAAGGAGTGTGGAGACACTGGTATGCCATACAGGTGAAGTGTAGGAGTACATTTCACTGAACGTGACCAATTCCGGAACGCTCTACTGTCGAGAGATGTTCCGAGTGGATATGGGTATAAGTTTGGCCCTCTGACCTGAGACCGCAACCTGTGACTAGCAAGCAACTCACTGTACTTTGGTACCGGACTACCTGAATTTCTAATTCAGTGACGGAAGGTCACTGGGTGCAGTCAAGTACTTGCGTAGTCAGTTGTGAGTCAAGATGGAATTGACCCCTCCTGCAAACAGGAGATAATGTCTTGTGACTAATTTAGCAAAACCTTGGCCAGGGTAATCTCAGTGAGGAGTCACGGGATATCTAAAGTTAATCACATAATGGATGTACTAATTATAGGGTTGACAGAGAGCTCTAAGTCATCCTGGCATTAAGAGTCAAAGGGATTGAATTATACAGTAACCATAGTTCAGGGTTCCAGAATATTTGCTTCGCATATATTCGGCCTATTCGGACGTCGGGTACCATTGCTAGATGGTCACATCGATTAGTGTAGGAAGTCGTTCCTATACTACCGGCTTAGGTTCGAACCTATGAGGTCACACGCATAGAAGATTCCTGATTGATCAAGAAGGCTGATGAATGATTAAGAATCATTCGGGGGGTAATTTGGTCAATTCGATTGGCAAATTATCTTATAAAATAATTAAAGTAATTATCGGAGGATTAATTAGTAATTAGATTGCTAATGAACTCAATTGGATTGAGTAATTAGACTAAGGATGAGCCAAATTGAATTAGATTCAATTCTGGGCTCGATCAGGGTTTTTGACCTGATTGGATTAGGTCTGAATCAAGAGGACTTAGGTTGACCAAATTAAATTAGATTAAATTTGTGCTTAATTAGGGATTGACCTAATTGGATTAGGTTCAACCCATGGTAATTGAATCATTCTAATTGTTAGGATTTAATTAAATTAAATGGATTTGATCTGAAACTATTCGGATCTTGAAATCCACTTGTCACATATCCATGCATGGCGCCATAAATTGATTTTTAATATGATTAAAAATTAATTTAATTTATTTAATGGTGCCATGGGACACTTGGCAACATCAGGGACCTCTTTCATCATTAGATGGGTCGAAATGGAGAGATAAATTCATGAAAAGAATTGGATAAGATCAAATTCTCTCTCTTCATGACATATGCCATCCTTATCTTTATCTCACTTCTAATTAAGGTTGAATTTCGAATTTAATCACCACAAAATCACCACGTGACCCTCTAATCTGATTAGGGGCATGGGAATTTCGAAATTGAAAGAGGGAAGTGGCAACATGATGAATGGTTTAGATTAGATCAAGCTTCATCATGTAATGGCACATGAACTTGAATTTTGAATTCAAAATTCAAAACCCCACAAAATCCTCCACAAATATGGGATGGTTGGCATGAAGTTAGGTAGGAGAGCAACATTAAAAGGACCTCCATCATCTGGTGGTCGAATTCAAGGAAAAAGAGAGAAAAAGAAAAAGAAAAAAGGGAAAAGAAAAGAGAGGAACCCTAGTTCATGCATGGAAAAATTCTGCATTCAATCTAGCTGACTTCTTCCTCCTCTAAGTCCATCGCGCCATTAGTGTTAGGGGTCCCTGATAAGAGTCTTTAGATCAGATCTAAGTCCTCTTCAATCCCTTTAAACCTTTCCTCCAAGTTCTTCCAAGAAGGCGGATCAAAAGTTGATAGTGTTTGGAAGATCAAATTTCAGCCTCAAGAAATTCTGCGCAAGCTAGCACTTCCGCAGGATTGGATCTCTTCAGGAACTTCGCGTGGACTTCTCGTAGAGGCCATTCGTGTGCGTGGCTGCGAAGTCGAGGATCAGATCCACAAGTTTCATCCATCATAAAAGGTATTAATCCTACATTAATCTTTTATTATGGTGTCAAGATCTAGGTCTGATTCCCGAGGTTTTACCCTCTTTTGGGGCTCCTCACGGAGATATCTCCAGAATCCATTCAATGGATATTCGGAGATTAATCGGAATAGAGTTCTTAAGTTTCAGATCTGATAGTTAATCATGCATGAAAGTTTTAGCATAATTGTTTAAACGATTCCGGCATAATCCTATGTGTTCTTAAGGTGCTGATTTCTAGATTTGATCTTGTAAGCATGCATGAATTAAATTGTTTGATTCGATTTTTCCGCTGCGTTTTAAAACTTAAAAAGAACTACGTATGGCTTGATCCCCCTTATGAAGGGGTACGTAGGCAACCCGATCAGGTTCAGCCATGGTTTTAAAAAAAAAAAAAATCCGCATGCTTAACACCGAAGAACCTAGGATTCACTTTCAGTGGTATCAGAGCAAAGGTCCAAGAGTTGTGACCGATCTCCGGAAACTCTCACGCGTGATCGTGTGACGAAGCGTGGCTCTCCGTCTGGAGGCGTATAGAGATGCGTGCTCTGATAGGTATACATGGGTGTCACCCTATTTTTAATAGGACCGAACCCATGTAGGAGTGGAGACTCCACTTTCAGTGGTATCAGAGCCAGGTTCATGTTTAAACTTTTACGTTTTAATTCTTGTAATTAAATCTGAAATCATGAGCATGCTTAGATTAGATCTAAAGTATTTTTTATGATTGATTTAATTGCTGATTATGCATGATTAACTAGATCTGAAATTTTGAATGCATATGATGCATGTTTGTGTTAAGATTTGTAACATAAATAAATCTGAAATCATAATATTGTTTAGATTAGATCTAAATAAAATTTATGATTCATATGATCTCTGATTTTAATGAACAAATCAGATCTGAAAATAAAAGTGAAAAAACAAATACATAAGATGTATGTTGTTTGTATTAATTCATGTTGTTATGTATATGTGATGCATGAACATTAAATATAATGACTTAAACATGAATTTAATCTGATTACATGTGATTAATTACAAAAACTCAGATCTGAAATATGTTTTAAGAACTGAAAGATTGTAATTAATATGTAATTAAAAAGAAATATGCAATGATCAAAACTTTCATAAGTCTAAACTTAATTGAGAATTAAGTGTTATGAAATAGAATTGTAACTCAATTAATTGACATTGCATAATTCTTTGGGCATATGGGTTAGCTTGAATCAAGTTCCTAGGATTGGGTTAGACCTAAGGTTAGAATCATACATGGACAAATAGAATTAATTGATCAAATCTAATTAAGTAGTAACTAGATTAGGTCAAGAAAATTCTAGATCAATCTACAATAGTTGTAGATGGATTAAGTCCATGTCTTTGATTAGACCAAGATGGAACTTGATTTAGGCTCAGAGGTGTAGCCCGAGTCATTTGAGTAATCAAATCGAAATTGATTAACCAGTCGGTGTCTAAGGTAAGTTTGGCAGTTTTGACCGGTAGTTTTTAATTGGGAGCTACTCGCACTGATTCGTCTTTGCCGACTTAATGGCATATCCCTTCCACCGATCTCACTTACCTGGCCGACATGGTCAATCACATTTTGATTGGATCACTTAATGATTCGAGTTAGCCCATGCCTATAAGGAAAATCAGTTTGACTGATTTAGGTGCCTCCTTAACCGGTTTGAGTCTAATCTGATTTGGTGAAGTCAGTGGGAGAAATTAGACTAACCGGATCTTCTCATCTATCCTAATTATGAAATCCTCTAAAATTATTAGGTCCTTAAAATGAAATGGTTATGGGGATAACTAGGTCATAGCCTCCCATTAAGTTGGGTGATAATGGGTCCAATGTTTTGATAATTATTGGAGGCGCGACACGCCTGGTACTTATCAAGCATTGGAATTGTCATTCAATATATGATGAGTTAAGTGTACCTTCAATAGGCAGTCAGGTGAGCCGAGCCACACTCGGGCTTGGTCGTCTATTAGTTGATTAGACTTAACCCTATCATTTAATGGTTGGACCTGACTAGGGTATTCGGTGGAGGCGCCACACGCCTGCCGAAGAACCTAGGGCAAAATTATCACTAGAAGTTGCTTGGTGAAGCAACTGGTTTAGAACCTACCAATAGGTGCATATGGGTTAGCCGAGCCACACTCGGGCCTATATGCGATCTATTGGGTTCTAGTGCCCACTAAAGAATTAGGAGTAATTTTTCGAATTGGAGGTAGAGGCTACCAATTTGTATAAAATAGTGGGAGTATCTTTAGACTAAAGTCCAAGTCTACTGTGTTTAGTCAATTCATATACTAATAGCCAAATTTTCTTTTATGTAGAAATGGCCACAAGTTTGTCACTTCGCTCATTATTGGATAATGACAAGTTGACTAGTCCCAACTTCAATAATTGGTATAGAAAGCTGAAAACTCAGCATAGTCAGACCAAAAGGATTAAGGATGACCAAAGTCAGGCAGAATGCTTCTATTGTAAGAAGCAGGGGCATTGGAAGAGGAATTGTCCTCAGTACCTTACCTCACTTGACCCGAACAGGCTAAGCAAGAGAAAAGGGCAATCAGTTGCTGATCAAGGTATTTATATGATAACACCTTGTAATTTCTCTATATGTGATAATTCAACCTGGGTATTAGATACTGGAAGTCCGTTTAATATATGCAATTCATTGCAAGGACTTCAGGTCAATGAGAGATTTGAAAACAGCGAGAGATTCCTGAATGTTGGAGATGGAAGATCTGTTCCAGTTCTAGCTTTAGGAAATCTTAAACTTGTTTTCAATTCTCATGTAGTTGTCTTGAGTGATTGTCACTATTGTCCTGCATTCTTATTGAATGTAATTTCCGTAGGCCTTTTGGCCATGAACGGTTATGAAATTTCAATAAAGAAATATTCTTATGATATCATTATGAATGGTGTTACTGTAATGAATGGACAATTGAGCAATGGCATCTACTTGTTATCACAACCTGTTAATGTAATGTACACGTTAAGTAAGCGTCCTAGAATAGATAATGTCACGGATGTCTACCTTTGGCATCATAGGCTAGGTCATATTAACAAGAACAGGATGAACAGGTTAAGTAAAGAGGGAATCCTCAATGTTAATGATTGTGAATCATTGACAACCTGTGAGTCATGTCTTCTTGGAAAGATGACCAAATCACCTGTTACCGGAAAAGGTGAACGAGCCAGTGATTTATTGACCCTTGTACATTCTGATGTATGTGGACCAATAAGCACAGATGCTAGAGGTGGGTATTCATATTTCATTACGTTTACAGACGACCTTTCTAGGTATGGTTATGTCTATTTAATGAGACATAAATCTGAAGCATTTGAAATGTTCAAATTGTATCGTAATGAAGTAGAAAAACAAACTGGAAAGAGTATTAAAACTCTTCGATCAGATCGAGGAGGCGAATACCTTTCCAATGAGTTTTTGACATATTTAGGAGAGAATGGGATTCTCTCCCAATGGACTCCTCCTGGTACACCACAGTATAACGGTGTATCAGAAAGAAGAAATCGAACTCTGTTAGACATGGTTCGATCCATGATGGGGTTTGCAAGTCTGCCCATATCCTTTTGGGGATATGCACTTGAGTCAGCCTGCTACATTCTAAATAAGGTTCCAAGTAAGTCTGTAAATAAAACACCACATGAGATGTGGACTGGACGTAAGCCAATGCTGTCTCACCTTAGGGTTTGGGGGTGTCCAGCATATGTCAAACGTTTGAAGACAGACAAACTTGAACCCAAGTCTGACAAATGTTTCTTTGTTGGTTATCCTAAAGAAACTAAAGGATATTACTTCTACTTTGCTGAAGAACAAAAGTTATTCGTAAGCAATAGAGCTATTTTCTTAGAGAAAGAATTCCTTAGTGAAGGAACTAAAAGCTCTAATGTTGAGCTTAGGGAAGTTCAACATGTAGAAGATCCGACACCATCTACTGAACTAGTTGAGTCAGATTTGATTAGATCAGATCCAGAACCCATCTTAGATGCACCATTAAGGCGATCAAGTAGAGTACCACGTCAGCCGGACAGATACTACGGTTTCTTGGTCCAGGACGGAAATCCTGTCGAACTTGATGAAAACAATGAGGATCCGATCACCTATATGGATGCTATGCAGAGGCATGACTCTGATGCATGGCTTGGAGCCATGCAATCCGAAATGGAATCCATGAAGGTCAATGATGTATGGACATTAGTTGACCCACCCGAAGGGATTAAACCCATAGGGTGTAAGTGGATTTTCAAAAGAAAACGGGGCGCAGACGGAAAAGTAGAGACCTATAAAGCCCGTCTGGTTGCCAAGGGATATCGTCAACGTTATGGTATTGACTATGACGAGACGTTTTCTCCTGTGGCAATGCTCAAATCCATTCGGATTATGCTTGCGATAGCAGCACACTTAGATTATGAAATCTGGCAGATGGATGTTAAAACCGCTTTTCTAAATGGAGATTTAGAAGAAGAGGTGTATATGATGCAACCTGAAGGTTTTATATCTGCAGATGAGTCTAAGGTGTGCAAGCTTCAAAAATCCATTTATGGATTAAAGCAAGCTTCACGGAGTTGGAACATACGATTTGATAAGGTGATCAAATCATATGGCTTCATTAAGAATGAAGAGGAACCTTGCATTTATAAATGGGCAAATGGTTCAGTTATTATATTTCTTGTTTTGTATGTGGATGACATTCTTTTAATCGGGAATGACATTCCTGCATTACAAGAAATAAAGGTTTGGCTATCATCTCAATTTGCCATGAAGGATTTGGGAGAAGCATCTTACATCCTAGGGATGAAGATCTATAGAGATAGATCTAGAAGATTGCTTGGATTATCCCAATCCACATACATTGATACTATACTGAAAAGGTTCAGTATGATTAATTCCAAGAAAGGCTATCTTCCAATGGGCCATGGAATTAACCTCTCAAAAAGGAATTGTCCGACAACCTCTCAAGAAAGAGAGACTATGGATAGAATTCCATATGCTTCGGCAGTGGGATCTATAATGTATGCCATGACATGTACTAGACCAGACGTGGCATACTCACTAGGAGTAGTGAGTAGATACCAGTCTGATCCAGATAGCAACCACTGGAAGGTTGTCAAAACCATCCTTAAGTATTTGAGAAATACTAAAGATCAGTGGCTTGTCTACGGTGATTCTGACTTAAAACTTGAGGGATATACCGATTCAAGTTTTCAGTCAGATCAAGATGATAGCAAGAGCGTGTCGGGATATATCTTCACTCTTAAGGGTGGGGCCATCTGCTGGAAGAGTTCCAAGCAGCATACAGTGGCAGATTCTACATGTGAAGCAGAATACATTGCAGCTTCTGATGCAGCCAAGGAAGCCGTATGGTTGCGCAAGTTCATCACCGAGCTGGGAGTGGCACCTTCCATTGATGGTCCAGTTCCTATATTTTGTGATAACACTGGAGCCATAGCTCAGGCAAAGGAACCTAAAGCACATCAGCGGACCAAGCATATTCTGCGACGTTATCACCTGGTTCGAGAGATTATAGAACGAGGTGATATTGATCTTCAGAAGATTGACACAAAAGAAAATCTGGCTGACCCATTTACCAAAGTCCTCGGCATCAAAGAGTTCAACGAACACAAGTCGAAGATGGGTATTAGATACTGTGCCGATTGGCTTTAGGCTAAGTGGGAGTTGTTGGGAATTGTATCCTAAATGTCAATCGTCAGCATATTGATGATTGAATATTGTAAATAAATTGACAAATTAATAAAGTATTATTTGGCATTATTCATCATTTCATCTTCAAATGAACTCTTATATGATGAAGTCCTTAGGACTTATGTTATGATAAAGGAGGATTTATCTTTGAGTCCTTAAACTTGTTCGCGACCAAATGATATGTTGTTACTAGGACGACAACATTATCGAGATTAGGTCGTTGTGTGACATATACGTTGGTTGTCCTCTTAACCAAGGAGTGTGGAGACACTGGTATGCCATACAGGTGAAGTGTAGGAGTACATTTCACTGAACGTGACCAATTCCGGAACGCTCTACTGTCGAGAGATGTTTCGAGTGGATATGGGTATAAGTTTGGCCCTCTGACTTGAGACCGCAACCTGTGACTAGCAAGCAACTCACTGTACTTTGGTACCGGACTACCTGAATTTTTAATTCAGTGACGGAAGGTCACTGGGTGCAGTCAAGTACTTGCGTAGTCAGTTGTGAGTCAAGATGGAATTGACCCCTCCTGCAAACAGGAGATAATGTCTTGTGACTAATTTAGCAAAACCTTGGCCAGGGTAATCTCAGTGAGGAGTCACGGGATATCTAAAGTTAATCACATAATGGATGTACTAATTATAGGGTTGACAGTGAGCTCTAAGTCATCCTGGCATTAAGAGTCAAAGGGATTGAATTATACAGTAACCATAGTTCAGGGTTCCAGAATATTTGCTTCGCATATATTCGGCCTATTCGGACGTCGGGTACCATTGCTAGATGGTCACATCGATTAGTGTAGGAAGTCGTTCCTATACTACCGGCTTAGGTTCGAACCTATGAGGTCACACGCATAGAAGATTCCTGATTGATCAAGAAGGCTGATGAATGATTAAGAATCATTCGGGGGGTAATTTGGTCAATTCGATTGGCAAATTATCTTATAAAATAATTAAAGTAATTATCGGAGGATTAATTAGTAATTAGATTGCTAATGAACTCAATTGGATTGAGTAATTAGACTAAGGATGAGCCAAATTGAATTAGATTCAATTCTGGGCTCAATCAGGGTTTTTGACCTGATTGGATTAGGTCTGAATCAAGAGGACTTAGGTTGACCAAATTAAATTAGATTAAATTTGTGCTTAATTAGGGATTGACCTAATTGGATTAGGTTCAACCCATGGTAATTGAATCATTCTAATTGTTAGGATTTAATTAAATTAAATGGATTTGATCTGAAACTATTCGGATCTTGAAATCCACTTGTCACATATCCATGCATGGCGCCATAAATTGATTTTTAATATGATTAAAAATTAATTTAATTTATTTAATGGTGCCATGGGACACTTGGCAACATCAGGGACCTCTTTCATCATTAGATGGGTCGAAATGGAGAGATAAATTCATGAAAAGAATTGGATAAGATCAAATTCTCTCTCTTCATGACATATGCCATCCTTATCTTTATCTCACTTCTAATTAAGGTTGAATTTCGAATTTAATCACCACAAAATCACCACGTGACCCTCTAATCTGATTAGGGGCATGGGAATTTCGAAATTGAAAGAGGGAAGTGGCAACATGATGAATGGTTTAGATTAGATCAAGCTTCATCATGTAATGGCACATGAACTTGAATTTTGAATTCAAAATTCAAAACCCCACAAAATCCTCCACAAATATGGGATGGTTGGCATGAAGTTAGGTAGGAGAGCAACATTAAAAGGACCTCCATCATCTGGTGGTCGAATTCAAGGAAAAAGAGAGAAAAAGAAGAAGAAAAAAGGGAAAAGAAAAGAGAGGAACCCTAGTTCATGCATGGAAAAATTCTGCATTCAATCTAGCTGACTTCTTCCTCCTCTAAGTCCATCGCGCCATTAGTGTTAGGGGTCCCTGATAAGAGTCTTTAGATCAGATCTAAGTCCTCTTCAATCCCTTTAAACCTTTCCTCCAAGTTCTTCCAAGAAGGCGGATCAAAAGTTGATAGTGTTTGGAAGATCAAATTTCAGCCTCAAGAAATTCTGCGCAAGCTAGCACTTCCGCAGGATTGGATCTCTTCAGGAACTTCGCGTGGACTTCTCGTAGAGGCCATTCGTGTGCGTGGCTGCGAAGTCGAGGATCAGATCCACAAGTTTCATCCATCATAAAAGGTATTAATCCTACATTAATCTTTTATTATGGTGTCAAGATCTAGGTCTGATTCCCGAGGTTTTACCCTCTTTTGGGGCTCCTCACGGAGATACCTCCAGAATCCATTCAATGGATATTCGGAGATTAATCGGAATAGAGTTCTTAAGTTTCAGATCTGATAGTTAATCATGCATGAAAGTTTTAGCATAATTGTTTAAACGATTCCGGCATAATCCTATGTGTTCTTAAGGTGCTGATTTCTAGATTTGATCTTGTAAGCATGCATGAATTAAATTGTTTGATTCGATTTTTCCGCTGCATTTTAAAACTTAAAAAGAACTACGTATGGCTTGATCCCCCTTATGAAGGGGTACGTAGGCAACCCGATCAGGTTCAGCCATGGTTTAAAAAAAAAAAAAAAATCCGCATGCTTAACACCGAAGAACCTAGGATTCACTTTCAGTGGTATCAGAGCAAAGGTCCAAGAGTAGTGACCGATCTCCGGAAACTCTCACGCGTGATCGTGTGACGAAGCGTGGCTCTCCGTCTGGAGGCGTATAGAGATGCGTGCTCTGATAGGTATACATGGGTGTCACCCTATTTTTAATAGGACCGAACCCATGTAGGAGTGGAGACTCCACTTTCATCATGTGCGTGGCTGCGAAGTCAAGGATCAGATCCATAGGTTTCTTCCATCATAAAAGGTATTAATCCCACATCAATATTTTATTTTGGAGTCAGGGTCTAGGTCTGATTCCCCGAGATTTTACTCTCCTTTGGGGCTCCTCACGGAGTTATCTCCAGAATCCGTTCGATGGATATTCGCAGATTAATCAGAATAAAGTTCTTAAGTTTCAGATCTGATAGTTAATCATGCATAAAAGTTTTAGCATAATTGTTTAAACGATTTCGGCATAATCCTATGTGTTCTTAAGGTGCTGATTTCTAGATTTGATCTTGTAAGCATGCATGAATTAAATTGTTTGATTCGATTTTTTCGCTGCATTTTAAAACTTAAAAAGAACTACGTATGGCTTGATCCCCCTTATGAAGGGGTACGTAGGCAACCCGATCAGGTTCAGCTATGATTTAAAAAAAAAAAAAAATCAGCATGCTTAACACCGAAGAACCTAGGATTCACTTTCAGTGGTATCAGAGCTAGGTTTATATTTAAACTTTTATGTTTTAATTTTTGTAATTAAATCTAAAATCGTGAGCATGCTTAGATTAGATCTAAAGTATTTTTTATGATTGATTTAATTGCTGATTATGCATGATTAACTAGATCTGAAATTTTGGATGCATATGATGCATGTTTGTGTTAGAATTAGTAACATGAATAAATCTGAAATTATAATATTGTTTAGATTAGATCTAAATAAAGTTTATGATTTATATGATCTCTGATTTTAATGAACAAATTAGATCTGAAAATAAAAGTGAAAAAATAAATATATAAGATGTATGTTGTTTGAATTAATTCATGTTGTTGTGTATATGTGATGCATGAACATAAAACATAATGACTTAAACATGAATTAAATCTGATTACATGTGATTAATTACAAAAACTCAGATCTGAAAATATGTTTTAAGAACTGAAAGATTGTAATTAATATGTAATTAAAAAGAAATATGCAATGATCAAAACTTTCATAAGTCTAAACTTAATTGAGAATTAAGTGTTATGAAATAGAATTGTAACTCAATTAATTGACATTGCATAATTATTTGGGCATATGGGTTAGCTTGAATCAAGTTCCTAGGATTGGGTTAGATCTAAGGTTAGAATCATACATGGACAAATAGAATTAATTGATCAAATCTAATTAAGTAGTAACTAGATTAAGTTAAGAAAATTTTAGGTCAATTTACAATAGTTGTAGATGGATCAAGTCCATGTCTTTGATTAGACCAAGATGGAACTTGATTTAGGTTCAAAGGTGTAGCCCGAGTCATTTGAGTAATCAAATCGAAATTGATTAACCAGTCGGTGTCTAAGGTAAGTTTGGCAGTTTTGACCGGTGGTTTTTAATTGGAAGCTACTCGCACTGATTCGTCTTTGTCAAGTTAATGGCATATCCCTTCCACCGATCTCACTTACCTGGCCGACATGGTCAATCACATTTTGATTGGATCACTTAATGATTCGAGTTAGCCCATGCCTATAAGGAAAATCAGTTTGACTGATTTAGGTGCCTCCTTAACCGGTTTGAGTCTAATCTGATTTGGTGAAGTCAGTGGGAGAAATTAGACTAACCGGATCTTCTCATCTATCCTAATTATGAAATTCTCTAAAATTATTAGGTCCTTAAAATGAAATGGTTATGGGGATAACTAGGTCATAGCCTCCCATTAAGTTGGGTGATAATGGGTTCAATGTTTTGATAATTATTGGAGGCGCGACACGCCTGGTACTTATCAAGCATTGGAATTGTCATTCAATATATGATGAGTTAAGTGTACCTTTAATAGGCGGTCAGGTGAGCCGAGCCACACTCGGGCTTGGTCGTCTATTAGTTGATTAGACTTAACCCTATCATTTAATGGTTGGACCTGACTAGGGTATTCGGTGGAGGCGCCACACGCCTGCCGAAGAACCTAGGGCAAAATCATCACTAGAAGTTGCTTGGTGAAGCAATTGGTTAAAAACCTACCAATAGGTGCATATGGGTTAGCCGAGCCACATTCGGGCCTATATGCGATCTATTGGGTTCTAGTGCTCACTAAAAAATTAAGAGTAATTTTTCGAATTGAAGGTAGAGGCTACCAATTTGTATAAAATAGTGAGAGTACTTTTTGACTAAAGTCCAAGTCTATTGAGTTTAGTCAATTCATATGCTAATAGCCAAATTTTTTTTTTATGCAGAAATGGCTACTAATTTGTCACTTCGCTCATTGTTGGACAATGACAAGTTGACTAGTCCAAATTTTAATAATTGGCATAGAAAACTGAAAATAGTGCTAGAGCATGAAAGGATCCTTTATATGATAACGGATCCAGCACCTGAGCAGCCCGCTGCTAATGCATCAAGATCGGTCAGAAACACTTATCAGAAGTGGCTTAGTGACTGGATCACTGTTCGATGCATCATGTTGGCAGCAATGAGCGATGAGTTTAGTAGGCGTTTTGAGAATACGCAGTTGGAAGATATCATTCAAGTGTTGAATGAATCATTCGGTGTTCCTGACGACGTTGAGAGGCACAAAATTAGTTGTGCCATCTTCAGCGCCCGAATGAAAGATGGGACCTCGGTAACTGATCATGTACTGTACATGATTGAGTTGATCGAGCGTCTAAGCTCTCTTAGCTTTCTCCTTCATGATCAATTGGGGAAGGATGCCATACTAAACTCATTGCCTGGATCATACCGTCCTTTTCTCACTCATTTTCGTATGACGAAACCTGTAGTGAATTATCACCAATTATTGGGGTTACTACAGACGTTTGAGAATGATCATCAACTTCTTAAGAAGACGGTGAACTTTGTGGAAGGTTCATCCAAGGGTCGCCCCTTTAAGAAAGGGAAAAAAAAAATAAAATCCAAAAGAAACAAGTGCACCATGCTCCGCCTAGTCAGAAAAAGAATAAAAAGGCTGATCAGAGCAAGGCGGAGTGCTTCTTCTGCAAGAAGCAAGGACATTGGAAGAGGAACTGTCCTCTTTACATTACATCCCTCGATCCGAACCGGCCTAAAAAAAGTGGGCAATCAGTTGCCAATCAAGGTACTTATATGATAACACCTTGCAATTTTTCTATTTGTGATAATTCGACCTGGGTATTGGATACCGGTAGTCCTTTTAATATTTGCAATTCGTTGCAGGGGCTACAAGTCAGTGAGAGGTTTGAAGAAGGAGAAAGGTTCCTGAATGTTGGAGATGGAAGATCAGTTCCAGTTCTAGCTTTAGGAATTCTTAAATTTGAATTCAGCTCTCATGTAAATGTCCTTAGTGATTGTCACTATTGTCCATGTTTTTTATTGAATGTCATTTCTGTAGGCCTTTTGGCCAAAAATGGTTATGAAATATCAATAAAAAAGGATTATTGCAATATCATTTGGAATGGTGCTGCTGTAATGAATGGAACTCTGAGTAATGGCATTTACATTTTGTCACAACCTGTTCATGTAATGTACAAGTCCAATAAGCGTCCTAGAATAGATAATGTCCCGGATGTCTACCTTTGGCATCATAGGCTAGAACATATTAACAAGAACAGGATGAACAGGTTAAGTAAAGAGAGAATCCTCGATGTCAATGATTATGAATCATTGACAACTTGTGAATCATGCCTTCTTGGTAAAATGACCAAATAACCTTTTACTGAAAAAGGTGAACGAGCCAGTGACTTATTGACCCTTGTACATTCTGATGTATGTGGGCCAATGAGCACAAATGCTAGAGGTGGGTATTCATATTTCATTACGTTTACAGACGATCTTTCTAGGTATGGTTATGTCTATTTAATGAGACATAAATCTGAATCATTTGAAATGTTCAAATTATATCGTAATGAAGTAGAAAAACAAACTGGAAAGAGTATTAAAACTCTTAGATCAGATCGAGGAGGTGAATACCTCTCCAGTGAGTTTTTGACATATCTAGGAGAAAATGGAATTCTCTCTCAATGGACTCCTCCTGGTACACCACAGTATAACGGTGTATCAGAAAGGAGAAATCGAACTCTATTAGACATGGTTCGATCCATGATGGGGTTTGCTAATCTGCCCATATCCTTTTGGGGATATGCTCTTGAGTCAGCCTGCTACATTCTAAATAAGGTTCCAGTAAGTCTGTAAATAAAACACCACATGAGATGTGGACTGGACGTAAGCCGATGCTCTCTCACCTTAGGGTTTGGGGGTGTCCAGCATACGTCAAACGTTTGAAGACAGACAAACTTGAACCCAAGTCTGACAAATGTTTCTTTGTTGGTTATCCTAAAGAAACTAAAGGATATTACTTCTACTTTGCTAAAGAACAAAAGTTGTTCGTAAGCAATAGAGCTGTTTTCTTAGAGAAAGAATTCCTTAGTGAAGGAACTAAAAGCTCTAATGTTGAGCTTAGGGAAGTTCAACATGTAGAAGATCCGACACCATCTACTGAACTAGTTGACCCACCTGAAGGGATTAAATCCATAGGATGTAAGTGGATATTCAAAAGGAAATGGGGTGCAGACAGAAAGGTAGAGACCTATAAAGCCCGTCTGGTTGCCAAGGGATATCGTCAATGTTATGGTATTGACTATGACGAGATATTTTTTTCTGTGACAATGCTCAAGTCCATTCGGATTGTGTTTGCGATAGCAGCACATTTAGACTATGAAATCTGGCAAATGGATGTAAAGACCGCATTTCTAAATGGAGATTTAGAAGAGAAAGTATATATGATACAACCTGAAGGTTCTACATCTACAGATGAGTCTAAGGTGTGCAAGCTACAAAGGTCCATTTATAGATTAAAGCAAGCTTCACGGAGTTGGAATATACGTTTTGATAAGATAATCAAAACATATGGCTTCATTAAGAATGAAGAGGAACCTTGCATTTATAAATGGACAAATGGTTCAATTATTATATTTCTTATTTTGTATGTGGATGACATTTCTTTAATCAGAAATGACATTCCTGCATTATAAGGAATAAAGGTTTGGCTATCATCTCAATTTGCCATGAAGGAGTTGGGAGAAGCATCTTACATCCTAGCGATGAAGATCTATAGAGATAGATCTAAAAGATTGCTTGGATTATCCCAATCCACATACATTGATACTATACTGAAGAGGTTCAGTATGATTAATTCCAAGAAAGGCTATCTTCCAATGGGCCATGGAATTAACCTCTCTAAAAGGGATTGTCCGACAACCTCTCAAGAAAGAGAGAGTATAGATAGAATTCCATATGCTTCGGCTGTGGGATCTATAATGTATGCCATGACATGTACTAGACCAGACGTGGCATACTCACTAGGAGTAGTGAGCAGATACCAGTCTGATCCAGGTAGCAACCACTGGAAGGTTGTAAAAACCATCCTTAAGTATTTGAGAAATATTAAAGATCAGTGGCTTGTCTACGGTGATTCTGACTTAAAAGTTGAGGGATATACTGATTCAAGTTTTCAGTCAGATCAAGATGATAGCAAGAGCGTGTCGGGATATATCTTCACTCTTAAGGGTGGGGCCATCTGCTGGAAGAGTTCCAAGCAGCATACAGTGGCAGATTCTACATGTGAAGCAGAATACATCGCAGCATCTGATGCAGCCAAGGAAGCCGTATGGTTGCGCAAGTTCATCACCGAGCTGGGAGTGGCACCTTCCATTGATGGTCCAGTTCCTATATTTTGTGATAACACTGGAGCCATAGCTCAGGCAAAGGAACCTAAAGCACATCAGCGGACCAAGCATATTCTGCAACGCTATCATCTGGTTCGAGAGATTATAGAACAAGGTGATATTGATCTTCAGAAGATTGACATAAAAGAAAATCTGGCTGACCCATTTACCAAAGTCCTCGGCATCAAAGAGTTCAACGAACACAAGTCGAAGATGGGTATTAGATACTGTGCCGATTGGCTTTAGGCTAAGTGGGAGTTGTTGGGAATTGTATCCTAAATGTCAATCGTCAGCATATTGATGATTGAATTTTGTAAATGAATTGACAAATTAATAAAGTATTATTTGGCATTATTCATCATTTCATCTTCAAATGAACTCTTATATGATGAAGTCCTTAGGACTTATGTTATGATAAAGGAGGATTTATCTTTGAGTCCTTAAACTTGTTCGCGACCAAATGATATATTGTTACTAGGACGACAACATTATCGAGATTAGGTCGTTGTGTGACATATATGTTGGTTGTCCTCTTAACCAAGGAGTGTGGAGACACTGGTATGCCATATAGGTGAAGTGTAGGAGTACATTTCACTGAACGTGACCAATTCCGAAATGCTCTACTGTCAAGAGATGTTCCAAGTGGATATGGGTATAAGTTTGGCCCTCTGACCTGAGATCGCAACCTGTGACTAGCAAGCAACTCACTGTACTTTGGTACCGGACTACCTGAATTTCTAATTCAGTGACGGAAGGTCACTGGGTGCAGTCAAGTACTTGCGTAGTCAGTTGTGAGTCGAGATGGAATTGACGCCTCCTGGAAACAGAAGATAATGTCTTGTGATTAATTTAGCAAAACCTTAGCCAGGGTAATCTCAGTGAGGAGTCTTGTGATTAATCACATAATGGATGTACCAATTATAGGGTTGACAGTGAGCTCTAAGTCATCCTGGCATTAGGAGTCAAAGGGATTGAATTATACAGTAACCATAGTCCAGGGTTTCAGAATATTTGCTTCGCATATATTCAGCCTATCCGGACGTCGGGTACCATTGCTAGATGGTCATATCGATTAGTATAGGAAGACGTTCCTATACTACCGGCTTAGGTTTGAACCTATGAGGTCACACGCATAGAAGTTTCTAGATTGATCAAATGGCTGATTGATGATTAAGAATCATTCAGGGATAATTTAGTCAATTCGATTGACAAATTATCCAAAGCAAAAGTTGCATTAAAATAATTATTAAATTTGGGCTGCATCAGGATTTGACCTAATTGGATTGGGTTCAACCCAAGTAGATTGAGCTTGACCCAATTGATGGGACTTGATCCAATTGGATTGGGCTTAATCTAAATCAATTAGAAGACCTTATTTGATGAGGATTATGAGTCCAAATAATCAGAATTGGATAAGGAGAAGAATTCCTAAATTTTAGAAACCCATCCTTATCTTCTTGGAGAAAAATGACACCTTAATTTATTCCCAATATTTTCTACACCTATCCTCTTTATTTTTGGCCAAAAATTGGTGTGAGAAGAGAGGAGGCGTGGTGCTATAATTCCTGTAAAAATGGCACCTTAAATCTTTCTAGAAAGATTTAGATGAATTTCCTAATTTGTAGGGATTGCATGGTGCATGAAATAGGGTGGTCTGGGGCTAAACTTTGGACTCATGAATTCCTATCTTTTAGGGATCCAAAATGCACAAAATTTGGATATGTTTATATCCTCGTAGCTGCCAAACCACCAGAATTTTTTGGGAATTTTATTAGTCAAATTAGTTGGCTAAATTAGGTGTGATACGTGGGGGGATCTTTTGGCTATAAAAGACCCCCATGCCTTGGGTTCAACATAATCCATATTTAGAGGTTTCAAAAAATTCTGAAAAAATTCTCTGAGGGCCTCCATTCCTTCTTCTCCTTCTTCCTCACGTCCATCCTCCATCTTCTTGAAGAACAATCAAAGGTTGAGAGTTTAGAAGGAGAAAGCTTCAGCCATTGCTGCGTTCCCGCGCGAGGTAGCACTCCCGCGGAAGATGATCTACCTAGGGCTTTGCGTGTACTTCTCATAGAGGCCATTCATGTGCGTGGCTGCGAAGTCAAAGATTAGATCCATAAGTTTCTTCCATCATAAAAGGTATTAATCCCACATCAATATTTTATTTTGGAGTCAGGGTCTAGGCCTGATTCCTCGAGGTTTTACCCTCCTTTGGGGCTCCTCACGGAGTTATCTCCAGAATCCATTCGATGGATATTCGGAGATTAATCGGAATAGAGTTCTTAAGTTTTAGATCTGATAGTTAATCATGCATGAAAGTTTTAGCATAATTGTTTAAACGATTCCGGCATAATCCTATGTGTTCTTAAGGTGCTGATTTCTAGATTTGATCTTGTAAACATGCATAAATTAAATTGTTTGATTTGATTTTTCCGCTGCATTTTAAAACTTAAAAAGAACTACGTATGGCTTGATCCCCCTTATGAAGGGGTACGTAGGCAACCCGATCAGGTTCAGCCATGGTTTTAAAAAAAAAATCAGCATGCTTAACACCGAAGAACCTAGGATTCACTTTCAAATGTGTCCCAGGACTATACCCTCTTGAACCATGAAATGACTCTTTTTCCAACTCAGCACTAGATTGGTCTCCTTACATCTTTTCAGAACCAAGGCTAAATTACTGAGACAATCATCAAATGAGGGGCCAAAAACTGAAAAATCATCCATGAATACTTCCAAAAATTTTTCTACCATGTCAGAAAAAATTGCCATCATGCATCGTTGAAATATTACGGGTGCATTGTAGAGTCCAAATGGCATTCTTTTATACGCAAATGTCCCAAATGGACATGTGAAAGTGGTTTTCTCTTGATCATCGGGATACACGGCCACTTGGTTATATCCAGAATAACCATTCAAGAAACAGTAAAAATCCTGACCGGCTAACCTTTCCAATATTTGGTCAATAAAGGGTAAAGGAAAATGGTCCTTCCTAGTCATGGAGTTTAACTTCCTATAGTCAATGCAAACACGCCAGCTAGTGGTCGTGCGTGTGGGCATCAACTCTTCTTCTGCATTTTCAACCACAGTAATGCCCGACTTCTTTGGTACTACTTGAGTCAGACTCACCCAGTTGCTATTAGAGATAGGGTAAATGATTCCGGCATCTAGCAACTTTACTACTTCTTTCTTGACTACCTCTTTCATGTTTGGATTGAGTCTTCTTTGTATTTCACAGGTTGGTTTTGCATCTTCTTCTAGGTGAATGCGATGCATGCAAATGGATGGGTCAATCCCCTTCAGATCAGTTACGGACCATCCAATTGCATGTTAGTGTTCTCCGAGTACACTCAAAAGTTGACTCTCCTGTTTGTCAGACAGATCAGCCGCGATGATTACAGGTAGGGTATCTTCGGGTCCTAGAAAAGCATACTTAAGGATTACCGCAAGTGGCTTTAGCTCAAGTTCGAGAGGGGACTCGATGGAAGGGCACTGTGGCGTACTAGAAAGGGTAGGAAGAGGTTCATATCGGATACGCCAAAGATGAGAATTTGTGGGAGACGGATTGTCAAGTAGGACATTGACGTCTTCTATGGTCTTGTTTAAATCAAAATTATTAATGTCAAAATGGGCTAAACATACTTCCAAAGGGTCATCTGCCAGAATATAGGGAAGGGCTTCTTCTACAAGATCGTCCATTTTGTCAACTAGGAAGCACTCATCTTTCCTTGCAGGTTGATCAGAGGCATGGAATACATTTAGTTTAACTTTCATGTTTCCAAAAGATATATCCATCACCCCAGTTCTACAGTTAATACATGCATTGGCTGTAGCTAGGAAGGGACGACCGAGAATCATAGGGATCTGTTTCTTAAGGTTCGGCACAGGTTCCATATCAAGGACGATAAAATCAACTGGAAAATAAAATTTATCTACCTTGACTAGGACATCTTCAATTGTTCCTCGTGGTATTTTGACAGATCGATCAGCCAATTGCAGGGACACCGAAGTAGGCTTTAGTTCACCTAATCCGAACTTCTCATAGACTGAATAAGGAAGAAGATTAACACTTGCCCCTAAATCTAATAGTGCACAATCAATCGAATTGTCTCCTACCACACAAGAGATGGTAGGTGCACCAGGATCCTTGAACTTAGGAGGGGTTTTGTGTTGGAGGATGGAGCTCACTTGTTCAGCTGGAAGACGTTTTTAGGCACATGTGTCCTAGATTTTTGTTTCTGGGTACAAAGGTCTTTGAGAAATTTGGCATACGATGGAACTTGTTTTATGGCATCAAGGAGAGGGAGGTTGATTTTGACTTGTTTGAATACCTCCATTATTTCTTCTAATGAAGTTCCTTTCATGCCAAAGGGAGAAGGTGCTTTCAGACATTGAGGAAAAGGGGCATTCGGTGTAAAAGGTGTGGTCGATACTGGGTTCGATGGCGACCTAGAGGAGTTTGGGATCGCTTTAGGCATAGTCATACTCCTATCATCATTTTTCTTTTGTTCTTTTTCTCCAACCTTATTGTCCACTACGCGTCCGCTTCTTAAGGTAGTCATGGCATTAGTTTGTTCATGGTGAACATCATTCGGGGGAGTCTCTTGAGCCATGTACTGCCCTCTTGGGTTACTCACTGGTTGGCTTGGAAGCTTGCCTTCCTCTCTTTTATTTAGTGCACTCGCTAGCTACCCTAGCTGGATTTCTAATTTGGCAATAGACTGGGTATGGGAGTGCAACAATTGTGTATTGGCTTCGAGTCCTTGGAGAGCAGTCAAAACTTTTTGTTCAAAAGCCATATCTCTTTGAGATGCTGGAGGAGGGACATGTTGAAATTGTGAATAGTGAGTAGGAGGACGGTTCAGATGAACATTCTGGAATGGTTGAAAGTTTTGGGAATAAGGTTGGAAAGTATTGGGAGTCTGCTGCTTCTAAGAGAAATTCGGATGGTTGCGCCATCCTGGGTTATAAGTATTAGAATACGGATCATTACCCGGTCGGGACTGTGCTTGGGCAGCATTCACTTGTTCTTGCACAAATTCAGGGAATTGTGCTGTCGAAGGGCACTCAAAAACAGTATGAGACGGACTAGAACAGAGAGCACACACTTGTGCTTGGGGAAAGTTTGGGAGCTGTTATTTAGACATTAGCTGGTCCAACTTGCGGGATAGTGCATCTACTTTGTCAGATAGACCTATGGACTGGCTAACTTCATATATGGTTCCTTTTCTTTGAGAACTCGGGGGTGCTTGACGAGCGGAGGAGGCATGGTGGAGAGAATTTTCATTGAGATTTTCAAACAATTGCCATGCCTCATGCTTACTCTTAAGCATGAAAGTTTCCCCGCAAGAAGCATCAACCATTTGACGATTTCGTTCAGACAACCCGTCATAAAAGCATTGCACTAGTTGCCATTTGGGTATTTGATGATGCGGGCATTTTCGGAGTAAATCTCTAAATTTTTCTCAAGTTTCATGAAATTCTTCCCCATCAGATTGGAAGAAGCTCGTGATAGCATGCCTAAATTGGTTTGTTCTTCCTATGGAAAAATATTTCTTTAGAAATTTATGTTGCATTTGAGCCCAAGAGAGAATAGAATTGGCTTCTAATGAATGGAGCCATTGTTTAGCTCTATCCTTAAGGGAAAAAGAAAACAGCCTAAGTTTCAGAGCATCATCAGTGAAGTTCTGAATTTTGACAGTAGTGCAGATCTCAAGGAACTCATCCAAATGTTTATATGGGTCTTCATTGTTAAGTCCATAAAAAGAGGAAAGCATTTGGATGACACTAGACTTAATTTCAAACTGCACAGCAGCCGTGGTATCAGGTAGTCGAATACAAGATGGAGAGGTATAAATGGAAGGAGTGAAGTACTCCTTTAACAGTTTGGGTTGCTCTTCAGCCATCTCGACAAGTGGTGTCGATCCTATGGTTCTATAGGTACAGATTTGGGCTCGAAGGGCCCTAATAGAACGCTCTATTTCAGAATCAAAAGGTACTAATTCAGGAGATCTAGAACGACACCCTAGCATACACTAATGCTTTTCTAATCAGTCAAGTGTGGTCAAGCATGCATTAAAAGAAAAAGACTTCAAATCCTTATGTTTGCCCTAGAATCACTAGACAGCTCCTAACTAGTTTGAAGAGGGCACCTAAGCCTCCAATCCGGTCTAATGAACTGAGTTGACCAGGTAAGCTCCTAGGTAAGTGAGGGGTCACGATGCGTTACAAAGGTCCCACTTAAAAACCACTTGCCTCGAACAGATGAACTGTCTCCCTTGGGACAAAGCTTGCCTAGACATCAACAGAGCCATAGAGCGAAATTGGTGCAACTTTCGGTGATCTTCGTCCTATTGAGCTCGAATGTTCCTAGGAGCCAACGTCTAATTGATTTTAATTAAAGTGATAGCTATGTACGAATTGGTTCACCTAATTTGGGCAAGAATCTGGTGATGAAATTCAGTTCTTATCTTGTTGGGGTAATTGCCCTTACTATGTGCGGATTAATTGGTTTATGTGTATCAAGCATACATTCACACTTTTACTGAAATTAAAATCAAACAATCACCACAATATTTCAGGCTAATTGGGAATCAATTTAAATAAGAAAGGTTCAGATGTTACCAAAGGAAATTTTCCCAGCACTTTTTTTTATTTTAAAGCAAACCTCTACAGCCTTCCTTTTCCAGCAGTTCCTTTTTTGATTGTTCCAGATGCTCTCTTCGATTCCTGATCAAATCATACAAAAAGAAAAACAAAAAATTAGTAAGAGAGAAAAAGGGGATAAGTAAAGTAACAAAAATAGAAAATATTTTTATTTTATTTTAGATATATATATATTATTATTATTATTATTTTAAAAAAAATTAAAGAAAAACAACTATGCTAGCAATCCCCGGCAACGGCGCCAAAAATTGATAGTCAACTTTAAAGACCACGCAATAGCACGTATCTGGTAGGATAGTGATTACGGGTATCGATTCACAGAGATTGGGGTACAGTTGTTTTCTTAAAAATAAAAAAATATTTAAAAGAAAGAGTTTGTGAAAAAAATTAAACTAAAAAATTTAATTAAAAATGCAATTAAAATGTTATCAGTTTGAGGGGATCTAGGGCAAGGAATTCACCACTAACATCGGAACAAGGATTATTTATATTTTAATCTATTCTTGGATTAACATGCAAATTGGCTACAAGCCTAATAAGCATTTAAATAGAAATTTACAAAAGTAATTTAGGCATAGTCCATCTTCAGTTGGCATGAAATGTCTATCCTAATCTAAGGTGGCAGCACATCGCATCTTTCCTAAGCATGGACTATCTTATATTTACTTAGTGATCATGAAGAACAGTTGTATACACTTCACATTTAAAATCGCAGAAATTAAACATGAAATAAAAGAAGATATTCATTAAAAACAATAAGTTCATACAACTCCAAGAATATAAAATAACATATAAAACTCGTGTCCCTTTCTTAGGGCTGCATCCGGCCCTAGAGAAGAGTAAAGCTTCCATGCAGTGGTGGACAGCAGTAGCAGCACAGCAGCGGGCTCCCATCATGGCTACCTCCATCTCTTCGACATCTCCTTTCGGTGTAGCTTTTACTGAAAACGGCTCCCTCTCAGCTCTTCTGGGAAATCATTCCCAGAATACCCAAAAATAATCTCTCTCTTGACTTCCTTGATGGGGGAAGAAGAATGGAACGGAAGAGAAGAATGAATCCCAGAGAAGAGAACTCCCTTCCTTTTATAGCTTTCCTATCCTCTGTTAGCATCCGGAGGATAAGCTTCCCCAGGGAAAAGATGAGGATGGAGGAACGGCTTCTGTTCCACGGCAGCGGGCGACACGTAGAAGATTTGATTCGAGCTTTGGGAAGAGGTATTGGGAACCCGCCCATGCTGCAGAAAATTCAAAAAATTCAGATGGCAGCGGAATCGGCATAAGCGGGATCGACGTTCATCGCATGAACGTATTTCAAGAAATCGTTCGTAGATATATAAGAATTAAAACTTTTAGAAATATTAGAAGATCAGATCTTCACCTTGTGCGGGTAGATGATCACTGCAAACTGATGATCGTGGTTTTGGATAAAGGTTCGCTTGAAGCCGTTCAAGTGCCCGGCCTCTACGGGTATCCACACGAAGCAGGAACCGATCCAAGCTTTCTCTCTCTCCGGGGTGCTAGCTCCCTTGCAGAGATAACTTTGATAGCTGATCACCTCCGTTTCAATCAACCTTTGAATGCTGGAGGGAGGAGGAAGAAGATGAAGGGATCAAGGGAGAAGATCCAAAAGGCTAGATGCAGCCTTTGCTTTCCCTTGCATTGGATCCCAAACGAAGGAGGAAGAAGAGGACCGCCAAGAGATCTTTCTTGCTTCCTTGCTTGCGGCTGAAGACCAAGGAGGAAGAGGAGGAGGCCACGGCTTGGAGGAAGAGGGATTCACTTATTCTAGGGCGCCGGCCCTTGCTCCTCTTTTAAAGCCATCTAGGGCTCTTACAATTTAGGAGCCCTAGACTAACTTCTAAAGAGGGGGCGCCGGCCCCCTCTCTTCATGCCGCACCAAGAAAAGGAGAGGGGCTCATGCCCCTCCTACTTGGTTAACCTAATCCTCCTCCAAGGAGGATTAGGTGTCCTTCTCATGGTTTAGTCCTAATCTAATTAGGCTTGATTCAATTTGGTTCAATCAATACTAGTCCTAATCCAATTAGGACTTGAACGAACCATGACTCAATTGAACCCTTCAATCCTAATCCAATTAGGAGTCATGTTGATCCATTAGATTAATGATTAATTAGGACTTAATAAATCCTAATCTAATTAGGACTTATTTAATTTTAGTCCTAATCCAATTAGAACTCTTATTTGAATCCGAAGTCCTAATCCAATTAGGATTTCTAGAAATCCTATTCTAAATAGGAATCCAAATTGAATTCAAAATCCTAATCTAATTAGAATTGTAGGAATCCTACTTCAAGTAGGAATCCAGTCCTACTCCAATTAGGACTCCCAGTCCTAATCCAATTAGGACTCTAGGAATTCTACTCCAAGTAGGATTCGTGTTTTAAGTCCAATTAATCAATTCTCATTCCTTCTTCAACTTCTTATCAATCGAATTGATTACTTGTGATTCATAATCACTTTTCAACCATCGGATCGGTCAATGCCTCTAGTGTGTATGACCCCATAGGTTCTATTCTGACTGGTAGTGAGATATATTGTGATCTCTATCACAATATCATTGAAAACTCCTTTCAATGAATTGGAACGATTTTCAACTCTACTTCAGTGTCCCTACACCGTGGACTCGAGTCTCGTCCATCCATAGGAAAAGTAATGTGTGCACTGATCTCATCGGATCGATCACCGTCCTCGTGATGATCCATTGATCAGGAGCGTTTAGAAATTAATCACTAATGATACATGGCTCAAATTCTCAACTCTTGAGAATATGCATCATCATCTTATTAATTTCTTGGACGATTCATAGACACAATAATAATATGAATAAAAAAGATGCCTTTCATTTATTCAATAATAATAAAGTCAAATACAAATTATGTCCCAGAATTAATAATGTGTCAGCCAAAATTGGCTTCTAGGGCATACATCTAACAATCTTCCACTTGCACTAAAGCCAATCAGTCATATATCTTAGTCCCATCTTCTCAAGGTGGGCTTCAGTCTTTTGCTGACTTAGCTGTTTAGTGAATGGGTCTGCCACGTTGTCCGCGGAGTCTACTCTCTGCACTTCGACATACTTCTTCTCAACATAGTCGCGTATGAGATGGAAGCGCCGCTCTATATGCTTGGACTTCTGATGAGACCTTGGCTCCTTAGCAAGAGCTATGGCGCCATTATTATCACAGTAGAGTGTTATGGCATCTGATGACATTACATCCAATTCCGCAATGAATTTCTTGAACCAGAAGCCTTCCTTAGCAGCTTCAGAGGCGGTGATGTATTCAGCTTCCATAGTAGAATCAGCAATGATCGGTTGTTTGGAACTCTTCCAATTCACCGTACCACCATTGCACAAGAACACATATCCAGATGTTGACTTCCTATCATCGACATCAGTCATGAAGTCTGAATCTGTCTATCCTTCTACCTTTAACTCTGATGATCCTCCAAAGACCAAGAATAAATCTTTGGTTCTTTTTAAGTACTTAAGAATATTCTTCACAGCTGTCCAGTGTTCTTCACCTGGATTCGACTGATATCTACTTGTGACACTCATAGCTAGGGCTATATCAGGTCGTGTACATAGCATGGCATACATGAGGCTCCCTATTTCCGATGCATAAGGGATCTTGCTCATGCATTGAATCTCTTCAGATGTGTTGGGGCACATCTTCTTGGAGAGATGAATTCCATGTCTTAGGGGTAAGAGACCCCTTTTAGAGTTTTCCATGCTGAACCTTTTCAGCACTTCCTCTATATACATTTTCTGTAATAGGCCAAGCATCCTTTTAGATCTATCTCGATAGACCTTTATTCCCAAAATATAGGATGCTTCCCGAAGGTCTTTCATGGAGAACTCTTTTGACAACCAAACCTTGACCGAGGTTAGCATGGGAATATTATTCCCTATCAGAAGGATGTCGTCCATGTACAGTACGAGAAATACGACAGCGCTCCCACTAACCTTTTTGTAAACACACGGTTCCTCTTCATTTTTAATGAAATCAAATGTTTTGATTGCGTCATCGAAACGAGTGTTCCAACTCCGAGATGCTTGCTTTAGTCCATAAATGGACCTTTGCAGCTTGCAGACCTTGTGATCTCCATCATTGGAAGTGAAATCCAGAGGTTGTTCCATATAGATATCTTCTTCAAGATATCCATTTAGAAAAGCAGTTTTCACATCCATCTGCCAGATTTCATAATCATGAAATGCTGCAATGGCAAGCAATGTTCGGATGGATTTCAGCATGGCTACAGGTGAAAAGGTCTCCTGATAGTCAATGCCTTCGCGTTGACTATACCTTTTCGCCACCAGCCTTGCCTTAAAGGTCTCTACCTTTCCATCCGAACCTATTTTTCTTTTGTAGATCCATTTGCATCCAATTGGTACAATACCTTCTGGTGGATCTACTAAGGTCCAGACTTGGTTGGAACGTATGGAGTCTAACTCTGATTTCATGGCTTCCAACCATTTCTCGGAATCGATATCAGATATCGCCTCGTTGTAGGTTTTGGGATCCTGTATGTGATCCCTATCTCCCACTAGGAACATTTTCTCGGTATCCTCTTCTAGTATACCTAAGTATCTATCGGGAGAATGGGAAATCCTACTAGATCTGCGAGGTGGTTGAGGGACATCGTGTACTGGTTCTGTATTAATGGGTTCTATAGGATCCATGACTCGTTGCTTTTCAGAGACTTTCTCTTCAAGCTTAATTTTTCTCTCACTGCCTCTATCAAGGATAAACTGGTTTTCCAAGAAGATGGCATGACGGCTCACAAACACATTGTGATCCTCTGAGACGTAAAAATTGTATCCTAATGACTCTTTAGGATATCCTATAAAACGAGCACTTATGGTCCTAGCCTCTAATTTGTCCGCCTGTAGTCTTTTGACGTGGGCTGGACATCCCCAAATCTTGAGATGACCAAGACTTGATTTCTTACCATGCCATATCTCATACGGTGTGGTAGGAACGGATTTAGAGGGAACTCTATTAAGTAGATATACTGCGGTAAGTAAGGCATCTCCCCAAAGAAACATTGGTAAATCAGTGAAGCTCATCATGGACCGGACCATATCCAATAGAGTCCGATTTCTCCTCTCTGACACCCTGTTGAGTTGAGATGTACCCGGAGAAGTCCATTGTGAGACTATGCCATTGTCTTTGAGATAGTCCCAAAATTCTCCACTAAGGTATTCTCCTCCTCGATCTGATCGAAGAGCCTTAAGAGGTTTTCCAGTTTGTTTTTCTACTTCATTTCTGAACTCTTTGAACTTTTCGAAAGATTCAGATTTGTGTCTCATTGTATGCCCTAGAAGCCAATCTGGCTGACACATTGTTAATTCTAGAGACATAATTTTGTACTTGACTATTTATTATTGAATAAATAAAAGGCATCTTTTCATTCATATTATTTATGTGTCTATGAATCGTCCAAGAAATTAATAAGATGATGATGCATATTCTCAAGAGTTGAGAATTTGAGCCATGTATCATTGGTGATTAATTTCTAAATGCTCCTGATCAATGGATCATCACGAGGACGGTGATCGATCCGATCAGTGCACATATCACTTTTCTTCTGGATGGGCGAGACTTGAGTCCACAGTGTAGGGACACTGAAGTGATAGTGCAGGTGCTTGTTAGAGAACAAGGGTACTGAGCGTGACCAAGACAAGAAGTCACTTGGATGTCTATCCACTCGTCAGTGACTTGCTTGATGTTGCAGTAGTATGACTGGTCCTTTGACCTGCGGTGCTTCAGCTACTCACAGTGAGGTTATTGTAGTTTGACTACATGTATACATAGTCTCTAGTCATATGGGTCCTTGTAGTGTAGATTGGCTGCAGTAAGTTCAGTGTAGGAGTAGGGTATGCACTTACATGGAATCTATCAACCTTGATAGAAGAGGAGTGATCCTATGTGATTTGTTAGACTGAGTTCTAAGACCTTGGCCAGGGCAGTAATATAAAGTGGAAAAAGAGTTTTTCACTATCGAACTCGAGTCGAATAAATCTTGACATATGACAGACAAAGGGGTTTGACGAGTTATCCATGACCTCCGTCCTGTAGGGATCCACGATAGTAGGACTGTATCACACGATAACTGCACCTAGAGGTTCATCATTCTATTCTACTGGGTAGCCACTACATGCTGCTAGGTGTCACTAGTAGATGGTGGGACTCACAGGGATTATCTTGATGATCAATAAACCCTAAAGAGTAGAGTTGGAATCGTTCCAATCCATTGAAAGAAGTTTTCAATGATATTGTGATAGAGATCATAATATATCTCACTACCAGTCAGAGTAGAACCTATGGGGTCACACACACTAGAAGTAATGACCGATCCGATGGTTGAATCGTGATTAGGAATCACAAGTAATCAATTTGATTGATAATAAGTTGAAGAAGGAACAAAGGGAATTGATTAATTGGACTTAAAACTGTTGGGAACCCGCCCATGCCGCAGATATTTCAAAAATTAAATCAGATGGCAGCGGAATCGGCATGCACGGGTTCGACGTTCATCGCATGAACGTTGTTTCGAGACCTTTCGTAATTAGGTAAGAATTAAAACTTTTAAAACTATTAGGAAGATCAAATCTTCACCTTGCGCGGGTAGATGATCACCGCAAATCTGAATTCATGGTTTTGGAAGAGGGTTCGCTTGAAGCCGTTCAAACGTCCGGCCTCTACGGGTATCCACACGAAGCAGGATCCGATCCAAGCTTTCTATCTCACCGGGGTGCTAGCTCCCTTGCAGAGATAGCTTTGATGGCTGATGTCCTTTCTTTCTTTCAACTCTTGAAAGTGCTTGAGAGGAGGAAGAAGAAGGATGAAGAAGAGGAAGAAGATGAGCCCCTACGCAGCCTTCTTCTGTTGCTTGCGTTGGATGAAGAAAGGGTAGAGGAGGAGGCCGCCAACACTTGGTGAGCTTCTACCCTTGCTTGCGGCTGCAACTAAAGAGAGGAAGAGGGTGGCCACGGCACAAGAGGAAGAGGATTCCAATGCCCTAGGGTGCCGGCCTCATGGTGCCTTTTATAGCCATCAAGGGCTCCTCCAAAGTAGGAGCCCTAGATGGTTTTCCAAAGAGAGAAGGGGGGCGCCGGCCCCTCTCTTCATGCCGCACACAAGGAGAGGAGGAGGGGCGTGATCCCTCCTTCTTGTGATGCCCTAATCCTCTTCCAAAGAGGATTAGGTGCCTCTCTTATGGTTTAATCCCAATCCAATTAGGATTAGCCAATTGGGTTCAATCTATGCTAGTCCTAATCCAACTAGGACTTGAATGAATCATGACTCAATTGAACTCTTCAATCCTAATCCAATTAGGAGTCATGTTGATTCATTAGATTATTAATTAATTTAGACTTAAGGAATCCTAATCCAATTAGGATTTGTTTAATTTTTAGTCCTAATCCAATTAGGACTCTAATTTGAATCCGAAGTCCTAATCCAATTAGGATTTCTAGGAATCCTACTCCAAGTAGGAATCCAATTTTAATTCAAAATTTCTAATCTCATTAGGATTGTAGGAATCCTATTCCAAGTAGGAATCCCAGTCCTACTCCAACTAGGATTCCCAGTCCTAATCCAATTAGGACTCTAGGAATCCTACCCGAAGTAGGACTCTTGTTTCAAGTCCAATTAATTAATTCCCTTGGTTCCTTCTTCAACTTCTTTATCAATCAAATTGATTACTTGTGATTCTTAATCACGATTTCAACCATCGGATCGGTCAATACTTCTAGTGTGTGTGACCCCATAGGTTCTATTCTGACTGGTAGTGAGATATATTGTGATCTCTATCTCAATATCATTGAAAACTCCTTTCAATAGGTTGGAACGATTCCAACTCAACTCATTAGGGTTTATCGATCATCGAGATAATCCCTGTGAGTCCCACCATCTACCAGTGACACCTAGCAGCATGTAGTGGCTACCCAGCAGAATGAAATGATGAACCTCTAGGTGCAGTTAACATGTGATACAATCCTACTATCGTGGATCCCTACAGGACGGAGGTCATGGACAACTCGTCAAACCCCATCGTCTGTCATATGTCAAGATTTATTCGATTTGAGTTCGATAGTGAAAAACTCTTTTTCCACTTTATATTACTGCCCTGGCCAAGGTCTTAGAACTCAGTCTAATAAATCACATAGGATCACTCCTCTTCTATCAAGGTCGATAGATTCCTTATAGGTGCATACCCTACTCCTACAGTGAACCTACTGCAGCCAATCTACACTGCATGGACCGATATGGCTAGAGACCATGTATGTGTGCAGTCAAACTACAATAACCTCACTGTGAGTAGCCGAAGCACCGCAGGTCAAAGGACCAGTCACACTACTGCAACATCAAGCAAGTCACTGACGAGTGGATAGACATCCAAGTGACTTCTTGTCTTGGTCATGCTCAGTACCCTTGTTCTCTAACAAGCACCTGCACTATCACTTCAGTGTCCCTACACTGTGGACTCAAGTCTCGTCCATCCAGAAGGAAAGTGATCTGTGCACTGATCGGATCGATCACCGTCCTCGTGATGATCCATTGATCAGGAGCATTTAGAAATTAATCACCAATGATACATGGCTCAAATTCTCAACTCTTGAGAATATGTATCATCATCTTATTAATTCCTTGGACAATTCATAGACACATAAATAATATGAATGAAAAGATGCATTTTATTTATTCAATAATAAACAGTCAAGTACAAAATTATGTCCCTAGAATCAACAATGTGTCAGCCAAATTGGCTTCTAGGGCATACATCTAACAATCTCCCACTTGCACTAAAGCCAATTGGTCATATATCTTAGGCCCATCTTCTCAAGGTGGGCTTCAGTCTTTTGCTGACTCAGCTGCTTAGTGAACGGGTCTGCCACGTTATCCGCGGAGTCTACTCTTTGCCCCTCTACATCATAGTCGCGTATGAAATGGAAGCGCCGCTCTATGTGCTTGGACTTCTGATGAGACCATGGCTCCATAGCTAGTGCTATGGTGCCAATGTTATTGCAGTAAAGTGTTATGGCATCTGATGACATTACACCTAACTCTGCAATTAACTTTTAATCAGAAGGTTTCTACTGCGCCCTTAGATACGGCTTAACATTCAGCTTCTAAGGTAGAATCTATAATGATCGGTTGTTTGGAACTCTTCCAATTTACTGAATCACAATTGCACATATTCTGATGTAGACTTTCTATCATCAATATGTGTGCATCCTTCTACCTTCAACTCTGATCTTCTCCCAAAGACCAAGAACATGTCCTTAGTTCTTCTCAAGTACTTAAGACTGTTCTTCACAGCTATCCAGTGCTTCTTGCCTGGATCCGACTGATATCTGCTTGTGACACTCACAGCAAGAGCTATATCAGGTCGTGTACACAGCATGGCATACATGAGGCTTCCTATTGCCGATGCATAGGGAATCTTGCTCATGCGTTGAATCTCTTCAGATGTGTTGGGGCACATCTTCTTGGAGAGATGAATTCCATGCCTTAGGGGTAAGAGACCCCTCTTGGAGTTTTCCATGCTGAACCTTTTCAGCACCTCCTCTATGCACATCTTCTGTGAAAGGCCAAGCATCCTTTTAGATCTATCTCTATAGACCTTTATTCCCAAAATATAGGATGCTTCCCCAAGGTCTTTCATGGAGAATTCTTTTGACAACCAGACCTTGACCGAGGTTAGCATGGGAATATCATTCCCAATCAGGAGAATGTCATCTACGTACAGTACGAAAAAAACGACAGCACTCCCACTAACTTTTTTGTAAAAACACAGTTCCTCTTCGTTTTTGATGAAATCAAACGTTTTGATTGCATCATCGAAACGAGTGTTCCAACTCCGAGATGCTTGCTTTAGTCCATAGATGGACCTTTGCAGCTTGCAGACCTTGTGATCTCCATCACTGGAAGTGAAACCCAAAGACTGTTCCATATAGATATCTTCATCAAGATATCTATTCAGGAAAGCAGTTTTCACATCCATCTGCCAGATTTCATAATCATGAAATGCTGCAATGGCAAGCAATGTTCGGATGGATTTTAGCATGGCTACAGGTGAAAAGGTCTCCTGATAGTCAATGCCTTCGCGTTGACTATACCCTTTCGCCACAAGCCTTGCCTTATAGGTCTCTACCTCTCCATCCGAACCTATCTTCCTTTTGTAGATCCATTTGCATCCAATAGGTACAATACCTTCTGGTGGATCTACTAAGGTCCAGACTTGGTTGGAATGCATGGAGTCTAACTCTGACTTCATAGCTTCCAGCCATTTCTCGGAATCGATATCAGATATCGCCTCGTTGTAGGTTTTGGGATCCTGTATGTGATCCCTATCTCCCACTAGGAACATTTCCTCGGTATCCTCTTCTAGTATACCTAAGTATCTATCGGGAGGATGGGAGACCCTACTAGATCTACGAGGTGGTTGAGGGACATCGTGCACTGGCTCTTTATGAATGGGTTCTATAGGATCCATGACTCGTTGCTTTTCAGAGACTTTCTCTTCAAGCTCAATTTTCCTCCCACTGCCTCTATCAAGGATAAACTGATTTTCCAAGAAGATGGCATGACGGCTCACAAACACATTGTGATCCTCTGAGATGTAGAAATTGTATCCTAATGACTCTTTAGGATATCCTATAAAACGAGCACTTATGGTCCTAGCCTCTAACTTGTCCGCCTGTAGTCGCTTGACGTGGGCCGGACATCCCCAAATCTTGAGATGACCCAGACTTGGTTTCTTACCATGCCATATCTCATACGGTGTGGTAGGAACGGATTTAGAGGAAACTCTATTCAATAAATAAATCACTGTGAGTAAGGCATCTTCCCAAAGGAACATAGGTAAATCAGTGAAGCTCATCATGGACCTGACCATATCCAATAGGGTCCGATTCCTCCTCTCTGACACCCCGTTGAGTTGAGGTGTACCCAGAGGTGTCCATTGTGAGACTATGCCGTTTTCTTTGAGATAGTCCCGGAATTCTCTACTAAGGTATTCTCCTCCTCGATCTGATCGAAGAGCCTTAAGAGGTTTTCCAGTTTGTTTTTCTACTTCATTCTTGAACTCTTTGAACTTTTCAAAAGAGTCAGACTTGTGTCTCATAAGATACACATACCTATACCGTGAATAATCATCGGTAAAGGTAATGAAGTAAGAATAACGTCCCCTGGCTAGCACATCGAATGGGCCACATACATCTGTATGTATTAGGGTAAGTATTTCAGTGGTCCTCTCCCCATGTCCTACAAAGGGCAGTCTAGCCATTTTTCCTTGAAGACAGGACTCGCAAACTGGATATGACTCGGAAGTCAATGAGCCGAGAAGCCCATCTTTATCCATTTTGTTCATCCTATCCTCTCCAATATGGCCAAGTCTGAGGTGCCACAAATATCTTTGGTTTATCTCATCTCTGGATCTTTTGGATCCTTTGGCACTCACATCTTGCTCGGTAACATTCACAGATACATCCATATGTAAATGATAGAGACTGTCAATTATGAAACCACGTGCGACTATTTTATTTCTCAAATAAATAGAACAGCAGTCTTTGTCAAATGTAAAAACATGACCTTCCTGTGCTAGACATGAAACAGAAATCAAATTTCTGCTAGCAACAGGTACATAATAGCAGTCTCTAAGTATTAAACTAAATCCAGACGGTAGTCGCAGATGGTAGGTGCCCACAGCCACAGCAGCAACTTTTGCCCCGTTGCCAACCCTAAGGGTTACTGCACCTTCCGCCAGCCTTCTACTTTCCTTTAGACCCTGCATGGTAGTGCACAAATGAGCACTAGAACCAGAATCTATAACCCAACTAGAAGTAGAAAAAACCGTTAGATTAGTTTCAATTATGAGCAAGTCTATACCTTCTGAAGGTGTGTCACCTTTCTTGTTCTTCAGGCTCTCGAGGTATGAAGGACAGTTTCTCTTCCAGTGGCCTTCGACATTGCAGTGGAAACATTTTCCTTTGTCGTTAGCCTTTTTCTTTTGAACTTCCTTCTTTAGCTTCTTGTCTTTCTTCTGCTTCTTAGCAGGCTTCTTTTTCTTCCAAGTAGACTTTCTCTTGGAACCAGAAGTCAACTCAGCAGCAAGGACATTGCCCCTTGAACCTTTCAAGGCTCCCTCAGCAGTTACCAACATGTTGATTAGTTCAGTCTTAGTGCATTCAATCTTATTCATGTGGTAGTTTACTATAAACTGACCAAATGAATCGGAAAGTGACTGTAGGATCAAATCCACTTGTAATTCCTTGTGCATGTCCATACCGAGCTTCTCAAGCTCCTCTAGGTCCTTGATCATGGTCAGACCGTGATCATGGACAGACTGCCCCTCGCGCATCTTCGCTTTGAAGAGCCTCTTGGACACTTCAAAACGAGCTGTGCGACTCTGCTCACCATACAACTCTTGCAGGTGTGCCAGTATGTCCCTAGCAGTCTTTATATTTTCATGCTGGCATTGGAGTTCATTAGACATGGATGCCATCATATAGCATTTTACTCTAATGTCATCATCCAACCACTTTTTATGCATTTCACGCTGAACATCAGTAGGACGTGCTGGTAGTGTGGGGATATCTGAATCGAGTATGTAGCCTATCTTCTCACAGTCCAAAACTATTTTGAGATTTCTAAGCCAGTCTTTGTAATTGGTTCCGGTCAGTCGGTTGGTCTCAAGAATACGGGTCAAAGGGTTTGAAGCCGACATTGTATCTGCAGAGAGTAAAGATTCTAGTTAGACTTTTGTACTTGATCCTAATCTGTTCTAAGGTCTTTTAGAACAAATGTAACTCCCACTATTTTCTCGAATCCCTCACACTCCCCTGGTAGGGAAACGGAAATTCCACACGACTAGGGTTTCTAGTGGGTACTGCGGTCCCACCAATTTACATGCCACCTCACCTAACAGTTATTGGTGACACATAGATGGATGAGTGTACAACTCTTGTACAATGCTTCTCAAGCATGTTGCAGTGCAACTTGGTCTCTAAGCCATGAAGACCTCACCTAATAGTTATTGGTCCCATTTCTTAGTTAAGTCAGACCCACCGTATAACCGTAGGAATAAAGTCGTCATTGGATCCTCACCTAACAGTTATTGGTGCCCAACCCCACCTTTATCCTACAACATCTCATGTCTATAGAGAGGTCCAGCCCTCCGATGCAACTTGACCACTGTGTCCAGCCGAGACAAATCAACATCAGAAAAGCCTTAGCAGCTCTACTACAGTGGAAGACCTATTGACTTAATATTGGTTAATCAGGTCTTAGTGTTTGCAACTTGAGCCCTTCATAAGAGGTAATCGAACAATTGGCCAGGTAAGCAGGTGGGAGGCTCCCCTTACTCAGAGAGTAAGGTCCTAATTAAGTAACCACCTTTAATGCTTTCCTAGACACCAATTAGATCAATTAATCTAATATGACTTGCTCATGTCGGTTCACTCTCGACTTGATTGAGGAGGTTTTGATTTAGGTCTCAATTGGGTTTGATACATCATATGTAAATCTATCTACCCGACTCGCATTCACATCACATGCAAACGGCTCATCACAGGCAGTTATAATCGCAGCATCAAATTAAAGCTAAACTTTAAATAGGTGATGATCATGGATTCTAATTAGGTCGTATTACAAGCACATGCACATCAATCGATCAAGTGGTCTTCAACTCTTGAATTGGTTCTAAGCCTCCTTGATTCGATCCTTGATCAACTCTTGATCCCATCGCCATCAACCGCTTAGATCACCTTTCATCTCATGCCTTTGCTTCAACTTGATCGTTGATGTACATCACATCACAGAAATACAACCAGATGTAAAATAAAAATAAAAATAAATTACATCTCCTTTTAGGAGACACGCAGGCCTCTCAAAACATCAAATAAGATGCATGCAAGCATCTGAAAAATTACATGACATCGCAGATCACATCGCAGGTCATTACATTTGATACCAAAAGGGGTTGAATCCTATGATCATCACCGTATGCAACAATTATAATTTTCAGATCTGAAAACTAACTGATTATATCATGACATAGGTCGCTGATCATGCTAATCATGATTCTAAACTTTGTAATCCCATTAACAATGCAATTAGAATCATCTTTTTATCACATAAAAATCAGCATGCAAAAAATCAGCACCCCTGAAAAATCTGCATGCAGAATTTTTCAGCATGCATGATCATTCAATTTTCAGATCTAATAAGCCTTTAGATATTTAATTCCTACCTTAATCTACGAAACCTAGGCTCTGATACCACTGTTGGGAACCCGCCCATGCCGCTGATATTTCAAAAATTAAATCAGATGGCAGCGGAATCGGCATGCACGGGTTCGACGTTCATCGCATGAACGTTGTTTCGAGACCTTTCGTAATTAGGTAAGAATTAAAACTTTTAAAACTATTAGGAAGATCAAATCTTCACTTTGCGCGGGTAGATGATCACCGCAAATCTGAATTCGTGGTTTTGGAAGAGGGTTCGCTTGAAGCCGTTCAAACGTCCGGCCTCTACGGGTATCCACACGAAGCAGGATCCGATCCAAGCTTTCTATCTCACCGGGGTGCTAGCTCCCTTGCAGAGATAGCTTTGATGGCTGATGTCCTTTCTTTCTTTCAACTCTTGAAAGTGCTTGAGAGGAGGAAGAAGAAGGATGAAGAAGAGGAAGAAGATGAGCCCCTACGCAGCCTTCTTCTGTTGCTTGCGTTGGATGAAGAAAGGGTAGAGGAGGAGGCCGCCAACACTTGGTGAGCTTCTACCCTTGCTTGCGGCTGCAACTAAAGAGAGGAAGAGGGTGGCCACGGCACAAGAGGAAGAGGATTCCAATGCCCTAGGGCGCCGGCCTCATGGTGCCTTTTATAGCCATCAAGGGCTCCTCCAAAGTAGGAGCCCTAGATGGTTTTCCAAAGAGAGAAGGGGGGCGCCGGCCCCTCTCTTCATGCCGCACACAAGGAGAGGAGGAGGGGCGTGATCCCTCCTTCTTGTGATGCCCTAATCCTCTTCCAAAGAGGATTAGGTGCCTCTCTTATGGTTTAATCCCAATCCAATTAGGATTAGCCAATTGGGTTCAATCTATGCTAGTCCTAATCCAACTAGGACTTGAATGAATCATGACTCAATTGAACTCTTCAATCCTAATCCAATTAGGAGTCATGTTGATTCATTAGATTATTAATTAATTTAGACTTAAGGAATCCTAACCCAATTAGGATTTGTTTAATTTTTAGTCCTAATCCAATTAGGACTCTAATTTGAATCCGAAGTCCTAATCCAATTAGGATTTCTAGGAATCCTACTCCAAGTAGGAATCCAATTTTAATTCAAAATTCCTAATCTCATTAGGATTGTAGGAATCCTATTCCAAGTAGGAATCCCAGTCCTACTCCAACTAGGATTTCCAGTCCTAATCCAATTAGGACTCTAGGAATCCTACCCGAAGTAGGACTCTTGTTTCAAGTCCAATTAATTAATTCCCTTGATTCCTTCTTCAACTTCTTTATCAATCAAATTGATTACTTGTGATTCTTAATCACGATTTCAACCATCGAATCGGTCAATACTTCTAGTGTGTGTGACCCCATAGGTTCTATTCTGACTGGTAGTGAGATATATTGTGATCTCTATCTCAATATCATTGAAAACTCCTTTCAATGGGTTGGAACGATTCCAACTCAACTCATTAGGGTTTATCGATCATCGAGATAATCCGTGTGAGTCCCACCATCCACCAGTGACACCTAGCAGCATGTAGTGGCTACCCAGCAGAATGGAATGATGAACCTCTAGGTGCAGTTAACATGTGATACAGTCCTACTATTGTGGATCCCTACAGGACGGAGGTCATGGACAACTCGTCAAACCCCATCGTCTGTCATATGTCAAGATTTATTCGACTTGAGTTCGATAGTGGAAAACTCTTTTTCCACTTTATATTACTGCCCTGGCCAAGGTCTTAGAACTCAGTCTAATAAATCACATAGGATCACTCCTCTTCTATCAAGGTCGATCGATTCCTTATAGGTGCATACCCTACTCCTACAGTGAACCTACTGCAGCCAATCTACACTGCATGGACCCATATGGCTAGAGACCATGTATGTGTGCAGTCAAACTACAATAACCTCACTGTGAGTAGCCGAAGCACCGCAGGTCAAAGGACCAGTCACACTACTGCAACATCAAGCAAGTCACTGACGAGTGGATAGACATCCAAGTGACTTCTTGTCTTGGTCACGCTCAGTACCCTTGTTCTCTAACAAGCACCTGCACTATCACTTCAGTGTCCCTACACTGTGGACTCAAGTCTCGTCCATCCAGAAGGAAAGTGATCTGTGCACTGATCGGATCGATCACCGTCCTCGTGATGATCCATTGATCAGGAGCATTTAGAAATTAATCACCAATGATACATGGCTCAAATTCTCAACTCTTGAGAATATGTATCATCATCTTATTAATTTCTTGGACGATTCATAGACACATAAATAATATGAATGAAAAGATGCCTTTTATTTATTCAATAATAAACAGTCAAGTACAAAATTATGTCCCTAGAATCAACAATGTGTCAGCCAAATTGGCTTCTAGGGCATACATCTAACAAAAACAAGAGTCCTACTTGGAGTAGGATTCATAGAGTCCTAATTGGATTAGGACTAGAAATCCTACTTGGACTGTGATTCCTACTTGGACTGGAAATCCTATTTGGAGTAGGACTAGGAGTCCTACTTGGAGTAGGATTCATAGGTCCTAATTGGATTAGGACAGGAATCCTACTTGGACTGGGATTCCTACTTGGACTGGAAATCCTATTAGGAGTAGGACTAGGATTCCTACTTGGAGTAGGATTCCTATAATCCTAATTAGATTAGGAGTTTTGAATTAAATTTGGATTCCTACTTGGAGTAGGATTCCTAGAGTCCTAATCGGATTAGGACTTCGAATTCAAATTAGAGTCCTAATTGGATTAGGACTAGAATTAAACAAGTCCTAATTGGATTAGAATTTCTTAAGTCCCAATTAATTATTAATCCAATGAATCAAGATGGCTCCTAATTAGATTAGGATTGAAGGGTTCAATTGAGTCATGGTTCATTCAAGTTCTAATTGGATTAGGACTAGCATAGATTGAACCCAATTGATTCATGATTTGGACTAAACCAAATAGGAGCCCTAGATGCTATTTAAGAGGAGGCTTGGGGGCTGACCTAATTCATATGAGAAGCTCTCCCCTTGTGGCCGTACGCCCCCTTTCTCCTCTCCTCTTGGATCAGCCGCAAGCAAGAAAGAAAAAGATCCATGGTGGTCTCCTTCTTCCTCCTCCGTTTGGGATTCAACGCAAGAAAAGGAAAGGCTGCATCTAGCTTTTTGGATCTTCTTCCTTGATCCTTTCATCTTCTTCCTCCTCCCTCTAGCATTCAAGAGTTGAAAGAAAGGGAGGTGATCAGCCATCAAAACCAATCTCTACAAGGGAGCTAGCACCCCGGGGAGATTAGAGCGATTGGATCGGTCCTCTGCTTCGTGTGGATACCCGTAGAGGCCGGGCACTTGAACGGCTTCAAGCGAACCTTCATCCTAAACCACGAACTTCAGTTTGCGGTGATCATCTACCCGCACAAGGTGAAGATCTGATCTTCTAAAGGTTTTAAAAGTTTTTAATCCTTATCTATCTACGAACGGTTATCAAACGACGTTCATGCGATGAACGTCGATCCCGCGCATGCCCCTTCCGCTGCTATCTGATTTTTATTTTGAAATATCAGCGGCATGGGCGGGTTTCTAACACTCATAAGATACACATACCCATACCGTGAATAATCATCGGTAAAGGTAATGAAGTATGAATAACGTCCTCTGGCTAGCACATCGAATAGGCCACATACATCTATATGTACCAGGGTAAGTATTTTAGTGGTCCTCTCCCCATGTCCTACAAAGGGCAATCTGGCCATTTTTTCTTGAAGACAGGACTCGCAAACTGGATATGACTCGAAAGTCAATAAGCCGAGAAGCCCATTTTTATCCATTTTGTTCATTCTGTCCTCTCCAATATGGCCAAGCCTGAGGTGCCACAAATATTTTTGGTTTATCTCATCCCTGGATCTCTTGGATCCTTTGGCATTCACTTCCTGCTCAGTAACATTTACAGATACATCTATATGCAAATGATAGAGACTGTCAATCATAAAACCACGTGCGACTATTTTATTTCTGAAATAAGTAGAACAGCAGTCTTTGTCAAATATAAAAACATGACCTTCCTGTGCTAGACATGAAACAGAAATCAAATTTCTGCTAGCAGCAAGTACATAATAGCAGTCTCTAAGTAATAAACTAAAACCAGACGGTAGTCGCAGATGGTAGGTGCCCACAGCCACAGCAGCAACTTTTACTCCGTTGCCAACCCGAAAGGTTACCGCACCTTCCGCCAGCCTTCTACTTTCCTTTAGACCCTGCATGGTAGTGCACAGATGAGCACTAAAACCAGAATCTATAACCCAACTGGAAGTAGAAGAAACCGTTAGATTAGTTTCAATTATGAGCAAGTCTATACCTTCTGAAGGTGTATCACCTTTTTTGTTCTTCAGGCTCTTGAGGTATGAAGGTGATGCGATCCGATAGAATTTGATCTGTATCCCAAGATTCTTGACTCTTCTTGATTTCTGGAAGGGTAGTTCCGACCTGATTGCAGACACCATTTCTAAAGATCCGTCCGTCAGATTGATCTCAATTTTGGATATGTTATAGATCTCTGCGTTAGCTTTCCAGCGGTAGGTCGTGGGTCTAGAGATGACGTCGGGATCTTAAGATATCAGCCTCCGACTGATGACTGCGCAGAGAAGGACGGGCTGAAAATCCAACGGGAAGGAGTTGTTTGTAGAAGGTGGAAGGGATCAAGGAGGGGAGGAAGAAGAGGGAGGAGGTGGCTGGCCTCTCGGGACAGAGGTGGTGCAGCCGGATGAAGGAGGGGGCGGCGGCCTTGGACGACGGCCTAGGGAGAGGAGGAAGGCGTCGCAAGAAGAGAAGAGAGAAGGGAAGAGAGTTAAGGCAAAAGCCTTTCAATCAATTTTTGCATGCTGAAATAGGTGCTCACCACATCTATTTATAGGTGGCTACCGGACTCCTTAACTTGACTTGATCTAATTGAATTCAAGAAACAACTAAACCCAAAGCGACTCTAATAAAGGCCAAGTCGGCTAACCCGAGCAAGGCTATGCTGAAATAAAATTAACATCAAGGACTCAAAAGCAAAAATAACCAAATGGTTAAGTCCGAGGCGGTCTAGTGGATCCAACCGCATCACTCCACCACGCTTCCCTTAACCTTGTCCTCAAGGTCGGAAGTCAGGGAAACGATCAAGTATCTCAGTCTCAAACTCCCATGTGGCCTGGTCTGCTGCTCTCCCCAGCCACTCCACTAGTATCTGGGTTTCCAGTCGTCCTTCTACTCGTATTCTATGCTTCGCCAGCACTCGAACCGGCTCCACTATCTCGTCCTCCGATGGCTCATGTATGATTGGGCCGACAGATGTCTTGGGTCCAAGCCGGGCCCTCAGAAGCGACACGTGGAATACCGGGTGAACTCTCGATGTAGTCGGCAAGTCCAAGCGATACGCCACGGGTCCAATGCGCTCCATTATCTGAAAGGGCCCATAGAAGCGATGAGAGAGCTTCTGGTTCGCCATGGGCCGCAGTGTCAACTGTCGATAAGGCTGCACCTTGACGTATACCCAGTCGCCCACCTCGTATACTGGATCTCTGTGCTTCCGATCATGCAGCTGCTTCATCCTGTTCTGCGCAGTCGTTATGTGGAACTTTAACCGCCGTAAGGTAGCATCGCGGTCTAAGAGCTCAAAATCTGCCTCTGTCCGGTCCGCATGTGACAGTGGATCATAAACTCGCAGCGTCGGTGGTACTCGTCCATACACCGCCTCAAAGGGTGTCATCCCTATGGCTGAGTGGAAAGCGGTGTTGTACGAATACTCGGCCCAAGGTAAATAAGAAAGCCACTCTCGGGGCCGATCACCAATCATACAGCGCAAGTACTGCTCGATGCAGCGGTTTACCACCTCCGTCTGCCCATCGGTCTGAGGGTGGTAAGCCGAGCTCATGGCAAGCTTCGTCCCTTGCTGTTTGAAGTAAGCCTGCCAGAATGCGCTAACAAAAATGCGGTCACGATCAGAAACAATAGTCCGAGGCATACCATGTAATCGAGCAATGTCCCGTATGTAGACCTCTGCCACCCGTCGAGCAGAAAATGGAGTGCGAGCGCCGAAAAGTGGGCATACTTGCTGAGGCGGTCCACAACGACCATGATCACTGAGTACCCTCGAACTAATGGCAGCCCCTCAATGAAGTCCATCGACACATCCTCCCAAACCTGATCAGGAATCGGTAAAGGCTGAAGTAGACCCGCAGGTCGCAGTGAATCCGCCTTGGCCCTTTGGCACACATCGCATTGCTGTACATAAGCTCTGACCGCTGCCTTCATGCCTACCCACGTACAGCTCTGACTCAGCCTCTTGTAAGTCCTGAAAAATCCCTCGTGTCCAGCAAAAGGAGTATCATGGAAGTGCTGGATCAATACCTGCCGCATGGCTGAATCGGTGGGCACGCGGATCAACCCATGGTCCAGAATCAACCCATCTCGGTCCTCCAGCTCGGGATGACTGCTCGGATCTGCTGCCAACTCCCTCTGGATCTGTACTAGGTCCGGATCCCGGCATGTGGCGGTCCTCAAGTCTGAAATAAAAGGAAAAAACGGCGTAGTCAAAGCCGCCAACTCGCCGGACTCGGGATGGCGCGATAGTGCATCCGCTACTCGATTTTCTGCGCCCTTTTTGTACACCATCTCATAGTCGTAGCCGAAAAGCTTCGACACCCACCTCTGCTGGGCTAGAGTATGTATGCGCTGCTCAAGAAAAAATGGAAGGCTCTGCTGATCAGTCCGAACGATGAATCGGCGGCCGATAAGGTACGGCCTCCACTTTGTGACTGCATGGATGACCGCCATCATCTCCTTCTCATATGTGGACAGCGAGTGGGTCCTAGGGGACAACGCCTTGCTCATGAAAGCAATTGGCCGTCCCTCCTGCATCAAAACAGCACCAATGCCGGCACCGGAAGCATCGCACTCGACTACAAACGGTTTGGCGAAATCGGATAGTGCCAAAACCGGGGCCGTCGTCATGGCTTCCTTGAGCTTCTCGAATGCTTCTGTCGCTGCCTCGGTCCATCTAAACTCGCCCTTTCGCAGCAACAGGGTCAGTGGCGCGGCGATCTTTCCATATCCCTCCACAAATCGGCGGTAATAACCGGTTAGGCCCAAAAATCCTCGCAGCTCCTTTTGGTTCTTGGGTAGCGGCCACTCGGTCATGCAATGTATCTTTGCTTGGTCCGGCTCCACACCTGCAGCAGAGATGACATTGTTAGATGTATGCCCTAGAAGCCAATTTGGCTGACACATTGTTGATTCTAGGGACATAATTTTGTACTTGACTATTTATTATTGAATAAATAAAAGGCATCTTTTCATTCATATTGTTTATGTGTCTATGAATCGTCCAAGAAATTAATAAGATGATGATACATATTCTCAAGAGTTGAGAATTTGAGCTATGTATCATTGGTGATTAATTTCTAAATGCTCCTGATCAATGGATCATCACGAGGACGGTGATCGATCCGATCAGTGCACAGATCACTTTCCTTCTGGATGGACGAGACTTGAGTCCACAGTGTAGGGACACTGAAGTGATAGTGCAGGTGCTTGTTAGAGAACAAGGGTACTGAGCGTGACCAAGACAAGAAGTCACTTGGATGTCTATCCACTCGTCAGTGACTTGCTTGATGTTGCAGTAGTGTGACTGGTCCTTTGACCTGCGGTGCTTCGGCTACTCACAGTGAGGTTATTGTAGTTTGACTGCACACATACATGGTCTCTAGCCATATGGGTCCATGCAGTGTAGATTGGCTGCAGTAAGTTCACTGTAGGAGTAGGGTATGCACCTATAAGGAATCTATCGACCTTGATAGAAGAGGAGTGATCCTATGTGATTTGTTAGACTGAGTTCTAAGACCTTGGCCAGGGCAGTAATATAAAGTGGAAAAAGAGTTTTCCACTATCGAACTCAAGTCGAATAAATCTTGACATATGACAGACGATGGGGTTTGACGAGTTGTCCATGACCTCCATCCTGTAGGGATCCACGATAGTAAGACTGTATCACACGTTAACTGCACCTAGAGGTTCATCATTCCATTCTGCTGGGTAGCCACTACATGCTGCTAGGTGTCACTGGTGGATGGTGGGACTCATAGGGATTATCTTGATGATCGATAAACCCTAACGAGTTGAGTTGGAATCGTTCCAACCCATTGAAAGGAGTTTTCAATGATATTGAGATAGAGATCACAATATATCTCACTACCAGTCAGAATAGAACCTATGGGGTCACACACACTAGAAGTATTGATCGATCCGATGGTTGAAATCGTGATTAGGAATCACAAGTAATTAATTTGATTGATAAGAAGTTGAAGAAGGAACAAAGGAAATTAATTAATTGGACTTAAACACAAATCCTACTTCGGGTAGGATTCCTAGAGTCCTAATTGGATTAGGACTGGGAATCCTAGTTGGAGTAGGACTGGGATTCCTACTTAAAATAGGATTCCTACAATCCTAATGAGATTAGAAATTTTGAATTAAAATTGGATTCCTACTTGGAGTAGGATTCCTAGAAATTCTAATTGGATTAGGACTTCGGATTCAAATAAAGTCCTAATTGGATTAGGACTAAAATTAAATACATCCTAATTGGATTAGGATTCCTTAAGTCTAAATTAATTATTAATCTAATGAATCAACATGACTCCTAATTGGATTAGGATTGAAGAGTTCAATTGAGTCATGGTTCATTCAAGTCCTAATTGGATTAGGACTAGCCTAGATTGGATCCAAATTGGTTCACCCTTGGGCTAAGCCTAATTGGATTAAGGCTAAACCACATTAGGGCCTCCCAATCCTCATTAGATGAGGATTAGGGCAACATGAGAGGGAGGGGCTCACGCCCCTCCTCCTTGGATCTCTTGGTGCGGCAACAAGAGGGGTCGGCGCCCCTCTTGGTAATACATCAAGGGCTCCTAACTTGTAGGAGCCCTAGATGTTATAAAAGGAGGACTCTTGGGGGCTGACCTAATAGATATAGGAATCCCCCTCCTCTCCATCACGTGGCCACCCTCTCCCTCTCCTCCCTTGGTTCAGCCGCCATCAGCAAAGGGAAAAGAAGAGGAGGCGTCTCCCTCCTCTTGGTCTTCTTCCTTGGCTCCAACGCATGAAAAGAGAAGAAGGCTGCAGGGGCTTTTGATCTTCTTCCCATCTTCATCCTTCTTCTTCCTCCTCTCAAGTGCAATCAAGAGTTGATTGAAAGAGAGGACATCAGCCATCAAAGCTATCTCTGCAAGGGAGCTAGCACCCCGGTGAGATAGAGAGCTTGGATCGGATCCTGCTTCGTGTGGATACCCGTAGAGGCCGGACATTTGAACGGCTTCAAGCGAACCCTCTTCCAAAAACCACGAATTCAGATTTGCGGTGATCATCTACCCGCGCAAGGTGAAGATCTGATCTTCCTAATAGTTTTAAAGGTTTTAATTCTTACCTAATTACGAAAGGTCTCGAAACAACGTTCATGCGATGAACGTCGATCCCGCACATGCCTCTTCCGCTGCCATCTGATTTAATTTTTGAAATATCAGCGGCATGTGCGGGTTCCTAACAGTGGTATTAGAGCCTAGGCTTCGTAGATTAAGGTAAGAATTAAATATCTAAAGGCTTATTAGATCTGAAAATTGAATGATCATGCATGCTGAAAAATTCTGCATGCAGATTTTTCAGGGGTGCTGATTTTTTACATGCTGATTTTTATGTGATAAAAAGATGATTCTAATTGTATTGTTATTGGGATTACAAAGTTTAGAATCATGATTAGCATGATCAGCGACCTATGTCATGATATAATTAGTTAGTTTTCAGATCTGAAAATTATAATTGTTGCATACGGTGATGATCATAGGATTCAAACCCTTTTGGTATCAAATGTAATGACCTGCGATGTGATCTGCGATGTCATGTAATTTTTCAGATGCTTGCATGCATCTTATTTGATGTTTTGAGAGGCCTGCGTGCCTCCTAAAAGGAGATGTAATTTATTTTTATTTTTATTTTACATCTGGTTGTGTTGCCCAGAGATGGTCACCCAAGAGGGGGGTGAATTGGGTGTTTTAAAACTTTTTAGCTAATTTAAAAATAAAACACACAAATATATGAACTAAAGCAAAGATAAAGCGATAAGAAGAGACAACCACAAACACACGGTTTTATAGTGGTTCGGAGCCTTCACCGCTCCTACATCCACTCCCCAAAGCGCCTTTGGGAATTTCCACTATAATCCAAGATTACAGTACGGTAGTTTTGCGAGTTCACTACCCAACTCGTTGTTTTACACCGGGCTCACAACAAACCCAAAACCCCCAATTTCTCTTAGGCTTGGGACGCCCTTTCCCTTGTTCCAAGTCCCTTGACTGGAACAAGCACCACAATAAAAGAGTGTACAAAAGGATATAAAAGTTCTAGAAAGCAAATATAGCACTTATGAACAATGAAACTCGGAAGAATCTTTTTGCCGTTGGAAGCATGGGAGATGTTGATTCTTCCGATGTGGGACGCGTAGGGTTGGGTGTGAGCTTTGAATCCCGAGCACACGAGGGTGGTTGAGCTTGAAATCGCTTGGGAGACTTGAAAGCACTTGATTTCCTTTCTTGAATGCACTCACTCCCTTGAGCTTTTCTTTCTAACTTCTCTCTTGAATGATTTTGCTTTTGGTTGGTGAAGAGTTGTTGAGAAGCACTTAAGAGCTCCCTTTTATAGCCCAAAAAGCAAATATAACCGTTAGAGATAAAGTAGAGAAGATTTGAAATTCAAATCAAACCTGAAAAGCTGTCAGTCGCGTCCCAGGCGCTCCGGGGACGTCTCCGCTACAACGAGAGACGTCTCGCCTATAGGATTTTACTTTTTACTTTATCTGGGGTCGACTCGGCACTTTACGGGGACGTCTCGGCGTGTTAGCGCTTTTTGAGTGGGGACGACTCCGCTTCTTTATCTCCGAAAATCATGTCCTCTGGAATTCCCTGAGAGAGTCGACTCCGCTCTTTCAGGGGACGTCTCCGCTTGTCTGCACTTTATGCGTGGGGACGACTCCGCTTTCTCAGGGTCGACTCCGCTTCCTTATCACCGAAAAAACCATTCTCTGGAAAACCCTGAGAGAGCCGTCTCCGCCATCTTGGGGACGACTCGGGAAGTCTCCTTTTTGCTTGCGGGGACGACTCCGCGTACAGCGGGGACGTCTCGCGCATATCCCTTGAAAAGCGTCTTTCTGCCGCCACTGAGAGAGTCGACTCCGCTACTGAGAGAGTCGACTCCGCTAACGCGGGGACGACTCGACAGGAGCCGGGGACGTCTCCAAGTGTGCCAGTTCTTCCTGTTTGTGCCAGAGACGTCTCTGAAACTATCAGGAGACGTCTCGGCTGTCCCTGAACTTTTTCTTTAGCTCAAAATATTCTTCAATAAATTCATAAAAATTATGGGAACTTGCCTAGACATTTCTTAACAATATTCTAAATAAAACACATGAATTTCTCAATTAAATTGTTAAGATATAATGGAATTTTACTCTAGTGTTTTGTATTCATCAAAATCCATTAGGGGGTTAACAATCTCCTCCTTTTTGATGATGACAAAACACTGAGTATATGCAAAATTTGAAATTTAAACATATACACAGTATTGATCAGATATACAAGTATAATGTTTTGATTTGAACTAGATACAATGTGCATCACTCAAAATATTCAATTTTCAGTTCTTTCCTTGTGCATAAGATTGATCTTTATAGTTCTTAAATGATTTTATCATATGAACTGAATTTGAATCAAGTTAGAATGAAATATTGATGCTGAAGATAATTGAAAGCTAGATTCTTTTTGACTCCCCCTTTCTTTTCCAGAAGGGCAATTATCTTAAAATCAATATTCTTCAATTTTATCTTTTCTAAATCAACTTTGGAGTATGATTAAAAAATTTGCATTCCATATTCAATATCCATGTCTACTCCCCCTTTCAATATACAATATCTAATTTCTACTCCCCCTTTCAATATACAAATATCTACTGTTTAAAAAATTTGCATTCCATATTCAATATCCATGTCTACTCCCCCTTTCAATATACAAATATCTACTCCCCCTTTTTGTCATCAACATGAAGGGGACAAATTATCCTTTTTAGTAAAATTCAGCATATTCAAGGTGTGCTCCCCCTGTTTTATGTGCATTGTTTCTTTGTATCAAATTTGAATACTCAAGGTATGTGGTAGGATTTTTATGGCATATCACACAATCACATACACAATCACAGAAATACATACACAGAATTGGCAATGTACACAAGGTTTTCAAAAGAAATTGTATTCATTCATATGTCATTGTAGAGCTTTGAAGTCAGTACATAGTCAAAAGAAGAAATCATTACAAGTATTGATTTCTAATACAAAAGTGTTTCAAAATGGCCTAGGATTTACAAAAAGAAGATCCTACAGGATATCCATCATCGGCGTCGTTGCTCATGGGGCCTACCAGTTGTACTTTGTGCATAAGCCTTACAGGCTGCATCTATGAAACCATTGATAGAATCCATGAGGGTCTTAAAGTGATCTCCCTGTGACTTGTGGAAACCTGCCCCAAGTGCTTCAAACTCTAAGGTTGCCATCTCAATTCTGCCTCTAAGTTGGGCAACTAAGGTGCCCACATTGCCATCTGGCTTTGTCAACTCTTTGAGGCTCTTGGAAATGGCCTTCAAGCTGTCCTTGAGCTCTAATGATCTGCAGGTTTGGGTGGCACCCACCTCAACTATTTGTTGCTCTTGGGCTTCAATTTGAGCCTTAATTTCCTGCAGCTCTTGTCTGATGGGGGCCAGCTCTGCAGACATCATGGATCTCATCTCCTCCCTCATCTGCTGACAAATAACAGATGCTAAGGTGTGCATCTGCTCCTCTGATAGGAAGGAGGGCCCACTGACTGGAGGAGGTGGTGGCATGGATGTGGAAGGTCCAGCTGAGCTGGAGGGAATATCAGGGATGTCCATGTTGCTAGGTGGAGGAGAGTGATGGTCAGACTCATGATGTGGGATCTCAGCCTCTATGGTTTGTGCTTTTCTTTTTGGAACCTTGACCCAAGACCCATCTATCTTGTGAAATTCCATTCTTCTCATTGAGCCCTCATTGTAATAGTCGGTGTTTCTTAAGGGCTTTGCAGGTTCATTTGATGGAATGGAAACCTTGAAGTGTTTGAAGATTAAGGTAAAGATCATGCCATAGGGTATACTAAATCTAGAATACCTATGACATAGGGCAATGTAATTTAGCATGAGTCTAGGAAGGTTTAGAGGGATCCCTAGTAGGATGTGATGCATTATAACTAAGTCTCGCTCCGAAACAAAATCGAAGCGACCGGTTTTAGGAAATAGGACCCGGTTGACAATGCTTAAAAGGAGTCTCATCTCTGCATTTAGGTCCTGGGAGTTGACAACATCAAGAGGGCCGCAGTCCTCTCTTCCTAAAATTAAGTTTAGAGCTACTTCCCTTTGGGGATGTGAGGTTGGAGCCTCGCCGTCCCTAGGGATTTGCAAAACAGTGGATAAGATGTCCTCATTAATTTCTAGTAATGTCCCTCGGACATGTGCGGTGAACCCTAAGTCCCCTAAAGCCATATCACTAAACATTTCTCTAACAAGGCCGGGGTAGGTCGAGGTATTGAGGGTGCAAAGATGCTCCCACCCTTGGGCTCGGAGTCTCTCTCCAATAGAGAACCCCTCATGATCTAAAAATGCAAAATCTATGTACCTACCGGTTGTGACTTTGCGATTTGCACAGGAAATCGTTGTGGTTGGCGGAGCAACCGGAGGAGAAGGTGCGGAGGGTTCTTCCCGCCGTTCCTCACCGTCGCCCGCTACTCTAGGTCGCTTCCCACGGGTCGTCCTAGCTTTCTTTGGTGCCATGGATGCTAGGATTTGTGATTTAGGGCAAATGGAGGCTAGGGTTTGTGATTTAGGGCAAATGGAGGCTAGGGTTTGTGATTTAGGGCAAATGGAGGCTAGGGCTTTCCGTTTTGGTCGGGAATGAGGGAGAAAGCTCGAGTCGGCTCGAGCGATTTCGACCTATTTAAAAAGGCCTCATTCGGTCCCCAAGACGTCTCCGCGACTAAGGTGAGACGTCTCCGCTTGGGGGGACGTCTCTGCGATTTGCCAGAGACGTCTCCGGCACTGAAAAATTTCAGACTGTATTCTATCTTCTCTCCTTTTTTTGTTTAATCACCCCAATCAATATGATCTCTTTTGATAAGCTTAGAGTGAATTTGTTTGTGATCCTCCCCCTCAATGATACATCCTATAAAAATTTGATAATGATTTTTGAATTAATAATATTGAAATGAGGAACGTTTGACCAAATTTCGAATACCTATGAAATAGGCTCTGAAAATATCTCCATGAAGAGTCCAAGGGAGGGTAACCATCCTCCGGAAAGTCAACCAGTTCGTCATTTAGTTTAGATGAATTCATGCTTTCACTTATGTTTGCCTTGAGGTGGATTACTAGTTCGAGTAGCAAAGCAATGCAATACAAGTTCAATTCATTTGCTAGGATCATACAAGCTCAAAGCATTCCTTAAGAAATTGAATCTGTCTTTACAAAGGGGCTTTGTAAAGATATCAGCTAATTGATTTTCAGTACATACATATTCAATCATCACATCATTTTTCAGCACATGATCCCTAATAAAATGATGCCTAATCTCTATATGCTTTGACTTAGAGTGTTGGACAGGATTTTTTGTTAAGTTGATTGCACTTGTATTATCACACTTAATTGGTATATTGTCCATTTTAATACCGAAGTCTTCAAGTTGTTGCTTGATTCAGAGAACTTGGGCACAACAGCTTCCAGCTGCAATGTACTCAGCCTCAGCTGTGGACAAGGCAACTGAATTTTGTTTCTTGCTAAACCAAGAAACCAAATTGGCACCCAAGAAGCCAATTATGATCCTCAGCAGCAACAAGGTGCTCCTGGGGACCCAATAGAGCCTTTTTCTGTCGAGTTTGCACCCAGCAAAATCAGCATCAGAATAAGCAGTTAAATTTATATCAGATTGTTTAGAATACCATAAGCCTACATTAGATGTCCCTACTAGATATCTAAAAATTCTTTTAACAGCTTGCAAGTGTGATTCCTTAGGACATGCTTGGTATCTAGCACACACACAAACACTGAATAATATATCTGGTCTACTAGCAGTAAGGTAAAGTAGAGAGCCTATCATACCTCTGTACAATTTGCAGTCTATACTTTTACCTTTTTCATCTTTGTCAAGCTTGCAACTTGAGCCCATGGGTGTGCTGATTTCCTTTGCATCCTTCATCTTGAATTTTTCCAGCATTTCCTTGATGTATTTGGACTGACTGATGAAGATGCCTTCCTCTGATTGTTTTATTTGTAGCCCAAGGAAGAAGTTGAGCTCACCCATCATGCTCATTTCAAATTCTCCCTGCATAAGCTTGGCAAACTCTTGACAGAGACTATCATTAGTAGCACCAAAAATTATATCATCCACATAAATTTGTACAAGCAATAAGTCATTTCCTTTTCTTTTAATAAAGAGGGTTTTGTCTACATTTCCTCTCTTAAATTTGTTCTCAATTAGGAAATTACTTAATCTTTCATACCATGCCCTAGGAGCTTGCTTAAGTCCATACAATGCTTTATGCAATTTATACACATAATCTGGATGTAAGTGATTTTCGAAACCTGGAGGTTGTCCTACATAAACTTCCTCCATTATATAGCCATTTAAGAATGCACTTTTTACATCCATTTGATAGAGTTTAAAATCCATGAAGCATGCATATGCTAAAAGCAGTCTAATAGCCTCTAACCTAGCAACAGGAGCAAAAGTTTCATCAAAATCTATTCCTTCCTCCTGATTATATCCTTTGGCCACTAGCCTAGCTTTGTTTCTTATTACTATCCCATCTTCATCTAGTTTATTTCTATATACCCATTTGGTGTCTATAATTGAAACATTAGGGGGTCTTTTCATTAGAGTCCAAACTTCATTTCTTTCGAATTGGTTTAATTCCTCTTGCATAGCATTCATCCAATTATCATCTTTTTCAGCTTCTTCTAGTGATTTAGGCTCTATTTGTGAAACGAAAGCAAGATAATTACTAGTGTTTCTTAAAGAGGATCTAGTTCTTATACCTTGTGAAGGATCACCAAGGATTAGATCCTTTGGATGACAATGTGCATACCTCCATTCTTTAGGAAGATCTTGATTTCTTGATGGAGGTTGATCTTCTTCATCTTGCTGATTTGTATCCTCTTTGATCTCATCCTCATGTTGTTTGTCTTGTATGGAGAATTTCTTGATCCCGTCTTCAAGTATACCTGCATCACCATCTTCTTCTTTTCTAGAAGAATCTCCATTAGTTTCATCAAAAACAACATGAATGGATTCTTCAACAACGAGAGTTCTCTTGTTGAAGACCCTGTATGCTCTACTAGATAAGGAATAACCTAAGAAGATCCCCTCATCTGATTTAGCACTAAATTTACTGAGATTGTCCTTTCCATTATTCAAAATAAAGCATCGACAACCGAAAACATGAAAATAACTTATATTTGGTTTCTTACCTTTCATCAATTCATACGGTGTTTTCTTTAAGATGGATCTAACTAAAGCACGATTTAAAATATAACATGAGGTATTTATTGCTTCAGCCCAAAAATACTTTGGTAGATCCGATTCGCACAACATGGTACGAGCCATATCTGCTAGTGTGCGATTCTTCCTTTCTACCACCCCATTTTGTTGGGGTAAGTTGTGATTGATACCATTTTCGTCACAAAACTTTTCAAAGTGTTGATTTTCAAACTCGGTACCATGATCACTCCTAATTGCTTTTAGTTTAAGATTAAGTTCATTTGAAACCTTATTATGAAACTTGATAAAAGCGGGAAAGGACTCATCTTTGTGTGCAAGAAATGAAACCCATGTAAAACGTGAAAAATCATCAACAATGACAAGACCAAATTTCTTACCCCCTAGACTAGCAGTTCTAGTGGGTCCAAACAAATCCATGTGAATTAGTTCTAAGGGTTTTGATGTTGAGACTATGTTCTTAGACTTAAAAGAACTTCTTGTTTGTTTCCCTAATTGACATGCCGCACAAATTTTATTCTTTTCAAAGTCTATTTTCGGTAGTCCTTTGACTAGATCCTTTGTAATCAATTTAGAAATTAAATCCATGCTAGCATACCCTAACCTACGATGCCATAACCAACTAGTCTCATTGACTTTGGGATTCATAGCTACAAGACATTGGCCATCCTTCATGGTGAGATCATCAAGATCTACCATGTAAACATTTCCATGCCTATGTCCTGTGAGTATGACCTCATTGTCAAATGGACTACTAATTATGCATAGTGATGATTCAAATGATACTTTAAATCCCTTGTCACAAAATTGACTTATACTTAACAAATTATGTTTTAGTCCATTAACCAACAATACATTATCAATAAATGAGGAGGGTGATATGGAGATTTTACCAACACCAATAATTCGGCCTTTAGCATTGTCTCCAAATGTGACTAACCCTCCTTCTTTCGATTCCAAGGTGACGAAGAGATTCTTGTCACCGGTCATATGCCTTGAGCAGCCACTATCAAGATACCACATTCTCTTTTTATTTCCGGCTACAAGGCATACCTGCAAAATGATCATGTGAAGCTCTCAGGTACCCAAGTTTTCTTGGGTCCTTCGTGGTTAGTGTGGTTGGTTCCCTTAGGCACCCATACTTTAGTTATGTTTTTGGCTTTCACAAATGTACTCTTGTTAGTTTGGATTTTTCTTTCAATACAAGAGTAGGCTTTATGTCCATTCTTTCCACAATGAAAGCATGTAGGTTTTTCAGTTTTTACATCTTTTGCTTTTACAAAGAAATTCTTTAGATACTTTTGTTGTTTATTAGTTTTATATCCTAATCCGGCTTTATTGAAAACAGCTCTTTGATTTGAAAGAATGAGATTTAATTTTTCAGAGCTTTGTGTGAATTTTTCAACAATTGGTTTGTACTTATGTACCTCATTCTTAAGATTCAAATTTTCTTTAACTAGTTCTTCCTTATCTTTTCTAAGAGATTCAATGTTTTGTGCAAGTGAGGTATTATTATCGAGTAGGGATTTTACTTTCAGATTTAATTCCTTAATTAGTGTTTTTGCCTTTTCATTTTCAATGCTAAGTTTTGAATTTTTGATTTCTAGGTTAGTAGTGTTAATATTTTTAACGCTCTCCTTTTCAATTAATAGGTTTTCGATATTTTCCTTCAGTTTTTGATTGGGGCTTTTAATTCTTTATTCTTTGCTCCTAACATACTACAATCACCCATAAGTTCTTGAAAAGCTTCATACAATTCTTCTAAAGTAAAATTTATGGTTGGGTTTTGACATACCTCGTCATCTTCGAACGCCATGAAGCATAGATTGGCGGTCTCTTCCTTCTCTTCCTCGGAGGATGATGTGTCACTATCATCCCATGTTGCCTTCAATGCCTTCTTCTTCTTCTTTCCAAAATACTTCTTTTGTTGAGGGCATTCGGAACGAATATGTCCCGGTCTCTTGCAATCATAGCATACAATTGGGTCTCTTTCTTTTTCTTTTTCTTTTTCCCAATCATTTCTCCCTCCAAATTTCTTTCTTGGGAAGGGTTTCTTTCTTCTCATGAACTTTTTAAACTTCCTTACTATCAAACCCAAGTCCTCATCTTGACTTTCTTCTTCACTCTCACAGCTCTCTTCTTCACATACACTTGAGGTAGCCTTGAGTGCGATTGTCCTTTTCTTTGGCAACTCTTCTTCATGCTGCTTCATCGTGAGCTCATGCGTCATCAATGAGCCCAAAAGTTATTCTAGCCCCAAGGTGTTAAGATCTTTAGCTTCTATGATCGCCGTGACTTTTGCTTCCCAAGCTTTTGGCAAAGACCTGAGAATTTTACTCACAAGTTCCGGGTTAGTATAAGATTTACCCAAACTCTTTAGACCATTAATTATATCAGTAAAGCATGTAAACATGCATGTGATGGTTTCATTGGGTTCCATCTTAAACAACTCATATTTGTGAACTAGAATGTTCACTTTGGACTCTTTAACTTGATTTGTACCCTCGTGGGTAACTTCAAGTCTATCCCATATTTCCTTAGCGGAAGTACATGTGGAGACTCTATTGAACTCATTTGCATCTAAAGAACAAAATAATGAGTTCATGGCTCTAGAATTGAGTTGAGCCATCCTATCATCATTCTCATCTCAATCCTCTTCAGGTTTGGGAACCCGAATGCCATTGACCACGTGTGATGGTTCTTGTGGTCCCTTGACTATGACCCTCCACAAGGCATAGTCTTGTGCTTGAATGAAGATTTTCATTCTAGTCTTCCAATAGGTATAATTTGTCCCATTGAAGAGTGGAGGTCTATTGGTTGCTTGCCCCTCGACAGGAACATTGTTAAAGGGTGTTCCCATCTAGATCTTTGGTTAAGACGGTTAGGTCTTTCAAGAAATACACAGAGCACCTGCTCTGATACCACTTGTTGCCCAGAGATGGTCACCCAAGAGGGGGGTGAATTGGGTGTTTTAAAACTTTTTAGCTAATTTAAAAATAAAACACACAAATATATGAACTAAAGCAAAGATAAAGCGATAAGAAGAGACAACCACAAACACACGGTTTTATAGTGGTTCGGAGCCTTCACCGCTCCTACATCCACTCCCCAAAGCGCCTTTGGGAATTTCCACTATAATCCAAGATTACAGTACGGTAGTTTTGCGAGTTCACTACCCAACTCGTTGTTTTACACCGGGCTCACAACAAACCCAAAACCCCCAATTTCTCTTAGGCTTGGGACGCCCTTTCCCTTGTTCCAAGTCCCTTGACTGGAACAAGCACCACAATAAAAGAGTGTACAAAAGGATATAAAAGCTCTAGAAAGCAAATATAGCACTTATGAACAATGAAACCCGGAAGAATCTTTTTGCCGTTGGAAGCGTGGGAGATGTTGATTCTTCCGATGTGGGACGCGTAGGGTTGGGTGTGAGCTTTGAATCCCGAGCACACGAGGGTGGTTGAGCTTGAAATCGCTTGGGAGACTTGAAAGCACTTGATTTCCTTTCTTGAATGCACTCACTCCCTTGAGCTTTTCTTTCTAACTTCTCTCTTGAATGATTTTGCTTTTGGTTGGTGAAGAGTTGTTGAGAAGCACTTAAGAGCTCCCTTTTATAGCCCAAAAAGCAAATATAACCGTTAGAGATAAAGTGAAGAAGATTTGAAATTCAAATCAAACCTGAAAAGCTGTCAGCCGCGTCCCAGGCGCTCCGGGGACGTCTCCGCTACAACGAGAGACGTCTCGCCTATAGGATTTTACTTTTTACTTTATCTGGGGTCGACTCGGCACTTTACGGGGACGTCTCGGCGTGTTAGCGCTTTTTGAGTGGGGACGACTCCGCTGCTTTGGGGACGACTCCGCTTCTTTATCTCCGAAAATCATGTCCTCTGAAATTCCCTGAGAGAGTCGACTCCGCTCTTTCAGGGGACGTCTCCGCTTGTCTGCACTTTATGCGTGGGGACGACTCCGCTTTCTCAGGGTCGACTCCGCTTCCTTATCACCGAAAAAACCATTCTCTGGAAAACTCTGAGAGAGCCGTCTCCGCCATCTTGGGGACGACTCGGGAAGTCTCCTTTTTGCTTGCGGGGACGACTCCGCGTACAGTGGGGACGTCTCGCGCATATCCCTTGAAAAGCGTCTTTCTGCCGCCACTGAGAGAGTCGACTCCGCTACTGAGAGAGTCGACTCCGCTAACGCGGGGACGACTCGACAGGAGCCGGGGACGTCTCCAAGTGTGCCAGTTCTTCCTGTTTGTGCCAGAGACGTCTCTGAAACTATCAGGAGACGTCTCGGCTGTCCCTGAACTTTTTCTTTAGCTCAAAATATTCTTCAATAAATTCATAAAAATTATGGGAACTTGCCTAGACATTTCTTAACAATATTCTAAATAAAACACATGAATTTCTCAATTGAATTGTTAAGATATAATAGAATTTTACTCTAGTGTTTTGTATTCATCAAAATCCATTAGGGGGTTAACAGGTTGTATTTCTGTGATGTGATGTACATCAACGATCAAGTTGAAGCAAAGGCATGAGATGAAAGGTGATCCAAGCGGTTGATGGCGATGGGATCAAGGGTTGATCAAGGATCGAATCAAGGAGGCTTGGAACCAATTCAAGAGTTGAAGACCACTTGATCGATTGATGTGCATGTGCTTGTAATACGACCTAATTAGAATCCATGATCATCACCTATTTAAAGTTTAACTTTAATTTGATGCTGCGATTATAACTGCCTGTGATGTACCGTTTGCATGTGATGTGAATGCGAGTCGGGTAGATAGGTTTACATGTGATGTAGCAAACCCAATTGAGACCTAAATCAAAACCTCCTCAATCAAGTCGAGAGTGAACCGACATGAGCAAGTCATATTAGATTAATTGATCTAATTGGTGTCTAGGAAAGCATGAAAGGTGATTACTTAATTAGGACCTTACTCTCTGAGTAAGGGGAGCCTCCCACCTGCTTACCTGGCCAATTGTTCGATTACCTCTTATGAAGGGCTCAAGTTGCAAACACTAAGACCTGATTAACCAATATTAAGTCAATAGGTCTTCCACTGTAGTAGAGCTGCTAAGGCCTTTCTGATGTTGATTTGTCTCGGCTGACACAGTGGTCAAGTTGCATCGGGGGGCTGGACCTCTCTATAGACATGAGATGTTGTAGGGTAAAGGTGGGGTTGGGCACCAATAACTGTTAGGTGAGGACCCAATGACGACTTTATTCCTACGGTTATACGGTGGGTCTGACTTAACTAAGAAATGGGACCAATAACTGTTAGGTGAGGTTTCATGGCTTAGAGACCAAGTTACACTGCTACATGCTTGAGAAGCATTGTACAAGAGTTGTACACTCATCCATCTATGTGCCACCAATAACTGTTAGGTGAGGTGGCATGTAAATCGGTGGGACCGCAGTACCCACTAGAAACCCTAGTCGTGTGGGATTTCCGTTTCCCTACCAGGGGAGTGTGAGGGATTTGAGAAAATAGTGGGAGTTACATTTGTTCTAAAAGACCTTAGAACAGATTAGGATCAAGTACAAAAGTCTAACTAGAATCTTTACTCTCTGAGGATTATAAAGTCAGCTTCTAGACTCTTAACTCATATCCTATAGAACAACCGTTTGACCAAACCCAATTATAAAGATTGGCTCAGCAAATTTCAAAAATAGTTTTGAATTGTGAGAAATTTGGGTATATGCTAGACCATGGAATCCCCATGTTACCAATCCGTCCGATCACTGATCAACGTAAGACGCTTGTTAAGTGGACGAACAATAACAATAAAGTTAGGTGCTGCACAAAGGCATCCATGTCCAATGCATTACAATGCCAGCATGAGAACATAAAGATTGCCAGGGACATATTAAATCACCTGCAAAAGTTGTATGGTGATCAGAGTCACGCAGCTCGGTTTGAAGTGTCCAAGAGGCTCTTCAAAGCCAAGATGCACGATGGGCAGTCTGTCCATGATCATGGTTTGACCATGATAAAGGACTTAGAGAAGCTTGAGAAGCTTGGCATGACCATGCCCAAGGAATTGCAAACGGATTTGATCTCGCAATCCCTTCCAGCTTCATATGAATAGTTTATAGTAAACTACCATATAAACAAGGTTGTATACACTAAAATAGAATTGTTAAATAAATTGGTAACTACCTTAGGAACCTTGAAGAAGTTCAAGGGGCATCGTTTTCGCTATCAAGTTGGTTTCTACTTTCAAGAGAGAGTCTATTTGGAAGAAGAAGAAGCCTGCGAAGAAGCAGAAGACTAAGAAAACACCAAGTAAGGAAGTTCCAAGAAAAAAGCCAATTGCAAGGAAAAGTGTTTCCATTGCATCATGGACGGCCATTGGAAGAGGAACTGTCCTACATACATGGGAAGCATAAAGTACATGAAGGGTGACAGACTTTCAGAAGGTTTTTCAGATATGCTCAGGATACTTAGGGACTGTGACCTATTGCTAGCAGAAATTTGATTTCTGTATTTTATTTAGCATAGAAAGATTTTTATTTATTTGAAAAATTAAATTGATTTAACATGGTTTTAAGATTGACAGTCTCTATCACATACATATGGATGTATCTGTGAATATATCTGAGCAAACAGTGAATACCATAGGATCTAATAGATCCAAAAATGAGATAAATCTAAAGTATTTAAGGCACCTCAGGCTTGGCCATATAGGAGAAGACAGAATAAACAAATTGGAGAAACATGAGCTTTTGGGCTCATTGACTTTCGAGTCATATTTGATTTGTGAATTCTGCCTTCAAGGAAAGATGGCCAAATTATCCTTTGTAGGATACAGGGAGGTCCACTGAAATACTTACCCTAGTACACACTGATGTGTGTGGCCCATTCGATGTGCAGGCTAGGGGTTGTAATTTTTAACTTCAATTTACCGATGATTATTCACGGTATGGATATGTGTATGAGACACAAATATGAAACTTTTGAAAGGTTCAAAGAGTTTAAATATGAAGTAGAAAAACATATATAAAAACTCACTAAGGTTCTTCGATCAGATCGAAGAGGTAAATACCTTAGTTGAGAGTTCCGTGATTATCTCAAGGAGAATGGTATAGTTTTATAATGGACTCCTCCTGGTACACCTCAGTTCAACGGAGTGTCGGAGAGGAGGAATCGGACTCTATTGGATATGGTCCGATCCATGATGAGCTTCACTGATTTACCCTTGTCTCTTTAGATAGATGCCCTATTTTCAGCGATTTATTTATTGAATAGAGTTCCCTCTAAATCCGTTCCTACCACACCGTATGAGATATGGCATGGTAAGAAACCAAGTCTGGGTCATCTCAAGATTTGGGGATGTCCGGCCCACGTCAAGAGACTACAGGCGGACAAGCTAGAGGCTAGGATCATAAGTGCTCGTTTTATATGATATCCTAAAGAGTCATTAGGATACAATTTTTACGTCTCAGAGGATCACAATGTGTTTGTGACCCGTCATGCCATCTTCTTGGAAAAATAGTTTATCCTTGATAGAGGCAGTGGGAGGAAAATTGAGCTTGAAGAGAAAGTCTCTGAAAAGCAACGAGTCATGGATCCTATCGAACCCATTAATACAGAGCCAGTACACGATGTCCCTCAACCACCTCGCAGATCAAGTAGGGTCTCCCATCCTCCTAATAGATACTTAGGTATACTAGAAGAGGATACCGAGGAAATGTTCCTAGTAGGAGATAGGGATCACATACAGGATCCCAAAACCTACAACGAGGCGATATCTGATATCGATTCCGAGAATGTCTGGAAGCTATGAAGTCAGAGTTAGACTCCATGCATTCCAACCAAGTCTGGACCTTAGTAGACCCACCAGAAGGTATTGTACCTATTGGATGCAAATGGATCTACAAAAGGAAGATAGATTCGGATGGAGAGGTAGAGACCTATAAGGCAAGGCTTGTGGCGAAAGGGTATAGTCAGCGCGAAGGCATTGACTATCAGGAGACCTTTTCACCTGTAGCCATGCTAAAATCCATCCGAACATTGCTTGCCATTGCAGCATTTCATGATTATGAAATCTGGCAGATGGATGTAAAAACTGCTTTCCTGAATGGATATCTTGATGAAGATATCTATATGGAACAGCCTTTGGGTTTCACTTCCAGTGATGGAGAGATCACAAGGTCTGCAAGCTGCAAAGGTCCATCTATGGACTAAAACAAGCATCTCGGAGTTGGAACACTCGGTTCGATGACGCAATCAAAACGTTTGATTTCATCGAAAACGAAGAGGAACCGTGTGTTTACAAAAAGGTTAGTGGGAGTTCTGTCGTTTTTCTCGTGTTGTACGTAGATGACATTCTCCTGATTGGGAATGATATTCCCATGCTAACCTCGGTCAAGGTCTGGTTGTCAAAAGAATTCTCCATGAAAGACCTTGGGGAAGCATCCTATATTTTGGGAATAAAGGTCTATAGAGATAGATCTAAAAGGATGCTTGGCCTTTCACAGAAAATGTACATAGAGGAGGTGCTGAAGAGGTTCAGCATGAAAAACTCCAAGAGGGGTCTCTTACCCCTAAGACATGGAATTCATCTCTCCAAGAAGATGTGCCCCAACACATCTGAAGAGATTCAACGCATGAGCAAGATTCCCTATGCATCGGCAATAGGAAGCCTCATGTATGCCATGCTGTGTACACGACCTGATACAGCTCTTACTGTGAGTGTCACAAGCAGATATCAGTCGGATCCAGGCAAGAAGCACTGGATAGCTGTGAAGAACAGTCTTAAGTACTTGAGAAGAACTAAGGACATGTTCTTGGTCTTTGAGAGAAGATCAGAGTTGAAGGTAGAAGGATGCACACATATTGATGATAGAAAGTCTACATCAGAATATGTGCAATTGTGGTTCAGTAAATTGGAAGAGTTCCAAACAACCGATCATTATAGATTCTACCTTAGAAGCTGAATGTTAAGCCGTATCTAAGGGTGCAGTGGAAACCTTCTGATTAAAAGTTAATTGCAGAGTTAGGTGTAATGTTATTAGATGCCATAACACTTTACTGCGATAACATTGGCACCATAGCACTAGCTATGGAGCCATAGTCTCATCAGAAGTCCAAGCACATAGAGCGGCGCTTCCATTTCATACGCGACTATGATGGGTCGACGCCCCTTGAAGATGCCGCTTCTTGCTGCTTCGAGGTTGTAGTGCGGGTGTTCACCATCTTCCAAGGCCAAGGATTGAACTGCTCTGATACCAAATTGATGCGATCCGATAGAATTTGATCCGTATCCCAAGATTCTTGACTCTTCTTGATTTCTGGAAGGGTAGTTCCGACCTGATTGCAGACACGATTGCTAAAGATCCGTCCGTCAGATTAATCTTAATTTTGGATATGTTGTAGATCTCCGCGTTAGCTTTCCAGCGGTAGGTCATGGGTCTAGAGATGACGTCGGGATCTTAAGATATCAGCCTCCGACTGATGACTGCGCAGGGAAGGACGGGCTGAAAATCCAACGGGAAGGAGTTGTTTGTAGAAGGTGGAAGGGATCAAGGAGGGGAGGAAGAAGAGGGAGGAGGTGGCTGGCCTCTCGGGACAGAGGTGGTGCAGCCGGATGAAGGAGGGGGCGGCGGCCTTGGACGGCGGCCTAGGGAGAGGAGGAAGGCGTCGCAGGAAGAGAAGAGAGAAGGGAAGAGAGTTAGGGCAAAAGCCTTTCAATCAATTTTTGCATGCTGAAATAGGTGCTCACCACATCTATTTATAGGTGGCTACCGGACTCCTTAACTTGACTTGATCTAATTGAATTCAAGAAACAACTAAACCCAAAGCGACTCTAATAAAGGCCAAGTCGGCTAACCCGAGCAAGGCTATGCTGAAATAAAATTAACATCAAGGACTCAAAAGCAAAAATAACCAAATGATTAAGTCCGAGGCGGTCTAGTGGATCCAACCGCATCAGAAGGACAGTTCCTCTTCCAGTGGCTGTCGATATTGCAGTGGAAACATTTTTCTTTGTCATTGGCCCTTTTCTTTTGAACTTACTTCTTTGGCTTCTTGTCTTTCTTCTGCTTCTTCGCAGGCTTATTTTTCTTCCAAGTAGACTTTCTCTTAGAACTAGAAGTCAACTCAGTAGCAAGAACATTGCCCCTTGAACCTTTCAAGGCTCCCTCAGTAGTTACCAACATATTTATTAGTTCAGTCTTAGTGCATTCAATCTTATTCATGTGGTAGTTTACTATAAACTGTTCAAATGAATCAGGAAGGGATTGAAGGATCAGATCTACTTGCAATTCCTTATGCATGTTCATACCGAGCTTCTCAAGCTCCTCAAGGTCCTTGATCATAGTCAGACCGTGATCATGGATGGACTGCCCCTCGCGCATCTTTGCTTTGAAGAGCCTCTTGGACACTTCAAAACGAGCTGTGCGACTCTGCTCACCATACAACTCTTGTAGGTGTGCCAGTATGTCCCTAGTAGTCTTCATATTTTCATGCTGGCATTGTAGTTCATTGGACATGGATGCCTTGATATAGCACTTGACTCTGATGTCATCATCTGTCCACTTTTGATGCGTCACACGCTGATCATCAGTAGAACGTGCTGGTAGTCTAGGGATATCATTTTCGAGTATGTAGCCTAGTTTCTCGCAGTTCAAAACAATTTTGAGGTTTCTTAGCCAGTCCCTGTAATTGGTTCCAGTCAATCGGTTGGTCTCAAGAATACGGGTCAAAGGGTTTGAGGCTGACATTATGATCTGCAGAGAGTAAAAATTCTAGTTAGATTTTTGTACTTGATCCTTAATCTGTTCTAAGGTCTTTTAGAACAAATGTACCTCCCACTATTTTCTCAAATTCCTCACACTCCCCTGGTAGGAAAACGAAAATCCTACGCGACTAGGGTTTCTAGTAGGTACTGCGGTCTCACCAATCTACATGGCACCTCACCTAACAGTTATTGGTGACACATAGATGGATGAGTGTACAACTCTTGTACAATGCTTCTCAAGCATGTTGCAGTGCAACTTGGTCTCTAAGCCATGAAGACCTCACCTAACAATTATTGGTCCCATTTCTTAGTTAAGTCAGACCCACCGTATAACCGTAGGAATAAAGTCGTCATTGGGCCCTCACCTAACAGTTATTGGTGCCCAACCCCACCTTTACCCTACAACATCTCATGTATATAGAGAGGTCCAGTCCCCCGATGCAACTTGACCACTATATCCAGCCGAGACAAATCAACATCAGAAAGACCTTAGCAGCTCTACTACAGTGGAAGACCTATTGACTTAATATTGGTTAATCAGGTCTTAGTGTTTGCAACTTGAGCTCTTCATAAGAGGTAATCGAATAATTGGCCAGGTAAGCAGGTGGGAGGCTCCCCTTACTCAGAGAGTAAGGTCCTAACTAAGTAACCACCTTTCATGCTTTCCTAGACACCAATTAGATCAATTAATCTAATATGACTTGCTCATGTCGGTTCACTTTCGACTTGATTGAGGAGGTTTTAGTTTAGATCTCATTGGGTTTGCTACATCACATGTAAACCTATCTACCCGACTCTCATTCACATCACATGCAAACGGCACATTGCAGGCAGTTATAATCGCAGCATTAAGTAAAACTAAACTTTAAATAGGTGATGATCATGGATTCTAATTAGGTCATATTACAAGCACATGCACGTCAATCGGTCAACTGGTCTTCAACTCTTGAATTGGTTCCAAGCCTCCTTGATTCGATCCTTGACCAACTCTTGATCCAATCGCCATCAACCGCTTAGACCCCTGTTCATCTCATGCCTTGTCTTCAACTTGATCGTTGACGTACATCACATCACAGAAATACAACCAGATGTAAAATAAAAATAATAATAAATTACATCTTCTTTTAGGAGGCACGCAGGCCTCTTAAAATATCAAATAAGATGCATGCAAGCATCTGAAAAATTACATGACATTGCAGATCACATCGCAGGTCTTTACATTTAATACTAAAAGGGTTTGAATCCTATGATCATCACCATATGCAGCAATTATAATTTTCAGATCTGAGAATTAATTGATTATGTTATGACATAGGTTGCTGATCATGCTAATCATGATTCTAAACTTTGTAATCTCATTAACAATGCAATTAGAATCATCATCTTATCACATAAAAATCAGCATGCAAAAATTCAGCAACCCTGAAAAATCTGCATGCAGAAATTTTCAGCACACATAATCCTTCAATTTTCAGATCTAAGATGCCTTTAGATAATTAATTCTTACCTTAATCTACGAAGCCTAGGCTCTGATACCACTGTTGGGAACCCGCCCATGCCGCAGAAAATTCAAAAAATTCAGATGGCAGCGGAATCGGCATAAGCGGGTCGACGTTCATCGCATGAACATATTTCAAGAAACCGTTCATAGATAGATAAGAATTAAAACTTTTAGAAACATTAGAAGATCAGATCTTCACCTTGTGCGGGTAGATGATCACCGCAAACTGATAATCGTGGTTTTGGATGAAGGTTCGCTTGAAGCCGTTCAAGTGCCCGGCCTCTACGGGTATCCACACGAAGCAGGAATCGATCCAAGCTTTCTATCTCCCTGAGGTGCTAGCTCCCTTGCAGAGATAACTTTGATGGCTGATCACATCCCTTTCAATCAACCTTTGAATGCTGGAGGGAGGAGGAAGAAGATGAAGGGATCAAGGGAGAAGATCCAAAAGGCTAGATGCAGCCTTTGCTTTCCCTTGCGTTGGATCCCAAACGAAGGAGGAAGAAGAGGACCGCCAAGAGATCTTTCTTGCTTCCTTGCTTGCGGCTGAAGACCAAGGAGGAAGAGGCCATGGCTTGGAGGAAGAGGGATTCACTTATTCTGGGGCGCCGGCTCTTGCTCCTCTTTTAAAGCCATCTAGGGCTCCTACAATTTAGGAGCCCTAGACTAACTTCCTAAGAGGGGGCGCCGGCCCCCTCTCTTCATGCCGCACCAAGAAAAGGAGAGGGGCTCATGCCCCTCCTACTTGGTTAACCTAATCCTCCTCCAAGGAGGATTAGGTGTCCTTCTCATGGTTTAGTCCTAATCTAATTAGGCTTGAATCAATTTGGTTCAATCAATGCTAGTCCTAATCCAATTAGGACTTGAATGAACCATGACTCAATTAAACCCTTCAATCCTAATCCAATTAGGAGTCATGTTGATCCATTAGATTAATAATTAATTAGGACTTAATAAATCCTAATCTAATTAGGACTTATTTAATTTTAGTCCTAATCCAATTAAAACTCTTATTTGAATCCGAAGTCCTAATCCAATTAGGATTTCTAGGAATCCTATTCTAAGTAGGAATCCAAATTGAATTCAAAATCCTAATCTAATTAGGATTGTAGGAATCCTACTTCAAGTAGGAATCCCAGTCCTACTCCAAGTAGGACTCCCAGTCCTAATCCAATTAGGACTCCAGAAATTCTACTCCAAGTAGGATTCATGTTTTAAGTCCAATTAATCAATTCCCATTCCTTCTTCAACTTCTTATCAATCGAACTGATTACTTGTGATTCATAATCACTTTTCAACCATCGGATCGGTCAATGCCTCTAGTGTGTGTGACCCCATAGGTTCTATTCTGACTGGTAGTGAAATATATATTAAGAACTCTATCACAATATCATGTTAGAAAATCCCAATCATACCGCTGAAATTTTAAAAAAATTCAGATGCAGCGGAAGAGGCATGCGCAGGATCAACCGTTCATCGCATGAACGTTGTTCAAAAACCATTCGTAGATAGATAAGGATTAAAAACTTTAGAAGATGGGGTCTTCACCTTGTGCGGGTAGATGATCACCGCAAACTGAAGTTCGTGGTTTAGGATGAAGGTTCGCTTGAAGCCGTTCAAGTGCCCGGCCTCTACGGGTATCCGCACGAAGCAGAGGACCAATCCAAGCTTTCTATCTCCCCGGGGCGCTAGCTCCCTTGCAGAGATAACTTTTGATGGCTGATCTCCTCTCTTTCAATCAACCTTTGATTGTGCTTGAGAGGAGGAAGAAGAAGGATGAAGAGAGTAAGATGATCCCTGCAGCCTTCTTTCTTTTCCTTGCATTGGAAGGGAGAAGGGAGGAGGAAGAGGCCACCAAACAATCTTCCCTTGCTTTCCTTTGCTTGCGGCTGAAGATGGAGAAGGAGGAGAGGGAGGCCACGGCTGCAAGGAGGAGAGCAAAAATCCTAGAGCGCTGCCCCCCTTTCACCTCCTTTTAAAGTACCTAGGGCTCCTACAAATTAGGAGCCCTAAATCTTTTCCAAGAGGGGCGCCGGCCCCTCTTGTGTTGCCGCACCCATGAAGATGAGAGGGGCTCATGCCCCTCTTACTTGGTTAACCTAATCCTCCTCCAAGGAGGATTAGGTGTCCCTCTCATGGTTTAGCCCTAATCTAATTAGGGTTTAACCAAATCATGAATCAATCGGGTTCAATTTTTGTTAGTCCTAATCCAATTAGAACTTGAATGAACCATGACTCAATTGAACTCTTCAATCCTAACCCAATTAGAAGTCATGTTGATTCATGAGATTAATAATTAATTAAGACTTAAGAAACCCTAATCCAATTAGGACTTATTTAATTTTAGTCCTAATCCAATTAGGACTCTAATTTGAATCCGAAGTCCTAATCCGATTAGGACTCTAGGAATCCTACTCCAAGTAGGAATCCAATTTTAATTCAAAACTCCTAATCTCATTAGAATTGTAGGAATCCTATTCCAAGTAGGAATTCCAGTCCTACTCCAATTAGGATTTCCAGTCCTAATCCAATTAGGACTCTAGGAATCCTACTCGAAGTAGGACTCTTGTATCATGTCCAATTAATTAATTCTCTTTGTTCCTTCTTCAACTGAATATCAATCGAATTGATTACTTGTGATTCCTAATCACGATTCAACCATCGGATCGGTCAATACTTCTACTGTGTGTGACCCCATAGGTTCTATTCTGACTGGTAGTGAGATATATTATGATCTCTATCACAATATCATTGAAAACTCCTTTCAATGGATTGGAATGATTCTAACTCTACTCATTAGGGTTTATCGATCATCGAGATAATCCCTGTGAGTCCCACCATCCACCAGTGACACCTAGCAGCATATAGTGGCTACCCAGTAGAATAGAATGATGAACCTCTAGGTGCAGTTATCATGTGATACAGTCCTACTATCGTGGATCCCTACAGGACGGAGGTCATGGATAACTCGTCAAACTCCTTCGTCTGTCATATGTCAAGATTTATTCGACTCGAGTTCGATAGTGAAAAACTCTTTCTCCACTTTATATTACTGTCCTGGCCAAGGTCTTAGAACTCAGTCTAACAAATCACATAGGATCACTCCTCTTCTATCAAGGTCGATAGATTCCATGTAAGTGCATACCCTACTCCTACAGTGAACTTACTGCAGCCAATCTACACTACAAGGACCCATATGACTAGAGACCATGTATACGTGTAGTCAAACTACAATAACCTCACTGTGAGTAGCCGAAGCACCGCAGGTCAAAGGACCAGTCATACTACTGCAACATCAAGCAAGTCACTGACGAGTGGATAGACATCCAAATGACTTCTTGTCTTAGTCACGCTCAGTACCCTTGTTCTCTAACAAGCACCTGCACTATCACTTCAGTGTCCCTACACTGTGGACAAACAATCACCACAATATTTCAGGCTAATTGGGAATCAATTTAAATAACAAAGGTTCAGATATTACCAAAGAAAATTTTCCCAGCAATTTTTAAAGCAAACCTTTACCGTATTCCTTTTCCAATAGTTCCTTTTTTTGATCGCCCAGATTTTCTCTTCGATTCCTGATCAAATAATACCAAAATAAAAATTAAGAATTAGTAAGAGAGGAGAAGGAGATAAGGAAAGTAAAAATAGAAACTATTTTTATTTTATTTTTTTTATTTTTCAAAATTTTTTTTTTGAATTTTTTTTTAATAAAAAGAAAAACAACTATGCTACCAATCCCCGGCAAGGGCGCCAAAAATTGATAGTCAACTTTAAAGACCACGCAATAGCACGTATCTGGTAGGATAGTGATTACGGGTATCGATCCACAGGGATTGGGGTATAGTTGTTTTTCTTAAAAATAAAAATATTTGAAAGGAAGAGAATTTGTGAAGATTATTAAACTAAGCAATTGAATAAAAAAATGTAATTAAAATGATATCAATTTGGGAGAACCTAGGGCAAGGAATTCACCACTAACATCGGAACAAGGGTTATTTATATTTTAATTTATTCTTGGATTAACATGCAAATTGGCTACAAGCCTAATAAGCATTCGAATAAAATTTCACAGAAGTAATTTAGGCATAATCCATCTTTAGTTTAGCATGAAATGTCTACCCTAATCTAAGGTGGTAGCACATCGCATCTTCCTTAAGCATGAACTATCTTATTTTTACTTCAATGATCATGAAGAGCAGTTGTATAAACTTCATATTTAAAATCACAGAAATTAAATATGAGATGAAATAAAATATTCATTAGAAGCAGAATAAGGTTTATACAACTCCAAGAATAGAAATTAAAAATATAAAAATCCTTGGCCCTTTGTTAGGGCTACATCCGGCCCTGGAGAAGAGATCAGCCCTGCATGGAGTTGGAGACGGCAGCAGCAGCACAGCAGCAGGCTCCCATCTCTTCCTTCATGATTTCTTTCTTTGAAATATTCCCAAAATAACAAAACTCTTCTCTCTCCTCTTATTTTTTTATTCTCTCATGTTCCCGTGGCTCACTCCCTCCCCTGTTTCCTCTTCTTCTTCCCGTGGGACTTGCCTCCGAGAGATTGATCGATGCAGCCCCCGGTGGGGGAAGAGGGAATGCCCCCCGGTGGGGAAGGAGGAATGGCCTTCTCGGTTCACGCCTGGGCCTTTTATAGGCTGCATTTCTCCCCCTCTCTCCCCTGTTCCAAGTTGAGATAAAGATGGATCAACGGCAGCGGGATAAGGCTGAAAGATTCTTGCTTGATCTCCGGACGTGCTATGGATAACGTGGGATGAAAATGGAGTTGATCCGGAATGAGATGAGAGCTGGGAGTCCGTTTGATGGTTATGTGAGAAGATCTCGGAACAGGGGAGTGATGCAAGACGCGGGCGGTTGGCAGCTGGGACTTGAGCTTATCCGGGAGAGGATGCTCTGTTCCGTGAAGCTTGGATAGAGTGACGTTGAATCCTAGCTGGTCGTGGGATAAGGATGAACTCGGACGGATTCGTGAGCTGGGAGGAAGGCTGCGGATGTTTGGGAGCTCTCTAGAACGAATTCGGGTGAAGAGGATTCGGCTGGGATTGGTTCTGTTATGAAACATGGGATGAGGATGCGGACGAGGATCTTGGACAGGGGAGATGATGATCTGGTGACGTTATTGAGAGCTTGGAAAGATGTAGATGAAGTTGGGATGAAGTTTGGTAACGAAAGTTGGGAGGAAGTGGTTGTATTGGATGATGCACGGGATGGCTGGGTGGATAAAGATGAGAAGACTCCGGAAGATGAAGCCAAATCGCGGAGAAGAAGTGCGAGTAATCCGGAAGAATGAGCTGATGTTGCTTCAACGAGGTGGAGATGAAGATGTTGAGGAGATCTCGGCTGGGCGTGGGAGAATCAACATGGAGGGGATCTAGCGGAACAGTTGGGATGAAGATGGATACGGGATACGGATGATGTTGTTTTGTGAGATGCTCTGTTTTGTTTTCGTGAAGTCTGGGATGCTCATCTGGCTGGCCACGAGATAGGGATGGGAAGACTCGTGGTAGAAGCTCATGGCTAACCGTGGGATGCTGGGTTTATCCGTGGGAGAATGGAGAAGATCTCACGGTTGAAGAAGCTTCTGTTCTTTGGACATGGGATGAAGATGAAGTTGATCACAGAAAAAATGGGATCCGGGGTCAAACGTGGACGCGGCTGAATGTCGTTGATGAGAGCACAAAAGTGCGATCTATACATCACTTAAATTAGTATTATTGCTAACAAATAATGATAAAAGTGCTGCATTAATATTATATTTTTGTGGGGTGCAGGTGATTATTATAAATCAAAGCTAAGATGCGCATTGGGTCCAAACATCACCGAGTCCGTGAGCCAGCTCTCCCGAGTTCCAGCCACATCAACCTTCTCAGACCTCGTCCGCGTGTGATCAGCTCCCATCATCCCGCGAGCATCTCCGCATGCGATCCAGCCTTCTCCGCATCCCTTCGCATTGCAACCCCACGTCTCCTTCCGTTCACGAGCATCACCAGCGTCCGTGCCCCATTCTCACGTGTTCCCAGCTTTCAAACCTCCCGCGATGCGAGCGATCGCGATCCTCCCAGCCGTCCACGTCCGAGAATCTCCCAAGCTTGCATCCACGACTCAGCCCGCAGCAAAGTTCCTTTTCTTCCGCTGATCTCGTCCGCGTTCCCAGCATCCGCGTGCACCCTCCCAGCATGCCACGTCCGTCCGAGTTCGCTTCTCCCGCGTGCAACGTTCCAGCTCTCAGCGTCGGATCCTTGCCGCGTTCGTGAGCCAGCCGTCCGTGATGGTTTCGTGCCTCTTCCGAGTCCATTTGTTCAGCCGAGATCCCAGCTCCGTGATCGTGATCCGCCCGTGAAGCTTCCATGTCTGCATCCCATGCATTCAAGCATCCAAGTCCGAGTTCATCCGTTCGCCTCCCAACCTCCCAACATCCTGCAGCCGTCTGCGTTCGAAGATCCCGCAGGCGTCCGTGATCCAGTTTCCGCACCTCAAACTTCTTCCGAGATCCCAGCATTCGCAATCATCCGACTCCGCGTTCCAGCGCGTGTGATCATTCTTCCATGATCCCGTCCGACGCATCATCCCGATTCTTCCGGATCCACAGCTTCATCCTTCCATCCGCGAGCAAGGAGGAAGAGGCCATGGCTTGGAGGAAGAGGGATTCACTTATTCTGGGGCGCCGGCTCTTGCTCCTCTTTTAAAGCCATCTAGGGCTCCTACAATTTAGGAGCCCTAGACTAACTTCCTAAGAGGGGGCGCCGGCCCCCTCTCTTCATGCCGCACCAAGAAAAGGAGAGGGGCTCATGCCCCTCCTACTTGGTTAACCTAATCCTCCTCCAAGGAGGATTAGGTGTCCTTCTCATGGTTTAGTCCTAATCTAATTAGGCTTGAATCAATTTGGTTCAATCAATGCTAGTCCTAATCCAATTAGGACTTGAATGAACCATGACTCAATTAAACCCTTCAATCCTAATCCAATTAGGAGTCATGTTGATCCATTAGATTAATAATTAATTAGGACTTAATAAATCCTTATCTAATTAGGACTTATTTAATTTTAGTCCTAATCCAATTAAAACTCTTATTTGAATCCGAAGTCCTAATCCAATTAGGATTTCTAGGAATCCTATTCTAAGTAGGAATCCAAATTGAATTCAAAATCCTAATCTAATTAGGATTGTAGGAATCCTACTTCAAGTAGGAATCCCAGTCCTACTCCAAGTAGGACTCCCAGTCCTAATCCAATTAGGACTCCAGAAATTCTACTCCAAGTAGGATTCATGTTTTAAGTCCAATTAATCAATTCCTATTCCTTCTTCAACTTCTTATCAATCGAACTGATTACTTGTGATTCATAATCACTTTTCAACCATCGGATCGGTCAATGCCTCTAGTGTGTGTGACCCCATAGGTTCTATTCTGACTGGTAGTGAAATATATATTAAGAACTCTATCACAATATCATGTTAGAAAATCCCAATCATACCGCTGAAATTTTAAAAAAATTCAGATGCAGCGGAAGAGGCATGCGCAGGATCAACCGTTCATCGCATGAACGTTGTTCAAAAACCATTCGTAGATAGATAAGGATTAAAAACTTTAGAAGATGGGGTCTTCACCTTGTGCGGGTAGATGATCACCGCAAACTGAAGTTCGTGGTTTAGGATGAAGGTTCGCTTGAAGCCGTTCAAGTGCCCGGCCTCTACGGGTATCCGCACGAAGCAGAGGACCAATCCAAGCTTTCTATCTCCCCGGGGCGCTAGCTCCCTTGCAGAGATAACTTTTGATGGCTGATCTCCTCTCTTTCAATCAACCTTTGATTGTGCTTGAGAGGAGGAAGAAGAAGGATGAAGAGAGTAAGATGATCCCTGCAGCCTTCTTTCTTTTCCTTGCATTGGAAGGGAGAAGGGAGGAGGAAGAGGCCACCAAACAATCTTCCCTTGCTTTCCTTTGCTTGCGGCTGAAGATGGAGAAGGAGGAGAGGGAGGCCACGGCTGCAAGGAGGAGAGCAAAAATCCTAGAGCGCTGCCCCCCTTTCACCTCCTTTTAAAGTACCTAGGGCTCCTACAAATTAGGAGCCCTAAATCTTTTCCAAGAGGGGCGCCGGCCCCTCTTGTGTTGCCGCACCCATGAAGATGAGAGGGGCTCATGCCCCTCTTACTTGGTTAACCTAATCCTCCTCCAAGGAGGATTAGGTGTCCCTCTCATGGTTTAGCCCTAATCTAATTAGGGTTTAACCAAATCATGAATCAATCGGGTTCAATTTTTGTTAGTCCTAATCCAATTAGAACTTGAATGAACCATGACTCAATTGAACTCTTCAATCCTAACCCAATTAGAAGTCATGTTGATTCATGAGATTAATAATTAATTAAGACTTAAGAAACCCTAATCCAATTAGGACTTATTTAATTTTAGTCCTAATCCAATTAGGACTCTAATTTGAATCCGAAGTCCTAATCCGATTAGGACTCTAGGAATCCTACTCCAAGTAGGAATCCAATTTTAATTCAAAACTCCTAATCTCATTAGAATTGTAGGAATCCTATTCCAAGTAGGAATTCCAGTCCTACTCCAATTAGGATTTCCAGTCCTAATCCAATTAGGACTCTAGGAATCCTACTCGAAGTAGGACTCTTGTATCATGTCCAATTAATTAATTCTCTTTGTTCCTTCTTCAACTGAATATCAATCGAATTGATTACTTGTGATTCCTAATCACGATTCAACCATCGGATCGGTCAATACTTCTACTGTGTGTGACCCCATAGGTTCTATTCTGACTGGTAGTGAGATATATTATGATCTCTATCACAATATCATTGAAAACTCCTTTCAATGGATTGGAATGATTCTAACTCTACTCATTAGGGTTTATCGATCATCGAGATAATCCCTGTGAGTCCCACCATCCACCAGTGACACCTAGCAGCATATAGTGGCTACCCAGTAGAATAGAATGATGAACCTCTAGGTGCAGTTATCATGTGATACAGTCCTACTATCGTGGATCCCTACAGGACGGAGGTCATGGATAACTCGTCAAACTCCTTCGTCTGTCATATGTCAAGATTTATTCGACTCGAGTTCGATAGTGAAAAACTCTTTCTCCACTTTATATTACTGTCCTGGCCAAGGTCTTAGAACTCAGTCTAACAAATCACATAGGATCACTCCTCTTCTATCAAGGTCGATAGATTCCATGTAAGTGCATACCCTACTCCTACAGTGAACTTACTGCAGCCAATCTACACTACAAGGACCCATATGACTAGAGACCATGTATACGTGTAGTCAAACTACAATAACCTCACTGTGAGTAGCCGAAGCACCGCAGGTCAAAGGACCAGTCATACTACTGCAACATCAAGCAAGTCACTGACGAGTGGATAGACATCCAAATGACTTCTTGTCTTGGTCACGCTCAGTACCCTTGTTCTCTAACAAGCACCTGCACTATCACTTCAGTGTCCCTACACTGTGGACAAACAATCACCACAATATTTCAGGCTAATTGGGAATCAATTTAAATAACAAAGGTTCAGATATTACCAAAGAAAATTTTCCCAGCAATTTTTAAAGCAAACCTTTACCGTATTCCTTTTCCAATAGTTCCTTTTTTTGATCGCCCAGATTTTCTCTTCGATTCCTGATCAAATAATACCAAAATAAAAATTAAGAATTAGTAAGAGAGGAGAAGGAGATAAGGAAAGTAAAAATAGAAACTATTTTTATTTTATTTTTTTATTTTTCAAAATTTTTTTTTTGAATTTTTTTTTAATAAAAAGAAAAACAACTATGCTACCAATCCCCGGCAAGGGCGCCAAAAATTGATAGTCAACTTTAAAGACCACGCAATAGCACGTATCTGGTAGGATAGTGATTACGGGTATCGATCCACAGGGATTGGGGTATAGTTGTTTTTCTTAAAAATAAAAATATTTGAAAGGAAGAGAATTTGTGAAGATTATTAAACTAAGCAATTGAATAAAAAAATGTAATTAAAATGATATCAATTTGGGAGAACCTAGGGCAAGGAATTCACCACTAACATCGGAACAAGGGTTATTTATATTTTAATTTATTCTTGGATTAACATGCAAATTGGCTACAAGCCTAATAAGCATTCGAATAAAATTTCACAGAAGTAATTTAGGCATAATCCATCTTTAGTTTAGCATGAAATGTCTACCCTAATCTAAGGTGGTAGCACATCGCATCTTCCTTAAGCATGAACTATCTTATTTTTACTTCAATGATCATGAAGAGCAGTTGTATAAACTTCATATTTAAAATCACAGAAATTAAATATGAGATGAAATAAAATATTCATTAGAAGCAGAATAAGGTTTATACAACTCCAAGAATAGAAATTAAAAATATAAAAATCCTTGGCCCTTTGTTAGGGCTACATCCGGCCCTGGAGAAGAGATCAGCCCTGCATGGAGTTGGAGACGGCAGCAGCAGCACAGCAGCAGGCTCCCATCTCTTCCTTCATGATTTCTTTCTTTGAAATATTCCCAAAATAACAAAACTCTTCTCTCTCCTCTTATTTTTTTATTCTCTCATGTTCCCGTGGCTCACTCCCTCCCCTGTTTCCTCTTCTTCTTCCCGTGGGACTTGCCTCCGAGAGATTGATCGATGCAGCCCCCGGTGGGGGAAGAGGGAATGCCCCCCGGTGGGGAAGGAGGAATGGCCTTCTCGGTTCACGCCTGGGCCTTTTATAGGCTGCATTTCTCCCCCTCTCTCCCCTGTTCCAAGTTGAGATAAAGATGGATCAACGGCAGCGGGATAAGGCTGAAAGATTCTTGCTTGATCTCCGGACGTGCTATGGATAACGTGGGATGAAAATGGAGTTGATCCGGAATGAGATGAGAGCTGGGAGTCCGTTTGATGGTTATGTGAGAAGATCTCGGAACAGGGGAGTGATGCAAGACGCGGGCGGTTGGCAGCTGGGACTTGAGCTTATCCGGGAGAGGATGCTCTGTTCCGTGAAGCTTGGATAGAGTGACGTTGAATCCTAGCTGGTCGTGGGATAAGGATGAACTCGGACGGATTCGTGAGCTGGGAGGAAGGCTGCGGATGTTTGGGAGCTCTCTAGAACGAATTCGGGTGAAGAGGATTCGGCTGGGATTGGTTCTGTTATGAAACATGGGATGAGGATGCGGACGAGGATCTTGGACAGGGGAGATGATGATCTGGTGACGTTATTGAGAGCTTGGAAAGATGTAGATGAAGTTGGGATGAAGTTTGGTAACGAAAGTTGGGAGGAAGTGGTTGTATTGGATGATGCACGGGATGGCTGGGTGGATAAAGATGAGAAGACTCCGGAAGATGAAGCCAAATCGCGGAGAAGAAGTGCGAGTAATCCGGAAGAATGAGCTGATGTTGCTTCAACGAGGTGGAGATGAAGATGTTGAGGAGATCTCGGCTGGGCGTGGGAGAATCAACATGGAGGGGATCTAGCGGAACAGTTGGGATGAAGATGGATACGGGATACGGATGATGTTGTTTTGTGAGATGCTCTGTTTTGTTTTCGTGAAGTCTGGGATGCTCATCTGGCTGGCCACGAGATAGGGATGGGAAGACTCGTGGTAGAAGCTCATGGCTAACCGTGGGATGCTGGGTTTATCCGTGGGAGAATGGAGAAGATCTCACGGTTGAAGAAGCTTCTGTTCTTTGGACATGGGATGAAGATGAAGTTGATCACAGAAAAAATGGGATCCGGGGTCAAACGTGGACGCGGCTGAATGTCGTTGATGAGAGCACAAAAGTGCGATCTATACATCACTTAAATTAGTATTATTGCTAACAAATAATGATAAAAGTGCTGCATTAATATTATATTTTTGTGGGGTGCAGGTGATTATTATAAATCAAAGCTAAGATGCGCATTGGGTCCAAACATCACCGAGTCCGTGAGCCAGCTCTCCCGAGTTCCAGCCACATCAACCTTCTCAGACCTCGTCCGCGTGTGATCAGCTCCCATCATCCCGCGAGCATCTCCGCATGCGATCCAGCCTTCTCCGCATCCCTTCGCATTGCAACCCCACGTCTCCTTCCGTTCACGAGCATCACCAGCGTCCGTGCCCCATTCTCACGTGTTCCCAGCTTTCAAACCTCCCGCGATGCGAGCGATCGCGATCCTCCCAGCCGTCCACGTCCGAGAATCTCCCAAGCTTGCATCCACGACTCAGCCCGCAGCAAAGTTCCTTTTCTTCCGCTGATCTCGTCCGCGTTCCCAGCATCCGCGTGCACCCTCCCAGCATGCCACGTCCGTCCGAGTTCGCTTCTCCCGCGTGCAACGTTCCAGCTCTCAGCGTCGGATCCTTGCCGCGTTCGTGAGCCAGCCGTCCGTGATGGTTTCGTGCCTCTTCCAAGTCCATTTGTTCAGCCGAGATCCCAGCTCCGTGATCGTGATCCGCCCGTGAAGCTTCCATGTCTGCATCCCATGCATTCAAGCATCCAAGTCCGAGTTCATCCGTTCGCCTCCCAACCTCCCAACATCCTGCAGCCGTCTGCGTTCGAAGATCCCGCAGGCGTCCGTGATCCAGTTTCCGCACCTCAAACTTCTTCCGAGATCCCAGCATTCGCAATCATCCGACTCCGCGTTCCAGCGCGTGTGATCATTCTTCCATGATCCCGTCCGACGCATCATCCCGATTCTTCCGGATCCACAGCTTCATCCTTCCATCCGCGAGCATCTCTAGCCGTCCACGTCCATCCCCTTCTCCCGGGATTTCATCTCATCCGGCCATCTCCACCGGATGTCCCTCTCGGCTGGGAAGGAAAGGGAGGCTCTCGGGGGTTTAAAGAGAAGGAAAACAGAGGGGTCTGTCATCCCTCATATGAAAAAAAATAGAGAGGCCCTCTGCCATTCAAAAGAAAAGTAAGGGAGAAAGGGAAACAGGGGATGCCCTCTTTCCGAAAATAAAAAGAAAAAAAAAAGAAATAAGAGGAAGAGGGGAGTTCTTTTATGTTTATGGCTGGCTAATCCCTTAGGTGAAGGGTGATGGAGGAACTTTTGATGTCTTGATGACCCAAAGATTGATTCATAGATTGATTTTGATGATCACAAAGTATAGATACTAATGTTTATGTTGCAAGGAGAAAGATATTTATTTTGCAAGGAACATAGCAAGTTGGAAGAACACAAGAAGGCCTCCAAAGCTCTCAAGTTGGAAGAAAGCTACAATTTATTGGCCCAAGTTTAAAGTTCAAAGGATTCAAATTGGAGGAGTAAAATCAAAAGAAAAATTCAAAAGAACAGTCTTCGAGTCGACTCCAGTGGAACGCGAGTCGACTCCGATGGTTGGTAGGTCGACTCCAAAGAAAGCAAGAGTCGACTCTCAGCGGAACACAAAGAAAAAGTCAGAGAGCATTTTTCGGACTCTGAGATTCGAGTCGACTCCCGCATTGCACGAGTCGACTCCGAGACTCCGCGACCATCAACAGACAGAAGACCAAGTTACTGCCTCTGAGAGCCGAGTCGACTCCGAGGAAGTTCGAGTCGACTCCAAGACTGGACGAGCCAAAAGACAGAGGATCGGGAGTTCGGGCTCTGAGATTCGAGTCGACTCCCAGGACAGTCGAGTCGACTCGAGTGGATCAAATTCAAAATTGGATCCACGGACTTCAGTGGATGAGCCGACTCCAAAAATGCCAAGTCAGCTCCAGATGTTGGCGAGTCGACTCCGGGTTAAGTCGAGTCGACTCCCAGTCAAGGCATGCACTTTAATTCAAATTTGGAACAGTGGCCGAGTCGTCTCCAGTAAAGCACGAGGCGACTCCTGCAACAGGCGAGTCGACTCCTGATCGCGCGAGTCGACTCCGATCCCAACGGTAATATTGTCAGGAAGTGCAGACTGTGTCCAACGGCTCTATTTTTGTCTCTAACGGCTATATTCTTGTTTCGACGCCATCTAAAGCTATAAAAACAAGAAGAGAGCTAGGGGAGAAATCATGGAAGTGGGAGAGATCATCTAGGAAAGAGATCTCAAAGAGATTACAAAGAAAATCTTCCATAAGCACAAAAGGGCCATCCAAAACGAAATAGAGAGAAGAAGAGCATCCAAGTGAATCCGAAAGCTTCCTCTCCATCCGTGTGCTACCTCGGGGATCCTCTACTTCATGCCAAATCAGAGGAGGATCAAGTAAAGAAGAAGCCGAGCTCCTCCATCTTCAAAACTCGTTTGAGGGCTTCTCTTTACTCTATTTGTTTATATTGTCATATCTACTTGTTTAAGAAGCTTTGATTTGTTTTTATTCTTTGTTTAATATCTTGTAACTTGATTCAATCAAGGGATTGAATCAAGGGGTTAAAGGTTTGTTGGTGAGCCAAAGGGAAAACCAACGGTGTAAGGTTTGTTGGTGAGCCAAAGGAAAAACCAACGGGATTAAGGTTTGTTGGTGAGCCAAAGGGAAAACCAACGGGGTTTAGGTTTGTTGGTGAGCCGAGGGTAAAACCAACGTGTAAGGGTTTGATTGTGAGCCCGGAAAAACAATCGGGGTTGGTTCTAGTCGGTGAGCCTGGAAAAACCGACCGAGTTCGTTGTGCGCTCGTAAAACAACAAGTTGGGTTGTGAGCTTGTAAAACAACCGGCTGTAATCGGTAGGATTATAGTGAAATTCCCAAGAGGTCTTGGGGAGTGGATGTAGGTGCTGGGGTGCACCGAACCACTATATGTCCTTTGTGTTTGTAATGCCTCTAGTTATTGTCTAACTAACACACTTACTTACTTAGATAAATTGCTTGCTTAATTCTTATCCGCACATCCTTTAGTTGCAAGCATATTTAATCAAGTCGAAGTCTATACATCAAACCCTTGCTAAGTTTAACTTTCACTGTGCATCTATACAACTTAGCATAGTTAATCAAAAAGTAGTAGAAGTAGCATAAAAGTTTTAAAAGACCCAATTCACCCCCCCTCTTGGATTGTATCTACTGGGCAACAAGTGGTATCAGAGCAGGTGCTCAAATATTATTTGTAGTCTTAACCGACTAGAGCCAAAGATCATGACAACTCAAATAGATATTTTTATAGGAGAAGGACAATCAATTGATACACCTCCACTGTTTAATGGTATAAACTACCCACATTGGAAAATACGCATGCGCATTTTCATTCAATCACAAAACTATTATCTATGGAAAATCATAATAAATGACCTTCACACACTCTCTCATATTAATGAGAAGGACTTAGCACAATTAAATGCTAATGCTATGAACATATTATATTGTGCTATTCAAGAAACAAAGTTTAATGAAATTTCTGCATGCTTATCTGCTAAGGAGATCTGGGATACTTTAGAAAATATTTATGATAAATCTCAGATTAGCTCTCATATGCTTCAAATATATACTAACAATGAGACTGCAGAAAAGGGTGATGAATCTCCCTCAGTCGAGTCGACTCCAAGTAGCTCAGAGTCGACTCCCAAGTTAGTCGAGTCGACTCCAATAAGGTCCGAGTCGACTCCGAGGCAAATCAGCTTCCTAAAGACAAAGAAGAAGAGGAAGCAAGAAGAAAGGAAGAAAGAGGTAAAGTGCAAGAAAGCCTTGACCAAGAGAAAGTCAGACAAGGAATTGAAAGTTAGGAGCAACAATGAACTACAAGAGGTAACTAACTTATGTCTTATGGTACAAGAAGATAACGTAGAATCTGAATCTAATCTTACACCAAATGACTTTCATGAAAAATATTCTTATGATGAACTTTTAAATGCTTTTCATGATTTGTATAGTGAATGTAGAAAATTAGCTAGGAAAAATAAAAATCTTAAAAAGCTAAATTTGGAAATTTCAAAAGAAAGAAATTCTATTACTGAAATACAAGACAAACTAAATTCTGAAAATAAAAGTTTAAGGTCATTTTCAGAAGAATTGATTCAGAAAAATCATAGCTTAATTAAAGAAAATCAAAACTTAAGTAAAGAAATTAATCAATTAAAATCTTTTATTAACAAATTCACCGTAAGTTCAGAACGATTAAAAATGATGTTTGAAAGCCAATATGTTGCTTGTGATAAATCAAAACTTGGCTTGATTCCTTTACTTAACAATAAATCTCTAGAGAAAAAGGTTATCAATTCATCAAGCAAACCATTAAATAAGATAACTTATTTCAAAAATGAAAAGGATGGGAATAACAACTTTACCTATCGTTCTAGTATAATTAAATCAAATGGTAAAGTTATTACTATTAAACAGATATGGGTTCCAAAAGGAACCATATGTCCTAACTCTCAAGGACTCAAGCAAGCTTGGGTACCCAAAATGAGAAAATGAGGATGTACACATAGGTGTACCAAGGTACCCATGGAACATAAAGAAACATAAAAAATTATTAACAAAAAAAAAAAATAAAATCAGTAATTCTTGCATCTCATCATTATTTGTCCTTTAGTATCTGATATGATTTGCTATTAGTGACCAATTTTGTGATATAGAAAATACTTTTGGAAATATAATCAAATCATTTCATTCTACTCACTATTGGATAAGGTGCTAAATGATTAATCAACTTATTAAGAATAACTCTATGAATTCTCTATATGCTTGATTGAAAGTTTTTATCTATGGCATTATTGTTTATTGATCATAGATATGATAATGTGTACTTGGTATGCTTTTGAATATATGCACTATGAATACCAAGATTAAAGAAACCATATTTGGCATATGAAATCAGCTCATGCTAGTATGTACTTAATCTCAAAAGACCTTGCCATAGGCTCACTTAGATTATCCTCTTAAAGGTCAAAGTTTTACTATGCATGCTAACTAAAGAAACAAACAAAAATAATTTCTAAATCTAGAGATGTTGTTTCCAACACTAATTTTTCAAAAGTCTACATTAGCCTTGTTCTTGGCACTCAAATTGAAATATTTTCTGTATTGGCACAAACTCACAAAAAGCGATCAAATGATAAAGGTTTGCAAACTATGAATCACGGCATAGTTTTGAAAACCAATTTTTGTGTTAAGTTGTGCACAGAAAATAATATTGAATACAATTGTTTCTGCACCAAGAACACTATAAGTAAAATAGGATTAATAGAATCTTTGAAGAATTGAAAAAGGCAATGTTGTATGATAGCCATCTACTTAAATGCCTTTTAAAAGCTATCATCAATACTTGTCATACATATGACTTCTATTAGATCTATTTTTGATGAAAACTTCTTTTGATCTTCTGAAAAATAAAAAAGCGTATCTCTCATATTTTTCAGTCGTACATGTTATGCTTGATATGTTCTCTTGAAAAGTAATGCCAAATCTAATAAAGATATTTCTATCCTTGGATACCATTCATCAAGCAATGCATATAGAACATTCATGAAAAATTCTAGTTGTAGAAGTATCATTTCATTTTATTCTTTATGAGACTAATGATTTATTATGAAGATACTAAAATTAAATTATATATGCATACCGTTAATCTTTTACATATAACAATCTAAAAACTTGTTAATAATTAGAATCAAAATTGGATTTTTCAGATATGCACTTAATGAAGAAAAATTGATGACTACTAAAAGACTAAATCAAGAAAAGAGGAAATAGATCTTGATAAAGATTCTTGCATGATTAGAAGTAAAGATCATCATTATCATGTGCTTGCTTCATGAGCTTTATATTTTGTCAAATGAATGTGTAGAATTCACTCCTATGTGGTTACTTCATTAAAAAGGAGATCTATGAAAAATAACCACCATATTTGAAAACACTCATTACAAATATGTTAAAGCAATATATAATGTGGAACAAGCATCAACAGCATGATACAAAAGCTTAAGCAACCTTTTTGATAGAAAGTAATAGTGATAAATCTTTGCATCAAAAAGAAGAATTTGTGATATCTTACTTGCTCATAGTTTACATTGATGACATCATTTTTGGTTCTACTAATAAAGAGTTATATGAAGACTTTACTTAGCTCATGCAAGGAGAGTTTGAAATACGTATGATGAATGAATTAACATCTTCTCTCAAACTCCAAATTAAGACAAACAGGAAAGGGGATCTTCATTGACCAACGTTAGTCCACAAGAAAACTCCTATAGAAGATTGGCGTGAAGAAGGTATATCTATGACCCCATCGTGTAGAAATTGTAAAGGATGAGCAAAGTAGATCTATTGTTTAAAGCTGTATTGAAGCATGATAGAATAATTATTTTATCATACAGCTAGTAGACCAGATTGTATGCTCATTATGTGACCTTGTGCAAGACTTCAATCTAACTTTAATTAATCATATTTTATTGATAACAAATACGTCATAATCTGAATTTTGATACAAACAAACGTTTAAGATAAGTTGATTAAAACTTAGTTAACACATCTTATTGATAATTATCTTAAGCAAATAGAATCTAAACTAAATTGATTTGACCTTGATAAATCTGTTTATTGCCTCACATGCTTGTCCTTGAACTATCTTGGTTAATGAAACTATCTCTTTAGTTCAAGTGATATGTGCTTGCTTATATTTAAGAAATCTCTTGAGTAAAGTGACTCAACATGCAACTATTGTCATATCTCATATTGAGTCATCTAATTAAAAATATATATATATGTTGGATGAATGCTTTGTATCTTAAAGAAACTAATGACCTTCCTTCAAGAAAAAAAAATGAGAAATTTCAACTTGAAGGATATCTTCATGTAAGATACACTAAACATTCACATGCAAACAAGAGAGAGGATCTTCTTCAGCCAAAAGTTCACACATAAGAAATCTAGTTTGGCTTGAAGAACATATAATGAATAGGTAATTTTAGATACCTTTCTCACAAATTAATTGAGCAAAGTCAATAACTTAAATCCTATTATGGCATGATTAAATTCTTTAATTATTAATTTTTGATATCATGTCTATATGTGTATTGACTGATTTATACTTTTAGAAATTGTTTCATGGTTTGCTCAATCTAAAATATTTCTATGGCTGTATCATAACCATGAAATACACAAGTATATGATTAAAACTCTGATTTAGAATGACTTGTGAGAAGCTACGAATTCTTGGGCATAATGAAAATAGTGTTTGCATGATATAACTCTATACGATACATTTCATTATTTCTTTATTCTGCTCTTTCATGTAAATTACTTGAGAATAACAAAAAGAGAGAGAGATAAAGAAAAGAAAATGGACATTGTTCAAGAGGAAAAATCTGAGAAAAGGCAAATACTTCAATCTTAAGGAAAAGCAAAACAAGCATAATATATTCGGTATATTTGGAAGGAATAAAATCCATAATTAATTACACTTAAACAGGGAGAATTTGAAGTAAACATTTTAACCTTTCTATATTGCTCATCATAGGGATGGTGCCAATGGGGAGGCTAGTGGTAGTACCCGGCACTATTTGACCCAACTATTCGGTGTAGGGCATATTAGGGACGGCACAAGAGGGAGGCTAGTGGTAGTACCTCGTGCCCCTTTCCAACTCCACCGGATAGGGAGCAAATAGAGTATAGAGCATAAGAAAGTTATAAATGAAAAATAAAGTAAATGAAAGTAGAATTAAGTCAAATTTTTAATCACTTGAAAACACACTTTAAGGATGAAATCATTGCAAGATTATATTTAAATAGGGGGAGTTTATTTGAAAAGAATTGATTTTGATCCTTGACATTCTTGTTCTTAGTATTTTAATGCATGACTTAACACATGGTATATTTTGCATATGGTATGATGTCTTGATTTATGGATTCTCAATATTTTGTAATGTTTCATACTTGGACAATTTGATTGAATGTTTGAATTGCTACATAACATCTTTTGTTTAGTTTTATTGAAAAGAAATTTCAGATTTGTCATTCACAATCATTGTTAAAATCTGAAAGCTAAATAAAATTGTAGAAAGGAGAAGAGAAAAACATCTCTATTTAGGGAAAATAAATTGATTTTGTTCTATCCTTCAACTTGCCTAAATTTGGTATATAATGTTCAAATTCGTACCAAAACTCAACATTTAATACAAAGATTCTGAATATGCTCTTAAATGTTATTGAAATATGTGTTTTCAATCTTAATGATTTAAGATGAGCTACATTGTGAAAGATACATATCTCATATTATGACTTAGAAAGCTTCTATTGAAAATCCTATGTAATTCAGAATTCGATTTTGTATAAAAGTTTAAACTCCATATGATTACTAAATAAAATGTTAATGTAAAAAAAAAAAAGGAATTTATTTTGATTGCTCCGATACGCATCCGAAACATATCATTTCTTACCTTCAAAGTATACTAATTTTGATTCAAATGATGTGTCTTACGATGATCTTGATTGCAAGTAAATATTTTTAAAATATATGACTTTATCTTAATATTTAAAAATTTTATTGAGCTTCATGTATACATTGCTGAAAAACTGTGATTAGAAAATTGAGTTCTATAAATACACATACCTCAATGATCATCTATATGTTTTTCTCTCCTACATTATTAAAGACTTCCATCAATAGAGTGAATGATCTTAAAACTAGAAATATTTCAGTTCACTCAAATGACTCTAAAAGAAAGAAAATGTAAATGCTTTTGAAAGAAATTGAGCTTCAAATGAATCATTTTCTGATTAATATTTCAATACATTTTCTCTAAGATTAAGAGAAAGCATAACTTGTTCGTAAAGGATTAGAAAGAGTAATTACTACAAATTTTGGAATAATACTAGATTACTCTACATTCTCGATATTACAGAATTTCAGTGTTATTCACGTTTATCACTAAAATCTGAACTTCAACAATTTAAAATGATTAAAGAAGAATGCATCTTTTGAGGGAGAGCTTTAGATATTCAGTATTCTATCCCAAAGACACTTTATTTTGATGCATACTTTGAATTTTATGGATTGATTTTGATGAACCTCCTTATATTGCAAGACATGCCTTAATTTCCTTGAGATGAGTTCTATAAAGGTTGTCTTATCTCAAACCTTGAGTCTTATGAAAATAAGCTGAAATATATTTTTGAGATTGACAATCTTATTGAACATTATCTTAGGATTCTAAACTCTTAAATGGAATGATCAATTGACGGGGAGAAAGAAAATTTCAGAAGGAGAGGTCTTATGGAACTTAATCGCATAAATCTATAACTAAAGGAGAGAGAAAGAACACTAAATGAAAAGTGATTCTAATACTCTCCAATATGTATCATCTGAAATTTAAATCTGAAAATCTGTATAATACACCTTGAGGCGTGTTATTTGGTTAGTATATCTCATGCATCACTCTTGAACCAAATTGCAAATCTTAAGAGCCTCTAATTTAATGAAAAAGGAGGAGAATAATGTGTTAACTTTTCTTGAGTATCTCTTAGAAAATCTATTTTTTAAACTTCACTAATGAGCTCTAATTGGCTTGCTGTTTGGAACTTCAATTTTGTGCAAATTCATTATTTTATGTATCAAATTGTGCTTATTTTCTAAAGAAATAAAAGAAAGTCTTTAAAAGAGCTCTAAGATGTATCAAAAATTGCATGAATGTATATTTTGATATTTGTGCCCCAATGCTCCTATTATCATAAAAGAACTTTGAAGTCATTAAGAAAATTAATTAATTTGCTCTCATGGTTGATAAAATACTTAATAGATTGGGCAAAAGGTCTTAAATGAACAAGCTTTCATACTTAGTGAAGAGAGGTTAGATTTCCACTCATGTTTTTCCTTGAATATCATTTGTAGTACTTCTTGAATTAACCTAAGGAAGATTCCACCTACACTTGTTTAGAAAACTATCTGTGGTATCAAATTAAAAAAAAACCTCTTGAATTCACACTCGATGTGTTCTGCTCTGATCTTTGTACTTAATGTTTCACTATCTTTTTGATGTTGTCAAAAAAGGGGGAGAAATATCTAAGTATATGCTATATACTCAGAATGCTTTATTACTTTGAATTGAATACAAATCAGCTTAAAATTTAAATATGTTGATTGTGTTAAGCTGATTAAATCTAAAGCACTATCATGAAGTATGTTTTTAAATATATATGTTTTCCACTTCATGCAACTTAGCTATGTATTACTTCTAGAAATCAATATCTTTTATATTGCATATACTCCAAGTTTTGTCATCATCAAAAAGGGGGAGATTGATGACCCAAAGATTGATTCATAGATTGATTTTGATGATCACAAAATCTTGAAGTATAGATACTAATGTTTATGTTGCAAGGAGAAAGATATTTATTTTGCAAGGAACATAGCAAGTTGGAAGAACACAAGAAGGCCTCCAAAGCTCTCAAGTTGGAAGAAAGCTACAATTTATTGGCCCAAGTTTAAAGTTCAAAGGATTCAAATTGGAGGAGTAAAATCAAAAGAAAAATTCAAAAGAACAGTCTTCGAGTCGACTCCAGTGGAACGCGAGTCGACTCCGATGGTTGGTAGGTCGACTCCAAAGAAAGCAAGAGTCGACTCTCAGCGGAACACAAAGAAAAAGTCAGAGAGCATTTTTGGGACTCTGAGATTCGAGTCGACTCCCGCATTGCACGAGTCGACTCCGAGACTCCGCGACCATCAACAGACAGAAGACCAAGTTACTGCCTCTGAGAGCCGAGTCGACTCCGAGGAAGTTCGAGTCGACTCCAAGACTGGACGAGCCAAAAGACAGAGGATCGGGAGTTCGGGCTTTGAGATTCGAGTCGACTCCCAGGACAGTCGAGTCGACTCGAGTGGATCAAATTCAAAATTGGATCCACGGACTTCAGTGGATGAGCCGACTCCAAAAATGCCAAGTCAGCTCCAGATGTTGGCGAGTCGACTCCGGGTTAAGTCGAGTCGACTCCCAGTCAAGGCATGCACTTTAATTCAAATTTGGAACAGTGGCCGAGTCGTCTCCAGTAAAGCACGAGGCGACTCCTGCAACAGACGAGTCGACTCCTGATCGCGCGAGTCGACTACGATCCCAACGGTAATATTGTCAGGAAGTGCAGACTGTGTCCAACGGGTCTATTTTTGTCTCTAACGGCTATATTCTTGTTTCCACGCCATCTAAAGCTATAAAAACAAGAAGAGAGCTGGGGGAGAAATCATGGAAGTGGGAGAAATCATCTAGGAAAGAGATCTCAAAGAGATTACAAAGGAAATCTCCCATAAGCACAAAAGGGCCATCCAAAACGAAATAGAGAGAAGAAGAGCATCCAAGTGAATCCGAAAGCTTCCTCTCCATCCGTGTGCTACCTCGGGGATCCTCTACTTCATGCCAAATCAGAGGAGGATCAAGTAAAGAAGAAGCCGAGCTCCTCCGTCTTCAAAACTCGTTTGAGGGCTTCTCTTTACTCTATTTGTTTATATTGTCATATCTGCTTGTTTAAGAAGCTTTGATTTGTTTTTATTCTTTGTTTTAATATCTTGTAACTTGATTCAATCAAGGGATTGAATCAAGAGGTTAAAGGTTTGTTGGTGAGCCAAAGGGAAAACCAACGGTGTAAGGTTTGTTGGTGAGCCAAAGGGAAAACCAACGGGATTAAGGTTTGTTGGTGAGCCAAAGGAAAAACCAACGGGGTTTAGGTTTGTTGGTGAGCCGAGGGTAAAACCAACGTGTAAGGGTTTGATTGTGAGCCCGGGAAAACAATCGGGGTTGGTTCTAGTCGGTGAGCCTGGAAAAACCGACCGAGTTCGTTGTGCGCTCGTAAAACAACAAGTTGGGTTGTGAGCTTGTAAAACAACCGGCTGTAATTGGTAGGATTATAGTGAAATTCCCAAGAGGTCTTGGGGAGTGGATGTAGGTGCTGGGGTGCACCGAACCACTATATGTCCTTTGTGTTTGTAATGCCTCTAGTTATTGTCTAACTAACACACTTACTTACTTAGATAAATTGCTTGCTTAATTCTTATCCGCACATCCTTTAGTTGCAAGCATATTTAATCAAGTCGAAGTCTATACATCAAACCATTGCTAAGTTTAACTTTCACTGTGCATCTATACAACTTAGCATAGTTAATCAAAAAGTAGTAGAAGTAGCATAAAAGTTTTAAAAGACCCAATTCACCCCCCCTCTTGGATTGTATCTACTGGGCAACATGTCTTATTTTCTTTCAAGTAAATTCTGAACATTGCTCTCTTTGCTTTACATCTATTAATATGTTTTTGATTCTTGCATGCTTATTTATGCGATAGATCTCTTATGGTTTATATTTTTTTGATTCATGAATTGTTTTGATGTTTGATTTGTCATAGACGTAATCGGCACGATAAATACTTAGATCTTGAATTCATGTTTTCAAATTATATACTCCATGATTAGAATTATTCTATCTGATTGATCCTTAATCAAGAATTCCAGAATTTAATTGTTGAAAATAATATCATCGAAGGGGATTCCAGATCCCTACACCATCTTAATCTATCTAAATTTCAATTCTCTGTTTACTGATTTATTTTCTATTTGCAAAACATCATCTTTATCCACAAATTTATTGAATTAATTAATCTAAAATTATATTAAATAATCTAATATATATTTCGTTCCCTGAGGATTCGACCTCGGACTCCCGAGAATTTACTACTTGTGCGATTCTCCTGCACTTGGGAGAACAATTTTATTTTTGCATCAGCTGTCGTGGGATTTCGAACGTGAGATCGTTCCGGGAGAAGGATCTCATGCGGATGGTAGCTGTTAATAGGATCGCTGTGAACTCGGAAAGATGAAATGGATGTGGAGTTTGAGAGGATGAGGTGGATGTTGGGAGATTAGTTGAGATGAAGACACGGGAGACTTGATGGATACGGCTGAGAACACATGGGTTGTATCATGGGTGTTTGATATAGGGAATGTGATCCTATTTAGTTGGTTGGAACGTGTGGGAAGGGAATTAAGTGACTGATATGTGACAGAGGGAAATTTTGTTGAGCCAAATGCAGGAAAGGACCAAGGGAGTTGGGATGAATCTGAAAGGGTCTTGATTTGCGGGGGTGCATGCGATTTGGGTTCAAAATGAATTTGACTTGACCTGCATACGTTAGATTCAACCAATAAAAAAAATCAAACTTGAATTATTTTTAATACTTTATTAAAATGTAATGATGAAAGGGAACATTTATTTTTTTCATGTTTAAATATAAAATATGTGCATTAAAATGATGATAAGTGCTATGAAAAAGATATTAATTTATGCATTATTTAGCACTTATCATGTTCCATATAGATATTTTCATCAAGATATCCATTCAGGAAAGCAGTTTTCACATACATCTGCCAGATTTCATAATCATGAAATGCTGCAATGGCAAGCAATGTTCGGATGGATTTCAGCATGGCTACAGGTGAAAAGATCTCCTGATAGTCAATGCCTTCGCGTTGACTATATCCTTTCGCCACCAGCCTTGCTTTATAGGTCTCTACCTTTCCATCAGAACCTATCTTCCTTTTGTAGATCCATTTACATCCAATAGGTACAATACCTTCTGGTGGATCTACTAAGGTCCAGACTTGGTTGGAATGCATGGAGTCTAATTCTGACTTCATAGCTTCCAACCATTTCTCGGAATCGATATCAGATATCGCCTCGTTGTAGGTTTTGGGATCCTGTATGTGATCCCTATCTCCCACTAGGAACATTTTCTCGGTATCCTCTTCTAGTACACCTAAGTATCTATCGGGAGGATGGGAGACCCTACTTGATCTGCGAGGTGGTTGAGGGACATCATGTACTGGCTCTGTATTAATGGGTTCGATAGGATCCATGACTCGTTGCTTTTCAGAGACTTTCTCTTCAAGCTCAATTTTCCTCCCACTGCCTCTATCAAGGATAAACTGGTTTTCCAAGAAGATGGCATGACGGCTCACAAACACATTGTGATCCTCTGAGACGTAAAAATTGTATCCTAATGACTCTTTAGGATATCCTATAAAACGAGCACTTATGGTCCTAGCCTCTAGTTTGTCCCCCTGTAGTTTTTTGACATGGGCTGGACATCCCCAAATCTTGAGATGACCAAGACTTGGTTTCTTACCATGCCATATCTCATACGGTGTGGTAGGAACGGATTTAGAGGGAACTCTATTAAGTAGATATACTGCGGTAAGTAAAGCATCTCCCCAAAGAAACATCGGTAGATCAGTGAAGCTCATCATGGACCGGACTATATCCAATAGAGTCCGATTTCTCCTCTCTGACACCCCATTGAGTTGAGGTGTACCCGGAGGAGTCCATTGTGAGACTATGCCATTGTCCTTGAGATAGTCCCGGAATTCTCCACTAAGGTATTCACCTCCTCGATCTGATCGAAGAGCCTTAAGGGATTTTCCAGTTTGTTTTTCTACTTCATTTCTGAACTCTTTGAACTTTTCAAAAGATTTAGATTTGTGTTTCATAAGATACACATATCCATACCGTGAATAATCATCGGTAAAGGTAATGAAGTACGAATAACGTCCTCTGGCTAGCACATCGAATGGGCCACATACATCTGTATGTACCAGGATAAGTATTTTAGTGGTCCTCTCTCCATGTCCTACAAAGGGCAATCTGGCCATTTTTTCTTGAAGACAGGACTCGCAAACTGGATATGACTCGAAAGTCAATGAGCCGAGAAGCCCATTTTTATCCATTTTGTTCATTCTGTCCTCTCCAATATGGCCAAGCCTGAGGTGCCACAAATATTTTTGGTTTATCTCATCCCTGGATCTCTTGGATCCTTTGGCATTCACTTCCTGCTCAGTAACATTTACAGATACATCCATATGCAAATGATAGAGACTGTCAATCATAAAACTACGTGCGACTATTTTATTTCTGAAATAAATAGAACAGCAGTCTTTGTCAAATGTAAAAACATGACCTTCCTGTGCTAGACATGAAACAGAAATCAAATTTCTGCTAGCAGGAGGTACATAATAGCAGTCTCTAAGTAATAAACTAAAACCAGACGGTAGTCGCAGATGGTAGGTGCCCACAGCCACAGCTGCAACTTTTGCCCCGTTCCCTACCCGAAGGGTTACTGCACCTTCCGCCAGCCTTCTACTTTTCTTTAGACCCTGCATGGTAGTGCATAGATGAGCAGTAGAACCAAAATCTATAACCCAACTAGAAGTAGAAGAAACCGTTAGATTAGTTTCAATTATGAGCAAGTCTATACCTTCTGAAGGTATGTCACCTTTCTTGTTCTTCAGGCTCTCGAGGTATGAAGGACAGTTCCTCTTCCAGTAGCCGTCGACATTGCAGTGGAAACATTTTCCTTTGTCATTGGCCCTTTTCTTTTGAACTTCCTTCTTTGGCTTCTTATCTTTCTTTTGCTTCTTAGCAGGCTTCTTTTTCTTCCAAGTAGACTTTCTCTTGGAACCAGAAGTCAACTCAGCAGCAAGGACATTGCCCCTTGAACCTTTCAAGGTTCCCTCAGCAGTTACCAACATATTTATCAGTTCAGTCTTAGTGCATTCAATCTTATTCATGTGGTAGTTTACTATAAACTGACCAAATGAATCAAGAAGGGATTGAAGGATCAGATCAACTTGCAATTCCTTGTGCATGTTCATACCGAGTTTCTCAAGCTCCTCTAAGTCCTTGATCATAGTCAGACCGTGATCATGGACAGACTGCCCTTCGCGCATCTTTGTCTTGAAGAGCCTCTTGGACACTTCAAAACGAGCTGTGCGACTCTACTCACCATACAACTCTTGCAGGTGTGCTAGTATGTCCCTAGCAGTCTTGAGATTCTCATGCTGGCATTGGAGTTCATTGGACATGGATGCCATCATATAGCACTTGACTCTAATGTCATCATCCATCCACTTTTAATGCATCTGTCGCTGAACATCAGTAGGACGTGTTGGTAGTGTGGAGATATCTGAATCGAGTATGTAGCCTATTTTCTCACAGCTCAAAATAATTTTGAGGTTTCTAAGCCAGTCCTTATAATTGGTTCCGGTCAATCGGTTGGTCTCAAGAATACGGGTCAAAGGGTTTGAGGCTGACATTGTATCTGCAGAGAGTAAAGATTCTAGTCAGACTTTTGTACTTGATCATTAATCTGTTCTAAGGTCTTTTAGAACAAATGCAACTCCCACTATTTTTTCGAATTCCTCACACTCCCCTGGTAGGAAAACGGAAATCCCAGACGACTAGGATTTCTAGTGGGTACTGCGGTCCCACCGATTTACATGCCACCTCACCTAACAGTTATTGGTGACACATAGATTGATGAATGTACAACTCTTGTACAATGCTTCTCAAGCATGTTGCAGTGTAACTTGGTCTCTAAGCCATGAAAACCTCACCTAACAGTTATTGGTCCCATTTCTTAGTTAAGTCAGACCCACCGTATAACCGTAGGAATAAAGTCGTCATTGGGTCCTCACCTAATAGTATTGGTGCCCAACCCCACCTTTACCCTACAACATCTCATATCTATAGAGAGGTCCAGCCCCCCGATGCAACTTGACCACTGTATCCAGCCGAGACAAATCAACATCAGAAAGGCCTTAGCAGCTCTACTACAGTGGAAGACCTATTGACTTAATATTGGTTAATCAGGTCTTAGTGTTTGCAACTTGAGCTCTTTATAAGAGGTAATCGAACAATTGGCTAGGTAAGCAGGTGGGAGGCTCCCCTTACTTAGAGAGTAAGGTCCTAATTAAGTAGCCACCTTTCATGCTTTCCTAGACACCAATTAGATCAATTAATCTAATATGACTCGCTCATGTTGATTCACTCTCGACTTGATTGAGGAGGTTTTAATTTAGGTCTCAATTGGGTTTGCTACATCACATGTAAACCTATCTACCCGACTCTCATTCACATCACATGCAAACGGCACATTGCAGGCAGTTATAATCGCAGCATTAATTAAAGCTAAACTTTAAATGGGTGATGATCATGGATTCCAATTAGGTCGTATTACAAGTACATGCACGTCAATCGATCAATTGGTCTTCAACTCTTGAATTGGTTCCAAGCCTCCTTGATTCGATCCTTGACCAACTCTTGATCCAATCGCCATCAACCTCTTAGACCCTTGTTCATCTCATGCCTTGTCTTCAACTTGATCGTTGACGTACATCACATCACAGAAATACAACCAGATGTAAAATAAAGTAAAAATAATAATAAATTACATCTCCTTTTTAGGAGGCACGCAGGCCTCTCAAAACATTAAATAAGATGCATGCAAGCATCTGAAAAATTACATGACATTACAGATCACATCGCAGGTCATTACATTTGACACCAAAAGGGTTTGAATCCTATGAGCATCACCACATGCAGCAATTATAATTTTCAGATCTGAAAACTAATTGATTATCTTATGACATAGGTTGCTGATCATACTAATCATGATTCTAAACTTTGTAATCCCATTAACAATGCAATTAGAATCATCTTTTTATCACATAAAAATCAGCATGCAAAAATCAGCACCCTAGAAAAAATCTGCATGCAGAAAATTTTCAGCATGCATGATCATTCAATTTTCAGATCTAATAAGCCTATTAATAATTAATTCTTACCTTAATCTACGATGCCTAGGCTCTGATACCACTGTTAGAAAACCTCGATCATGCCGCTGAAATTTTAAAAAAATTCAGATGCAGCGGAAGAGGCATACGCGGGATCAACCGTTCATCGCATGAACGTTGTTCAAAAACCGTTCGTAGATAGATAAGAATTAAAAACTTTTAAAACCTTTAGAAGATGGGGTCTTCACCTTGTGCGGGTAGATGATCACCGCAAACTGAAGTTCATGGTTTAGGATGAAGGTTCGCTTGAAGCCGTTCAAGTGCCCGACCTCTACGGGTATCCACACGAAGCAGAGGACCAATCCAAGCTTTCTATCTCCCCGGAGAGCTAGCTTCCTTGCAGAGATAACTTTTGATGGAGAGCAAAAATCCTAGAGCACCGCCCCCCTTTCACCTCCTTTTAAAGTACCTAGGGCTCCTACAAATTAGGAGCCCTAAATCTTTTCCAAGAGGGGCGCCGGCCCCTCTTGTGTTGCCGCACCCATGAAGATGAGAGGGGCTCATGCCCCTCTCATGGTTTAGCCCTAATCTAATTAGGGTTTAACCAAATCATGAATCAATCGGGTTCAATCTTTGTTAGTCCTAATCCAATTAGAACTTGAATGAACCATGACTCAGTTGAACTCTTCAATCCTAACCCAATTAGAAGTCATGTTGATTCATGAGATTAATAATTAGTTAGGACTTAAGAAACCCTAATCCAATTAGGACTCTAATTTGAATCCGAAGTCCTAATCCGATTAAGACTCTAGGAATCCTACTCCAAGTAGGAATCCAATTTTAATTCAAAACTCCTAATCTCATTAGGATTGTAGGAAACCTATTCTAAGTAGGAATCCCAGTCCTACTCTAATTAGGATTCCCAGTCCTAATCCAATTAGGACTCTGGGAATCCTACTCGAAGTAGGACTCTTGTTTCAAGTCCAATTAATTAATTCCCTTTGTTTCTTCTTCAATTGAATATCAATCGAATTGATTACTTGTGATTCCTAATCACGATTCAACCATCGGATCGGTCAATACTTCTAGTGTATGTGACCCCATAGGTTCTATTCTGACTGGTAGTGAGATATATTATGATCTCTATCACAATATCATTGAAAACTCCTTTCAATGGATTGGAATGATTCCAACTCTACTCATTAGGGTTTATCGATCATCGAGATAATCCTTGTGAGTCCCACCATCCACCAGTGACACCTAGCAGCATGTAGTGGCTACCCAGTAAAACAGAATAATGAACCTCTAGGTGCAGTTATCATGTGATACAGTCCTACTATCGTGAATCCCTACAGGACGGAGGTCATGGATAACTCGTCAAACCCCTTCGTCTGTCATATGTCAAGATTTATTCGACTCGAGTTCGATAGTGGAAAACTCTTTCTCCACTTTATATTACTGCCCTGGCCAAGGTCTTAGAACTCAGTCTAACAAATCACATAGGATCACTCCTCTTCTATCAAGGTCGATAGATTCCATGTAAGTGCATACCCTACTCCTACAGTGAACTTACTGCAGCCAATCTACACTACAAGGACCCATATGACTAGAGACCATGTATACGTATAGTCAAACTACAATAACCTCACTGTGAGTAGCCGAAGCACCGTAGGTCAAAGGACCAGTCATACTACTGCAACATCAAGCAAGTCACTGACGAGTGGATAGACATCCAAGTGACTTCTTGTCTTGGTCACGCTCAGTATCCTAGTTCTCTAACAAGCACCTGCACTATCACTTCAGTGTCCCTACACTGTGGACTCAAGTCTCGTCTATCCAGAAGGAAAGTGATCTGTGTACTGATCGGATCGATCACCGTCCTCGTGATGATCCATTGATCAGGAGCATTTAGAAATTAATCACCAATGATACATGGCTCAAATTCTCAACTCTTGAGTATTTGTATCATCATCTTATTAATTTCTTGGACGATTCATAGACACATAAATAATATGAATGAAAAGATGCCTTTTATTTATTTAATAATAAATAGTCAAGTATAAAATTATGTCCCTAGAATTAACAATGTGTCAGCCAGATTGGCTTCTAGGGCATACATCTTACATATCATTAAAAACTCCTTTCAATGAATTGGAACGATTCCAACTCTACTCATTAGGATTAATCGATCATCGAGATAATCCCTGTGAGTCCCACCATCCACCAGTGACACCTAGCAGCATGTAGTGGCTACCCAGTAGAATAGAATGATGAACCTCTAGGTGCAGTTATCATGTGATACAGTCCTTCTATCGTGGATCCCTACAAGATGGAGGTCATGGATAACTCGTCAAACCCCTTCGTCTGTCATATGTCAAGATTTATTCGACTTAAGTTCGAGAGTGGAAAACTCTTTCTCCACTGTGCATACTGCCCCGGCCGAGGTCTTACGAACTCAGTCTTATAAATCACATAGAATCTCTCCTTATCTATCAAGGTCGATAGATTCCTTATAGGTGCATACCCTACTCCTACAGTGAAACTACTGCAGCCAATCTACACTGCATGGACCCATATGGCTAGAGACCATGTATGTGTGCAGTCAAACTACAATAACCTCACTGTGAGAAGCCGAAGCATCGCAGGTCAAAGGACCAGTCACACTACTGCAACATCAAGCAAGTCACTGACGAGTGGATAGACATCCAAGTGACTTCTTGTATTGGTCACGCTCAGTACCCTTGTTCTCTAACAAGCACCTGCACTATTACTTCAGTGTCCCTACACCGTGGACTCGAGTCTCGTCCATCCATAGGAAAAGTAATGTGTGCACTGATCTCATCGGATCGATCACCGTCCTCGTGATGATCTATTGATCAGGAGCGTTTAGAAATTAATCACTAATGATACATGGCTCAAATTCTCAACTCTTGAGAATATGCATCATCATCTTATTAATTCCTTAGACGATTCATAGACACAATAATAATATGAATGAAAAAGATGCCTTTCATTTATTCAATAATAATAAAGTCAAATACAAATTATGTTCCAGAATTAATAATGTGTCAGCCAAAATTAGCTTCTAGAGCATACATCTAACAAGAGGCAGATGGTTGGGAAGCTTGATCCGCGGACTGTTGCAGTTCTGATCCGTTGAAGCAAGGGATAAGGGTGGTAGGTGGGTAGCTGGGAGCGGAAGAACTGAGATAAGGATACACAAGTTCACCCACGGATGCTGAGATTTGCTGGGGTTTGAATGAAGAAGGGGATCATAACGGGATGAAGACTTGGTTTGGAAGGATAGTGCCGTGGATGCTGATCTTACGAACAGAGGGGATGCTGTTAATCCATGGAATTCGGGATGAAGCTGATCCGGAGGAGATGTTTGGACTGCGAAAGACGTGGAGGATCTTAGCTCTGTTCCAAAACAGAGCCCTGTTTGTTGGACCCGGAAGGAACGGGATGATGTGGAAGATGAACACGGAATGGAGGGGAAGTTTAGATACTAATCTAGACTTGTTTCTAGATGGCTTGGGAACAGATGAGTCTTGATTCAATGGGAACAGGGGATTCGGAAGATGTTGCCGTTGGCTTGGTTCGGGAGGAATGAGACGTTGTCATGCATCGCTGATGGTTGATCCGTGGGATAAGGAGGATCTTGGAACAGGGGAAGACGTTGTTGAAGCTTAGAATCGGTGGATACGGTTGATAACAGGGAGATGTGAATCTAGTTGGGATTGGTCGGTTTGGGATGCAGGGGCTTCGCCTGAGAGGAATCCGGAAGAATGAAGCTTGGGAACGGAAAAAAAGAACTCTTCTGTGATGCTCGGCATAGCTGGAAAACAGGGGATGAAGCTGGGAGTCATCTGTGGAAGGAGGAAAAGCTAGAGATAGAGCTAATCTAAATGCTATCCACGGAATTCTCGGACGCAGAGGAGATCTGGGATGTTGGGAGATGCTTTGAAAGGAGCTGGGAAAGATGTGGATTGGCTCACAGAAAGCTGGAACAAGCGTGGGCGAGCTGCTGGTATTCATCCGGTGAATAATGGAAGAAAGCCATCGGAAGGATGCTTGATTTGATTTGCTAGGATTGGAGTTCATCCGGAAGAAAATCTCTGTTCCGCTTGATGAGAGCTGATGCCGTTTGGGAGTGATCCGGAAGAGGCCAACGCGAACGGAAGGAGAGAAGATCACGGAGAGGATGTGGGTTGCGGAGGCCATGCACGCGTGAGCTTCGTCTGTGGGGCGGGATTCGAGACTTCACATGGGATCAACTGCGGATGCTGGAGAATGGGAAGACGTTGGAAATGATATTGTTTTGCTGGGAAGCTTGACGTGGAACAGGGGCTGAGCTTGTTTGAAGATTTTAATGTGGTTTGGCTGGGAAGATGGAATTAATCCTATTTGGCTGGGAACATGGTTGGAGTGTGGGCTTGTTTTGTTCTTTGGACATGGGAGTGAAAGATTTAAGGAGGAAGAGAATCACGGAGAAGCAGGGAATTCGGTCCATATTTGGTTTTAAATGTATGTCGTGAATGCAGGGAAGCTGGGATGAATGGCTGAATCAAAATCAGAGAGGATCTAATTTGCAGGGTGCGTGCGATTTGGGTTCAGAAATTAATGAATTTGACTTGACCTGCATACATTAGATAAAAATAATCAAACTTGAATTATTTCTAATTAAAATGCAATGATGAAGGGGAATGAATTTTCTTATGTTTAAATTTAAAATATATGCGTAAAAATAATGATAAGTGCTATGAGTAAGATATTAATTCATGCATTATTTAGCACTTATCAGAATATAGTTATCGCTTTGATATGGTTCTTCTCTTCTTTGTCAAGGAATGCTTCACTCTTCAAGAGTTGGTGGAGCTCTTAATGCCTCTTTTGATCTGCTCAACCACTTTCTTTTTAACTCTTGAATGAAGCACCTTGATGAAGAAAATTACGTCCTTTGTCTTTTTTGGGTAAGCTTTGATATTTTGCAAAAGGATGCTTTACTCTGATGAATAGTGTCATTATAAATAATTTCCCACATGTTTAGGTTACTCCCCATTGGTTAGATTTGAAAAACTATCCGTTACTAGCCGTTGGAAGGTCAAAAAGTACTTCTGCAGAACTAGCCTTTATGTTAGATGTGTGCCCTAGAAGCCAATTTTGGCTGACACATTATTAATTCTAGGACATAATTTGTACTTGACTTTATTATTATTGAATAAATGAAAGGCATCTTTTTCATTCATATTGTTATTGTGTCTATGAATCGTCCAAGGAATTAATAAGATGATGATGCATATTCTCAAGAGTTGAGAATTTGAGCCATGTATCATTAGTGATTAATTTCTAAACGCTCCTTATCGATGGATCATCACGAGGACGGTGATCGATCCGATGAGTGTTAGATGTATGCCCTAGAAGCCAATCTGGCTGACACATTATTAATTCTAGGGACATAATTTTGTACTTGACTATTTATTATTGAATAAATAAAAGGCATCTTTTCATTCATATTGTTTATGTGTCTATGAATCGTCCAAGGAATTAATAAGATGATGATACATATTCTCAAGAGTTGAGAATTTGAGCCATGTATCATTGGTGATTAATTTCTAAATGCTCCTGATCAATGGATCATCACGAGGACGGTGATCGATCCGATCAGTGCACAGATCACTTTCCTTCTGGATGGACGAGACTTGAGTCCACAGTGTAGGGACACTGAAGTGATAGTGCAGGTGCTTGTTAGAGAACAAGGGTACTGAGCGTGACCAAGACAAGAAGTCACTTGGATGTCTATCCACTCGTCAGTGACTTGCTTGATGTTGCAGTAGTGTGACTGGTCCTTTGACCTGCGGTGCTTCGGCTACTCACAGTGAGGTTATTGTAGTTTGACTGCACACATACATGGTCTCTAGCCATATGGGTCCATGCAGTGTAGATTGGCTGCAGTAGGTTCACTGTAGGAGTAGGGTATGCACCTATAAGGAATCTATCGACCTTGATAGAAGAGGAGTGATCCTATATGATTTGTTAGACTGAGTTCTAAGACCTTGGCCAGGGCAGTAATATAAAGTGGAAAAAGAGTTTTCCACTATCGAACTCAAGTCGAATAAATCTTGACATATGACAGACGATGGGGTTTGACGAGTTGTCCATGACCTCCGTCCTGTAGGGATCCACGATAGTAGGACTGTATCACATGTTAACTGCACCTAGAGGTTCATCATTCCATTCTGCTGGGTAGCCACTACATGCTGCTAGGTGTCACTGGTGGATGGTGGGACTCACAGGGATTATCTCGATGATCGATAAACCCTAATGAGTTGAGTTGGAATCGTTCCAACCCATTGAAAGGAGTTTTCAATGATATTGAGATAGAGATCACAATATATCTCACTACCAGTCAGAATAGAACCTATGGGGTCACACACACTAGAAGTATTGACCGATCCGATGGTTGAAATCGTGATTAAGAATCACAAGTAATCAATTTGATTGATAAAGAAGTTGAAGAAAGAACCAAGGGAATTAATTAATTGGACTTGAAACAAGAGTCCTACTTCGGGTAGGATTCCTAGAATCCTAATTGGATTAGGACTGGGAATCCTAGTTGAAGTAGGACTGGGATTCCTACTTGGAATAGGATTCCTACAATCCTAATGAGATTAGGAATTTTGAATTAAAATAGGATTCCTACTTGGAGTAGGATTCCCAGAAATCCTAATTAGATTAGGACTTCGGATTCAAATAGAGTCCTAATTGGATTAGGACTAAAATTAAACAAATCCTAATTGGATTAGGATTCCTTAAGTCTAAATTAATTAATAATCTAATGAATCAACATGACTCCTAATTGGATTAGGATTGAAGAGTTCAATTGAGTCATGGTTCATTCAAGTCCTAGTTGGATTAGGACTAGCATAGATTGAACCCAATTGGCTAATCCTAATTGGATTGGGATTAAACCATAAGAGAGGCACCCAATCCTCTTTGGAAGAGGATTAGGGCATCACAAGAAGGAGGGATTACGCCCCTCCTCCTCTCCTTGTGTGCGGCATGAAGAGAGGGGCCGGCGCCCCCCTTCTCTCTTTGGAAAGTTATCTAGGGCTCCAACTTTGGAGGAGCCCTTGATGGCTATAAGAGGGACTATGAGGCCGGCACCCTAGGGCATTGAAACCTCTCTTCCTCCAAGCCGTGGCCCTCTCCTTTCCTTGGTGTTCTCAGCCGCAAGCAAGGGAAAAGCTCTCCAAGTGTTGGCGGCCTCCTCCCCTTCCCTTCCTTCATCCAACACAAGGAACAAGAGAAGGCTGCGTAGGGGATCATCTTCTTCCTTTTCTTCATCCTTCTTCTTCCTCCTTCTAAGCACAATCAAGAGTTGATTGAGAGGGAGGACATCAGCCATCAAAGCTATCTCTGCAAGGGAGCTAGCATCCCGGTGAGATAGAAAGCTTGGATCGGATCCTGCTTCGTGTGGATACCCGTAGAGGCCGGACGTTTGAACGGCTTCAAGCGAACCCTCTTCCAAAACCACGAATTCAGATTTGCGGTGATCATCTACCCACGCAAGGTAAAAATTTGATCTTTCTAATAGTTTTAAAAGTTTTAATTCTTACCTAATTACGAAAGGTCTCGAAACAATGTTCATGCGATGAACGTCGAACCCATGCATGCCGATTCCGCTGCCATCTGAAAAAATTTTGAAATATCAGCGGCATGGGCGGGTTCCCAACAGTGGTATCAGAGCCTAGGCTTCGTAGATTAAGGTAATAATTAAATATCTAAAGGCTTATTAGATCTGAAAATTGAATGATCATGCATGCTGAAAAATTCTGCATGCAGATTTTTCAGGGGTGCTGATTTTTGCATGCTGATTTTTATGTGATAAAAAAGATGATTCTAATTGCATTGTTAATGGGATTACAAAGTTTAGAATCATGATTAGCATGATCAGCGACCTATGTCATGATATAATCAGTTAGTTTTCAGATCTAAAAATTATAATTGTTGCATACGGTGATGATCATAGGATTCAAACTCTTTTGGTATCAAATGTAATGACCTGCGATGTGATCTGCGATGTCATGTAATTTTTCAGATGCTTGCATGCATCTTATTTGATGTTTTGAGAGGCCTGCGTGCCTCCTAAAAGGAGATGTAATTTATTTTTATTTTTATTTTACATCTGGTTGTATTTCTGTGATGTGATGTATAACAACGATCAAGTTGAAGCAAAGGCATGAGATGAAAGGTGATCTAAGCGGTTGATGGCGATGGGATCAAGAGTTGATCAAGGATCGAATCAAGGAGGCTTAGAACCAATTCAAGAGTTGAAGACCACTTGATCGATTGATGTGCATGTGCTTGTAATACGACCTAATTAGAATCCATGATCATCACCTATTTAAAGTTTAACTTTATTTGATGCTGCGATTATAACTGCCTGTGATGTACCGTTTGCATGAGATGTGAATGCGAGTCGGGTAGATAGGTTTACATGTGATGTAGCAAACCCAATTGAGACCTAAATCAAAACCTCCTCAATCAAGTCGAGAGTGAACCGACATGAGCAAGTCATATTAGATTAATTGATCTAATTGGTGTCTAGGAAAGCATGAAAGGTGGTTACTTAATTAGGACCTTACTCTCTGAGTAAGGGGAGCCTCCCACCTGCTTACCTGGCCAATTGTTCGATTACCTCTTATGAAGGGCTCAAGTTGCAAACACTAAGACCTGATTAACCAATATTAAGTCAATAGGTCTTCCACTGTAGTAGAGCTGCTAAGGCCTTTCTGATGTTGATTTGTCTCGGCTGGACACAGTGGTCAAGTTGCATCGGGGGGCTGGACCTCTCTATAGACATGAGATGTTGTAGGGTAAAGGTGGGGTTGGGCACCAATAACTGTTAGGTGAGGACCCAATGACGACTTTATTCCTACGGTTATATGGTGGGTCTGACTTAACTAAGAAATGGGACCAATAACTGTTAGGTGAGGTCTTCATGGCTTAGAGACCAAGTTACACTGCAACATGCTTGAGAAGCATTGTACAAGAGTTGTACACTCATCCATCTATGTGTCACCAATAACTGTTAGGTGAGGTGGCATGTAAATTGGTGGGACCGCAGTACCCACTAGAAATCCTAGTCGTGTGGGATTTTCGTTTTCCTACCAGGGGAGTGTGAGGGATTCGAGAAAATAGTGGGAGTTACATTTGTTCTAAAAGACCTTAGAACAGATTAGGATCAAGTACAAAAGTCTAACTAGAATCTTTACTCTCTGCAGATACAATGTCGGCTTCGAACCCTTTGACCCGTATTCTTGAGACCAACCGACTGACCGGAACCAATTACAAAGACTGGCTTAGAAATCTCAAAATAGTTTTGGACTGTGAGAAGATAGGCTACATACTCGATTCAGATATCCCCACACTACCAGCACGTCCTACTGATGTTCAGCGTGAAATGTATAAAAAGTGGTTGGATGATGACATTAGAGTAAAATGCTATATGATGGCATCCATGTCTAATGAACTCCAATGCCAGCATGAAAATATAAAGACTGCTAGGGACATACTGGCACACCTGCAAGAGTTGTATGGTGAGCAGAGTCGCACAGCTCGTTTTGAAGTGTCCAAGAGGCTCTTCAAAGCGAAGATGCGCGAGGGGCAGTCTGTCCATGATCACGGTCTGACCATGATCAAGGACCTAGAGGAGCTTGAGAAGCTCGGTATGGACATGCACAAGGAATTACAAGTGGATTTGATCCTACAGTCACTTTCTGATTCATTTGGTCAGTTTATAGTAAACTACCACATGAATAAGATTGAATGCACTAAGACTGAACTAATCAACATGTTGGTAACTGCTGAGGGAGCCTTGAAAGGTTCAAGGGGCAATGTCCTTGCTGCTGAGTTGACTTCTGGTTCCAAGAGAAAGTCTACTTGGAAGAAAAAGAAGCCTGCAAAGAAGCAGAAGAAAGACAAGAAGCCAAAGAAGGAAGTTCAAAAGAAAAAGGCTAACGACAAAGGAAATTGTTTCCACTGCAATGTCGAAGGCCACTGGAAGAGAAACTGTCCTTCATACCTCGAGAGCCTGAAGAACAAGAAAGGTGACACACCTTCAGAAGGTATAGACTTGCTCATAATTGAAACTAATCTAACGGTTTCTTCTACTTCTAGTTGGGTTATAGATTCTGGTTCTAGTGCTCATTTGTGCACTACCATGCAGGGTCTAAAGGAAAGTAGAAGGCTGGCGGAAGGTGCGGTAACCCTTCGGGTTGGCAACGGGGCAAAAGTTGCTGCTGTGGCTGTGGGCACCTACCATCTGCGACTACCGTCTGGATTTAGTTTAATACTTAGAGACTGCTATTATGTACCTGTTGCTAGCAGAAATTTGATTTCTGTTTCATGTCTAGCACAGGAAGGTCATGTTTTTACATTTGACAAAGACTGCTGTTCTATTTATTTGAGAAATAAAATAGTCGCACGTGGTTTCATGATTGACAGTCTCTGTCATTTACATATGGATGTATCTGTGAATGTTACCGAGCAAGATGTGAGTGCCAAAGGATCCAAAAGATCCAGAGATGAGATGAACCAAAGATATTTGTGGCACCTCAGACTTGGCCATATTGGAGAGGATAGGATGAACAAAATGGATAAAGATGGGCTTCTCGGCTCATTGACTTCCGAGTCATATCCAGTTTGCGAGTCCTGTCTTCAAGGAAAAATGGCTAGACTGCCCTTTGTAGGACATGGGGAGAGGACCACTGAAATACTTACCCTAATACATACAGATGTATGTGGCCCATTCGATGTGCTAGCCAGGGGACGTTATTCTTACTTCATTACCTTTACCGATGATTATTCACGGTATGGGTATGTGTATCTTATGAGACACAAGTCTGACTCTTTTGAAAAGTTCAAAGAGTTCAAGAATGAAGTAGAAAAACAAACTGGAAAACCTCTTAAGGCTCTTCGATCAGATCGAGGAGGAGAATACCTTAGTAGAGAATTCCGGGACTATCTCAAAGAAAACGGCATAGTCTCACAATGGACACCTCCGGGTACACCTCAACTCAACGGGGTGTCAGAGAGGAGGAATCGGACCCTATTGGATATGGTCAGGTCCATGATGAGCTTCACTGATTTACCTATGTTCCTTTGGAGAGATGCCTTACTCACAGCGATTTATTTATTGAATAGAGTTCCCTCTAAATCCGTTCCTACCACACCGTATGAGATATGGCATGGTAAGAAACCAAGTCTGGGTCATCTCAAGATTTGGGGATGTCCGGCCCACGTCAAGCGACTACAGGCGGACAAGTTAGAGGGCTAGGACCATAAGTGCTCGTTTTATAGGATATCCTAAAGAGTCATTAGGATACAATTTCTACATCTCAGAGGATCACAATGTGTTTGTGAGCCGTCATGCCATCTTCTTGGAAAATCAGTTTATCCTTGATAGAGGCAGTGGGAGAAAAATTGAGCTTGAAGAGAAAGTCTCTGAAAAGCAATGAGTCATGGATCCTATAGAACCCATTCATAAAGAGCCAGTACACGATGTCCCTCAACCACCTCGTAGATCTAGTAGGGTCTCGCATCCTCCCGATAGATACTTAGGTATACTAGAAGAGGATACCGAGGAAATGTTCCTAGTGGGAGATAGGGATCACATTCAGGATCCCAAAACCTACAACGAGGCGATATCTGATATCGATTCCGAGAAATGGCTGGAAGCTATGAAGTCAGAGTTAGACTCCATGCATTCCAACCAAGTCTGGACCTTAGTAGATCCACCAGAAGGTATTGTACCTATTGGATGCAAATGGATCTACAAAAGGAAGATAGGTTCGGATGGAGAGGTAGAGACCTATAAGGCAAGGCTTGTGGCGAAAGGGTATAGTCAACGCGAAGGCATTGACTATCAGGAGACCTTTTCACCTGTAGCCATGCTAAAATCCATCCGAACATTGCTTGCCATTGCAGCATTTCATGATTATGAAATCTGGCAGATGGATGTGAAAACTGCTTTCCTGAATGGATATCTTGATGAAGATATCTATATGGAACAGCCTTTGGGTTTCACTTCCAGTGATGGAGATCACAAGGTCTGCAAGCTGCAAAGGTCCATCTATGGACTAAAGCAAGCATCTCGGAGTTGGAACACTCGTTTCGATGATGCAATCAAAACGTTTGATTTCATCAAAAACGAAGAGGAACCGTGTGTTTACAAAAAGGTTAGTGGGAGTGCTGTCGTTTTTTCTCGTACTGTACGTAGATGACATTCTCCTGATTGGGAATGATATTCCCATGCTAACCTCGGTCAAGGTCTGGTTGTCAAAAGAATTCTCCATGAAAGACCTTGGGGAAGCATCCTATATTTTGGGAATAAAGGTCTATAGAGATAGATCTAAAAGGATGCTTGGCCTTTCACAGAAGATGTACATAGAGGAGGTGCTGAAGAGGTTCAGCATGGAAAACTCCAAGAGGGGTCTCTTATCCCTAAGGCATGGAATTCATCTCTCCAAGAAGATGTGCCCCAACACATCTGAAGAGATTCAACGCATGAGCAAGATTCCTTATGCATCGGCAATAGGAAGCCTCATGTATGCCATGCTATGTACACGACCTGATATAGCTCTTGCTGTGAGTGTCACAAGCAGATATCAGTCGAATCCAGGTGAAGAACACTGGACAGCTGTGAAGAATATTCTTAAGTACTTGAGAAGAACTAAAGATTTATTCTTGGTTTTTGGAGGATCATCAGAGTTAAAAGGTAGAAGGGTACACAGATTCAGACTTCATGACTGATGTCGATGACAGGAAGTCAACATCTGGATATGTGTTCTTGTGCAATGGTGGTACGGTAAATTGGAAGAGCTCTAAACAACCGATCATTGCTGATTCTACTATGGAAGCTGAATACATCGCCGCCTCTGAAGCTGCTAAGGAAGGCTTTTGGTTCAAGAAATTTATTGCAGAGTTGGACGTGATGACATCAGATGCCATAACACTCTACTGCGATAATAATGGCGCCATAGCCCTTGCTAAGGAGCCAAGGTCTCATCAGAAGTCTAAGCATATAGAGCGGCGCTTTCACCTCATACGCGACTATGTGGAGAAGAAATATGTAGAGGTGCAGAGAGTAGACTCCGCGGATAACGTGGCGGACCCGTTCACTAAGCAGCTGAGTCAGCAAAAGACTGAAGCCCACCTTGAGAAGATGGGCCTAAGATATATGACCAATTGGCTTTAGTGCAAGTGGGAGATTGTTAGATGTATGCCCTAGAAGCCAATCTGGCTGACACATTATTAATTCTAGAGACATAATTTTGTACTTGACTATTTATTATTGAATAAATAAAAGGCATCTTTTCATTCATATTGTTTATGTGTCTATGAATCGTCCAAGGAATTAATAAGATGATGATACATATTCTCAAGAGTTGAGAATTTGAGCCATGTATCATTGGTGATTAATTTCTAAATGCTCCTGATCAATGGATCATCACGAGGACGGTGATCGATCCGATCAGTGCACAGATCACTTTCCTTCTGGATGGACGAGACTTGAGTCCACAGTGTAGGGACACTGAAGTGATAGTGCAGGTGCTTGTTAGAGAACAAGGGTACTGAGCGTGACCAAGATGATGACCCAAAGATTGATTCATAGATTGATTTTGATGATCACAAAACCTTGAAGTATAGATACTAATGTTTATGTTGCAAGGAGAAAGATATTTATTTTGCAAGGAACATAGCAAGTTGGGAGAACACAAGAAGGCCTCCAAAGCTCTCAAGTTGGAAGAAAGCTACAATTTATTGGCCCAAGCTTAAAGTTCAAAGGATTCAAATTGGAGGAGTAAAATCAAAGGAAAAATTCAAAAGAATAGCCTTCGAGTCGACTCCTGAGGAATTCGAGTCGACTCCAATGTTTACCGAGTCGACTCCGGGGAAGTATGAGTCGACTCCTAGGAGTCACAGGCAGAAAAGTCAGAGAGCAGTTTTCGGGTCTGAGATTCGAGTCGACTCCAGTGGAACGCGAGTCAACTCCGATGGTTGGTAGGTCGACTCCAAAGAAAGCAAGAGTCGACTCTCAGCGGAACACAAGGAAAAAGTCAGAGAGCATTTTTGGGACTCTGAGATTTGAGTCGACTCCCGCATTGCACGAGTCGACTCCGAGACTCCACGACCATCAACAGACAGAAAACCAAGTTACTGCCTCTGAGATTCGAGTCGACTCCCAGACAGCTCGAGTCGACTCCAAGACAAGCTTCACGTCAAAAGGCAGAAGACCAACTTTCGGAAACTGAGAGTCGAGTCGACTCCGAGGAAATTCGAGTCGACTCCAAGACTGGATGAGCCAAAAGACAGAGGATCGAGAGTTCGGGCTCTGAGATTCGAGTCGACTCCCAGGACAGTCGAGTCGACTCGAGTGGATCAAATTCAAAATTGGATCCACGGACTTCGGTGGATGAGCCGACTCCGAAATTGCCAAGTCAGCTCCAGAAGTTGGCGAGTCGACTCCAGGTTAAGACAAGTCGACTCCCAGTCGAGGCAAGCACATTAATTCAAATTTGGAACAGTGGCCGAGTCGTCTCCGGTAAAACACGAGCCGACTCCTGCAACAGGCGAGTCGACTCCTGATCGCGCGAGTCGACTCCGATCCCAACGGTCATATTGTCAGGAGGTGCAGACTGGTTCCAACGGCTCTATTTTTGTCTCTAACGGCTATATTCTTGTTTCCACGCCATCTAAAGCTATAAAAACAAGAGGAGAGCTAGGGGAGAAGCAAATGAAAGTGGGAGAAAACATTTAGGGAAGAGATTCCTAGAGAAATCTCCCATAAGCACAATAAGGGCCATTCAAAGTGAAATAGAGAGAAGAAGAGCTTCCAAGTGTATCCCAAAGCTTCCTCTCCATCCGTGTGCTGCCGCGGTGATCCTCTACTTCGTGCCAAATCAGAAGAGGGTCAAGTAAAGAAGAAGTCGAGCTCCTCCATCTTCAAAACTCGTTTGAGGGCTTCTCTTTACTCTATTTGTTTATATTGTTATATTTGCTTGTTTAAGAAGCTTTGATTTGTTTTTATTCTTTGTTTTAATATCTTGTAACTTGATTCAATCAAGGGATTGAATCAAGGGGTTAAAGGTTTGTTGGTGAGCCAAAGGAAAAACCAACGGGGGTTTAGGTTTGTTGGTGAGCCGAGGGTAAAACCAACGTGTAAGGGTTCGATTGTGATCCCGGAAAAACAATTGGGGGTGGTTCTAGTCGGTGAGCCTGGAAAAACCGACCGAGTTCGTTGTGACCTCGTAAAACAACAAGTTTGGTTGTGAGCTTGTAAAACAACCGGCTGTAATCTGTAGGATTATAGTGAAATTCCCAAGAGGTCTTGGGGAGTGGATGTAGGTGCTGGGATGCACCGAACCACTATATTTTTGTGGTGTTTGTGATGCTCTTTGTTGACTGACCTCCTCACTCACTTACTTAGATATTAAGCTTGCTTAACTCTTCTTCGTGCATCCTTTAGTTGCAAGCATAATCAATTTACTCAATCATTAAATTGAATAGCATACTAGGGCAAAATTAGACTAATCTTTTATTGAACCCGCTGCTTAATAGTTGATTAGATTAGAATCATACTCTTGCTAAGGTTAAGCTTCACTAAGCATCCATACGACTTAGCATAATTAATCTAAAAGATTAGAAGTAGTTTAAAAGTTTTTAAAAGATCCAATTCACCCCCCCCTCTTGGGTTGTCACCTTGGGCAACAAGTGGTATCAGAGCAGGTGCTCAAATATTATTTGTAGTCTTAACCGACTAGAGCCAAAGATCATGACAACTCAAATAGATAGTTTTCTAGGAGAAGGACAATCAATTGATACACCTCCACTATTTAATGGCATAAACTATACACATTGGAAAATACGCATGCGCATTTTTATTCAATCACAAAACTATTATTTATGGAAAATCATAACAAATGACCTTCACACACTCTCACAAACTATTAATGAAAAGGACTTAGCACAATTGAACGCTAATGCTATGAACATGTTATATTGTGCTATTCATGAAACGAAGTTTAATGAAATTTCTGCATGCTTATCTGCTAAGGAGATCTAGGATACTTTAGAAAATATTTATGATAAATCTCAGACTAGCTCACATGTGCTTCAAATATATACTAACAATGAGACTGCAGAAAAGGGTGTTGAATCTCCCTCAGTCGAGTCGACTCCAAGTATCTCAGAGTCGACTCTCAAGTTCACCGAGTCGACTCCAATAAGGTCCGAGTCGACTCCGAGGCAAATCAGCTTCCTAAAGACAAGGAAAAAGAGGAAGCAAGAAGAAAGGAAGAAAGAGATAAAAAGGAAGAAAGCCTTGACCAAGAAAGAGTCAAGCCAAAAAATAAAGGTTAGGAGCAACAATGATGATATTAGCTCCAAGAAACTACAAGAGGTAACTGACTTGTGCTTTATGGCACAAGAAGACAAGGTAAAATCTGAATCTACTCTTACCTCAAATGATTTTCAAGAAGAATTCTCTTATGATGAATTATTAAATGCTTTTCATGAGTTGTATAGTGAATGTAGAAAATTAACTGTAAAGAATAAAAATCTTAAGAAACTAAATTCTGAAAATGAAAGCTTAAGGTCATTTTCAGAAGAATTGATTCAGAAAAATCATAGCTTAATTAAAGAAAATCAAAACTTAAGTAAAGAAATTAATCAATTAAAATCTTTTATTAACAAATTCACCGTAAGTTCAGAACGATTAAAAATGATGTTTGAAAACCAATATGTTACTTATGATAAATCAAAACTTGGCTTGACTTCTTTACTTAACAATAAATCTCTAGAGAAAAAGGTTATTAATTCACCAAACAAACCATTAAATAAGATAACTTATTTCAAAAACGAAAAGAATGGGCATAACAACTTTACCTATCGTTCTAGCACAATTAAATCAAATGGTAAAGTTATTAATATTAAACAGATATGGGTTCCAAAAGGAACCATATGTCCTAACTCTCAAGGACCCAAGCAAGCTTGGGTACCCAAAATGAGAAAATGAGGATGAACACATAGGTGTACCAAGATACCCATGGAACAAAAGAAACTTAAAATATACTTATGAAAAGTTATTAACAAAAATCAGTAATCCTTGCATCTCATCATTATTCTGCTTAGTATTTGATATAAATTGCTAGTAGTGATCAATTTTGTGATATAGAAAATACTGTTGGAAATATAATCAAATCATTTCATTTATAGTATACTTTACTCACTATTGGATAAGTTGCTAAATGATTAATCAATTTATTAAGAATAACTCTATGAATTCTCTATATGCTTGATTGATAGTTATTATCCATGGCATTATTGTTTATTGATCATAGATATGATAATGTGTACTTGGTATGCTTTTGAATATATGCACTATGAATACCAAGATTAAAGAAACTATATTTGGCATATGAAATCAGCTCATGCTAGTATGTACTTAATCTCAAAAGACCTTGCCATAGGCTCACTTAGATTATCCTCTTAAAGGTCAAAGTTTTACTATGCATGCTAACTAAGGAAACAAACAAAAATAATTTCTAAATCTAGAGATGTTGTTTCCAACACTAATTTTTCAAAAGTCTACATTAGCCTTGTTCTTGGCACTCAAATTGAAATATTTTCTGTATTGGCACAAACTCACAAAAAGTGATCAAATGATAAAGGTTTGCAAACTATGAATCACGGCATAGTTTTGAAAACCAATTTTTGTGTTAAGTTGTGCACAGAAAATAATATTGAATACAATTGTTTCTGCACCAAGAACACTATAAGTAAAATAGGATTAATAGAATCTTTGAAGAATTGAAAAAGGCAATGTTGTATGATAGCCATCTACTTAAATGCCTTTTAAAAGCTATCATCAATACTTGTCATACATATGACTTCTATTAGATCTATTTTTGATGAAAACTTCTTTTGATCTTCTGAAAAATAAAAAAAAAATGAACTATTGCGTATCTCTCATATTTTTCAGTCGTACATGTTATGCTTGATATGTTCTCTTGAAAAGTAATGCCAAATCTAATAAAGATATTTCTATCCTTGGATACCATTCATCAAGCAATGCATATAGAACATTCATGAAAAATTCTAGTTGTAGAAGTATCAATTCATTTTATTCTTTATGAGACTAATGATTTGTTATCAAAATACTAAAATCAAATTATATGGTTAATCTTTTACATATACACTTAATGAAGAAAAATTGATGACTACTAAAAGATTAAATCAAGAAAAGATGAAATAGATCTTGATAAGATTCTTGCATGATTAGAAGTAAAAATCACCATTATCATTTGTTTGCTTTATGAACATTATATTTTATCAAATGAGTGTGTAGAATGGACTCCTATGTGCTTACTTTATAACCACCATATTTGAAAACACTCATTACAAATATGATAAAGCAATATATGATTTGGAACAAGCATCAACAGCATGATACAAAAGCTTAAGCAACCTTTTTGATAGAAAGTAATAGTGATAAATCTTTGCATCAAAAAGAAGAATTTGTGATATCTTACTTGCTCAAAGTTTACATTGATGACATCATTTTTGGTTCTACTAATGAAGAGTTATATGAAGACTTTACTTAGCTCATGCAAGGAGATTTTGAAATACGTATGATGAATGAATTAACATCTTCTCTCAAACTCCAAATTAAGACAAACAGGAAAGGGGATCTTCATTGACCAACGTTAGTCCACAAGAAAACTCCTATAGAAGATTGGCATGAAGAAGGTATATCTATGACCCCATCTTGTAGAATTTGAAAAGGATGAGCAAAGTAGATCTATTGTTTAAAGTTGTATTGAAGCATGATAGAATAATTATTTTATCATACAGCTAGTAGACCTGAATGTATGCTTATTATGTGATCTTATGCAAGACTTCAATCCAACTTTAATGAATCATATTTTGAAAGAAACAACCGTTTAAGATAAGTTGATTAGAACCTAGCTAACATATCCTTTTGACAATTATCTTAAGCAAATAGAATCTAAACTAAATCGATTTTGGAAATAAGAAATTGATTTGACCTTGATAAATCTTTCCATTGCCTCATATGCTTGTCCTTGAACTATCTTGGTTAATGAAACTATTTCTTTAGTTCAAGTGATATGTGCTTGCTTATATTTAGGCAATCTCTTGAGTAAAGTGACTCAATATTCAACTATTATCTTATCTTAAATTGAGTCATCTAGTTAGAAATATGTTGGATGAATGGGTTGTATCTTAAAGAAACTAAAGACTTTCTTTCAAGAAAGAAAAGGAGTTTGGTAATAATGCAGAATCCTTGAGCAAGAAAATGAGTGATTTCAGCTTGAAGGACACCTCCACATAAGATACAATAAACATTCACATGCAAACAAGAGAGAGGATCTTCTTCAGCCAAAAGTTCACACATAAGAAATCTAGTTTGGCTTGAAGAATATATAATGAATAAGTAATTCTAGATATCTCTCTCATAAATTAGCTGAGCAAAGTCAATAACTTTAAATTTTATTATGACATGATTAATTGTTAATCTTTTGATATCATGTCCATATATGTATTAATTGACTTATGCTTTTGGAAATTGTTTCATGGTTTGCTCAAACTAAAATATTTCTATGGCTATATCATAACCATGAAATACACAAGTATATGATTAAAACTTTGATTTAGAATGACTTGTGAGAAGCTGCGAATTCTTGGGCATAATGAAAATGTTGTTTGCATGATATACCTCTATATGATACATTTGATTATTTCTTTATTCTGCTCTTTCATGTAAGTTACTTGAGAATAACAAAATGAAAGAGAGATAAAGAAAAGAAAATGAACATTATTCAAGAGAAGTAAAGATCTAAGTAAAAGGCAAATACTTCAATCTTAAGGAAAAGCAAAACAAGCATAATATATTCGGCACATTTGGAAGGAATAAAATCCATAATTAATTACACTTAAACAGGGAGAATTTGAAGTAAACATTTTAACCTTTCTATATTGCTCATCATAGGGATGGTGCCAATGAGGAGGCTAGTGGTAGTACCCGGCACTATTTGACCCAACTATTCGGTGTAGGGCATATTAGGGACGGCACAAGAGGGAGGCTAGTGGTAGTACCTCGTGCCCCTTCCCAACTCCACCGGATAGGGAGTAAATAGAGTATAGAGCATAAGAAAGTGAAAATGAAAGACAAAGTAAATGAAAGTATATAAGAAGAATCAAGTTTTTTTTTTATCACTTGAAAACATAATTTAAGGATGAAATCAATGCAAGATAATATTTAAATAGGGGGAGTTTATTTGAAAAGAATTGATTTTGATCCTTGACATGCTTGTTCTTATTATTTTAATGTATGACTTAACACTTAATATAGTGTGCATATGGTATGATGTCTTGATTTATGGGTTCTCAATGTTTTACAATGCTTCATGCTTGGATAATTTGATTGAATATTTGGAATACTATATAAATTTTTTTTGTATTGTTAAAAAGAAATTTCAGATTTGTCATTCACAATCATCGTTAAAATCTGAAAGGTGAATAAATTTGTAAAAAGGAGAAGAGAAGGATATTTCTATTTAGGCAAAATGAATTGAGTTTGTTCTATCCTTCAACTTTCTTAACCTTGGTATATAATGTGCTAAACATAAATACAAATATTCTGAATATCCTCTTATATGTGTGAAATATGTGTCTTCAATCATAATGATTTAAGATGAGCTATAATGTGGAAGATCCATATCTCAAATTATGACTTTAAAAGCCTCTATTGAAAATCTTTATGAAATTCAGAATCTGATTTTGTATAAAAGCTTAAACTCAATATGATTTCTAAATAAAATCTTAATTTAAGAAAAACAGAATTAATTTTGATGCCTTGGTTGATTGCTCCGATACGCATCCGAAACATATCATTTCTTATCTTCAAAGTATACTAATATTGGTCTAAATGATGTGTCTTTCAATGATCTTAATTGCAAACAAATATTTTTAAATATATGAGTTTATTTTGATATTAAAAAGATTTATTGTGCTTCATGTATCCATTGCAGAAAAACTATAATTAAGAAATTGAGTTCTATAAATAGATATACTTCAATGATCATCTATATGTTTTTCTCTCCTACATTATTAAAGACTTCCATCAATAGAGTGAATGATCTTAAAACTAGAAATATTTCAGTTCACTCAAATGACTCTAAAAGAAAGAAAATGTAAATGCTTTTGAAAGAAATTGAGCTTCAAATGAATCATTTTCTGATTAATATTTCTATATATTTTCTCTAAGATTAAGAGAAAGCATAACTTGTTCGTAAAGGATTAGAAAGAGTAATTACTACAAATTTTGGAATAATACTAGATTACTCTACATTCTCGATATTACAGAATTTCAGTGTTATTCACGTTTATCACTAAAATCTGAAATTCAACAATTTAAAATAATTAAAGAAGAATACATCTTTTGAGGGGGAGCTTTAGATATTCAGTATCCTATCCCAAAGACACTTTATTTTGATGCATACTTTGAATTTTATGGATTGATTTTGATGAACCTCCTTATATTGCAAGACATGCTTTAATTTTCTTGAGATGAGTTCTATAAAGGTTGTCTTATCTCAAACCTTGAGTCTTATGAAAATAAGCTGAAATATATTTTTGAGATTGACAATTTTATTGAACATTATCTTCAAATTCTAAACTCTTAAATGGAATGATCAATAGAGGGGAAGAAAGAAAATTTCAGAAGGAGAGGTCTCACGGAACTTAATCGCGTATATCTATAACTAAAGGAGAGAGGAAGAATACAAAATGAAAAATGATCCTAATGCTCTCCAATATGTATCATCTGAAATTTAATCTGAAAATCTTTATAATACACCTTGAGGCGTGTTATTTGGTTAGTATATCTTATGCATAAATCATGAACCAAATTGCAAGTTGAGCTTAAAGAGCCTCTAACTTAATGAAAAAGGGGGAGAATAACGTGTAAAATTTTCTTGAGCATCTTTTAGAAAACCTATTTTGATATTCACTAATGAGTCCTAATTGACTTGATCTTTAGAACTTAAATTGTGTGCCAATTCATATTTTTATGTATCAAATTATTTTTTTTTTTAGGAATAGAAGAATAAAGTCTTTAAAAGAGCTTTAAAAGAACCTTCAAAGCCTTAAACTTTATGTATACTCTAAGATATATTATAAATTGCATGAATTCATATTTTGGTATTTATGCCACAATATTTTTACACCATAAAAGAACTTTGCAATCATACTTAATATATTGTTCTTATACTCAGAAAATTAGTTAAATTGCTCTCATGTTGATAAAATACTTAATAGATTGGGCACAAGATCTTAAATGAACAAGCTTTCACACTTATTATTGAAGAGAGGTTAGATTTCCACTTCTTGAATTAACCTAAGGAAGATCCCACCTACACTTGATTAGAAAACTATCTGTGGTATCAACTTAGAAAAACTTCTTGAAAACTATCTTAATTGGCTCTGATCTGTGCTCACTAATCTGATTCCAATATTATTGCCTTAAGTTATATGATTCATATCCTTGCAATAATTTAACATTCCAATCAGAGTACAATAAGGGAAAGAAATATTTGAGTGTTCCTATCTTTGTGCTTAATGTTTCCCTATCTTTTTGATGTTGTCAAAAAGGGGAAGAAATATCTAAGTATATGCAAATATCTAAGTATATGCTCATAATGCCTTTATGCTTTGAATTGCATACAAATCAGCTTAAAATTTAAATATGTTGATTGTGTTAAGCTGATTAAATCTAAAGCATTATCATGAAGTATGTTTTTAAATATATATGTTTTCCACTTCATGCAACTTAGCTATGTATTACTTCTAGAAATCAATATCTTTTATATTGCATATACTCCAAGTTTTGTCATCATCAAAAAGGGGGAGATTGATGACCCAAAGATTGATTCATAGATTGATTTTGATGATCACAAAACCTTGAAGTATAGATACTAATGTTTATGTTGCAAGGAGAAAGATATTTATTTTGCAAGGAACATAGCAAGTTGGGAGAACACAAGAAGGCCTCCAAAGCTCTCAAGTTGGAAGAAAGCTACAATTTATTGGCCCAAGCTTAAAGTTCAAAGGATTCAAATTGGAGGAGTAAAATCAAAGGAAAAATTCAAAAGAATAGCCTTCGAGTCGACTCCTGAGGAATTCGAGTCGACTCCAATGTTTACCGAGTCGACTCCGGGAAAGTATGAGTCGACTCCTAGGAGTCACAGGCAGAAAAGTCAGAGAGCAGTTTTCGGGTCTGAGATTCGAGTCGACTCCAGTGGAACGCGAGTCGACTCCGATGGTTGGTAGGTCGACTCCAAAGAAAGCAAGAGTCGACTCTCAGCGGAACACAAGGAAAAAGTCAGAGAGCATTTTTGGGACTCTGAGATTCGAGTCGACTCCCGCATTGCACGAGTCGACTTCGAGACTCCGCGACCATCAACAGACAGAAAACCAAGTTACTGCCTCTGAGATTCGAGTCGACTCCCAGACAGCTCGAGTCGACTCCAAGACAAGCTTCACGTCAAAAGGCAGAAGACCAACTTTCGGAAACTGAGAGTCGAGTCGACTCCGAGGAAATTCGAGTCGACTCCAAGACTGGATGAGGCAAAAGACAGAGGATCGGGAGTTCGGGCTTTGAGATTCGAGTCGACTCCCAGGACAGTCGAGTCGACTTGAGTGGATCAAATTCAAAATTGGATCCACGGACTTCAGTGGATGAGCCGACTCCGAAATTGCCAAGTCAGCTCCAAAAGTTGGCGAGTCGACTCCAGGTTAAGACGAGTCGACTCCCAGTCGAGGCAAGCACATTAATTCAAATTTGGAACAGTGGCCGAGTCGTCTCCGGTAAAACACGAGCCGACTCCTGCAACAGGCGAGTCGACTCCTGATCGCGCGAGTCGACTCCGATCCCAACGGTCATATTGTCAGGAGGTGCAGACTGGTTCCAACGGCTCTATTTTTGTCTCTAACGGCTATATTCTTGTTTCCACGCCATCTAAAGCTATAAAAACAAGAGGAGAGCTAGGGGAGAAGCAAATGGAAGTGGGAGAAAACATTTAGGGAAGAGATTCCAAGAGAAATCTCCCATAAGCACAATAAGGGCCATTCAAAGTGAAATAGAGAGAAGAAGAGCTTCCAAGTGTATCCCAAAGCTTCCTCTCCATCCGTGTGCTGCCGCGGTGATCCTCTACTTCGTGCCAAATCAGAAGAGGGTCAAGCAAAGAAGAAGTCGAGCTCCTCCATCTTCAAAACTCGTTTGAGGGCTTCTCTTTACTCTATTTGTTTATATTGTTATATTTGCTTGTTTAAGAAGCTTTGATTTGTTTTTATTCTTTGTTTTAATATCTTGTAACTTGATTCAATCAAGGGATTGAATCAAGGGGTTAAAGGTTTATTGGTGAGCCAAAGGGAAAACCAACGGTGTAAGGTTTGTTGGTGAGCCAAAGGGAAAACCAACGGGGGTTTAGGTTTGTTGGTGAGCCGAGGGTAAAACCAACGTGTAAGGGTTCGATTGTGATCCCGAAAAAACAATCGGGGGTGGTTCTAGTCGGTGAGCCTGGAAAAACCGACCGAGTTCGTTGTGACCTCGTAAAACAACAAGTTGGGTTGTGAGCTTGTAAAACAACCGGCTGTAATCTGTAGGATTATAGTAAAATTCCCAAGAGGTCTTGGGGAGTGGATGTAGGTGCTGGGATGCACCGAACCACTATATTTTTGTTGTGTTTGTGATGCTCTTTGTTGACTAACCTCCTCACTCACTTACTTAGATATTAAGCTTGCTTAACTCTTCTTCGTGCATCCTTTAGTTGCAAGCATAATCAATTTACTCAATCATTAAATTGAATAGCCGCTGCTTAATAGTTGATTAGATTAGAATCATACTCTTGCTAAGGTTAAGCTTCACTAAGCATCCATACGACTTAGCATAATTAATCTAAAAGATTAGAAGTAGTTTAAAAGTTTTTAAAAGATCCAATTCACCCCCCCCTCTTGGGTTGTCACCTTGGGCAACACAAGACAAGAAGTCACTTGGATGTCTATCCACTCGTCAGTGACTTGCTTGATGTTGCAGTAGTGTGACTGGTCCTTTGACCTGCGGTGCTTCGGCTACTCACAGTGAGGTTATTGTAGTTTGACTGCACACATACATGGTCTCTAGCCATATGGGTCCATGCAGTGTAGATTGGCTGCAGTAGGTTCACTGTAGGAGTAGAGTATGCACCTATAAGGAATCTATCGACCTTGATAGAAGAGGAGTGATCCTATGTGATTTGTTAGACTGAGTTCTAAGACCTTGGCCAGGGCAGTAATATAAAGTGGAAAAAGAGTTTTCCACTATCGAACTCAAGTCGAATAAATCTTGACATATGACAGACGATGGGGTTTGACGAGTTGTCCATGACCTCCGTCCTGTAGGGATCCACGATAGTAGGACTGTATCACATGTTAACTGCACCTAGAGGTTCATCATTCCATTCTGCTGGGTAGCCACTACATGCTGCTAGGTGTCACTGGTGGATGGTGGGACTCACAGGGATTATCTCGATGATCGATAAACCCTAATGAGTTGAGTTGGAATCGTTCCAACCCATTGAAAGGAGTTTTCAATGATATTGAGATAGAGATCACAATATATCTCACTACCAGTTAGAATAGAACCTATGGGGTCACACACACTAGAAGTATTGACCGATCCGATGGTTGAAATCGTGATTAAGAATCACAAGTAATCAATTTGATTGATAAAGAAGTTGAAGAAGGAACCAAGGGAATTAATTAATTGGACTTGAAACAAGAGTCATACTTCGGGTAGGATTCCTAGAATCCTAATTGGATTAGGACTGGGAATCCTAGTTGAAGTAGGACTGGGATTCCTACTTGGAATAGGATTTCTACAATCCTAATGAGATTAGGAATTTTGAATTAAAATAGGATTCCTACTTGGAGTAGGATTCCCAGAAATCCTAATTAGATTAGGACTTCGGATTCAAATAGAGTCCTAATTGGATTAGGACTAAAATTAAACAAATCCTAATTGGATTAGGATTCCTTAAGTCTAAATTAATTAATAATCTAATGAATCAACATGACTCCTAATTGGATTAGGATTGAAGAGTTCAATTGAGTCATGGTTCATTCAAGTCCTAGTTGGATTAGGACTAGCATAGATTGAACCCAATTGGCTAATCCTAATTGGATTGGGATTAAACCATGAGAGAGGCACCCAATCCTCTTTGGAAGAGGATTAGGGCATCACAAGAAGGAGGGATTATGCCCCTCCTCCTCTCCTTGTGTGCGGCATGAAGAGAGGGGCCGGCGCCCCCCTTCTCTCTTTGGAAAGTTATCTAGGGCTCCAACTTTGGAGGAGCCCTTGATGGCTATAAGAGGGACTATGAGGCCGGCACCCTAGGGCATTGAAACCTCTCTTCCTCCAAGATGTGGCCCTCTCCTTTCCTTGGTGTTCTCAGCCGCAAGCAAGGGAAAAGCTCTCCAAGTGTTGGCGGCCTCCTTCCCTTCCCTTCCTTCATCCAACACAAGGAACAAGAGAAGGCTGCGTAGGGGATCATCTTCTTCCTTTTCTTCATCCTTCTTCTTCCTCCTTCTAAGCACAATCAAGAGTTGATTGAGAGGGAGGACATCAGCCATCAAAGCTATCTCTGCAAGGGAGCTAGCACCCCGGTGAGATAGAAAGCTTGGATTGGATCCTGCTTCGTGTGGATACCCGTAGAGGCCGGACGTTTGAACGGCTTCAAGCGAACCCTCTTTCAAAACCATGAATTCAGATTTGCGGTGATCATCTACCCGCGCAAGGTGAAGATTTGATCTTCCTAATAGTTTTAAAAGTTTTAATTCTTACCTAATTACGAAAGGTCTCGAAACAACGTTCATGCGATGAACGTCGAACCCGTGCATGCCGATTCCGCTGCCATCTGAAAAATTTTTGAAATATCAGCGGCATGGGCGGGTTCCCAACAATGAGATCAGTGCACACATTACTTTTCCTATGGATGGACGAGACTCGAGTCCATGGTGTGGAGACACTGAAGTAATAGTGCAGGTGCTTGTTAGAGAAGAAGGGTACTGAGCGTGACCAAAACAAGAAGTCACTTGGATATCTATCCACTCGTCAGTGACTTGCTTGATGTTGCAGTAGTGTGACTGGTCCTTTGACCTGCGATGCTTCGGCTACTCACAGTGAGGTTATTGTAGTTTGACTGCACATATACATGGTCTCTAGCCATATGGGTCCATACAGTGTAGATTGGCTGCAATAGGTTCACTGTAGGAGTAGAGTATGCACCTATAAGGAATCTATCGACCTTGATAGATAAGGAGAGATCCTATGTGATTTATAACACTGAGTTCGTAAGACCTCGGCCGGGGCAGATTGTATAGTGGAGAAAGAGTTTTCCACTCTCGAACTTAAGTCGAATAAATCTTCACATACGACAGACGATGGAGTTTGACGAGTTGTCCATGACCTCCGTCCTGTAGGGATCCACGATAGTAGGACTGTATCACACGACAACTGCACCTAGAGGTTCATCATTCTATTCTACTGGGTAGCCATACATGCTGCTAGGTGTCACTGGTGGATGGTGAGACTCACAGAGAATATCTCGATGATCGATAAATCCTAATGAGTTGAGTTGGAATCGTTCCAACCCATTGAAAGGAGTTTTCAATGATATTAAGATAAAAATCGCAATATATCTCACTACCAGTCAGAATAGAACCTATGGGGTCACACACACTAGAAGTATTGACCGATCCGATGGTTGAAAAGTGATTATGAATCACAAGTAATCAATTCGATTGATAATAAGTTGAAGAAAAAATGGGAATTGATTAATTGGACTTAAAACACGAATCCTACTTGGAGTGGAATTTCTAGAGTCCTAATTGGATTAGAACTGGAAGTCCTACTTGGAGTAGGACTGGGATTCCTACTTAAAGTAGGATTCCCACAATCCTAATAAGATTAGGATTTTGAATTTATTTTGGATTCCTACTTAGAATAGGATTCCAAGAAATCCTAATTGGATTAGGACTTCAGATTCAAATTAGAGTTCTAATTGGATTAGGACTAAAATTAAATAAGTCCTAATTAGATTAGAATTTTAATTATTAATCTAATAAATCAAGATGACTCCTAATTAGATTAGGATTGAAGGTTTCAATTGAGTCATGATTCATTGAGTTCTAATTGGATTAGGACTTACCTAGATTAAACCCAATTGGATCACCGTTAGACAAAGCCTAATTAGATTAGGACTTAGTCATTAGGAGGCCCCCTAATCCTCCTTAGAGGAGGACTACGGCTAACCAAGAAGAGGGCCGTATGCCCCCTCCTCCTTCTCTTCTTTGGTGCGGCAAGACAAGAGGGGCCGGCGCCCCTCTTGGAAATTAGTCTGGAGCTCCTAAAAGTTAGGAGCTCCACAATATATTTAAGGGGTTCAAGGGGCAACACCTAGGGCATTAGAAACTCCTCTCCCTTGTGCCGTACGCCCCTCCTTCCTCTTGGTTTTCAGCCGCCATCAGCAAAAGGGAAAAGAAAGAGGAGGCGAGCTCCTCATCTTGGTCTTCTTCCTTTGTTCCAACGCAGGGAAGGAAAAAGGCAGCAACAAGCCTTTTGGTTCTTCTCCCTAGAGCTTTTTTCTTCTTCATCCTCCCTCTGACATTCAAGAGTTGAAAGAGGAGGAGGTGATTAGCCATCAAAGCAAATCTCTGCAAGGGAGCTAGCACCCTGGGGAGATTGGAGCGTTTGGATTGGTCCTCTGCTTCGTGTGGATACCCGTAGAGGCCGGACGCGTGTGCGGCTTCAAGCGAACCTTCTTCCAAAATCACGAACTTCAGTTTGCGGTGATCATCTATCCGCACAAGGTGAAGATCTGATCTTCATAATTGTTTTAAAAGTTTTTAATCCTTATCTAACTATGAACGGTTTTTGAACAACGTTCATGCGATGAACGGTTGATCCCGCGCATGCCTCTTCCACTGCATCGGAATTTTTCTTAAATTTTCTACAGCATGGGCGGGTTCTAACAGTGGTATCAGAGCCTAGGCATCGTAGATTAAGGTAAGGATTAATTATCTAAAGGCATCTTAGATCTGAAATTTAAAAGATTATGCATGCTGAAAATTTTCTACATGCAGATTTTTCAAGGGTGCTGATTTTTGCATGCTGATTTTTATGTGATAAAATGATGATTCTAATTGCATTATTAATGAGATTAAAAGGTTTAGAATCATGATTAGCATGATCAGCAACCTATTTCATAACATAATCAATTAAGTTTCAGATCTGAAAATTATAATTGTTGAATGTGGTGATGATCATTGGATTCAAACCCTTTTGGCATCAATTGTAAAGACCTGCGATGTGATCTGCAATGTCATGTAATTTTTCAGATGCTTGCATGCATCTTATTTGATGTTTTGAGAGGCCTGCGTGCCTCCTAAAAGGGGATGTAATTTATTATTATTTTTATTTTATATCTGGTTGTATTTCTGTGATGTGATGTGCGTCAACGATCAAGTCGAAAATAGTGCATGAGATGAACGGCGATCTGAGCGGTTGATGGCGATTGGATCAAGAGTTGATCAAGGATCGAATCAAGGAGGCTTGGAACCAATTCAAGAGTTGAAGACCAGTTGATCGATTGACATGCATGTGCATGTAGTATGACCTAATTAGAATCCATGATCATCACCTATTTAAAGTTTAGCTTTAATTATTGCTGCGATTATAACTGCCTGCGATGTGCCGTTTGCATGTGATGTGAATGAGAATGGGGTAGATAGGTTTACATGTGATGTAGCAAACCCAATGAGACCTAAACTAAAACCTTCTCAATCAAGTCGAGAGTGAACCAACATGAGCGAGTCATAAGATTAATTGATCTAATTGGTGTCTAGGAAAGCATGAAAGGTGGTTACTTATTTAGGACCTTATTCTCTGAGTAAGGGGAGCCTCCCACCTGCTTACCTGGCCAATTGTTCGATTACCTCTTATGAAGAGCTCAAGTTGCAAACACTAAGACCTGATTAACCGATATTAAGTCCATAGGTCTTCCATCGTAGTAGAGCTGCTAAGGTCTTTCTGATGTTGATTTGTCTCGGCTGGACACAGTGGGCAAGTTGCATCGGGGGGATGGACCTCTCTATAGACATGAGATGTTGTAGGATAAAGGTAGGGTTGGGCACCAATAACTGTTAGGTGAGGACCCAATGACGACTTTATTTCTACGGTTATGCGGTGGGTCTGACTTAACTAAGGAGTGGGACCAATAACTGTTAAGTGAGGTCTTCATGACTTAGAGACCAAGTAGCACTGCAACATGCTTAAGAAGTATTGTACAAGTGTTGTACACTCATCTATTTATGTGTCACCAATAACTGTTAGGTGAGGTGGCATGTAAATCGGTGGGACCGCAGTACCCACTAGAAATCCTAGTCGTGTAGGATTTCCATTTTCCTACCAGGAGAGTGTGAGGAATTCATGAAAATAGTCGGAGGTATATTTGTTCTAAAAGACCCTAGAACAGATTAAGGATCAAGTACAAAAGTCTAACTGGAATCTTTACTCTCTGCAGATCATAATGTCAGCCTCAAACTCTTTGACACGTATTCTTGAGACCAACCGAGTGACCGGTACAAATTACAGAGACTGGCTTAGAAATCTCAAAATTGTTCTAAGTTGCGAAAAAATAGGCTATGTGCTCGACAATGATATCCCCGCATTACCAGCACGTTCGACTGCTGATCAGCGTGCAACGCATGAGAAGTGGACAGACGATGACATTGGGGTCAAGTGCTATATCATGGCTCCATGTCCAATGAACTACAATGCCAGCATGAAAATATGAAGACCGCTAGGGACATACTGGCACACCTGCAAGAGTTGTATGGTGAGCAGAGTCGCACAGCTCGTTTTGAAGTGTCCAAGAGGCTCTTCAAAGCAAAAATGCGCGAGGGGCAGTCTGTCCATGATCACGGTCTGACTATGATCAAGGACCTGAAAGATCTTGAGAAGCTCGGCATGAACATGCACAAGGAATTGCAAGTAGATCTGATCCTTCAATCCCTTCCTGATTCATTTGGACAGTTTATAGTAAACTACCACATGAATAAGATTGAATGTACTAAGACTGAACTGATAAATATGTTGGTAACTGCTGAGGGAGCCTTGAAAGGTTCAAGGGGCAATGTCCTTGCTGCTGAATTGACTTCTGGTTCCAAGAGAAAGTCTACTTGGAAGAAAAAGAAGCTTGCGAAGAAGCAGAAGAAAGACAAGAAGTCAAAGAAGGGAGTTCAAAAGAAAAAGGCTAATGACAAAGGAAAATGTTTCCACTGCAATGTCGACGGCCACTGAAAGAGAAACTGTCCTTCATACCTCGAGAGCCTGAAAAACAAGAAAGGTGACACACCTTCAGAAGGTATAGACTTGCTCATAATTGAAACTAATCTAACGGTTTCTTCTACTTCTAATTGGGTTATAGATTCTGGTTCTAGTGCTCATTTGTGCACTACCATGCAGGGTCTAAAGAAAAGTAGAAGGCTGGCGGAAGGTGCGGTAACCCTTCGGGTTGGCAACGGGGCAAAAGTTGCTGTTGTGGCTGTGGGCACCTACCATCTGCGACTACCGTCTGGTTTTAGTTTTTTACTTAGAGACTGCTATTATGTACTTGCTGCTAGCAGAAATTTGATTTCTGTTTCATGTCTAGCACAGGAAGGTCATGTTTTTACATTTGACAAAGACTGATGTTCTATTTATTTCAGAAATAAAATAGTCGCACGTGGTTTTATGATTGACAGTCTCTATCATTTGCATATGGATGTATCTATAAATGTGTCTGAGTAAGAAGTGAATGCCAAAGGATCCAAAAGATCCAGGGATGAGATAAACCAAAAATATTTGTGGCACCTCAGGCTTGGCCATATTGGAGAGGACAGAATGAACAAAATAGATAAAGATGGGCTCTCGGCTTATTGACTTCCGAGTCATATCCAGTTTGCGAGTCCTGTCTTCAAGAAAAAATGGTTAGATTGCCCTTTGTAGGACATGGGGAGAGGACCACTAAAATACTTACCCTGGTACACACAGATATGTGTGGCCCATTCGATGTGCAAGCCAGGGGAAGTTATTCGTACTTCATTACCTTTACCAATGATTATTCACGGTATGGGTATGTGTATCTTATGAGACATAAATCTGAATCTTTTGAAAAGTTCAAAGAGTTCAGAAATGAAGTAAAAAAATAAACTAGAAAATCCCTTAAGGCTCTTCGATCAGATCGAGGAGGAGAATACCTTAGTGGAGAATTTCGGAACTATCTCAAGGATAATGGCATAGTCTCACAATGGACTCCTCCGAGTATACCTCAACTCAACGGGGTGTTAGAGAGAAGAAATCGGACTCTATTGGATATGGTCCGATCCATGATGAACTTCACTGATTTACCTATGTTTCTTTGGAGAGATGCCTTACTTACCGCAGTATATCTACTGAATAGAGTTTCCTCTAAATCCGTTCCTACCACACCGTATGAGATATGGAATGGTAAGAAACCAAGTCTTAGTATGGAGTGATTGATTATAACCCTATTTGATTTTGATGAGCACAAAGCCATTGAGTATATTTTATGTTATACTAATGAATTCAATCCAGCATATCAGGCAAAATTTGTAAGAATCTTCTTTTGAGTGCATGTGGAAATCAGCTTAAGTCAAAGGCTGAAACTCGAGTTGACTCCGGAAGATTTCGAGTCGACTCCAAATGTTTCAGACGTTCTAGCACAGGCTCGAGTCGACTCCGGCACACTGCGAGTCGACTCCGACTGAGAACAGACAGCAGGACAGAAAGATGAATCTCAGACCCTATCACCGAGTCGACTCCTGAAGAATTTGAGTCGACTTCGATGCTTGCCGAGTCGACCCCCGATAGTTCCGAGTCGACTCCAAGGAGTAACAGACAGAAAGACAGAGAAGTTGTTTTGGACTCTGAGAGCCGAGTCGACTCCAGAAGAACTCAAGTCGACTCCAAGGGTTGGCGAGTCGACTCTTAAAGAAGCAAGAGTCGACTCTCAGAGGAATGCAAGACTAAAAGTCAGAAAGCCAACTTCGGTGTCTGAGAGCCGAGTCGACTCCAGCAAAGTCCGAGTCGACTCCGAGGCAGTTCATCTCCAAAGACAGAAGATCAGTTTTTCGGTGTCTGAGAGCCGAGTCAACTCCAGCAAAGTCCGAGTCGACTCCGAGGCAGTTCAACTCCAAAGACAGAAGACCAATTTTTCAGGCTCTGAGAGCCGAGTCGACTCCAAGAGAATCCGAGTCTGTTGCCCAGTAGATACAACCTAAGAGGGGGGGTGAATTGGGTCTTTTAAAACTTTTATGCTACTTCTAAAACTTTATGATTAACTATGCTAAGTTGTATAGATGCACAGTGAAAGTTAAACTTAGCAAGGGTTTTATGTATAGACTTCGACTTGATTAAATATGCTTGCAACTAAAGGATGTGCGGATAAGAATTAAGCAAGCAATTTATCTAAGTAAGTAAGTGTGTTAGTTAGACAATAACTAGAGGCATTACAAACACAAAGGACATATAGTGGTTCGGTGCACCCCAGCACCTACATCCACTCCCCAAGACCTCTTGGAAATTTCACTATAATCCTACCGATTACAGCCGGTTGTTTTACAAGCTCACAACCCAACTTGTTGTTTTACGAGCGCACAACGAACTCGGTCGGTTTTCCCAGGCTCACCGACTAGAACCAACCCCGATTGTTTTCCCGGGCTCACAATCAAACCCTTACACGTTGGTTTTACCCTCGACTCACCAACAAACCTAAACCCCGTTGGTTTTCCCTTTGGCTCACCAACAAACCTTAATCCCGTTGGTTTTCCCTTTGGCTCACCAACAAACCTTAATCCCGTTGGTTTTCCTTTTGGCTCACCAACAAATCTTACACCGTTGGTTTTCCCTTTGGCTCACCAACAAACCTTTAACCCCTTGATTCAATCCCTTGATTGAATCAAGTTACAAGATATTAAAACAAAGAATAAAAACAAATCAAAGCTTCTTAAACAAGCAGATATGACAATATAAACAAATAGAGTAAAGAGAAGCCCTCAAACGAGTTTTGAAGATGGAGGAGCTCGGCTTCTTCTTTACTTGATCCTCCTCTGATTTGGCATGAAGTAGAGGATCCCCGAGGCAGCACACGGATGGAGAGGAAGCTTTCGGATTCACTTGGATGCTCTTCTTCTCTCTATTTCGTTTTGGATGGCCCTTTTGTGCTTGTGGGAGATTTTCTTTGTAATCTCTTTGAGATCTCTTTCCTAGATGATCTCTCCCACTTCCATAAGTTCTCTCCTAGCTCTCTTCTTGTTTTTATAGCTTTTGATAACGTGGAAACAAGAATATAGCCGTTAGAGACAAAAATAGAGCCGTTGGAACCAGTCTGCACCTCCTGACAATATGACCGTTGGGATCGGAGTCGACTCGCGCGATCAGGAGTCGGCTCGCCTGTTGCAGGAGTCGGCTCGTGTTTTACCGGAGACGACTCGCCCACTATTCCAAATTTGAATTAATGTGCTTGCCTCGACTGGGAGTCGACTCGTCTTAACCTAGAGTCGACTCGCCAACTTCTGGAGCTGACTTGGCAATTTCGGAGTCGGCTCATCCACTGAAGTCCGTGGATCCAATTTTGAATTTTGTCCTCTCGAGTCGACTCGACTGTCCTGGGAGTCGACTCGAATCTCAGAGCCCGAACTCCCGATCCTCTGTCTTTTGGCTCGTCCAGTCTTGGAGTCGACTCGAACTTCCTTGGAGTCGACTCGGCTCTCAGTTTGCGAAACACAGCCTTCTGCCATCTTGGTGTAGCGCTGCCTTGGAGTCGACTCGAGCTGTCTGGGAGTCGACTCGAATCTCTGAGGCAGTAACTTGGTTTTCTGTCTGTTGATGGTCGCGGAGTCTCGGAGTCGACTCGTGCAATGCGGGAGTCGACTCGAATCTCAGAGTCCCAAAAATGCTCTCTGACTTTTTCCTTGTGTTCCGCTGAGAGTCGACTCTTGCTTTCTTTGGAGTCGACCTACCAACCATCGGAGTCGACTCGCGTTTCACTGGAGTCGACTCGAATCTCAGACCCGAAAACTGCTCTCTGACTTTTCTGCCTGTGACTCCTAGGAGTCGACTCATACTTTCCCGGAGTCGACTCGGTAAACATTGGAGTCGACTCGAATTCCTCAGGAGTCGACTCGAAGACTATTCTTTTGAATTTTTTCCTTTGATTTTACTCCTCCAATTTGAATCCTTTGAACTTTAAGCTTGGGCCAATAAATTGTAGCTTTCTTCCAACTTGAGAGCTTTGGAGGCCTTCTTGTGTTCTCCCAACTTGCTATGTTCCTTGCAAAATAAATATCTTTCTCCTTGCAACATAAACATTAGTATCTATACTTCAAGGTTTTGTGATCATCAAAATCAATCTATGAATCAATCTTTGGGTCATCAATCTCCCCCTTTTTGATGATGACAAAACTTGGAGTATATGCAATATAAAAGATATTGATATCTAGAAGTAATACATAGCTAAGTTGCATGAAGTAGAAAACATATATATGTAAAAACATACTTCATGATAATGCTTTAGATTTAATCAGCTTAACACAATTAACATATTTAAATTTTAAGCTGATTTGTATTCAATTCAAAGTAATAAAGCATTATGAGTATATATAGCATATACTTAGATATTTCTCCCCCTTTTTGACAACATCAAAAAGATAGTGAAACATTAAGCACAAAGATCAGAGCAGAACACATCGAGTGTGAATTCAAGAGGTTTTCTAATTTGATACCACAGATAGTTTTCTAATCAAGTGTAGGTGGAATCTTCCTTAGGTTAATTCAAGAAGTACTACAAATGATATTCAAGGAAAAACATGAGGGGAAATCTAACCTCTCTTCACTGAGTATAAAAGCTTGTTCGTTTAAGACCTTTTGCCCAATCTATTAAGTATTTTATCAACCATGAGAGCAATTTAATTAATTTTCTTAATGACTTCAAAGTTCTTTTATGATAATAGGAGCATTGGGGCACAAATATCAAAATATACATTCATGCAATTTTTGATACATCTTAGAGCTCTTTTAAAGACTTTCTTTTATTTCTTTAGAAAATAAGCACAATTTGATACATAAAATAATGAATTTGCACAAAATTGAAGTTCCAAAAAGCAAGCCAATTAGAGCTCATTAGTGAAGTTCCAAAAATAGATTTTCTAAGAGATACTCAAGAAAATTTAACACATTATTCTCCCCCTTTTTCATTAAATTAGAGGCTCTTAAGATTTGCAATTTGGTTCAAGAGTGATGCATGAGATATACTAACCAAATAACACGCCTCAAGGTGTATCATACAGATTTTCAGATTTAAATTTCAGATGATACATATTGGAGAGTATTAGAATCACTTTTCATTTAGTGTTCTTTCTCTCTCCTTTAGTTATAGATTTATGCGATTAAGTTCCATAAGACCTCTCCTTCTGAAATTTTCTTTCTCCCCCTCAATTGATCATTCCATTTAAGAGGTTAGAATCCTAAGATAATGTTCAATAAGATTGTCAATCTCAAAAATATATTTCAGCTTATTTTCATAAGACTCAAGGTTTGAGATAAGACAACCTTTATAGAACTCATCTCAAGGAAATTAAAGTATGTCTTGCAATATAAGGAGGTTCATCAAAATCAATCCATAAAATTCAAAGTATGCATCAAAATAAAGTGTCTTTGGGATAGGATACTGAATATCTAAAGCTCCCCCTCAAAAGATGCATTCTTCTTTAATCATTTTAAATTGTTGAATTTCAGATTTTAGTGATAAACGTGAATAACACTGAAATTCTGTAATATCGAGAATGTAGAGTAATCTAGTATTATTCCAAAATTTGTAGTAATTACTCTTTCTAATCCTTTACGAACAAGTTATGCTTTCTCTTAATCTTAGAGAAAATGTATAGAAATATTAATCAGAAAATGATTCATTTGAAGCTCAATTTCTTTCAAAAGCATTTACATTTTCTTTCTTTTAGAGTCATCTGAGTGAACTGAAATATTTCTAGTTTTAAGATCATTCACTCTATTGATGGAAGTCTTTAATAATGTAGGAGAGAAAAACATATAGATGATCATTGAAGTATATCTATTTATAGAACTCAATTTCTTAATTATAGTTTTTCTGCAATGGATACATGAAGCATAATAAATCATTGTAGCTCATCTTAAATCATTATGATTGAAGACACATATTTCACACATATAAGAGGATATTCAGAATATTTGTATTTATGTTTAGCACATTATATACCAAGGTTTGAAGGATAGAACAAACTCAATTCATTTTGCCTAAAGAGAAATATCCTTCCCTTCTCCTTTTTACAAATTTATTCACCTTTCAGATTTTAACGATGATTGTGAATGACAAATCTGAAATTTCTTTTTAACAATACAAAAAAAAATTTATATAGTATTCCAAATATTCAATCAAATTATCCAAGCATGAAGCATTGTAAAACATTGAGAACCCATAAATCAAGACATCATACCATATGCAAAATATACCATGTGTTAAGTCATGCATTAAAATACTAAGAACAAGAATGTCAAGGATCAAAATCAATTCTTTTCAAATAAACTCCCCCTATTTAAATATAATCTTGCAATAATTTCATCCTTAAAGTGTGTTTTCAAGTGATTAAAAATTTGACTTAATTCTACTTTCATTTACTTTGTTTTTCATTTATAACTTTCTTATGCTCTATACTCTATTTGCTCCCTATCCGGTAGAGTTGGAAGGGGCACGAGGTACTACCACTAGCCTCCCTCTTGTGCCGTCCCTAATATGCCCTACACCGAATAGTTGGGTCAAATAGTGCCGGGTACTACCACTAGCCTCTCCATTGGCACCATCCCTATGATGAGCAATATAGAAAGTTTAAAATGTTTACTTCAAACTCTCCCTGTTTAAGTGTAATTAATTATGGATTTTATTCCTTCCAAAAGAGTGCTCACCCAAGTCTCATAAGTGTGCCGAATATATTATGTTTGTTTTGCTTTTCCTTAAGATTGGAGTACTTGCCTTGCTTAGATTTTTCATCTCTTGAATAATGTCCACTTTCTTTTCTTTATCTCTCTCTCTTTTTGTTATTCCCAAGTAATTTACATGAAAGAGCAGGATAAAGAAATAATCTTATGTATCATATAGATGTATATCATGCAAACAACATTTTCATTATGCTCATGGATTCAGCATTATTACCAAACTCCTTTTCTTTCTTGAAAGAAAGTCTTTAGTTTCTTTAAGATACAACCCATTCATCCAACATATTTCTAACTAGATGACTCAATTTAAGATAAGATAATAGTTGAATATTGAGTCACTTTACTCAAGAGATTGCCTAAATATAAGCAAGCACATATCACTTGAACTAAAGAAATAGTTTCATTAACCAAGATAGTTCAAGGACAAGCATGTGAGGCAATGGAAAGATTTATCGAGGTCAAATCAATTTCTTATTTCCAAAATCAATTTAGTTTAGATTCTATTTGCTTAAGATAATTATCAAAAAGATATGTTAGCTAGGTTCTAATCAGCTTATCTTAAACGGTTGTTTCTTTCAAAATATGATTCATTAAAGTTGGATTGAAGTCTTGCATAAGGTCACATAATAAGCATACATTCAGGTCTACTAGCTGTATGATAAAATAATTATTCTATCATGCTTCAATACAGCTTTAAAACAATAGATCTACTTTGCTCATCCTTTTCAAATTCTACAAGATGGGGTCGTAGATATACCTTCTTCATGCCAATCTTCTATAGGAGTTTTCTTGTGGACTAACGTTGGTCAATGAAGATCTCCTTTCCTGTTTGTCTTAATTTGGAGTTTGAGAGAAGATGTTAATTCATTCATCATACGTATTTCAAACTCTCCTTGCATGAGCTAAGTAAAGTCTTCATATAACTCTTCATTAGTAGAACCAAAAATGATGTCATCAATGTAAACTATGAGCAAGTAAGATATCACAAATTCTTCTTTTTGATGCAAAGATTTATCACTATTACTTTCTATCAAAAAGGTTGCTTAAGCTTTTGTATCATGCTGTTGATGCTTGTTCCAAATTATATATTGCTTTAACATATTTGTAATGAGTGTTTTCAAATACGGTGGTTATTTTTCATAGATCTCCTCTTTAATGAAGTAACCACATAGGAGTGAATTCTACACATTCATTTGACAAAATATAAAGCTCATGAAGCAAGCACATGATAATGATGATCTTTACTTCTAATCATGCAAGAATCTTTATCAAGATCTATTTCCTCTTTTCTTGATTTAGTCTTTTAGTAGTCATCAATTTTTCTTCATTAAGTGCATATCTGAAAAATTCAATTTTGATTCTAATTATTAACAAGTTTTCAGATTGTTATATGTAAAAGATTAACGGTATACATATATAATTTAATTTTAGTATCTTCATAATAAATCATTAGTCTCATAAGGAATAGAATGAATTAATATTTCTACAACTCGAATCTTTTCATTGAATGTTCTATATGCATTGCTTGATGAATGATATCCAAGGATAGAAGTATCTTTATCAGATTTGGCATTACTTTTCTAGAGAACATATCAAGCATAACATGTACGACTGAAAAATATGAGAGATACGCAATAGTTTATTTTCTATTTTTCAGAAGATCAAAAGAAGTTTTCATCAAAAATAGATCTAATAGAAGTCATATGTATGACAAGTATTGATGATAGCTTTTAAAAAATCATTTAAGTAGATGAATATCATACAACATTGCCTTTTTCAATTCTTCAAAGATTCTATTAATCCTATTTTACTTATAGTGTTCTTGGTGTTGAAATAATCGAATTTAATATTATTTTCTGTATAACTTTTATCAGGATTTTGGTTTTCAATACTGTGCCATGATACTCTTTATCTTCACAGTTTGGAAACCTTTTTCATTTGAAACACTTTTACAAGATACAGAAAAATACTTCAGTTTTATTTGCCAAGAACAAATCCAATGTAAGCTTTTGAAAACTTAGAGATGGAAACAACATCTTTAGATTTAGAAATGATTTTTGGTTGTTTCCTTAGTTAGCATGCATAGCAAAACTTTGACCTTTAAGAAGATAATTTAAGTAAGCCAATGGCAAGGTCTATTGAGATTAAGTACATACTAGCATGAGTTGATTTTGTATGCTAAAGATGGTTTCTTTAATCTTGGTATTCATAGTGCATATATTCAAAAACATACCAAGTACACATTATCATATTGATGATAAATAAAAATAATGCCATGGATAAAAATTCTTAATCAAGCATATAGAGGATTCATAGAGTTATTTTTAATGAATTAATTAATCATTTAGCAACTTATCCAATAGTGAGTGGAGCATACAAAAAAAATGAAGTGATTTGAATATATTTTCTTTTCATATCCAAAAAAAAATATCACTTATATCACAAAAATGATTAATACTTTCAAGTTATGTTTTAATCAACTAATAAAGTAATTTCAATACGAGAAGATGTAAGATTTACTTATTTCATTCTTTCTTTCATTTAAATCATTCTTTTTAATTACATTTTAAATTCAATTCTTTAACACATGTCTAGAGCACCCATTGTTTAGATAACATCTTTCATTAGAACCTTGGATAGCTAGACATGCTTGCTGAAAGAATAATCATATTTTCAACTTAGGAACCCAAGCTCTTTTGGGTCCTTGTAGGTTAGCTATAATTGTTCCTTTTGGAACCCATATTCTCTTAATAGCTATTTTGTCCATGAATTTACAGATTTTAGGATTACAAGGGATGTATTTCTGTATCCTCTTGTTGAATTTAACACACTTAGATCGAACATGAGTAGTAGGAAAACTTTTAATTTTCTGTTTCTTCCTTTTTGGTTCATCAAATTTGTAATGTATAGATTTAGGAACAATAGAAGAGATTTTACTTAGCTTTTGCTTATAAGAATCTGTTTTAGAGTAATTAAAAACTGTTTTAACAAACATATTCTTAAAAGGTTTTTGGGTGTACCAAGGTTGATATCCTAATGTAACTTTATCAAATTCAGCTCTTTGATTATTTATCATTAGGTTCAATTTTTCAGAGCTGAGGGTAAATCTTTCAACAACAGGTTTTAATCTGTCAACTTCTTTAGTTAATCTTCTGTTATCTTCTGAGAGTAACTCATTGTTTTTCTTAAGTTTATCATGACTTTCAGTGAGAAGTTGATCTCTTTGATTTAGTTCTTGATTTTCTTTAATTAAGATTTCAGTTTTACTGGTTAGTTTCAGTTTTTCATCTATTAGAATTTGATTTTCAATCTTCAAGTTTTTGTTCTTACAAATAAGTTTCTTATATCCTAAATACAAATCAGAAAAGGCATCATGGAGTTCATCAAATGTAAAATTGCTTTCAGTTTCAGCATGTACCTCTTGTGCCACCAAGCATGGATTTTCAATATGATACTGCTCTCCTTCTACACATGATGTTTCAGATTTGTTAGTGCATTCATATTTGTCTTCAAGCATATTCCATATTTCTTTAGCAGTCATGCAAGAAGATATGCAATTAAACTCATTCCTATCTAATGCACAATATAAAAGGTTCATGGCATCAGCATTCAATTGTGCTAAATCATTAAAAGTTTGAGAGAGTGTGTGAAGATCATTTATTATGATTTTCCATAAGTAATAGTTTTGTGATTGAATAAAGATGCGCATGCGTATTTTCCAATGTGTATAGTTTATGCCATTAAATAGTGGTGGTGTATCAATTGATTGTCCTTCTCCTAGAAAACTATCTATTTGAGTTGTCATGATCTTTGGCTCTAGTCGGTTAAGACTACAAATAATATTTGAGCACCTGCTCTGATACCACTTGTTGCCCAGTAGATACAACCTAAGAGGGGGGGGTGAATTGGGTCTTTTAAAACTTTTATGCTACTTCTAAAACTTTATGATTAACTATGCTAAGTTGTATAGATGCACAGTGAAAGTTAAACTTAGCAAGGGTTTTATGTATAGACTTCGACTTGATTAAATATGCTTGCAACTAAAGGATGTGCGGATAAGAATTAAGCAAGCAATTTATCTAAGTAAGTAAGTGTGTTAGTTAGACAATAACTAGAGGCATTACAAACACAAAGGACATATAGTGGTTCGGTGCACCCCAGCACCTACATCCACTCCCCAAGACCTCTTGGGAATTTCACTATAATCCTACCGATTACAGCCGGTTGTTTTACAAGCTCACAACCCAACTTGTTGTTTTACGAGCGCACAACGAACTCGGTCGGTTTTTCCAGGCTCACCGACTAGAACCAACCCCGATTGTTTTCCCGGGCTCACAATCAAACCCTTACACGTTGGTTTTACCCTCGTCTCACCAACAAACCTAAACCCCGTTGGTTTTCCCTTTGGCTCACCAACAAACCTTAATCCCGTTGGTTTTCCCTTTGGCTCACCAACAAACCTTAATCCCGTTGGTTTTCCCTTTGGCTCACCAACAAACCTTACACCGTTGGTTTTCCCTTTGGCTCACCAACAAACCTTTAACCCCTTGATTCAATCCCTTGATTGAATCAAGTTACAAGATATTAAAACAAAGAATAAAAACAAATCAAAGCTTCTTAAACAAGCAGATATGACAATATAAACAAATAGAGTAAAGAGAAGCCCTCAAACGAGTTTTGAAGATGGAGGAGCTCGGCTTCTTCTTTACTTGATCCTCCTCTGATTTGGCATGAAGTAGAGGATCCCCGAGGCAGCACACGGATGGAGAGGAAGCTTTCGGATTCACTTGGATGCTCTTCTTCTCTCTATTTCGTTTTGGATGGCCCTTTTGTGCTTGTGGGAGATTTTCTTTGTAATCTCTTTGAGATCTCTTTCCTAGATGATCTCTCCCACTTCCATAAGTTCTCTCCTAGCTCTCTTCTTGTTTTTATAGCTTTTGATAACGTGGAAACAAGAATATAGCCGTTAGAGATAAAAATAGAGCCGTTGGAACCAGTCTGCACCTCCTGACAATATGACCGTTGGGATCGGAGTCGACTCGCGCGATCAGGAGTCGGCTCGCCTGTTGCAGGAGTCGGCTCGTGTTTTACCGGAGACGACTCGCCCACTGTTCCAAATTTGAATTAATGTGCTTGCCTCGACTGGGAGTCGACTCGTCTTAACCTGGAGTCGACTCGCCAACTTCTGGAGCTGACTTGGCAATTTCGGAGTCGGCTCATCCACTGAAGTTCGTGGATCCAATTTTGAATTTTGTCCTCTCGAGTCGACTCGACTGTCCTGGGAGTCGACTCGAATTTCAGAGCCCGAACTCCCGATCCTCTGTCTTTTGGCTCATCCAGTCTTGGAGTCGACTCGAACTTCCTTGGAGTCGACTCGGCTCTCAGTTTGCGAAACACAGCCTTCTGCCATCTTGGTGTAGCGCTGCCTTGGAGTCGACTCGAGCTGTCTGGGAGTCGACTCGAATCTCTGAGGCAGTAACTTGGTTTTCTGTCTGTTGATGGTCGCGGAGTCTCGGAGTCGACTCGTGCAATGCGGGAGTCGACTCGAATCTCAGAGTCCCAAAAATGCTCTCTGACTTTTTCCTTGTGTTCCGCTGAGAGTCGACTCTTGCTTTCTTTGGAGTCGACCTACCAACCATCGGAGTCGACTCGCGTTCCACTGGAGTCGACTCGAATCTCAGACCCGAAAACTGCTCTCTGACTTTTCTGCCTGTGACTCCTAGGAGTCGACTCATACTTCCCTGGAGTCGACTCGGTAAACATTGGAGTCGACTCGAATTCCTCAGGAGTCGACTCGAAGACTATTCTTTTGAATTTTTTCCTTTGATTTTACTCCTCCAATTTGAATCCTTTGAACTTTAAGCTTGGGCCAATAAATTGTAGCTTTCTTCCAACTTGAGAGCTTTGGAGGCCTTCTTGTGTTCTCCCAACTTGCTATGTTCCTTGCAAAATAAATATCTTTCTCCTTGCAACATAAACATTAGTATCTATACTTCAAGGTTTTGTGATCATCAAAATCAATCTATGAATCAATCTTTGGGTCATCAGAGTCGACTCGAGGAAGTAAACTCGAAAGAAAGATCTTCGGATTCCTGAAAAACGAGTCGTCTCCAGAAGGGAGAGTCATCTCCAGACATTGGCGAGTCGACTCCAGGTTTGGCCGAGTCGACTCCAGAATGGGACAGCACTTTATTTCAAATTTTGAACAGTGGGCGAGTCATCTCCAGTAAAGCATGAGTCGACTCCAGCAACAGCCGAGTCGACTCCAGATCGAGCGAGTCGACTCCGATCCCAACGGACACTGTGTCAGGAGTTGCAGATTGTGCAGAACGGCTCTAAAAGTGTGTCTAACGGCTAGTTTTCAAAGTGGACTGCTTAAATAGCCAGAGTGAACAGTAATAGACAAGAAGAGAGACACTCCATTCAAAGCAAAAGAGATTTCCACCTACCAAAGCTTCTCAAGAGTAAATACAAGTGAAAGAAGGAAGAAGTGCATTAAAAGTCTATCCTCCAAACGTCTTCCTCGCATTCAAGGATCCCCTTCTGACAGCAAATCTTCAGCACACTCAAGAGTTGCAGAGTTTGAGAAGCCCCCTTCTTCACATTCAAAAATCTGTTTGAGGGCGGGCTTCTAACTCTTTTTTATTCATATTGTTTATATTTGCTTTTCAAGAAGCTATCCTTGTACTCTTTTCAAACTGCTTTTCTTACTTGATTCAATCTGGGGATTGAATCAAGGGTGTTAAGGTTGGTTGGTGAGCCGAGGGTAAAACCAACGTGTAAGGGTTCGACTGTGATCTTGGAAAAACAATCGGGTGGTTCTAGTCGGTGAGCCTGTGAAAACCGACCGAGTTCGTTGTGATCTCGTAAAACAACAAGTTGGGTTGTGAGCTTGTAAAACAACCGGCTGTAATCCGAGAAATTATAGTGAACTCCCAAGTGAAGCTTGGGGAGTGGACGTAGGAGCAAGGGTTAGCTCCGAACCACTATAAAATCTCTTGTGTTTGTGATTGTTTAATTGTCTCTCCCATTCCCTTCATCCACTGCATATAGTAAACTAATTAGTCCACTTGCAATAAGGTTTAACTAGTTACTCATTAAGTTTTAATTTGCAATTATTACTTAAAACCCAATTCACCCCCCCCTCTTGGGTTGTTTTCTTGGGCAACAAGTGGTATCAGAGCCGGAACTCTTCTACCAAACGAGTAAAAGATCAAAATGATAACCCCATTTGGATCTTCTCATATTGAGGGGCAGTCCACCCATAGACCTCCATTCTTTAATGGAACCGACTACTCCTATTGGAAGGCTAGGATGAGAATATTTATCCAAGCTCAAGACTATGAGATTTGGTCCACCATACTTAATGGACCATACATCCCATCAATTTTTGTAGAGGGTGTTACTATACCCAAACTTGAAAAAGATTGGGATGATAATGATATTAGGAAGGCACAACTAAATGCCAAAGCAATGAATGTGGTTTATTGTGCCTTAGACCGTAATGAATTCAATAGAGTCTCTACTTGCAATTCTGCAAAAGAGATATGGGATAGACTTGAAGTGACCCACGAGGGCACAAATCAAGTAAAAGAATCTAAAATAAACATACTAGTTCATAAATATGAACTATTTAAGATGGAATCTAATGAAACTATCACTTGCATGTTTACTAGATTTACTGATATTGTCAATGGCCTAAAAAGCCTTGGCAAAAATTATACTAACAATGACCTTGTTAGAAAAATTCTTCGATGTTTGCCAAGGTCATGGGAGGCCAAGGTAACGGTAATCCAAGAAGCCAAGGACTTGAACAAGCTTCCACTTGAGGAGCTTCTTGGATCCCTGATGACGCACGAGCTCACAATGAAACAACACAGTGAAGAAGAATCTTCTCATAAGAAAAAGGTAATAGCCCTCAAATCTACTTCTTCTAACAAGGATTTATCTTGCAGTAGCTGCAGCGAAGAAGAAGATAATGAGGGAGATGATGATGAGGCTCTTCTCGTGCGAATGTTCAGAAAGTTCATCAACCGGAAGAAGTCCTTTCATCAGAGGAGAGGTCCCTCAAGTTCCTACAACAAGGATAAAGGTAAGAAAAGGGAAAATGAAAGAATCGGATGCTATGAATGCAAGAAGACGGAACATTTCAGAGTTGACTGTCCCTTGCTTAAGAAGGGCAGCAAATATAAGAAAAAGAAAGTCCTCGTCTCCACTCTGTCGGACTCCGATTCATCATCATCATCATCGGATGAGGAACAAGAGGAAAAGGCCAACTTCTGCTTCATGGCGAATGAAAATGAGGTAACATCTGAAACGCATTTAGATTTTACCTTTGATGAATTGTATGAGGCGTTTAATGAATTAATGGATGAATATAAGACAATAAATCTTAAGAATAAAAAGCTAAAACTAACCAATCAATCTCACCTCCATAAATACGATAAATTAATTAAGGATAAGGATTTTATCATTAAAGAAAATTTAGAACTTAAAACAAGCAACCAAATGTTAATTAAAAAAACTAATACTTTAATTAAAGATAACGAAAAACTAGTCAAGGAAATTTCAGAACTTAAAAACGATAAACAAACTATAAGAGATAATCTCACAAAAGACTTAAACATACTAAAAACAGAAAAACAAAAGCTAACAAAAGAACTTGAAAAATACAAACCTTTCGTTGAAAAGTTTATATATAGTTCTGAAAAATTGGAAATGATACTTAATAATCAACGAGCTGTGTTTAATAGAGCTGGTTTAGGATATAAACCTAAGAATAAGCAAAAGCTCCTTAGTAACTTTTTTGTGAAAGCAGGAGAAAGTAAAATTAAGAATATAACCTGTTTTTGCTATGGAAAAGTAGGACATAAAGCTAATGTATGTGACCATAGGAAAATAGGAGCTGGAAGAAAAATTAAAAAGGGTTGGGTTCCAAAAGGAACCAACTTTACTAACCTTGAAGGACCCAAGAAAACTTGAATACCTAAAATTGTATGATCTCTTTGTGTAGGAGTGTCTTGCAGCCAAAGTCGACAAAAACTGTTGGTACTTGGATAGTGGCTGCTCAAGACACATGACGGGTGACAATGAGCAATTCTTCACCCTAGAGCCAAAAAAGGGAGGTGCTGTGACATTTAGAGACAATAACCAAGGTCACATTGTTGGTATAGGTAAAGTACAAATCACCTCCTCAACCTTTGTTGATAATGTACGATTTGTAGATGGTCTTAAGCATAACTTACTTAGCATAAGTCAATTATGTGATAGGGGTTTTGATGTTCTGTTTAAGCCAACCCTATGCATCATAACCAACTCAATTGACAATAGCTTAGTATTCAAAGGAATAAGACGTGGAAATGTGTACGTAGTAGATCTTGAAGATCTTGCCAAAAATAACCCTTGCTTAGTAGCTAGTGATACTAAGGTTAATGATGCAAGTTGGTTATGGCACCGTAAGTTAGGTCATGCAAGTATGGATACAATATCAAAACTGGTTAAAAGAGATTCTGTAATAGGTTTGACAAAACTAAAATTTGAGAAAAATAAAATTTGTGAAGCATGTCAATATGGCAAACAATCTAGGAGCTTTTTTAAATCCATAAACTGTGTCACTACTACTAGACCCCTTGAACTACACACATGGATCTATTTGGACCAACTAGAACCTCAAGTCTTGGTGGAGACAAGTATGGCCTTGTCATTGTAGATGATTTTTCTAGATACACATGGGTCATATTCTTAGCTCATAAAGATCCAGCATTTTCAGTATTTAAGAAATTTCATAAGAAAGTTACTAATTCAAGAAATGCTTCAGTTATAGCTATTAGGAGTGATCATGGAACGGAATTTGAAAATCATCTATTTGACGAATTTTGTAGTAAAAAGGGGATAACTCATAATTTCTCTGCACCTAGGACACCACAATAAAATGGAGTTGTAGAAAGAAAGAATAGAACTCTAGAGAAAATGGCTAGAACCATGTTGTGTGAAAGTAACCTTCCTAAGTACTTTTGGGGAGAAGCCATTAATACATCATGTCATATACTAAATAGAGTTTTATTGAGACCATTATAAAGAAAACACCTTAGAACTTTGGAGAAATAGAAAGCCCAAAGTAAACTATTTTCATGTTTTTGGATGTAGGTGTTTCATTCATAATAATGGCAAGGATAACTTAGGTAAATTTGATTCTAAATCTGATGAAGGTATCTTTTTGGGATATTCTACATCAAGTAAAGCTTACAGTGTATTTAACAAAAGAACCCTTGTTATTGAAGAGTCTATACATGTTGTTTTTGATGATACTAATGATATCTCTTCTAGCAAGAAAGTAGCTCTTGATGATGATGCAGAAATTCTTGAAGAAAAGATTGATGAGATGACATTACAAGAAGATGAACCAAAGCTAATTGGAGAAGCATCAACAAGTCAAGAGGTAATTGTTGATCATGGACTGACTAAAGCTTGGAGGTATGCTCATGGTCATCCTAAGGAATTAATTTTAGATGATCCCTCTCAACCTATTAGAACTAGAGCATCTCTTAGGAACTTAAATAATCATCTAGCATTTGTCTCACACTTTGAACCTAAAAACATAGAAGAAGCTGAAAATGATGCAAATTGGATAAATGCAATGCAAGAAGAGCTAAACCAATTCACTAGAAACAAGGTATGGAACCTAGTTGAACGACCCACTAAATACTCAATAATAGGAACTAAATGGATATATAAAAATAAACTTGATGAAAATGGAATCGTGATTAGGAACAAGGCTAGACTAGTAGCAAAGGGCTATAATCAAGAGGAAGGTATAGACTTTGATGAAACTTTTGCTCCTGTAGCTAGACTTGAAGCAATTAGATTGTTACTAGCATTTGCATGCTCTAAAGATTTCAAATTATTTCAAATGGATATAAAAAGTGCCTTTTTGAATGGGTTGACTTTGGAATGCCGGGCAGGGGAAGCAAACTAACTTATTGAGATAGGAGCACAGTTAGGGGATCCTGCTTATTCCTAAGACTTGCACCGTGGTAACTCCGAGAACCACACTTCTCACTTACTCAATCACACCTCCTTTCATCACCCGGAATCCTATGCTAGTCTTGTATTTCGACGGTCTTTTATTACTTTGATTTTTTGATTCAAAACTGAAATTCGAGTTTTTATTGATTTGGTAAGATAAGAATGGTCTTCCTTATTCTCATGCTGTTCCTCATCCCGCATTTCCGAAGGGGGATGTCCTTCACTGCTACAACACAAGCTATAACTCTGTATCGGCTACAATGAAAGGCCGCCTTGCCTTACTCGTAGGTTTGAGTGCAGGTACATGATCGGGATAACGACGCTTCCTACCCATAGCTTTCACTTCTCGTGGTGAACCACCAACTATGCAGGCGTTAATTAATTGCCATATTTTGCTATAAATTTCCGTACTAGGGTTGGCTCCTCGCAGTTCTCCCTTTAACACCAACGGTAGATAGGAACCGAACTGTCTCACGACGTTCTAAACCCAACTCATCAGTGCCTGATGAAGTTACGGTCTTGTCCCCAGTTGTACATGAAGTTGAGATAGCAGCGGTACCAACAAGAAAGCAACGGCAGACATTGCCCGTTAAAGAAGATAAAGGTTTTGTGGTGGTACCACCTGGACCTCAACGACCTACTGCCACCACAACGCCACAAGAGAATGTTCAACGGCGACAACGACCTCAAAAGGCTATATATGATGTCGCGTCTTGTTGCCCAGAGATGGTCACCCAAGAGGGGGGGTGAATTGGGTGTTTTAAAACTTTTTAGCTAATTTAAAAATAAAACACACAAATATATGAACTAAAGCAAGGATAAAGCGATAAGAAGAGACAACCACAAACACACGGTTTTATAGTGGTTCGGAGCCTTCACCGCTCCTACATCCACTCCCCAAAGCGCCTTTGGGAATTTCCACTATAATCCAAGATTACAGTACGGTAGTTTTGCGAGTTCACTACCCAACTCGTTGTTTTACACCGGGCTCACAACAAACCCAAAACTCCCAATTTCTCTTAGGCTTGGGACGCCCTTTCCCTTGTTCCAAGTCCCTTGACTGGAACAAGCACCACAATAAAAGAGTGTACAAAAGGATATAAAATGTTGACCCCCTAATGGATTTTGATGAATACAAAACACTAGAGTGAAATTCCATTATATCTTAACAATTCGATTGAGGAATTCATGTGTTTTACTTAGAAAATTGTTAAAAAATGTCTAGGCAAGTTCCCACAATTTTTATGAATTTATTGAAGAATATTTTGAGCTAAAGAAAAAGTTCAGGGACAGCCGAGACGTCTCCTGATAGTTTCAGAGACGTCTCTGGCACAAACAGGAAGAACTGGCACACTTGGAGTCGTCCCCGGCACCTGCCGAGTCGTCCCCGCGTTAGCGGAGTCGACTCTCTCAGAAGCGGAGTCGACTCTCTCAGTGGCGGCAGAAAGACGTTTCTCAAGGGATATGCGCGAGACGTCCCCGCTGTACGCGGAGTCGTCCCCGCAAGCAAAAAGGAGACTCCCCGAGACGTCCCCAAGATGGCGGAGACGGCTCTCTCAGGGTTTTCCAGAGAATGGTTTTTGCGGTGATAAGGAAGCGGAGTCGACTCTGAGATAGCGGAGTCGTCCCCACGCATAAAGTGGACACAAGCGGAGACGTCCCCTGAAAGAGCGGAGACGACTCTCTCAGGGAATTCCAGAGGGCAAGTTTTTCGGAGACAAAGAAGCGGAGTCGTCCCAAAAGAAGCGGAGTCGTCCCCACTCAAAAAGCACAGACAAGGCGAGACGTCCCCGTAAAGTGCCGAGTCGACCCCAGATAAAGTAAAAAGTAAAATCCTGTAGGTGAGACGTCTCTCGCTGTAGCGGAGACGTCCCCGGAGCGCCTGGGACGCGACTGACAGCTTTTCAGGTTTGATTTTGAATTTCAAATCCTTCTCTTTTTGTCTCTAACGGCTATATTTGCTTTTTGGGCTATAAAAGGGACCTCTTAAGTGGTTCTCAACAACTCTTCACCAACCCAAAGCAAAATCATTCAAGAGAGAAGTTTGAAAGAAAAGCTCAAGGGAGTGAGTGCATCCAAGGAAGGAAATCAAGTACTTTCAAGTCTCCCAAGTGATTTCAAACTCAACCACTCTCGCGCGCTCGGGAATCAAAGCTCACACTCAACCCTACGCGGTCTACCTTGGAAGAATCAACATCTCCCACGCTTCCAACGGCAAAAAGATTCTTCCGGGTTTCATTGTTCATAAGTGCTATATTTGCTTTCTAGAGCTTTTATATTCTTTTGTACACTCTTTTATCGTGGTGCTTGTTCAAGTCAAGGGACTTGGAACAAGGGAAAGGCGTCCCAAGCCTAAGAGAAATTGGGGGTTTAGGGTTTGTTGTGAGCCCGGTGTAAAACAACGAGTTGGGTAGTGAACTCGCAAAACTACCGTACTGTAATCTTGGATTATAGTGGAAATACCCAAAGGCGCTTTGGGGAGTGGATGTAGGAGCAGTGAAGGCTCCGAACCACTATAAAACCGTGTGCTTGTGGTTGTCTTCTCTTATCCCTTTATCCTTGCTTTAGTTTATATATTTGTGTGTTTTAATCTTAAATTAGTCAAAAAGTTTTTTAAAACACCCAATTCACCCCCCTCTTGGGTGACCATCTTTGGGCAACAAGTGGTATCAGAGCAGGTGCTCTTATATTTCTTGAAAGACCTAACCGTCTTAGCCAAAGATCTAGATGGGAACACCCTTTAACAATGTTCCTGCCGAGGGGCAAGCAACCAATAGACCTCCACTCTTCAATGGGACAAATTATACCTATTGGAAGACTAGAATGAAAATCTTCATTCAAGCACAAGACTATGCCTTGTGGAGGGTTATAGTCAAGGGACCACAAGAACCATCACACATAGTTAATGGCATTCGAGTTCCCAAACCTGAAGAGGATTGGGATGAGAATGATGATAGGATGGCTCAACTCAATTCTAGAGCCATGAACTCATTATTTTGTTCTTTAGATGCAAATGAGTTTAATAGAGTCTCCACATGTAGTTCCGCTAAGGAAATATGGAATAAGCTTGAAGTTACCCACGAGGGTACAAATCAAGTCAAGGAGTCCAAAGTGAACATTCTAGTTCACAAATATGAGTTGTTTAAGATGGAACCCAATGAAACCATCACATGCATGTTTACACGCTTTACGGATATAATTAATGGTTTAAAAAGCTTGGGTAAATCCTACACTAACCCGGAACTTGTGAGTAAAATTCTCAGGTCTTTGCCAAAAGCATGGGAAGCAAAGGTCACGGCGATCGTAGAAGCCAAAGACCTCAACACCTTGGGGCTAGAGCAACTCTTGGGCTCATTGATGACGCATGAGCTCACGATGAAGCAACATGAAGAAGAGTTGCCGAAGAAAAAGACAATCGCACTCAAGGCTACCTCAAGTGTGTGTGAAGAAGAGAGCAGTGGGAGTGAAGAAGAAAGCCAAGATGAGGACTTGGGGTTGATAGTTAGGAAGTTTAAGAAATTCATGAGAAGGAAGAAACCCTTCCCAAGAAAGAAATTTGGAGGTAGAAATGATTGGGAAAAAGAAAAGGAAAAAGAAAGAGATCCAATCATATGCTATGATTGCAAGAGACCGGGACACATTCGTTCCGAATGCCCTCAACAAAACAAGTATTTTGGAAAGAAGAAGAAGAAGGCATTGAAGGCAACATGGGATGATAGTGACACATCATCCTCCGAGGAAGAGAAGGAAGAGACCGCCAATTTATGCTTCATGGCGTTCGAGGACGACGAGGTATGTCAAAACCCAACCATAAATTTTACTTTAGAAGAATTGTATGAAGCTTTTCAAGAACTTATGGGTGATTGTAGTATGTTAGGAGCAAAAAATAAAGAATTAAAAGCCTCCAATCAAAAACTAAAGGAAGACATTGAAAACCTATTAATTGAAAAGGAGAGCGTTAAAAATATTAATACTACTAACCTAGAAATTAAGAATTCAAAACTTAGTATTGAAAATGAAAAGGGAAAAACAGTAATTAAGGAATTAAATCTAAAATTAAAATCCCTATTCGATATTAATACCTCACTTGCACAAAATGTTGAATCTCTTAAAAAAGATAAGGAAGAACTAGTCAAAGAAAATTTGAATCTTAAGAATGAGGTACATAAGTACAAACTAATTGTTGAAAAATTCACACAAAGTTCTGAAAAATTAAATCTCATTCTTTCAAATCAAAGAGCCGTTTTTAATAAAGCCGGATTAGGTTATAAAACTAATAAACAACAAAAGTATCTAAAGAATTTCTTTGTAAAAGCGAAAGATGTAAAAACTGAAAAACCTACATGCTTTCATTGTGGAAAGACTGGACATAAAGTCTACTCTTGTATTCAAAGAAAAATCCAAACTAACAAGAGTACATTTGTGAAAGCCAAAAACATAACTAAAGTATGGGTGCCTAAGGGAACCAACCACACTAACCACGAAGGACCCAAGAAAACTTGGGTACCTAAGAGCTTCACATGATCATTTTGCAGGTATGCCTTGCAGCCGAAAATAAAAAGAGAATGTGGTATCTTGATAGCGGTTGCTCAAGGCATATGACCGGTGACAAGAGTCTCTTCGTCACCTTGGAATCAAAAGAAGGAGGAGTAGTCACATTTGGAGACAATGCTAAAGGCCGAATCATTGGTGTCGGTAAAATCTCCATATCATCCTCCTCATTTATTGATAATGTATTGTTAGTTAATGGACTGAAACATAATTTATTAAGTATAAGTCAATTTTGTGACAAGGGCTTTAAAGTATCATTTGAATCGTCATTATGCATAATTAGTAGTCCAATTGATAATGAGATCATACTCACAGGACATAGGCATGGAAATGTTTACATGGTAGATCTTGATGATCTCACCATGAAGGATGGCCAATGTCTTGTAGCCATGAATCCTAAAGTCAATGAGACTAGTTGGTTATGGCATCGTAGGTTAGGGCATGCTAGCATGGATTTAATTTCTAAATTGATTACAAAGGATCTAGTCAAAGGACTACCGAAAATAGACTTTGAAAAGAATAAAATTTGTGCGGCATGTCAATTAGGAAAACAAACAAGAAGTTCTTTTAAGTCTAAGAACATAGTCTCAACGTCAAAACCCTTAGAACTAATTCACATGGATTTGTTTGGACCCACTAGAACTGCTAGTCTAGGGGGTAAGAAATTTGGTCTTGTCATTGTTGATGATTTTTCACGTTTTACATGGGTTTCATTCTTTGCACACAAAGATGAGTCCTTTCCCGCTTTTATCAAGTTTCATAATAAAGTTTCAAATGAACTCAATTTTAAGCTAAAAGCAATTAGGAGTGATCATGGTACCGAGTTTGAAAATCAACACTTTGAAAAGTTTTGTGACGAAAATGGTATCAATCACAATTTCTCGGCACCTAGGACACCCCAACAAAATGGGGTGGTAGAAAGGAAGAATCGCACACTCGCAGATATGGCTCGTACCATGTTGTGCGAATCGGATCTACCAAAGTATTTTTGGGCTGAAGCAATAAGTACCTCATGTTATATCTTAAATCGTGCTTTAGTTAGATCTATCTTAAAGAAAACACCATATGAATTGATAAAAGGCAAAAAACCAAATATAAGTTATTTTCATGTTTTTGGTTGTCGATGTTTTATTTTGAACAATGGAAAGGACAATCTCAGTAAATTTAGTGCCAAATCAGATGAGGGGATCTTCTTAGGTTATTCCTCATCTAGTAGAGCATACAGGGTCTTCAACAAGAGAACTCTCGTTGTTGAAGAATCCATTCATGTTGTTTTTGATGAAACTAATGGAGATTCTTCTAGAAAAGAAGAAGATGTTGATGCAGGTATACTTGAAGACCGAATCAAGGAATTCTCCATACAAGACAAACAACATGAGGATGAGGTTAAGGAAGATACAAATCAGCAAGATGAAGAAGATCAACCTCCATCAAACAATCAAGATCTTCCTAAAGAATGGAGGTATGCACATGGTCATCCAAAGGATCTAATCCTTGGTGATCCTTCACAAGGTATAAGAACTAGATCTTCTCTAAGAAACACTAGTAATTATCTTGCTTTCGTTTCACAAATAGAGCCTAAATCACTAGAAGAAGCTGAAAAAGATGATAATTGGATGAACGCTATGCAAGAGGAATTAAACCAATTTGAAAGAAATGAAGTTTGGACTCTAATGAAAAGACCCCCAAATGTTTCAATTATAGGCACCAAGTGGGTGTATAGAAATAAACTAGATGAAGATGGAATAGTAATAAGAAACAAAGCTAGGCTAGTGGCCAAAGGATATAATCAGGAGGAAGGAATAGATTTTGATGAAACTTTTGCTCCTGTTGCTAGATTAGAAGCTATTAGATTACTTTTGGCATATGCATGCTTCATGGACTTTAAACTCTATCAAATGGATGTAAAAAGTGCATTTCTAAATGGTTATATAATGGAGGAAGTTTATGTAGGACAACCTCCAGGTTTTGAAAATCACTTACATCCAGATTATGTGTATAAATTGCATAAAGCATTGTATGGACTTAAGCAAGCTCCTAGGGCATGGTATGAAAGATTAAGTAATTTCCTAATTGAAAACAAATTTAAGAGAGGAAATGTAGACAAAACCCTCTTTATTAAAAGAAAAGGAAATGACTTATTGCTTGTACAAATTTATGTGGATGATATAATTTTTGGTGCTGCTAATGATAGTCTTTGTCAAGAGTTTGCCAAGCTTATGCAGGGAGAATTTGAAATGAGCATGATGGGTGAGCTCAACTTCTTCCTTGGGCTGCAAATAAAACAATCAGAGGAAGGCATATTCATCAGTCAGTCCAAGTATATCAAAGAAATGTTGGAGAAATTCAAGATGAAGGATGCAAAAGAAATCAGCACACCCATGGGCTCAAGTTGCAAGCTTGATAAGGATGAAAAAGGTAAAAGTATAGACTGCAAATTGTACAGAGGTATGATAGGCTCTTTACTTTACCTTACTGCTAGTAGACCAGATATATTATTCAGTGTTTGTATGTGTGCTAGATACCAAGCATGTCCTAAGGAATCACACTTGCAAGCTGTTAAAAGAATATTTAGATATCTAGTAGGGACATCTAATGTAGGCTTATGGTACTCTAAACAGTCTGACATAAACTTAATTGCTTATTCCGATGCTGATTTTGCCGGGTGCAAACTCGACAGAAAAAGCACAAGTGGGACATGTCAATTCTTGGGTGCCAATTTGGTTTCTTGGTTTAGCAAGAAACAAAATTCAGTTGCCTTGTCCACAGCTGAAGCTGAGTACATTGCAGCTGGAAGCTGTTGTGCCCAAGTTCTTTGGATTAAGCAACAGCTTGAAGACTTCGGTATTAAAATGGACAATATACCAATTAAGTGTGACAATACAAGTGCAATCAACTTAACAAAAAATCCTGTTCAACACTCTAAGTCAAAGCATATAGAGATTAGGCATCATTTTATTAGGGATCATGTGATGAAAAATGATGTGATGATTGAATATGTATGTACTGAAAATCAATTAGCTGATATCTTTACAAAGCCCCTTTGTAAAGATAGATTCAATTTCTTAAGGAATGCGTTGAGCTTGTATGATCCTAGCAAATGAAGTGAACTTGTATTGCTTTACTTTGCTACTCGAACTAGTAACCCACCTCAAGGCAAACATATGTGAAAACATGAATTCATCTAAACTAAATGACGAACTGTTTGACTTTCCGGAGGATGGTTACCCTCCCTTGGACTCTTCATAGAGATATTTTCAGAGCCTATAACATGGGTATTCGAAATTTGGTCAAACATTCCTCATTTCAATCTTAATAATCTAAAAGTCATTATCAAATCATTATAGGATGTATTATTAAGGGGGAGGATCACAAACAAATTCACTCTGTGTCTATCAAAAGAAATCACGATTGATTAGGGTGATTAAACAAAAATCTGGAACTGCAGTCTGAAATTTTTTGTGCCGGAGACGTCTCTGGCAAGTCGCAGAGACGTCCCCCCAGGGGGAGACGTCTCGCCTTAGTGGCGGAGACGTCTCGGGGACCGAATGAGGGCTTTTTAAATAGGTCGAAATCGCTCGAGCCGACTCGAGCTTTCTCCCTCATTCCCGACCAAAACGGAAAGCCCTAGCCTCCACTTGCTCTCCACTTCAAAACCTAGCTTCCATTTGCCCTAAATCGCAAACCCTAGCATCCATGGCACCAAAGAAAGCTAGGACAACCCGTGGGAGGCGACCTAGAGTAGCGGGCGACGGCGAGGAACGGCGGGAAGAACCCTCCGCGCCTTCTCCTCCGGTTGCTCCGCCGACCACGACGATTTCCTGTGCAAATCGCACAGTCACGACTGGCAGGCACATCGATTTTTCCTTTCTAGATCATGAGGGGTTCTCTATTGGAGAGAGACTCCGAGCCCAAGGGTGGGAGCACCTTTGCACCCTCAAAATCTTGACCTACCCCGGCCTTGTTAGAGAAATGTTTAGTGATATGGCCTTAGGGGACTTAGGGTACACTGCATATGTCCGAGGGACATTGGTAGAAATTAATGAGGATGTCCTATCCACTGTCCTACAAATTCCTAAGGACGGTGAGGCACCGACCTCACATCCCCAAAGGGAAATAGCCCTAAACTTGATTCTAGGAAGAGAGGACTGCGGCCCTCTTGATGTTGTCTACTCCCAGGACCTAAATGCAGAAATGAGACTTCTTTTAAGCATTGTCAATCGGGTCCTATTCCCCAAAACCGGTCGCTTCGATTTTGTTTCGGAGCGTGATTTAGTCATAATGCACCATATCCTACTAGGGATCCCCCTAAACCTCCCTAGACTCATGCTAAATTACATTGCCCAATGTCATAGGTATTCTAGGTTTAGTATACCCTATGGCATGATCTTTACCTTAATATTTAAACACTTCAAGGTTCCCATTCCACCAAATGAACCTGCAAAGGCCCTAAGAAACACCGATTATTACAATGAGGGCTCAATGAGAAGAATGGAATTTCACAAGATAGATGGGTCGTGGGTCAAGGTTCCAAAAAGAAAAGCACAAACCATAGAGCCTGAAATCCCACATCATGAGCCTGACCATCACTCTCCTCCACCTAGCCACATGGACATCCCTGATATTCCCTCCAGCTCAGCTGGACCTTCCACATCCATGCCACAACCTCCTCCAGTCAGTGGGACCTCCTTCCTATCAGAGGAGCAGATGCACACTTTAGCATCTGTTATTTGTCAGCAGATGAGGGAGGAGATGAGATCCATGATGACTGCAGAGCTGGCCCCCATCAGACAAGAGCTGAAGGAAATTAGAGCTCAAATTGAAGCCACAGAGCAGCAAATAGTTGGGGTAGGTGCCACCCAAACATTCAGATCGATAGAGCTCAAAGACAGCTTGAAGGCCATTTCCGAGAGTCTCAAAGAGTTGACAAAGCCAGATGGCAATGTGGGCACCCTAGTTGCCCAACTTAGAGGCAGAATTGAGATGGCAACCTTAGAGTTTGAAGCACTTGTGGCAGGTTTCCACAAGTCACAGGGAGATCACTTTAAGACTCTCATGGATTCTATCAAAGGCTTCATAGATGCAGCCTGTAAGGCTTATGCACAAAGTACAATGCCCCATGAGCAACGATGCCGATGATGGATATCCTATAGGATCTTCTTTTTGTAAATCCTAGGCCATTGTGAAACACTTTTGTACTAGAAATCAATACTTGTTATGACTCTTCCTTTTGTACTTGAAATCAATACTCTTATGTACTAACTTCAAAGACTTACAATGACATATGAATGAATACAATTTCTTTTTAAAATCTTGTGTACATTGCCAATTCTGTGTATGTGTTTGATTGTGTGATACAAAGAAACAGGGGGAGCACATCTTGTGATAACTATGTTAAACTAAACGATGAGTATGAAATGAATTCCACAAACAAAGGGGGAGTAATATGAATGACTGAACTCATTGGACAGGGGGAGCACACCTTGAGTATCATTTGTCCCCTTCATTGTTGATGACAAAAAGGGGGAGTAGAATATTGTAAGGGGGAATAGAATATTGAAATATGAATATTGAAAGATATGGATATTGAAAGGGGGGTATAGAATGAATATTGAATATGGTTATTGAAGAATATTAATTTTAAGATAATTGCCCTTCTGGAAAAGAAAGGGGGAGTCAAAAAGAATCTAGTTTTTAAATTATCTTCAGCATCAATATATCATTCTAACTTGATTCAAATTCAGTTCATATGATAAAATCATTTAAGAACTATAAAGATCAATCCTATGCACAAGGAAATTTAAGTGATGCACATCGTATCTAGTTCAAATCAAAACATTATACTTGTATATCTGATCAATACTGTGTATATGTTTAAATTTCAAATTTTGCATATACTCAGTGTTTTGTCATCATCAAAAAGGGGGAGATTGTTGACCCCCTAATGGATTTTGATGAATACAAAACACTAGAGTGAAATTCCATTATATCTTAACAATTCGATTGAGGAATTCATGTGTTTTACTTAGAAAATTGTTAAGAAATGTCTAGGCAAGTTCCCACAATTTTTATGAATTTATTGAAGAATATTTTGAGCTAAAGAAAAAGTTCAGGGACAGCCGAGACGTCTCCTGATAGTTTCAGAGACGTCTCTGGCACAAACAGGAAGAACTGGCACACTTGGAGTCGTCCCCGGCACCTGCCGAGTCGTCCCCGCGTTAGCGGAGTCGACTTTCTCAGAAGCGGAGTCGACTCTCTCAGTGGCGGCAGAAAGACGTTTCTCAAGGGATATGCGCGAGACGTCCCCGCTGTACGCGGAGTCGTCCCCGCAAGCAAAAAGGAGACTCCCCGAGACGTCCCCAAGATGGCGGAGACGGCTCTCTCAGGGTTTTCCAGAGAATGGTTTTTGCGGTGATAAGGAAGCGGAGTCGACTCTGAGATAGCGGAGTCGTCCCCACGCATAAAGTGGACACAAGCGGAGACGTCCCCTGAAAGAGCGGAGACGACTCTCTCAGGGAATTCCAGAGGGCAAGTTTTTCGGAGACAAAGAAGCGGAGTCGTCCCCAAAGAAGCGGAGTCGTCCCCACTCAAAAAGCACAGACAAGGCGAGACGTCCCCGTAAAGTGCCGAGTCGACCCCAGATAAAGTAAAAAGTAAAATCCTGTAGGTGAGACGTCTCTCGCTGTAGCGGAGACGTCCCCGGAGCGCCTGGGACGCGACTGACAGCTTTTCAGGTTTGATTTTGAATTTCAAATCCTTCTCTTTTTGTCTCTAACGGCTATATTTGCTTTTTGGGCTATAAAAGGGACCTCTTAAGTGGTTCTCAACAACTCTTCACCAACCCAAAGCAAAATCATTCAAGAGAGAAGTTTGAAAGAAAAGCTCAAGGGAGTGAGTGCATCCAAGGAAGGAAATCAAGTACTTTCAAGTCTCCCAAGTGATTTCAAGCTCAACCACTCTCGCGCGCTCGGGAATCAAAGCTCACACTCAACCCTACGCGGTCTACCTTGGAAGAATCAACATCTCCCACGCTTCCAACGGCAAAAAGATTCTTCCGGGTTTCATTGTTCATAAGTGCTATATTTGCTTTCTAGAGCTTTTATATTCTTTTGTACACTCTTTTATCGTGGTGCTTGTTCAAGTCAAGGGACTTGGAACAAGGGAAAGGCGTCCCAAGCCTAAGAGAAATTGGGGGTTTAGGGTTTGTTGTGAGCCCGGTGTAAAACAACGAGTTGGGTAGTGAACTCGCAAAACTACCGTACTGTAATCTTGGATTATAGTGGAAATACCCAAAGGCGCTTTGGGGAGTGGATGTAGGAGCAGTGAAGGCTCCGAACCACTATAAAACCGTGTGCTTGTGGTTGTCTTCTCTTATCCCTTTATCCTTGCTTTAGTTTATATATTTGTGTGTTTTAATCTTAAATTAGTCAAAAAGTTTTTTAAAACACCCAATTCACCCCCCTCTTGGGTGACCATCTTTGGGCAACATAAAAGCTCTAGAAAGCAAATATAGCACTTATGAACAATGAAACCCGGAAGAATCTTTTTGCCGTTGGAAGCGTGGGAGATGTTGATTCTTCCGATGTGGGACGCGTAGGGTTGGGTGTGAGCTTTGAATCCCGAGCACACAAGAGTGGTTGAGCTTGAAATCGCTTGGGAGACTTGTAAGCACTTGATTTCCTTTCTTGAATGCACTCACTCCCTTGAGCTTTTCTTTCTAACTTCTCTCTTGAATGATTTTGCCTTTTTGGTTGGTAAAGAGTTGTTGAGAAGCACTTAAGAGCTCCCTTTTATAGCCCAAAAAGCAAATATAGCCATTAGAGATAAAGTAGAGAAGATTTGAAATTCAAATCAAACCTGAAAAGCTGTCAGTCGCGTCCCAGGCGCTCCGGGGACGTCTCCGCTACAACGAGAGACGTCTCGCCTATAGGATTTTACTTTTTACTTTATCTGGGGTCGACTCGGCACTTTACGGGGACGTCTCGGCGTGTTAGCGCTTTTTGAGTGGGGACGACTCCGCTGCTTTGGGGACGACTCCGCTTCTTTATCTCCGAAAATCATGTCCTCTGGAATTCCCTGAGAGAGTCGACTCCGCTCTTTCAGGGGACGTCTCCGCTTGTCTGCACTTTATGCGTGGGGACGACTCCGCTTTCTCAGGGTCGACTCTGCTTCCTTATCACCGAAAAAAAACATTCTCTGGAAAATCCTGAGAGAGCCGTCTCCGCCATCTTAGGGACGACTCGGGAAGTCTCCTTTTTGCTTGCGGGGACGACTCCGCGTACAGCGGGGACGTCTCGCGCATATCCCTTGAAAAGCGTCTTTCTGCCGCCACTGAGAGAGTCGACTCCGCTACTGAGAGAGTCGACTCCGCTAATGCGGGGACGACTCGACAGGAGCCGGGGACGTCTCCAAGTGTGCCAGTTCTTCCTGCTTGTGCCAGAGACGTCTCTGAAACTATCAGGAGACGTCTCGGCTGTCCCTGAGCTTTTTCTTTAGCTCAAAATATTCTTCAATAAATTCATAAAAATTATGGGAACTTGCCTAGACATTTCTTAACAATATTCTAAATAAAGCACATGAATTTCTCAATTGAATTGTTAAGATATAATGGAATTTTACTCTAGTGTTTTGTATTCATCAAAATCCATTAGGGGGTTAACAATCTCCCCCTTTTTGATGATGACAAAACACTGAGTATATGCAAAATTTGAAATTTAAACATATACACAGTATTGATCAGATATACAAGTATAATGTTTTGATTTGAACTAGATACAATGTGCATCACTCAAAATATTCAATTTTCAGTTCTTTCCTTGTGCATAAGATTGATCTTTATAGTTCTTAAATGATTTTATCATATGAACTGAATTTGAATCAAGTTAGAATGAAATATTGATGCTGAAGATAATTGAAAGCTAGATTCTTTTTGACTCCCCCTTTCTTTTCCAGAAGGGCAATTATCTTAAAATCAATATTCTTCAATTTTATCTTTTCTAAATCAACTTTGGAGTATGATTAAAAAAAAAATTTGCATTCCATATTCAATATCCATGTCTACTCCCCCTTTCAATATACAAATATCTACTCCCCCTTTTTGTCATCAACATGAAGGGGACAAATTATCCTTTTTAGTAAAATTCAGCATATTCAAGGTGTGCTCCCCCTGTTTTATGTGCATTGTTTCTTTGCATCAAATTTGAATACTCAAGGTATGTGGTAGGATTTTTATGGCATATCACACAATCACATACACAATCACAGAAACACATACACAGAATTGGCAATGTACACAAGGTTTTCAAAAGAAATTGTATTCATTCATATGTCATTGTAGATCTTTGAAGTCAGTACATAGTCAAAAGAAGAAATCATTACAAGTATTGATTTCTAATACAAAAGTGTTTCAAAATGGCCTAGGATTTACAAAAAGAAAATCCTACAGGATATCCATCATCGGCGTCGTTGCTCATGGGGCCTACCAGTTGTACTTTGTGCATAAGCCTTACAGGCTGCATCTATGAAACCATTGATAGAATCCATGAGGGTCTTAAAGTGATCTCCCTGTGACTTGTGGAAACCTGCCACAAGGCTTCAAACTCTAAGGTTGCCATCTTAATTCTGCCTCTAAGTTGGGCAACTAAGGTGCCCACATTGCCATCTGGCTTTGTCAACTCTTTGAGGCTCTTGGAAATGGCCTTCAAGCTGTCCTTGAGCTCTAATGATCTGCAGGTTTGGGTGGCACCCACCTCAACTATTTGTTGCTCTTGGGCTTCAATTTGAGCCTTAATTTCCTGCAGCTCTTGTCTGATGGGGGCCAGCTCTGCAGACATCATGGATCTCATCTCCTCCCTCATCTGCTGACAAATAACATATGCTAAGGTGTGCATCTGCTCCTCTGATAGGAAGGAGGGCCCACTGACTGGAGGAGGTGGTGGCATGGATGTGGAAGGTCCAGCTGAGCTGGAGGGAATATCAGGGATGTCCATGTTGCTAGGTGGAGGAGAGTGATGGTCAGACTCATGATGTGGGATCTTAGCCTCTATGGTTTGTGCTTTTCTTTTTGGAACCTTGACCCAAGACCCATCTATCTTGTGAAATTCCATTCTTCTCATTGAGCCCTCATTGTAATAGTCGGTGTTTCTTAAGGGCTTTGCAGTTCATTTGATGGAATGGAAACCTTGAAGTGTTTGAAGATTAAGGTAAAGATCATGCCATAGGGTATACTAAATCTAGAATACCTATGACATAGGGCAATGTAATTTAGCATGAGTCTAGGAAGGTTTAGAGGGATCCCTAGTAGGATGTGATGCATTATAACTAAGTCTCGCTCCGAAACAAAATCGAAGCGACCGGTTTTAGGAAATAGGACCCGGTTGACAATGCTTAAAAGGAGTCTCATCTCTGCATTTAGGTCCTGGGAGTTGACAACATCAAGAGGGCCGCAGTCCTCTCTTCCTAAAATTAAGTTTAGAGCTACTTCCCTTTGGGGATGTGAGGTTGGAGCCTCGCCGTCCCTAGGGATTTGCAAAACAGTGGATAAGATGTCCTCATTAATTTCTACTAATGTCCCTCGGACATGTGCGGTGAACCCTAAGTCTCCTAAAGCCATATCACTAAACATTTCTCTAACAAGGCCGGGGTAGGTCGAGGTATTGAGGGTGCAAAGATGCTCCCACCCTTGGGCTCGGAGTCTCTCTCCAATAGAGAACCCCTCATGATCTAAAAATGCAAAATCTATGTACCTACCGGTTGTGACTGTGCGATTTGCACAGGAAATCGTTGTGGTTGGCGGAGCAACCGGAGGAGAAGGTGCGGAGGGTTCTTCCCGCCGTTCCTCACCGTCGCCCGCTACTCTAGGTCGCTTCCCACGGGTCGTCCTAGCTTTCTTTGGTGCCATGGATGCTAGGGTTTGTGATTTAGGGCAAATGGAGGCTAGGGCTTTCCGTTTTGGTCGGGAATGAGGGAGAAAGCTCGAGTCAGCTCGAGCGATTTCGACCTATTTAAAAAGGCCTCATTCGGTCCCGAGACGTCTCCGCGACTAAGGTGAGACGTCTCCGCTTGGGGGGACGTCTCTGCGATTTGCCAGAGACGTCTCCGGCACTGAAAAAATTTCAGACCGTATTCTATCTTCTCCCCTTTTTTTGTTTAATCACCCCAATCAATATGATCTCTTTTGATAAGCTTAGAGTGAATTTGTTTGTGATCCTCCCCCTCAATGATACATCCTATAAAAATTTGATAATGACTTTTGAATTAATAATATTGAAATGAGGAACGTTTGACCAAATTTCGAATACCTATGAAATAGGCTCTGAAAATATCTCCATGAAGAGTCCAAGGGAGGGTAACCATCCTCCGGAAAGTCAACCAGTTCGTCATTTAGTTTAGATGAATTCATGCTTTCACTTATGTTTGCCTTGAGGTGGATTACTAGTTCGAGTAGCAAAGTAATGCAATACAAGTTCAATTCATTTGCTAGGATCATACAAGCTCAAAGCATTCCTTAAGAAATTGAATCTGTCTTTACAAAGGGGCTTTGTAAAGATATCAGTTAATTGATTTTCAGTACATACATATTCAATCATCACATCATTTTTCAGCACATGATCCCTAATAAAATGATGCCTAATCTCTATATGCTTTGACTTAGAGTGTTGGACAGGATTTTTTGTTAAGTTGATTGCACTTGTATTATCACACTTAATTGGTATATTGTCCATTTTAATACCGAAGTCTTCAAGTTGTTGCTTGATCCAGAGAACTTGGGCACAACAGCTTCCAGCTGCAATGTACTCAGCCTCAGCTGTGGACAAGGCAACTGAATTTTGTTTCTTGCTAAACCAAGAAACCAAATTGGCACCCAAGAATTGACAAGTGCCACTTGTGCTTTTTCTGTCGAGTTTGCACCCAGCAAAATCAGCATCAGAATAAGCAATTAAATTTATATCAGATTGTTTAGAATACCATAAGCCTACATTAGATGTCCCTACTAGATATCTAAAAATTCTTTTAACAGCTTGCAAGTGTGATTCCTTAGGACATGCTTGGTATCTAGCACACACACAAACACTGAATAATATATCTGGTCTACTAGCAGTAAGGTAAAGTAGAGAGCCTATCATACCTCTGTACAATTTACAGTCTATACTTTTACCTTTTTCATCTTTGTCAAGCTTGCAACTTGAGCCCATGGGTGTGCTGATTTCCTTTGCATCCTTCATCTTGAATTTTTCCAGCATTTCCTTGATGTATTTGGACTGACTGATGAAGATGCCTTCCTCTGATTGTTTTATTTGTAGCCCAAGGAAGAAGTTGAGCTCACCCATCATGCTCATTTCAAATTCTCCCTGCATAAGCTTGGCAAACTCTTGACAGAGACTATCATTAGTAGCACCAAAAATTATATCATCCACATAAATTTGTACAAGCAATAAGTCATTTCCTTTTCTTTTAATAAAGAGGGTTTTGTCTACATTTCCTCTCTTAAATTTGTTCTCAATTAGAAAATTACTTAATCTTTCATACCATGCCCTAGGAGCTTGCTTAAGTCCATACAATGCTTTATGCAATTTATACACATAATCTGGATGTAAGTGATTTTCGAAACCTAGAGGTTGTCCTACATAAACTTCCTCCATTATATAGCCATTTAAGAATGCACTTTTTACATCCATTTGATAGAGTTTAAAATCCATGAAGCATGCATATGCTAAAAGCAGTCTAATAGCCTCTAACCTAGCAACAGGAGCAAAAGTTTCATCAAAATCTATTCCTTCCTCCTGATTATATCCTTTGGCCACTAGCCTAGCTTTGTTTCTTATTACTATCCCATCCTCATCTAGTTTATTTCTATATACCCATTTGGTGCCTATAATTGAAACATTAGGGGGTCTTTTCATTAGAGTCCAAACTTCATTTCTTTCGAATTGGTTTAATTCCTCTTGCATAGCATTCATCCAATTATCATCTTTTTCAGCTTCTTCTAGTGATTTAGGCTCTATTTGTGAAACGAAAGCAAGATAATTACTAGTGTTTCTTAAAGAGGATCTAGTTCTTATACCTTGTGAAGGATCACCAAGGATTAGATCCTTTGGATGACCATGTGCATACCTCCATTCTTTAGGAAGATCTTGATTTCTTGATGGAGGTTGATCTTCTTCATCTTGCTGATTTGTATCCTCTTTGATCTCATCCTCATATTGTTTGTCTTGTATGGAGAATTCCTTGATCCCGTCTTCAAGTATACCTGCATCACCATCTTCTTCTTTTCTAGAAGAATCTCCATTAGTTTCATCAAAAACAACATGAATGGATTCTTCAACAACGAGAGTTCTCTTGTTGAAGACCCTGTATGCTCTACTAGATAAGGAATAACCTAAGAAGATCCCCTCATCTGATTTAGCACTAAATTTACTGAGATTGTCCTTTCCATTGTTCAAAATAAAGCATCGACAACCGAAAACATGAAAATAACTTATATTTGGTTTCTTACCTTTCATCAATTCATACGGTGTTTTCTTTAAGATGGATCTAACTAAAGCACGATTTAAAATATAACATGAGGTATTTATTGCTTCAGCCCAAAAATACTTTGGTAGATCCGATTCGCACAACATGATACGAGCCATATCTGCTAGTGTGCGATTCTTCCTTTCTACCACCCCATTTTGTTGGGGTGTCCTAGGTGCCGAGAAGTTGTGATTGATACCATTTTCGTCACAAAACTTTTTAAAGTGTTGATTTTCAAACTCGGTACCATGATCACTCCTAATTGCTTTTAGTTTAAGATTAAGTTCATTTGAAACCTTATTATGAAACTTGATAAAAGCGGGAAAGGACTCATCTTTGTGTGCAAGAAATGAAACCCATGTAAAACGTGAAAAATCATCAACAATGACAAGACCAAATTTCTTACCCCCTAGACTAGCAGTTCTAGTGGGTCCAAACAAATCCATGTGAATTAGTTCTAAGGATTTTGATGTTGAGACTATGTTCTTAGACTTGAAAGAACTTCTTGTTTGTTTCCCTAATTGACATGCCGCATAAATTTTATTCTTTTCAAAGTCTATTTTCGGTAGTCCTTTGACTAGATCCTTTGTAATCAATTTAGAAATTAAATCCATGCTAGCATGCCCTAACCTACGATGCCATAACCAACTAGTCTCATTGACTTTGGGATTCATAGCTACAAGACATTGGCCATCCTTTATGGTGAGATCATCAAGATCTACCATGTAAACATTTTCATGCCTATGTCCTGTGAGTATGACCTCATTGTCAAATGGACTACTAATTATGCATAGTGATGATTCAAATGATACTTTAAATTCCTTGTCACAAAATTGACTTATACTTAACAAATTATGTTTTAGTCCATTAACCAACAATACATTATCAAAAATGAGGAGGGTGATATGGAGATTTTACCAACACCAATAATTCGGCCTTTAGCATTGTCTCCAAATGTGACTAACCCTCCTTCTTTCGATTCCAAGGTGACGAAGAGACTCTTGTCACCGGTCATATGCCTTGAGCAGCCACTATCAAGATACCACATTCTCCTTTTATTCCCGGCTGCAAGGCATACCTGCAAAATGATCATGTGAAGCTCTTAGGTACCCAAGTTTTCTTGGGTCCTTCGTGGTTAGTGTAGTTGGTTCCTTTAGGCACCCATATTTTAGTTATGTTTTTGGCTTTTACAAATGTATTCTTGTTAGTTTGGATTTTTCTTTCAATACAAGAGTAGGCTTTATGTCCATTCTTTCCACAATGAAAGCATGTAGGTTTTTCAGTCTTTACATCTTTTGCTTTTACAAAGAAATTCTTTAGATACTTTTGTTGTTTATTAGTTTTATATCCTAATTCGGCTTTATTGAAAACAGCTCTTTGATTTGAAAGAATGAGATTTAATTTTTCAGAGCTTTGTGTGAATTTTTCAACAATTGGTTTGTACTTATGTACCTCATTCTTAAGATTCAAATTTTCTTTAACTAGTTCTTCCTTATCTTTTCTAAGAGATTCAATGTTTTGTGCAAGTGAGGTATTATTATCGAGTAGGGATTTTACTTTCAGATTTAATTCCTTAATTAGTGTTTTTGTCTTTTCATTTTCAATGCTAAGTTTTGAATTTTTGATTTCTAGGTTAGTAGTGTTAATATTTTTAACGCTCTCCTTTTCAATTAATAGGTTTTCGATATTTTCCTTCAGTTTTTGATTGGAGGCTTTTAATTCTTTATTCTTTGCTCCTAACATACTACAATCACCCATAAGTTCTTGAAAAGCTTCATACAATTCTTCTAAAGTAAAATTTATGGTTGGGTTTTGACATACCTCGTCATCTTCGAACGCCATGAAGCATAGATTGGCGGTCTCTTCCTTCTCTTCCTCGGAGGATGATGTGTCACTATCATCCCATGTTGCCTTCAATGCCTTCTTCTTCTTCTTTCCAAAATACTTCTTTTGTTGAGGGCATTCGGAACGAATATGTCCCGGTCTCTTGCAATCATAGCATACAATTGGGTCTCTTTCTTTTTCTTTTTCTTTTTCCCAATCATTTCTCCCTCCAAATTTCTTTCTTGGAAAGGGTTTCTTTCTTCTCATGAACTTTTTAAACTTCCTTACTATCAAACCCAAGTCCTCATCTTGACTTTCTTCTTCACTCTCACAGCTCTCTTCTTCACATACACTTGAGGTAGCCTTGAGTGCGATTGTCCTTTTCTTTGGCAACTCTTCTTCATGCTGCTTCATCGTGAGCTCATGCGTCATCAATGAGCCCAAAAGTTGTTCTAGCCCCAAGGTGTTAAGATCTTTAGCTTCTATGATCGCCGTGACTTTTGCTTCCCAAGCTTTTGGCAAAGACCTGAGAATTTTACTCACAAGTTCCGGGTTAGTATAAGATTTACCCAAACTCTTTAGACCATTAATTATATCAGTAAAGCGTGTAAACATGCATGTGATGGTTTCATTGGGTTCCATCTTAAACAACTCATATTTGTGAACTAGAATGTTCACTTTGGACTCTTTAACTTGATTTGTACCCTCGTGGGTAACTTCAAGTCTATCCCATATTTCCTTAGCGGAAGTACATGTGGAGACTCTATTGAACTCATTTGCATCTAAAGAACAAAATAATGAGTTCATGGCTTTAGAATTGAGTTGAGCCATCCTATCATCATTCTCATCCCAATCCTCTTCAGGTTTGGGAACTCGAATGCCATTGACCACGTGTGATGGTTCTTGTGGTCCCTTGACTATGACCCTCCACAAGGCATAGTCTTGTGCTTGAATGAAGATTTTCATTCTAGTCTTCCAATAGGTATAATTTGTCCCATTGAAGAGTGGAGGTCTATTGGTTGCTTGCCCCTCGGCAGGAACATTGTTAAAGGGTGTTCCCATCTAGATCTTTGGTTAAGACGGTTAGGTCTTTCAAGAAATACACAGAGCACCCGCTCTGATACCACTTGTTGCCCAGAGATGGTCACCCAAGAGGGGGGGTGAATTGGGTGTTTTAAAACTTTTTAGCTAATTTAAAAATAAAACACACAAATATATGAACTAAAGCAAGGATAAAGCGATAAGAAGAGACAACCACAAACACACGGTTTTATAGTGGTTCGGAGCCTTCACCGCTCCTACATCCACTCCCCAAAGCGCCTTTGGGAATTTCCACTATAATCCAAGATTACAGTACGGTAGTTTTGCGAGTTCACTACCCAACTCGTTGTTTTACACCGGGCTCACAACAAACCCAAAACCCCCAATTTCTCTTAGGCTTGGGACGCCCTTTCCCTTGTTCCAAGTCCCTTGACTGGAACAAGCACCACAATAAAAGAGTGTACAAAAGGATATAAAAGCTCTAGAAAGCAAATATAGCACTTATGAACAATGAAACCCGGAAGAATCTTTTTGCCGTTGGAAGCGTGGGAGATGTTGATTCTTCCGATGTGGGACGCGTAGGGTTGGGTGTGAGCTTTGAATCCCGAGCACACAAGAGTGGTTGAGCTTGAAATCGCTTGGGAGACTTGTAAGCACTTGATTTCCTTTCTTGAATGCACTCACTCCCTTGAGCTTTTCTTTCTAACTTCTCTCTTGAATGATTTTGCCTTTTTGGTTGGTAAAGAGTTGTTGAGAAGCACTTAAGAGCTCCCTTTTATAGCCCAAAAAGCAAATATAGCCGTTAGAGATAAAGTAGAGAAGATTTGAAATTCAAATCAAACCTGAAAAGCTGTCAGTCGCGTCCCAGACGCTCCGGGGACGTCTCCGCTACAACGAGAGACGTCTCGCCTATAGGATTTTACTTTTTACTTTATCTGGGGTCGACTCGGCACTTTACGGGGACGTCTCGGCGTGTTAGCGCTTTTTGAGTGGGGACGACTCCGCTGCTTTGGGGACGACTCCGCTTCTTTATCTCCGAAAATCATGTCCTCTGAAATTCCCTGAGAGAGTCGACTCCGCTCTTTCAGGGGACGTCTCCGCTTGTCTGCACTTTATGCGTGGGGACGACTCCGCTTTCTCAGGGTCGACTCTGCTTCCTTATCACCGAAAAAAAACATTCTCTGGAAAACCCTGAGAGAGCCGTCTCCGCCATCTTAGGGACGACTCGGGAAGTCTCCTTTTTGCTTGCGGGGACGACTGCGCGTACAGCGGGGACGTCTCACGCATATCCCTTGAAAAGCGTCTTTCTGCCGCCACTGAGAGAGTCGACTCCGCTACTGAGAGAGTCGACTCCGCTAACGCGGGGACGACTCGACAGGAGCCGGGGACGTCTCCAAGTGTGCCAGTTCTTCCTGCTTGTGCCAGAGACGTCTCTGAAACTATCAGGAGACGTCTCGGCTGTCCCTGAGCTTTTTCTTTAGCTCAAAATATTCTTCAATAAATTCATAAAAATTATGGGAACTTGCCTAGACATTTCTTAACAATATTCTAAATAAAGCACATGAATTTCTCAATTGAATTGTTAAGATATAATGGAATTTTACTCTAGTGTTTTGTATTCATCAAAATCCATTAGGGGGTTAACACGTCTCAACTCAGGAAGATTCCAGCCCAAATATCTATGGAATATTCTATCCTGCTTTCTAAAACAAGGAAGGGAATATCTGAGACTCTTTGAATCCAGTACTAAACAAGAAGGAAAGGAAGGAGATAGATAAAGATAGAAATCACAATCTTGCCTTATCTAAATTGAAGTAATGAGCCTCCCAATATGGGAGACTCATTACTTCAACTAGTCCCCGTGTTCTTCGAATGGATCTCTTAGTTGTTGAGAGGGTTGCCCAAAAGCGGTATATAAGGCGTACCCAGTAAAGCTTACAAGTTTCCATGCATTAATCATATCCGGGGATGTGGGAATAGGGAGATGAGATTCAAGTTATCCCAATAGTAAAGACGCTACGCCCCTCTTAGTCTGCTATTCAATATTAATGAGGAGGTGTATGTAGAACAACCTCCTGGTTTTGAAAATTATCAATACCCCAATCATGTTTATAAACTAAACAAAGCACTTGATGGTTTGAAACAAGCTTCTAGAGCATGGTATGAAAGACTTAGCAAATTTCTGTTAGACCATGAATTCTCTAGAGGGAACGTTGATACTACACTATTTTTAAAGAAGAAAAACAAAGATATGTTAGTAGTTCAGATTTATGTAGATGATATTATTTTCGGTGCTACTAACAATCGCCTCTGCGAAGAATTTGCTGACCTAATGCAGAGTGAATTTGAAATGAGCATGATTGGAGAGTTGAACTATTTTCTTGGGCTCCAAATCAAACAATCTAAAGAAGGCATCTTCATCTGTCAAGCAAAATTCATCAAGGAGATGCTTAAGAAGTTTGATATGGAAGGAAACAAGTCAATCAGCACACCCATGAGTTCATCATGCAAACTAGACAAAGATGAATCAGGTAAATCAGTAGATCAAATGATGTATAGAGGTATGATAGGATCTTTATTATATCTTACTGCAAGTAGATCTTGTTAGATGTATGCCCTAGAAGCCAATTTGGCTGACACATTGTTAATTCTAGGGACATAATTTTTTACTTGACTATTTATTATTGAATAAATAAAAGGCATCTTTTCATTCATATTATTTATGTGTCTATGAATCGTCCAAGAAATTAATAAGATGATGATACATATTCTCAAGAGTTGAGAATTTAAGGCATGTATCATTGGTGATTAATTTCTAAATGCTCCTGATCAATGGATCATCACGAGGACGGTGATCGATCCGATCAGTGCACAGATCACTTTCCTTCTAGATGGACGAGACTTGAGTCTACAGTGTAGGGACACTGAAGTGATAGTGCAGGTGCTTGTTAGAGAACAAGGGTACTGAGCGTGACCAAGACAAGAAGTCACTTGGATGTCTATCCACTCGTCAGTGACTTGCTTGATGTTGCAGTAGTGTGACTGGTCCTTTGACCTGCGGTGCTTCGGCTACTCACAGTGAGGTTATTGTAGTTTGACTGCACACATACATAGTCTCTAGCCATATGGGTCCATGCAGTGTAGATTGGCTGCAGTAAGTTCACTGTAGGAGTAGGGTATGCACCTATAAGGAATCTATCGACCTTGATAGAAGAGGAGCAATCCTATGTGATTTGTTAGACTGAGTTCTAAGACCTTGGCCAGGGCAGTAATATAAAGTGGAAAAAGAGTTTTCCATTAGCGAACTCAAGTCGAATAAATCTTGACATATGACAGACGATGGGGTTTGACGAGTTGTCCATGACCTCCGCCCTGTAGGGATCCACGATAGTAGGACTGTATCACACGTTAACTGCACCTAGAGGTTCATCATTCCATTCTGCTGGGTAGCCACTACATGCTGCTAGGTGTCACTGGTGGATGGTGGGACTCATAGGGATTATCTTGATGATCGATAGACCCTAATGAATTGAGTTGGAATCGTTCCAACCCATTGAAAGGAGTTTTCAATGATATAGTGATAGAGATCACAATATATCTCACTACCAGTCAGAATAGAACCTATGGGGTCACACACTAGAAGTATTGACCGATCCGATGGTTGAAATCGTGATTAGGAATCACAAGTAATCAATTTGATTGATAAGAAGTTGAAGAAGGAAAGGGAATTAATTAATTGGACTTGAAACAAGAGTCCTACTTCGAGTAGGATACCTAGAGTCCTAATTGGATTAGGACTGGGAATCCTAGTTGGAGTAGGACTGGGATTCCTACTTGGAATAGGATTCCTCAATCCTAATGAGATTAGGAGTTTTGAATCAAAATTGGATTCCTACTTGGAGTAGGATTCCTAGAGTCCTAATCGGATTGGGACTTTGGATTCAAATTAGAGTCCTAATTGGATTAGGACTAAAATTAAACAAATCCTAATTGGATTAGGATTCCTTAAGTCTAAATTAATTATTAATCTAATGAATCAACATGACTCCTAATTGGATTAGGATTGAAGAGTTCAATTGAGTCATGGTTCATTCAAGTCCTAATTGGATTAGGACTAGCATAGATTGAACCCAATTTGGCCAATCCTAATTAGATTAGGATTAAACCATGAAAGAGGGACCTAATCCTCTTTGGAAGAGGATTAGGCTAACCAAGTAAGAGGGGCATCAGCCCCTCTCCACTTGATTAGGTGCGACATGAAGAGAGAGGGGGCCGGCGCCCCCTCTTGGAAAGTTGTCAAGGGCTCCTAACTTGTAGGAGCCCTTCATCCTTATTAAAGGAGGACTAGGGCCGGCGCCCTAGTTGAATCTTTTTCCTCCTCTTCAAGCCATGGAAGCCCCCTCTCCTCCTTTTGGTTCAGCCGCAAGCAAAGGGAGAAGAAAAGCCAAGAGTTGGCGGCTTCCTTTCCCTTCCCTTCCTTCATACAACGCAAGGAACAGCAGAAGGCTGCGTAGGGGCTCATCTTCTTCCTCTTCTTCATCCTTCTTCTTCCTCCTTCCAAGCACAATCAAGAGTTGATTGAGAGGGAGGACATCAGCCATAAAAGCTATCTCTTCAAGGGAGCTAGCACCCCGGTGAGATAGAGAGCTTGGATCGGATCCTGCTTCGTGTGGATACCCGTAGAGGCCGGACGTTTGAACGGCTTCAAGCGAACCCTCTTCCAAAACCACGAATTCAGATTTGCGGTGATCATCTACCCACGCAAGGTGAAGATCTGATCTTCCTAATAGTTTTAAAACTCTTAATTCTTACCTAATTACGAAAGGTCTCGAAACAACGTTCATGCGATGAACGTTGATCCCGCACATGCCCCGATTCCGCTGCCATCTGAAAAATTTTTGAAATATCAGCGGCATGGGCGGGTTCCCAACAGTGGTACCAGAGCCTAGGCTTCGAAGATTAAGGTAAGAATTAAATATCTAAAGGCTTATTAGATCTGAAAATTGAATGATCATGCATGCTGAAAAATTCTGCATGCAGATTTTTCAGGGGTGCTGATTTTTGCATGCTGATTTTTATGTGATAAAAAGATGATTCTAATTGCATTGTTAATGGGATTACAAAGTTTAGAATCATGATTAGCATGATCAGCGACCTATGTCATGATATAATCAGTTAGTTTTCAGATCTGAAAATTATAATTGTTGCATACGGTGATGATCATAGGATTCAAACCCTTTTGGTATCAAATGTAATGACCTGCGATGTGATCTGCGATGTCATGTAATTTTTCAGATGCTTGCATGCATCTTATTTGATGTTTTGAGAGGCCTGCGTGCCTCCTAAAAGGAGATGTAATTTATTTTTATTTTTATTTTACATCTGGTTCTATTTCTGTGATGTGATGTACATCAACGATCAAGTTGAAGCAAAGGCATGAGATGAAAGGTGATCTAAGCGGTTGATGGCGATGGGATCAAGAGTTGATCAAGGATCGAATCAAGGAGGCTTAGAACCAATTCAAGAGTTGAAGACCACTTGATCAATTGATGTGCATGTGCTTGTAATACGACCTAATTAGAATCCATGATCATCACCTATTTAAAGTTTAACTTTATTTGATGCTGCGATTATAACTGCCTGTGATGTACCGTTTGCATGAGATGTGAATGCGAGTCGGGTAGATAGGTTTACATGTGATGTAGCAAACCCAATTGAGACCTAAATCAAAACCTCCTCAATCAAATCGAGAGTGAACCGACATGAGCAAGTCATATTAGATTAATTGATCTAATTGGTGTCTAGGAAAGCATGAAAGGTGGTTACTTAATTAGGACCTTACTCTCTGAGTAAGGGGAGCCTCCCACCTGCTTACCTGGCCAATTGTTCGATTACCTCTTATGAAGGGCTCAAGTTGCAAACACTAAGACCTGATTAACCAATATTAAGTCAATAGGTCTTCCACTGTAGTAGAGCTGCTAAGGCTTTTCTGATGTTGATTTGTCTCGGCTGGACACAGTGGTCAAGTTGCATCGGGGGGTTGGACCTCTCTATAGACATGATATGTTGTAGGGTAAAGGTGGGGTTGGGCACCAATAACTGTTAGGTGAGGACCCAATGACGACTTTATTCCTACGGTTATACGGTGGGTCTGACTTAACTAAGAAATGGGACCAATAACTGTTAGGTGAGGTCTTCATGGCTTAGAGACCAAGTAACACTGCAACATGCTTGAGAAGCATTGTACAAGAGTTGTACACTCATCCATCTATGTGTCACCAATAACTGTTAGGTGAGGTGGCATGTAAATCGGTGGGACCGCAGTACCCACTAGAAATCCTAGTCGTGTGGGATTTCCGTTTCCCTACCAGGGGAGTGTGAGGGATTCGAAAAAATAGTGGGAGTTACATTTGTTCTAAAAGACCTTAGAACAGATTAGGATCAAGTACAAAAGTCTAACTAGAATCTTTACTCTCTGCAGATACAATGTCGGCTTCAAACCCTTTGACCCGTATTCTTGATACCAACCGACTGACCGGAACCAATTACAAAGACTGGCTTAGAAATCTCAAAATAGTTTTGGACTGTGAGAAGATAGGCTACATACTCGATTCAGATATCCCCACACTACCAGCACGTCCTACTGATGTTCAGCGTGAAATGCATAAAAAGTGGTTGGATGATGACATTAGAGTAAAATGCTATATGATGGCATCCATGTCTAATGAACTCCAATGCCAGCATGAAAATATAAAGATTGCTAGGGACATACTGGCACACCTGCAAGAGTTGTATGGTGAGCAGAGTCGCACAGCTCGTTTTGAAGTGTCCAAGAGGCTTTTCAAAACGAAGATGCGCGAGGGGCTGTCTGTCCATGATCACGGTCTAACCATGATCAAGGACCTAGAGGAGCTTGAGAAGCTCGGTATGGACATGCACAAGGAATTACAAGTGGATTTGATCCTACAGTCACTTTCTGATTCATTTGGTCAGTTTATAGTAAACTACCACATGAATAAGATTGAATGCACTAAGACTGAACTCATAAACATGTTGGTAACTGCTGAGGGAGCCTTGAAAGGTTCAAGGGGCAATGTCCTTGCTGCTGAGTTGACTTTTGGTTCCAAGAGAAAGTCTACTTGGAAGAAAAAGAAGCCTGCTAAGAAGCAGAAGAAAGACAAGAAGCCAAAGAAGGAAGTTCAAAAGAAAAAGGCTAACGACAAAGGAAAATGTTTCCACTGCAATGTCGAAGGCCACTGGAAGAGAAACTGTCCTTCATACCTCGAGAGCCTGAAGAACAAGAAAGGTGACACACCTTCGGAAGGTATAGACTTGCTCATAATTAAAACTAATCTAACGATTTCTTCTACTTCTAGTTGGGTTATAGATTCTGGTTCTAGTGCTCATTTGTGCACTACCATACAGGGTCTAAAGGAAAGTAGAAGGCTGGCAGAAGGTGCGGTAACCCTTCGGGTTGGCAACGGGGCAAAAGTTGCTGCTGTGGCTGTGGGCACCTACCATCTGCGACTACAGTCTGGATTTAGTTTAATACTTAGAGACTGCTATTATGTACCTGTTGCTAGCAGAAATTTGATTTCTGTTTCATGTCTAGCACAGGAAGGTCATGTTTTTACATTTGACAAAGACTGCTGTTCTATTTATTTGAGAAATAAAATAGTCGCACGTGGTTTCATGATTGACAGTCTCTATCATTTACATATGGATGTATCTGTGAATGTTACCGAGCAAGATGTGAGTGCCAAAGGATTCAAAAGATCCAGAGATGAGATAAACCAAAGATATTTGTGGCACCTCAGGCTTGGCCATATTGGAGAAGACAGAATGAACAAAATGGATAAAGATGGGCTTTTAGGCTCATTGACTTCCGAGTCATATCCAGTTTGCGAGTCCTGCCTTCAAGAAAAAATGGCTAGACTGCCCTTTGTAGGACATGGGGAGAGGACCACTGAAATACTTACCCTAGTACATACAGATGTATGTGGCCCATTCGATGTGCTAGCCAGGAAACGTTATTCTTACTTCATTACCTTTACCGATGATTATTCGCGGTATGGGTATGTGTATCTTATGAGACACAAGTCTGAGTCTTTTGAAAAGTTCAAAGAGTTCAAGAATGAAGTAGAAAAACAAACTGGAAAACCTCTTAAGGCTCTTCGATCAGATCGAGGAGGAGAATACCTTAGTGGGGAATTCCGGGACTATCTCAAAGAAAACGGCATAGTCTCACAATGGACACCTCCGGGTACACCTCAACTCAACGGGGTGTCAGAGAGGAGGAATCGGACCCTGTTGGACATGGTCAGGTCCATGATGAGCTTCACTGATTTACCTATGTTCCTTTGGGGAGATGCCTTACTCACAGCGATTTATTTATTGAATAAAGTTCCCTCTAAATCCGTTCCTACCACACCGTATGAGATATGGCATAGTAAGAAACCAAGTCTGGGTCATCTCAAGATTTGGGGATGTCCGGCCCACGTCAAGAGACTACAGGCGGACAAGTTAGAGGCTAGGACCATAAGTGCTCGTTTTATAGGATATCCTAAAGAGTCATTAGGATACAATTTTTACGTCTCAGAGGATCACAATGTGTTTGTGAGCCGTCATGCCATCTTCTTGGAAAATCAGTTTATCCTTGATAGAGGCAGTGGGAGGAAAATTGAGCTTGAAGAGAAAGTCTCTGAAAAGCAACGAGTCATGGATCCTATTGAACCCATTCATACAGAGCCAATACACGATGTCCCTCGACCACCTCGTAGATCTAGTAGGGTCTCCCATCCTCCCAATAGATACTTAGGTATACTAGAAGAGGATACCGAGGAAATGTTCCTAGTGGGAGATAGGGATCACATACAGGATCCCAAAACCTACAACGAGGCGATATCTGATATCGATTCCGAGAAATGGCTGGAAGCTATGAAGTCAGAGTTAGACTCCATGCATTCCAACCAAGTCTGGACCTTAGTAGACCCACCAGAAGGTATTGTACCTATTGGATGCATATGGATCTACAAAAGGAAGATAGGTTCGGATGGAGAGGTAGAGACCTATAAGGCAAGGCTTGTGGCGAAAGGGTATAGTCAGCACGAAGGCATTGACTATCAGGAGACCTTTTCACCTGTAGCCATGCTAAAATCCATCCGAACATTGCTTGCCATTGCAGCATTTCATGATTATGAAATCTGGCAGATGGATGTGAAAACTGCTTTCCTGAATGGATATCTTGATGAAGATATCTATATGGAACAACCTTTGGGTTTCACTTCCAGTGATGGAGATCACAAGGTCTGCAAGCTGCAAAGGTCCATCTATGGACTAAAGCAAGCATCTCGGAGTTGGAACACTCGTTTCGATGACGCAATCAAAACGTTTGATTTCATTAAAAACAAAGAGGAACCGTGTGTTTTCAAAAAGGTTAGTGGGAGTGCTGTCGTTTTTCTCGTACTGTACGTAGATGACATTCTCCTGATTGGGAATGATATTCCCATGCTAACCTCGGTCAAGGTCTGGTTGTCAAAAAGAATTCTCCATGAAAGACCTTGGGGAAGCATCCTATATTTTGGGAATAAAGGTCTATAGAGATAGATCTAAAAGGATGCTTGGCCTTTCACAGAAGATGTACATAGAGGAGGTGCTGAAGAGGTTCAGCATGGAAAACTCCAAGAGGGGTCTCTTACCCCTAAGGCATGGAATTCATCTCTCCAAGAAGATGTGCCCCAACACATCTGAAGAGATTCAACGCATGAGCAAGATTTCCTATGCATCGGCAATAGGAAGCCTCATGTATGCCATGCTGTGTACACGACCTGATATAGCTCTTACTGTGAGTGTCACAAGCAGATATCAGTCGGATCCAGGCAAGAAGCACTGGATAGCTGTGAAGAACAGTCTTAAGTACTTGAGAAGAACTAAGGACATGTTCTTGGTCTTTGGGAGAAGATCAGAGTTGAAGGTAGAAGGATGCACACATATTGATGATAGAAAGTCTACATCAGAATATGTGCAATTGTGGTTCAGTAAATTGGAAGAGTTCCAAACAACCGATCATTATAGATTCTACCTTAGAAGCTGAATGTTAAGCCGTATCTAAGGGTGCAGTGGAAACCTTCTGATTAAAAGTTAATTGCAGAGTTAGGTGTAATGTCATTAGATGCCATAACACTTTACTGCGATAACATTGGCACCATAGCACTAGCTATGGAGCCATGGTCTCATCAGAAGTCCAAGCACATAGAGCGGCGCTTCCATTTCATACGCGACTATGATGTAGAGGTGCAAAGAGTAGACTCCGCGGATAACGTGGCAGACCCGTTCACTAAGCAGCTGAGTCAGCAAAAGACTGAAGCCCACCTTGAGAAGATGGGCCTAAGATATATGACCAATTGGCTTTAGTGCAAGTGGGAGATTGTTAGATGTATGCCCTAGAAGCCAATTTGGCTGACACATTGTTGATTCTAGGGACATAATTTTGTACTTGACTATTTATTATTGAATAAATAAAAGGCATCTTTTCATTCATATTATTTATGTGTCTATGAATCGTCCAAGGAATTAATAAGATGATGATACATATTCTCAAGAGTTGAGAATTTAAGGCATATATCATTGGTGATTAATTTCTAAATGCTCCTGATCAATGGATCATCACGAGGACGGTGATCGATCCGATCAGTGCACAGATCACTTTCCTTCTGGATGGACGAGACTTGAGTCTACAGTGTAGGGACACTGAAGTGATAGTGCAGGTGCTTGTTAGAGAACAAGGGTACTGAGCGTGACCAAGACAAGAAGTCACTTGGATGTCTATCCACTCGTCAGTGACTTGCTTGATGTTGCAGTAGTGTGACTGGTCCTTTGACCTGCGGTGCTTCGGCTACTCACAGTGAGGTTATTGTAGTTTGACTGCACACATACATGGTCTCTAGCCATATGGGTCCATGCAGTGTAGATTGGCTGCAGTAAGTTCACTGTAGGAGTAGGGTATGTACCTATAAGGAATCTATCGACCTTGATAGAAGAGGAGTGATCCTATGTGATTTTTTAGACTGAGTTCTAAGACCTTGGCCAGGGCAGTAATATAAAGTGGAAAAAGAGTTTTCCATTAGCGAACTCAAGTCGAATAAATCTTGACATATGACAGACGATGGGGTTTGACGAGTTGTCCATGACCTCCGCCCTGTAGGGATCCACGATAGTAGGACTGTATCACACGTTAACTGCACCTAGAGGTTCATCATTCCATTCTGCTGGGTAGCCACTACATGCTGCTAGGTGTCACTGGTGGATGGTGGGACTCATAGGGATTATCTTGATGATCGATAGACCCTAATGAGTTGAGTTGGAATCGTTCCAACCCATTGAAAGGAGTTTTCAATGATATAGTGATAGAGATCACAATATATCTCACTACCAGTCAGAATAGAACCTATGGGGTCACACACACTAGAAGTATTGACCGATCCGATGGTTGAAATCGTGATTAGGAATCACAAGTAATCAATTTGATTGATAAGAAGTTGAAGAAGGAAAGGGAATTAATTAATTGGACTTGAAACAAGAGTCCTACTTCGAGTAGGATACCTAGAGTCCTAATTGGATTAGGACTGGGAATCCTAGTTGGAGTAGGACTGGGATTCCTACTTGGAATAGGATTCCTCAATCCTAATGAGATTAGGAGTTTTGAATCAAAATTGGATTCCTACTTGGAGTAGGATTCCTAGAGTCCTAATCGGATTGGGACTTTGGATTCAAATTAGAGTCCTAATTGGATTAGGACTAAAATTAAACAAATCCTAATTGGATTAGGATTCCTTAAGTCTAAATTAATTATTAATCGAATGAATCAACATGACTCCTAATTGGATTAGGATTGAAGAGTTCAATTGAGTCATGGTTCATTCAAGTCCTAATTGGATTAGGACTAGCATAGATTGAACCCAATTTGGCCAATCCTAATTAGATTAGGATTAAACCATGAAAGAGGGACCTAATCCTCTTTGGAAGAGGATTAGGCTAACCATGTAAGAGGGGCATCAGCCCCTCTCCACTTGATTAGGTGCGACATGAAGAGAGAGGGGGCCGGCGCCCCCTCTTGGAAAGTTGTCAAGGGCTCCTAACTTGTAGGAGCCCTTCATCCTTATTAAAGGAGGACTAGGGCCGGCGCCCTAGTTGAATCTTTTTCCTCCTCTTCAAGCCGTGGAAGCCCCCTCTCCTCCTTTTGGTTCAGCCGCAAGCAAATGGAGAAGAAAAGCCAAGAGTTGGCGGCTTCCTTTCCCTTCCCTTCCTTCATCCAATGCAAGGAACAGCAGAAGGCTGCGTAGGGGCTCATCTTCTTCCTCTTCTTCATCCTTCTTCTTCCTCCTTCCAAGCACAATCAAGAGTTGATTGAGAGGGAGGACATCAGCCATCAAAGCTATCTCTGCAAGGGAGCTAGCACCCCGGTGAGATAGAGAGCTTGGATCGGATCCTGCTTCGTGTGGATACCCGTAGAGGCCGGACGTTTGAACGGCTTCAAGCGAACCCTCTTCCAAAACCACGAATTCAGATTTGCGGTGATCATCTACCCGCGCAAGGTGAAGATCTGATCTTCCTAATAGTTTTAAAACTCTTAATTCTTACCTAATTACGAAAGGTCTCGAAACAACGTTCATGCGATGAACGTTGATCCCGCACATGCCCCGATTCCGCTGCCATCTGAAAAATTTTTGAAATATCAGCGGCATGGGCGGGTTCCCAACAGATCTGATATCATGTTTAGTGTATGCATGTGTGCAGATATCAATCTAATCCTAAGGAATCACACTTAATTGCTGTTAAGAGAATCTTTAAATACCTAATAGGAACAAAAACCATAGGTTAATGGTACTCTAAAGATTCGAGTATAAACTTAATAGGGTACACTGATTTAGACTTCGCTGGTTGCAAACTTGATAGAAAAAGCACCAGCGGGTCATGTCAATTCTTAGGAGAAAACTTAATCTCTTGGTTTAGCAAGAAACAAAACTCGGTTGTACTATCTACGGCTAAAGCCGAATATGTTGCTGCCGGGAGTTATTGTGCTCAAATCTTGTGGATTAAACAACAACTTAAAGATTATGGCATTAAACAAGATAAAATTCTCATTAACTGTGATAATACAAGTGCCATTAATCTAACTAAAAATCCAATTTAGCATTCAAGAACTAAACACATTGAGATAAGACATCACTTCATAAGAGATCATGTACTGAATGGTGATGTGACACTTCAATTTGTTTGTACTGATGATCAACTTGCTGATATCTTCACAAAACCTTTGAGTGAAGATCGATTTTGCATACTTAAAAGAGGGTTAGGAGTGATTGATCCATTCTAGTGATACTCTCCTCTAGTTCATAGATTTTGAGGATTAGTTTATGTTGGACATAGGATTTCTTATCTATGATCATCAAATCAGTTCTTAAATCCTAGATAAGCCCATAACTCTCTCTTTTGGCACGAAAATAACAAGATTTTTGGTTGTGTGCCAGAGTTCGAGTCGACTTGGATACATTTTAGAGTCGGCTCATGGGGGAGTCGACTCGCGCATATTTGGGAGTCGACTCGAGGTCGAGTCGACTCGCGACTTACCAGAGTCGACTCGAGGTCGGAAATCCGACTTTTAACCCTAAGCGGAATGTTTTTCTTTTTACTTCTATTTTCAGCCGCCACTGCTCAAAAAAACCTAGAGCTGTCTCCGACCTCGCCTCCGACCCACTTTAGGTCATCTCCTTCGAGGTTTCTCCCTATTTTCCGTGTCCTTCCCCGTCTTTAGGTCAAAAATGCCTAGGAAGGTCCTTGTCCCGAGCCGAAAGAGACCCGTCTCCACGAGTGGGGCCGAGCGACGGTCCAAGGCTCGGAACGAATCGGCGAGGCCACCACCTCCGGTTCCTTTCCCGCCTAGGCCGGTTCCCTCGCGCTCATGCGTCGGGAAGGTTATCTCTACCGGGAGGCAAGTCAACTTTGACTTCCTCTCTCGGGAAGAGTTCAACCTAGGGCATCACCTTAGGGCCCAGGGTTTAGAGTTTTTCTGCACACTTGACCTCCCTACCTATCCAGGGTTAGTTAGCGAATTCTATGGTACTGTCGTACGGGTTAGCGGGGGTATCCAGGGAACTGTTTTGGGTGTCCCTGATGACCCAAAGATTGATTTAAAGATTGATTTTGATGATCACAAAACCTTGAAGTATAAATACTAATGTGTGTGTTGCAAGAAGAAAGATAATTTGTTTTGCAAGGAACATAGCAAGTTGGATAAACACAAGAAGGCCTCAAAAGCTCTCAAGAAGAGTTGGAAGAAAGCTACACTTCATTGGCCCAAGTTTCAAGTTTAAAGGATTCAAATTGGAGGAGCAAATTCAAAGAAAGATTCAAAAGAATAGTCCTCGAGTCGACTCCTGGAAGTTCAGAGTCGACTCTGGCACTCTGGAGTTTCAAGGAACAGTGCTCGAGTCGACTCCGGAACTCTGCGAGTCGATTCCGACTGAGAGCAGACAAAAAGACAGAGAGTTGATTTTCAGCGCTACAGTGCTCGAGTCGACTCCAACTTCAGCGCTACAGTGCGGAGTCGACTCCCAGCTACAGTGCCGACAGACTACTATTCACAAGTGACTCCTGTTTCAGCCGAGTCGACTCCTACTTCAGCCGAGTCGACTCCAGCACGCTGGGAGGCATAACGGCTAGTTTTTTCTTAATTCCAACGGCTCTATTTTTGTCTCTAATGGCTAGATTTTTGTTTCCACTCCCTCTAAAGCTATAAAATCAAGAGGAGAGCTAGGGAAGAGAGGATGGAAGTGGGAGAGAACATTTAGGAAAGAGATTTCAAAGAGATTACAAGAGAAATCTCCCAAAAGCACAAAAGGGCCATTCAAAGTAAAAGAGAGAGAAGAAGAGCATCCAAGTGAATCCCAAAGCTTCCTCTCCAACTGTGTGCTGCCTCGGTGATCCTCTACTTCGTGCAAAATCAGAAGAGGGTCAAGTAAAGAAGAAGCCGAGTTCCTTCATCTACAAATTTGTTTGAGGGCTTCTTCTCTTTACTTTACTTGGTTATATTTGCTATATTTGCTTATTTGAGAAGCTTGTATTTGATTTAAACTCTTGTTCTAATATCTTGTAACTTGATTCAATCAAGGGATTGAATCAAGGGGTTATGGTTTGTTGGTGAGCCAAAGGGAAAACCAACGTTGTAAGGTTGTGGTTGGTGAGCCTTTGGGAAAACCAACTGGGTTGATTGTGAATCCGAAAAATAATCGTTGTAAGGTTGTGGTTGGTGAGCCTTTGGAAAAACCAACTGGGTTGGATTGTGAGCCCGTGAAAACAATCGGTTGGTTCTAGTCGGTGAGCCTGTGAAAACCGACCGAGTTCGTTGTGATCTCGCAAAACAACAAGTTGGGTTGTGAGCTTGTAAAACAACCGACTGTAATCTGAGGGATTATAGTGAAATTCCCAAGAGGTCTTGGGGAGTGGATGTAGGTGCTGGGGTGCACCGAACCACTATACATCTTTGTGTTTGTGATGCCTTATCTCTTGTATTTCATGCCTTACATTCATGCTTGATTGTGTAATATCTCTAGCTTTGTTTTCTATAGAGTTATAAGTGATTGTTTAGAATTTGCTTAGCTTCCACTCCATTCTTACCATACACATAGATTAAAATTGATCATACAACTATAAGTTAATTTTAGATCAATTGCACCCTAAAGCCATAGTATAATTGCTCTAGCTTAATTTTCCACTGCTTTACTTGTAATTGCCTAGAGCTTAAGTAAATAACATCTTATCATTCCGCTGCATTCTATTCAAAGTAAAAATTAGGAAACATAATTTTTAGAAAACCCAATTCACCCCCCCTCTTGGGTTGTCACCTTGGGCAACAAGTGGTATCAGAGCAGGTGCTCTTCTATTAATTATAGTCTTAACCGACTAGAGCTAAAGATTATGACAACCCCACATAACATATTATTTGTCGAGGGACTTTCCATAAACAAACCTCCACTGTTTGATGGAACTTACTATATTCAATGAAAAACTAGAATGAAAATTTTTGTTCAATCACAAAACTATAAAATATGGAATATCATTATAAATGGACCTCACACACTCTCTCAAAATGTCAATGAAAAAGACTTAGCACAATTGAATGCTAATGCTATGAACTTTCTATATTGTGCTATCCATGAATCTATATTTCATAAGATTTCTGCATGCTTATCTGCTAAAGAAATCTGGGATACTTTAAGAAATATTTATGATAAATCTCAGATTAGCTCACATGTGCTTCAATTGCATACTAACAATGAGACTGCAGAATCTTCCATATTAGCCAAGTCGACTCCTAGTTTGTCCGAGTCGACTTCTAGAGAAGAACAGTCTGAAAGGCAGAGACTCAGTCTTGAAGATCCTGTGAACGAGTCGACTCCAAGTATTTCAGAGTCGACTCCCAAGTTAGCCGAGTCGACTCCAACAAGACCTGAGTCGACTCCGAAGCTGAACAGTTCAAAAGACAGAGAATCATCTTTTAGGCCTTTGAGAACGAGACGTCTCCCGAAGATCTCGAGTCGACTCTCAAGTCAGTCGAGTCGACTCCAAGTAAACCCGAGTCGACTCGAGGAAGAAAAAACAACAAAAAAATTCAAAAGCTTCCTAAAGACAAAGAAGAAAAGAAAGCAAGAAGAAAGGAAGAAAGAGATAAAAAGAAAGAAAATCTTGACTAAAAAAGAGTCAAGCAAGAAATTGAAAGCTAGAAGGAACAATGAACTACAAGAGGTAACTAACTTATATTTTATGGCACTAGAAGATAAAGTAGAATCTAAATCTAATTTTATACCAAATGAATTTCATGAAGAATATTCTTATGATGAACTATTAAATGATTTTCATGATTTGTATGGTGAATGTAGAAAATTAGCTATCAAAAATAAAAATCTTAAAAAGTTAAATCTTGAAATCTCAAAAAAAAGAAATTCTATTGCTGAAATATATGACAAACTAAATTCTGAAAATGAAAGCTTAAGGTTAAATTCAGAACAATTGATTCAGAAAAATCAGAATTTAATTAAAGAAAATCAAAACTTAAGTGAAGAAATTAACCAATTGAAGTCTTTTATTAACAAATTTACTGTAAGCTCAGAAAGATTAAAAATGATGTTTGAAAGCCAACATGCTGATTTTGATAAATCAAAATTTGGCTTAACTCCTTCACTTAGCAATGAATCCCTAAAGAAAAAGGTTTTAAATTCGTCAAGCAAATCATCAAAAAGGATAACGTATTTCAAACATTAAAAGAATGGACATAACAACCTTACTTATAGTTCTAGTACAATTAAATCAAATGGTAAAGTTATTACTATTAAACAGATTTGGGTTCCAAAAGGAACCATATGTCCTAACTCTCAAGGACCCAAGCAAGCTTGGGTACTCAAAATGAAAATATGAGGATGTAGATGAAGGTGTGCCAAGATACCCATGAAACAAATAGAACTTTCATACAAATGGGTGTTCTAGACACACGTTAAAGGGTGAAACTTAAAATATAATCAAGAAAAGTAATTAAAATAGAAGAAATGAATTCAAGTCCTTCATCTTTCTATACTTTTCTATATTGAGGGATACTTTGTTAATGATTAATCAATTTCCTTAAATTATCTTTTTGAGTCCTCTATATGCTTGATTGAGAGTTCTTATCCAAGGCATTATCTTCTATTGATCATAGACATAAGAATATGTACTTAATATGCTCTTACAAAATTATGCATTATAAATACTAATATTAAAGAATTTTTTTTTTTGGCATATAAAATTAACTTATGCTAGTATGGACTTAATTTCAAAAGACTTTGTCATTGGTTTACTTAGACTATCTTCTGCAAGGTCAAAATTTGCTATGCATATTAACTAAGGAAACAAACAAAAACCAATTTCTAAATCTAAAGATGTTGTTTCCAACACTAAGTTTTCAAAAGCTTACATTGGCTTTGTTCTTGGCACTTAAATTGAAATATTTTCTGCATTGACACAAACTCACAAAAAGGGATCAAATGAAAAAGGTTTGCAAACTATGAAAGTAAAAGAAGTATCATGGCATAGTTTTGAAAATCAATTTCTTATTAAGTTGTGCACAGAAAATAATATTGAATACAATTATTTCTATACCAAGAACACCATAAGTAAAATAGGATTAATAGAATCCTTGAAGAAATAAAAAAAAAGCAATGTTGTATGATCGTCATCTACTTAAGTGATTTTTTTAAAAGCAATCATCATTGCTTGTCGTATATATGGTTTCTATTAGATCTATTTTTGATGAAAACTCCATTTGATCTTCTAAAAAATAGAAAATGATCTATTGCATATCTTTCATATTTTTCAGTAGTTTATGTTATGCTTGATATGGTCTTTTGAAAATAATGTCAAGTCTGATAAAAATATTTCTATCCTTGGATATCATTCATCAAGCAATGCATATAGAACATTCAATGAAAAGATTCGAGTTGTAGAAATATCAATTTATTTTATTCTTTATGAGACTAATGATTTATTATCAAGATACTAAAATTAAATTATATATGTATATGGTTAATCTTTTACACATAACAATCTGAAAACTTGTTAATAATTAGAACCAAATTAAGTTTTTCAGAAATGCACTTAGTGAAGAAAAATTGATGACTACTAAAAACTAAATCAAGAAAAGATGAAATAGATCTTGATGAAACTCTTGCATGATTAGAAGTAAAGATCACCATTATCATTTGCTTGCTTTATGAGCTTTATATTTTGTCAAATGAATGTGTAGAATGCACTCCTATGTGGTTATTTCATTAAAAAAGGATCTATGTAAAATAACCACCTTATTTGAAAACACTCATTACAAATATGATAAAGCAATATGTGATTTGGAACAAGCATCAAAAGCATGATATATAAAAGCTTGAGTAACTTTTTGATAAAAAGTAATAATGATAAATCTATACATTAAAAAGATGAATCCGTGATATCTTGCTTGCTCAAAGCATACATTGATGGCATCATTTTTGTTCTACTAATGAAGATTTATATGGAGATTTTACTAAGCTCATGCAAAGTGAGTTTGAAATATGTATAATGAATGAATTAATATTTTTTCTTGAACTCCAAATTAAGACAAACAAGAAAGGGGATCTTCATTGACCAAAGTTAGTCCACAAGAAAACTCTTATAGAAGATTGGCATGAAGAAGGTATGTCTATGACCCCATCTTGTAGAATTTGAAAAGGATGAGCAAAGTAGATCTATTGTTTTAAAGCTGTATTGAAGCATGATAGAATAAGTATTTTATCATACAGCTAGTAGACCAGATTGTATGCTCATTATGTGCCTTTGTACAAGACTTCAATCTAACTTTAATGAATCATATTTTATTGATAACAAATAAATCATAATCTGAATTTTGATAGAAACAACTGTTTAAGATAAGTTGATTAAAACTTAGCTAACATGTCTTATTGATAATTATCTTAAGCAAATAGAATCTAAGCTAAATTGATTCTGAAAATAAAAAATTGATTTGACCTTGATAAATCTTTCTATTGCTTCACATGCTTGTCCTTGAGCCTTCTTGGTTAATGAAACTATCTCTTTAGTTCAAGTGACATGTGTTTGCTTATATTTAGGCAATCTCTTGAGTAAAGTGACTCAATATTCAATTGTTGTCATATCTTATGATTGAGTCACCTAGTTAAGAAATATGCTATATGAATGTTTTGTATCTTGAAGAAACTAATGACTTTCCTTCAAGAAAGAAAAGAATTTTGTTAATAATGCAGGATCCTTGAGCAAGAAAATGAGAGACTTCAACTTGAAGGATATCTCCACGTAAGATACAATAAACATTCACATACAAATAAGAGAAAGGACCTTCTTCAGCCAAAAGTTCATACATAAGAAATCTAGTAGATATTTGACTTGAAGAATGCAGAATGAATCGGTAATTTTAGATACCTCTCTCATAAATTAGCTGAGCAAAGTCAATAACTTAAATTTTATTGTGGCATGGTTAAAATCTTTAATTATTAGTTTCTTGATATCATGTCTATATATGTATTAATTGACTTATGCTTTTAGAAATTGATTCATGGTTTGCTCAAACTAAAATGTTTCTTTGCCTATATCATAACCATGAAATACACAAGTATATGCTTAAAATGCTGATTTAAATTGACTTGTGAGAAGCTATGAATTCTTGAGCATAATGAAAATATTGTTTGCATGATATACATCTATATGATACATAAGATTATTTCTTTATTCTGCTCTTTCATGTAAATTACTTGAGAATAACAAAAAGAGATAGAGATAAAGAAAAGAAAATGGATATTATTCAAGAGAAGTAAAATCTAAGTAAAGGCAAATACTCCAATCTTAAGGAAAAGCAAAACAAGCATAATATATTCGGCACATTTGTGAGACTTGTGTGAGCATTCTTTTGGAAGGGATGAAATCCGTAATTAATTACACTTAAACAGTGAGAGTTTGAAGTGAACATTTTAATATTTCTATATTGCTCATCATAGGGATGGTGCCAATGGGGAGGCTAGTGGTAGTACCTGGCACTATTTGATCCAACTATTCTATTTGATCCAACTATTCGGTGTTGGGTATATTAGGGACGGCACAAGAGGGAGGCTAGTGGTAGTACCTCGTGCCCCTTCCAACTCCACCGGATAGGGAACAAATAGAGTATAGAACATAAGAAAGTAAAAACGAAAAATAATATCAAAATGTTCGTTAATTGGTTAAGAAAAGAAATTCAAAAAAAAATGAGGAAATGAATGACAAAGTAAATGAAAGTATATAAGAAGAATCAAGTCAAGTTTTAATCACTTGGAAACACACCTTAAGGATGAAATTAGTGGAAGATTATATTTAAATAGGGGGAGTTTATTTGAAAAGAATTGATTTTGATCCTTGACATGCTTGTTCTTAATATTTTAATGCATGATTTAACACATAATATATTTTGCATGTGGCATGATGTTTTGAATTATGGGTTCTCAATATTTTGTAATGCTCCATGCTTGGATAAGTTGATTGAAATATGTTTTAACTTTGCTCACAAGTCTTTGCTTCACTCTTGCCTCAAACTAACTTGTGTTCCAATGCTTGAATGTTTGAAATACTACATAAATTTTTTTTAAGTAATATTAAAAAGAAATTTTAGTTTTATCATTCACGATTATCTTTGAAAGTTAAATAGATTTACAAAAAGAAGAAGAGAAGGATATTTTTATTTAGGCAAAATGAATTGATCTTGATCTATCTTTCTACTTGCCTAACTTTGATACATAATGTCCTAATACTTGTTAAAATATCCTCCATTTTGTATCGAAACTCAATATTAAATATAAAGATTCTGAAAGTGCTCTAATGTTATTGAAATATGTATTTTCAATCTTAGTGATTTAAGATGAGCTACAATGTAGAAGATACATATCTCAAATTATAATTTTGAAAGCCTTCTTGGAAATTCTTATGAAAACTCAGAATCTGATTTTGTATAAAAGCTTAAACTTAACTTAGAAATGCTTATATCGTTACATCTTTGTAACCTTAGTTATATGCTTCAATGATCGCGTTATTCAGGAGAATAACTCAATATGATTTCTAAATGAAAATTTTAACATAAGAAAAATAGAATTAATTTTGATGCCTTGGTTGATTGTCTCGATACGCATCCAAAACATATCTTTTCTTATCCTTAAAGTGTACTAATATTGGTCTAAATGATGTGTCTTTCAATGATCTAGATTGCAAACAAATATTTTTAAATATATGATTTTATTTTGATATTAAAAAGATTTATTGTGCTTCATGTATACATTGCTGAAAAACTATGATTAAGAAATTGAGTTCTATAAATATATATACTTCAATGATCATCTATATGTTTTTCTCTCCTACATTATTAAAGACTTCCATCAATATATATATATATATTATTAAAAGAGTGAATGATCTTAAGTCTAGAAACATTTCAGCTCACTCAAATTATTCTTAAAAGAAAAAAAATGTAAATGCTTTTGAAAGAATTTGAGCTTCAAATGAATCATTTTCTGATGAATATTTCTATACATTTTCTCAAAGATTTAGAGAAAGCATAACTTGTTCTTGAATGATTAGAAAGAGTAATTGGTACAAATTTTGAATAATTCTAGATCACTCTACATTCTTGATATCATAGAATTTCAGTTCTATTCAAAATCTGAAATTCAACAAAGAAAAGAATGATTAAAGAAGAATGCATCTTTTGAGGGGGAGCTTTGGATATTCAATCTAAATGCAAAATATCACGTCCATTTGATAAATATCTTCTATACGTTATGGATTGATTTTGATGAACCTCCTTATCTTGCAAGACTTGCTTTAATTATATAATAAGTTTATACCTTGAGATGAGTTCTATAAAGGTTGTCTTATCTCAAACCTTGAGTCTTATGAAAATAAGCTGAAACCTATAGAAAATATATTTTCGAGATTGACAATTTTATTGAACATTATCTTCAAATTCTAAACTCTTAAATGGAATGATCAATTGAGGGGGAGAAAGAAAATTTCAGAAGGAGAGATCTTATGGAACTTAATCGCATAAATCTATAACTAAAGGAGAGAGAAAGAATACTAAATGAAAAGTGATCCTAATACTCTCCAATATGTATCATCTGAAATTTAATCTGAAAATCTTTACAATACACCTTGAGGCTTGTTATTTGGTTAGTATATCTTATGCATCAATCATGAACCAAATTGCAATTCAAATAGTTGATCTTAAGAGCCTCTAATTTAATAAAAAAGGGGAAGAATAATGATTTTCTTGAGTATCTCTTAGAAAACCTATTTTTGGCATTCACTAATGAGTTCTTATTGGCTTGTTCTTTAGAACTTCAATTTCGTGCCAATCCATTATTATGTGTACCAAAATGTGCTTCTTTTTAAAGAAATAAAGTCTTTAAAAGAGCTTTAAAAGAATCTTCAAAGCCTTGAATTTTATGTATGCTCTAAGATATATCATAAATTATATGAATTCATGTTTTGGTGTTTATGCCACAATATTTTTACATCATAAAAGAACTTTACAATCATACTTAATATATTGCTCTTATATTCTGAAAATTAGTTAAATTGCTCTCATGTTGTTAAAATACTTAATATATTGGGTAAAAGATCTTAAATGAACAAGCTTTCATACTTATTATTGAAGAGAGGTTAGATTTTCATTCATGCTTTCCTTGAATATCATTTGTGGTACTTCTTGAATTAACTTAAGAAAGATTCCACCTACACTTGATTTGAAAACTATCTTTGGAATCACATTTGATGTGTTCTCCTCTGAAATTATCTTAATTGGCTCTAATCTATGCTCATTAGTCTTATTCTAATATTATTGCCTTGAGTTATAAGATTCATATTCTTGCAATAATTTGATATATATTAACTGAAAATCAGAGTACAATAAGGAAAAGACATAATTGAGTATTATTATCTTTGTGCTTTATGTTACACTATCTTGCAACCTTTTTAATGTTGTCAAAAAGGGGAAGAAATATCCAAGTATATGCTCATAATGCTTTATGTGTTGATTATGTTAAGTTGATTAAATCTAAAGCATTATCATGAAGTATATTTTAAAGATATATATTTTCTACTTCATGCAACTTAGCTATGCATTACTTCTAGAACACAATATATTTTATATCGCATATACTCCAAGTTTTGTCATCATCAAAAAGGGGGAGACTGATGACCCAAAGATTGATTTAAAGATTGATTTTGATGATCACAAAACCTTGAAGTATAAATACTAATGTGTGTGTTGCAAGAAGAAAGATAATTTGTTTTGCAATGAACATAGCAAGTTGGATAAACACAAGAAGGCCTCAAAAGCTCTCAAGAAGAGTTGGAAGAAAGCTACACTTCATTGGCCCAAGTTTCAAGTTCAAAGGATTCAAATTGGAGGAGAAAATTAAAAGAAAGATTCAAAAGAATAGTCCTCGAGTCGACTCCTGGAAGTTCAGAGTCGACTCTAGCACTCTGGAGTTTCAAGAAACAGTGCTCGAGTCGACTCCGGGACTCTACGAGTCGACTCCGACTGAGAACAGACAAAAAGACAGAGAGTTGATTTTCAGCGCTACAGTGCTCGAGTCGACTCCAACTTCAGCGCTACAGTGCGGAGTCGACTCCCAGCTACAGTGCCGACAGACTACTATTCACAAGTGACTCCTGTTTCAGCCGAGTCGACTCCTACTTCAGCCGAGTCGACTCCAGCACGCTGGGAGGCATAACGGCTAGTTTTTTCTTGATTCCAACGGCTATTTTTGTCTCTAACGGCTAGATTTTTGTTTTCACTCCCTCTAAAGCTATAAAATCAAGAGGAGAGCTAGGGAAGAGAGGATGGAAGTGGGAGAGAACATTTAGGGAAGAGATTTCAAAGAGATTACAAGAGAAATCTCCCAAAAGCACAAAAGGGCCATTCAAAGTAAAAGAGAGAGAAGAAGAGCATCCAAGTGAATCCCAAAGCTTCCTCTCCAACTGTGTGCTGCCTCGGTGATCCTCTACTTCGTGCAAAATCAGAAGAGGGTCAAGTAAAGAAGAAGCCGAGTTCCTTCATCTACAAATTTGTTTGACGGCTTCTTCTCTTTACTTTACTTGGTTATATTTGCTATATTTGCTTATTTGAGAAGCTTGTATTTGATTTAAACTCTTGTTCTAATATCTTGTAACTTGATTCAATCAAGGGATTGAATCAAGGGGTTATGGTTTGTTGGTGAGCCAAAGGAAAAACCAACGTTGTAAGGTTGTGGTTGGTGAGCCTTTGGAAAAACCAACTGGGTTGATTGTGAACCCGGAAAACAATCATTGTAAGATTGTGGTTGGTGAGCCTTTGGAAAAACCAACTGGGTTGGATTGTGAGCCCGTGAAAACAATCGGTTGGTTCTAGTCGGTGAGCCTGTGAAAACCGACCGAGTTCGTTGTGATCTCGCAAAACAACAAGTTGGGTTGTGAGCTTGTAAAACAACCGATTGTAATCTGAGGGATTATAGTGAAATTCCCAAGAGGTCTTGGGGAGTGGATGTAGGTGCTGGGGTGCACCGAACCACTATACATCTTTGTGTTTGTGATACCTTATCTCTTGTATTTCATGCCTTACGTTCATGCTTGATTGTGTAATATCTCTAGCTTTGTTTTCTATAGAGTTATAAGTGATTGTTTAGAATTTGCTTAGCTTCCACTCCATTCTTACCATACACATAGATTAAAATTGATCATACAACTATAAGTTAATTTTAGATCAATTGCACCCTAAAGCCATAGTATAATTACTCTAGCTTAATTTTTCACTGCTTTACTTGTAATTGCCTAGAGCTTAAGTAAATAACATCTTATCATTCCGCTGCATTCTACTCAAAGTAAAAATTAGGGAATATAATTTTTAGAAAATCCAATTCATCCCCCCTCTTGGGTTGTCACTTTGGGCAACAATCCCTATTTTCATATCGGAGGACTTCATTGCTCGAGTTCTCCATCTCTCAAGTGAGGGGATTGTTCCCACACACCCCTCCGATAGGACAAAGGCGCTTACGGCCATTTTAGGGAGTCCACCTCTGTCCCCCATAGAGGAGGTGTTCGCAAATCAGCTTTCGGCTGAAATGCGACTTCTCCTTAGTGTCATCTCTAGGACTCTCTTCCCAAAGACTGGTAGGTTTGACTTCATTTCCGAGAGAGACCTGGCCTTGATGTTCTACCTCCTCCAAGACACTCCCATCAACTTTCCAAAACTCATCTACAAATACCTTTGTGAACCCCTAGACAAACCTAGGCTGAGTCTCCCTTACGGTATGTTATTCACTCTGATATTTAGACAGTTAGAGGGTTCCTATCCCTGAGGGGGAACCCTCTCGCTCACTGCGTTTTACAGATCGCATGGGTGAGGGGACCTTTCACCAGATGGGATTCCGCAAGGTAGGGGGAGTCTGGGTTAGGAAATCATCTACATCCACATTTACACCTTCTGACCCTACCACTCATCACTCACCCAGTCCCGATCATGATCCGGACCATGACATAGTTCCTCCCACTTTTCCTTCCACCTCTGCTCCTACCTATACTGAGCCCTCCACCTCCACTGCCCCACCTTCTCAGCAGCAGCCCCTGGAGGTTCGGATATCTTCTGAGCAGCTCCGAGAGTTGCGGCAAGAGATAGTGAGGGAACTGAGAGATGATCTACTGAGGGAGCTCCGAGGTCCTCAGAGTGCTCCCTCCACCGAGCTAGTTCCCTCCTTAGCAGCCGTGATAGAGATGGTTGCAAATCTGAAGGAGGAGATATTCAATATTCGAAGCCTAGTTCAAGCTCAATACTGGAACATAAGTGACGTCAAGGACGACACAAGGAAGATGCGAGACAGCATCAGACATGAGCTAGGCAATCATAGTCAGGGTGCAGAGCGGCTACCTAATGCATTGATCTTCAAGCTTGACACCATCCAGGAAAAAGTGAATGAGATTTCCTCGACACAGTCTAGACTCACCCCGGAGATCATCGCACAGCTAGGAAACGTATCTGAGAGGATAAGCTTAGTCATGCAAATGAATAGACTCAAATCAGAAGCCATATCCTCCACTACAAAGAAACTCTAGAGTAGCTTTGTTTTCTATCTTATGATGTATTCACTCTATACTTGTATTTTTCTCCACTATTGTACTCAAAATTAGCATCAATACAATGAGTAGACACTTTCTTACAAAACAGTGCAATACTTTTCCGTGTTCTGCGCTTCTTTTTGCTATGATGACAAAAAGGGGGAGAAAATGTAATGAATTGAAAATGTGATGTTTTGAAATGTAAAGAAAGCAAACCCTTAAAGCAAAACGTAATTTGTTCTCAGTGGATTCGATACCTCGAGGCTCATTATCTCTCTGTTGGAGCTCCTAAAGGAGTAATCTCCAGAATCTATTCAAGGGATATTCGGAGATTAGTTGAATCATACTCAAAAACAAATTGTCAGATTTTCCCTCTAAAACCAAAAATTTATGCTCAAAAGCTTCAAGACATTAAAAGAAAATTCAGAGAATCTAAACAAAATTGAATGCATATGTTGAGGGGGAGAATCTGAAATCTTAAGAAAGCGAAATCATTAACTACATATAAGCCAAACAATTGATTGCATGATATGAAGGCTTATATAATTCCAAATGAAAGGGGGAGCTTTAATTTCAAAATTTACTGATCCATACCTTTCAATTCTGGATAGATTAAAATAACCAGACATTTGAATTCATTTCAAAACTTTTACTGAATGATTGAGCAATTCACTTCAAAAATATTCAATGTTTTGTCATCATCAAAAAGGGGGAGATTGTGGAGTGATTGATTATAACCCTATTTGATTTTGATGAGCACAAAGCCAATGAGTATATTTTATGTTATACTAATGAATTCAATCCAGCATATTAGGCAAAATTTGTAAGAATCCTCTTTTGAGTGCATGTGGAAATCAGCTTAAGTCAAAGGTTGAAACTCGAGTCGACTCCAGAAGATTTCGAGTCGACTCCAAGTGTTTCAGACGTTCTGGCACAGACTCGAGTCGACTCCGGCACTGTTGCCCAAAAAGACAACCCAAGAGGGGGGGGGGGTGAATTGGGTTTAAAGTAATTATTGCAATTAAAAACCTTGTGAGTAACTAACTAAAACTTATTGCAAGTGGATTAATTAGTTACTATATGCAGTGGATGAAGGAAAAGGAAGAGACAATGAAACAATCACAAACACAAGAGATTTTATAGTGGTTCGGAGCTAACCCTTGCTCCTACGTCCACTCCCAAAGCCTCACTTGGGAGTTCACTATAATCCCTCGGATTACAGCCGGTTGTTTTACAAGCTCACAACCCAACTTGTTGTTTTACGAGATCACAACGAACTCGGTCGGTTTTCACAGGCTCACCGACTAGAACCACCCGAATGTTTTTCCGGGATCACAATCAAACCCTTACACCGTTGGTTTTAACCTCGGCTCACCAACAAACCTTAACACCCTTGATTCAATCCTCTGATTGAATCAAGTAAGAAAAACAATTTGAGACAAGTAAAAAAGAAAGCTTCTTAAAAAGCGTATTTAGACAATATAAACAAAAAAGAGTTAGAAGCCCTCAAACAGATTTTTGGAGGTGGAGAAAGGGGCTTCTCAAACTCTTTGACTCCTCTTGAATGTGCTGAAGATTTGCTGTCAGGAGGAGAGCCTTGAATGTGAGGAAGACGGTTGGAGAGTGGACTTCAATGCTCTTTTTCCTTCTTTCTCTTGTAATTACTCTTGAGAGGCTTTGGTTGGTGGACATCTCTTTTGCTTTGAATGGAGTCTCTCTTTCTTACTCTATTACTGTTCACTCTGGCTATTTAAGCCATCCCCAGCGAAAACTAGCCATTAGACACACATTTATGGCCGTTCTGTACACTCTGCAACTCCTGACAAAGTGTCCGTTAGGATCGGAGTCGACTCGGCTGTTGCTGGAGTCGACTCATGCTTTACTGGAGACGACTCGGCCACTATTCAAAATTTGAAATAAAGTGCCGTCCCGTTCTGGAGTCGACTCGGCTGAACCTAGAGTCAACTCGCTAATGTCCGGAGATGACTTTCCCTTCTGGAGACGACTCGTTCTTCAGGATTCCACAAATCATTCTTTCGGTTTTACTTTCTCGAGTCGACTCGGATTTTCTTGGAGTCGACTCGGCTCTCAGAGCTGGAAAGACAGGTCATCTGTTTTTGAACTTGAACTGTCTCGGAGTCGACTCGGACTTTGCGGGAGTCGACTCGGCTCTCAGACACCGAAATACTGGTCTTCTGTCTTTGGAGTTGAACTGCCTCGAAGTTGACTCGGACTTTACTGGAGTCGACTCGGCTCTCAGACACCGAAGTTGGCTCTCTGACTTTTAGTCTTGCATTCCTCTGAGAGTCGACTCTTGCTTCCTTAGGAGTTGACTTGCCAACCGTCGGAGTCGACTCGAGTACTTCGGGAGTCGACTCGGCTCTCAGAGTCCAAAACGACCTCTCTGTCTTTCTGTCTGTTACTCCATGGAGTCGACTCGTACTTTGCTGGAGTCGACTCGGCAAGCATCAGAGTCGACTCTAATTCTTCCGGAGTCGACTCGGTGATAGGTTCTGAGATTAATCTTTCTTTCCTGCTGTCTGTTCTCAGTCGGAGTCGACTCGTAATGTTCTGGAGTCGACTCGAGCTTGTGCCAGTGCTTCTGATACACTTGGAGTCGACTCGTAATCTTCCGGAGTCGACTCGAGCTACAGACTTTGGTTCAAATTGATTTCCATACTTAGCCAAAATGTCTTGAACCAAGGCTAGAGACAATTAATCATAAATTTACAAATATTTGACTGAAACACTAAATTGAATTCATTAGTATAACATAAGATATACTCAAATGCTTTGAGCTCATCAAAATCAAATAGGGTTATAATCAATCACTCCACAATCTCCCCCTTTTTGATAATGACAAAATATTGAGTATTTATAAAGTGAATTGCTCAACCAAAAGGAGATTTATAATAAAGTTTTGAAATGAATTCAAGTGTCTAGTCATTTAATTTATCCAAAATTGAAAGGTGTGAAACAGTAAATCCTGAATTAAAGCTCTCCCTTTCATTTGGAATTATATAAGCCTTCATGTCATGCAATCAATTGTTTGGCTTATATATGTTTAATGAATTTGCTTTCTTAAGATTTTAGATTCTCCCCCTCAACATATGCATTCAATTTTGTTTGGATTCTCTGAATTTTCTTTTAATATCTTGAAGCTTTTGAGCTTAAATTTTTGGTTTTAGAGGGAAAATCTGTCAATTTGTTCTTGAGTATGATTCAACTAATCTCCGAATATCCCTTGAATGGATTCTGGAGATTACTCCTTTAGGAGCCCCAACAGAGAGATAATGAGCCTCGAGGTATCGAATCCACTTAGAACATATTACTTTGTGGTTTTTTTAAAAATTTTCTTTTTATTGATTCCCTTTATATTTCAATTCAATATATTTTCTCCCCCTTTTTGTCATCATAGCAAAAAGGCAGAAAGCACAGTAAGGTACAAGAACTCAAGAATGCACAATTTTTGAAAGCAATTTCTACTCATTGTATTTAATTCAAATTTGAGTACAAGTGTGATTACAAATCAAGTGAGTCCTCAAGGGACTGTACAACATAAAGTAAAAATAACAAACAACACTAGCCCTTGCTCAGTCTAGTGTGTTTGACGACCATGCTTAACCTCTTATTAATGTTTTTGAGTTGTTCAAGTATCTCCGAGGTGGTTCTAGACTGAATCGAAGAAATGTGGTTGACACTCTCCTGGAGGGTGTCCAACCTGGAGAGCAGTGCATGGGCTAGCTTCTCGGCACCCTGGCTCTGGCTTCCTAGCTCTTGTCTGATGCCGTCTCGCATCTTCTTCATGTCGTCCTTGACGTCACTTATATTCCAGTATTGAGCTTGGACCAGGCTGCGCACATTTGATATCTCCTCCCGTAAGTGCGCAATCATCTCGGCTACTGCTGCCAGGGAGGGAACAATCTCGGTGGAGGGAGCACTCGAAGGACCTCGGAGCTCCCTCAGCAACTCATCTCTGAGATCCCTCACTATCTCCTGCCGCAACTCACGGAGCTGCTCAGAAGAAATGCGGACCTCCAGTGGCTGCTGCTGAGTAGATGGGGCAGTGGAGGTGGAGGGCTTTGTATGTGCAGGACCAGAGGTAGAAGGATGAGTGGGTAGATCTGTATGGTGGTCCTGATCATGGTCAGAGGTAGGAGAGTGATAAGTGGTAGGGTCAGAAGATGTGGATGGTCTCCGTACCCAGACTCCCTCTACTCTATGGAATCCCATCCGATGAAGGGTTCCCTCACCCATGCGATCTGTAAACCGTAGTGAGCGAGAGGGTTCCCCCTCAGGAATGGGGACCTCTAACTCCCGAAATATCAGAGTGAACAACATGCCATATGGGAGACTGAGCCTAGGTTTATCTAGGGGCTCACAGAGGTACTTGTAGATAAGTTTTGGAAAGTGGATGGGAGTGTCTTGGAGGAGGTAGAACATCAGAGCTAGGTCTCACTCCAAAATGAAGTCAAATCTACCTGTCTTCGGGAAGAGAGTCCTAGAGATAATACTAAGGAGAAGTCGCATTTCAGCCGATAGCTGATTTGCGAATACTTTCTCTATGGGGGACACTGGTGGACTCCCTAGAATGGCCGTAAGGGCCTCTGTCCTGTCAGAGGGGTGTGTGGGAACAATCCCCTCACTCGAGAGATGGAGGACTCGTGCAATAAAGTCCTCCGAGATGAATACAGGGACACCCATAACAGTTCCCTGGATACCCCCGCCTACCCGTGCCACTAAACCATAAAACTCCCTAACAAGCCCTGGATAGGTAGGGAGGTCAAGAGTGCAGAAAAACTCTAAACCTTGGGCTCTAAGGTGATGCCCTAGGTTGAACCCTTCCCGGGAGAGGAAGTCAAAGTTGACATGCCTCCCGGTAGAGACAACCTTCCCGGCGCATGAGCGCGAGGGAACCGGCCTAGGCAGGGAAGGAACCGGAGGTGGTGGCCTCGCCGGTTCGTTCCGAGCCTTGGACCGTCGCTCGGCCCCGCTCGCGGAGATGGGTCTCTTTTGGCTTGGGACAACTGCTTTCCTAGGCATTTTTGACCTAGACACGAGAGAGGAACTAGGAAAAATGGAGGAAAACTCGATGGAGAAGACCTAGAATGGGTCGGAGACGAGGTCGGAGTCGGCTCTAGGATTTTGGAACAGTGTCGGCTGTGAATAGAAGTGGGGATTGAACGTTTCGATTAGGGTTAAAACATCGGATTCCCGACCTCGAGTCGACTCCCGTAAGTCGCGAGTCGACTCGACCGCGAGTCGACTCCCAAATATGCGCGAGTCGACTCCCACATGAGCCGACTCTAAAATGTATCCGAGTCGACTCGAACTCTAGCACGCACCCAAAAATCATATTATTTTCGTGCCACAAGAGATAGTTATGGACTTATCCATGATTTAGGAACTGAATTGATGATCATAGATAGGAAGTCCTATGTCCACCATAGACTAATCCTCAAAATCTATGAACTAGAGGAGAGTATCACGAAAATGGATCAATCACTCCTAACCCTCTTCTAAGTATGCAAAATCGATCCTCACTCAGAGGTTTTGTGAAGATATCAGCAAGTTGATCATCAGTACACACAAATTGAAGTGTCACATCACTATTCAGTACATGATCTCTTATGAAGTGATGTCTTATCTCAATGTGTTTAGTTCTTGAGTGCTGAATTGGATTTTTAGTTAGATTAATGGCACTTGTATTATCACAGTTAATGGGAATTTTATCTTGTTTAATGCCATAATCTTCAAGTTGTTGTTTAATCCACAAGATTTGAGCACAACAACTTCCGGCAGCAACATATTCGGCTTCCGCCGTAGATAGTGCAACCGAATTTTGTTTCTTGCTAAACCAAGAGATTAAATTTTCTCCTAAGAATTGACATGACCCGCTGGTGCTTTTTCTATCAAGTTTACAACCAGCAAAGTCTGAATCTGTATACCCTATTAAGTTTATGCTAGATTCTTTAGAGTACCATAAACCTATATTTTTTGTTCCTATTAGGTATTTAAAGATTCTCTTAACTGCAATTAAATGTGATTCCTTAGGATTAGATTGATATCTAGCACACATGCATACACTAAACGTGATATCAGGTCTACTTACAGTAAGATATAATAAAGATCCTATCATACCTCTATACATCTTTTGATCTACTGATTTACCTGATTCATCTTGGTCTAGTTTGCATGATGAACTCATGATGTGCTGATTGACTTGTTTCCTTCCATATCAAACTTCTTAAGCATCTCCTTGATGTATTTAGCTTGATTGATGAAGATCCCTTCTTCAGATTGTTTGATTTGGAGCCCGAGAAAATAGTTCAGCTCTCCCATTATGCTCATTTCAAATTCACTCTGCATTAGGTCAGCAAATTCTTCGCAGAGGCGATTGTTAGTAGCACCGAAAATAATATCATCTACATAAATCTGAACTACTAACATATCTTTGTTTTTCCTTTTTAAAAATAATGTTGTATCAACGTTCCCTCTATCGAATTCATGGTCTAACAGAAATTTGCTAAGTCTTTCATACCATGCTCTAGGTGCTTGTTTCAAACCATAAAGTGCTTTGTTTAATTTATACACATGATTGGGGTATTGATGATTTTCAAAATCAGGAGGTTGTTCTACATACACCTCCTCATTAATATACCCATTCAAAAAGGCACTTTTTACATCCATTTGAAATAATTTGAAGTCTTTAGAGCATGCAAATGCTAGTAACAATCTAATTGCCTCAAGTCTAGCTACAGGAGCAAAAGTTTCATCAAAGTCTATACCTTCTTCTTGATTATAGCCCTTTGCTACTAGTCTAGCCTTGTTCCTAATCACGATTCCATTTTCATCAAGTTTATTTTTATATATCCATTTGGTTCCTATTATTGAGTATTCAGAGGGTCGTTCAACTAGGTTCCATACCTTGTTTCTAGTGAATTGGTTTAGTTCTTCTTGCATTGCATTTATCCAATTTACATCCTTTTCAGCTTCTTCTATGTGTTTAGGTTCAAAGTGTGAGACAAATGCTAGATGATTATTTAAATTCCTAAGAGATGCTCTAGTTCTAACAGGTTGAGATGGATCATCTAAAATTAATTCCTTAGGATGCCCATGAGCATACCTCCAAGCCTTAGTAAGCCCATGATCCACAATTGCCTCTTGACTTGTTGATGCATTTCCAATTAGTTTTTGTTCATCTTCTTGTAATGTCATCTCATCAATCTTTTCTTCAAAAATTTTTGCATCATTATCAGGAACAACTCTCTTGCTAGAAGAGATATCATTAGTATCATCAAAAACAACATGTATAGACTCTTCAATAACAAGGTTACTTTTGTTAAACACTCTATAAGCTTTACTTGAGGTAGAATATTCCAAAAAGATACCTTCATCAGATTTTGAATCAAATTTACCTAAGTTATCCTTGCCATTATTATGAATGAAACACCTACATCCAAAAACATGAAAATAGTTTACTTTGGGCTTTCTATTTTTTCAAAGTTCATAAGGTGTTTTCTTTATAATGGGTCTCAATAAAACTCTATTTAGTATATGACATGATGTATTAATGGCTTCTCCCCAAAAGTACTTAGAGAGGTTACTTTCACATAACATGGTTCTAGCCATTTCCTCTAGGGTTCTATTCTTTCTTTCTACAACTCCATTTTGTTGTGGTGTCCTAGGTGCAGAAAAATTATGAGTTATCCCCTTTTTACTACAAAATTCATCAAATAGACGATTTTCAAATTCTGTTCCATGGTCACTTCTAATAGCTATGACTGAAGCATCTCTTGCATTAGTTACTTCCTTATGAAATTTCTTAAATACAGAAAATACTTGATCCTTATGAGCTAAGAACATGACCAAGTATATCTAGAAAAATCATCTACAATAACAAGACCATATTTGTTTTCACCAAGATTTGTGGTTCTAGTTGGTCCGAATAGATCCATGTGTAGTAGTTCAAGAGGTCTAGAGGTAGAGACATAATTTATGGATTTAAAGGAGTTCCTTGATTGTTTGCCATATTGACATGCTTTACAAATTTTATTTTTCTCAAATTTTAGTTTTGGCAAACCTATTACAGAATCTCTTTTAACCAACTTAGATATTGTATCCATACTTGCATGTCCTAATTTACGGTGCCATAACCAACTTGCATCATCAACCTTAGTATCACTAGCTACTAAGCAAGGACTGTTTTTAGCAAGATCATCTAGATCTACTACATAGACATTTCCACGTCTTATTCCTTTGAATACTAAGCTATTGTCAATTGAGTTGGTTATGATGCATAGGGATGGTTTAAACAGAACATCAAAACCTTTATCACATAATTGACTTATGCTAAGTAAGTTATGTTTAAGACCATCTACCAATCGTACATTATCAACAAAGGTTGAGAAGGTGATTTGTACTTTACCTATACCAACGATGTGACCTTGGTTATTGTCTCCAAATGTCACTGCACCTCCCTTTTTAGGCTCAAGGGTGAATAATTGGTCTTTGTCACCCGTCATGTGTCTTGAGCAGCCACTATCCAAGTACCAACAGTTTTTGTCGACCTTGGCTGCAAGACACTCCTACACAAGGAAATCATACAATTTTAGGTACCCAAGTTTTCTTGGGTCCTTCATGGCTAGTAATGTTGGTTCCTTTTGGAATCCAACCCTTTTTAATTTTTCTTTTAGCTTTTTCTTTTCTATGGTCACACACATTAGCTTTATGTCCTATTTTTCCACAGCAAAAATAGGTTGTATTCTTAATTTTGCTTTCTCCTGCTTTCACAAAGAAATTACTAAGGAGCTTTTGCTTATTCTTAGGTTTATACCCTAAACCAGCTCTATTGAACACAGCTCATTGATTATTAAGTATCATTTCTAATTTTTTAGAACTATATGTAAACTTTTCAACAAAAGGTTTGTATTTTTCAAGTTCTTGTGCCAACTTTTGTTTTTCTGTTTCAGTATATTTAAGTCTTTTGTGAGATTATCTCTTATAGTTTGTTTATCGTTTTTAAGTTCAGAAATTTTCTTGGTTAGTTTTTCGTTATCTTTAATTAAGGTATTAGCTTTTTGAATTAACATTTGCTTGCTTGTTTTAAGTTCTAAATTTTCTTTAATGATAAAATCCTTATCCTTAACTAATTTATCGTATTTATGGAAGTGAGATTGATTGGTTAGTTTTAGCTCTTTATTCTTAAGATTTATTGTCTTATATTCATCCATTAATTCATTAAGCGTATCATACAATTCATCAAAGGTAAAATCTAAATGCGTTTCAGATGTTACCTCATTTTTGTTTGCCATAAAATAGAGATTGGCCTTTTTCTCTTGTTCCTCATCCGATGATGATGATGATGAATCGAAATCCGATAAGGTGGAGACGAGGACTTTCTTTTTCTTATACTTGCTGGCCTTCTTGAGCAAAGGACAGTCCGCTCTGAAATGTCCCGGCTTCTTACATTCATAGCATCCGATTTCCTCATTTTTTCTTTCCTTACCTTTATCCTTGTAATAGGAACTCGAGGGACCTCTCCTCTGATGAAAAGACTTCTTTCGGTTGATGAATTTTCTGAACTTACACACGAGAGGAGCCTCATCATCATCTTCCTCATGATCTTCTTCTTCACTGCTGCTACTGCAAGATAAATCCTTGTTAGAAGAAGTAGATTTGAGAGCTATTACCTTTTTTTATGAGAGGATTCTTCTTCGCTGTGTTGTTTCATTGTGAGCTCGTGCATCATTAGGGATCCAAGAAGCTCCTCAAGTGGAAGCTTGTTCAAGTCCTTGGCTTCTTGGATTGCCGTAACCTTGGCCTCCCATGACCTTGGCAAACATCGAAGAATTTTTCTGACAAGGTCACTGTTAGTATAATTTTTGCCAAGGCTTTTTAGGCCATTGACAATATCAGTAAATCTAGTAAACATGCAAGTGATAGTTTCATTGGAATCCATCTTAAATAATTCATACTTATGAACTAGTATATTTATTTTAGATTCTTTTACTTGATTCGTGCCCTCGTGGGTCACTTCAAGTCTATCCCATATCTCTTTTGCAGAATTGCAAGTAGAGACTCTATTGAATTTATTTCGGTCTAAAGCACAATAAAGCACATTCATTGCTTTGGCATTTAGTTGTGCCTTCCTAATATCATTGTCATCCCAATCCTTTTCAAGTTTGGGTATAGTAACACCCTCTACAAAAATTGATGGAATGTATGGTCCATTAAGTATGGTGGTCCACATCTCATAGTCTTGTGCTTGGATAAATATCCTCATCCTAGCCTTCCAATATGAGTAGTCGGTTTCATTGAAGAATGGAGGTCTATGGGTGGACTGGCCCTCAATATGAGAAGATCCAAATGGGGTTGTCATTTTGATCTTTTACTCTTTTGGTAGAAGAGTTCTAGCTCTGATACCACTTGTTGCCCAAAAAGACAACCCAAGAGGGGGGGTGAATTGGGTTTAAAGTAATTATTGCAATTAAAAACCTTGTGAGTAACTAATTAAAACTTATTGCAAGTGGATTAATTAGTTACTATATGCAGTGGATGAAGGGAAAGGAAGAGACAATGAAACAATCACAAACACAAGAGGTTTTATAGTGGTTCGGAGCTAACTCTTGCTCCTACGTCCACTGCCCAAGCCTCACTTGGGAGTTTACTATAATTTCTCGGATTACAGCCGGTTGTTTTACAAGCTCACAACCCAACTTGTTGTTTTACGAGATCCCAACGAACTCGGTCGGTTTTCACAGGCTCACCGACTAGAACCACCCGATTGTTTTCCCGAGATCACAATCAAACCCTTACACCGTTGGTTTTAACCTCGGCTCACCAACAAACCTTAACACCCTTGATTCAATTCCCTGATTGAATCAAGTAAGAAAAACAATTTGAGACAAGTAAAAAAGAAAGCTTCTTAAAAAGCATATTTAGACAATATAAACAAAGAAAAGTTAGAAGCCCTCAAACAGATTTTTGTATTAGATGTATGCCCTAGAAGCCAATTTGGCTGACACATTGTTGATTCTAGGGACATAATTTTGTACTTGACTATTTATTATTGAATAAATAAAAGGCATCTTTTCATTCATATTGTTTATGTGTCTATGAATCGTCCAAGAAATTAATAAGATGATGATACATATTCTCAGAGTTGAGAATTTAAGCCATGTATCATTGGTGATTAATTTCTAAATGCTCCTGATCAATGGATCATCACGAGGACGGTGATCGATCCGATCAGTGCACAGATCACTTTCCTTCTGGATGGACGAGACTTGAGTCCACAGTGTAGGGACACTGAAGTGATAGTGCAGGTGCTTGTTAGAGAACAAGGGTACTGAGCGTGACCAAGACAAGAAGTCACTTGGATGTCTATCCACTCGTCAGTGACTTGCTTGATGTTGCAGTAGTGTGACTGGTCCTTTGACCTGCGGTGCTTCGGCTACTCACAGTGAGGTTATTGTAGTTTGACTGCACACATACATGGTCTCTAGCCATATGGGTCCATGCAGTGTAGATTGGCTGCAGTAAGTTCACTGTAGGAGTAGGGTATGCACCTATAAGGAATCTATCGACCTTGATAGAAGAGGAGTGATCCTATGTGATTTGTTAGACTGAGTTCTAAGACCTTGGCCAGGGCAGTAATATAAAGTGGAGAAAGAGTTTTCCACTATCGAACTCAAGTCGAATAAATCTTGACATATGACAGACGATGGGGTTTGACAAGTTGTCCATGACCTCCGTCCTGTAGGGATCCACGATAGTAGGACTGTATCACATGTTAACTGCACCTAGAGGTTCATCTTTCTATTCTACTGGGTAGCCACTACATGCTGCTAGGTGTCACTGGTGGATGGTGGGACTCATAGGGATTATCTTGATGATCGATAAACCCTAATGAGTTGAGTTGGAATCGTTCCAACCCATTGAAAGGAGTTTTCAATGATATTGAGATAGAGATCACAATATATCTCACTACCAGTCAGAGTAGAACCTATGGGGTCACACACACTAGAAGTATTGACCGATCCGATGGTTGAAATCGTGATTAGGAATCACAAGTAATCAATTTGATTGATAAGAAGTTGAAGAAGGAAAGGGAATTAATTAATTGGACTTGAAACAAGAATCCTACTTTGGGTAGGATTCCTAGAGTCCTAATTGGATTAGGACTGGGAATTCTAGTTGGAGTAGGACTGGGATTCCTACTTGGAATAGGATTCCTACAATCCTAATGAGATTAGGAACTTTGAATTAAAATTGGATTCCTACTTGGAGTAGGATTCCTAGAAATCCTAATTGGATTAGGACTTCGAATTCAAATAAAGTCCTAATTGGATTAGGACTAAAATTAAACAAATCCTAATTGGATTAGGATTCCTTAAGTCTAAATTAATTATTAATCTAATGAATCAACATGACTCCTAATTGGATTAGGATTGAAGAGTTCAATTAAGTCATGATTCATTCAAGTCCTAATTGGATTAGGACTAGCGTAGATTGAACCCAAATTTGGCTAATCCTAATTAGATTAGGATTAAACCATGAGAGAGGCACCTAATCCTTTTTGGAAGAGGATTGGGTTAACCAAGTAAGAGGGGCATCAGCCCCTCTTCACTTAGTTGGTGCGACATGAAGAGAGAAGGGGGGCCGGCGCCCCCTCTTGGAAAGTAGTCAAGGGCTCCTAACTTGTAGGAGCCCTTCATCCTTATTAAAGGAGGACTAGGGCCGGCGCCCTAGATGAACCTTTCTCTTCTTCATCACGTGGCCACCCCCTCTCCATCTCTCCTTGGTTCAGCCGCCATCAGCAAAGGGAAAAGAAGAGGAGGCGTCTCCCTCCTCTTGGTCTTCTTCCTTGGCTCCAACGCATGGAAAAAGAAGAAGGCTGCAGGGGCTTTTGATCTTCTTCCCATCTTCATCCTTCTTCTTCCTCCTCTCAAGCACAATCAAGGGTTGATTGAAAGAGAGGAGATCAGCCATCAAAAGCTATCTCTGCAAGGGAGCTAGCACCCCGGTGAGATAGAGAGCTTGGATCGGATCCTGCTTCGTGTGGATACCCGTAGAGGCCGGACGTTTGAACGGCTTCAAGCGAACCCTCTTCCAAAACCACGAATTCAGATTTGCGGTGATCATCTACCCGCGCAAGGTGAAGATTTGATCTTTCTAATAGTTTTAAAAGTTTTAATTCTTACCTAATTACGAAAGGTCTAGAAACAACGTTCATGCGATGAACGTCGAACCCGTGCATGCCGATTCCGCTGCCATTTGATTTTTGTTTTGAAATATCAGCGGCATGGGCGGGTTCCCAACAGTGGTATCAGAGCCTAGGCTTCGTAGATTAAGGTAAGAATTAAATATCTAAAGGCTTATTAGATCTGAAAATTGAATGATCATGCATGCTGAAAAATTCTGCATGCAGATTTTTCAGGGGTGCTGATTTTTGCATGCTGATTTTTATGTGATAAAATGATGATTCTAATTGCGTTGTTAATGAGATTACAAAGTTTAGAATCATGATTAGCATGATCAGCAATCTAAGTCATGACATAATCAGTTAGTTTTCAGATCTGAAAATTATAATTGTTGCATACGGTGATGATCATAGGATTCAAACCCTTTTGGTATCAAATGTAATGACCTGCGATGTGATCTGCGATGTCATGTAATTTTTCAGATGCTTGCATGCATCTTATTTTATGTTTTGAGAGGTCTGCGTGCCTCCTAAAAGGGAGATGTAATTTATTTTATTTTTATTTTATATCTGGTTGTATTTCTGTGATGTGATGTACGTCAACGATCAAGTCGAAGATGATGCATGAGATGAGCAGGGGTCTAAGCGGTTGATGGCGATTGGATCAAGAGTTGGTCAAGGATCGAATCAAGGAGGCTTGGAACCAATTCAAGAGTTGAAGACCAGTTGATCGATTGACGTGCATGTGCTTGTAATACGACCTAATTAGAATCCATGATCATCACCTATTTAAAGTTTAGCTTTAATTTGATGCTGCGATTATAACTGCCTGTGATGTGCCGTTTGCATGTGATGTGAATGCGAGTCGGGTAGATAGGTTTACATGTGATGTAGCAAACCCAATTGAGACCTAAATCAAAACCTCCTCAATTAAGTCGAGAGTGAACCGACATGAGCAAGTCATATTAGATTAATTGATCTAATTGGTGTCTAGGAAAGCATGAAAGGTGGTTACTTAATTAGGACCTTACTCTCTGAGTAAGGGGAGCCTCCCACCTGCTTACCTGGCCAATTGTTCGATTACCTCTTATGAAGAGCTCAAGTTGCAAACACTAAGACCTGATTAACCAATATTAAGTCAATAGGTCTTCCACTGTAGTAGAGCTGCTAAGGCCTTTCTGATGTTGATTTGTCTCGGCTGGACACAGTGGTCAAGTTGCATCGGGGGGCTGGACCTCTCTATAGACATGAGATGTTGTGGGGTAAAGGTGGGGTTGGGCACCAATAACTGTTAGGTGAGGACCCAATGACGACTTTATTCCTACGGTTATACGGTGGGTCTGACTTAACTAAGAAATGGGACCAATAACTGTTAGGTGAGGTTTTCATGGCTTAGAGACCAAGTTACACTGCAACATACTTGAGAAGCATTGTACAAGAGTTGTACATTCATCAATCTATGTGTCACCAATAACTGTTAGGTGAGGTGGCATGTAAATCGATGGGACCGCAGTACCCACTAGAAACCCTAGTCGTGTGGGATTTCCGTTTTCCTACCAGGGGAGTGTGAGGGATTCGAGAAAATAGTGGGAGTTACATTTGTTCTAAAAGACCTTAGAACAGATTAGGATCAAATACAAAAGTCTAACTAGAATCTTTACTCTCTGCAGATACAATGTCAGCTTCAAACCCTTTGACCCGTATTCTTGAGACCAATCGACTGACCGGAACCAATTACAAAGACTGGCTTAGAAACCTCAAAATTGTTTTGGACTGTAAGAAAATAGGCTACATACTCGATTCAGATATCCCCACACTACCAACACGTCCTACTGATGTTCAGCGTGAGATGCATAAAAAGTGGTTGGATGATGACATTAGAGTAAAATGCTATATGATGGTATCCATGTCTAATGAACTCCAATGCCAGCATGAAAAAATTAAGACTGCTAGGGAAATACTTGCACACCTGCAAGAGTTGTATGGTGAGCAGAGTCGCACAGCTCGTTTTGAAGTGTCCAAGAGGCTTTTCAAAGCGAAGATGCGCGAAGGGCAGTCTGTCCATGATCACGGTTTGACCATGATCAAGGACCTAGAGGAGCTTGAGAAGCTCGGTATGGACATGCACAAGGAATTACAAGTGGATTTGATCCTACAGTCACTTCCTGATTCATTTGGTAGTTTATAGTAAACTACCACATGAATAAGATTGAATGCACTAAGACTGAACTAATCAACATGTTGGTAACTGCTGAGGGAGCCTTGAAAGGTTCAAGGGGCAATGTCCTTGCTGCTGAGTTGACTTCTGGTTCCAAGAGAAAGTCTACTTGGAAGACAAAGAAGCCTGCTAAGAAGCAGAAGAAAGACGAGAAGCCAAAGAAGGAAGTTCAAAAGAAAAAGGCTAACGACAAAGGAAAATGTTTCCACTGCAATGTCGAAGGCCACTGGAAGAGAAACTGTCCTTCATACCTCGAGAGCCTAAAGAACAAGAAAGGTGACACACCTTCAGAAGGTATAAACTTGCTCATAATTGAAACTAATCTAACGGTTTCTTCTACTTCTAGTTGGGTTATAGATTCTGGTTCTAGTGCTCATCTGTGCACTACCATGCAGGGTCTAAAGGAAAGTAGAAGGCTGGCGGAAGGTGCGGTAACCCTTCGGGTTGGCAACGGGGCAAAAGTTGCTGCTGTGGCTGTGGGCACCTACCATCTGCGACTACCATCTGGATTTAGTTTAATACTTAGAGACTGCTATTATGTACCTGTTGCTAGCAGAAATTTGATTTCTGTTTCATGTCTAGCACAGGAAGGTCATGTTTTTACATTTGACAAAGACTGCTGTTCTATTTATTTAAGAAATAAAATAGTCGCACGCGGTTTCATGATTGACAGTCTCTATCATTTACATATGGATGTATCTGTGAATGTTATCGAGCAAGATGTGAGTGCCAAAGGATCCAAAAGATCCAGAGATGAGATAAACCAAAGATATTTGTGGCACCTCAGGCTTGGCCATATTGGAGAGGACAGAATGAACAAAATGGATAAAGATGGGCTTTTAGGCTCATTGACTTCCGAGTCATATCCAGTTTGCGAGTCCTGTCTTTAAGGAAAAATGGCAAGACTGCCCTTTGTAGGACATGGGGAGAGGACCACTAAATTACTTGCCCTAGTACATACAGATGTATGTGGCCCATTCGATGTGCTAGCCAGGAGACGTTATTCTTACTTCATTACCTTTACCGATGATTAGTCATGGTATGGGTATGTGTATCTTATGAGACACAAGTCTGAGTCTTTTGAAAAGTTCAAAGAGTTCAAGAATGAAGTAGAAAAACAAACTGGAAAACCTCTTAAGGCTCTTCGATCAGATCGAGGAGGAGAATACCTTAGTGGGGAATTCCTGGACTATCTCAAAAAAAACGGCATAGTCTCACAATGGACACCTCCGGGTACACCTCAACTCAACGGGGTGTCAGAGAGGAGGAATCGGACCCTATTGGATATGGTCAGGTCCATGATGAGCTTCACTGATTTACCTATGTTCCTTTGGGGAGATGCCTTACTCACAGCGATTTATTTATTGAATAGAGTTCCCTCTAAATCCGTTCCTACCACACCGTATGAGATATGGCATGGTAAGAAACCAAGTCTGGGTCATCTCAAGATTTGGGGATGTCCGGCCCACGTCAAGAGACTACAGGCGGACAAGTTAGAGGCTAGGACCATAAGTGCTCGTTTTATAGGATATCCTAAAGAGTCATTAGGATACAATTTTTACGTCTCAGAGGATCACAATGTGTTTGTGAGCCGTCATGCCATCTTCTTGGAAAATCAGTTTATCCTTGATAGAGGCAGTGGGAGGAAAATTGAGCTTGAAGAGAAAGTCTCTGAAAAGCAACGAATTATGGATCCTATTGAACCCATTCATACAGAGCCAGTACACAATGTCCCTCGACCACCTCGTAGATCTAGTAGGGTCTCCCATCCTCCCGATAGATACTTAGGTATACTAGAAGAGGATACCGAGAAAATATTCCTAGTGGGAGATAGGGATCACATACAGGATCCCAAAACCTACAATGAGGCGATATCTGATATCGATTCCGAGAAATGGCTGGAAGCAATGAAGTCAGAGTTAGACTCCATGCGTTCCAACCAAGTCTGGACCTTAGTAGACCCACCAGAAGGTATTGTACCTATTGGATGCAAATGGATCTACAAAAGGAAGATAGGTTCGGATGGAAAGGTAGAGACCTATAAGGCAAGGCTTGTGGCGAAAGGGTATAGTCAGCGCGAAGGCATTGACTATCAGGAGACCTTTTCACCTGTAGCCATGCTAAAATCCATCCGAACATTGCTTGCCATTGCAGCATTTCATGATTATGAAATTTGGCAGATGGATGTGAAAACTGCTTTCCTGAATGGATATCTTGATGAAGATATCTACATGGAACAGCTTTTGGGTTTCACTTCTAGTGATGGAGATCACAAGGTCTGCAAGCTGCAAAGGTCCATCTATGGACTAAAGCAAGCATCTCGGAGTTGGAACACTCGTTTCGATGACGCAATCAAAACATTTGATTTCATCAAAAACGAAGAGGAACCGTGTGTTTACAAAAAGGTTAGTGGGAGTGCTGTCGTTTTTCTCGTACTGTACGTAGATGACATTCTCCTGATTGGGAATGATATTCCCATGCTAACCTCGGTCAAGGTCTGGTTGTCAAAAGAATTCTCCATGAATAACCTTGGGGAAGCATCCTATATTTTGGGAATAAAGGTCTATAGAGATAGATCTAAAAGGATGCTTGGCCTTTCACAGAAAATGTACATAGAGGAGGTGCTGAAGAGGTTCAGCATGGAAAACTCCAAGAGGGGTCTCTTACCCCTTAGGCATGGAATTCATCTCTCCAAGAAGATGTGCCCCAACACATCTGAAGAGATTCAACGCATGAGCAAGATTCCCTATGCATCGGCAATAGGAAGCCTCATGTATGCCATGCTGTGTACACGACCTGATATAGCTCTTGCTGTGAGTGTCACAAGCAGATATCAGTCGAATCCAGGTGAAGAACACTGGACAGCTGTGAAGAATATTCTTAAGTACTTGAGAAGAACTAAAGATTTATTCTTGGTTTTTGGAGGATCATCAGAGTTAAAGGTAGAAGGGTACACAGATTCAGACTTCATGTCTGATGTCGATGACAGGAAGTCAACATCTGGATATGTGTTCTTGTGCAATGGTGGTACGGTAAATTGGAAGAGTTCTAAACAACCGATCATTGCTGATTCTACTATGGAAGCTGAATACATCGCCGCCTCTGAAGCTGCTAAGGAAGGCTTCTGGTTCAAGAAATTCATTGCAGAGTTGGATGTGATGACATCAGATGCCATAACACTCTACTGCGATAATAATGGCGCCATAGCCCTTGCTAAGGAGCCAAGGTCTCATCAGAAGTCTAAGCATATAGAGCGGCGCTTCCATCTCATACGCGACTATATTGAGAAGAAATATGTAGAGGTGCAGAGAGTAGACTCCGCGGATAACGTGGCAGACCCGTTCACTAAGCAGCTGAGTCAGCAAAAGACTGAAGCCCACCTTGAGAAGATGGGCCTAAGATATATGACCAATTGGCTTTAGTGCAAGTGGGAGATTATTAGATGTATGCCCTAGAAGCCAATTTGGCTGACACATTGTTGATTCTAGGGACATAATTTTGTACTTGACTATTTATTATTGAATAAATAAAAGGCATCTTTTCATTCATATTGTTTATGTGTCTATGAATCGTCCAAGAAATTAATAAGATGATGATACATATTCTCAAGAGTTGAGAATTTAAGCCATGTATCATTGGTGATTAATTTCTAAATGCTCCTGATCAATGGATCATCACGAGGACGGTGATCGATCCGATCAGTGCACAGATCACTTTCCTTCTGGATGGACGAGACTTGAGTCCACAGTGTAGGGACACTGAAGTGATAGTGCAGGTGCTTGTTAGAGAACAAGGGTACTGAGCGTGACCAAGACAAGAAGTCACTTGGATGTCTATCCACTCGTCAGTGACTTGCTTGATGTTGCAGTAGTGTGACTGGTCCTTTGACCTGCGGTGCTTCGGCTACTCACAGTGAGGTTATTGTAGTTTGACTGCACACATACATGGTCTCTAGCCATATGGGTCCATGCAGTGTAGATTGGCTGCAGTAAGTTCACTGTAGGAGTAGGGTATGCACCTATAAGGAATCTATCGACCTTGATAGAAGAGGAGTGATCCTATGTGATTTGTTAGACTGAGTTCTAAGACCTTGGCCAGGGCAGTAATATAAAGTGGAGAAAGAGTTTTCCACTATCGAACTCAAGTCGAATAAATCTTGACATATGACAGACGATGGGGTTTGACGAGTTGTCCATGACCTCCGTCCTGTAGGGATCCACGATAGTAGGACTGTATCACATGTTAACTGCACCTAGAGGTTCATCTTTCTATTCTACTGGGTAGCCACTACATGCTGCTAGGTGTCACTGGTGGATGGTGGGACTCATAGGGATTATCTTGATGATCGATAAACCCTAATGAGTTGAGTTGGAATCGTTCCAACCCATTGAAAGGAGTTTTCAATGATATTGAGATAGAGATCACAATATATCTCACTACCAGTCAGAGTAGAACCTATGGGGTCACACACACTAGAAGTATTGACCGATCCGATGGTTGAAATCGTGATTAGGAATCACAAGTAATCAATTTGATTGATAAGAAGTTGAAGAAGGAAAGGGAATTAATTAATTGGACTTGAAACAAGAATCCTACTTTGGGTAGGATTCCTAGAGTCCTAATTGGATTAGGACTGGGAATTCTAGTTGGAGTAAGACTGGGATTCCTACTTGGAATAGGATTCCTACAATTCTAATGAGATTAGGAACTTTGAATTAAAATTGGATTCCTACTTGGAGTAGGATTCCTAGAAATCCTAATTGGATTAGGACTTCGAATTCAAATAAAGTCCTAATTGGATTAGGACTAAAATTAAACAAATCCTAATTGGATTAGGATTCCTTAAGTCTAAATTAATTATTAATCTAATGAATCAACATGACTCCTAATTGGATTAGGATTGAAGAGTTCAATTAAGTCATGATTCATTCAAGTCCTAATTGGATTAGGACTAGCGTAGATTGAACCCAAATTTGGCTAATCCTAATTAGATTAGGATTAAACCATGAGAGAGGCACCTAATCCTTTTTGGAAGAGGATTGGGTTAACCAAGTAAGAGGGGCATCAGCCCCTCTTCACTTAGTTGGTGCGACATGAAGAGAGAAGGGGGGCCGGCGCCCCCTCTTGGAAAGTAGTCAAGGGCTCCTAACTTGTAGGAGCCCTTCATCCTTATTAAAGGAGGACTAGGGCCGGCGCCCTAGATGAACCTTTCTCCTCTTCATCACGTGGCCACCCCCTCTCCATCTCTCCTTGGTTCAGCCGCCATCAGCAAAGGGAATAGAAGAGGAGGCGTCTCCCTCCTCTTGGTCTTCTTCCTTGGCTCCAACGCATGGAAAAAGAAGAAGGCTGCAGGGGCTTTTGATCTTCTTCCCATCTTCATCCTTCTTCTTCCTCCTCTCAAGCACAATCAAGGGTTGATTGAAAGAGAGGAGATCAGCCATCAAAAGCTATCTCTGCAAGGGAGCTAGCACCCCAGTGAGATAGAGAGCTTGGATCGGATCCTGCTTCGTGTGGATACCCGTAGAGGCCGGACGTTTGAACGGCTTCAAGCGAACCCTCTTCCAAAACCACGAATTCAGATTTGCGGTGATCATCTACCCGCGCAAGGTGAAGATTTGATCTTCCTAATAGTTTTAAAAGTTTTAATTCTTACCTAATTACGAAAGGTCTAGAAACAACGTTCATGCGATGAACGTCGAACCCGTGCATGCCGATTCCGCTGCCATCTGATTTTTGTTTTGAAATATCAGCGGCATGGGCGGGTTCCCAACATTTTGGAGGTGGAGAAAGGGGCTTCTCAAACTCTTTGACTCCTCTTGAATGTGCTGAAGATTTGCTGTTAGGAGGAGAGCCTTGAATGTGAGGAAGACGGTTGGAGAGTGGACTTCAATGCTCTTCTTCCTTCTTTCTCTTGTAATTACTCTTGAGAGGCTTTGGTTGGTGGAAATCTTTTTTGCTTTGAATGGAGTCTCTCTTTCTTACTCTATTACTGTTCATTCTGGCCATTTAAGCCATCCCCAGCGAAAACTAGCCGTTAGACACACATTTATGGCCGTTCTGTACACTCTGCAACTCCTGACAAAGTGTCCGTTAGGATCGGAGTCGACTCGCTCGATCTGGAGTCGACTCGGCTGTTGCTGGAGTCGGCTCATGCTTTACTGGAGACGACTCGGCCACTGTTCAAAATTTAAAATAAAGTGCCGTCCCGTTCTGGAGTCGACTCGGCTGAACCTGGAGTCGACTCGCCAATGTCCGAAGATGACTTTCCCTTCTGGAGACGACTCGTTCTTCAGGATTCCACAAATCATTCTTTCGGTTTTACTTCCTCGAGTCGACTCGGATTTTCTTGGAGTCGACTCGGCTCTCAGAGCCGGAAAGACAGGTCTTCTGTTTTTGAACTTGAACTGTCTCGGAGTCGACTCGGACTTTTCGGGAGTCGACTCGGCTCTCAGACACCGAAATACTGGTCTTCTGTCTTTGGAGTTGAACTGCCTCGGAGTCGACTCGGACTTTGCTGGAGTCGACTCGGCTCTCAGACACCAAAGTTGGCTCTCTGACTTTTAGTCTTGCATTCCTCTAAGAGTCGACTCTTACTTCCTTAGGAGTCGACTTGCCAACCGTCGGAGTCGACTCGAGTACTTCGGGAGTCGACTCGGCTCTCAGAGTCCAAAACGACTTCTCTATCTTTCTGTCTGTTACTCCATGGAGTCGACTCGTACTTTGCTGGAGTCAACTCGGCAAGCATCGGAGTCGACTCTAATTCTTCCGGAGTCGACTCGGTGACAGGTTCTGAGATTAATCTTTCTGTCCTGCTGTCTGTTCTCAGTTGGAGTCGACTCGTAATGTTCCGGAGTCGACTCGAGCTTGTGCCAGTGCTTCTGATACACTTGGAGTCGACTCGTAATCTTCCGGAGTCGACTCGAGCTACAGACTTTGGTTCAAATTGATTTCCATACTTAGCCGAAATGTCTTGAACCAAGGCTAGAGACAATTAATCATAAATTTACAAATATTTGACTGAAACACTAAATTGAATTCATTAGTATAACATAAGATATACTCAAATGCTTTGAGCTCATCAAAATCAAATAGGGTTATAATCAATCACTCCACAGGCACACTGCGAGTCGACTCCGACTGAGAACAGACAGCAGGACAGAAAGACGAATCTCAGATCCTGTCACCGAGTCGACTCCTGAAGAATTCGAGTCGACTCCGATGCTTGCCGAGTTGACCCCCGATAGTTTCGAGTCGACTTCAAGGAGTAACAGACAGAAAGACAGAGAAGTTGTTTTGGACTCTGAGAGCCGAGTCGACTCCAGAAGAACTCGAGTCGACTCCGACGGTTGGCGAGTCGACTCCTAAAAAAGCAAGAGTCGACTCTCAGAGGAATGCAAGACTAAAAATCAGAGAGCCAACTTCGGTGTCTGAGAGCCGAGTCGACTCCAGCAAAGTCCGAGTCGACTCCGAGGCAGTTCAACTCTAAAGACAGAAGACCAGTTTTTCGGTGTATGAGAGCCGAGTCGACTCCAGCAAAGTCCGAGTCGACTCCGAGGCAGTTCAACTCCAAAGACAAAAGACCAGTTTTTCAGGCTCTGAGAGCCGAGTCGACTCCAAGAGAATCCGAGTCGACTCGAGGAAGTAAACCCGAAAGAAAGATCTTTGGATTTCTAAAAAATGAGTCGTCTCCAGAAGGGAGAGTCATCTCCGGACATTGGCGAGTCGACTCCAGGTTTGGCCGAGTTGACTCCAGAACGGAACAGCACTTTATTTCAAATTTTGAACAGTGGGCGAGTCGTCTCCAGTAAAGCATGAGTCGACTCCAGCAACAGCCGAGTCGACTCCAGATCGAGCGAGTCGACTCCGATCCCAACGGACACTATGTCAGGAGTTTCAGATTGTGCAGAATGGCTCTAAAAGTGTGTCTAATGACTAGTTTTCAAAGTGGACTGCTTAAATAGCCAGAGTGAACAGTAATAGACAAGAAGAGAGACACTCCATTCAAAGCAAAAGAGATTTCCACCTACCAAAGCTTCTCAAGAGTAAATACAAGTGAAAGAATGAAGAAGTGCATTAAAAGTCTATCCTCCAAACGTCTTCCTCGCATTCAAGGCTCCCCTTCTGACAGCAAATCTTCAGCACACTCAAGAGGAGTTGCAGAGTTTGAGAAGCCCCCTTCTTCACATTCAAAAATCTGTTTGAGGGCTTCTAACTCTTTTTTATTCATATTGTTTATATTTGCTTTTCAAGAAGCTATCCTTGTACTCTTTTCAAACTGCTTTTCTTACTTGATTCAATCAGGGGATTGAATCAAGGGTGTTAAGGTTGGTTGGTGAGCCGAGGGTAAAACCAACGTGTAAGGGTTCGACTGTGATCTTGGAAAAACAATCGGGTGGTTCTAGTCGGTGAGCCTGTGAAAACCGACCGAGTTCGTTGTGATCTCGTAAAACAACAAGTTGGGTTGTGAGCTTGTAAAACAACCGGCTGTAATCCGAGGGATTATAGTGAACTCCCAAGTGAAGCTTGGGGAGTGGACGTAGGAGCAAGGGTTAGCTCCGAACCACTATAAAATCTCTTATGTTTGTGATTGTTTAATTGTCTCTCCCATTCCCTTCATCTACTGCATATAGTAAACTAATTAATCCACTTGCAATAAGGTTTAATTAGTTACTCATTAAGTTTTAATTTGCAATTATTACTTAAAACCCAATTCACCCCCTCCCCTCTTGGGTTGTCTTCTTGGGCAACACTTAGTCATCTCAAGATTTGGGGATGTCCAGCCCACGTCAAAAGACTACAGGCGGACAAGCTAGAGGCTAGGACCATAAGTGCTCATTTTATAGGATATCCTAAAGAGTCATTAGGGTACAATTTTTACGTCTCAAAGGATCACAATGTGTTTGTGAGCCGTCATGCCATCTTCTTGGAAAATCAGTTTATCCTTGATAGAGGCAATGGAAGGAAAATTGAGCTTGAAGAAAAAGTCTCTGAAAAGCAACGAGTCATGGATCCTATCGAACCCATTCATACAGAGCCAGTACACGATATTCCTCCACCACCTCGCAGATCTAGTAGGGTCTCCCATCCTTCCGATAGATACTTAGGTATACTAGAAGAGGATACCAAGAAAATGTTCCTAGTGGGAGATAGGGATCACATATAGGATCCCAAAACCTACGAAGAGGCGATATCTGATATCGATTCTGAGAAATGGTTGGAAGCTATGAAATCAAAGTTAGACTCCATGCATTCCAACCAAGTCTGGACCTTAGTAGATCCACCAGAAGGTATTGTACCTATTGGATGAAAATGGATCTACAAAAGGAAGATAGGTTCGGATGGAATGGTAGAGACCTATAAAGCAAAGCTAGTGGCGAAAGGGTATAGTCAACGCGAAGGCATTGACTATCAGGAGATCTTTTCACTTGTAGCCATGCTAAAATTCATCCGAACATTGCTTGCCATTGCAGCATTTTATGATTATGAAATCTGGTAGATGGATGTGAAAACTGCTTTCCTGAATGGATATCTTAATGAAGATATCTATATGGAACAGCCTTTGGGTTTCACTTCCAGTGATGGAGATCACAAGGTCTGCAAGCTGCAAAGGTCCATCTATGGACTAAAGCAAGCATCTCGGAGTTGGAACACTCGTTTCGATGACGCAATCAAAATGTTTGATTTCATCAAAAACGAAGAGGAACCGTGTGTTTACAAAAAGGTTAGTGAGAGTGCTGTCGTGTTTCTCGTACTGTACGTGGACGACATCCTCCTGATAGGGAATGATATTCTCATGCTAAACTCGGTCAAGGTCTGGTTGTCAAAAGAATTCTTCATGAAAGACCTTGGGGAAGCATCCTATATTTTGGGAATAAAGGTCTATAGAGATAGATCTAAAAGGATGCTTGGCCTATCACAGAAGATGTACATAGAGGAAGTGCTGAAAAGGTTCAGCATGGAAAACTCTAAAAGGGGTCTCTTACCCCTAAGGCATGGAATTCCTCTCTCCAAAAAGATGTGCCCCAACATATCTGAAGATATTCAACGCATGAGCAAGATCCCCTATGCATCAGCAATAGGGAGCCTCATGTATGCCATGCTATGTACACGACCTGATATAGCCCTTGCTATGAGTGTCACAAGCAGATATCAGTCGAATCCAGGTGAAGAACACTGGACAGCTATGAAGAATATTCTTAAGTACTTAAGAAGAACTAAAGATTTATTCTTGGTTTTTGGAGGATCATCAGAGTTAAAGATAGAAGGGTACACAGATTCAGACTTCATGATTGATGTCGATGATAAGAAGTCAACATCTGGATATGTGTTCTTGTGCAATGGTGGTACGGTGAATTGGAAGAGTTCTAAACAACCGATCATTGCTGACTCTACTATGGAAGCTGAATACATCGCCGCATCTGAAGCTGCTAAGGAAGGCTTCTGGTACAAGAAATTCATTGCAGAATTGGATGTGATGACATCAGATGCCATAACACTCTACTGCGATAATAATAGCGCCATAGCTCTTGCTAAGGAACCAAGGTCTCATCAGAAGTCCAAGCATATAGAGCGGCGCTTTCACCTCATACGCGACTATGTTGAGAAGAAATATGTCGAGGTGCAGAGAGTAGACTCCGCGGACAACGTGGCAGACCCGTTCACTAAGCAGCTAAGTCAACAAAAGACTGAAGCCCATCTTGAGAAGATGGGACTAAGATATATGACTGATTAGCTTTAGTGCAAGTGGGAGATTGTTAGATGTATGCCCTAGAAGCCAATTTTGACTGACACATTATTAATTCTAGGACATAATTTGTACTTGACTTTATTATTATTGAATAAATGAAATGCATCTTTTTCATTCATATTGTTATTGTGTCTATGAATTATCCAAGGAATTAATAAGATGATGATGCATATTCTCAAGAGTTGAAAATTTGAGCCATGTATCATTAGTGATTAATTTCTAAATGCTCCTGATCGATGGATCATCACGAGGACGGTGATCGATCCGATGAGATCAGTGCACACATTACTTTCTCTATGGATGGACGAGACTCGAGTCCACGATGTGGAGATTTAGATGTATGCCCTAGAAGCCAATTTTTGGCTGACACATTATTAATTCTGGGACATAATTTGTATTTGACTTTATTATTATTGAATAAATAAAAGGCATCTTTTTCATTCATATTGTTTATGTGTCTATGAATCGTCCAAGAATTAATAAGATGATGATGCATATTCTTAAGAGTCAAGAATTTGAGCCATGCATCATTGGTGATTAATTTCTGAATGCTCCTGATCGATGGATCATCATGAGGGCGGTGATCGATCCGATGAGATCAGTGCACACATTACTTTCCTTATGGATAGACGAGACTCGAGTCCACAGTGTGGCGACACTGAAGTAATAGTGCAGGTGCTTGTTAAGAACAAGGGTACTGAGCGTGACCAAAAATAGAAGTCACTTGGATGTCTATCCACTCATCAGTGACTTGCTTGATGTTGCAATAGTGTGACTGGTCCTTTGACCTACGATGCTTCGGTCACTCACAGTGAGGTTATTGTAGTTTGACTGCACACATACATGGTCTCTAGCCATATGCGTCCATGCAGTGTAGATTGGCTACAGTAGGTTCACTGTAGGAGTAGGGTATGCACCTATAAGGAATCTATCGACCTTGATAGATAAGGAGAGATCCTATGTGATTTATAAGACTGAGTTCGTAAGACCTCGGCCGGGGCAGATTGCACAGTAGAGAAAGAGTTCTCCGCTATCGAACTTAAGTCGAATAAATCTTGACATATGACAGACGATGGGGTTTGACGAGTTGTCCATGACCTCCGTCCTGTAGGGATCCACGATAGAAGGACTGTATCACATAATAACTGCACCTAGAGGTTCACCATTCTATTCTGCTGGGTAGCCACTATATGCTGCTAGGTGTCACTGGTGGATGGTGGGACTCATAGGGATTGTCTCGATGATCGATAAACCCTAATGAGTTGAGTTGGAATCGTTCCAACCCATTGAAAGAAGTTTTCAATGATATTGTGATAGAGATCGCAGTATATCTTACTACCAGTCAGAATAGAACCTATGGGGTCACACACACTAGAAGTATTGACCGATCCGATGGTTGAATAGTGATTAGAAATCACGAGTAATCAATTCGATTGATAATAAGTTGAAGAAGAAATGGGAATTGATTAATTGGACTTAAAACACGAATCCTACTTGGAATAGGATTCCTAGAGTCCTAAACGGATTAGGACTGGGAATCCTAATTGGAGTAGGACTGGGATTTCTACTTGGAATAGGATTCCTACAATCCTAATTAGATTAGGAATTTTGAATTAAAATTAGATTCCTGGAAGTCCTAATTGGATTAGGACTTCGAATTCAAATAAGAGTCCTAATTGGATTAGGACTAAAATTAAATATGTCCTAATTTGGATTAGGGTTTCTTAAGTCACAATTAATTATTAATCTAATGAATCAATAAGACTCCTAATTGGATTAAGATTGAAGAGTTCAATTGAGTCAAAATTGTTTAAATTTCTAATTGGATTAGGACTTACCTAGATTGGATCCAAATTGGTTCACCCTTGGGCTAAGCCTAATTGGATTAGGGCTTGACCACATTAGGGCATCCAAAACCTTACTTAATGAGGATTAGGGCAACACAAGAGGAGGGGCTCACGCCCTTCCCCTTTTCTCCTCCTTGGTGCGGCATGAAGAGAGGGGCTGGCGCCCCTTTTATGGAAAAATGTCAAAGGGCTCCTAACTTGTAGGAGCCCTAGATGCTTTAAAAGGGGAGGACTTGGCGGCACCTAGGGTATTGGTATTATTCTCCCCTTGGTGCCGTACGCCTCCCTCTCCTCTCCTCTTGGTTCAGCCGCAAGCAAGGGAAGAAAAAGAAAAGGTGTTGGTGGCCTCATCATCCTCCCTTCCTCCTTCCAACACAGGGAAAAGAAAGAAGGCTGCAGGAGCTTTGTTCCTCCTCTGATCTTCATCCTTCTTCTTCCTCCTCCCAAGCATAATCAAGAGTTGATTTAAAAGGGAGTACATCAGCCATCAAAAGAAGTCTTTGCAAGGGAGCTAGCACCCCGGGAAGACAAGAAAGTTTTGATCGGTCCTCTGCTTCGTGTGGATACCCGTAGAGGCCAGACGTTTGAACGGCTTCATACGAACCTTCATCCTAAAACCACGAACTCCAGTTTGCGGTGATTATCTACCCGCACAAGGTGAAGATCTGATCTTCTAATTAGTTTAAAAAGGTTTTTAATCCTTATCTATCTACGAACGGTTTTTGAAACATGTTCATGCGATGAACGTCGATCCCGCACATGCCTCTTCCGCTGCCATCTGATTTTGTTTTTGAAATATCAGCGGCATGGGCGGGTTCCTAACAACTGAAGTAATAGTGCAGGTGCTTGTTAGAGAACAAGGGTACTGAGCGTGACCAAAACAAGAAGTTACTTGGATGTCTATCCACTCGTCAGTGACTTGCTTGATGTTGCAGTAGTGTGACTGGTCCTTTGACCTGCGATGCTTCAGCTACTCACAGTGAGGTTATTGTAGTTTGACTGCACATATACATGGTCTCTAGCCTTATGGGTCTATGCAGTGTAGATTGGCTGCAGTAGGTTCACTGTAGGAGTAGGGTATGCAGCTATAAGGAATCTATCGATCTTGATAGATAAGGAGAGATCCTATGTGATTTATAAGACTGAGTTCGTAAGACCTCGGCCGGGGCAGATTGTATAGTGGAGAAAGAGTTTTTCACTCTCGAACTTAAGTCGAATAAATCTTCACATACGACAGACGATGGAGTTTGACGAGTTGTCCATGACCTCCGTCCTATAGGGATCCACGATAGTAGGACTGTATCACACGACAACTGCACCTAGAGGTTCCTCATTCTATTCTGCTGGGTAGCCACTACATGCTGCTAGGTGTCACTGGTGGATGGTGAGACTCACAGAAAATATCTCGATGATCGATAAACCCTAATGAGTTGAGTTGGAATCGTTCCAACCCATTGAAAGGAGTTTTCAAAGATATTAAGATAAAAATCGCAATATATCTCACTACCAGTCAGAATAGAACCTATGGGGTCACACACACTAGAAGTATTGATCGATCCGATGGTTGAAAAGTGATTATAAATCACAAGTAATCAATTCGATTAATAATAAGTTGAAGAAGAAATGGAAATTGATTAATTGGACTTAAGACACGAATCCTACTTGGAGTGGGATTCCTAGAATCCTAATTGGATTAGGACTGGGAGTCCTACTTGGAGTAGGACTGGGATTCCTACTTAAAGTAGGATTCCCACAATCCTAATAAGATTAGGATTTAATTTATTTTGGATTCCTACTTAGAATAGGATTTCTAGAAATCCTAATTGGATTAGAACTTCGGATTCAAATTAGAGTTCTAATTGGATTAGGACTAAAATTAAATAAGTCCTAATTAGATTAGGATTTCTTAAGTTCCAAGTTAATTTTAATCTAATAAATCAAGATGACTCCTAATTAGATTATTTCAATTGAGTCATGATTCATTGAGTTCTAATTGGATTAGGACTTACCTAGATTAAACCCAATTGGATCACCGTTAGACTAAGCCTAATTAGATTAGGACTTAGTCATTAGGAGGCCCCCTAATCCTCCTTAGAGGAGGACTAGGGCTAACCAAGAGAAGGGCCGTACGCCCCCTCCTCCTTCTCTTCTTTGGTGCGGCAAGACAAGAGGGGTCGGCGCCCCTCTTGGAAATTAGTCTGGAGCTCCTAAAAATTAGGAGCTCCACAATCTATTTAAGGGGTTCAAGGGGCAGCACCTAGGGCATTGGAAACTCCTCTCCCTTATGCCGTACGCCCCTCCTTCCTCTTGGTTTTCAGCCGCCATCAGCAAAAGGGAAAAGAAAGAGGAGGCGAGCTCCTCATCTTGGTCTTCTTCCTTTGTTCCAACGCAGGGAAGGAAAAAGGCAGCAACAAGCCTTTTGGTTCTTCTACCTAGAGCTTTCTTCTTCTTCATCCTCCCTATGACATTCAAGAGTTGAAAGAGGAGGAGGTGATCAGCCATCAAAGCAAATCTCTGCAAGGAAGCTAGCACCCCGGGGAGATTAGAGCATTTGGATTGGTCCTCTGCTCCGTGTGGATACCCGTAGAGACCGGACGCGTGTACAGCTTCAAGCGAACCTTATTCCAAAACCACGAACTTCAGTTTGCGGTGATCATCTACCCGCACAAGGTGAAGATCTGATCTTCATAATTGTTTTAAAAGTTTAATCCTTATCTAACTACGAACAGTTTTTGAACAACGTTCATGCGATGAACGGTTGATCCCGCGCATGCCTCTTCCGTTGCATCTGAATTTTTCTTAAATTTTCTGCGGCATGGGCGGGTTCTAACACGTTATGCTTCTGTCCGTGCTAGGGTCGACTCAAATCACTGTTCATCAGACTTAGGGTCGACTCAACTTCCAGTGGAGTCGACCCAACTTTCATTGGGGTCGACTCAAGCATACTTGGGGTCGAATCCACTACTATTCATCCGTGCCATTTTCACAGAGGTGTGCCTGATGGTTCCATGATGTGCCAGGGTCGACTCTACCTTTGTTGGGATCGACTCATTCCACACTTTGCTGCATCTTAAGGTTAGACTCATCCATACAATCAATGAAATATACTTCAAGTAATTTTGAATGTATGCCATGGTAGTGCTTCATACTCTTAACAATGAAAATTACTATTTTGCCCTTAAGAGTACGTTTTACTTGAAACTTTGCTGAATTAGAATTTAGAATTCACTATCCCTTTTCTATCATAAATTTTATCTCATTATTAATTATTGAAAGACATCTTGATCTCATTCTTCTAATGTATCGAGAGTGTCGAACTCAGTAATGATGTATCATGTTAACTTGTAGTACTTAATTAGATATTTCCTCAATGGTTGTGTTAATCATCAAAATAATACTATCATCCTCAGGAGCCAATCTTTATAGTTTGGTCCGGTCAACCTATTGTTATCTAGAATTCGAACTATCGGGTTGGAAGCCATTGACATCTGCAGAGAGTAAAAATTCTAATTAAAAATTTGTATTTGACATTAATTTATTTTAGGGACTTTTAAAACAAAATTGGATCAAATCCTCCCACTATTTCTCGGATCTCTCACACTCCTCTGGTAAAGATACGAAAACCTGCGACTTAGGATTTCGAGTGAGGTGCTGCGGTCCCACCAATCTACATGTCACCTCATCTAATAGTTATTAGAGACACATAGACGATGAGTGTACAACTCTTGTACAATGCTTCGTAAGCATATTGAGCTAACCTGGTCTTCAAGTCATAAGGACCTCATCTAACAGTTATTGGACCCGTTCCTTGGTTAAGTCAGACCCACCGTATATCCCGCGAAAATAAAGCTGTGATTGGATCCTCACCTAACAGTTATTGGAGCCCAACCCCACCTTTACCCCACAACATCTCATGTTAATAGAGAGCTCCAATCCTCCGATGCAACTAGCCCACTGTATCTAGCCGAGACTAATCAACGTCGGAAAGATCTTAGCAACTCTACTACGGTGGAAGACCAATCGACCTAATATTGGGTAATCAGATCTTAGTGATTCCAACTTTGAGCTTTTCATAAGAGATAATCGATCAATTGGCTAGGTAAGCAGGTGGGAGGCTCCCCTTACTCAGAGAGTAGGGTCCTAATTAAGTAACCACCTTTGAGCTTGCTTAGACACCAATTAGATCAATTAATCAAATATGGCTAGCTCAATGTATCGTTCACTCTCGATTGATTTAGGAAGGTTTTAGGTCTCTTGGAATTTACATCTAATGTAACCATCTACCCCATACCATATGTCATTCGATTTATATCTTATGTGTGGAGTGATTGATTATAACCCTATTTGATTTTGATAAGCTCAAAGCATTTGAGTATATCTTATGTTATACTAATGAATTCAATCTAGTGTTTCAGCCAAATATTTGTGAATTTATGTTTAATTGTCTCTAGCTTTGGTTCAATACATTTTGGCTAAGTATGGAACTCAGTTTGAACCAAAGTCTGAAACTCGAGTCGACTCTGGAAGATTTCGAGTCGACTCCAAGTGTTTCAGACGTTCTGGCACAGGCTCGAGTCGACTCCGGCACATTGCGAGTCGACTCAGACTGAGAACAGACAGCAGGACAGAAAGATGAATCTCAGACCCTGTCACCGAGTCGACTCCTGAAGAATTCGAGTCGACTCCGATGCTTGCCGAGTCGACCCCCGATAGTTTCGAGTCGACTCCAAGGAGTAACAGACAGAAAGACAGAGAAGTTGTTTTGGACTCTGAGAGCCGAGTCGACTCCAGAAGAACTCGAGTCGACTCCGACGGTTGGCGAGTCGACTCCTAAAGAAGCAAGAGTCGACTCTCAGAGGAATGCAAGACTAAAAGTCTGAGAGCCAACTTCGGTGTCTGAGAGCCGAGTCGACTCCAGCAAAGTCCGAGTCGACTCTGAGGCAGTTCAACTCCAAAGACAGAAGACCAGATTTTCGGTGTCTGAGAGCCGAGTCGACTCCAGCAAAGTGTGAGTCGACTCCGAGGTAGTTCAACTCCAAAGACAGAAGCCCAGTTTTTTGGCTCTGAGAGCCGAGTCGACTCCAAGAGAATCCGAGTCGACTCGAGGTAGTAAACCCGAAAGAAGATCTTTGGATTCCTGAAAAATGAGTCGTCTCCAGAAGGGAGAGTCATCTCCGGACATTGACGAGTCAACTCCAGGTTTGGCCGAGTCGACTCCAGAACGAGCAGCACTTTATTTCAAATTTTGAACAGTGGGCAAGTCGTCTCCAGTAAAGCATGAGTCGACTCCAGCAACAGCCGAGTCGACTCCAGATCGAGCGAGCCGACTCCGATCCCAACGGACACTGTGTCAGGAGTTGCAGATTGTGCAGAACGGCTCTAAAAGTGTGTCTAACGGCTAGTTTTCGATGGAGATTGCTTAAATAGCCAGAGTGAACAGTAATAGAGATAGAGAGAGACACTCCATTCAAAACAAAAGAGATTTCCACCTACCAAAGCTTCTAAAGAGTAAATACAAGTGAAAGAAGGAGAAGTGCAAAAAAAAGTCTATCCTCCAAACGTCTTCCTCGCATTCAAGGCTCTCATTCTGACAGCAAATCTTCAGCACACTCAAGAGGAGTTGCAGAGTTTGAGAAGCCCCCTTCTTCACATTCAAAAATCTGTTTGAGGGCTTCTAACTCTTCTTATTCATATCGTTTATATTTGCTTTTGAAGAAGCTATCCTTGTACTCTTTTCAAACTACTTTTCTTACTTGATTCAATCAGGAGATTGAATCAAGGATGTTAAGGTTGGTTGGTGAGCCGAGGGTAAAACCAACGTGTAAGGGTTCGATTGTGATCCCGGAAAAACAATCGGGTGGTTCTAGTCAGTGAGCCTGTGAAAACCGACCGAGTTCGTTGTGATCTCGTAAAATAACAAGTTGGGTTGTGAGCTTGTAAAACAACCGGCTGTAATCGGAGGAATTATAGTGAACTCCCAAGTGAAGCTCGGAGAGTGGACGTAGGAGCAAGGGTTAGCTCCGAACCACTATAAAATCTCTTGTGTTTGTGATTGTTTAATTGTCTCTCCCATTCCCTTCATCCACTGTATATAGTAAACTAATTAATCCACTTGCAATAAAGTTTAATTAATTACTCATTAAGTTTTAATTTGCAATTTTTACTTAAAACCCAATTCACCCCCCCTCTTGGGTTGTCTTCTTAGGCAACAAGTGATATCAAAGTCGGAACTCTTCTACCAAAAGAGTAAAAGATCAAAATGACAACCCCATTTGGATCTTCTCATATTGAGGGGCAGTCCACCCATAGACCTCCATTCTTCAATGGAACCAACTACTCCTATTGGAAGGCTAGGATGAGGATATTTATCCAAGCTCAAGACTATGAGATTTGGACCACCATACTTAATGGACCATACATCCCATCAATTTTTGTAGAGGGTGTTACTATACCCAAACTTGAAAAAGATTGGGATGACAATGATATTAGGAAGGCACAACTAAATGCCAAAGCAATGAATGTGCTTTATTGTGCTTTAGACCGTAATGAATTCAATAGAGTCTCTACTTGCAATTCTGCAAAAGAGATATGGGATAGACTTGAAATGACCCACGAGGGCACGAATCAAGTAAAAAAATCTAAAATAAATATACTAGTTCATAAATATGAACTATTTAAGATGGAATCCAATGAAACTATCACTTGCATGTTTACTAGATTTACTGATATTGTCAATGGCCTAAAAAGCCTTGGCAAAAATTATACTAACAGTGACCTTGTCAGAAAAATTCTTCGATGTTTGCCAAGGTCATGAGAGGCCAAGGTAATGGCAATCCAAGAAGCCAAGGACTTGAACAAGCTTCCACTTGAGGAGCTTCTTGGATCCCTGATGACGCACAAGCTCACAATGAAACAACACAGCGAAGAAGAATCCTCTCATAAGAAAAAGGTTATAGCCCTCAAATCTACTTCTTCTAACAAGGATTTATCTTGCAGTAGCTGCAGCGAAGAAGAAGATAATGAGGGAGATGATGATGAGGCTCTTCTCGTGCGAAAGTTCAGAAAGTTCATCAACTGGAAGAAGTCCTTTCATCAGAGGAGAGGTCCCTCAAGTTCCAACAACAAGGATAAAAGTAAGGAACGAGAAAATGAAGGAATCGGATGCTATGAATGCAAGAAGACGGGACATTTCAGAGTTGACTGTCCCTTGCTTAAGAAGGGCAGCAAATATAAGAAAAAGAAAGTCCTCGTCTCCACTCTGTCGGACTCTGATTCATCATCATCATCGGATGAGGAACAAGAGGAAAAGGCCAACTTCTGCTTCATGGCGAATGAAAATGAGGTAACATCTGAAACGCATTTAGATTTTACCTTTGATGAATTGTATGATGCGTTTAATGAATTAATGGATGAATATAAGACAATAAATCTTAAGAATAAAGAGCTAAAACTAACCAATCAATCTCACCTCCATAAATACGATAAATTAATTAAGGATAAGAATTTTATCATTAAAGAAAATTTAGAACTTAAAACAAGCAATCAAATGTTAATTAAAAAAACTAATACTTTAATTAAAGATAATGAAAAACTAGTCAAGAAAATTTCAGAACTTAAAAACGATAAACAAACTATAAGAGATAATCTCACAAAAGACTTAAACATACTAAAAACAGAAAAACAAAAGCTAACAAAAAAACTTGAAAAATACAAACCTTTCGTTGAAAAGTTTACATATAGTTCTGAAAAATTGAAAATGATACTTAATAATCAACGTGCTGCCCAAGGTGACAAGCCAAGAGGGGGGGTGAATTGGTTTCTTTTAATTTTAACTATCTTACTTGTGTTAAATGATGAGTTAGTGAACTTAAACAAATCACAATGCAAACAACAAGAAGTATAGTGGTTCGGTGCTCTCCTTAGCACCTACGTCCACTCCCCAAGCGACCCCTTGGGAATTCACTATAATCCCGCGGATTACAGTTGGATTGTTTTCCGGGCTCACAATCCAAAAACCTTTACACTTTGGTTTTCCGGGTTCACCAAAAACCTATGTTGGTTTTACGGGCTCACCAACGAACCTATGTTGGTTTTACGGGCTCACCAACGAACCTATGTTGGTTTTACGGGCTCACCAACGAACCTTTACAATTAGTTTTCGGGTTCACCAATCAACCTATTCCGTTGGTTTTGCGGGCTAACCAACCAACCTTTACAAGTAGTTTAATAAACAAAGGAAGAATATTTAAACTCCTAGATGAGCAAATATAACAATATAATCTACAAAGAAGAGTTTAGAGAATAGTTATCGCTTGATATGAGTTCTCTCTTCTTTGTCAAGGATGCTTCACTCTTCACGGGTGGATGGAGCTCTTAATTGTTGGGAACCCGCCCATCCGCTGATATTTCAAAAATTAAATCAGATGGCAGCGGAATCAGCATGCACGGGTTCGACGTTCATCGCATGAACATTGTTTCGAGACCTTTCGTAATTAGGTAAGAATTAAAACTTTTAAAACTAATAGGAAGATCAAATCTTCACCTTGCGCGGGTAGATGATCACCGCAAATCTGAATTCGTGGTTTTGGAAGAGGGTTCGCTTGAAGCCGTTCAAACGTCCGGCCTCTACGGGTATCCACACGAAGTAGAGGACCGATCAATGTTTCCTTGTCTCCCCGGGGTGCTAGCTCCCTTGCAGAGACTTCCTCTGATGGCTGATCTCCTCTCTTTCTTTCAACTCTTGAAAGTGCTTGAGAGGAGGAAGAAGAAGGATGAAGAAGAGGAAGAAGATGAGCCCCTACGCAGCCTTCTTCTGTTGCTTGCGTTGGATGAAGAAAGGGTAGAGGAGGAGGCCGCCAACACTTGGTGAGCTTCTACCCTTGCTTGCGGCTGCAACTAAAGAGAGGAAGAGGGTGGCCATGGCACAAGAGGAAGAGGATTCCAATGCACTAGGGCGCCGGCCTCATGGTGCCTTTTATAGCCATCAAGGGCTCCTCCAAAGTAGGAGCCCTAGATGGTTTTCCAAAGAGAGAAGGGGGGCACCGGCCCCTCTCTTCATGCCGCACACAAGGAGAGGAGGAGGGACGTGATCCCTCCTTCTTGTGATGCCCTAATCCTCTTCCAAAGAGGATTGGGTGCCTCTCTTATGGTTTAATCCCAATCCAATTAGGATTAGCCAATTGGGTTCAATCTATGCTAGTCCTAATCCAACTAGGACTTGAATGAACCATGACTCAATTGAACTCTTCAATCCTAATCCAATTAGGAGTCATGTTGATTCATTAGATTATTAATTAATTTAGACTTAAGGAATCCTAATCCAATTAGGATTTGTTTAATTTTAGTCCTAATCCAATTAGGACTCTATTTGAATCCGAAGTCCTAATCTAATTAGGATTTCTAGGAATCCTACTCCAAGTAGGAATCCTATTTTAATTCAAAATTCCTAATCTCATTAGGATTGTAAGAATCCTATTTCAAGTAGGAATCCCAGTCCTACTCCAACTAGGATTCCCAGTCCTAATCCAATTAGGATTCTAGGAATCCTACCCGAAGTAGGACTCTTGTTTCAAGTCCAATTAATTGAGATCATCAAGATCTACCATGTAAACGTTTCCATGCCTATGTCCTGTGAGTATGATCTCATTATCAATTGGACTATTAATTATGAATAGTGATGATTCAAATGACACTTTAAAGCCCTTGTCACAAAATTGACTTATACTTAATAAATTATGTTTTAGTCCATTAACTAACAATACATTATCTATAAATGAGGAGGGTGATATGGAGATTTTACCAACACCAATAATTCGACCTTTAGCATTGTCTCCAAATGTGACTACTCCTCCTTCTTTTGATTCCAAGGTGACGAAGAGACTCTTGTCACCGGTCATATGCCTTGAGCAACCACTATCAAGATACCACATTCTCTTTTTATTTCCGGCTGCAAGGCATATTTGCAGAATGATCATGTGAAGCTCTTAGGTACCCAAGTTTTCTTGGGTCCTTCGTGGTTAGTGTAGTTGACTCCCTTAGGCACCCATACTTTAGTTATGTTTTTAGCTTTTACAAATGTACTCTTGTTAGTTTGGATTTTTCTTTGAATACAAGAGTAGGCTTTATGTCCGTTCTTTCCACAAAGAAAGCATGTTGGTTTTTCAGTTTTTACGTCTTTTGCTTTTACAAAGAAATTCTTTAGATACTTTTGTTGCTTATTAGTTTTATATCCTAATCCGGCTTTATTGAAAACAGCTCTTTGATTTGAAAGAATAAGATTTAATTTTTCAGAGCTTTGTGTGAATTTTTCAACAATTGGCTTGTACTTATGTACCTCATTCTTAAGATTCAAATTTTCTTTAACTAGTTCTTTCATATCCTTTTTAAGAGATTCAACAGTTTGCGCAAGTGAGGTATTACTATTGAGTAGGGAATTTACTTTTAGATTTAATTCCTTGATTAGTGTTTTTGCCTTTTCATTTTCAGTGCTAAGTCTTGAATTTTCGATTTTTAGGTTAGTAGTGTTCATATTTTTAACGCTCTCCTTTTCAATTAATAGGTTTTCAATATTTTCCTTTAGTTTTTGATTTGAGGCTTTTAATTCTTTATTCTTTGCTCCTAACATACTACAATCACTCATAAGTTCTTGAAAAGCATCATATAATTCTTCTAAAGTAAAATTTATAGTTGGGTTTTGACATACCTCGTCATCTTCGAGCGCCATGAAGCATAGATTGGCGGTCTCTTCCTTCTCTTCCTCGGAGGATGATGTGTCACTGTCATCCCATGATGCCTTCAATGCCTTTTTCTTCTTCTTTCCAAAATGCTTCTTTTGTTGTGGGCATTCGGAAAGAATATGTCCCAGTCTCTTGCAGTCATAGCATACGATTGGGTCTCTTTCTTTTTCTTTTTCTTTTTTCCAATCATTTCTCCCTCCAAATTTCTTTCTTGGGAATGGTTTCTTTCTTCTCATGAACTTTTTAAATTTCCTTACTATCAAACCCAAGTCCTCATCTTGACTTTCTTCTTCACTCTCACTGCTCTCTTCTTCACATACACTTGAGGTAGCCTTGAGTGCGATTGTCTTTTTCTTTGGCAACTCTTCTTCATGCTGCTTCATCGTGAGCTCATGCGTCATCAATGAGCCCAAGAGTTGTTCTAGCCCCAAGGTGTTGAGGTCTTTGGCTTCTACAATCGCCGTGACCTTTGCTTCCCATGCTTTTGGCAGTGACCTGAGAATTTTACTCACAAGTTCGGGGTTAGTGTAAGATTTGCCCAAGCTTTTTAGACCATTAATAATTTCGGTAAAACGTGTAAACATGCATGTGATGGTTTCATTAGGTTCCATCTTAAACAATTCATACTTGTGAACTAGAATGTTCACTTTGGACTCTTTGACTTGATTTGTACCCTCGTGGGTAACTTCAAGCCTATCCCATATTTCCTTAGCGGAACTGCATGTAGAGACTCTATTGAACTCATTTACATCTAGAGAACAAAATAATGAGTTCATGGCTCTAGAATTGAGTTGAGCCATCCTATCATCATTCTCATCCCAATCCTCCTCAGGTTTGGGAACTCGAATGCCATTCACCATGTGTGATGGTTCTTGTGGTCCCTTGACTATAACCCTCCACAAGGCATAGTCTTGTGCTTGAATGAAAATTCTCATTCTCGTCTTCCAATAGGTATAATTTGTCCCATTGAAGAGTGGAGGTCTATTGGTTGCTTGCCCCTCGGCAGGAACATTGTTAAAGGGTGTTGCCATCTAGATCTTTGGCTAAGACGGTTAGGTCTTTCAAGAAATATACAGAGCACCCGCTCTGATACCACTTGTTGCCCAGAGATGGTCACCCAAGAGGGGGGTAAATTGGGTGTTTTAAAAACTTTTTGCCTAATTAAAAATAAAACACACAAATATAAGAACTAAAATAAAGATAAAGAGATAAGAAGAGACAACCACAAACACACGGTTTTATAGTGGTTCGGAGCCTTCACCGCTCCTACATCCACTCCCCAAAGCGCCTTTGGGAATTTCCACTATAATCCAAGATTACAGTACGGTAGTTTTGCGAGTTCACTACCCAACTCGTTGTTTTACACCGGGCTCACAACAAACCCTAAAACCCCCAATTTCTCTTAGGCTTGGGACGCCTTTCCCTTGTTCCAAGTCCCTTGACTGGAACAAGCACCACAATAAAAGAGTTTACAAAAGGAAATAAAAGCTCTAAGAAGCAAATATAACAATTATGAATAATGTAACCCGGAAGAATCCTTTTGCCGTTGGAAGCGTGGAAAATGTTGATTCTTCCGAGGTGGAGCGCGTAGGGTTGAGTGTGAGCTTCGAATCCCGAGCGCACGAGAGTGGTTGAGCTTGAAATCGCTTGGGAGACTTGAGAATACTTGATTTCCTTCCTTGAATGCACTCACTCCCTTGAGCTTTTCTTTCTAACTTCTCTCTTGAATGATCTAGCTTTTTGGTTGGTGAAGAGTTGTTGAGAACCACTTAAGAGGTCCCTTTTTATAGCCCAAAAAGCAAATATAGCCATTAGAAACAAAAAGAGAAGGATTTGAAATTCAAACCAAACCTGAAAAGCTGTCAGTCGCGTCCCAGGCGCTCCGGGGACGTCTCCGCTACAACGAGGGACGTCTCGCCTACAGGATTTTACTTTTTATGTTGTCTGGGGTCGACTCGGCACTTTACGGGGACGTCTCGGCTTGTCTGCACTTTTTGAGTGGGGACGACTCCGCTGCCTTGGGGACGACTCCGCTTCTTTATCTCCGAAAGACATGTCCTCTGGAATTCCCTGAGAGAGTCGACTCCGCTCTTTCAGGGGACGTCTCGGCTCGTCTGCACTTTATGCATGGGAACGGCTCCGCTGTCTCAGGGTCGACTCCGCTGCCTTATCACCGAAAAAACCATTCTCTGGAAAACCCTGAGAGAGCCGTCTCAGCTATCTTGGGGACGACTCGGGAACTCTCCTTTTTACCTGCGGGGACGACTCGGCGTACAGTGGGGACGTCTCGCGCATATCTCTTGAAAACTGCCTTTCTGCCGCCACTGAGAGAGTCGACTCCGCTACTGAGAGAGTCGACTCCACTAATGCGGGGACGACTCGGCAGGTGCCGGGCACGTCTCCAAGTGTGCCAGTTCTTCCTGTTTGTGCCAGAGACGTCTCTGAAACCATCAGGAGACGTCTCGGCTGTCCCTGAACTTTTTCATTAACTCAAAATGTTCTTCAATGAATTCATAAAAATTATGGGAACTTGCCTAGACATTTCTCAACAATATTCTAGATAAAACACATGAATTCCTTAATTAAATTGTTAAGATATAATGGAATTATGCTCTAGTGTTTTGTATTCATCAAAATCCATTAGGGGGTCAACATCACTGACGAGTGGATAGACATCCAAGTGACTTCTTGTCTTGGTCACGCTCAGTATCCTTGTTCTCTAACAAGCACTTGCACTATCACTTCAGTGTCCCTACACTGTGGACTCAAGTCTCGTCCATCCAGAAGGAAAGTGATCTGTGCACTGATCGGATCGATCACCGTCCTCGTGATGATTCATTGATCAGGAGTATTTAGAAATTAATCACCAATGATACATGGCTCAAATTCTCAACTCTTGAGAATATGTATCATCATCTTATTAATTCCTTGGACGATTCATAGACACATAAACAATATGAATGAAAAGATGCCTTTTATTTATTCAATAATAAATAGTCAAGTACAAAATTATGTCCCTAGAATTAATAATGTGTCAGCCAGATTGGCTTCTAGGGCATACATCTAACAATCTCCCACTTGCACTAAAGCCAATTGGTCATATATCTTAGGCCCATCTTCTCAAGGTGGGCTTCAGTCTTTTGCTGACTCAGCTGCTTAGTGAACGGGTCCGCCACGTTATCCGCGGAGTCTACTCTCTGCACCTCTACATATTTTTTCTCCACATAGTCGCGTATGAGGTGAAAGCGCCGCTCTATATGCTTAGACTTCTGATGAGACCTTGGCTCCTTAGCAAGGGCTATGGCGCCATTATTATCGCAGTAGAGTGTTATGGCATCTGATGTCATCACGTCCAACTCTGCAATGAATTTCTTGAGCCAGAAGCCTTCCTTAGCAGCTTCAGAGGCGGCGATGTATTCAGCTTCCATAGTAGAATCAGCAATGATCGGTTGTTTAGAACTCTTCCAATTTACCGTTCCACCATTGCACAAGAACACATATCCAGATGTTGACTTCCTGTCATCGACATCAGTCACGAAGTCTGAATCTGTGTACCCTTCTACCTTTAACTCTGATGATCCTCCAAAAACCAAGAATAAATCTTTAGTTTTTCTCAAGTACTTAAGAATATTCTTCACAGCTGTCCAGTGTTCTTCACCTGGATTCGACTGATATCTGCTTGTGACACTCACAGCAAGAGCTATATCAGGTCGTGTACACAGCATGGCATACATGAGGCTTCCTATTGCCGATGCATAGGGAATCTTGCTCATGCGTTGAATCTCTTCAGATGTGTTGGGGCACATCTTCTTGGAGAGATGAATTCCATGCCTAAGGGGTAAGAGACCCCTCTTGGAGTTTTCCATGCTGAACCTTTTCAGCACCTCCTCTATGTACATCTTCTGTGAAAGGCCAAGCATCCTTTTAGATCTATCTCTATAGACCTTTATTCCCAAAATATAGGTTGCTTCCCCAAGGTCTTTCATGGAGAATTCTTTTGACAACCAGACCTTGACCGAGGTTAGCATGGGAATATCATTCCCAATCAGGAGAATGTCATCTACGTACAATACGAGAAAAACGACAGCACTCCCACTAACCTTTTTGTAAACACACGGTTCCTCTTCGTTTTTGATGAAATCAAACATTTTGATTGCATCATCGAAATGAGTGTTCCAACTCCGAGATGCTTGCTTTAGTCCATAGATGGACCTTTGCAGCTTGCAGACCTTGTGATCTCCATCAATGGAAGTGAAACCCAAAGGCTGTTCCATATAGATATCTTCATTAAGATATCCATTCAGGAAAGCAGTTTTCACATCCATCTGCCAGATTTCATAATCATGAAATGCTGCAATAGCAAGCAATGTTCGGATGGATTTTAGCATGGCTACAGGTGAAAAGGTCTCCTGATAGTCAATGCCTTCGCGCTGACTATACCCTTTTGCCACAAGCCTTGCTTTATAGGTCTCTACCTTTCCATCCGAACCGATCTTCCTTTTGTAGATCCATTTGCATCCAATAGGTACAATACCTTCTGGTGGGTCTACTAAGGTCCAGACTTGGTTGGAATGCATGGAGTCTAACTCTGACTTCATAGCTTCCAGCCATTTCTCGGAATCGATATCAAATATCGCCTCGTTGTAGGTTTTGGGATCCTATATGTGATCCCTATCTCCCACTAGGAACATTTCCTCGGTATCCTCTTCTAGTATACCTAAGTATCTATCGGGAGGATGGGAGACCCTACTAGATCTACGAGGTGGTTGAGGGACATCGTGTACTGGCTCTTTATGAATGGGTTCTATAGGATCCATGACTCGTTGCTTTTCAGAGACTTTCTCTTCAAGCTCAATTTTCCTCCCATTGCCTCTATCAAGGATAAACTGATTTTCCAAGAAGATGGCATGACGGCTCACAAACACATTGTGATCCTCTGAGATGTAGAAATTGTATCCTAATGACTCTTTAGGATATCCTATAAAACGAGCACTTATGGTCCTAGCCTCTAACTTGTCCGCCTGTAGTCGCTTGACGTGGGCCGGACATCCCCAAATCTTGAGATGACCCAGACTTGGTTTCTTACCATGCCATATCTCATACGGTGTGGTAGGAACGGATTTAGAGGGAACTCTATTCAATAAATAAATCGCTGTGAGTAAGGCATCTCCCCAAAGGAACATAGGTAAATCAGTGAAGCTCATCATGGACCTGACCATATCCAATAGGGTCCGATTCCTCCTCTCTGACATCCCGTTGAGTTGAGGTGTACCCGGAGGTGTCCATTGTGAGACTATGCCGTTTTCTTTGAGATAGTCCCGGAATTCTCTACTAAGGTATTCTCCTCCTCGATCTGATCGAAGAGCCTTAAGAGGTTTTCCAGTTTGTTTTTCTACTTCATTCTTGAACTCTTTGAACTTTTCAAAAGAGTCAGACTTGTGTCTCATAAGATACACATACCCATACCGTGAATAATCATCGGTAAAGGTAATGAAGTAAGAATAACGTCCCCTGGCTAGCACATCGAATGGGCCACATACATCTGTATGTATTAGGGTGAGTATTTCAGTGGTCCTCTCCCCATGTCCTACAAAGGGCAGTCTAGCCATTTTTCCTTGAAGACAGGACTCGCAAACTGGATATGACTCGGAAGTCAATGAGCCGAGAAGCCCATCTTTATCCATTTTGTTCATCCTATCCTCTCCAATATGGCCAAGTCTGAGGTGCCACAAATATCTTTGGTTTATCTCATCTCTGGATCTTTTGGATCCTTTGGCACTCACATCTTGCTCGGTAACATTCACAGATACATCCATATGTAAATGATAGAGACTGTCAATCATGAAACCACGTGCGACTATTTTATTTCTCAAATAAATAGAACAGCAGTCTTTGTCAAATGTAAAAACATGACCTTCCTGTGCTAGACATGAAACAGAAATCAAATTTCTGCTAGCAACAGGTACATAATAGCAGTCTCTAAGTATTAAACTAAATCCAGACGGTAGTCGCAGATGGTAGGTGCCCACAGCCACAGCAGCAACTTTTGCCCCGTTGCCAACCCGAAGGGTTACCGCACCTTCCGCCAGCCTTCTACTTTCCTTTAGACCCTGCATGGTAGTGCACAAATGAGCACTAGAACCAGAATCTATAACCCAACTAGAAGTAGAAGAAACCGTTAGATTAGTTTCAATTATGAGCAAGTCTATACCTTCTGAAGGTATGTCACCTTTCTTGTTCTTCAGGCTCTCGAGGTATGAAGGACAGTTTCTCTTCCAGTAGCCTTTGACATTGCAGTGGAAACATTTTTCTTTGTCGTTAGCCTTTTTCTTTTGAACTTCCTTCTTTAGCTTCTTGTCTTTCTTCTGCTTCTTAGCAGGCTTCTTTTTCTTCCAAGCAGACTTTCTCTTGGAACCAGAAATCAACTCAGCAGCAAGGACATTGCCCCTTGAACCTTTCAAGGCTCCCTCAGCAGTTACCAACATGTTGATTAGTTCAGTCTTAGTGCATTCAATCTTATTCATGTGGTAGTTTACTATAAACTGACCAAATGAATCAGGAAGTGACTGTAGGATCAAATCCACTTGCAATTCCTTGTGCATGTCCATACCGAGCTTCTCAAGCTCCTCTAGGTCCTTGATCATGGTCAGACCGTGATCATGGACAGACTGCCCCTCGCGCATCTTCGTTTTGAAAAGCCTCTTGGACACTTCAAAACGAGCTGTGCGACTCTGCTCACCATACAACTCTTGCAGGTGTGCCAGTATTTCTCTAGCAGTCTTCATATTTTCATGCTGGCATTGGAGTTCATTAGACATGGATGCCATCATATAGCATTTTACTCTAATGTCATCATCCAACCACTTTTTATGCAACTCACGCTGAACATCAGTAGGACGTGCTGGTAGTGTGGGGATATCTGAATCGAGTATGTAGCCTATCTTTTCACAGTCCAAAACTATTTTGAGATTTCTAAGCCAGTCTTTGTAATTGGTTCCGGTCAGTCGGTTGGTCTCAAGAATACGGGTCAAAGGGTTTGAAGCCGACATTGTATCTGCAGAGAGTAAAGATTCTAGTTAGACTTTTGTACTTGATCCTAATCTGTTCTAAGGTCTTTTAGAACAAATGTAACTCCCACTATTTTCTCGAATCCCTCACACTCCCCTGGTAGGAAAACGGAAATCCCACACGACTAGGGTTTCTAGTGGGTACTGCGGTCCCACCAATTTACATGCCACCTCACCTAACAGTTATTGGTGACACATAGATGGATGAGTGTACAACTCTTGTACAATGCTTCTCAAGCATGTTGCAGTGTAACTTGGTCTCTAAGCCATGAAGACCTCACCTAACAGTTATTGGTCCCATTTCTTAGTTAAGTCAGACCCACCGTATAACCGTAGGAATAAAGTCGTCATTGGGTCCTCACCTAACAGTTATTGGTGCCCAACCCCACCTTTACCCTACAACATCTCATGTCTTATAGAGAGGTCCAGCCCCCCGATGCAACTTGACCACTGTGTCCAGCCGAGACAAATCAACATCAGAAAGGCCTTAGCAGCTCTACTACAGTGGAAGACCTATTGGTTAATCAGGTCTTAGTATTTGCAACTTGAGCCCTTCATAAGAGGTAATCGAACAATTGGCCAGGTAAGCAGGTGGGAGGCTCCCCTTACTCAGAGAGTAAGGTCCTAATTAAGTAACCACCTTTCATGCTTTCCTAGACACCAATTAGATCAATTAATCTAATATGACTTGCTCATGTTGGTTCACTCTCGACTTGATTGAGGAGGTTTTGATTTAGGTCTCAATTGGGTTTGCTACATCACATGTAAACCTATCTACCCGACTCGCATTCACATCTCATGCAAACGGTACATCACAGGCAGTTATAATCGCAGCATCAAATAAAGTTAAACTTTAAATAGGTGATGATCATGGATTCTAATTAGGTCGTATTACAAGCACATGCACATCAATCGATCAAGTGGTCTTCAACTCTTGAATTGGTTCTGATGACCCAAAGATTGATTTAAAGATTGATTTTGATGATCACAAAACCTTGAAGTATAAATACTAATGTTTGTGTTGCAAGGAGAAAGAATTTATTTTGCAAGGAACATAGCAAGATTGGAAGAATACAAGAAGGCCTCCAAAGCTCTCAAGAAAAGTTGGAAGAAAGCTACAATTTATTGGCCCAAGTTTCAAGTTTAAAGAATTCAAGTTGGAGGAGCAAATTTAAAGAAAAATTCAAAAGAATAGTCCTCGAGTCGACTCCGGAAAGTTTAGAGTCGACTCTGGCACTCTAGAGTTTCAAGAAACAGTGCTCGAGTCGACTCCGATACTCTACGAGTCGACTCCGACTGAGAACAAACAAAAAGACAGAGAGTTGATTTTCAGCGCTACAGTGATCTTGAGTCGACTCCAACTTCAGTGCTACAGTGCGGAGTCGACTCCCAGCTACAGTGCCAACAGACTACTATTCACGAGTCGACTCCTATTTCAGCCGAGTCGACTCCTGCTTCAGCCGAGTCGACTCTAGCACGCTGGGAGGCATAACGGCTAGTTTTTTCTTGATTCCAACGGCTCTATTTTTGTCTCTAACGGCTAGATTTTTGTTTCCACTCCCTCTAAAGCTATAAAATCAAGAGGAGAGCTAGGGAAGAGGGTATGGAAGTGGGAGAAAATATTTAGGGAAGAGATTTCAAAGAGATTACAAGGAAAATCTCCCATAAGCACAAAAGGGCCATCCAAAGCGAAATAAAGAGAAGAAGAGCATCCTAGTGAATCCCAAAGCTTCCTCTCCATCCGTGTGCTGCCTCAATCATCCTCTACCTCGTGCCAAATCAAAAGAGGGTCAAGTAAAGAAAAAGCCGAGTTCCTTCATCTTCAAAATTCGTTTGAGAGCTTCTCTTTACTCCATTTGTTTATATTTGATATATTTGCTTAGTTAAGAAGCTTGTACTTGCTTCAAATTCTTAGTCTAATATCTTGTAACTTGATTCAATCAAGGGATTGAATCAAGAGGTTAAGGTTTGTTGGTGAGCCAAAGGAAAACCAACGGTGTTAAGGTTTGTTGGTGAGCCAAAGGAAAAACCAACGTTGTAAGGTTGTGGTTGGTGAGCCTTAGGGAAAACCAACTGGGTTGGATTGTGAGCCCGTAAAAACAATCGGTAGGTTCTAGTTGGTGAGCCTGTGAAAACCGACCGAGTTCGTTGTGATCTCGCAAAACAACAAGTTGGGTTGTGAGCTTGTAAAACAACCGGCTGTAATCTGAGGGATTATAGTGAAATTCCCAAGAGGTCTTGGAGAGTGGATGTAGGTGCTGGGATGCACCGAACCACTATATTTTTGTTGTGTTTGTGATGCTCTTTGTTGTCTGACTTCCTTACTCACTTACTTATTTAGATACTAAGCTTGCTTAACTCTTCTTCGTGCATCCTTTAGTTGCAAGCATATTCAATTTACTTAATCAAGTCTCATTCAATTGAATTGCATACTTGGGCAAACTTAGACTAATCTTTTATTGAATCCGCTGCTTAATAGTTGATTAGATTAGAATCATACTCTTGCTAAGTTTAAATTTCACTAAGCATCCATACAACTTAGCTTAATTAACTCTAAAAGATTAGAAGTAGTTTAAAAGTTTTTAAAAGACCCAATTCACCCCCCCTCTTGGGTTGTCACCTTGGGCAACAAGTGGTATCAGAGCAGGTGCTCAAGATTAATTATTGATCTCACGATCAAGAGCCAAAGATCATGACAACTCAAATAGATAGTTTTCTAGGAGAGGGACAGTTAATTGATAGCCCTCCACTGTTTAATGGCATAAACTACACATATTGGAAAGCACGCATGCGCATTTTTATTCAATCACAAAACTATTATTTATGGAAAATCATAATAAATGACCTTCACACACTCTCTCAAACTATTAATGAAAAGGACTTAGCACAATTGAATGCTAATGCTATGAACATATTATATTGTGCTATTCATGAAACGAAGTTTAATAAAATTTCTGCATGCTTATCTGCTAAGGAGATCTGGGATACTTTAGAAAATATTTATGATAAATCTCAGATTAGCTCACATGTGCTTCAATTGCGTACTAACAATGAGATTGCAGAATCCTCCACAGTAGCCGAGTCGACTCCTAGTTTGTCCGAGTTGACTCCTAGAAAAGAACAGTCTGAAAGGCAGAGACACAGTCTTGAAGACCCTGTGAACGAGTCGACTCCAAGTAGTTCCGAGTCGACTCCCAAGTTAGTCGAGTCGACTCCGACAAGGCCCGAGTCGACACCGAGGCAGAACAGTTCAAAAGACAGAGAATCATCTTTTAGGCCTCTGAGAACGAGACGTCTCCCGAAGATCTCGAGTCGACTCTCAAGTCAGTCGAGTCGACTCCAAGTAAACCCGAGTCGACTCGAGGAAGAAAGAACAACAAAAAAATTCAAAAGCTTCCTAAAGACAAAGAAGAAGAGGAAGCAAGAAGAAAGAAAGAAAGAGATAAAAAGAAAGAAAGTTTTGACCAAGGAAGAGTCAAGCAAGAAATTAAAAGCCAAAAGCAACAATGAACTACAAAAGGTAACTAACTTATGTTTTATGGCACTAGAAGATAAAGTAGAATCTGAATCTAATGAATTTCATGAAGAATATTCTTATGATGAACTATTAAATGCTTTTCATGATTTGTATAGTGAATGTAGAAAATTAGCTATCAAAAATAAAAATCTTAAAAAGCTAAATCTCGAAATCTCAAAAGAAAAAAATTCTATTGCTGAAATATATGACAAACTAAATTCTGAAAATGAAAGCTTAAGGTTAAGGATCGGAATTGGATATTTCCTCGGTTTCCGAGAAGTGTCTTAATGGGTATCCGACCGCCCTCTTAATTCAGAACAATTGATTCAGAAACATCAGAATTTAATTAAAGAAAATCAAAACTTAAATGAAGAAATTAACCAATTAAAATTTTTTATTAACAAATTCACTGTAAGTTCAGAAAGATTAAAAATAATGTTTGAAAGTCAATATGTTGCTTATGATAAATCAAAATTTAGCTTGACTCCTTTACTTAATAATAAATCTCTAGAGAAAAAGGTTATCAACTCACCAAGCAAACCATTAAATAAGATAACTTATTTCAAGCATAAAAAGAATGGGCATAACAACTTTACCTATCGTTCTAACATAATTAAATCAAGTGGTAAAGTTATTACAATTAAACAAATCTGGATTCCAAAAGGAACCATATGTCCTAACTCTCAAGGACCCAAGCAAGCTTGGGTACCCAAAATGAAAATATGAGGATGTAGACATAGATGTGCCAAGATACCCATGGAACAAATAGATTCATACAAATGGGTGTTATAGACACACGTCAAAAAAAAATGAAACTTAAAACATACTTATGAAAAGTAATTTTAAATAAAAATATTAATAATAATAATAATAAAATCAGTAATCCTTGCATCTCATCATTATTTTGGCTTTAGTATTTGATTAAAATATGAATTGCATGTATTGATCAATTTTGTGATATAGAAAATACTTTTAGAAATATAATCAAATCACTTCATTTTATAGTATACTTTACTCACTATTGGATAAGTTGCTAAATGATTAATCAATTTATTAAGAATAACTCTATGAATTCTCTATATGCTTGATTGAGAGTTTTTATCCATGGCATTATTGTTTATTGATCATAGATATGATAATGTGTACTTGGTGTGCTTTTGAATATATGCACTATGAATACCAAGATTAAAGAAACCATCTTTGGCATATAAAATCAACTCATGCTAGTATGTACTTAATCTCAAAAGACCTTGCCATTGGCTTACTTAGATTATCTTCTGAAAGGTCAAAGTTTGCTATGCATGCTAACTAAGGAAACAAACAAAAATCAATTTCTAAATCTAAAGATGTTGTTTCCATCACTAAGTTTTCAAAAGCTTACATTGGATTTGTTCTTGGCAAATAAAATTGAAATATTTTCTGTATTTGATAAATCTTGTAAAAGTGTTTCAAATGATAAAGGTTTCCAAACTATGAAGATAAAGAGTATCATGGCACAGTGTTGAAAACCAAAATCCTGATAAAGTTCATACAGAAATTAATTATTTCAGCACCAAGGACACCATAAGTAAAATAGGGTTAATAGAATTCTTGAAGAAATGAAAAAGACAATTGTGTATGATAGTCATCTACTTAAATATTTTTTTAAAGCTATCATCACTGCTTGTCATACATATGATTTCTATTAGATCTATTTTTGATGAAAACTCCTTTTGATCTTCTGAAAAATAGAAAATGAACTATTGCATATCTTTCATATTTATCAGTAGTATATGTTATACTTGATATGGTTTCTTGAAAGTAATGCCAAATCTGATAGAGATATGTCTATCCTTGGATATCATTCATCAAGCAATGCATATAGAATATTCAATGAAAAGATTTTAGTTGCAGAAATATCAATTCATTTTATTCTTTATGAGATTAATGATTTATTATCAAGATACTAAAATCAAATTATATATGTATATGGTTAATCTTTTACATATAACAATTTGAAAACATGTTAATAATTAGAACCAAATTGAGTTTTTCAGAAATGTACTTAATGAAGAAAAATTGATGACTACTAAAAGACTAAATCAAGAAAAGATGAAATAGATCTTGATGAGATTCTTGTATGATTAGAAGTAAAGATCACCATTATCATTTGCTTGCTTTATGAGCTTTATATTCTATCAAATGAGTGTGTAGAATGGACTCCTATGTGCTTACTTTATTAAAGAAGATATATGTTAAATAACCACCATATTTGAAAACACTCATTACAAATATGATAAAGCAATATATGATTTGAAACAAGCATCAAAAGCATGATATAAAAGCTTAAGCAACCTTTTTGATAGAAAGTAATAGTGATAAATTTTTGCATCAAAAAGAAGAATTTGTGATATCTTACTTGCTCAAAGTATACATTGATGACATCATTCTTGGTTCTACTAATGGAGATTTATATGAAGATTTTACTAAGCTCATGCAAGGTGAGTTTGAAATATGTATGATGAATGAATTAACATTTTCTCTCGAACTCCAAATTAAGCCAAACAAGAAAGGGGATCTTCATTGACCAAAGTTAGTCCACAAGAAAACTCTTAATAGAAGATTGGCATGAAGAAGGTATGTTTGTGACCCCATCTTGTAGAATTTGAAAAGGATGAGCAAAGTAGATCTATTGTTTTAAAGCTGTATTGAAGCATGATAGAATAACTATTTTATCATACAGCTAGTAGACCAGATTGTATGCTCATTATGTGCCCTTGTGCAAGACTTCAATCTAACTTTAATGAATCATATTTTATTGATAACAAATAAATCATAATCTAAATTTTGATAGAAACAACCGTTTAAGATAAGTTGATTAAAACTTAGCTAACATGTCTTATTGATAATTATCTTAAGCAAATAGAATCTAAGCTAAATTGATTCTGAAAATAAAAAATTGATTTGACCTTGATAAATCTTTCTATTGCCTCACATGCTTGTCCTTGAACCATCTTGATTAATGAAAGTATCTCTTTAGTTCAAGTGATATGTGCTTGCTTATATTTAGGCAATCTCTTGAGTAAAGTGACTCAACATGCAACTATTGTCATATCTTATATTGAGTCATCTAGTTAAAAAATATGTTGGATGAATGTTTTATATCTTGAAGAAACTAATGACTTTCTTTCAAGAAAGAAAAGGAGTTTGTTAATAATGCAGGATCCTTGAGCAAGAAAATGAGAGATTTCAACTTGAAGGATATCTCTATGTAAGATACAATAAACATTCACATGCAAACAAGAGAGAGGACCTCCTTCAGCCAAAAGTTCGTACATAAGAAATCTAGTAGGTATTTGGCTTGAAGAATATAGAATGAATAGGTAATTTTAGATACCTCTCTCATACATTAATTGAGCAAAGTCAATAACTTAAATCTTATTATGGCATGATTAAATTCTTTAATTATTAATTTTTGATATCATGTCTATATATGTATTGACTGACTTATACTTTAGAAATTGTTTCATGGTTTGCCCAAACTAAATTATTTTTTTGCCTATATCATAACCATGAAATACACAAGTATATGCTTAAAATTTTGATGTAAAATAACTTGTGAGAAGTTATGAATCCTTGAGCACAATGAAAATGTTGTTTGCATGATATACATCTATATGATACATAAGATTATTTCTTTATTCTGCTCTTTCATGTAAATTACTTGAGAATAACGAAAAGAGGGAGAGATAAAGAAAAGAAAATAGATATTATTCAAGAGAAGTAAAATCTAAGTAAAGGCAAATACTTCAATCTTAAGGAAAAGCAAAACAAGCATAATATATTTGGGACATTTATGAGACTCGCGAAAGGGATAAAATCCGCAATTAATTATACTTAAACAGGGAGAGTTTGAAGTAAACATTTTAACATTTCTATGTTGCTCATCATAGGGATGGTGCCAATGGGGAGGCTAGTGGTAGTACCTGGCACTATTTGACCCAACTATTCGGTGTAGGGTATATTAGGGACGGCACAAGAGGGAGGCTAGTGGTAGTACCTCGTGCCCCTTCCAACTCCACCGGATAGGGAGCAAATAGAGTATAGAGCATAAGAAAGTAAAAATGAAAGACAAAGTAAATGAAAGTATATAAGAAGAATCAAGTCAAATTTTTTAATCACTTGAAAACACACTTTAAGGATGAAATCAATGCAAGATTATATTTAAATAGGGGGAGTTTATTTGAAAAGAATTGATTTTGATCCTTGACATGCTTGTTCTTAATATTTTAATGCATGACTTAACACATAATATATTTTGCATGTGGCATGATGTTTTGAATTATGGGTTCTTAATATTTTGTAATGCTCCATGCTTGGATAAGTTGATTGAAATATGTCTTAACTTGGAATATGTCTTAACTTTGCTCACAAGTCTTTGCTTCACCCTTGCCTCAAACTAACTTGTGTTCCAATGCTTGAATGTTTAAAATACTACATAAAGTTTTTTTTTTAAGTAATATTAAAAAGAAATTTTAGTTTCATCATTCACGATTATCGTTGAAAGTTAAATAGATTTACAAAAAGAAAAAGAGAAGGATATTTCTATTTAGGCAAAATGAATTGATCTTGATCTATCTTTCTACTTGCCTAACTTTGATACATAATGTCCTAATACTTGTTAAAATATTCTTTATTTTGTATCGAAACTCAATATTAAATACAAAGATTCTGAAAGTGCTCGAATGTTATTGAAATATGTGCTTTCAATCTTAGTGATTTAAGATGAGCTACAATGTAGAAGATACATATCTCAAATTATAATTGTGAAAGCCTTCTTGGAAATTCTTATGAAAATTCAGAATCTGATTTTGTATAAAAGCTTAAACTTAACTTAAAAATGCTTATATCATTACATCTTTGTAACCTTAGTTATATGCTTCAATAATCACGTCATTCAGGAGAATAACTCAATATGATTTCTAAATGAAAATTTTAATATAAGAAAAATAGAATTAATTTTGACGCCTTGGTTGATTGTCTCGATACGCATCCGAAACATATCTTTTCTTATCCTTAAAGTGTACTAATATTGGTCTAAATGATGTGTCTTTCAATGATCTTAATTGCAAATAAATATTTTTAAATATATGATTTTATTTTGATATTAAAAAAAATTATTGTGCTTCATGTATACATTGCTGAAAAACTATGATTAAGAAATTGAGTTCTATAAATATATATACTTCAATGATCATCTATATGTTTTTCTCTCCTACATTATTAAATACTTCCATCAATATATATATATATATATATTATTAAGAGAGTGAATGATCTTAAGTCTAGAAACATTTCAGCTCACTCAAATAATTCTTAAAAGAAAGAAAATGTAAATGCTTTTGAAAGAATTTGAGCTTCAAATGAATCATTTTCTGATTAATATTTCAGTACATTTTCTCAAAAATTAAGAGGAAGCATAACTTGTTCTTGAAGGATTAAAAAGAGTGATTGCTATAAATTTTGAATAATTCTAGATCACTCTACATTCTTGATATCATAAAGTTTCAGTTTTATTCACGTTTATCATTAAAATCTGAAATTCAACAAAAGAAAAGAATGATTAAAGAAGAATACATCTTTTGAGGGGGAGCTTTAGATATTCAGTATCTTATCCTAAAGTTACTTTAATTTGATGCATACCTTGAATTTTATGGATTGATTTTGATGAACCTCCTTATATTGCAAGACTTGCTTTAATTATATAATAAGTTTATACTTTGAGATGAGTTCTATAAAGATTGTCTTATCTCAAACCTTGAGTCTTATGAAAATAAGCTGAAACTTACAGAAAATATATTTTCGAGATTGACAATTTTATTGAACATTATCTTCAAATTCTTAACTCTTAAATGGAATGATCAATTGAGGGAGAGAAAGAAAATTCCAGAAGAAGAAATTTTATGGAACTTAATCGCATAAATCTATAACTAAAGGAGAGAGAAAGAATTTATGATACACCTTGAGGCTTGTTATTTGGTTAATATATCTTATGCATAAATCATGAACCAAATTGCAATTCAAACAGTTGATCTTAAGAGCCTCTAACTTAATGAAAAAGGGGGAGAATAATGTGTTGAATCTATATTTTGGTATTTGTGCCCCAATACTCTTATTATCATAAAAGAACTTTGAAGTCATTAAGAATTAATGATCCAACATGATGGTATGTTTTTCAAGTATATAAGTTTTGATCTTATACTCTGAAAATTAATTAAATTGCTCTCATGTTGATAAACAAGCTTTATATATTGGGCAAAAGATCTTAAATGAATAAGCTTTCATACTTATTATTGAAGAGAGGTTAGATTTCCATTCGTGCCTTCTTTGAATATCAGTCCTGATACTCCTTGAACTAACTTGAAAAAGATTCCACCTACACTTGATTTGAAAACTATCCTTGGAATCACATTCGATGTGCTCTCATCATAATTTGCTCTGAAATCATCTTAATTGGCTCTGATCTATGCTAATTAATCTTGTTCTGACATTATTGCCTTGAGTTATATGATTCATATTCTTGCAATAATTTGACATGCATTAACTGAAAATCAGAGTACTATAAAAAAAAATATTTGAGTACCATTATCTTTGTGCTTAATGTTTCATTATCTTACAACCTTTTTGATGTTGTCAAAAAGGGGGAGAAATATCTGAGTATATGCTCATAATGCTTTATGTGTTGATTATGTTAAGATTAAATCTAAAGCATTATCATGAAGTATATTTTAAAGATATATAATTTCTACTTCATGCAACTTAGCTATGCATTACTTCTAGAACACAATATATTGCATATACTCCAAGTTTTGTCATCATCAAAAAGGGGGAGACTGATGACCCAAAGATTGATTTAAATATTGATTTTGATGATCACAAAACCTTGAAGTATAAATACTAATATTTGTGTTGCAAGGAGAAAGAATTTATTTTGCAAGGAACATAGCAAGATTGGAAGAATACAAGAAGGCCTCCAAAGCTCTCAAGAAAAGTTGGAAGAAAGCTACAATTTATTGGCCCAAGTTTCAAGTTTAAAGAATTCAAGTTGGAGGAGCAAATTTAAAGAAAAATTCAAAAGAATAGTCCTCAAGTCGACTCCGGGAAGTTTAGAGTCGACTCTGGCACTCTAGAGTTTCAAGAAACAGTGCTCGAGTCGACTCCGATACTCTACGAGTCGACTCCGACTGAGAACAAACAAAAAGACAGAGAGTTGATTTTCAGCGCTACAGTGATCTTGAGTCGACTCCAACTTCAGTGCTACAGTGCGGAGTCGACTCCCAGCTACAGTGCCGACAGACTACTATTCACGAGTCGACTCCTATTTCAGCCGAGTCGACTCCTGCTTCAGCCGAGTCGACTCCTGCTTCAGCCGAGTCGACTCTAGCATGCTAGGAGGCATAACGGCTAGTTTTTTCTTGATTCCAACGGCTCTATTTTTGTCTCTAACGGCTAGATTTTTGTTTCCACTCCCTCTAAAGCTATAAAATCAAGAGGAGAGCTAGGAAAGAGGGTATGGAAGTGGGAGAAAATATTTAGGGAAGAGATTTCAAAGAGATTACAAGGAAAATCTTCCATAAGCACAAAAGGGCCATCCAAAGCGAAATAGAGAGAAGAAGAGCATCCTAGTGAATCCCAAAGCTTCCTCTCCATCCGTGTGCTGCCTCAATCATCCTCTACCTCGTGCCAAATCAAAAGAGGGTCAAGTAAAGAAAAAGCCGAGTTCCTTCATCTTCAAAATTCGTTTGAGAGCTTCTCTTTACTCCATTTGTTTATATTTGATATATTTGCTTAGTTAAGAAGCTTGTACTTGCTTTAAATTCTTAGTCTAATATCTTGTAACTTGATTCAATCAAGGGATTGAATCAAGAGGTTAAGGTTTGTTGGTGAGCCAAAGGAAAAACCAACGGTGTTAAGGTTTGTTGGTGAGCCAAAGGAAAAACCAACGTTGTAAGGTTGTGGTTGGTGAGCCTTAGGGAAAACCAACTGGGTTGGATTGTGAGCCCGTGAAAACAATCGGTAGGTTCTAGTTGGTGAGCCTGTGAAAACCGACCGAGTTCGTTGTGATCTCGCAAAACAACAAGTTGGGTTGTGAGCTTGTAAAACAACCGGCTGTAATCTGAGGGATTATAGTGAAATTCCCAAGAGGTCTTGGGGAGTGGATGTAGGTGCTGGGATGCACCGAACCACTATATTTTTGTTGTGTTTGTGATGCTCTTTGTTGTCTGACTTCCTTACTCACTTACTTACTTAGATACTAAGCTTGCTTAACTCTTCTTCGTGCATCCTTTAGTTGCAAGCATATTCAATTTACTTAATCAAGTCTCATTCAATTGAATTGCATACTTGGGCAAACTTAGACTAATCTTTTATTGAATCTGCTGCTTAATAGTTGATTAGATTAGAATCATACTCTTGCTAAGTTTAAATTTCACTAAGCATCCATACAACTTAGCTTAATTAACTCTAAAAGATTAGAAGTAGTTTAAAAGTTTTTAAAAGACCCAATTCACCCCCCCTCTTGGGTTGTCACCTTGGGCAACAGGTTCTAAGCCTCCTTGATTCGATCCTTGATCAACTCTTGATCCCATCGCCATCAACCGCTTAGATCACCTTTCATCTCATGCCTTTGCTTCAGCTTGATCGTTGATGTACATCACATCACAGAAATACAACCAGATGTAAAATAAAAATAAAAATAAATTACATCTCCTTTTAGGAGGCACGCAGGCCTCTCAAAACATCAAATAAGATGCATGCAAGCATCTGAAAAATTACATGACATTGCAGATCACATCGCAGGTCATTACATTTGATACCAAAAGGGTTTGAATCCTATGATCATCACCGTATGCAACAATTATAATTTTCAGATCTGAAAACTAACTGATTGTATCATGACATAGGTCGCTGATCATGCTAATCATGATTCTAAACTTTGTAATCCCATTAACAATGCATTTAGAATCATCTTTTTATCACATAAAAATCAGCATGCAAAAAATCAGCACCCCTGAAAAATCTGCATGCAGAATTTTTCAGCATGCATGATCATTCAATTTTCAGATCTAATATGCCTTTAGATATTTAATTCTTACCTTAATCTACGAAGCCTAGGCTCTGATACCACTGTTGGGAACCCGCCCATGCCGCTGATATTTCAAAAATTAAATCAGATGGCAGCGGAATCGGCATGCACGGGTTCGACGTTCATCGCATGAACGTTGTTTCGAGACCTTTCGTAATTAGGTAAGAATTAAAACTTTTAAAACTAATAGGAAGATCAAATCTTCACCTTGCGCGGGTAGATGATCACCGCAAATCTGAATTCGTGGTTTTGGAAGAGGGTTCGCTTGAAGCCGTTCAAACGTCCGGCCTCTACGGGTATTCACACGAAGTAGAGGACCGATCAATGTTTCCTTATCTCCCCGGGGTGCTAGCTCCCTTGCAGAGACTTCCTTTGATGGCTGATCTCCTCTCTTTCTTTCAACTCTTGAAAGTGCTTGAGAGGAGGAAGAAGAAGGATGAAGAAGAGGAAGAAGATGAGCCCCTACGCAGCCTTCTTCTGTTGCTTGTGTTGGATGAAGAAAGGGTAGAGGAGGAGGCCGCCAACACTTGGTGAGCTTCTACCCTTGCTTGCGGCTGCAACTAAAGAGAGGAAGAGGGTGGCCACGGCACAAGAGGAAGAGGATTCCAATGCACTAGGGCGCCGGCCTCATGGTGCCTTTTATAGCCATCAAGGGCTCCTCCAAAGTAGGAGCCCTAGATGGTTTTCCAAAGAGAGAAGGGGGGCGCCGGCCCCTCTCTTCATGCCGCACACAAGGAGAGGAGGAGGGGCGTGATCCCTCCTTCTTGTGATGCCCTAATCCTCTTCCAAAGAGGATTGGGTGCCTCTCTTATGGTTTAATCCCAATCCAATTAGGATTAGCCAATTGGGTTCAATCTATGCTAGTCCTAATCCAACTAGGACTTGAATGAACCATGACTCAATTGAACTCTTCAATCCTAATCCAATTAGGAGTCATGTTGATTCATTAGATTATTAATTAATTTAGACTTAAGGAATCCTAATCCAATTAGGATTTGTTTAATTTTAGTCCTAATCCAATTAGGACTCTATTTGAATCCGAAGTCCTAATCTAATTAGGATTTCTAGGAATCCTCCTCCAAGTAGGAATCCTATTTTAATTCAAAATTCCTAATCTCATTAGGATTGTAGGAATCCTATTCCAAGTAGGAATTCCAGTCCTACTCCAACTAGGATTCCCAGTCCTAATCCAATTAGGATTCTAGGAATCCTACCCGAAGTAGGACTCTTGTTTCAAGTCCAATTAATTAATTCCCTTGGTTCCTTCTTCAACTTCTTTATCAATCAAATTGATTACTTGTGATTCTTAATCACGATTTCAACCATCGGATCGGTCAATACTTCTAGTGTGTGTGACCCCATAGGTTCTATTCTGACTGGTAGTGAGATATATTGTGATCTCTATCTCAATATCATTGAAAACTCCTTTCAATGGGTTGGAACGATTCCAACTCAACTCATTAGGGTTTATCGATCATCGAGATAATCCCTATGAGTCCCACCATCCACCAGTGACACCTAGCAGCATGTAGTGGCTACCCAGCAGAATGGAATGATGAACCTCTAGGTGCAGTTAACATGTGATACAATCCTACTATCGTGGATCCCTACAGGACGGAGGTCATGGACAACTCGTCAAACCCCATCGTCTGTCATATGTCAAGATTTATTCGACTTGAGTTCGATGATGGAAAACTCTTTTTCCACTTTATATTACTGCCCTGGCCAAGGTCTTAGAACTCAGTCTAACAAATCACATAGGATCACTCCTCTTCTATCAAGGTCGATAGATTCCTTATAGGTGCATACCCTACTCCTACAGTGAACCTACTGCAGCCAATCTACACTGCATGGACCCATATGGCTAGAGACCATGTATGTGTGCAGTCAAACTACAATAACCTCACTGTGAGTAGCCGAAGCACCGCAGGTCAAAGAACCAGTCACACTACTGCAACATCAAGCAAGTCACTGACGAGTGGATAGACATCCAAGTGACTTCTTGTCTTGGTCACGCTCAGTACCCTTATTCTCTAACAAGCACTTGCACTATCACTTCAGTGTCCCTACACTGTGGACTCAAGTCTCGTCCATCCAGAAGGAAAGTGATCTGTGCACTGATCGGATCGATCACCGTCCTCGTGATGATTCATTGATCAGGAGCATTTAGAAATTAATCACCAATGATACATGGCTCAAATTCTCAACTCTTGAGAATATGTATCATCATCTTATTAATTCCTTGGACGATTCATAGACACATAAACAATATGAATGAAAAGATGCCTTTTATTTATTCAATAATAAATAGTCAAGTACAAAATTATGTCCCTAGAATTAATAATGTGTCAGCCAGATTGGCTTCTAGGGCATACATCTAACATTAATGACTCTTTGAATCTGCTCAACTACTTTCTTTTGACTCTTGAATGAAGCACTTGGATGAAGAAGATTAGGGCACTTTGTTTTTCTTGTGTACTCTTTGATATTTTGCAAAAGGATGTTCTCTCTGATGAATAGTGCCACTTTAAATAGTTTTCTTCATCCATTGGACAAGCCCCAACGGTTAGAATTCAAAAACTAGCCGTTACTCACTGTTGGAAGGACAAAAAGTACTTTTGCAGAACTAGCCGTTATGCTTCTGCCCGTTTTTGGGTCGGCTCAACCTGTCCTTGGGTCGACCCAACTTTTACTTGGGTCGACTCAAACTTTCCTTGGGTCGACCCGCTCAGAGCCACAGAAACTTGCAATTCAGCCTTCCTTCACTTGGGTCGACCCAATATTTCTTTGGGTCGACTCAAGGTTCAGTTGGGTCGACTCAACTTCTTCTTGGGTCGACCCTCTCAGGGTTTCCAGAGAACTTTTTCTGTCATCTGTTCTGTCTTGCCTTTGGGTCGACCCACTCAGGGTTTGGGTCGACTCAAGCTTGGGTCGACTCAACTTTATCTTGGGTCGACCCTCTCAGTATTTCCAGAGAACCATTTTCTGAGTTGTTGAGAAGCTTGATGTTTGGGTCGACTCATGCTTTCCTTGGGTCGACCCAACTTACTGTTCATCTGTGCCATTTTTGCAGAAGTGTGCCAAATGCTTTCTTGATGTGCCGGGGTCGACCCAATCAACTTTGGGGTCGACTCAATCCACACTTTGCTGCAACTCAAGGTTAGATTCATCCATATAAACAATGAAATGCATCTTTATATAATTATACGAATATACTGAGAGTAACAGACTTACAAATGAAGTATCGAATTAACTTATAACATACTCTCGATTATTGCTTGTTAATCATCAAAATAACACTATCATCCTCAATCTCTTCCTTTTTGATGATTACAAAATATAGAGTATGAACCTATTGATACTTGTCTTAAAATCAGTTTTAAAAGGACTCAAGTTGCTGAATTTCAGCTTTTCAAATATGAGAGTGAAGTCTCCCCCTATTTCATCCAAATGTTTCCAATTTGACTTTTTGAATTGCTCCCCCTTTCAATTATATTTCATTAAAGATGAAACTCCAAAAATTTGAGATAAAGCATTAGTTTCAGGTTATGTATCGAGGTGTGAAAGGTGCGTGCCAAATTCTGAAATTCTATGTGCCAAATTCTGAAATTCAATTGAAATTTTAGATTTGATCATTTTCATTGTTACAAATTGCTCCCCCTTAAATGTATATGCTTTTCCATTATAATTTTCAATTTGTTTTACAACTTATTTCTCTTTTCTTACACAACTTATTTCTCTTTCTTTACTTCTCCTCCTTTTTGTTATCATCAAATAGGTGTATGGGAATAGATACAATAAATAACAAACATTCAAACTTCATTGATCAAAATAGGAACATTTTAGTACATTAATGCCAAAAACAAAAGCAAATACAATGTTCCTCAATCAAAGTTCAAAGTACATGATAAACACAAAATACATATGAGAACTAGATACCTATCCTAGGCTCTAAACAGAAGTACTAATATCAGCCTAGGTGTTGACCCCCTAATAGATTTTGATGAATACAAAACACTAGAGTAAAATTCCATTATATCTTAACAATTTAATTGAGGAATTCATGTGTCTTATTAAGAATATTGTTAAGAAATGTCTAGGCAAGTTTCCATAATTTTTATGAATTTATTGAAGAATATTTTGAGTTAAAGAAAATAGATCAGGGACAGCCGAGACGTCTCCGGATAGTTTCAGAGACGTCTCTGGCACAAACAGGAAGAACCGGCACACTTGGAGACGTCCCCGACACCTGCCGAGTCGTCCCTGCATTAGCGGAGTCGACTCTCTCAGTAGCGGAGTCGACTCTCTCAGTGGCGGCAGAAAGGCAGTTTTCAAGAGATATGCGCGAGACGTCCCCACAGTAAGCCGAGTCGTCCCCGCAAGTAAAAAGGAGACTTCCCGAGTCGTCCCCAAGATAGCGGAGACGGCTCTCTCAGGGTTTTCCAGAGAATGGTTTTTTGGGTGATAAGGAAGCGGAGTCGACCCTGAGACAGCGGAGTCGTCCCCATGCATAAAGTGCAGACAACCCAAGACGTCCCCTGAAGGAGCGGAGTCGACTCTCTCAGGAAATACCAGAGGACATGTTCTTCGGAGATAAAGAAGCGGAGTCGTCCCCAGATCAGCGGAGTCGTCCCCATTCAAAAAGTGCAAACAAGCCGAGACGTCCCCTGAAAGTGCCGAGTCGACCCCAGACAACGGAAAAAGTAAAATCTTGTAGCCGAGACGTCTTCCGTTGAAGCGGAGACGTCCCCGGAGTGACTGGGACGCGACTGACAGCTTTTCAGGTTTGGTTTGAATTTCAAATCCTTCTTTCTTTGTCTCTAACGGCTATATTTGCTTTTTGGGCTATAAAAGGGACCTCTTAAGTGCTTCTCAACAACTCTTCACCAACCCAAAGCTAGATCATTCAAGAGAGAAGTAAGAAAGAAAAGTTCAAGGGAGTGAGTGCATTCAAGTGAAGAAATCAAGTGTTTTCAAGCTTCCCAAGTGATTTCAAGCTCAATCACTCTCGTGCGCTTGGGATTCAAAGCTCACACTCAATCCTACGCGCTCCACATCGGAAGAATCAATATCTCCCATGCTTCCAACGGCAAAAGGATTCTTCCGGGTTCTATTGTTCATAATTGCAATATTTGCTTTTTAGAGCTTTTTCTTTCTTTTGTAAACTTTTTCGTTGTGGTGCTTGTTCCAGTCAAGGGACTTGGAACAAGGGAAAGGCGTCCCAAGTCTAAGTGAAATTGGGGGTTTTTAGGGTTTGTTGTAAGCCCGGTGTAAAACAACGAGTTGGGTAGTAAACTCGCAAAACTACCGTACTGTAATCATGGATTATAGTGAAAATTCCCAAAGGTGATTTGGGAAGTGGATGTAGGAGCAGTGGAAGCTCCGAACCACTATAAAACCTTGTGTTTGCGATTGACCTTTCTCATTCCTCCTTCTTTACTTTAGTGCATATATTCGTGTGCTTTATTTTTAATTAGTCAAAAGTTTTTAAAACACCCAATTCACCCCCCTCTTGGGTGACCATCTCTGGGCAACAAGTGGTATCAGAGCTGGTGCTCTGTGTATTTCTTGAAAGACCTAACCGTCTTAGCTAAAGATCTAGATGGCAACACCCTTTAACAATGTCCCTGCCGAGTGGCAAGCAACCAATAGACCTCCACTCTTCAATGGGACAAATTATACCTATTGGAAGACTAGAATGAGAATCTTCATTCAAGCACAAGACTATGCCTTGTAGAGGGTTATAGTCAAGGGACCACAAGAACCATCACATGTGGTTAATGGCATTCGAGTTCCCAAACCTGAGGAGGATTGGGATGAGAATGATGATAGGATGGCTCAACTCAATTCTAGAGCCATGAACTCACTATTTTATTCTTTAGATGTAAATGAGTTCAATAGAGTCTCTACATGTAGTTCCGCTAAGGAAGTATGGGATAGACTTGAAGTTACCCACGAGGGTACAAATCAAGTCAAAGAGTCCAAAGTGAACATTCTAGTTCACAAATATGAATTGTTTAAGATGGAACCTAATGAAACCATCACATGCATGTTTACACGTTTTACCGAAATTATTAATGGCCTAAAAAGCTTGGGCAAATCTTACACTAACCCCGAACTTATGAGTAAAATTCTCAGGTCACTGCCAAAAGCATGGAAAGCAAAGGTCACGGCGATTGTAGAAGCCAAAGACCTCAACACTTTGGGGCTAGAACAACTCTTGGGCTCATTGATGACGCATGAGCTCACGATGAAGCAGCATGAATAAGAGTTGCCAAAGAAAAAGACAATCGCACTCAAGGCTACCTCAAGTGTATGTGAAGAAGAGAGCAGTGAGAGTGAAGAAGAAAGTCAAGATGAGGACTTGGGTTTGATAGTAAGGAAGTTTAAAAAATTCATGAGAAGAAAGAAACCCTTCCCAAGAAAGAAATTTGGAGGGAGAAATGATTGGGAAAAAGAAAAGGAAAAAGAAAGAGACCCAATCGTATGCTATGATTGCAAGAGACCGGGACATATTCGTTCCGAATGCCCTCAACAAAAGAAGTATTTTGGAAAGAAGAAGAAGAAGGCATTGAAGGCAACATGGGATGATAGTGACACATCATCCTCCGAGGAAGAGAAGGAAGAGACCGCCAATCTATGCTTCATGGCGTTCGAAGACGACGAGGTATGTCAAAACCCAACCATAAATTTTACTTTAGAAGAATTATATGAGGCTTTTCAAGAACTTCTGGGTGATTGTAGTATGTTAGGAGCAAAGAATAAAGAATTAAAAGCCTCCAATCAAAAACTAAAGGAAAATATTGAAAACTTATTAATTGAAAAGGAGAGCATTAAAAATATTAACACTACTAACCTAGAAATCAAAAATTCAAAACTGAGCATTGAAAATGAAAAGGCAAAAATACTAATTAAGGAATTAAATCTAAAAGTAAAATTCCTACTCGATAATAATACCTCACTTGCACAAAATGTTGAATCTCTTAAAAAGGATAAGGATGAACTAGTCAAAGAAAATTTGAATCTTAAGAATGAGGTACATAAATACAAACCAATTGTTGAAAAATTTACACAAAGCTCTGAAAAATTAAATCTTATTCTTTCAAATCAAAGAGCTGTTTTTAATAAAGCCGGATTAGGATATAAAACTAATGAGCAACAAAAGTATCTAAAGAATTTCTTTGTAAAAGCAAAAGACGTAAAAACTGAAAAACCAACATGCTTTCTTTGTGGAAAGAATGGACATAAAGCCTACTCTTGTATTCAAAGAAAAATCCAAACTAACAAGAATACATTTGTAAAAGCTAAAAGCATAACTAAAGTATGGGTGCCTAAGGGAACCAACTACACTAACCACGAAGGACCCAAGAAAACTTGGGTACCTAAGAGCTTCACATGATCATTTTGCAGGTATGCCTTGCAGCCGGGAATAAAAAGAGAATGTGGTATCTTGATAGTGGTTGCTCAAGGCATATGACCGGTGACAAGAGTCTCTTCGTCACCTTGGAATCAAAAGAAGGAGGAGTAGTCACATTTAGAGATAATGCTAAAGGCCGAATTATTGGTATGGGTAAAATCTCCATATCACCCTCCTCATTTATTGATAATGTATTGTTAGTTAATGGACTAAAACATAATTTATTAAGTATAAGTCAATTTTGTGACAAGGGCTTTAAAGTGTCATTTGAATCATCACTATGCATAATTAGTAGTCCAAATGATAATGAGATCATACTCACAGGACATAGGCATGGAAATGTTTACATGGTAGATCTTGATGATCTCACCATGAAGGATGGCCAATGTCTTGTAGCCATGAATCCCAAAGTCAATGAGACTAGTTGGTTATGGCATCGTAGGTTAGGGCATGCTAGCATGGACTTAATCTCCAAATTAATTACAAAAGATCTAGTCAAAGGACTACCAAAAATAGACTTTGAGAAGAATAAAATTTGCGCTGCATGTCAATTAGAAAAACAAACAAGAAGTTCCTTGAAGTCTAAGAATATAGTCTCAACAACAAAACCCTTAGAACTAATTCACATGGATTTGTTTGGACCCACTAGAACTGCTAGTCTAGGGGGTAAGAAATTTGGTCTTGTAATTGTTGATGATTTTTCACGTTTTACATGGGTTTCATTTCTTGCACATAAAGATGAGTCCTTTCCTGCTTTTATCAAGTTTCATAATAGGGTTTCGAATGAACTCAATCTTAAACTAAAAGCAATTAGGAGTGATCATGGTACCGAGTTTGAAAATCAGCACTTTGAAAAGTTTTGTGACGAAAATGGTATCAATCACAATTTCTCGGCACCTAGGACACCCCAACAAAATAGGGTGGTAGAAAGGAAGAATCGCACACTAGCAGATATGGCTCGTACCATGTTGTGCGAATCGGATCTACCAAAGTATTTTTGGGCTAAAGCAATAAATACTTCATGTTATATCTTAAATCATGCTTTAGTTAGATCCATCTTAAAGAAAACACCGTATGAGTTGATAAAAGGTAAGAAACCAAATATAAGTTATTTTCATGTTTTCGGTTGTCGATGCTTTATTTTGAACAATGGAAAGGACAATCTCAGTAAATTTAGTGCTAAATCAGATGAGGGGATCTTCTTAGGTTACTCCTCATCTAGTAGAGCATACAGGGTCTTCAACAAGAGAACTCTCGTTGTTGAAGAATCCATTCATGTTGTTTTTGATGAAACTAATGGAGATTCTTCTAGAAAAGAAGAAGATGGTGATGTAGGTATACTTGAAGACCAAATGAAGGAACTCTCCACTCAAGACAAACAACATGAGGATGAGATCAAAGAAGATACAAATCAGCGAGATGAAGAAGATCAACCTCCATCAAGAAATCAAGATCTTCCTAAAGAATGGAGGTATGCACATGGTCATCCAAAGGATCTAATCCTTGGTGATCCTTCACAAGGTATAAGAACTAGATCCTCTTTAAGAAACACTAGTAACTATCTTGCCTTCGTTTCGCAAATAGAGCCTAAATCACTAGAAGAAGCTGAAAAAGATGATAATTGGATGAATGCTATGCAAGAGGAATTAAACCAATTCGAAAGAAATGAAGTTTGGACTCTAATGAAAAGACCCCCTAATGTTTCAATTATAGGCACCAAGTGGGTGTATAGAAATAAACTAGATGAAGATGGAATAGTAATAAGAAACAAAGCTAGGCTAGTGGCCAAAGGATATAATCAGGAGGAAGGAATAGATTTTGATGAAACTTTTGCTCCTGTTGCTAGGTTAGAGGCTATTAGACTGCTTTTAGCATATGCATGCTTCATGGATTTTAAACTCTATCAAATGGATGTAAAAAGTGCATTCTTAAATGGCTATATAATGGAGGAAGTTTATGTAGGACAACCTCCAGGTTTTGAAAATCACTTACATCCAGATTATGTGTATAAATTGCATAAAGCATTGTATGGACTTAAGCAAGCTCCTAGGGCATGGTATGAAAGATTAAGCAATTTCCTAATTGAGAACAAATTTAAGAGAGGAAATGTAGACAAAACCCTCTTTATTAAAAGAAAAGGAAATGACTTATTGCTTGTACAAATTTATGTGGATGATATAATTTTTGGTGCTACTAATGATAGTCTTTGTCAAGAGTTTGCCAAGCTTATGCAGGGAGAATTTGAAATGAGCATGATGGGTGAGCTCAACTTCTTCCTTGGGCTACAAATAAAACAATCAGAGGAAGGCATCTTCATCAGTCAATCCAAATACATCAAGGAAATGCTGGAAAAATTCAAGATGAAGGATGCAAAGGAAATCAGCACACCCATGAGCTCAAGTTGCAAGCTTGACAAAGATGAAAAAGGTAAAAGTATAGACTGCAAATTGTACAGAGGTATGATAGGCTCTCTACTTTACCTTACTGCTAGTAGACCAGATATATTATTCAGTGTTTGTATGTGTGCTAGATACCAAGCATGTCCTAAGGAATCACACTTGCAAGCTGTTAAAAGAATATTTAGATATCTAGTAGGGACATCTAATGTAGGTTTATGGTATTCTAAACAATCTGACATAAACTTAATTGCTTATTCCGATGCTGATTTTGCCGGGTGCAAACTCGACAGAAAAAGCACAAGTGGCACATGTCAACTCTTGGGTGCCAATTTGGTTTCTTGGTTTAGCAAGAAACAAAATTCAGTTGCCTTGTCCACAGCTGAGGCTGAGTACATTGCAGCTGGAAGCTGTTGTGCCCAAGTTCTTTGGATTAAGCAACAACTTGAAGACTTCGGTATCAAAATGGATAATATACCAATTAAATGTGATAATACAAGTGCAATTAACTTAACAAAAAATCCTGTCCAACACTCTAAGTCAAAGCATATAGAGATTAGGCATCATTTTATTAGGGATCATGTGCTGAAAAATGATGTGATGATTGAATATGTATGTACTGAAAATCAATTAGCTGATATCTTTACAAAGCCCCTTTGTAAAGAAAGATTCAATTTCTTAAGGAATGCCTTGAGCTTGTATGATCCTAGCAAATGAGTTGAATTTGTATTGCATTGCTTTGCTACTCAAACTAATAATCAACCTCAAGGTAAACATAAGTGAAAATATGAATTCATCTAAGCTAAATGACGAACTGTTTGACTTTCCGGAGGATGGTTACCCTCCCTTGGACTCTTCATGGAGATATTTTCAGAGCCTATTTCATAGGTATTCGAAATTTGGTCAAACACTCCTCATTTCAATATTAATAATTCAAAAATCATTATCAAATTATTATAGGATGTATCATTAAGGGGGAGGATCACAAACAAATTCACTCTAAGTTTATCAAAAAAAAATCATGTTGATTAGGGTGATTAAACAAAAATTGGGAGAAGATAGAATTCAGTCTGAAATTTTTCAGTGCCGGAGACGTCTCTGGCAAATCGCAGAGACGTCCCCCCAGGGGAGACGTCTCGCCTTAGTCGCGGAGACGTCTCGGGGACCGAAGGAGGGATTTTTAAATAGGTCGAAATCGCTCGAGCCGACTCGAGCTTTCTCCTTCATTCCCGACCAAAACGAAAAACCCTAGCCTCCATTTGCTCTCCACCTCAAATCCTAGCCTCCGTTTGCTCTACATCACAAACCCTAGCATCCATGGCACCAAAGAAGGCTAGGACGACCCGTGGAAGGCGACCTAGGGTAGCGGCCGATGGTGAGGAACGATGGGAAGAACCCTCCGCGCCGTCTCCTCCGGTTGCTCCGCCAACCACGACTATTTCCTGTGCAAATCGCACAGTCACGACAGGAAGGTACATAGATTTCTCCTTTTTAGATCATGAGGGGTTCTCTATTGGAGAGAGACTCCGAGCCCAAGGGTGGGAACACTTTTGTACCCTCAATACCTCGACCTACCCCAGCCTAGTTAGAGAACTTTTTAGCAATATGGCCTTAGGGGACCTAGGGTACACTGGATATGTCCAAGGGACATTAGTAGAAGTCAATGAAGATGTCCTATCCACTGTCTTACAAATTCCTAGGGACGGTGAGGCTCCAACCTCACATCCCCAAAGGGAGTCAGCCCTAAATTTACTTTTAGAAAGAGAGGACTGCGGCCCTCTTGATGTTGTCAATTCCCAGGACCTAAATACAGAGATGAGACTTCTCTTAAGTATTGTCAACCGGGTCCTATTTTCTAAAACCGGTCGCTTCGATTTTGTTTCGGAGCGAGACTTAGTTATAATGCACCACATCCTACTAGGGATCCCTCTAAACCTCCCTAGACTCATGCTAAATTACATTGCCCTATGTCATAGGTATTCTAGGTTTAGTATACCCTATGGCATGATCTTTACCTTAATCTTTAAACACTTCAAGGTTCCCATTCCAACAAATGAACCTGCAAAGCCCTTGAGAAACACCGACTATTACAATGAGGGCACAATGAGAAGAATGGAATTTCATAAGATAGATGGATCGTGGGTCAAGGTACCAAAGAGAAAAACCCAAATCCTAGAGCCTGAGATCCCACATCATGAGTCTGACCATCACTCTCCTCCACCTAGCCACATGGATATCCCTGATATTCCCTCCAGCTCAGCTGGACCTTCCACATCCATGCCACCACCTCCTCCAGTTAGTGGGCCCTCCTTTCTGTCAGAGGATCAGATGCGCACCTTAGCATCTGCCATTTGCCAGCAGATGAGGGAGGAGATGAGATCCATGATCTCCACAGAGTTGGCCCCCATCAGAGCTTCACATGAAGGGCTTCTACAAGAGATGAAGGATATTAGAAGTCAAATTGAAGCTACAACACAAGAAATAATTGGTGTGGGTGCCACCCAAACCATCAGATCATTAGAGCTCAAGGACAGCTTGAAGAGCATTTCCAAGAGTCTTAAAGAGCTAACAAAACCAGATGGCAATGTGAGCACCTTAGTTGCCCAACTCAGAGGAAGAATTGAAATGGCAACTATAGAGTTTGAGGCACTTGTGGCAGGTTTCCACAAGTCACAGGGAGATCAATTTAAGACCCTCATGGATTCCATCAACACATTCATAGATGCAGCTTGTAAGGTTTATGAACAAAATACAGCTGGTAGGGCCCATGAGCAACGTCGCCGATGATGGATATCTTGTAGGATCTTCTTTTTGTAAATCCTAGGCTATTTTTGAAACACTTTTGTATTAGAAATCAATACTTGTAATGATTTCTTCTTTTTGACTATGTACTGACTTAAAAGGTTCACAATGATACATGAATACAATCCCTTTTGAAAACTGTGTACATTGCCAACTCTATGTATGTGTTTCTATGAATGTGAATGTGCCTCTTGATGTGTCATAAGAATCTCATAACATACATTAAGTATTCAGATTTGGCACAACGTATCAAAGCATATGAAACAGGGGGAGCACAACCTGAATATCAAAGGGGGAGTAAAATGAACACTGAATATATTGAATATAGAGATAATTTGTCCCTTTCATTGTTGATGACAAAAAGGGGGAGTAGATATTGAATGTTGAGATAGTGAAAGGGGGGAGCAGTTATATATATGGATATTGAATATGGAATGCAAAATTTATAATTATACTCCAAAGTTGATTTAGAAAAGATAAAATTGAAGAATATTGACCTTAAGATAATTGCCCTTCTGGAAAAGAAAGGGGGAGTCAAAAAGAATCTAGCTTTCAATTATCCTCAGCATCAATACTTCATTTTAACTTGATTCAAATTCAGTTGATATGCTAAAATCATTTAAGAACTATAAAGATCAATCTTATGCACAAGGAAAGAACTGAAAATTGAATACTTTGAGTGATGCACATTGTATCTAGTTCTAATCAAAACATTATACTTGTACATCTGATCAAATACTGTGTATATGTTTAAATCTCAAATTTTGCATATACTCAGTGTTTTGTCATCATCAAAAAGGGGGAGATTGTTGACCCCCTAATAGATTTTGATGAATACAAAACACTAGAGTAAAATTCCATTATATCTTAACAATTTAATTGAGGAATTCATGTGTCTTATTAAGAATATTGTTAAGAAATGTCTAGGCAAGTTCTCATAATTTTTATGAATTTATTGAAGAATATTTTGAGTTAAAGAAAACAGATCAGGGACAGCCGAAACGTCTCCGGATAGTTTTAGAGACGTCTCTGGCACAAACAGGAAGAACCGGCACACTTGGAGACGTCCTCGACACCTGCCGAGTCGTCCCCGCGTTAGCGGAGTCGACTCTCTCAGTAGCGGAGTCGACTCTCTCAGTGGCGGCAGAAAGGCAGTTTTCAAGAGATATGCGCGAGACGTCCCCACAGTAAGCCGAGTCGTCCCCGCAAGTAAAAAGGAGACTTCCCGAGTCGTCCCCAAGATAGCGGAGACGGCTCTCTCAGGGTTTTCCAGAGAATGGTTTTTTGGGTGATAAGGAAGCGGAGTCGACCCTGAGACAGCGGAGTCGTCCCCATGCATAAAGTGCAGACAACCCGAGACGTCCCCTGAAGGAGCGGAGTCGACTCTCTCAGGAAATACCAGAGGACATGTTCTTCGGAGATAAAGAAGCAGAGTCGTCCCCAGATCAGCGGAGTCGTCCCCATTCAAAAAGTGCAAACAAGCCGAGACGTCCCCTGAAAGTGCCGAGTCGACCCCAGACAACGGAAAAAGTAAAATCTTGTAGCCGAGACGTCTCCCGTTGAAGCGGAGACGTCCCCGGAGTGACTGGGACGCGACTGACAGCTTTTCAGGTTTGGTTTGAATTTCAAATCCTTCTTTCTTTGTCTCTAACGGCTATATTTGCTTTTTGGGCTATAAAAGGGACCTCTTAAGTGCTTCTCAACAACTCTTCACCAACCCAAAGCTAGATCATTCAAGAGAGAAGTAAGAAAGAAAAGTTCAAGGGAGTGAGTGCATTCAAGTGAAGAAATCAAGTGTTTTGAAGCTTCCCAAGTGATTTCAAGCTCAATCACTCTCGTGCGCTTGGGATTCAAAGCTCACACTCAATCCTACGTGCTCCACATCGGAAGAATCAATATCTCCCACGCTTCCAACGGCAAAAGGATTCTTCCGGGTTCTATTGTTCATAATTGCAATATTTGCTTTTTAGAGCTTTTCCTTTCTTTTGTAAACTCTTTCGTTGTGGTGCTTCTTCCAGTCAAGGGACTTGGAACAAGGGAAAGGCGTCCCAAGCCTAAGTGAAATTGGGGGTTTTTAGGGTTTGTTGTGAGCCCGGTGTAAAACAACGAGTTGGGTAGTAAACTCGCAAAACTACCGTACTGTAATCGTGGATTATAGTGGAAATTCCCAAAGGTGATTTGGGGAGTGGATGTAGGAGCAGTGGAAGCTCCGAACCACTATAAAACCTTGTGTTTGCGATTGACCTTTCTCATTCCTCCTTCTTTACTTTAGTGCATATATTCGTGTGCTTTATTTTTAATTAGTCAAAAGTTTTTAAAACACCCAATTCACCCCTCTCTTGGGTGACCATCTCTGGGCAACACTAGGGAGTATCTAATGGCTGGGATCTAGTCCTCATCCTCCTAGTGTACGTGGCGAGGGGAGGTCGAGCCTGGTGAGACTGAGTCTGGCGTGGAGCACGATGAGCTGGATGACTCTGTGCCGAAATCTCTGACTCAGCTGCCTGTGGCACAGATGGTCGATGAACCTCTCTCTCTCTCCGTAGAGCTCCTATCTGCTCTCTCAGATCACTGATCTCAGCAGTCATGACATCGAGTCTGCTCGTCAGCCTATCAGAGAAAATCCTCGTCTGAGCTGATGTAAGCTCAGTCATCCTACTCCAATACTCATCTGTGTCTCCCGCAGGAACAGATGACGAAGGTCCAGCCTCTGAAGATGCAGTAGGATGATCCATATGCTCCTCATCCTCAGGGATAGGGTCTCCAATATTTGGTGCATCACCCTCTGGTGCATCACCCTGAATCCCTGCTCCAGTATGAACCCACTGCCCGTTCACTTTCTCATAGCCCATGCGTATAAGTGATCGTGCAGTGTATGTATCAGTATGAAGTAGCTGCCTGGAGATCTCTCCCTCGACAGATATGTCGTGCTGTCGAAAGATCAAGGTGAGTATCATACCATAAGGCAGAGATACTCTGGAGTTGCAGATCACCTTCCTCATCTGCCTCAGGATCATGGCCGGGAGATTCAGGGGAATACCCTGAATAATATGCTCCATCACTACTAGATCTCGCTCTGTGATGAGATCGAATCTCCCGCTCTTCGGAAATAAAATTCTATTTATGATACTGAGCAATAATCTCATTTCAGCAGAAAGAGAGCTAGCTATTACCTTCTTGGAAAAGTCGAAGTTTTCATTTTCCATTATCAACTGTAGGGCTCTCATCTTATTTTCAGGCTTTTTTGGAGTGGCTCCTTCACATGGAAGATGTAGTAGCTCACTCAAACTCTCCTCGAAAACTCGAACCCTAACTCCTCGAACTTTCGAAATAAGCCCTCCCATTCCAGTTTTGAGGAAGGCATAGAACTTCCGAACTAATCCGGGGTAGATCATCACATCTAGGAAGCAAAGATACTCCCAACCTTGCCTTTGGATCCATTCTCTCAAACGGAACCCTTCTTGATCAAAGAACTCGGAATGGATCCTTCTCCCCGTTGTAACTGGTCTCCCCGCAAATCTTGCAAGTATTACTGAGGGGGAAGGAGGAGGAGGTGGCTCTGCACGTGCCTCACGTTGTGGAGACACTGTAGATGGCTCCGTAGCATGTCTTTCCTCACGTTGGATCCGTGAGACTCTTCCGGATCTCTTGGCTACGGCTCTTTTGGGTCCCATTTCTCCAAGATCTTAAAGTAATCTACTGTTTGGAGATGATTGGAGGAGTTTGGAGAGTGGAAAATAGGGTTTTCAGAAGAGGACAAGGGCAAACAGTGCCCTAAAAGAGCTCTCGGGTCCCCCTTTTAATAGTGGGGTCCCGACGTTGGGTCGACTCAAGAATTTTCTTGGGTCGACTCAACGTTGGGTCGACCCTATTCTGGGTTGGGTCGACCCAAGTTCAGACATTTTTCCTTTCTCTTCCTTTTCGCTTCTAAAAATTTTCCTTGCTTCCAATCCTTACAAATTCTTTCTGGGACAATGATATATGAGTAGGGAATCTATAGATGACAAGTTTAACTCATGTTTCATCGGTTTTTAGAAATGGGAGGAATGTATCATGAGACAGCTTGCTCCCTTTTATATCTCTTCAATAAAAAGGATCACATATGCCTAATTCCCTCCTTAGCGTGCAGAATCTATCTTCACTCAAGGATTTTGTGAATATGTTGGCTAATTATTTTTCAGTGCATATATGCTCAATACATATGTTTCCATTTTGCACATGATCCCTAATAAAATGATATCGTATTTCTATGTGTTTGGCTTTAGAATGCTGAACCGGATTTTTAGTAAGATTGATAGCACTAGTATTATCACACTTAATAGGAATATTATCTAGCTTAACTCCATAGTCCTCTAGTTGTTACTTAAGCCATAGTACTTGAGCACAACAACTACCAGCAGCTATATATTCAGCTTCAGCTGTTGACAGTGCCACTGAATTCTGCTTTTTGCTAAACCATGATACTAAGTTGTTTCCTAAGAATTGACATATACCACTAGTGCTCTTCCTATCTAATTTGCATCCAGCAAAATCAGCATCTAAGTATGCAAGCAAATCTAGACAGGAGTCTCTTAAGTACCATAATCCTATATTCGTAGTTCCTCTTAAATATCTAAGGATTCTTATAACAGCACTTAAATGTGACTCCTTAGGATCTGATTGGTATCTAGCACATATTCCTATACTAAATACGATGTCTGGTCTACTAGCAGTAAGGTAGAGCAAGAATCCAATTAGTCCTCTATAAAGCTTAATATCAATATTCTTCCCTTTTTCATCTTTGTCTAGCTTACTAGTAGGATTCATTGGAGTACCTACTCCCTTATGATTTTTATTTCCAAACTTCTTTAGTATTTCCTTTGTATACTTAGTTTGATGAATGAAAATGTCTTCTTTAGTTTGTTTGATTTGTAATCCTAGAAAGAAACTTAGTTCTCCCATCAAACTCATTTTGAATTCTCCATGCATTAAATTAGCAAATTCATTGTAAAGAGTATCATTTGTGGCACCAAAGATTATGTCATCTACATATATTTGTACCACTAATAGATTTTTGTCCTTTCTTTTGAGAAATAGTATTTTATCTACATTTTCTCTACTAAAGTCATTATTAAGCAGAAATTTGCTTAATCGATCATACCAAACCCTAGGTGCTTGCTTTAATCCATATAATGCCTTATGTAGTCTAAACACATGATTTGGCAATTCATGATTCTCAAAACCAGGAGGTTGCTCTACATATACTTCTTCCTCAATAAAACCATTTAAGAATGCACTTTTTACATCCATTTGATACAATTTGAAATCCATGAAACATGCAAATGCTAGAAGTAGTCTAATAGCCTCTAATCTAGCTATAGGAGCAAATGTTTCATCAAAATCTATTCCTTCTTCTTGATTGTATCCCTTAGCTACAAGTCTAGCTTTATTTCTTATAACTAACCCATTTTCATCTAATTTATTTCTAAAGATCCATTTTGTTCCAATTACTGAATTATGCTTTGGTCTTTCAGTTAATGTCCATACATTACTTCTTTTGAATTGATTTAATTCTTCTTGCATGGCATTTATCCAATTAGTATTTTTTTCAGCTTCTTCATAAGTCTTAGGTTCTAATTGTGAAACAAAAGCAAGATAATCATTTAAATTTCTAAGAGATGATCGAGTTCTTACCCCTTGAGATGGATCACCAATGATTAAGTCTTTAGGGTGTCCATATGCATACCTCCATTCCTTTGCCAAGTTTTGAGATTGTGGTGGCACGCAATCATCTCCCTTATCTTGAATTGGCACGTCATCAATATTCAACTTTTCAAAGTCGATAATTCCTGTATCATCATCAAGAATATTTTCTTTCCTAGCAGACTCACTATCAGACTCATCAAATATGATATTAACCGACTCTTCCACTACAAGATTTATTAAATACTCTGTATGCCCTGCTAGATGTGGAGTATCCTAAGAAAATACCTTCATCTGACTTGGCATCAAATTTACTTAGATCCTCCTTGCCATTGTTTAAGATGAAACATCTACATCCAAATACTCTAAGATATTTAGCAGTTGGTTTCTTATTCTTCTAAAGTTCATAAGGAGTTTTCTTGGTTATTGGTCGTATTAAAATCCGATTTAGAATATGGCAAGCAGTGTTTATAGCTTCAGCCTAAAAGTACTTTGGAAGATTTGACTCACACAACATCGTGCGTGCCATTTCTGCCAATGTCCTGTTTTTCCTTTCAACAACCCCATTTTGTTGAGGCGTTCTAGGTGCTGAGAATTGATGTGAAATACCATTTTTATTACAAAATTCTTCAAAGTGTTAATTTTCAAATTCAGTACCATGATCACTTCGAATTGCTACTAAGGTGAGCTTCTTTTCATTTATGATATTACTATATAGTTTCAAAAATTCTGAAAATGCTTCATTCTTATGTGCCAAAAATGAAACCCATGTATATCTTGAGAAATCATCTACAATTACTAGTCCATATTTCTTCCCTCCTAGACTCGCAGTTCTAGTGGGTCCAAATAAATCCATGTGTATGAGTTCAAAAGGCCTAGTTGTTGATACTATATTCTTTGATTTGAAAGATTATTTAGTTTGTTTTCCTAATGAGCATGGTCCACAGATTTTGTCTTTTTCAAAAATCAGTTTTGGCACATCTTTTATTAATTCCTTCTTGACTAGTTTTGATATTAATTCCATACTAGCATGTCCTAGTCTACGATGCCAAAGCCAACTTGTTTCATTTTTCTTTTCTTCATTAGTAATGAAGCATAATCCATTTTTCTTGCCTAAATCATGAAGATCTACCAAGTAAATATTTCTTTGCCTTTGTCCTACAAGTACAATGCTATTATCTTTAGGATTTGTGATTATGCATACTGATGCTTCAAATGTGACTTTAAACCTTTTATCACAAAATTGACTTATGCTAAGCAGGTTATGTTTCAAACACTTAACTAATAAGACATTTTATATAAAAATGGATGGAGTAATGAAAATTTTACCATTTCCAATGATATGCCCTTTACCATTGTCTCCATAGGTTACTACTCCACCCTTCTTTGATTCCAAGGTAACAAATTGGTCTACGTCACCGGTCATGTGTCTTGAGCAGCCGCTATCTAGATACCATCGTTTTTCCACTTTATCAGCTGCAAGATGTTAGATGTATGCCCTAGAAGCCAATCTGGCTGACACATTGTTAATTCTGGGAACATAATTTTGTACTTGACTATTTATTATTGAATAAATAAAAGGCATCTTTTTATTCATATTAATTATGTGTCTATGAATCGTCCAAGAAATTAATAAGATGATGATGCATATTCTCAAGAGTTGAGAATTTGAGCCATGTATCATTGGTGATTAATTTCTAAATGCTCCTGATCAATGGATCATCACAAGGACGGTGATCGATCCGATCAGTGCACAGATCACTTTCCTTCTGGATGGACGAGACTTGAGTCCACAGTGTAGGGACACTGAAGTGATAGTGCAGGTGCTTGTTAGAGAACAAGGGTACTGAGCGTGACCAAGACAAGAAGTCACTTGGATGTCTATCCACTCATCAGTGACTTGCTTGATGTTGCAGTAGTGTGACTGGTCCTTTGACCTGCGGTGCTTCGGCTACTCACAGTGAGGTTATTGTAGTTTGACTGCACACATATATGGTCTCTAGCCATATGGGTCCATGCAGTGTAGATTGGCTGCAGTAGGTTCACTGTAGGAGTAGGGTATGCACCTACAAGGAATCTATCGACCTTGATAGAAGAGGAGTGATCCTATGTGATTTGTTAGACTGAGTTCTAAGACCTTGGCCAAGGCAGTAATATAAAGTGGAGAAAGAGTTTTCCACTATCGAACTCGAGTCGAATAAATTTTGACATATGACAGACGATGGGGTTTGACGAGTTGTCTATGACCTCCGTCCTGTAGGGATCCACGATAGTAGGACTGTATCACATGGTAACTACACCTAGAGGTTCATCTTTCTATTCTACTGGGTAGCCACTACATGCTGCTAGGTGTCACTGGTGGATGGTGGGACTCACAGGGATTATCTCGATGATCGATAAACCCTAATGAGTTGAGTTGGAATCGTTCCAACCCATTGAAAGGAGTTTTCAATGATATAGTGATAGAGATCACAATATATCTCACTACCAGTCAGAGTAGAACCTATGGGGTCACACACACTAGAAGTATTGACCGATCCGATGGTTGAAAAGTGATTATGAATCACAAGTAATCAATTCGATTGATATTCAGTTGAAGAAGGAACAAAGGAAATTAATTAATTGGACTTGAAACAAGAGTCCTACTTCGAGTAGGATTCCTAGAGTCCTAATTGGATTAGGACTGAAAATCCTAGTTGGAGTAGGACTAGGATTCCTGCAATCCTAATGAGATTAGGAGTTTTGAATCAAAATTGGATTCCTACTTGGAGTAGGATTCCTAGAGTCCTAATCGGATTAGGACTTCGAATTCAAATAGAGTCCTAATTGGATTAGGACTAAAATTATATATGTCCTAATTTGGATTAGGGTTTCTTAAGTCACAATTAATTATTAATCTAATGAATCAATAAGACTCCTAATTGGATTAGGATTGAAGAGTTCAATTGAGTTAAAATTGATTTAAGTTCTAATTGGATTAGGACTTACCTAGATTGGATCCAAATTGGTTCACCCTTTGGCTAAGCCTAATTGGATTAGGGCTTGACCACATTAGGGCATTCCAATCCCTACCTAATATGGATTAGGGTTTACCATGAGGAAGGAGATAAGCCCCTCACCTTTCCACGTGGAGAAGGGAGAAGAGACGGCGCCCCCTCTTAGGAAAGACATCAAGAACTCCTAAATGTTAGGAGCTCCACATGTCTATAAAAAGGGACTTGTGGGCGGCACCTAGGGCATAGAAGAAGTCCTCTTCCTCCTTGTCGTACGCCTCCCTCTCCTCTCCTCTTGGTTCAGCCGCAAGCAAGGAAGTTAAAAGCCAAAGGTGTTGGCGGCATCCTCTTCCTCCCTTCTTCCTTCCAACGCAGGAAAAGGAAGAAGGCTGCGTGGGGATTCTTCTTCTTCCTCTTCTTCATCCTTCTTCTTCCTCCTCTCAAGCACAATCAAGGGTTGATTGAAAGAGAGAAAATCAGCCATCAAAAGAAGTCTTTGCAAGAGAGCTAGCACCCCGGAAAGACAAGAGAGCTTTGATCGGATCACTGCTTCGTGTGGATACCCGTAGAGGCCGGACACTTGAACGGCTTCAAGCAAACCTTCATCCTAGACCACGAACTTCAGTTTGCGGTGATCATCTACCCACACAAGGTGAAGATCTGATCTTTCTAAAGGTTTAAAAAATTTTAATTCTTATCTAACTACGAACGATTCATGAAACGACGTTCATGCGATGAACGTCGATCCCGCTTATGCCCCTTCCGCTGCCATCTGATTTTTTTTTTGAAATATCAGCGGCATGGGCGGGTTCCCAATAGTGGTATCAGAGCCTAGGCTTCGTAGATTAAGGTAAGAATTAATTATCTAAAGGCTTATTAGATCTGAAAATTGAATGATCATGCATGCTGAAAATTTCTGCATGCAGATTTTTCAGGGGTGCTGATTTTTGCATGCTGATTTTTATGTGATAAAATAATGATTCTAATTGCGTTGTTAATGAGATTACAAAGTTTAGAATCATGATTAGCATGATCAGCAACCTATGTCATGATATAATCAGTTAGTTTTCAGATCTGAAAATTATAATTGTTGCATATGGTGATGATCATAGGATTCAAACTCTTTTGGTATCAAATGTAATGACCTGTGATGTGATCTGCAATATCATGTAATTTTTCAGATGCTTGCATGCATCTTATTTGATGTTTTGAGAGGCCTGCGTGCCTCCTAAAAGGAGATGTAATTTATTTTTATTTTTATTTTACAATCTGGTTGTATTTGTGTGATGTGATGTACGTCAACGATCAAGTTGAAGACTAGGCATGAGATGAACAGATGATCTAAGCGGTTGATGGCGATTGGATCAAGAGTTGATCAAGGATCGGATCAAGGAGGCTTGGAACCAATTCAAGAGTTGAAGACCAGTTGATCAATTGACGTGCATGTGCTTGTAATACGACCTAACTAGAATCCATGATCATCACCTATTTAAAGTTTAGCTTTAATTATTGCTGCGATTATAACTGCCTGCAATGTGCCGTTTGCATGTGATGTGAATGTGAGTCGGGTAGATAGGTTTACATGTGATGTAGCAAACCTAATTGAGACCTAAATCAAAACCTCCTCAATCAAGTCGAGAGTGAACCGACATGAGCAAGTCATATTAGATTAATTGATCTAATTGGTATCTAGGAAAGCATGAAAGGTGGTTACTTAATTAGGACCTTACTCTCTGAGTAAGGGGAGCCTCCCACCTGCTTACCTGGCCAATTGTTCGATTACCTCTTATGAAGAGCTCAAGTTGCAAACACTAAGACCTGATTAACCAATATTAAGTCAATAGGTCTTCCACTGTAGTAGAGCTGCTAAGGCCTTTCTGATATTGATTTGTCTCGGCTGGACACAGTGGTCAAGTTGCATCAGGGGGCTGGACCTCTCTATAGACATGAGATGTTGTAGGGTAAAGGTGGGGTTGGGCACCAATAACTGTTAGGTGAGGACCCAATGACGACTTTATTCCTACGGTTATGCGGTGGGTCTGACTTAACTAAGAAATGGGACCAATAACTGTTAGGTGAGGTTTTCATGGCTTAGAGACCAAGTTACACTGCAACATGCTTGAGAAGCATTGTACAAGAGTTGTACATTCATCAATCTATGTGTCACCAATAACTGTTAGGTGAGGTGGCATGTAAATTGGTAGGACCGCAGTACCCACTAGAAACCCTAGTCGTGTGGAATTTCCGTTTCCCTACCAGGGGAGTGTGAGGGATTCGAGAAAATAGTGGGAGTTATATTTGTTCTAAAAGACCTTAGAACAGATTAGGATCAAGTACAAAAGTCTAACTAGAATCTTTACTCTCTGCAGATACAATGTCAGCTTCAAACCCTTTGACCTGTATTTTTGAGACCAACCGACTGACCGGAACCAATTACAAAGACTGGCTTAGAAACCTCAAAATTATTTTGGACTGTGAGAAAATAGGCTACATACTCGATTCAGATATCCCCATACTACCAACACGTCCTACTGATGTTCAGCGTGAGATGCATAAAAAGTGGTTGGATGATGACATTAGAGTAAAATGCTATATGATGGCATCCATGTCAAATGAACTCCAATGCCAGCATGAAAATATGAAGACTGCTAGGGACATACTGGCACACCTGCAAGAGTTGTATGGTGAGCAGAGTCGCACAGCTCATTTTGAAGTGTCCAAGAGGCTTTTCAAAACAAAGATGCGCGAGGGGCAGTCTGTCCATGATCACGGTCTGACTATGATCAAGGATCTGGAGGAGCTTGAGAAGCTCGGTATGGACATGCACATGGAATTACAAGTGGATTTGATCCTACAGTCACTTCCTGATTCATTTGGTCAGTTTATAGTAAACTACCACATGAATAAGATTGAATGCACTAAGACTGAACTAATAAACATGTTGGTAACTGCTGAGGGAGTCTTGAAAGGTTCAAGGGGCAATGTCCTTGCTGCTGAGTTGACTTCTGGTTCCAAGAGAAAGTCTACTTGGAAGAAAAAGAAGCCTGCTAAGAAGCAGAAGAAAGACAAGAAGCCAAAGAAGGAAGTTCAAAAGAAAAGGGCCAATGACAAAGGAAAATATTTCCACTGCAATGTCGACGGCCACTAGAAGAGAAACTGTCCTTCATACCTCGAGAGCCTGAAGAACAAAAGGGCAGATAGACCTTCAGAATGTATGTCAGATATGCTTAGGATACTTAGGGACTGTTACCTACTGCTAGCAGAAATTTGATTTCTATATTTTGTTTAGCATAGGAAGAGTTTTGTAAAACTACTGTTCTATTTATTTGATAAATAAATGGGTTTCATGTGGTTTTATGACTGACAGTCTCTATCACTTACATATAGATGTATCGGTGAATGTATCTGAGCAAATAGTGAGTGCCATAGGATCAAGAAGATCTAGAGATGAGATAAACCAAAAATATTTGTGGCACCTCAGACTTGGCCATATTGGAGAGGATAGGATGAACAAAATGGATAAAGATGGGCTTCTCGGCTCATTGACTTCTGAGTCATATCCAGTTTGCGAGTCCTGTCTTCAAGAAAAAATGGCTAGACTGCTCTTTGTAGGACATGGGGAGAGGACCACTGAAATACTTACCCTAGTACATACAGATGTATGTGGCCCATTTGATGTGCTAGCCAGGGGACGTTATTCTTACTTCATTACCTTTACCGATGATTATTCATGGTATGGGTATGTGTATCTTATGAGACACAAGTCTGAATTTTTTGAAAAGTTCAAAGAGTTCAGAAATGAAGTAGAAAAACAAACTGGAAAACCCCTTAAGGCTCTTCGATCAGATCGAGGAGAATACCTTAGTGGAGAATTCCGAGACTATCTCAAGAAAAACGGCATAGTCTCACAGTGGACACCTCCGGGTACACCTCAACTCAACGGGGTGTCAGAGAGGAGGAATCAGACCCTATTAGATATGGTCAGGTCCATGATGAGCTTCACTGATTTACCTATGTTTCTTTGGGGAGATACCTTACTTACCGCAGTATATCTACTGAATAGAGTTCCCTCTAAATCCGTTCCTACCACACCGTATGAGATATGGCATGGTAAGAAACCAAGTCTTGGTCATCTCAAGATTTGGGAATGTCCGGCCCACGTAAAGAGACTACAGGCAGACAAGTTAGAGGCTAGGACCATAAGTGCTCGTTTTATAGGATATCCTAAAGAGTCATTAGGATACAATTTTTACATCTCAGAGGATCACAATGTGTTTGTGAGCCGTCATGCCATCTTCTTGGAAAATCAGTTTATCCTTGATAGAGACAGTGGGAGGAAAATTGAGCTTGAAGAGAAAGTCTCTGAAAAGCAACGAGTCATGGATCCTATTGAACCCATTTATACAGAGCCAGTACACGATGTCCCTCGACCACCTCGTAGATCTAGTAGGGTCTCCCATCCTCCCGATAGATACTTAGGTATAATAGAAGAGGATACCGAGGAAATGTTCCTAGTGGGAGATAGGGATCACATACAGGATCCCAAAATCTACAACGAGGCGATATCTGATATCGATTCCGAGAAATGGTTGGAAGCTATGAAGTCAGAGTTAGACTCCATGCATTCCAACCAAGTCTGGACCTTAGTAGACCCACCAGAAGGTATTGTACCTATTGGATGCAAATGAATCAACAAAAGGAAGATAGGTTCGGATGGAGAGTTAGAGACCTATAAGGCAAGGCTTGTGGCGAAAGGGTATAGTCAGCGCAAAGGCATTGACTATCAGGAGACCTTTTCACCTGTAGCCATGCTAAAATCCATCCGAACATTGCTTGCCATTGCAGCATTTCATGATTATGAAATCTGGCAGATGGATGTGAAAACTGCTTTCCTGAATGGATATCTTGATGAAGATATCTATATGGAACAGCCTTTGGGTTTCACTTCCAGTGATGGAGATCACAAGGTCTGCAAGCTGCAAAGGTCCATCTATGGACTAAAGCAAGCATCTCGGAGTTAGAACACTCGTTTCGATGACGCAATCAAAACGTTTGATTTCATCAAAAACGAAGAGGAACTGTGTGTTTACAAAAAAGTTAGTAGGAGCGCTGTCGTATTTCTCATACTGTACGTGGACGACATCCTACTGATAGGGAATGATATTTCCATGCTAACCTCGGTCAAGGTCTGGTTGTCAAAAGAATTCTCCATGAAAGACCTTGGGGAAGCATCCTATATTTTGGGAATAAAGGTCTATAGAGATAGATCTAAAAGGATGCTTGGCCTTTCATAGAAGATGTACATAGAGGAGGTGCTGAAGAGGTTCAGCATGGAAAACTCTAAAAGGGGTCTCTTACCCCTAAGGCATGGAATTAATCTCTCCAAGAAGATGTGCCCCAACACATCTGAAGAGATTCAACGCATGAGCAAGATTCCCTATGCATCAGCAATAGGGAGCCTCATGTATGCCATGCTGTGTACACGACCTGATATAGCTCTTGCTGTGAGTGTCACAAGCAGATATCAGTCGGATCCAAGCAAGAAGCACTGGATAGCTGTGAAGAACAGTCTTAAGTACTTGAGAAGAACTAAGGACATGTTCTTGGTCTTTGGGAGAAGATCAGAGTTGAAGGTAGAAGGATGCACACATATTGATGATAGAAAGTCTACATCAAGATATGTGCAATGGTGGTTCAGTAAGTTGGAAGAGTTCCAAACAACCAATCATTATAGATTCTACCTTAGAAGCTGAATGTTAAGCCGTATCTAAGGGTGCAGTGGAAACCTTCTAATTAAAAGTTCATTGCAGAGTTAGGTGTAATGTCATTAGATGCCATAACACTTTACTGCGATAACATTGGCACCATAGCACTAGCTATGGAGCCAAGGTCTCATCAGAAGTCCAAGCACATAGAGCGGCGCTTCCATCTCATACACGACTATGTTGAGAAGAAATATGTAGAGGTGCAGAGAGTAGACTCCGCGGATAACATGGCAGACCCGTTCACTAAGCAGCTAAGTCAGCAAAAGACTAAAGCCCACCTTGAGAAGATGGGGCTTAGATATATGACTGATTGGCTTTAATGCAAGTGAGAGATTGTTAGATGTATGCCCTAGAAGCCAATCTGGCTGACACATTGTTAATTCTAGGGACATAATTTTGTACTTGACTATTTATTATTGAATAAATAAAAGACATCTTTTCATTCATATTAATTATGTGTCTATGAATCGTCCAAGAAATTAATAAGATGATAATGCATATTCTCAAGAGTTGAGAATTTGAGCCATGTATCATTGGTGATTAATTTCTAAATGCTCCTGATCAATGGATCATCACAAGGACGGTGATCGATCCGATCAGTGCACAGATCACTTTCCTTCTGGATGGACGAGACTTGAGTCCACAGTGTAGGAACACTGAAGTGATAGTGCAGGTGCTTGTTAGAGAACAAGGGTACTGAGCATGACCAAGACAAGAAGTCACTTGGATGTCTATCCACTCATCAGTGATTTGCTTGATGTTGCAGTAGTGTGACTGGTCCTTTGACCTGCGGTGCTTCGGCTACTCACAGTGAGGTTATTGTAGTTTGACTGCACATATACATGGTCTCTAGCCATATGGGTCCATGCAGTGTAGATTGGCTGCAGTAGGTTCACTGTAGGAGTAGGGTATGCATCTACAAGGAATCTATCAACCTTGATAGAAGAGGAGTGATCCTATGTGATTTGTTAGACTGAGTTCTAAGACCTTGGCCCGGGCAGTAATATAAAGTGGAGAAAGAGTTTTCCACTATCGAACTCGAGTCGAATAAATTTTGACATATGACAGACGATGGGGTTTGACGAGTTGTCCATGACCTCCGTCCTGTAGGGATCCACGATAGTAGGACTGTATCACATGGTAACTGCACCTAGAGGTTCATCTTTCTATTCTACTGGGTAGCCACTACATGCTGCTAGGTGTCACTGGTGGATGGTGGGACTCACAGGGATTTTCTCGATGATCGATAAACCCTAATGAGTTGAGTTGGAATCGTTCCAACCCATTGAAAGGAGTTTTCAATGATATAGTGATAGAGATCACAATATATCTCACTACCAGTCAGAGTAGAACCTATGGGGTCACACACACTAGAAGTATTGACCGATCCGATGGTTGAAAAGTGATTATGAATCACAAGTAATCAATTCGATTGATATTCAGTTGAAGAAGGAACAAAGGGAATTAATTAATTGGACTTGAAATAAGAGTCCTACTTCGAGTAGGATTCCTAGAGTCCTAATTGGATTAGGACTGGGAATCCTTGTTGGAGTAGGACTGGGATTCCTACTTGGAATAGGATTCCTGCAATCCTAATGAGATTAGGAGTTTTGAATCAAAATTGGATTCCTACTTGGAGTAGGATTCCTAGAGTCCTAATCGGATTAGGACTTCGGATTCAAATAGAGTCCTAATTGGATTAGGACTAAAATTATATATGTCCTAATTTGGATTAGGATTTCTTAAGTCATAATTAATTATTAATCTAATGAATCAATAAGACTCCTAATTGGATTAGGATTGAAGAGTTCAATTGAGTCAAAATTGATTTAAGTTCTAATTGGATTAGGACTTACCTAGATTGGATCCAAATTGGTTCACCCTTGGGCTAAGCCTAATTGGATTAGGGCTTGACCACATTAGGGCATTCCAATCCCTACCTAATATGGATTAGGGTTTACCATGAGGAAGGGGATAAGCCCCTCCCCTTTCCACGTGGAGAAGGGAGAAGAGACGGCGCCCCCTCTTAGGAAAGACATCAAGAACTCCTAAATGTTAGGAGCTCCACATGTCTATAAAAAGGGACTTGTGGGCGGCACCTAGGGCATAGAAGAAGTCCTCTTCCTCCTTGCCATACGCCTCCCTCTCCTCTCCTCTTGGTTCAGCTGCAAGCAAGGAAGATAAAAGCCAAAGGTGTTGGCGGCATCCTCTTCCTCCCTTCTTCCTTCCAACGCAGGAAAAGGAAGAAGGCTGCGTGAGGATTCTTCTTCTTCCTCTTCTACATCCTTCTTCTTCCTCCTCTCAAGCACAATCAAGGGTTGATTGAAAGAGAGGAAATCAGCCTTTAAAAGAAGTCTTTGCAAGGGAGCTAGCACCCTGGAAAGACAAGAGAGCTTTGATCGGATCACTGCTTCATGTGGATACCCGTAGAGGCCGGATACTTGAACGGCTTCAAGCAAACCTTCATCCTAGACCACGAACTTCAGTTTGCGGTGATCATCTACCCGCACAAGGTGAAGATCTGATCTTCCTAAAGGTTTAAAAAGTTTTAATTCTTATCTAACTACGAACGATTCATGAAACGACGTTCATGCGATGAACGTCGATCCCGCTTATGTCCCTTCCGCTGCCATCTGATTTTTTTTTTGAAATATCAGCGGCATGGGCGGGTTCCCAACACAAGACACCCCTGCAATCAAGATCAAGAAAGAGCTTTAGGTACCCAAACTATGTTGGGTCCTTTAGGGTTAGTACTTGATGTTCCTTTTGGAACACAAACTTTCTTGAATTTAATCTTATGATTATTACTTAATTTGTTTTGACTGGACTTTCTATAGTTACATTCATATGCTTTATGTCCTAATTTATTACAGCAATGACAAGTAATATTTTCATTTTTAGCTTTTACAAAAATGTTCTTTAAGAATTTTTATTTCCTATTTGTTTTATATCCTAATCCAGCCTTATCATATACAGCTTTTTGACTATCAAGAATCATATTTAATTTGGTAGAACTAAGTGTAAACTTATCTACTAAGAATTTATATTTTTCAGCATCTTCTTTTAACTTGATATTTTCAGTAATTAGATTCTTGGTTTCATTTGTAAGTTTCCTACTTAATGTCTCATAGTTATGAGATAGTTTTAACTTATCTTTGATAAGAGATTGATTTTCTTCTTTTAGAACTTTATTTTTATTGATAAGTTTCTTATGTTCTTCCATGAGTTCTAAGAATGCATCATGTAATTCATCAACAGTAAAATCACATTCAAGTTTAGAATCTACCTCATCGTCATTGGCCATATGACACATTTGGGCCGTCTCTTGATGATCTTCCTCTTCCGAACTTGACTCCTCACTTTCACTCCATTCAGCCATGAAGTTCTTCTTTTTCAGTTTTCTTGCCATCCATTTCAAATTTGGGCAATTATATCTTATAATGCCCGGGTTTGTTACACTCATAGCAAATAGGAGTTTCTTTTTCCTTTTCTTTGTCCTTACCCTTTTTTTTGCTTGAGCTACCTTTGAGGAAGGGTTTCTTTTTATATAATCTGTTCTTACCTCTCATAAATTTTCTGAATTTTCTTCCAAGCATAGCCATCCCTTCTTCATCAAATTCATCATCATCATCTGAATCTTCCGATTCAGTTTGTTGTTTAGGGGTGGTAGTCTTTAGGGCAATGGGCTTTCTTCTCTTGACCTCATCTTCCGAATTTTGCCTCATTGTCAACTCATGGGTCATGAGTGATCCTAGAAGTTCCTCTAATTGCAGTGTGTTGAGGTCCTTAGCTTCCTGAATTGCGGTTACCTTGGCCTCCCAAATTCTTGGTAGAGACCTGAGAATTTTTCGCACCAATTCAGAGTTAGTGTAAGACTTTCCTAAACTCTTAAGCCCATTTATAATTTCAGTAAAACGAGTAAACATATCAGTTATGGACTCAGTAGATTCCATTTTAAACAATTCATACTTGTGTACTAATATGTTTATTTTTGACTCCTTAACTTGATTGGTCCCTTCATGAGTGACCTCAAGTTTGTCTCAAATTTTTTTAGCAGAGATGCAAGTAGATATTCTATTAAATTCACTTATATCTAATGAGCAATAAAGTACATTTATAGCTTTTGCATTCAACTGTGCCAATCTTCTATCACTTTTATTCCAATCTATTTCTGGTTTGGTTATAATAGTGCCCTCTATATTAAGTGTGGGTGTGTGAGGCCCTCTAGTAATGATGTACCATAATTCATAGTCTAAAGCTTGAATGAATATCCTCATCCTAGCTTTCCAATATATGTAGTTTGTGCCATTAAATAGAGGTGGCTGTTTGTGGATTGCCCCTCACTCATAGAACATCCCACTTGGGTTGTCATGATCTTTAACTCTTAATTGTGAGATCAATGAGTACTATTGGAGCACCTTGCTCTGATACCACTTGTTGCCCAAGGTGACAAGCCAAGAGGGGGGGGGTGAATTGGTCGGGGATGAAGGAGAAAGCTCGGGTCGGCTCGAGCTATTTCGACTTATTTTAAAAGCCCTCATTCGGTCCCCGAGACGTCTCCGCGACTAAGGCGAGACGTCTCCCCTGGGGGGACGTCTCTGCGATTTGCCAGAGACGTCTCCGGCACTGAAAAATTTCAGACTAAATTCTATCTTCTCCCAATTTTTGTTTAATCACCCTAATCAACATGATCTCTTTTGATAAACTTAGAGTGAATTTGTTTGTGATCCTCCCCCTTAATGATACATCCTATAATAATTTGATAATAATTTTTGAATTATTAATATTGAAATGAGGAATGTTTGACCAAATTTCGAATACCTATGAAATAGGCTCTGAAAATATCTCCATGAAGAGTCCAAGGGAGGGTAACCATCCTCCGGAAAGTCAAACAGTTCGTCATTTAGCTTACATGAATTCATGTTTTCACTTATGTTTACCTTGAGGTTGATTACTAGTTTGCGCAGCAAAACAATGCAATACAAGTTCAATTCATTTGCTAGGATCATACAAGCTCAAAGCATTCCTTAAGAAGTTGAATCTTTCTTTACAAAGGGGCTTTGTAAAGATATCAGCCAATTGATTTTCAGTACATACATATTCAATCATCACATCATTTTTCAGCACATGATCCCTAATAAAGTGATGCCTAATCTCTATATGCTTTGACTTAGAGTGTTGGACAGGATTTTTTGTTAAATTAATTGCACTTGTATTATCACATTTAATTGGTATATTATCCATTTTGATACCGAAATCTTCAAGTTGTTGCTTAATCGAAAGAACTTGGGCACAACAGCTTCCAGCTGCAATGTACTCAGCCTCAGCTGTGGACAAGGCAACTGAATTTTGTTTCTTGCTAAACCAAGAAACCAAATTGGCACCCAAGAATTGACATGTGCCACTTGTGCTTTTTTAGTCGAGTTTGCACCCAGCAAAATCAGCATCGGAATAAGCAATTAAATTTATGTCAGATTGTTTAGAATACCATAAGCCTACATTAGATGTCCCTACTAGATATCTAAAAATTCTCTTAACAGCTTGCAAGTGTGATTCCTTAGGACATGCTTGGTATCTAGCACACATACAAACACTGAATAATATATCTGGTCTACTAGCAGTAAGGTAAAGTAGAGAGCCTATCATACCTCTGTACAATTTGCAGTCTATACTTTTACCTTTTTCATCTTTGTCAAGCTTGCAACTTGAGCCCATGGGTGTGCTGATTTCCTTTGCATCCTTCATCTTGAATTTTTCCAACATTTCCTTGATGTATTTGGACTGACAGATGAAGATGCCCTCCTCTGATTGTTTTATTTGTAGCCCAAGGAAGAAGTTGAGCTCACCCATCATGCTCATTTCAAATTCTCCCTGCATAAGCTTGGCAAACTCTTGACAAAGACTGTCATTAGTAGCACCAAAAATTATATCATCCACATAAATTTGTACAAGCAATAAGTCATTTCCTTTTCTTTTAATAAAGAGGGTTTTGTCTACATTTCCTCTCTTAAATTTGTTTTCAATTAGGAAATTACTTAATCTTTCATACCATGTCCTAGGGGCTTGCTTAAGGCCATACAATGCTTTATGCAATTTATACACATAATCTGGATGTAAGTGATTTTCAAAACCTGAAGGTTGTCCTACATAAACTTCCTCCATTATATAACCATTTAAAAATACACTTTTTACATCCATTTGATAGAGTTTAAAATCCATGAAGCATGCATATGCTAAAAGTAGTCTAATAGCCTCTAACCTAGCAACAGGAGCAAAAGTTTCATCAAAATCTATTCCTTCCTCCTGATTATATCCTTTGGCCACTAGCCTAGCTTTGTTTCTTATTACTATTCCATCTTCATCTAGTTTATTTCTATACACCCACTTGGTGCCTATGATTGAAACATTAGGGGGTCTTTTCATTAGAGTCCAAACTTCATTTCTTTTGAATTGGTTTAATTCCTCTTGCATAGCATTCATCCAATTATCATCTTTTTCAGCTTCTTCTAGTGATTTGGGCTCTATTTGTGAAACGAAAGCAAGATAATTACTAGTGTTTCTTAAAGAGGATCTAGTTCTTATACCTTGTGAAGGATCACCAAGGATTAGATCCTTTGGATGACCATGTGCATACCTCCATTCTTTGGGAAGATCTTGATTTCTTGATGGAGGTTGATCTTCTTCATCTCGCTGATTTGTATCTTCTTTGATCTCATCCTCATATTGTTTGTCTTGAGTGGAGAGTTCCTTCATTTGGTCTTCAAGTATACCTACATCATCATCTTCTTCTTTTCTAGAAGAATCTCCATTAGTTTCATCAAAAACAACATGAATGGATTCTTCAACAACGAGAGTTCTCTTGTTGAAGACCCTGTATGCTCTACTAGATGAGGAATAACCTAAGAAGATCCCCTCATCTGATTTAGCACTAAATTTACTTAGATTGTCCTTTCCATTGTTCAAAATAAAGCATCGACAACCGAAAACATGAAAATAACTTATATTAGGTTTCTTACTTTTTATCAACTCATAAGGTGTTTTCTTTAAGATGGATCTAACTAAAGCACGATTTAAGATATAACATGAAGTATTTATTGCTTCAGCCCAAAAATACTTTGGTAGATCCGATTCGCACAACATGGTACGAGCCATATCTGCTAGTGTGCGATTCTTCCTTTCTACCACCCCATTTTGTTGGGGTGTCCTAGGTGCCGAGAAGTTGTGATTGATACCATTTTCTTCACAAAATTTTTCAAAATACTGATTTTCAAACTCGGTACCATGATCACTCCTAATTGCTTTTAGTTTAAGATTGAGTTCATTTGAAACCCTATTATGAAACTTGATAAAAGCGGGAAAGGACTCATCTTTGTGTGCAAGAAATGAAACCCATGTAAAACGTGAAAAATCATCAATAATTACAAGACCAAATTTCTTACCCCCTAGACTAGCAGTTCTAGTGGGTCCAAACAAATCCATGTGAATTAGTTCTAAGGGTTTTGATGTTGAAACTATGTTCTTAGACTTGAAAGAACTTCTTGTTTGTTTTCCTAATTGACATGCAGCACAAATTTTATTCTTTTCAAAGTCTATTTTTGGTAGTCCTTTGACTAGATCCTGTTGCGGGATTTTCACCCTGGCAACAGCCTTAGTCCCAACCGAGCCGAGCAGAAAGAGATCGCGTCCCCCACGAGGTATTGTCCGCTTTGGGCGCTCCGGTCCGCGCGTCCAGCGCTGACGGAGGGAGACGTTTCCGGCCCGCGCGTCCAGCGCTGACGGGGGGATTGCCCTCACGGTTTTGTTTCACAAAAGGGCCCTCGTGAGGAAAAGGCTTCGCCCTCCTCATTATAAGGCACGGAACCTTTCCGCTCTAGCCGATGTGGGACTAAATTCAAGGCCCCCTCCCCCCCCACAACATAGCCCCCCCAGCGGGAAGGTTCCGGCCAGGTTTTACCCCAACGGGCCTCCACAGTCCTGGAGGATAGTCAATGGAGAGAGGAGGCTCCCCTACCTGGCGCGCCATCTGTTGCGGGATTTTCACCCTGGCAACAGCCTTAGTCCCAACCGAGCCGAGCAGAAAGAGACCGCGTCCCCCACGAGGTATTGTCCGCTTTGGGCGCTCCGGTCCGCGCGTCCAGCGCTGACGGAGGGAGACGTTTTCGGCCCGCGCGTCCACCGCTGACGGGGGGATTGCCCTCACGGTTTTGTTCCACAAAAGGACCCTCGTGAGGAAAAGGCTTCGCCCTCCTCATTATAAGGCACGGAACCTTTCCGCTCTAGCCGATGTGGGACTAAATTCAAGGCCCCCTCCCCCCCCCACAACATAGCCCCCCCACGCACAGACCTTCCCGCTCGGGGGGCTGTGTTGTGGGATGGGGTTCCCAGTTTAGTCCCACATCAGATAATCAGCGGAAAGGTCTGTGCCTTAAATGGGGGGTGCAAACACCTCTTCTCACCAAGGGCCCTTTTGTAGGACAAAACCGTGAGGGTAGGGGTAGTACCTCCGCGGACCCCCGCGCTGTTAGGGCTCGGGACTGTCATTGGGCTCCGGCCCTGGGCGACCTCCCTGGGCGACCTCCCGCAGACCCGAAGCGGCAATCCCAGAGCGGACAATACCTCGGGGAGGACGCGGATGCTTTCCCTGCTCGTCCGGTGCGCGGGCTGGTGTCGGGGTTCCGACCCCACATCAGTTGGCGCTAGAGGAAGGGCCGGATCTCAGAGCGATCGTAATGGCACGGCGAGGTGGTCGTGGAGCTTCCAATGCTTCCGGTCGCGCGGCCTCTCGCGCCACTGGCCGGGAGGCCGCTGCATCCCCAACACGCACTCAGCAACACTCCACCGCCCCACCGCCCATTCAGATGGTCGAAGCCGCCCAGTTCGACCAGCTAACCCAGCAGGTTCGCACCCTCGCGGAGGCGGTGCAGAATCTGCAGGGTGCGATGTCCCGGGCGCCGCAGCAGGCTCAGGAGCCGCCGCTGCCTGAGCGTTCGCCTGTCCTCCTCAACCCGCGTTCCTTCCTCTCCCATGGGGAGGAGCGCCGACGCGAGGAGGATTCTCGAGCACGCTCCATTCTGCCGGGACCTTCCCACCGGAGCTGCGCGGGGTACGAGAGGCGGGCCCGGGCGCGTTCCCAGACCCCCCAGTCCACGAGGAACCCGCGCTCCAGTCGATCCCCCTCTCGCCGCTCCTTGTCTCCCACCCACCGGTCACATTCCCTGGACCGGCGGGTGGACGATCTCCACCGACAACTCCAGGTCCTGAAGGGCCATTCCAAAGATCCCTTCGCCGACTTAGAGATCTCCTCCCAGCCGGCGCTCGCCTCGAGGATCCTGCGGACCCCGAATCCGCCGGGGTTCAAAATGCCGGCGATCGAGCCCTATGACGGGGCGGCGGACCCGCGGGATCACGTCGAGAGTTTCAGGACCCTTATGCTCCTCCACGGAGCATCAGATCCCCTTCTCTGCAAGGCTTTCCCAGCAACCCTCCGTGGCCCGGCGAGGGCATGGTTCGCCGGGCTGGAGGCTGACTCAATCCGGTCCTTCGACCAGTTCACTCGCCTCTTCATCACTCATTTCGCCGTCAGTAGCCGGCGGCGGCTGGTCTCCGACTCCCTCTTTGATGTCCGGCAAAACGAGGGAGAAAGCCTGCGGGATTATCTTACCCGCTTCAACAGGGCTACGCTGGAAATCCGGAACCTAAGTCAGGAGGTAGCTCTTTCAGCCCTGAAGCGTGGCTTCCGGAAGGGCAGACTCACCTTCTCCCTGGACAAACGCCTGCCGCGGAGCTTCCCAGAGCTGTTGTCCCGGGCGAACCAGTATGCGGACGCCGAGGAGGCGGCCGCCCACCGGAGCAAGGAGGCCGCCGAGATCCCACAAAAGCTTGGGAAGAAAAGGCGGAAAGAGGCACGCCAGAGGAGGAGCCCGACGCCCCAGCGTCGGCGCAGAAGCCCGTCGCCGGCGAAGAACCACGGCGCCCCACGCCCTCGTTCTCCGCCCCGACGTTTCAACCGGTACACCCCTCTCCTGACTCCCCGGGCCCAGATCCTTATGGAGATCAAGGGGCGGGAGGACCTCCCGGCCCCGAGACAGATACGAAGGATCCCTGGAAAGAGGCCCTCCCGGGCGTACTGTGAGTACCACCGAGACCACGGCCACGACACAGAGGACTGCTTCCAGCTTCGGGACGAGATTGAGGCTCTTATCCGTCGGGGGCGTCTCGGTCGGTATGTGAGCGACCGACGTCCCCCCGCAGACCCGCGTCCGGCCGACCCGGCTCCTCCGGAGCCTCGGGAGCAGAATCGACCCGTTGCGGGCGTGATCCACACTATCACTGGGGGCTGCTCTCGGCCCGTGAGGAACGCAGGGGGCTCGACGGAAGCGTCAGGGACGGCCGTCGTAAAGAGGCAGAGGGTCGGCAATGTTTTCTAGCAACCCTCAAAGGGAAGAAGCCCGTGGAAGCCCTAAGCGTCGAGTCCCTTGATGCCAGAGACGAGGTGGCCTTGCGGCACGGGGAGCCGGCCGAGGGAGTGGTCGAAGTCCCCCTTGAGGAAGGCCGCCCCGACCGGGCGGTCCGGGTCGGCGCCAATCTCGACCCGGGAGCTCGGGCCCGGTTGGTGGAATTCCTCCGAGCCAATGCCGATGTATTTGCCTGGTCGGCGGCCGATGTACCTGGGATCGACCCGGAGGTCATTTCTCACGCCCTCAACGTCGACCCGACCCACCGACCAATAAAGCAGAAGAAGAGACACTGTGCCCCGCATCGGATCCGGGTGGTCGACCAGGAGGTAGACAAGCTCTTGGAGGCAGGATTCATAAGGAAGGTAAGCTACCCCGAGTGGCTGGCAAATGTTGTACTTGTCCGGAAGGCGAGCGGGAAGTGGAGGGTGTGCATCGACTATACCGACCTGAACAAGGCGTGCCCTAAGGATAGCTTTCCGCTTCCGCGAATAGACCAACTGGTCGACGCGACTTCCGGATATCAGCTGCTGTCTTTCATGGACGCCTTCTCCGGTTACAACCAGATAATGATGGCCCCACAGGACGAGGAGAAAACTGCCTTTATAACAGACCGGGGGCTGTACTGCTACAAGGTAATGCCCTTCGGTCTGAAGAATGCTGGCGCCACTTACCAGCGCCTCGTCAATAAAATCTTCAAAGAGCAAATCGGCCGGAACATGGAGGTGTACGTGGACGATATGCTGGTAAAGAGCCGCCATGCAGACCAGCACATTGCGGATTTGGAGGAGACTTTCACCACCTTGCGGAAGTTCCGCATGAAGCTGAACCCAGCGAAGTGCGCATTCGGCGCTTCGGCCGGGAGGTTCCTCGGTTTCATTGTCAACCAGCGGGATATCGAAGCCAACCCGGACAAAATCAAGGCCATCCAAGGTATGTCCCCTCCGACCAAAGTAAAGGAGGTTCAGGAGCTCGCTGGAAGGGTCGCCGCGCTTGGACGATTTGTGGCAAAATCGGCCGAACGCTGCCAACCATTCTTCAAGGTGTTAAAACGCCCGAAAGACTTCCTCTGGACGGCCGAATGTCAAGCAGCATTCGACCAGCTCAAGGAATACCTGGCGTCTCCTCCCCTACCGTCCAAGCCGCAAGAAGGGGAGATGCTCTACCTTTATCTGGCGGTCTCCCCAACCGCGGTCAGTGCGGTGCTGGTTCGGGAAGAGGCAAAGCTCCAGAAGCCTGTGTACTACATCAGCCGGGTCCTACGGGATGCCGAGACGCGGTACACGAAGGCTGAAAAGATCGCCTTCGCGCTGCTGACCGCGACCAGGAGGCTTCGCCCCTATTTCCAGGCTCATTCGGTCACCCTCTTAACCGATCAACCACTACGGCAGATCCTCAGCAACCCCGAGAATGCGGGACGACTGGTGAAGTGGGCAGTAGAACTCGGTGAGTTCGACATCCGCTACCAGCCCCGACCCGCCATCAAGGCCCAGGTGCTCGCGGACTTCCTCGCTGAGTGCACGGTGCAGGAGGCGGAACCTAGACCGCCGGAAACGCCCAGCCTCGACCTCCCGATCTGTACGCTTCACATCGATGGGTCGTCGAACCCCGAGGGTGGAGGGGCCGGGCTGGTCCTTACCAGTCCTGATGGAGTGATAGCCGAGTATGCCTTGAGGTTTGGATTCCCAGTGACCAATAACGAGGCGGAGTACGAGGCCCTAGTCACGGGACTCAAACTAACCAGGGAGCTCGGCATTCGGCGTTTGAAGGTCTTCACAGACTCCCAGCTGGTGGTCGGGCAGGTTCGTGGGGAGTTCGAGGCCCGGAGCCCGACCATGCAGAACTACGTCCGGAAGGTGCAAGCACTCATTCCCGACCTCGGCAGTGTCGACATCCAGCAGGTCCCCAGAAGCGAAAATGCCAGGGCCGATAGGTTGTCCCGCTTGGTGGGCACAGAGGCGCACAACTTGTCGAGGGCAATCTACCTAGAGACCCTGGATGCCCCGAGCATCGGCGAGGCTGGAGCGGTGATGGCGATTGATCCGGAGCCGTTCCAGCTCTCGAGGCGTATCCTCCCACGATCTCCTAAGCATCGTTCTCCTTAATTGCATTCTTCATGCAGGACACTCCGGGCGGTGTGTATCCCACGGCCCACGTATCTCCGCTCGCGCCCAGGCCACATCCGCCTCGAAGAACGCACGTATCGCGGCCGCTTAACTGACTCCTTGCAAGCAGCAACTGGCGATCCGATTTTCCAGGTAACACCTCAATTAGCATTTAATACCCTTCTGGTGTTCCCCAGGCGACGCTTGGAGAAGAGGAGAAACACGATCGTAGCTGGCCACGGAGAAATCCCGTCGAGCGGCAAGCGACAGGCGCGTGGCCAACGAGCGAAATTTCCCGAGGCTCGGCCCTCGGATGCCAGGCTAACCCGATGATCATCCCGGGAGCAGACTAGCCTGAAGCCCCGACCGGTCGCCTCGGCTTGCGCCAGCCTTGGCCGACCAACGAGCGGAATTTTTCGAGGCTCGGCCCTCGGATGCCAGGCTAACCCGATGATCATCCCGGGAGCAGACTAGCCTGAAGCCCCGACCGGTCGCCTCGGCTTGCGCCAGCCTTGGCCGACCAACGAGCGGAATTTTCCGAGGCTCGGCCCTCGGATGCCAGGCTAACCCGATGATCATCCCGGGAGCAGACTAGCCTGAAGCCCCGACCGGTCGCCTCGGCTTGCGCCAGCCTTGGCCGACCAACGAGCGGAATTTCCCGAGGCTCGGCCCTCGGATGCCAGGCTAACCCGATGATCATCCCAGGAGCAGACTAGCCTGAAGCCCCGACCGGTCGCCTCGGCTTGCGCCAGCCTTGGCCGACCAACGAGCGGAATTTCCCGAGGCTCGGCCCTCGGATGCTAGGCTAACCCGATGATCATCCCGGGAGCAGACTAGCCTGAAGCCCCGACCGGTCACCTCGGCTTGCGCCAGCCTTGGCCGACCAACGAGCGGAATTTCCCGAGGCTCGGCCCTCGGATGCCAGGCTAACCCGATGATCATCCCGGGAGCAGACTAGCCTGAAGCCCCGACCGGTCGCCTCGGCTTGCGCCAGCCTTGGCCGACCAACGAGCGGAATTTCCCGAGGCTCGGCCCTCGGATGCCAGGCTAACCCGATGATCATCCCGGGAGCAGACTAGCCTGAAGCCCCGACCGGTCGCCTCGGCTTGCGCCAGCCTTGGCCGACCAACGAGCGGAATTTTCCGAGGCTCGGCCCTCGGATGCCAGGCTAACCCGATGATCATCCCGGGAGCAGACTAGCCTGAAGCCCCGACCGGTCGCCTCGGCTTGCGCCAGCCTTGGCCGACCAACGAGCGGAATTCCCCGAGGCTCGGCCCTCGGATGCCAGGCTAACCCGATGATCATCCCGGGAGCAGACTAGCCTGAAGCCCCGACCGGTCGCCTCGGCTTGCGCCAGCCTTGGCCGACCAACGAGCGGAATTTCTCGAGGCTCGGCCCTCGGATGCCAGGCTAACCCGATGATCATCCCGGGAGCAGACTAGCCTGAAGCCCCGACCGGTCGCCTCGGCTTGCGCCAGCCTTGGCCGACCAACGAGCGGAATTTCCTGAGGCCTAACCCTCGGATGCCTGGCCTAGCGCCGGAAGAATTTCCTGAGGCCTAACCCTCGGATGCCTGGCCTAGCGCCGGAAGAATTTCCTGAGGCCTAACCCTCGGATGCCTGGCCTAGCGCCGGAAGAATTTCCTGAGGCCTAACCCTCGGATGCCTGGCCTAGCGCCGGATGAATTTCCTGAGGCCTAACCCTCGGATGCCTGGCCTAGCGCCGGAAGAATTTCCTGAGGCCTAACCCTCGGATGCCTGGCCTAGCGCCGGATGAATTTCCTGAGGCCTAACTCTCGGATGCCTGGCCTAGCGCCGGAAGAATTTCCTGAGGCCTAACCCTCGGATGCCTGGCCTAGCGCCGGAAGAATTTTCTGAGGCCTAACCCTCGGATGCCTGGCCTAGCGCCGGATGAATTTCCTGAGGCCTAACCCTCGGATGCCTGGCCTAGCGCCGGAGGAACTTCAAGAGTCAGGAGTCGGCGAGGCGCTACCGAGAAAAAGAGGAAGGATGTCCGCCGAAATCCGCAGACCGCCAGATCAGCGACAACTGCCATACGCCATAAAGAAGGCGGGGAGCTCGGAGTGCGCGCGCCTTTCCGAGGGATGGCGGCAATCTCGAAGCATCACTCCCTTCACCCGTACCCCTCCTGGTTCCAGGCTCGGGAGTGGGGGGCTACTGTTACGGGGGAACTTAGCCACCATGCCCCACGTGACCGGCACGCGCGCCCAGGAAGACTACGGCTGCCCCTTGATCCAGCAATCCGACCCCGAGTCGGATATCTTCGGCTCCGCAGCCCGACCCCGAGTCGGCAGTCCCTTGATCCAGCAATCCGACCCCGAGTCGGATATCTTCGGCTCCGCAGCCCGACCCCGAGTCGGCTGCCCCCTGATCCAGTCATCCGACCCCGAGTCGGCAATCTCTCGACAACAACAGACTGTTCCTCTGAGGCACGCCGCGGCCCCCTGCTCCACTACTCCCTGCAACGGCCGTATCCGGCGCTGCCCCACGATCCCCTGTAACAGCCGTACAAAGCGAAGCTCCACTATGCCCTGCCAGGGCCGTACCCAGCGCTGCCCCACGACGCCCTGTAACGGCCATGTCAGTGGCAGCCCCATCGTGCCACACGATGATGAATCCCCGGAAAAACCCTCCAGCCTGATATATATGAGGCTGGGGGGGGGAAGGGAGAGGGGGGGAAAAGATTTTCCAGAGTATTCTCTTATCCGTTACTACTATCTCTCCTTCTCCTTCAATCTCCTCTGACTTGATCGTCGGAGGGCCCCCACTACCCTAGTGGTGGTGCGAGGCTTGCCTGCAGGTTTCCCGGTGGAAGGTGGAGCGCAATCAACCCAACTCCAAGGGAACCCCGTTCACACCGCTGTGCCAATCGTTCTCGGTTTGGACCACCAGCAACAGATCCTTTGTAATTAATTTTGAGATTAAATCCAAGCTAGCATGCCCTAACCTACGATGCCATAACCAACTAGTCTCATTGACTTTGGGATTCATGGCTACAAGACATTGGCCATCCTTCATGGTGAGATCATCAAGATCTACCATGTAAACATTTCCATGCCTATGTTCTGTGAGTATGATCTCATTATCAATTGGACTACTAATTATGCATAGTGATGATTCAAATGATACTTTAAATCCCTTGTCACAAAATTGACTTATACTTAATAAATTATGTTTTAGTCCATTAACTAACAATACATTATCAATAAATGAGGAGGGTGATATGGAGATTTTACCAACACCAATGATTTGACCTTTAGCATTGTCTCCGAATGTGACTACTCCTCCTTCTTTTGATTCCAAGATGACGAAGAGACTCTTGTCACCGGTCATATGCCTTGAGCAACCACTATCAAGATACCACATTCTCTTTTTGTTTCCGGCTGCAAGGCATACCTGCAAAATGATCATGTGAAGCTCTTAGGTACCCAAGTTTTCTTGGGTCCTTCGTGGTTAGTGTGGTTGGTTCCCTTAGGCACCCATACTTTAGTTATGTTTTTAGCTTTCACAAATGTACTCTTGTTAGTTTGGATCTTTCTTTGAATACAAGAGTAGGCTTTATGTCCATTCTTTCCACAATGAAAGCATGTAGGTTTTTCAGTTTTTACATTTTTTGCTTTTACAAAGAAATTCTTTAGGTATTTTTGTTGTGTGTTAGTTTTATATCCTAATCCGGCTTTATTGAAAACAGCTCTTTGATTTGAAAGAATAAGATTTAATTTTTCAGAGCTTTGTGTGAATTTTTCAACAATTGGTTTGTACTTATGTACCTCATTCTTAAGATTCAAATTTTCTTTAACTAGTTCTTCCTTATCTTTTTTAAGGGATTCAACATTTTGTGCAAGTGAGGTATTATTATCGAGTAGGGATTTTACTTTTAGATTTAATTCCTTAATTAGTGTTTTTGCCTTTTCATTTTCAATGCTAAGTTTTGAATTTTTGATTTCTAGGTTAGTAGTGTTAATATTTTTAACGCTCTCCTTTTCAATTAATAGGTTTTCAAAATCTTCCTTTAGTTTTTGATTGGAGGCTTTTAACTCTTTATTCTTTGCTCCTAACATACTGCAATCACCCATAAGTTCTTGAAAAACTTCATATAATTCTTCTAAAGTAAAATTTATAGTTGGGTTTTGACATACCTCGTCGTCTTCGAACGCCATGAAGCACAAATTGGCAGTCTCTTCCTTCTCTTCCTCGGAGGATGATGTGTCACTATCATCCCATGTTGCCTTCAATGCCTTCTTCTTCTCCTTTCCAAAATACTTCTTTTGTTGAGGGCATTTGGAACGAACGTGTCTCGGTCTCTTGCAATCATAGCATATGATTGGATCTCTTTCTTTTTCCTTTTCTTTTTCCCAATCATTTCTCCCTCCAAATTTCTTTCTTGGGAAAGGTTTCTTTCTTCTCATGAATTTCTTAAACTTCCTTACTATCAAACCCAAGTCCTCATCTTGGCTTTCTTCTTCACTCTCACTACTCTCTTCTTCACACACACTTGAGGTAGCCTTGAGTGCGATTGTCCTTTTCTTCGGCAACTCTTCTTCATGTTGCTTCATTGTGAGCTCATGCGTCATCAATGAGCCCAGTAGTTGTTCTAATCCCAAAGTGTTGAGGTCTTTGGCTTCTACGATCGCCGTGACCTTTGCTTCCCATGCTTTCGGCAAAGACCTGAGAATTTTACTCACAAGTTCTGGGTTAGTATAAGATTTACCCAAACTCTTTAGACCATTAATTATATCGGTAAAGCGAGTAAACATGCATGTGATGGTTTCATTGGGTTCCATCTTAAACAACTCATACTTGTGAACTAGAATGTTCACTTTAGACTCTTTGACTTGATTTGTACCCTCGTGGGTAACTTCAAGCCTATCCCATATTTCCTTAGCGGAAGTACATGTGGAGACTCTATTGAACTCATTTACATCTAGAGAACAAAATAATGAGTTCATGGCTCTAGAATTAAGTTGAGCCATCCTATCATCATTCTCATCCCAATCCTCCTCAGGTTTGGAAACTCGAATGCCATTAACCATGTGTGATGGTTCTTGTGGTCCCTTGACTATAACCCTCCACAAGGCATAGTCTTGTGCTTGAATGAAGATTCTCATTCTAGTCTTCCAATAGGTATAATTTGTCCCATTGAAGAGTGGAGGTCTATTGGTTGCTTGCCCCTCGGCAGGAACATTGTTAAAGGGTGTTGCCATCTAGATCTTTGGCTAAGACGGTTAGGTCTTTCAAGAAATACACAGAGCACCCGCTCTGATACCACTTGTTGCCCAGAGATGGTCACCCAAGAGGGGGGTGAATTGGGTGTTTTAAAAGCTTTTGACTAATTAAAAATAAAACACACGAATATATGTACTAAAGTAAAGAAGGAGGAATGAGAAAGGTCAATCGCAAACACAAGGTTTTATAGTGGTTCGGAGCTTCCACTGCTCCTACATCCACTCCCCAAAACACCTTTGGGAATTTCCACTATAATCCAAGATTACAGTACGGTAGTTTTGCGAGTTCACTACCCAACTCGTTGTTTTACACCGGGCTCACAACAAACCCCAAAACCCCCAATTTCACTTAGGCTTGGGACGCCTTTCCCTTGTTCCAAGTCCCTTGACTGGAACAAGCACCACAATGAAAGAGTTTACAAAGGAAAAGTAAAGCTTTAAAAAGCAAATATGACAATTATGAACAATAGAACCCGGAAGAATCCTTTTGCCGTTGGAAGCGTGAGAAATGTTGATTCTTCCGATGTGGACCGCGTAGGGTTGAGTGTGAGCTTTGAATCCCGAGCGTACGAGAGAGGTTGAGCTTGAAATCACTTGGGAAGCTTGAAAACACTTGATTTCTTCACTTGAATGCACTCACTCTCTTGAACTTTTCTTTCTTACTTCTCTCTTGAATGATCTAGCTTTGGGTTGGTGAAGAGTTATTGAGAAGCACTTAAGAGGTCCCTTTTATAGCCCAAAAAAGCAAATATAGCCGTTAGAGATAAAGTAAAAAGGATTTGAAATTCAAACCAAACCTGAAAAGCTGTCAGTCGCGTCCCAGGCGCTCCGGGGACGTCTCCGCTTCAACGAGAGACGTCTCGGCTACAAGATTTTACTTTTTACGTTGTCTGGGGTCGACTCGGCACTTTAAGGGGACGTCTCGGCTTGTTTGTACTTTTTGAATGGGGACGACTCCGCTGCTTTGGGGACGACTCTGCTTCTTTATCTCTGAAAAACATGTCCTCTGGAATTCCCTGAGAGAGTCGACTCCGCTCCTTCAGGGGACGTCTCGGCTTGTTTGCACTTTATGCATGGGGACGACTCCGCTGTCTCAGGGTCGACTCCGCTTCCTTATCACCGAAAAAAAAACCATTCTCTGGAAAACCCTGAGAGAGCCGTCTCCGCTATCTTGGGGACGACTCGGGAAGTCTCCTTTTTGCTTGCGGGGACGACTCCGCGTACAGTGGGGACGTCTCGCGCATATCTCTTGAAAATTGCCTTTCTGCCGCCACTGAGAGAGTCGACTCCGCTACTGAGAGAGTCGACTCCGCTAGCGCGGGGACGACTCGGCAGGTGCCGGGGACGTCTCCAAGTGTCCCAGTTCTTCCTGTTTGTGCCAGAGACGTCTCTGAAACTATCCGGAGACGTCTCGGCTGTCCCTGATCTATTTTCTTTAACTCAAAATATTCTTCAATAAATTCATAAAAATTATGGGAACTTGCCTAGACATTTCTTAACAATATTCTCAATTAATCACATGAATTCCTCAATTAAATTGTTAAGATAAATGGAATTATACTCTAGTGTTTTGTATTCATCAAAATCCATTAGGGAGTCAACATTAAGTAATTTCCTAATTGAAAATAAATTTAAGAGAGGAAATGTAGACAAAACCCTCTTCATTAAAAGAAAAGGAAATGACTTATTGCTTGTGCAAATTTATGTGGATGATATAATTTTTGGTGCTACTAATGATAGTCTTTGTCAAGAGTTTGCCAAGCTTATGCAGGAAGAATTTGAAATGAGCATGATGGGTGAGCTCAACTTCTTCTTTGGGCTACAAATAAAATAATCAGAGGAAGGCATCTTCATCAGTCAGTCCAAATACATCAAGGAAATGTTGGAAAAATTCAAGATGAAGGATGCAAAGGAAATCAGCACACCCATGGGCTCAAGTTGCAAGCTTGACAAAGATGAAAAAGGTAAAAGTATAGACTGCAAATTGTACAGAGGTATGATAGGCTCTTTACTTTACCTTACCGCTAGTAAACCAGATATATTATTCAGTGTTTGTATGTGTGCTAGATACCAAGCATGTCCTAAGGAATCACACCTGCAAGCTGTTAAAAGAATTTTTAGATATCTAGTAGGGACATCTAATGTTGGCTTATGGTATTCTAAACAATCTGACATAAATTTAATTGCTTATTCCGATGCTGATTTTGCCGGGTGCAAACTCGACAGAGAAAGCACAAGTGGCACATGTCAATTCTTGGGTGCTAATTTGGTTTCTTGGTTTAGCAAGAAACAAAATTCAGTTGCCTTGTCCACAGCTGAGGCTGAGTACATTGCAGCTGGAAGCTGTTGTGCCCAAGTCCTTTGGATTAAGCAACAACTTGAAGACTTCGGTATCAAAATGAATAATATACCAATTAAATGTGATAATACAAGTGCAATTAATTTAACAAAAAATTCTGTCCAACACTCTAAGTCAAAGCATATAGAGATTAGGCATCATTTTATTAGGGATCATGTGCTGAAAAATGATGTGATGATTGAATATGTATGTACTGAAAATCAATTGGCCGATATCTTTACAAAGCCCCTTTGTAAAGATAGATTCAACTTCTTAAGGAATGCCTTGAGCTTGTATGATCCTAGCAAATAAATTAAACTTGTATTGCATTGCTTTGCCACTCAAACTAGTAATCCACCTCAAGGTAAACATAAGTGAAAGCATGAATTCATCTAGGCTAAATGACGAACTGTTTGACTTTCCGGAGGATGGTTACCCTCCCTTGGACTCTTCATAGAGATATTTTCAGAGCCTATTTCATAGGTATTCGAAATTTGGTCAAACATTCCTCATTTCAACATTAATAATTCAAAAATCTTTATCAATTTATTATAGGATGTATTATTAAGGGGGAGGATCACAAACAAATTCACTCTGTGTTTATCAAAAGAAATCATGTTGATTAGGGTGATTAAACAAAAATTTGGGAAAAGATAGAATTCAGTCTGAAATTTTTCAGTGCCGGAGACGTCTCTGGCAAATCGCAGAGACGTCCCCCCAGGCGAGACGTCTCGCCTTAGTCGCGGAGACGTCTTGGGGACCGAACGAGGTTTTTTTTTAAATAAGTGAAACCGCTCGAGCCGACCCGAGCTATCTTCTCTCATCCCCGACCAAAACAAAAAACCCTAGCCTCCATTTGCTCTCCACCTCAAACCCTAGCCTCCATTTGCTCTCCATCACAAACCCTAGCATCCATGGCACCAAAGAGGGCTAGACGAACCGGTGGAAGGCGACCTAGGGTAGCGGCCGACGGTGAGGAACGGAGGGAAGAACCTTCCGCACCGTCTCCTCCGGTTGCTCCGCCAACCACGACCATTTCCTGTGCAAATCGCACAGTGACGACCGGTAGGTACATAGATTTTGCATTTTTAGACAGTGAGGGGTTCTCTATTGGAGAGAGACTCCGAGCCCAAGGGTGGGAGCACCTTTGTACCCTCAATACCTCGACCTACCCCGGTCTAGTTAGAGAACTTTTTAGCAATATGGCCTTAGGGGACTTAGGGTACACTGCATATGTCCGGGGGACATTAGTAGAAATTAACGAGGACATCTTGTCCACTATTTTGCAAATCCCTAAGGACGGTGAGGCTCCAACCTCACATCCCCAAAGGAAAATAGCCCTAAATTTACTTTTAGGACGAGAGGACTGCGGCCCTCTTGATGTTGTCAACTCTCAAGACCTAAACGCTGAGATGAGACTCCTTTTGAGTATTGTCAACCGGGTCTTGTTTCCTAAAACCGGTCGCTTCGATTTTGTTTCGGAGCGAGACTTAGTTATTATGCATCATATCCTACTAGGGATTCCCCTAAACCTCCCTAGACTTATGTTGAACTACATTGCTCTATGTCATAGGTATTCTAGGTTTAGTATACCCTATGGCATGATATTTACCCTAGTATTCAAACACTTCAAAGTTCCCATTCCAACAAATGAGCCTGCAAAACCCTTGAGAAACACCGACTATTATAATGAGGGCACAATGCGAAGAATGGAGTTTCATAAAGTAGATGGGTCGTGGGTCAAGGTACCAAAGAGAAAAGCCCAAATCCTAGAGCCTGAGATCCCACTTCAGGAGCCTGACCACCACTCTCCTCCACCTAGCCACATGGATTTGCCTGATATACCCTCCAGCTCAGCTGGACCTTCCACATCCATGCCACCACCTGCTCCAGTTAGTGGGCCCTCCTTCCTATCAGAAGACCAGATGCGTACCTTAGCATCTGTCATTTGCCAACAAATGAGGGAGAAAATGAGATCCATGATCTCTACTGAGTTGGCCCCCATCAGAGCTTCACATGAAGGGCTTCTACAAGAGCTAAAGGACATTAGAGCTCAAATTGAAGCCACAACGCAAGAAATAATTAGTGTGGGTGCCACCCAAACAGTCAGATCAATCGAGCTAAAGGACAGTTTGAAGGCCATTTCAAAGAATCTTAAAGAGTTGACAAGCCCAGGAGGAAATGTGGGCACTTTGGTTGCCCAACTCAGAGGAAGAATTGAAATGGCAACCATAGAATTTGAAGCACTCGTGGCAGCCTTCCATAAGTCACAGGGAGATCAGTTCAAGACCCTAATGGATTCAATCAATGCATTTATAGATGCAGCTTGTAGGGTCTATGAGCAACGTCGCCGATGACGGACATTTTGTAGGATCTTCTTTTTGTAAACCCTAGGCTATTTTGGAACACTTCTTGTAATGATTTCTTCTTTTAACTATGTACTGACTTCAAAGGTTTACAATGATACATGAATACAATTTCTTTTGAAACCTTGTGTATGTGCTTCTGTGTATGTGATTCTGTGACTGTGTATGTGTTTCTTGTGATGTGCCATAAAAATCTCATAACATACCTTGAGTATTCAAATTCAACACAACTTATCAATACATATGACACAGGAGGGAGCACATCTTGTGATAACTATGTTAAACAAAAAGAGGAGTCTGAAATGAATTCCAAAACAAAGGGGGAGTGATATGAATGACTAAATTCTTGGACAGGGGGAGCACAACTTGAATCTCTTTGAGTAGTTCATGGAAGGATAATTTGTCCCCTCATTGTTGATGACAAAAAGGGGGAGTAGATATAGCAGGGGGAGTAGAATCAAGAGTAGAACCAAGAGTAGAACCAATATGGATATATGGATATTGGATACATTGGAATGCAAAATTCATACTCCCAAGTTGAATTAAGAGAAGATAAAATTGAAAAATATTGGCCTTTAGATAATTGCTCTTCTGAAAAGAAAGGGGGAGTCAAAAAGAACTAAGCTTTCAAATTTTAACTTAATTCAAATTCAGTTGATATGCTAAAATTGCTTAAGAGCTATGAAGATCAATCTTATGCATAATGATAGAACTCAAAATTGACTATTTTGAATTATGCAAACTGTATCTAGCTTTAATCAAAAGATTATGCTTATACATCTGATCAAATACTGTGTATATGTTTAAATTTCGAATTTTGCATATACTCAGTGTTTTGTCATCATCAAAAAGGGGGAGATTGTTGACCCCCTAATGGATTTTGATGAATACAAAATACTAGAGTATAATTCCATTTATCTTAACAATTTAATTGAGGATTTCATGTATTTTATTAGGAATATTGTTAAGAAATGTCTAGGCAAGTTCCCATGATTTTTAAGGACTTATTAAAGAATTTTTGAGATGAAAGAAAAAGTTCAGGGACAGCCGAGACGTCTCCGGGTTGTCTCAGAGACGTCTCTGGCACAAACAGGAAGAACTGGCACGTCTGGAGACGTCCCTGGCACCTGTCGAGTCGTCCCCGCGATAGCGGAGTCGACTCTCTCAGTAGCGGAGTCGACTCTCTCAGTGGCGGCAGAAAGGCAGTTTTCAAGAGATATGCGCGAGACGTCCCCACCGTACGCGGAGTCGTCCCCGCAAGTAAAAAGCAGACTTCCCGAGTCGTCTCCAAGATAGCGGAGACGGCTCTCTCAGGATTTTCCAGAGAATGACTTTTTCGGTGATAAGGCAGCGGAGACGTCCCCTGAAAGAGCGGAGTCGACTCTCTCAGGGAATTCCAGAAGACATGTTTTTCTGAGATAAAGAAGCGGAGTCGTCCCCGAGGCAGCGGAGTCGTCCCCATTCAAAAAGTGCAAACAAGCCGAGACATCCCCGTAAAGTGCAGAGATGACCCTCTCAGCAAATCAGAAAGGCAAGGATTCAAACGGTACAATTCCAGAGTCGTCCCTGTAAAGAGCCGAGTCGTCCCCAGACAACGTAAAAAGTAAAATCTTGTAGCCGAGACGTCTCTCGTTGAAGCAGAGACGTCCTCGGAGCGCCTGGGACGCGACTGACAGCTTTTACAGGTTTGGTTTGAATTTCAAATCTCTTTTACTTTATCTCTAATGGCTATATTTGCTTTTTGAGCTATAAAAGGGAGCTCTTAAGTGCTTCTCAATAACTTTTTACCAACCCAAAGCAAAATCATTCAAGAGAGAAGAAAGAAAAAGAGGTTCAAGGGAGTTAGTGCATTCAAGTGAAGAAATCAAGTGCTTTCAAGCTTCCCAAGTGATTTCAAGCTCAACTACTCTCTTCCGCCCGGGATTCAAAGCTCACACTCAAACCTACGCAATCCACATCGGAAGAATCACCATTTCCCACGCTTCCAACGGCAAAAGGATTCTTCCGGGTTCTATTGTTTATCATTGTCATATTTGCTTATTTAGAGCTTTCTAATTGTTTGTAAAACTCTTTCAATATTGTGCTTGTTCTAGTCAAGGGACTTGGAACAAGGGAAAGGCGTCCCAAGCCTAGGTTAAATTGGGAGTTTTAGGGTTCGTTGTTAGCCCGGTGTAAAACAACGAGTTGGGTAGTGCACTCGCAAAACTACCGGACTGTAATCTTGGATTATAGTGGAAATTCCCAAAGGTGCTTTGGGGAGTGGATGTAGGAGCAGTGGAAGCTCCGAACCACTATAAAACCTTGTGTTTGCGATTGACTCTTCTCATCCCTCTATCTTTACTTTAGTTCATACATTTGCATGTTTTACTCTTAATTAGGCAAAAAGTTTTAAAACACCCAATTCACCCCCCTCTTGGGTGACCATCTCTGGGCAACATAAACCAATTCACTAGAAACAAGGTATGGAACCTAGTTGAATGACCCACTAAATACTCAATAATAGGAACTAAATGGATATATAAAAATAAACTTGATGAAAATGGAATCGTGATTAGGAACAAGGTTAGATTAGTTGCTAAGGGCTATAATCAAGAGAAAGGTATAGACATTGATGAAACTTTTGCTCCTGTAGCTAGACTTGAAGCAATTAGATTGTTACTAGCATTTGCATGCTCTAAAGATTTCAAATTATTTCAAATGGATGTAAAAAGTGCCTTTTTGAATGGGTATATTAATGAGGAGGTGTATGTAGAACAACCTCCTGGTTTTGAAAATCATCAATACCCCAATCATGTTTATAAACTAAACAAAGTACTTTATGGTTTGAAACAAGCTCCTGGAGCATGGTATGAAAGACTTAGCAAATTTCTGTTAGACCATAAATTCTCTAGAGGGAACGTTGATACTACACTATTTTTAAAGAAGAAAAACAAAGATATGTTAGTAGTTCAGATTTATGTAGATGATATTATTTTCGGTGCTACTAACAATCGCCTCTGCGAAGAATTTGCTGACCTAATGCAGAGAGATTCTTTTCCGATCGAGATGTATGGATCCATGGATGAATTTGAAATGAGCATGATGGGAGAGCTGAACTATTTTCTTGGGCTCCAAATCAAACAATGTAAAGAAGGCATCTTCATCTGTCAAGCAAAATACATCATGGAGATGCTTAAGAAGTTTGATATGGAAGGAAACAAGTCAATCAGCACACCCATGAGTTCATCATGCAAACTAGACAAAGATGAATCAGGTAAATCAGTAGATCAAAAGATGTATAGAGGAATGATAGGATCTTTATTATATCTTACTGCAAGTAGACTTGATATCATGTTTAGTGTATGCATGTGTGCTAGATATCAATCTAATCCTAAGGAATCACACTTAATTGCTGTTAAGAGAATCTTTAAATACCTAATAGGAACAAAAACCATAGGTTTATGGTACTCCAAAGATTCGAGCATAAACTTAATAGGGTACACTGATTCAGATTTCGCTGGTTACAAACTTGATAGAAAAAGCACCAGCGGGTCATGTCAATTTTTAGGAGAAAACTTAATCTCTTGGTTTAGCAAGAAACAAAACTCGATTGCACTATCTACGGTTGAAGCCGAATATGTTGCTGCCGGGAGTTGTTATGCTCAAATCTTGTGGATTAAACCACAACTTGAAGATTATGGCATTAAACAAGATAAAATTCCCATTAACTGTGATAATACAAGTGCCATTAATCTAACTAAAAATCCAATTCAGCATTCAAGAACTAAACACATTGAGATAAGACATCACTTCATAAGAGATCATGTACTGAATGGTGATGTGACACTTCAATTTGTTTGTACTGATGATCAACTTGCTGATATTTTCACAAAACCTTTGAGTGAAGATCGATTTTGCATACTTAGAAGAGGGTTAGTAGTGATTGATCCATTCTAGTGATACTCTCCTCTAGTTCATAGATTTTGAGGATTAGTTTATGTTGGACATAGGATTTCTTATCTATGATCATCAAATCAGTTCTTAAATCCTAGATAAGCCCATAACTCTCTCTTTTGGCACGAAAATAATAATATTTTTGGTTGTGTGCCAGAGTTCGAGTCGACTCGGACACATATTAGAGTCGGCTCATGGGGGAGTCGACTCGTGCATATTTGGGAGTCGACTCGCGGTCGAGTCGACTCGCGACTTACCGGAGTCGACTCGAGGTCGGGAATCCGATTTTTAGCCCTAATCGAAACGTTTATTCCTCACTTCTATTCACAGCCGACACTGTTCCAAAACCCTAGAGCCGTCTCTGAACTCATCTCCGACCCATTCTAGGTCTTCTCCCGTCGAGTTGTCCTCCTATTTTCCGTGTCCTTCCCCGTCTTTAGGTCAAAATGCCTAGGAAGGTCCTTGTCCCGAGCCGAAAGAGACCCATCTCCGCGAGTGGGGCCGAGCGACGGTCCAAGGCTCGAAACGAACCGGCGAGGCCACCACCTTCGGTTCCTTCCCCGCCTAGGCCGGTTTTCTCGCGCTTATGCGCCGGGAAGGTTGTCTCTACCGGGAGGCAAGTCAACTTTGACTTCCTCTCCCGGGAAGGGTTCAACCTAGGGCATCATCTTAGGGCCCAGGGTTTAGAGTTTTTCTGCACACTTGACCTCCCTACCTATCCAGGGTTAGTTAGGAAATTCTATGGTACTGTCGCATGGGGTAGCGGGGGTATCCAGGGAACTGTTTTGGGTGTCCCTATTTTCATCTCGGAGGACTTCATTGCTCGAGTCCTCCATCTCTCGAGTGAGGGGATTGTTCCCACACACCCCTCCGATAGGACAGAGGCCCTTACGGCCATTTTAGGGAGTCCACCTCTGTCCCCCATAGAGGAGGTGTTCGCAAATCAGCTTTCGGCTGAAATGCGGCTTCTCCTTAGTATCATCTCTAGGACTCTCTTCCCAAAGACTGGTAGGTTTGACTTCATTTCCGAGAGAGACCTGGCCTTGATGTTCTACCTCCTCCAAGACACTCCCATCAACTTTCCAAAACTCATCTACAAATACCTTTGTGAACCCCTAGACAAACCTAGGCTGAGTCTCCCTTACGGTATGTTATTCACTCTGATATTTAGACAGTTAGAGGTTCCTATCCCTGAGGGGGAACCCTCTCGCTCACCGCGTTTTATAGATCGCATGGGTGAGGGGACCTTTCACCGGATGGGATTCCACAAGGTAGGGGGAGTCTGGGTTAGGAAATCATCCACATCCACATCTACACCTTCTGACCCTACCACTCATCACTCACCCAGTCCCGATCATGATCAGGACCATGATATAGCTCCTCCCACTTTTTCCTCCACCTCTGCTCCTACCTATACTGAGCCTTCCACCTCCACTGCTCCACCTTCTCAGCAGCAGCCCCTGGAGGTTCGGATATCTTCTGAGCAGCTCCGAGAGTTGCGGCAGGATATAGTGAGGGAACTGAGAGATGATCTACTGAGGGAGCTCCGAGGTCCTCAGAGTGCTCCCTCCACCGAGCTAGTTCCCTCCTTAGCAGCCGTGACAGAGATGGTTGCAAATCTGAAGGAGGAGATATTCAATATTCGAAGCCTAGTTCAAGCTCAATACTGGAACATAAGTGACATCAAGGACGACACAAGGAAGATGCGAGATAGCATCAGACATGAGCTAGGCAACCAGAGTCAGGGTGCAAAGCGGCTAGCCAATGCGCTGATCTTCAAGCTTGACACCTTCCAGGAGAGTGTGAACAACATTTCCTCAACTCAGTCTAGAACCACCTCGGAGATTCTCGAACAACTAGGGAACATCAATGAGGGGTTAAGCATGGTCATCAAACACACTAGACTAGGTAAGGGAGCCACATCCTCCACTACAAAGAAGAATTAATGTATTTGTATCTGTTTTTGTGATGTACAGTCCCTTGAGGACTTCTTTTGATATGTGTTCACACTTATACTCAAATTTGAATTTAATACAATGAGTAGAAATTTTCTTTCAAAATTGTGCATTCTTGAGTGCTTGTACTTTTTTGTGCTTTTCTGCCTTTTTGCTATGATGACAAAAAGGGAAAGAAAATATATTGAATTGAAATGTAAAGGAAATCACTAAAAAGAAAATTCTTAAAGCAAAAAGTAATTTGTTCTTAGTGGATTCGATACCTCGAGGCTCATTATCTCTCTGTTGGGGCTCCTAAAGGAGTAATCTCCAGAATCTATTCAAGGAATATTCGGAGATTAGTTGAATCATACTCAAGAACAAATTGTCAGATTTTTCCTCTAAAACAAAAAATTTAAGCTCAAAAGCTTCAAGACATTAAAAGAAAATTCAGAGAATCTAAACAAAATTGAATGCTTATGTTGAGGGAGAGAATCTGAAATTTTAGGAAAGCAAATTCATTAAACACATATAAGGCAAACAATTGATTGCATGACATGAAGGCTTATATAATTCTAAATGAAAGGGGGAGCTTTAACTTCAGGATTTACTGTTTCACACCTTTCAATTTTGGATAAATTAAATGACTAGATACTTGAATTCATTTCAAAACTTTATTATAGATCTCCTTTTGGTTGAGCAATTCACTTTACAAATACTCAATATTTTGTCATCATCAAAAAGGGGGAGATTGTGGAGTGATTGATTATAACCCTATTTGATTTTGATAAGCTCAAAGCATTTGAGTATATCTTATGTTATACTAATGAATTCAATCTAGTGTTTCAGCCAAATATTTGTGAATTTATGTTTAATTGTCTCTAGCTTTGGTTCAAAATATTTTGGCTAAGTATGGAACTCAGTTTGAACCAAATTCTGAAACTCGAGTCGACTCCGGAAGATTTCGAGTCGACTCCAAGTATTTCAGACGTTCTGGCACAGGCTCGAGTCGACTCCGGCACATTGCGAGTCGACTCCGACTAAGAACAGTCAGTAGGACCGAAAGATGAATCTCAGACCCTGTCACCGAGTCGACTCCTGAAGAATTCGAGTCGACTCTGATGCTTGCCGAGTCGACCCCCGATAGTTTCGAGTCGACTCCAAGGAGTAACAGACAGAAAGATAGAGAAGTTGTTTTGGACTCTGAGAGCCAAGTCGACTCCAGAAGAACTCGAGTCGACTCCGACGGTTGGGGAGTCGACTCCTAAAGAAGCAAGAGTCGACTCTCAGAGGAATGCAAGACTAAAAGTCAGAGAGCCAAGTTCGGTGTCTGAGAGCCGAGTCGACTCCAGCAAAGTCCGAGTCGACTCCGAGGCAGTTCAACTCTAAAGACAGAAGACCAGTTTTTCGGTGTCTGAGAGCCGAGTCGACTCCAGCAAAGTGTGAGTCGACTCCGAGGCAGTTCAACTCCAAAGACAGAAGACCAGTTTTTCTGGCTCTGAGAGCTGAGTCGACTCCAAGAGAATCCGAGTCGACTCGAGGTAGTAAATCCGAAAGAAAGATCTTTGGATTCCTGAAAAACGAGTCGTCTCTAGAAGGGAGAGTCATCTCCGGACATTGGCGAGTCGACTCCAGGTTTGGCCGAGTCGACTCCAGAATGGGACAGCACTTTATTTCAAATTTTGAACAGTGGGCGAGTTGTCTCCAGTAAAGCATGAGTCGACTCCAGCAACAGCCGAGTCGACTCCAGATCGAGCGAGTCGACTCCGATCCCAACGGACACTGTGTCAGGAGTTGCAGATTGTGCAGAACAGCTCTAAAAGTATGTCTAACGGCTAGTTTTCGATGGGGATTGCTTAAATAGCCAGAGTGAATAGTAATAGAGACAGAGAGAGACACTCCATTCAAAGCAAAAGAGATTTCCACCTACCAAAGCTTCTAAAGAGTAAATACAAGTGAAAGAAGGAGAAGTGCAAAAAAAAGTCTATCCTCCAAACGTCTTCCTCGCATTCAAGGCTCCCCTTCTGACAGCAAATCTTCAGCACACTCAAGAGGAGTTGCAGAGTTTGAGAAGCCCCCTTCTTCACATTCAAAAATCTGTTTGAGGGCTTCTAACTCTTCTTTATTCATATCGTTTATATTTGCTTTTCAAGAAGCTATCCTTGTACTCTTTTCAAACTGCTTTTCTTACTTGATTCAATCAGGAGATTGAATCAAGGGTGTTAAGGTTGGTTGGTGAGCCGAGGGTAAAACCAATATGTAAGGGTTCGATTGTGATCCCAGAAAAACAATCGGGTGGTTCTAGTCGGTGAGCCTGTGAAAACCGACCGAGTTCGTTGTGATCTCGTAAAACAATAAGTTGGGTTGTGAGCTTGTAAAACAACCGGCTGTAATCCGAGGGATTATAATGAACTCCCAAGTGAAGCTCGGGGAGTGGACGTAGGAGCAAGGGTTATCTCCGAACCACTATAAAATCTCTTGTGTTTGTGATTGTTTAATTGTCTCTCCCATTCCCTTCATCCACTGCATATAGTAAACTAATTAATCCACTTGCAATAAAGTTTAATTAGTTACTCATTAAGTTTTAATTTGCAATTATTACTTAAAACCCAATTCACCCCCTCCCCCTCTTGGGTTGTCTTCTTGGGCAACATTATGTAAATGTCACATTGGTTCAGCTTTACATCCTATGTAATTATGAAACCCTTTCATATATTATGTGATTACATCTTATGTAAATGACATAATTGTTTCAGTTTACATCTTATGTAAATATCTTATTGTTTAAGAATTTTATTTACATCTTCCTAGAAGCTGGCTCTGATACCACTACTGAGTTATGCCCCGTTCGATGCAACGTTCGTAGCGGAATTCGAACGGGACGTCGTTCATCGCATGAACACGCCTCGGATCGTAGAATTCAAAAATTTTTCTGGATCCAAATCTAGAAGATCTTTGAATTCATTAGGGAGGAGAGATTAGGATCTGAGGAAGGTTGATTAAGATTCATAAAACTAAAACTAAAATCAGAAGAAATTAATTTGAAGATCTCATCTTCAAAAATTCTGCAGGTGAAGAACACCACAGCCTGATGATCTATCTAGGTTCCTGTTTGAGCTACACAATTGTCTGGCCTCTACAGGTATCCACACGAGGATCTAATCATCTAAGATAGGGTCTTACCGAAGTGCTAGCTCCTTACAAAGACCTCTCATGACTATCATATAGATTAGAAGATAAAAATCTGCAACATACCTCCTTAAAGAAGAACCCTTTCTTCTTCAACCTTGCTCGCGATGGAGGAAGAGGAAGGAGGAACCTTGCACGTGGATCTTCCTTGCCTTGCTACCATGGAAGAAGAGGAGGATGAAGACCCCTTGCTGTCGTGGAGAAGGAGGAAGAAAGAAGAGGAGGCATGGAGAGGAAGAGAAAAGAATTTCTTCATAACTTCTTCCTTGCTATCCTTTTATATATTGGGTTTAGGACTCCTCCTAATCTTATTAGGAGTATGGGACTATAACCCACCCTTGGATTAATGCCAAGTGTCCAATCCTTGTGCTCATAGATGCATGACATGTGTCTATTTAATCAATTGATTAATTTTCTAATCATATTAGGATTCCTAATCTCATTAGGAGAATTAATTGATTTGGGAGCATGCATCCTACGACGCCATGTGGACTTTAAAGTCCGCATAGTGTGAACATGACTTAAGTCATATTCATCCTACGACATGTGGTCTTTAAAATCCGCACAAACCTTGGTTTAATCAAATTGACCCAATCATGAACCCAAATCAATTTGGGTCGAACCCAATTTGATTTGGCTCATTAAATCAGCCCAATTGCAATCCATTCCACTTAATTCTTCTTCCATTAACTCACTAATACTTAGCGGGTTAATTCAATCACCAATCATATTGATGATTGATTTCTATTATGATTCCAAATCATAATTATGATAGTCTGACTAATTAAATTTTCTATGTGTGTGATTCCGTAGGTTCTATTCTGACTGGGAACCTCTTGGTGCAGTTAGCATATGATACAGTCCCTCTATCATGGATTCCGACGTGATGGAGGTTATGGATATCTCGTCAAATGCCATCGTCTGTCATATGTCAAATTTATACGACTTCCAGTTCGAGATATGAAAAACTCTTTTTCCAAAATACCTGATCAGGAATTTATCGAACTCAGTCTCATAAATCACATAGGATCACTCCTAATCTATCAAGGTCGATAGATCCCATCTAGATGCAACCCTATTCCAAAATGAACCTACTACAACCAATTCGCACTACAAGGACCCAAATGACTAGGGCCCAAGTTCACATGCCCGTCAAACTACAGCAACCTTACAGTGAATAGCTGAGGCATTGCAGGTCAAAGGACCAGTCATACAACTGCAGCATAAGTAGTCAGTAACGAGTGGATAGACATCCATGTGACTACTATCTTTGGTCACGCTCAGTACCTTATTCTCTAACAAGTATTTGCATAATCACTCCAGTGTCTCTACACCGTGGACTCGAGACTCGTCCATCTGACTAAGTGATCTATGCACTAATCTCAGCGGATCGATCACCGTCCCTTGTGATGGATCCATCAATCAGGAGCATTTAGAAATTAATCCCTAATGACACATGCCTCAAATTCTCAACTCCTTGAAATTATGTGTCATCATCTATTAATTTCTTGGACGATTCATGGACATATATAAACATAAATGAAAAATAAATTGTCCAATCTTATTTATTAATAAGTATCAAATTACAAATTTATGCCCCAGATTATAAATATGCGTCAGCCACATTGGCTTCTAGGGCATACTTGTTGCCCAAGGTGACAAGCCAAGAGGGGGGGTGAATTGGTTTATCTTAATTTTTACTATATTACTTATGTCAATTGATGAGTTAGTGGAATTTAACAAAGCACAATACAAACACACAAGAAGTATAGTGGTTCGGTGCTCTCCTAAGCACCTACGTCCACTCCCCAAGCGACCCCTTGGGAATTCACTATAATCCCACGGATTATAGTTGGATTGTTTTTCGGGCTCACAATCCAAAAACCTGTACACTTTGGTTTTCCGGGTTCACCAAAAACCTATGTTGGTTTCACGGGCTCACCAACGAACCTATGTTGGTTTTCCGGGCTCACCAACGAACCTTTACAATTGGTTTTACGGGTTCACCAATCAACCTACACCGTTGGTTTTGCGGGCTTACCAACAAACCTTTACAAGGTGATTAATAAAAGAAGTAAGAAGATTTAAGCTCCTAGATGAGCAAATATAACAATATAATCTACAAAGAAGAGTTTAGAGAATAGTTATCGCTTATTGAGACTTCTCTCTTCTTTGTCAAGGATGCTTCACTCTTCAAGAGTGGATGGAGCTCTTAATGACTCTTGGAATCTGCTCAACCACTTTCTTTTTACTCTTGATGAAGCACTTGGATGAAGAAGATTAGGGCACTTGTCTTTCTTGTGTACTCTTTGATATTTTGCAAAAGGATTGTTTCTCTAATGAATAGTGCCACTTTAAATAGTTTTCTTCATCCATTGGACAAGCCCCAATGGTTAGAATTCAAAAACTAGCCGTTACTCACTGTTGGAAGGACAAAAAGTACTTCTACAGAACTAGCCGTTATGCTTCTGCCCGTGCTTGGGTCGACTCAACTTTTACGGGGGTCGACCCAACTTTCACTTGGGTCGACTCAACTTTTCCTTGGGTCGACCCTCTCAGAACCACAGAACCTTGCAATTCAGTCTTCCTTCACTTGGGTCGACTCAACATCTTTTTTGGTCGACTCAAGGTTCAGTTGGGTCGACTCAACTTCCACTTGGGTCGACCCTCTCAGGGTTTCCAGAGAACCTATTTTGAATGTCATTGCCTTTGGGTCGACCCTCTCAGTGTTTGGGTCGACTCAAGGTTGGGTCGACTCAACTTCCTCTTAGGTCGACCCTCTCAGTGTTTTCAGAGAACTGCTTTCTTGAGGCTTGAGAGACTTGAGGTTTGGGTCGACTCATGCTTTCCTTGGGTCGACCCAACTACTGTTCATCCGTGCCATTTTTGCAGAAGTATGCCAGATGCTTTCTTGATGTGCCGGGGTCGACCCAATCAACCTTGGGGTCAACTCAATCCACACTTTGCTGCAACTCAAGGTTAGATTCATCCATATAAACAATGAAATGCATCTTTATCTTATTATACGAATATACTGAGAGTAATAGACTTATAAATGAAGTATCGAATTAATTTGTAACATACTCTTGATTATTGTATTAATCATCAAAATACCACTATCATCCTCAATCTCCCCCTTTTTGATGATTACAAAATATAGAGTATGAGCCTATTGATACTTATCTTAAAATTAGTTTTAAAAGGGCTCAAGTTGCTGAATTTCAGCTTTTCAAATTTGAGAGTGAAGTCTCCCCCTATTTTATCCAAATGTTTCCAATTTGACCTTTTGAATTACTCCCCCTTTCTTTTATATTTCATTAAAGATGAAACTTCAAAAATTTGAGATAAAGCATGAGTTTCAGATTATGTATCGAGGTGTGAAAGGTATGTGCCAAATTCTGAAATTCTATGTGCCAAATTCTGAAATTCAATATAAATTTTAGATTTGATCATTTTCATTGTTATAAATTGCTCCTCCTTAAATGTATATGCTTTTCTATTATAATTTTCAACTTGTTTGACAACTTATTTCTCTTTCCTGGCTCAACTTATTTCTCTTTCCTTACTTCTCCCCCTTTTTGTTATCATCAAATAGGTGCATGGGAATAGACACAATAATTAACAAACATTTAAACTTCATTGATCAAAAAGGAATATTTTAGTACAATAATGCCAAAACAAAAACAAATACAATGTTCCTCAATCAAAGTTCAATGTACATGATCAACACAAAATACATATGAGAACTAGATACATATCCTAGGCTCTAATCATAATGCTAATATCAGCCTAGGGGATATCTAATGGCTGTGATCTAGTCCTCATCCTCCTAGCGTAAGTGGCGAGGGGAGGTCGAGCCTGATGGGACTGAGTCTGGCGTGGAGCTCGGTGAGCTGGATGACTCTGTGCCGAAATCTCTGACTCAGCTGCCTATGGCACAGATGGTCCATGAACCTCTCTTTCTCTCCGTAGAGCTCCTATCTGCTCTCTAAGATCACTGATCTCAGCAGTCATGATATCTAGTCTGCTCGTCAGCCCATCAGTGATAGTCCTCGCCTGAGCTGACATAAGCTCAGTCATCCTACTTCAAAACTCATCTGTCTCCCGCAGGAACAGATGACGAAGGTCCAGCCTCTGAAGGTGCAGTAGGATGATCCGTATGCTCCTCATCCTTAGGGATGGGGTCTCCAATCTCTGGTGCATCACCCTGAATCTCAGCTCCAGTACGTACCCACTGCCCGTTCACCTTCTCGTAACCCATGCGAATAAGGGTTCGTGCAGTGTATGTGTCAGTGAATAGTAGATACCTGGAGATCTCTCCCTCTACAGATATATCGTGCTGTCGGAAGATCAAGGTGAGTATCATACCATAAGGCAGGAAGACTCTAGAGTTGCAAATCACCTTCCTCATCTGCCTCAGTATCATGGCCGGGAGATTCAGGAGAATACCCTGAATAATATGCTCCATCACAACTAGATCTCGCTCTGAAATGAGATCAAATCTCCCGCTCTTCAGAAACAGAATCCGACCAATGAAGTTGTACAATAACCTCATTTCTGCAGAAAGAGAGCTTGCTATAACATTCTCCGAGTAGTCGAAGTCTTCATTCTCAAGAATTAACTACAAGGCTCTCAATTTATTTTCTGGCTTTTCTGGAGTTGCTCCTTCGCAGGGGAGATGAAGCAACTCACTCAAACTCTCTTCGAAAACTCGAACCCTAACTCCTCGAACTTCCGATATAAGCCCTCCCATCCCAGTTTTGAGGAAGGCATAGAACTCACGGACTAGTCCCGGGTATATCACCACATCTAGGGAGCAAAGATACTCCCATCCTTGCCTTCGGATCCATTCCCCCAAACGGAACCCTTCTTGATCCAAGAACTCGGAATGGATCCTTCTCCCCGTTGTAACCGGTCTCCCTGCAAACTTTGCAAGTTGTACTGAAGGGGAGGGAGGAGGAGGTGGCTCTACACGTGTCTCACCTTGTGGATACACTGTAGATGGCTCTGTAGCTTCCCTATCCGCACGTGTGATCCGTGAGACTCTCCCGGATCGCTTGGCTACGGCTCTCTTGGGTCCCATTTCTCCAAGATCTTGAAGTAATCTACTGTTTGGAGATGATTGGAGGAGATTTGAGAGTGAAAAATAGGGTTTTCGGAAGAGGACAAAGTGAAAACAGTGCCCTAGATAGCTCACGGGTCTCCCTTTTAACAGTGGGGTCCCGACGTTGGGTCGACTCAAGAATTTTTCTTGGGTCGACTCAACGTTGGGTCGACCCTATTCTGGGTTGGGTCGACCCAAGTTCAGAAATTTTTCCTTTCTCTTCCTTTTTCCTTCTAAAATTTTTTCTTGCTTCCAATTCTTACAAATTCTTTATGGGACAATGATACATGAGTAAGGAATCTATAGATGACAAGTTTGACTCATGTTTCATGGGTTTTTAGAAATGGGAGGAGTGTATCATGAGACTGCTTGCTCCCTTTTATATCTCTTCAATAAAAAGGATCACATATGCCTAATTCCCTCCTAAGCGTGCAGAATCTATCTTTACTCAAGGGTTTTGTGAATATGTCAGCTAATTGTTTCTCAGTACATACATGCTCAATACATATGTTTCCATTTTGCACATGATCTCTAATAAAATGATATCTTATTTCTGTTGGGAATTGTGTCCCAAAGCCAATTTTTAATTGTAAGAAATTGGATTATGTATATTTTTATTAAAATGAATAAAAATTTATTCTGGCAATTTTCTATTCATCACAAGTGTTACATCTTCAAATTGAACTCCTGTGTATTGTGATGAAGTCCTTAGGACTAATTTAGTGGATAAAAGAGGTTTTATCATTTAGTCCTTAAACCAGTTCGCGACCAAATGATAAGCTGTCAATTGGACAATAGCTATGTCAAGTATAGGTCGTTGTGTGTCATTTAGTTGGTTGTCCTCTTAAACCAAGAAGTGTGGAGACACTGTATGGCATACAGGTGAGATGTAGGAGTACATCATCACTGAACAGTGACTCACCTGCGTAGCACTCTACTGTCGGGAGTTAGCTCGCAAAGCGTATGGGCATAAGTACCCCTTAGACCTGAGACTGTCACGGTGACTTGCAAGCAACTCACTGTACTTAGGCACTGGATGACCTGAATTTCTAATTCAGGGATCGGAAGGATGCTGGGTGCAGTCAAGTACTCGCGAAGTCTGTGTACGAGTCAAGATGGGATTGACCGCTCCAGATTATAGGAGTTGATGTCTCGCTGTATTTCAATTCAGTAAAACCTTGGCCAGGGTAAACCAAGTGATGGTCACTTGATTTGATTAATTGAAATACACTATGGATGACCGGACCCAGAATTCGACAGTCCACTCTGAGGTCATCTTGAGCATCGATGGTCATAGGGATGAATTATGCAACAACCATACGTCTAGGTTCTTGAATGTTGCTTTGCATATTCGACCTATCCGGACGTCGGGTATCATTGCTAGATGGTCACCTCGATTAGTGCATGGAGTAGTCCATGTACTACCGGCTTAGTGTTCGAACCTATCGGAGTCACGCACATTAGTCAAACTAAGTAAGAAGGTCTTGACCCAATTTAATTAAGAATTAAATTGTGGGTCATTTGGAATTTGGTTCTGTCTATGTTCAGCTAGCACTGAACATGAGGTACATGCTAAATTTCATGGATGAACAACTAATTAAGTCTGTATTTCGGGTCAATCAAGTTTCAATTAATGTAATGGAACTTGATCAGGACTCAATTGTTGAGATTGGATTTGATTGGGTCTAAATTAGTGTAATTGGGCTCGATCATGATTTAATTGGGATTTAATTTCATATTTGTTCTGATCTAAGTCGGACTTGGATCGAGCCGAAACTGGACCTAATTGTATCTCTCATGAGTCGGACTCATGTGGAATTTTTTCGGGTCAAAAATCATTCAAATGGGCTGTCAATTTGGTTTAGAACCAAATAGGCTTGCTTTATTTCAAAATGGGCTAACCCATTTCCTATTTGACTAATCCCATTTAAATGGTTACGGCTGACTTGTTTTTAAACTCCCATGGACCCGTGGACCACTCCCCCTCATGGACCCTTAAGGATTTTTTTGTGAACCGCGATGGAGAAAAGCCTGGGAGGAGAAAACAGAGCCTTCTTCCTCCCGGCTTCGTCTCCACACCGTGCCACCGTCTGGCCTCCGGCCGCTCTGCCGTCTGGACCGGAATGTCCGGTTTTGAACCGGCTACATTCCGGTTAAATTTGATTTTTGAAATCCGGCTGTTATCGGATGGATTTACTGTTTTTTCCCCACGTTTGTTTTTGAAACAAACGTTATGAATTTATAACGTATGGATTCGTAAAGACAGTCATTACTCCTCTTAAATCCTCTCTGCGTTGGCCTATAGATAGACCAACGTTTTCCTCTTGAATACAGAACGAATCAGAGAGAAAAAGGTGTGAATCTGTCCGTGAAATTTTGGGAAGAAACTTCACAAACAGAGGCGGCTTCGGTGGGATTTTTCTAAAGGAGAAGAGGAAGAGAGAAGAAGTGGTCCTTCTCTCTCAATCTTCTCCCAGTGGCAAGCATTCAGATCCGGCTTTCTAGTCTCCTCTCTTCTCCTCTACGATCAGTCCAAAATTGAAGCTCTCGGGTTGGAAACGGGAGAGAAGGAAGAAGAAGAAGAGAAGAAAAGAAAAGTGTTTCTTCTAGGGTCCTTTTTGCAAAAAGTGGTTTTGCAAAATATAGATATCGTCCAACCTTCCTACGAAGCTCGACGTGCGTGCGAAGTAGAGGGCTTGCAGATCCAGGCCTTACAGAGCTACCTTCAGGGATCTAGATCCAGATCCAGATTCAAATTACCTCGACCAACTTCCGCTACGGGCTTGAGGTAATTTTACATAAAAGTTAAATTTAATATTTATAATTGTTATAAATAAAATAAAAAAAAATTAAAACTGATTTTTATTGCCTGGCGTTCGATTTTATCGGACAACTCGGGAAATTTTCCCTTCAACTAGTATCAGAGCCAGGTTGGCCGATGGAATTGGCCTATAATATCTAGAATTATGCATGATTTAATTTTTAAATTTAGATTAGATCTAGATTTATTGATAAAATATCAATCTTGTGCTGAATTATAAGGTTGTCCTGCTATAAGGTTAACCCCTTATAGCGAAAAGGTTGTCCTAGCACAAAATTGAGATTAATTTGTATCATAAAATAAATAGTTTATTTTTGTGAAATTATGCATAATTGATGTTTATGAAATTTCAGTTTTAAATTTATTATGACCACAAAATTTAAATATAAATTGTTTATATTTGGAATAAATTGACACCTTGAATCCATGATCATAATGCATTTAATAAAGAATTAAATGTTGAATTTAAAATTTAAAATTTGAATTTCAAATAAAGATTTAAAATTCAAAATTTGAAATTCGAATTAAAATTTAAATTTGAACATGGGATTTGGGGATGGGTTAGCACAATCAGATTAGTTGACTAGGTTAGACCTAATCATGAAATCAAATTGAAATGGACTAACTTAAGAAACATGATTTAATCTAATCAATAGTTGAACTAGACTAAATCAAGGTTTATAAAATGATCAAACTCAATAGTTGTAGTTTATCATATCCAAACATTTCAACTGGATCTGATTGTGGCTTAGTGGTCGAGCCCGAGTTCCCAAGGATAACCTAAATCAACTTGATAAACCAATTGGTGTCTAAGGTAAGTCGGCATTTGATCATGGTTTTTAATTGGGGCTACCTCTTACCTGGCCAACATAGTTGGTGTCTAGGAAAGAGGTTAATGGCGTAACCCTCCCATGATCTCTCTTACCTGGCCAATTTGGTCGATCAAGTTTTGATTAAGGTACCTTGATACTTGGCACTCACCCATGCCATTAAGAAAAATCAGTGTGACTGATTTAGGTGTCTAATAGACCAATAAGAGCTAGTCCTCTATATGATTTGGTGAAGTCAGTGGGAGGATTTAGAATTATCGGTCAGTGTTACATATCATTTAAAATCCTCTAAATTATTAGGTCCTTATAATGATAAAGTTATATAGATAACTAGATCATAGCCTCCCATTAAGGTGAATGATAATAGGTCCAATATTACAGTTGAACATGCAGGACGCTTCCGTCTGGTGTTCCTCTAAATACTGGAATTATCCTTCATTATATGATAGCTTTTTGAGCTATCTAATTGTGATTAGGTTGGCCGAGCCTTCCTCGGGCCTGATCATACATTAGGTAGTATCATCGAGTTAGTTCATTAATGGTTGGACCTAACCAGGATTTTCAGTGGAGGCCTCCGCCTACTGATTACCACTTGGGGCAAAATTGATTGCTAGAAATTGTTTAGAGAAATAATTGGTAATGTACCTACCCTTAGATGCACATGGGTTGGCCGAGCCTTCCTTGGGCCCGTATGCAGTCTATGCGGATTTTAGTACCCACTAGGGAATTAAAGTAATTCCTCGAATTAAAGGTAGAGGCTATTAATTCGATTAAAATAGTGGGAGAAAACTTTAGACTAAAGTCCAAGTCTTTAGGATTAAATAAATCATATATTGATTAGTTGGGTTTTTTCTTTATTTTTCAGATATGGCTAACTCATTATCCCTCCGAACACTATTAGACAATGATAAGCTTAATGGACCTAACTTCGATAGCTGGTATCGAAAGATGAAAATAGTATTAGAGCATGAGCGGATCCTGTATGTGATATCGGATCCTGCACCTGAGGAACCTGCAGCCAATGCACCACGTGCAATCAGAGACGCTTATCAGAAGTGGCTCAACGATCGCACTACAGTGCGTTGCATCATGAGGGCCTCGATGAATGACGAGTTTAGTCGTAAATTCGAGGAAGCGCAGCCAGTGGAAATCCTTCAAATGTTGAAGGAGTCTTTCGGCACACCTGATGATGTTGAACGACATAAAACCTCCTGCGCTATATTCAATGCCCGCATAAGGGAAGGAGCATCGGTCACCGATCATGTATTGTACATGGTCGAACAAATCGATCGCCTAAGTAAACTTGGCTTTCCTTTGCACGAGCAATTGGGCAAGGACGCCATTTTAAACTCACTTCCCAAGTCCTACCTGACCTTCCTTAGTCATTATAGAATGACTAAACCTGAAGTATCCCATCATGGTTTGCTAGGTTTACTGCAGACCTATGAGAAGGATCACCAACTCAAAAAGGAGTCGGTGAATGTGGTAGGTGGGACTTCTGCAGGACTTTCTTTCTTTAAGAAAGGAAAGAAGAAGAAGGTGCAGAAAGCTCGTGCTGGGGTCTCTAAGCCCAGCCAGACTAAGAAGCATAAAGCCGATAAGAGTAAGGCAGAGTGCTTCTTCTGTAAGAAGATGGGTCATTGGAAGCGGAACTGTCCGGCTTACATAGCGTCCCTTGATCCAAACAGGCCTAAGAAGAAAAAGCAGCAAACAGTTGCTGCACAAGGTAATTATATGATAACACCTTGTAATTTTTCAATTTATGATTCTACCACTTGGGTATTGGATACCGGAAGTCCAATTAATATTTGCAATTCGTTGCAGGGACTTCAAGTTAGTAGAAGATTCAAGAATGACGAGAGATTCCTGAACGTTGGAGATGGAAGATCAGTTCCAGTCCTAGCTTTAGGAGTCATTCAGCTTGTTTTTGAATTTAGAGTAGTCATATTAGATGATTGTCATTATTGTCCAACATTTTTAATGAATGTCATCTCTGTAGGCCTTTTGGCCAAAAATGGTTATTGTTTATCAATAAAAGAAAATTTTTGTGATATCATTTTGAATGGTATTAAAATTTTTCGTGGACAATTGAAATATGGCATTTATACTCTATCACTGCCTGTGAATGTAATGTACACCTCTAATAAACGCCCTAAGTTAGATAATGTCAATGAAGCCTATTTGTGGCATTGCCGGTTAGGTCACATAAATAAAAACAGGATAAACAGGTTAGCCCAACAGGGCATTTTAGAAATCAATGATTGTGAATCATTGCCAACTTGTGAATCCTGTCTTCTGGGTAAGATGACCAAGTCACCTTTTTCTGGAAAGGGTGAACGAGCCAGCGATGTTCTTGGCCTCATACATACTGATGTATGTGGACCTATGAACGTAAGTGCCAAAGGTGGTTATGCCTACTTCATAACCTTCACAGATGACCTATCCAGGTATGGGTATGTCTATCTGATGAAGCACAAGTCGGAATCATTTGAAATGTTCAAACAATTTCGTAATGAAGTAGAAAAACAGACTGGAAAGAGTATTAAGATCCTTCGGTCAGACCGAGGAGGAGAATACCTTTCTGGTGATTTCTTGACTTATCTAGAGGAGAATGGGATTCTCTCACAATGGACCCCTCCAGGAACACCTCAGCACAATGGTGTATCCGAAAGGAGGAATCGAACTCTGTTAGACATGGTTCGATCCATGATGGGGTTTACTAGTCTGCCTGTATCTTTTTGGGGTTATGCTTTAGAGTCTGCGTGTATAATACTAAATAAGGTTCCAAGTAAATCTGTTGAGAAGACTCCATATGAGATATGGACTGGGCGTAAGCCGACACTTTCATACCTTAGGGTTTGGGGATGTCCGGCTTATGTTAAACGTTCTCAAACTGACAAACTTGGTCCTAGGTCCGATAAGTGTTATTTTGTAGGGTACCCCAAGGAAACTAGGGGTTATTACTTCTACCTTCCTAATGAACAAATGGTGTTCGTAGGACTTAAGGCAACCTTTTTGGAAAAAGAATTCCTTAGTGAAGGAATTGTTGCCTCTAAGGTTGAACTTAATGAAGCTCAACAGATGGAAGATTTAACACAAACTACTGAACCCACAGAACCGGATTCGATTAGATCAAACCCGGAGCCCAATGTAGAAGCACCATTAAGGCGATCAGGTAGAGTACCGCGTCAAGTGGACAGATACTACGGTTTCTTGGTCCAAGACGCAGATCCCATTGAGCTTGATGAGAACAATGAGGATCCGATTACCTATATGGATGCTATGCAAAGGTCCGACTCTGAGTTATGGCTTAATGCCATGAGATCCGAAATGAAATCCATGGAAATCAATAGTGTATGGACCCTAGTTGATCCACCCGAAGGGATAAAACCCATAGGGTGCAAATGGATCTTCAAAAGAAAGAGAGGCGCAGACGGAAAGGTGGAGACCTATAAAGCCCGTCAGGTTGCCAAGGGGTATCGTCAACGTTATGGTATCGATTATGACGAGACTTTTTCCCCTGTGGCAATGCTAAAATCTATTCGGATCATGCTAGCTATAGCAGCATATATGGATTATGAAATCTGGCAAATGGATGTGAAAACAGCTTTTCTAAATGGAGAGCTGGAAGAAGAGGTGTATATGATACAACCTGAGGGTTTCACATCCATAGACGAGTCCAAAGTATGCAAGCTACAAAAGTCCATTTATGGACTTAAGCAAGCTTCTCGAAGTTGGAACATACGTTTCGATAAAACTATCAAAACATATGGCTTCGTTAAGAACGAAGAAGAACCTTGTGTCTACAAGTGGGTTAACGGTTTAGTGATCACATTTCTTGTGTTGTATGTGGATGACATTCTCTTAATTGGGAATGACATTCCTGCATTACAAAATGTGAAACTTTGGCTGTCATCACAATTCTCCATGAAGGATTTGGGAGAAGCATCCTACATCTTAGGGATGAAGATCTATAGAGATAGATCTAAGAAGTTGCTTGGATTGTCCCAATCCACGTACATCGACACTATGTTGAAGCGGTTCAACATGGAGAATTCCAAGAAGGGCTATCTTCCGATAGGCCAAGGAATTTCTCTCTCTAAGAAAGATTGTCCGACAACTTCCGAAGAGAGAGAGCGTATGAGTAGAATCCCATATGCTTCTGCAATAGGTTCTATCATGTACGCCATGACATGTACAAGACCGGATGTTGCTTACTCACTAGCAGTAGCGAGTAGGTATCAGTCTGATCCGGGTGAGAACCATTGGAAGGTGGTGAAAACCATCCTTAAGTATTTAAGAAATACTAAGGACCAATGGTTAATCTATGGAGAATCTGACTTAAAACTTGTGGGGTTTACAGACTCTAGTTTTCAGTCAGACCATGATGACAGTAAGAGTATGTCAGAATTTGTGTTTACCCTGAATGGAGGAGCAGTCTGCTGGAAAAGTTCCAAGCAGCATTCAGTAGCCGATTCCGTATGCGAAGCAGAGTATGTTGCTGCATCAGATGCGGCAAAGGAAGCTGTTTGGATCAAGAAGTTTGTAAATCAACTTGGTGTTGCTCCCTCAATCAATGGTCCAGTTCTTTTGTATTGTGACAATACTGGAGCCATTGCACAAGCAAAGGAGCCAAAGTCTCACCATAGAACCAAGCACATTCTGCGTCGCTACCACCTTGTACGAGAGATTGTGGAACGAGGTGACGTCAATCTTCAGAAGATCGATGGAAAGGAGAACCTAGCTGACCCATTCACTAAAGCCCTTTCTGTAAAGGAGTTCGATTATCACAAATCGAAGATGGGTATAAGATACTGTACAAATTGGCTTTAGTCCAAGTGGGAGTTGTTGGAAATTGTGTCCCAAAGCCAATTTTTAATTGTAAGAAATTGGATTATGTATATTTTTATTAAAATGAATAAAAATTTATTCTGGCAATTTTCTATTCATCACAAGTGTTACATCTTCAAATTGAACTCCTGTGTATTGTGATGAAGTCCTTAGGACTAATTTAGTGGATAAAAGAGGTTTTATCATTTAGTCCTTAAACCAGTTCGCGACCAAATGATAAGCTGTCAATTGGACAATAGCTATGTCAAGTATAGGTCGTTGTGTGTCATTTAGTTGGTTGTCCTCTTAAACCAAGAAGTGTGGAGACACTGTATGGCATACAGGTGAGATGTAGGAGTACATCATCACTGAACAGTGACTCACCTGCGTAGCACTCTACTGTCGGGAGTTAGCTCGCAAAGCGTATGGGCATAAGTACCCCTTAGACCTGAGACTGTCACGGTGACTTGCAAGCAACTCACTGTACTTAGGCACTGGATGACCTGAATTTCTAATTCAGGGATCGGAAGGATGCTGGGTGCAGTCAAGTACTCGCGAAGTCTGTGTACGAGTCAAGATGGAATTGACCGCTCCAGATTATAGGAGTTGATGTCTCGCTGTATTTCAATTCAGTAAAACCTTGGCCAGGGTAAACCAAGTGATGGTCACTTGATTTGATTAATTGAAATACACTATGGATGACCGGACCCAGAATTCGACAGTCCACTCTGAGGTCATCTTGAGCATCGATGGTCATAGGGATGAATTATGCAACAACCATACGTCTAGGTTCTTGAATGTTGCTTTGCATATTCGACCTATCCGGACGTCGGGTATCATTGCTAGATGGTCACCTCGATTAGTGCATGGAGTAGTCCATGTACTACCGGCTTAGTGTTCGAACCTATCGGAGTCACGCACATTAGTCAAACTAAGTAAGAAGGTCTTGACCCAATTTAATTAAGAATTAAATTGTGGGTCATTTGGAATTTGGTTCTGTCTATGTTCAGCTAGCACTGAACATGAGGTACATGCTAAATTTCATGGATGAACAACTAATTAAGTCTGTATTTCGGGTCAATCAAGTTTCAATTAATGTAATGGAACTTGATCAGGACTCAATTGTTGAGATTGGATTTGATTGGGTCTAAATTAGTGTAATTGGGCTCGATCATGATTTAATTGGGATTTAATTTCATATTTGTTCTGATCTAAGTCGGACTTGGATCGAGCCGAAACTGGACCTAATTGTATCTCTCATGAGTCGGACTCATGTGGAATTTTTTCGGGTCAAAAATCATTCAAATGGGCTGTCAATTTGGTTTAGAACCAAATAGGCTTGCTTTATTTCAAAATGGGCTAACCCATTTCCTATTTGACTAATCCCATTTAAATGGTTACGGCTGACTTGTTTTTAAACTCCCATGGACCCGTGGACCACTCCCCCTCATGGACCCTTAAGGATTTTTTTGTGAACCGCGATGGAGAAAAGCCTGGGAGGAAAAAACAGAGCCTTCTTCCTCCCGGCTTCGTCTCCACACCGTGCCACCGTCTGGCCTCCGGCCGCTCTGCCGTCTGGACCGGAATGTCCGGTTTTGAACCGGCTACATTCCGGTTAAATTTGATTTTTGAAATCCGGCTGTTATCGGATGGATTTACTGTTTTTTCCCCACGTTTGTTTTTGAAACAAACGTTATGAATTTATAACGTATGGATTCGTAAAGACAGTCATTACTCCTCTTAAATCCTCTCTGCGTTGGCCTATAGATAGACCAACGTTTTCCTCTTGAATACAGAACGAATCAGAGAGAAAAAGGTGTGAATCTGTCCGTGAAATTTTGGGAAGAAACTTCACAGACAGAGGCGGCTTCGGTGGGATTTTTCTAAAGGAGAAGAGGAAGAGAGAAGAAGTGGTCCTTCTCTCTCAATCTTCTCCCAGTGGCAAGCATTCAGATCCGGCTTTCTAGTCTCCTCTCTTCTCCTCTACGATCAGTCCAAAATTGAAGCTCTCGGGTTGGAAACGGGAGAGAAGGAAGAAGAAGAAGAGAAGAAAAGAAAAGTGTTTCTTCTAGGGTCCTTTTTGCAAAAAGTGGTTTTGCAAAATATAGATATCGTCCAACCTTCCTACGAAGCTCGACGTGCGTGCGAAGTAGAGGGCTTGCAGATCCAGGCCTTACAGAGCTACCTTCAGGGATCTAGATCCAGATCCAGATTCAAATTACCTCGACCAACTTCCGCTACGGGCTTGAGGTAATTTTACATAAAAGTTAAATTTAATATTTATAATTGTTATAAATAAAATAAAAAAAAATTAAAACTGATTTTTCATGCCTGGCGTTCGATTTTATCGGACAACTCGGGAAATTTTCCCTTCAATTTCAATGTGTTTGGCTTTAGAATGCTGAACCGGATTTTTAGTAAGGTTGATGGCACTAGTATTGTCACACTTTATAGGAATGTTATCTAGCTTAACTCCATAGTCCTCTAGTTGTTGCTTAAGCCATAGTACTTGAGCACAACAACTGCCGGCAGCTATATATTCAGCTTCAGCTGTCGACAGTGCCACTGAATTCTGCTATTTGCTAAACCATGATACTAAGTTATTTCCTAAAAATTGACATGTTCCACTAGTGCTCTTCCTATCTAATTTGCATCCAGCAAAATCAGCATCTAAGTATGCAAGCAAATCTAGACAGGAGTCTCTCGAGTACCATAATCCTATGTTTGTAGTTCCTCTTAAATATCTAAGGATTCTTTTAACAACACTTAAATGTGACTCCTTAGGATCTGATTGGTATCTAGCACATATTCCTACACTAAACACGATGTCTGGTCTACTAGCAGTAAGGTAGAGCAAGGATCCAATTAATCCTCTATAAAGCTTAATATCAATATTCTTTCCTTTCTCATCTTTGTCTAGCTTACTAGTAGGATTCATTGGAGTGCCTACTCTCTTGTGATTTTCATTTCCAAACTTCTTTAGTATTTCTTTTGTATACTTAGTTTGATGGATGAAGATACCTTCCTTAGTTTGTTTGATTTGTAATCCTAGAAAGAAACTTAGTTCCCCCATCAAACTCATCTCGAATTCTCCGTGCATTAAATCAGCAAACTCTTTGCAAAGATTATCATTTGTTGCACCAAAGATTATGTCATCTACATATATTTGTACCACTAGTAGATTTTCGTCCTTTCTTTTGAGAAAAAGTGTTTTATCTACATTTCCTCTACTGAAGTCATATTTAATAGAAATTTGCTTAATCGATCATACCAAGCCCTAGGTGCTTGCTTCAATCCATATAATGCCTTATGTAGTCTAAACACATGATTTGGCAGTTCATGATTCTCAAAACCAGGAGGTTGCTCTATATATACTTCTTCCTCTATAAAACCGTTTAAGAATGTACTTTTTACATCCATTTGATACAATTTGAAATCCATGAAACATGCAAAGGCTAGAAGTAATCTAATAGCCTCTAATCTAGCTACAGGAGCAAATGTTTCATCAAAATCTATCCCTTCTTCTTGATTATATCCCTTAGCTACAAGTCTAGCTTTATTTCTTATAACTAACCCATTTTCATCTAATTTATTTCTAAAGATCCATTTTGTTCCAATTACAGAGTTATGCTTTGGTCTTTCAATTAATGTCCATACATTACTTCTTTTGAATTGATTTAATTCTTCTTGCATGGCATTTATCCAATTGGTATCTTTTTCAGCTTTTTCATAAGTCTTAGGTTCTAACTGTGAAACAAAAGCAAGATAATCATTTAAATTTCTAAGAGAGGATCGAGTTCTTACCCCTTGAGATGGATCACCAATGATTAAGTCTTTAGGGTGTCCATATGCATACCTCCATTTCTTTGGCAAGTTTTGAGATTGTGGTGGCACGCAATCATTTTCCTTATCTTGAATTGGCACGTCATCAAGATTTAACTTTTCAAAGTTAATAATTCCTGCATCATCATCAAGAATATTTTCTTTCCTAGCAGACTCACTATCAGACTCATCAAATATGATATTAACTGACTCTTCGACTACAAGAGTTCTTTTATTGAACACTCTGTATGCCCTGCTAGATGTGGAGTATCCTAAGAAGATACCTTCATCTGACTTGGCATCAAATTTACTTAGATCCTCCTTGCCATTGTTTAAAATGAAACATCTACATCCAAATACTCTAAGATATTTAGCGGTTGGTTTCTTATTCTTCCAAAGTTCATAAGGAGTTTTCTTGGTTATGGGTCGTATTAAAACCCGATTTAGAATATGGCAAGCAGTGCTTATAGCTTCAGCCCAAAAGTACTTTGGAAGATTTGACTCGCACAACATCGTGCGTGCCATTTCTGCCAAGGTCCTGTTTTTTCTTTCAACAACCCCATTTTGTTGAGGCGTTCTAGGTGCTGAAAATTGATGTGAGATACCGTTTTCATTACAAAATTCTTCAAAGTGTTGATTTTCAAATTCAGTTTCATGATCACTTTGAATTGCTATTAAGGTGAGCTTCTTTTTATTTATGATATAATTATAATATTTTAAGAATTCTGAAAATGCTTCATTCTTATGTGCCAAAAATGAAACCCATGTATATCTTGAAAAATCATCTACTATAACTAGTCCATACTTCTTCCCTCCTAGACTCGCAGTTCTAGTGGGTCCAAATAGATCCATATGTATGAGTTCAAAAGGCCTAGTTGTTGATACTATATTCTTTGATTTGAAAAATGATTTTGTTTGTTTTTCTAATGAGCATGGTCCACAAATTTTGTCCTTTTCAAAGATCAATTTTGGCACATCTTTTATTAATTCCTTCTTGACTAGTTTTGATATTAATTCCATACTAGCATGTCCTAGTCTACGATGCCAAAGCCAACTTGTTTCATTTTTCTTTTCTTCATTAGTAATTAAACATAATCCATTTTTCTTGCCTAATTCATGAAGATCTACCATGTAAATATTTCTTTGCCTTTGTCCTATAAGTACAATGCTATTATCTTTAGGATTTGTGATTATGCATACTGATGCTTCAAATGTGACTTTAAACCCTTTATCACAAAATTGACTTATGCTAAGTAGGTTATGTTTCAAACCATTAACTAATAAGACATTTTCTATGAAGGTAGATGGAGTAATGAAAATTTTACCCTTTCTAATGATATACCCTTTTCCATTGTCTCCATAGATTACTACTCCACCCTTCTTAGATTTCAAGGTGACAAATTGGTCTACGTCACCGGTCATGTGTCTTGAACAGCCGCTATCTAGATACCATCATTTATCCACTTTATTAGCTGCAAGACACCCCTGCAATCAAGATCAAGAATGAGCTTTAGGTACCCAAACTATGTTGGGTCCTTTAGGGTTAGTACTTGATGTTCCTTTTGGAACCCAAACTTTCTTGAATTTAAGCTTATGATTATTACTCAATTTGTTTTGACTGGACTTTCTATAGTTACATTCATATGCTTTATGTCCTAATTTATTGCAGCAATGACAAATAATATTTTCATTTTTAGCTTTTACAAAAATATTCTTTAAGTATTTTTGTTTTCTATTTGTTTTATATCCTAATCCAGCCTTATCATATACAGCTTTTTGACTATCAAGAATCATATTTAATTTGGTTGAACTAAGTGTAAACTTATCTACTAAGGATTTATATTTTTCAGCATCTTCTTTTAACTTGATATTTTCAGCAATTAGATTCTTGGTTTCATTTGTGAGTTTCCTACTTAATGTTTCATAGTTATGAGATAGTTTTAATTTATCTTTGATAAGAGAGATTGATTTTCTTCTTTTAGAACTTTATTTTTATTGATTAGTTTTTTATGTTCTTCCATGAGTTCTAAATATGCATCATGTAATTCATCAACAGTAAAATCACATTCAAGTTCAGAATCTACCTCATCGTCATTGGCCATATGGCATATTTGGGCCGTCTCTTGATGATCTTTCTCTTCCGAACTTGACTCCTCACTTTCACTCCATTCAGCCATGAAGTTCTTCTTTTTAAGTTTTCTTGCCATCCACTTTAATTCCGGGCAATCTATCTTATAATGCCCGGATTTGTTACACTCATAACAAATAGGTGTTTCTTTTTCCTTTTCTTTGTCCTTACCCTTTTCTTTGCTTGAGCTACCTTTGAAGAAGGGTTTCTTTTTATGAAATCTATTCTTACCTCTCATAAAATTTCTGAATTTTCTTCCAAGCATAGCCATTCCTTCTTCATCAAAGTCATCATCATCATCAGAATCTTCCGACTCAGTTTGTTATTTTGGAGTGGTAGACTTTAAGGCAATGGTCTTTCTTCTCTTGACCTCATCTTCTGAATTTTGCCTCATGGTCAACTCATGGGTCATGAGTGATCCTAGAAGTTCCTCTAATTGCAGTGTATTGAGGTCCTTTGCTTTCTGAATTGCAGTTACCTTGGCCTCCCAAACTCTTGGTAGAGACCTGAGAATTTTTCGCACCAATTCAGAATTAGTATAAGACTTTTCTAAACTCTTTAACCCATTTATAATTTCAGTAAAACGAGTAAACATATCAGTTATGGACTCAGTGGATTCCATTTTAAACAATTCTTATATACTAATATGTTTATTTTTGACTCCTTAACTTGATTAGTTTCTTCATGTGTGACCTCAAGTTTGTCCCAAATTTCTTTTGCTGAGATGCATGTAGATATTATATTGAATTCACTTACATCTAATAAACAGTAAAGTACATTAATCGCTTTAGCATTTAATTGTGCTTATCTTCTATCACTTTCATTCCAATCCATTTCTGGTTTGGGTATGATAGTGCCCTCTATACTAATTGTGGGTGTGTGAGGTCCTCTAGTTATAGTATACCACAATTCATAGTCTAGAGCTTGAATGAATATCCTCATCCTAGCTTTCCAGTATGTGTAATTTGTGCCATTAAATAGAGGAGGTCTATTTGTGGATTGCCCCTCACTCATAGAACATCCCACTTGGGTTGTCATGATCTTTAACTCTTGATTGTGAGATCAATAAATACTATTGGAGCACCTTGCTCTGATACCACTTGTTGCCCAAGGTGACAAGCCAAGAGGGGGGGTGAATTGGTTTCTCTTAATTTTTACTATATTACTTATGTCAATTGATGAGTTAGTGGAATTTAACAAAGCACAATACAAATACACAAGAAGTATAGTGGTTCGGTGCTCTCCTAAGCATCTACGTCCACTCCCCAAACGACCCCTTGGAAATTCACTATAATCCCGCGGATTATAGTTGGATTGTTTTTCGGGCTCACAATCCAAAAATATTTACACTTTGGTTTTCCGGGTTCACCAAAAACCTATGTTGGTTTTACGAGCTCACCAACGAACCTATGTTGGTTTGCCGGGCTCACCAACGAACCTTTACAATTGGTTTTACGGGTTCACCAATCAACCTACACCGTTGGTTTTGCGGGCTTACCAACAAACCTTTACAAGGTGATTAATAAAAGAAGTAAGAAGATTTAAGCTCCTAGATGAGACTTCTCTCTTCTTTGTCAAGGATGCTTCACTCTTCAAGGGTGGATGGAGCTCTTAATGACTCTTGGAATCTGCTCAACCACTTTCTTTTTACTCTTGAATGAAGCACTTGGATGAAGAAGATTAGGGCACTTGTCTTTCTTGTGTACTCTTTGATATTTTGCAAAAGGATTGTTTCTCTAATGAATAGTGCCACTTTAAATAGTTTTCTTCATCCATTGGACAAGCCCCAATGGTTAGAATTCAAAAACTAGCCGTTACTCACTGTTGGAAGGACAAAAAGTACTTCTGCAGAACTAGCCGTTATGCTTCTGCCCGTGCTTGGGTCGACTCAACTTTTACTGGGATCGACCCAACTTTCACTTGGGTCGACTCAACCTTTCCTTGGGTCGACCCTCTCAGAACCACAGAACCTTGCAATTCAGCCTTCCTTCACTTGGGTCGACTCAACATCTTTTTGGGTCGACTCAAGGTTCAGTTGGGTCGACTCAACTTCCACTTGGGTCGACCCTCTCAGGGTTTCCAGAGAACCTATTTTGAATGTCATTGCCTTTGGGTCGACCCTCTCAGTGTTTGGGTCGACTCAAGGTTGGGTCGACTCAACTTCCTCTTGGGTCGACCCTCTCAGTATTTCCAGAGAACTGCTTTCTTTAGGCTTGAGAGGCTTGAGGTTTGGGTCAACTCATGCTTTCCTTGGGTCGACCCAACTACTGTTCATCCGTGCCATTTTTGCAGAAGTGTGCCAGATGCTTTCTTGATGTGCCGGGGTCGACCCAATCAACCTTGGGGTCGACTCAATCCACATTTTGCTGCAACTCAAGGTTAGATTCATCCATATAAACAATGAAATGCATCTTTATCTTATTATACGAATATACTGAGAGTAACAGACTTATAAATGAAGTATCGAATTAATTTGTAACATACTCTTGATTATTGTATTAATCATCAAAATACCACTATCATTAATAAGTATCAAATTACAAATTTATGCCCCAGATTATAAATATGCGTCAGCCACGTTGGCTTCTAGGGCATACTTCTAACATCGATGCCGTTCCTGAGTTCAGTGTGGCTGTGCCTTAAGGCCTCGAGGTGACAATCCATCTTCTCGATACTATGATCGAGGTCAGTCTCCCTCTTAGAGACCCACTCTAATCGGTGGGGTAGGAATGGCATAGTGTCGATCCCTCTTAAGATTGTGAGTTCAATGACCAACGCTTCCTATCTTGTCTTGAGCTCCATGGATGAGAGTGGTGACTATGCAAGGCCCGCCCTGAGCTGCAAAGGCAAGAATAATGAACCTACTAAGCCTGCCCTGAACTTCGAGGAGAAGAGTGATGGCTCATTGTATCGGGACTCCATGGTCACTCGGCTCGCGAGCCTGTTGTTGTTAGTAGTGGTTGTTGGTGACCATCTGCTGCAGGTTTGGATGATAGTAATCAGCATCTAAACTTGCTGTACAAGCAGTTGAAACTGCTTAGTAGTAACCGCTAGTAGTGCTTGCAGCTTCGGTAGAGGCAGAGCTGATGAGAGCACAAAAGTGCGATCTATACATCACTTAAATTAGTATTATTGCTAACAAAAAAATGATAAAAATGCTGCATTAATATTATATTTTTGTAGGGTGCAGGTGATCGGAAATCAAAGCTAAAATACATATTGGGTTCAAAAAGATGCATCACTGTAGGTGACCAGCCAACCGCACGGGTCAACCCCGGTTGCACACTAAAAGGAGGTCAAGTTCAGCGGTCCACTTCGTCGCAGCTTTATTTTTCTACAAGACCCAAGCATCTGCAAGCCAGCATCTATTCCACGTGTCACGCGGGAGGCATCCCAGCCGTCATCCCGTGAGTTTGCTTCTTCCACGAGCCCAAGCTCAACCGTCCGCGAGCCGGCTCCATCTCCACATTCTTCCGCTGTTAGCTCCCTCCCGCGAAGCATCATCTCTTCCCAGCTGCAGAACAGAGCCCAGATTCAAGCCTCCGCGAGCAACTCGCTGCCCAGCCGTCCACGTCCGAGCTCCTCACAAGCGCACACCTCATCCCAGCAAAGATCCAGCTTCCGTCTGCTTCTTTCGCATCTGAGTTCATCCGTTCGTGTCCCAAGCTTCACAGCAACCGAAATCCCAGCATCTAGTTTCTCCCAGATTATGCCTCATCTGTGAATCTCCCGCGTCCAGCTCTCAGCATTGGATGATCTAATCGTCCGAGTTTCCAGCATCCTGCGAGGCATCACCCGCGTCCGTGCTTCCAAACGATCCTCCTCGCACCCATCCGCCACAGCCACGTCCAACCACATCCGCGTCCGAAGATCCCGGCATCCCATGATTTCAGCATCAGCGATCATCTCCCGTCCGCGTCCATCCTTTTGTTCCGGATTAGCATCCATCCGTTGATCTCCACCGCGAGAGATCAGGGAACATCGCTGGCCCTAGAGTTTGTGAACTATATGAGGCTCTCTCGGTTAGGCTGGGGGGCTCATTCTTTCCCATTTAAAAATAGAGGAGGGCATCTGCCATCCGAAAAAAAAAAGAAGAGAAAGGGAAACGGGGGATGCCCTGTTTCCGAAAATAAAAAGAAAAAAAAAAGAAGGAAGAGGAATAGGGGAGTTCCTTTTATGTTTATGGCCGGCTAATTTCTTAGGGAGGGAGATGGAGGAACCTTTGATGTATTGCTCTTTGAAGTAAACTCTAAACTTTTGCCTTGAATGAATTATATTTACTGATATGTTTTTGATCCATGCATAGTTATTTCGTAGATAGCTCTTTAATGGATTATGATTATTGATATATGGATTGCTTTAGTATTTGATTCGTCGTAGACGTAGAAAGCACGACGAATGCTTAGAAATTGAGTTCATATGTTCATGAAACATATACCATGATTAGATCTATCCTACCATTCATTTTTAATCAAGAACCATAGAGTTTATTTCTTGGATGCAATATCATCAAGGGAGATTCCAGATCCCTACCATCTTTATTTCATTGAACTTTGTTTGTTGCTATATCATTCTCCGATTTTAATTTCTGAAAATCAAAACATCATCTTAATCCACAAATTTATTGAATTAATTAATCTAAAATTATATTAAATAATCTAATATATATTTTGTTTCCTGAGAATTCGACCTCGGACTCTCGAGATTTTACTACTTGTACGATTCTCCTATACTTGGGAGATTAGTTTCGCGAAAACATTTTTGCGAGCGCGTCAAGTTTTTGGCGCCGTTGCCAAGGAACGGCTGATTTATTAGTATAATTTTAGATTTAATTAGTACTTTAGTAGTTAGTCTTTTTCTTTCGAAAACAAAAAAAAAAAAATTCTTTACTGCTGTTTTTTTGTTCCCTGCACAGTCTGCATCAAACTCTGATATCAAAGTAATTAACCATCTGATTGAACTCACATTTGGTTGTCAGGTGCAGAACCTGTGTTTCTTTCATCTGAACGGTCTGATTGACATTCTGAAATCTTGCTGCTTTCTATTTTTAATTTTCTGCATTTAATTTTTTAGAATTAGAATTTTATTGTTATCATATCTCATTAACCCTTATTGCTAATTAAAAATTTAAGAAAAAAACTTTAAAAAAAGATCAAGGGTGATTATTCAAAAATAAAAAAAATAAAGAGGAAAAACCTAAAATTTCAAATTTCAAATTTCAGAATTCAAATTTCAAACTTCAACTCATAAAATTTTAAAAAAAAAATAAATAATTTGCTTGCTCACCTATTCAATGAAATTTAATGTCATGTCATAAAATATTAAAAAAAAATCTCTTGATTGTTGCATATAGTATAAGGCATCAGCATAAAATATTCTAAGGGCTGAACCCATTTAAAAAGATAAGGTTGTTAGATGTATGCCCTAGAAGCCAATTTGGCTGACACATTGTTGATTCTAGGAACATAATTTTGTACTTGACTGTTTATTATTGAATAAATAAAAGGCATCTTTTCATTCATATTATTTATGTGTCTATGAATCATCCAAAGAATTAAATATCTAGGGGCTTTTGATCTTCTTCCCGGGGTGCTAGCTCCCTTGCAAAGACTTCTTTTGATGGCTGATCTCCTCTCTTTCAATCAACCCTTGATTGTGCTTGAGAGGAGGAAGAAGAAGGATGAAGAAGAGGAAGAAGAAGAATCCCCACGCAGCCCTCTTTTCTTCCTTGCATTGGATGAAGGAAGGGAAGGGGAGGAGGACGCCAACTCTTGGATTTTTCTTCTCCCTTTGCTTGCGGCTGAACCAAGAGGAGATAGAGAGGAGGTGGCCACGACTTGAAGAGGAGAAAAGCTTCTGCAGCCTTCTTCTTTTTCCATGCGTTGGAGCCAAGGAAGAAGACCAAGAGGAGGGAGACGCCTCCTCTTCTTTTCCCTTTGCTGATGGCGGCTGAACCAAGGAGAGATGGAGAGGGGGTGGCCACGTGATGAAGAGGAGAAAGGTCCATCTAGGGCGCCGGCCCTAGTCCTCCTTTAATAAGGATGAAGGGCTCCTACAAGTTAGGAGCCCTTGACTACTTTCCAAGAGGGGGCGCCGGCCCCCTTTCTCTCTTCATGTCGCACCAACTAAGTGAAGAGGGGCTGATGCCCCTCTTACTTGGTTAACCCAATCCTCTTCCAAAAAGGATTAGGTGCCTCTCTCATGGTTTAATCCTAATCTAATTAGGATTAGCCAAATTTGGGTTCAATCTACGCTAGTCCTAATCCAATTAGGACTTGAATGAATCATGACTTAATTGAACTCTTCAATCCTAATCCAATTAGGAGTCATGTTGATTCATTAGATTAATAATTAATTTAGACTTAAGGAATCCTAATCCAATTAGGATTTGTTTAATTTTAGTCCTAATCCAATTAGGACTTTATTTGAATTCGAAGTCCTAATCCAATTAGGATTTCTAGGAATCCTACTCCAAGTAGGAATCCAATTTTAATTCAAAGTTCCTAATCTCATTAGGATTGTAGGAATCCTATTCCAAGTAGGAATCCCAGTCCTACTCCAACTAGGATTTCCAGTCCTAATCCAATTAGGACTCTAGGAATCCTACCCAAAGTAGGATTCTTGTTTCAAGTCCAATTAATTAATTCCCTTTCCTTCTTCAACTTCTTATCAATCAAATTGATTACTTGTGATTCCTAATCACGATTTCAACCATCGGATCGGTCAATACTTCTAGTGTGTGTGACCCCATAGGTTCTACTCTGACTGGTAGTGAGATATATTGTGATCTCTATCTCAATATCATTGAAAACTCCTTTCAATGGGTTGGAACGATTCCAACTCAACTCATTAGGGTTTATCGATCATCAAGATAATCCCTATGAATCCCACCATCCACCAGTGACACCTAGCAGCATGTAGTGGCTACCCAGTAGAATAGAAAGATGAACCTCTAGGTGCAGTTAACATGTGATACAGTCCTACTATCGTGGATCCCTACAGGACGGAGGTCATGGACAACTCGTCAAACCCCATCGTCTGTCATATGTCAAGATTTATTCGACTCGAGTTCGATAGTGGAAAACTCTTTCTCCACTTTATATTACTGCCCTGGCCAAGGTCTTAGAACTCAGTCTAACAAATCACATAGGATCTCTCCTCTTCTATCAAGGTCGATAGATTCCTTGTAGGTGCATACCCTACTCCTACAGTGAACCTACTGCAGCCAATCTACACTGCATGGACCCATATGGCTAGAGACCATGTATGTGTGCAGTCAAACTACAATAACCTCACTGTGAGTAGCCGAAGCACCGCAGGTCAAAGGACCAGTCACACTACTGCAACATCAAGCAAGTCACTGACGAGTGGATAGACATCCAAGTGACTTCTTGTCTTGGTCACGCTCAGTACCCTTGTTCTCTAACAAGCACCTGCACTATCACTTCAGTATCCCTACACTGTGGACTCAAGTCTCGTCCATCCAGAAGGAAAGTGATCTGTGCACTGATCGGATCGATCACCGTCCTCGTGATGATCCATTGATCAGGAGCATTTAGAAATTAATCACCAATGATACATGGCTCAAATTCTCAACTCTTGAAAATATGTATCATCATCTTATTAATTTCTTGGACGATTCATAGACACATAAACAATATGAATGATAAGATGCCTTTTATTTATTCAATAATAAATAGTCAAGTACTGATGACCCAAAGATTGATTCAAAGATTGATTTTGATGATCACAAAACCTTGAAGTATAAATACTAATGTTTGTGTTGCAAGGAGAAAGATATTTATTTTGCAAGGAACATAGCAAGTTGGAAGAATACAAGAAGGCCTCCAAAGTTCTCAAGAAAAGTTGGAAGAAAGCTACAATTCATTGGCCCAAGCTTAAAGTTCAAAGGATTCAAATTGGAGGAGTAAAATCAAAAGAAAAATTCAAAAGAACAGTCTTCGAGTCGACTCCAGTGGAATTCGAGTCGACTCCAGAGAAGTATGAGTCGACTCCGGAGAAGTATGAGTCGACTCCTAGGAGTCACAGGCAGAAAAGTCAGAGAGCAGTTTTCGGGTCTGAGATTCGAGTCGACTCCAGTGGAACGCGAGTCGACTCCGATGGTTGGTAGGTCGACTCCGAAGAAAGCAAGAGTCGACTCTCAGCGGAACACAAGGAAAAAGTCAGAGAGCATTTTTGGGACTCTGAGATTCGAGTCGACTCCCGCATTGCACGAGTCGACTCCGAGACTCCGCGACCATCAACAGACAGAAAACCAAGTTACTGCCTCTGAGATTCGAGTCGACTCCCAGACAGCTCGAGTCGACTCCAAGGCAGCGCTACACCAAGATGGCAGAAGGTTGTGTTTCACAAACTGAGAGCCGAGTCGACTCCAAGGAAGTTCGAGTCGACTCCAAGACTGGACGAGCCAAAAGACAGAGGATCGGGAGTTCGGGCTCTGAGATTCGAGTCGACTCCCAGGACAGTCGAGTCGACTCGAGAGGACAAAATTCAAAATTGGATCCACGGACTTCAGTGGATGAGCCGACTCCGAAATTGCCAAGTCAGCTCCAGAAGTTGGCGAGTCGACTCCAGGTTAAGACGAGTCGACTCCCAGTCGAGGCAAGCACATTAATTCAAATTTGGAACAGTGGCCGAGTCGTCTCCGGTAAAACACGAGCCGACTCCTGCAACAGGCGAGCCGACTCCTGATCGCGCGAGTCGACTCCGATCCCAACGGTAACATTGTCAGGAAATGCAGACTGTGTCCAACGGCTCTTTTTCTTGTCTCTAACGGCTATATTCTTGTTTCCACGCCATCTAAAGCTATAAAAACAAGAAGAGAGCTAGGGGAGAACTCATGGAAGTGGGAGAGATCATCTAGGAAAGAGATCTCAAAGAGATTACAAAGGAAATCTCCCATAAGCACAAAAGGGCCATCCAAAGCGAAATAGAGAGAAGAAGAGCATCCAAGAGAATCCCAAAGCTTCCTCTCCATCCGTGTGCTGCCTCAGTGATCCTCTACCTCGTGCCAAATCAGAAGAGGGTCAAGTAAAGAAGAAGCCGAGCTCCTCCATCTTCAAAACTCGTTTGAGGGCTTCTCTTTACTCTATTTGTTTATATTGTTATATTTGCTTGCTTAAGAAGCTTTGATTTGTCTTTATTCTTTGTTTTAATATCTTGTAACTTGATTCAATCAAGGGATTGAATCAAGGGGTTAAGGTTTGTTGGTGAGCCAAAGGGAAAACCAACGGTGTAAGGTTTGTTGGTGAGCCAAAGGGAAAACCAACGGAGATAGGTTTGTTGGTGAGCCAAAGGGGAAAACCAACGGAGATAGGTTTGTTGGTGAGCCGAGGGTAAAACCAACGTGTAAGGGTTTGATTGTGAGCCCGGGAAAACAATCGGGGTTGGTTCTAGTCGGTGAGCCTGGGAAAACCGACCGAGTTCGTTGTTATCTCGCAAAACAACAAGTTGGGTTGTGAGCTTGTAAAACAACCGGCTGTAATCTGTAGGATTATAGTGGAATTCCCAAGAGGTCTTGGGGAGTGGATGTAGGTGCTGGGGTGCACCGAACCACTATATGTTTATTGTGTTTGTGATGCTTTTTGTCATTGTCTAACTTGCTTACTTAGATATATTGCTTGCTTAACTCGTATCTACGCATCCCTTAGTTGCAAGCATACTCAATTTACTTAATCAAGTCCCATTTAATAAATCATACTGTTGCTAAGTTTAAATTCCACTGTGCATCTATATAACTTAGCATAGTTAATCAAAAAGTCTTAGAAGTAGTTTAAAAGTTTTAAAAGACCCAATTCACCCCCCCCTCTTGGGTTGTATCTACTGGGCAACAAGTGGTATCAGAGCAGGTGCTCAAATATTATTTGTAGTCTTAACCGACTAGAGCCAAAGATCATGACAACTCAAATAGATAGTTTTCTAGGAGAAGGACAATCAATTGATACACCTCCACTGTTTAATGGTATAAACTACCCACATTGGAAAATACGCATGCGCATTTTCATTCAATCACAAAACTATTATCTATGGAAAATCATAATAAATGACCTTCACACACTCTCTCATATTAATGAGAAGGACTTAGCACAATTAAATGCTAATGCTATGAACATATTATATTGTGCTATTCAAGAAACAAAGTTTAATGAAATTTCTGCATGCTTATCTGCTAAGGAGATCTGGGATACTTTAGAAAATATTTATGATAAATCTCAGATTAGCTCTCACATGCTTCAATTATATACTAACAATGAGACTGCAGAAAAGGGTGATGAATCTCCCTCAGTCGAGTCGACTCCAAGAAGCTCAGAGTCGACTCCCAAGTTAGTCGAGTCGACTCCAATAAGGTCCGAGTCGACTCCGAGGCAAATCAGCTTCCTAAAGACAAAGAAGAAGAGGAAGCAAGAAGAAAGGAAGAAAGAGGTAAAGCGCAAGAAAGCCTTGACCAAGAGAAAGTCAGACAAGGAATTGAAAGTTAGGAGCAACAATGAACTACAAGAGGTAACTAACTTATGTCTTATGGTACAAGAAGATAAAGTAGAATCTGAATCTAATCTTACACCAAATGACTTTCATGAAAAATATTCTTATGATGAACTTTTAAATGCTTTTCATGATTTGTATAGTGAATGTAGAAAATTAGCTAGGAAAAATAAAAATCTTAAAAAGCTAAATTTGGAAATTTCAAAAGAAAGAAATTCTATTACTGAAATACAAGACAAACTAAATTCTGAAAATAAAAGTTTAAGGTCATTTTCAGAAGAATTGATTCAGAAAAATCATAGCTTAATTAAAGAAAATCAAAACTTAAGTAAAGAAATTAATCAATTAAAATCTTTTATTAACAAATTCACCGTAAGTTCAGAACGATTAAAAATGATGTTTGAAAGCCAATATGTTGCTTGTGATAAATCAAAACTTGGCTTGATTCCTTTACTTAACAATAAATCTCTAGAGAAAAAGGTTATCAATTCATCAAGCAAACCATTAAATAAGATAAGTTATTTCAAAAATGAAAAGGATGGGAATAACAACTTTACCTATCGTTCTAGTATAATTAAATCAAATGGTAAAGTTATTACTATTAAACAGATATGGGTTCCAAAAGGAACCATATGTCCTAACTCTCAAGGACTCAAGCAAACTTGGGTACCCAAAATGAGAAAATGAGGATGTACACATAGGTGTACCAAGATACCCATGGAACAAAAGAAACTTAAAATATACTTATGAAAAGTTATTAACAAAAATCAGTAATCCTTGCATCTCATCATTATTTTTGCTTAGTATTTGATATGAATTGCTAATAGTGATCAATTTTGTGATATAGAAAATACTTTTGGAAATATGATCAAATCACTTCATAGTGTACTTTACTCACTATTGGATAAGTTGCAAAATGATTAATTTATTAAGAATAATTCTATGAATTCTCTATATGCTTGATTGAGAGTTTTTATCCATGGCATTATTGTTTATTGATCATAGATATGATAATGTGTACTTGGTATGTTTTTAAATATATGCACTATGAATACCAAGATTAAAGAAACCATCTTTAGCATACAAAATCAACTCATGCTAGTATATACTTAATCTCAAAAGACCTTGCCATTGGCTTACTTAAATTATCTTCTTAAAGGTCAAAGTTTTGCTATGCATGCTAACTAAGGAAACAACCAAAAATCATTTCTAAATCTAAAGATGTTGTTTCCATCTCTAAGTTTTCAAAAGCTTACATTGGATTTGTTCTTGGAAAATAAACTTGAAAATATTTTCTGTATTTGCTGAATCTTGTAAAAGTGTTTCAAATGATAAAGGTTTCCTAACTGTGAAGATAAAGAGTATCATGGCACAGTGTTGAAAACCAAAATCCTGATAAAGTTTATGCAGAAATTAACTATTTCAGCACCAAGGACATCTTAAGTAAAATAGGGGTAATAGAATTCTTGAAGAAATGAAAAAGACAACTGTGTATGATAGTCATCTACTTAAATGATTTTTAAAAAGCTATCATCACTGCTTGTCATACATATGATTTCTATTAGATCTATTTTTGATGAAAACTCCTTTTGATCTTCTGAAAAATGGAAAATGAACCATTGCATATCTTTCATATTTTTCAGTCGTACATGTTATGCTTGATATGTTCTTATGAAAAATAATGCCAAATCTGATAGAGATATGTCTATCCTTGGATATCATTCATCAAGCAATGTATATAGAATATTCAATGAAAAGATTTTAGTTGCAAAAATATCAAGTCGTCTTATTCTCTATGAGACTAATGATTTACTGTCAAGATACTAAGATCAAATTATATATGGTTAATCTTTTACATATAACAATCTGAAAACTTGTTAATAATTATAACAAAATTGAGTTTTTCAGAAATGCACTTAATGAAGAAAAATTGATAACTACTAAAAGACTGAATCAAGAAAAGATGAAATAGATCTTGATTCTTGCATGATTAAAAGTAAAGATCACCACTATCATTTGCTTGACTCATGAGCTTTATATTCTGTCAAATGAATGTGTAGAATTCACTCCTATGTGGTTATTTCATTAAAAAGTAGATCTATGTTAAATAACCACCATGTTTAAAAATTACACATTACATATATGATAAAGCAATATGTGATTTAAAACAAGCATCAAAAGCTTGATATATAAAAGCTTAGGTAACCTTGTTGATAGAAAGTAATAGTGATAAATCTATGCATCAAAAAGAAGAATCTATGATATCTTGCTTGCTCATAGCACACATTGATGACATCATTTTTGGTTCTACTAATGAAGAGTTATATTGCAAAGTGAGTTTGAAATATGATGAATGAATTAACATCTTCTCTCAAACTCCAAATTAAGACAAACAAGAAAGGGGATCTTCATTGACCAACGTTAGTCCATAAGAAAACTCTTATAGAAGATTGGCGTGAAGAAGGTATATCTATGACCCCATCTTGTAGAAATTGTAAAGGATGAGCAAAGTAGATCTATTGTTTAAAGCTGTATTGAAGCATGATAGAATAATTATTTTATCATACAGCTAGTAGACCAGATTGTATGCTCATTATGTGACCTTGTGCAAGACTTCAATCTAACTTTAATTAATCATATTTTATTGATAACAAATACGTCATAATCTGAATTTTGATAGAAACAAACGTTTAAGATAAGTTGATTAAAACTTAGTTAACACATCTTATTGATAATTATCTTAAGCAAATAGAATCTAAACTAAATTGATTTGACCTTGATAAATCTGTCTATTGCCTCACATGCTTGTCCTTGAACTATCTTGGTTAATGAATCTATCTCTTTAGTTCAAGTGATATGTGCTTGCTTATATTTAGGCAATCTCTTGAATAAAGTGACTCAACATGCAACTATTGTCATATCTCATATTGAGTCATCTAATTAAAAAATATATATATATTGGATGAATGCTTTGTATCTTAAAGAAACTAATGACCTTCCTTCAAGAAAGAAAAATGAGAAATTTCAACTTGAAGGATATCTTCATGTAAGATACACTAAACATTCACATGCAAACAAGAGAGAGGATCTTCTTCAGCCAAAAGTTCACACATAAGAAATCTAGTTTGGCTTGAAGAACATATAATGAATAGGTAATTTTAGACACCTTTCTCACAAATTAATTGAGCAAAGTCAATAACTTAAATCTTATTATGGCATGATTAAGGTCTTTAATTATTAATTTTTGATATCATGTCTATATGTGTATTGACTGACTTATACTTTTAGAAATTATTTCATGGTTTGCCCAAACTAAAATATATCTTTGCCTATGTCATAACCATGAAATACACAAGTATATGCTTAAAATTTTGATGTAAAATAACTTGTGAGAAGTTATGAATCCTTGAGCACAATGAAAATGTTGTTAGCATAATATACATCTATATGATACATAAGATTATCTCTTTATTCTACTCTTTCATGTAAATTACTTGAGAATGACAAAAAGGGAGAGAGATAAAGAAAAGAAAATGGACATTGTTCAAGAGATGAAAAATCTGAGTAAAGGCAAATACTCCAATCTTAAGGAAAAGCAAAACAAACATAGTATACTCGGAACATTTGTGAGACGTTTGGAAGAGATAAAATCTGTAACTAATTACACTCAAACAGGGAAAGTTAGAAGTGAACATTTTAACCTTTCTATATTGCTCATCATAGGGATGGTGCCAATGGGGAGGCTAGTGGTAGTACCCGGCACTATTTGACCCAACTATTCGGTGTAGGGCATATTAGGGACGGCACAAGAGGGAGGCTAGTGGTAGTACCTCGTGCCCCTTCCCAACTCCACCGGATAGGGAGCAAATAGAGTATAGAGCATAAGAAAATAAAAATGAAAGACAAAGTAAATGAAAATATATAAGAATAATCAAGTCAAATTTTTAATCACTTGAAAACACACTTTAAGGATGAAATCAGTGCAAGATAATGTTTAAATAAGGGGAGTTTATTTGAAAAGAATTGATTTTGATCCTTGACATGCTTGTTCTTAATATTTTAATGCATGACTTAACACATAATATATTTTGCATGTGGCATGATGTTTTAAATTATGGGTTCTCAATGTTTTACAATGCTTCATGCTTGGATAATTTGATTGAATATTTGGAATACTATATAAAATTTTTTTTATTAAAAAGAAATTTCAGATTTGTCATTCACAATCATCGTTAAAATCTGAAAGGTGAATAAATTTGTAAAAAGGAGAAGAGAAGGATATTTCTATTTAGGCAAAATGAACTGAGTTTGTTCTATCCTTCAACTTTCTTAACTTTGGTATATAATGTGCTAAACATAAATACAAATATTCTGAATATCCTCTTATATGTGTGAAATATGTGTCTTCAATCATAATGATTTAAGATGAGCTACAATGTGGAAGATCCATATCTCAAATTATGACTTTGAAAGCCTCTATTGAAAATCTTTATGAAATTCAGAATCTGATTTTGTATAAAAGCTTAAATTCAATATGATTTCTAAATAAAATCTTAATTTAAGAAAAACAGAATTAATTCTGATGCCTTTGGTTGATTGCTCCGATACGCATCCGAAACATATCATTTCTTATCTTCAAAGTGTACTAATATTGGTCCAAATGATGTGTTTTTCGATGATCTTGATTGCAAACAAAAATTTCTAAATATATGATTTTATTTTGATATTAAAAAGATTTATTGTGTTTCATGAATACATTGGTGAAAAACTATGATTAAGAAATTGAGTTCTAAAAATATATATATTTCAATAATCATCTATATGTTTTTCTCCCCTACATTATTAAACACTTCTATCAATAGAGTGAATGATCTTAAAGCTAGAAATATTTCAGCTCACTCAAATGATTCTAAAAGAAAGAAAATGTAAATGCGGTTGAAAGAAACTAAGCTTCAAATGAATCATTTTCTGATTAATATTTCTACACATTTTCTCTAAGATTATGAGAAAGCATAACTTGTTCGTAAAGGATTAGAAAGAGTAATTACTACAAATTTTGAAATAATACTAGATTACTCTACATTCTCGATGTCATAGAATTTCAGTGTTATTCACGTTTATCACTATAATCTGAAATTCAACAATTTAAAATGATTAAAGAAGAATGCATCTTTTGAGGGGGAGCTTTAGATATTCAGTATCCTATCCCAAAGACACTTTATTTTGATGCATGCTTTGAACTTTATGGATTGATTTTGATGAACCTCCTTATATTGCAAGACATGCTTTAATTACCTTGAGATGAGTTCTATAAAGGTTGTCTTATCTCAAACCTTGAGTCTTATGAAAATAAGCTGAAACTTATAGAAAATATATTTTTGAGATTGACAATTTTGTTGAACATTATCTTAGGATTCTAAACTCTTAAATGGAATGATCAATTGAGGGGGAGAAAGAAAATTTCAGAAGGAGAGGTCTTATGGAACTTAATTACATGAATCTATAGGAGAGGGAAAGAATACTAAATGAAAAGTGATCCTAATACTCTCCAATATGTATCATCTGAAATTTAAATCTGAAAATCTTTATGATACACCTTGAGGCGTGTTATTTGGTTAGTATATCTTATGCATCACTCATGAACCAAATTACAAATCTTGAGAGCCTCTAACTTAATGAAAAAGGGGGAGAATAACGTGTAATTGACTTGAACTTTAGAACTTAAATTGTGTGCCAATTCATATTGTTATGTATCAAATTGTGCTTACTTTCTACAGAGATAAAAGAAAGTCTCTAAAGAAATCATGTTGCATGATTTCATATTTTGGTGTTTGTGCCCCAATGATCTTATTATCATTAAAGAACTTTGAAGTTATTAAGACTTAATGATCCAACATGATGATGTGTCTTTTACATATATAGGTTTTGACCTGTTACTCTGAAAATTAATTAAATTGCTCTCCTGTTGATAAAACACTTAATAGATTGGGCAAAAGATCTTAAATGAACAAGCTTTCATACTTATTATTGAAGAGATGTTAGACTTCCATTCGTGCTTTTCATTGAATATCATTTGTGGTACTTCTTGAATTAACCTAAGAGAGATTCCACCCACACTTGATTAGAAAACTATCTGTGGTATCAAATTAGAAAACTTCTTGAAATCACATTCAATGTGTTCTGCTCTGAAATTATCTTAATTGGCTCTGATCTGTGCTCACTAATCTGATTCCAATATTATTGCCTTGAGTTATATGATTCATATTCTTGCAATAATTCAACATTCAAATCAGAGTACAATAAGGAAAAGAAATATTTGTGCTTAATGTTTCCCTTTTTTTTTTGATGTTGTCAAAAAGGGGGAGAAATATTTAAGTATATGCTTATAATGCTTTTTGTATTGAGTACAAATCAGCTTAAATATTAAGGGGGAGAAATATTTAAGTATATGCTTTTTGCTTATAATGCTTTTTAAATTGATTGTGTTAAGCTGATTGAATCTAAAGCAGTATCATGAAGTATGTTTCAAATATATATGTTTTCTACTTCATGCAACTTTGCTATGTATTACTTCTAGAAAACAATATCTTTTATATTGCATATACTCCAAGTTTTGTCATCATCAAAAAGGGGGAGACTGATGACCCAAAGATTGATTCAAAGATTGATTTTGATGATCACAAAACCTTGAAGTATAAATACTAATGTTTGTGTTGCAAGGAGAAAGATATTTATTTTGCAAGGAACATAGCAAGTTGGAAGAATACAAGAAGGCCTCCAAAGTTCTCAAGAAAAGTTGGAAGAAAGCTACAATTCATTGGCCCAAGCTTAAAGTTCAAAGGATTCAAATTGGAGGAGTAAAATCAAAAGAAAAATTCAAAAGAACAGTCTTCGAGTCGACTCCAGTGGAATTCGAGTCGACTCCAGAGAAGTATGAGTCGACTCCGGAGAAGTATGAGTCGACTCCTAGGAGTCACAGGCAGAAAAGTCAGAGAGCAGTTTTCGGGTCTGAGATTCGAGTCGACTCCAGTGGAACGCGAGTCGACTCCGATGGTTGGTAGGTCGACTCCGAAGAAAGCAAGAGTCGACTCTCAGCGGAACACAAGGAAAAAGTCAGAGAGCATTTTTGGGACTCTGAGATTCGAGTCGACTCCCGCATTGCACGAGTCGACTCCGAGACTCCGCGACCATCAACAGACAGAAAACCAAGTTACTGCCTCTGAGATTCGAGTCGACTCCCAGACAGCTCGAGTCGACTCCAAGGCAGCGCTACACCAAGATGGCAGAAGGTTGTGTTTCACAAACTGAGAGCCGAGTCGACTCCAAGGAAGTTCGAGTCGACTCCAAGACTGGACGAGCCAAAAGACAGAGGATCGGGAGTTCGGGCTCTGAGATTCGAGTCGACTCCCAGGACAGTCGAGTCGACTCGAGAGGACAAAATTCAAAATTGGATCCACGGACTTCAGTGGATGAGCCGACTCCGAAATTGCCAAGTCAGCTCCAGAAGTTGGCGAGTCGACTCCAGGTTAAGACGAGTCGACTCCCAGTCGAGGCAAGCACATTAATTCAAATTTGGAACAGTGGCCGAGTCGTCTCCGGTAAAACACGAGCCGACTCCTGCAACAGGCGAGCCGACTCCTGATCGCGCGAGTCGACTCCGATCCCAACGGTAACATTGTCAGGAAATGCAGACTGTGTCCAACGGCTCTTTTTCTTGTCTCTAACGGCTATATTCTTGTTTCCACGCCATCTAAAGCTATAAAAACAAGAAGAGAGCTAGGGGAGAACTCATGGAAGTGGGAGAGATCATCTAGGAAAGAGATCTCAAAGAGATTACAAAGGAAATCTCCCATAAGCACAAAAGGGCCATCCAAAGCGAAATAGAGAGAAGAAGAGCATCCAAGAGAATCCCAAAGCTTCCTCTCCATCCGTGTGCTGCCTCAGTGATCCTCTACCTCGTGCCAAATCAGAAGAGGGTCAAGTAAAGAAGAAGCCGAGCTCCTCCATCTTCAAAACTCGTTTGAGGGCTTCTCTTTACTCTATTTGTTTATATTGTTATATTTGCTTGCTTAAGAAGCTTTGATTTGTCTTTATTCTTTGTTTTAATATCTTGTAACTTGATTCAATCAAGGGATTGAATCAAGGGGTTAAGGTTTGTTGGTGAGCCAAAGGGAAAACCAACGGTGTAAGGTTTGTTGGTGAGCCAAAGGGAAAACCAACGGAGATAGGTTTGTTGGTGAGCCAAAGGGGAAAACCAACGGAGATAGGTTTGTTGGTGAGCCGAGGGTAAAACCAACGTGTAAGGGTTTGATTGTGAGCCCGGGAAAACAATCGGGGTTGGTTCTAGTCGGTGAGCCTGGGAAAACCGACCGAGTTCGTTGTTATCTCGCAAAACAACAAGTTGGGTTGTGAGCTTGTAAAACAACCGGCTGTAATCTGTAGGATTATAGTGGAATTCCCAAGAGGTCTTGGGGAGTGGATGTAGGTGCTGGGGTGCACCGAACCACTATATGTTTATTGTGTTTGTGATGCTTTTTGTCATTGTCTAACTTGCTTACTTAGATATATTGCTTGCTTAACTCGTATCTACGCATCCCTTAGTTGCAAGCATACTCAATTTACTTAATCAAGTCCCATTTAATAAATCATACTGTTGCTAAGTTTAAATTCCACTGTGCATCTATATAACTTAGCATAGTTAATCAAAAAGTCTTAGAAGTAGTTTAAAAGTTTTAAAAGACCCAATTCACCCCCCCCTCTTGGGTTGTATCTACTGGGCAACAAGTACAAAATTATGTCCCTAGAATTAATAATGTGTCAGCCAGATTGGCTTCTAGGGCATACATCTAACAATCTCCCACTTGCACTAAAGCCAATTGGTCATATATCTTAGGCCCATCTTCTCAAGGTGGGCTTCAGTCTTTTGCTGACTCAGCTGCTTAGTGAACGGGTCTGCCACGTTATCCGCGGAGTCTACTCTCTGCACCTCTACATCATAGTCGCGTATGAAATGGAAGCGCCGCTCTATGTGCTTGGACTTCTGATGAGACCATGGCTCCATAGCTAGTGCTATGGTGCCAATGTTATCGCAGTAAAGTGTTATGGCATCTAATGACATTACACCTAATTCTGCAATTAACTTTTAATCAGAAGGTTTCCACTGCACCCTTAGATACGGCTTAACATTCAGCTTCTAAGGTAGAATCTATAATGATCGGTTGTTTGGAACTCTTCCAATTTACTGAACCACAATTGCACATATTCTGATGTAGACTTTCTATCATCAATATGTGTGCATCTTTCTACCTTCAACTCTGATCTTCTCCCAAAGACCAAGAACATGTCCTTAGTTCTTCTCAAGTACTTAAGACTGTTCTTCACAGCTATCCAGTGCTTCTTGCCTGGATCCGACTGATATCTGCTTGTGACACTCACAGCAAGAGCTATATCAGGTTGTGCACACAGCATGGCATACATGAGGCTTCCTATTGCCGATGCATAGGGAATCTTGCTCATGTGTTGAATCTCTTCAGATGTGTTGGGGCACATCTTCTTGGAGAGATGAATTCCATGTCTTAGGGGTAAGAGACCCCTCTTGGAGTTTTCCATGCTGAACCTCTTCAGCACCTCCTCTATGTACATTTTCTGTGAAAGGCCAAGCATCCTTTTAGATCTATCTCTATAGACCTTTATTCCCAAAATATAGGATGCTTCCCCAAGGTCTTTCATGGAGAATTCTTTTGACAACCAGACCTTGACCGAGGTTAGCATGGGAATATCATTCCCAATCAGGAGAATGTCATCTACGTACAGTACGAGAAAAACGACAGCACTCCCACTAACCTTTTTGTAAACACACGGTTCCTCTTCGTTTTTGATGAAATCAAACGTTTTGATTGCCTCATCAAAACGAGTGTTCCAACTCCGAGATGCTTGCTTTAGTCCATAGATGGACCTTTGCAGCTTGCAGACCTTGTGATCTCCATCACTGGAAGTGAAACCCAAAGGCTGTTCCATATAGATATCTTCATCAAGATATCCATTCAGGAAAGCAGTTTTCACATCCATCTGCCAGATTTCATAATCATGAAATGCTGCAATGGCAAGCAATGTTCGGATGGATTTTAGCATGGCTACAGGTGAAAAGGTCTCCTGATAGTTAATGCCTTCGCGCTGACTATACCCTTTCGCCACAAGCCTTGCCTTATAGGTCTCTACCTCTCCATCCGAACCTATCTTCCTTTTGTAGATCCATTTGCATCCAATAGGTACAATACCTTCTGGTGGGTCTACTAAGGTCCAGACTTGGTTGGAATGCATGGAGTCTAACTCTGACTTCATAGCTTCCAGCCATTTCTCGGAATCGATATCAGATATCGCCTCGTTGTAGATTTTGGGATCCTGTATGTGATCCCTATCTCCCACTAGGAACATTTCCTCGGTATCCTCTTCTAGTATACCTAAGTATCTATCGGGAGGATGGGAGACCCTACTAGATCTACGAGGTGGTCGAGGGACATCGTGTACTGGCTCTGTATGAATGGGTTCAATAGGATCCATGACTCGTTGCTTTTCAGAGACTTTCTCTTCAAGCTCAATTTTCCTCCCACTGCCTCTATCAAGGATAAACTGATTTTCCAAGAAGATGGCATGACGGCTCACAAACACATTGTGATCCTCTGAGACGTAAAAATTGTATCCTAATGACTCTTTAGGATATCCTATAAAACGAGCACTTATGGTCCTAGCCTCTAGTTTGTCCGCCTGTAGTCGCTTGACGTGGGCCGGACATCCCCAAATCTTGAGATGACCAAAACTTGGTTTCTTACCATGCCATATCTCATACGGTGTGGTAGGAACGGATTTAGAGGGAACTCTATTCAACAAATAAATCGCTGTGAGTAAGGCATCTCCCCAAAGGAACATAGGTAAATCAGTGAAGCTCATCATGGACCTGACCATATCCAATAGGGTCCGATTCCTCCTTTCTGACACCCCGTTGAGTTGAGGTGTACCCGGAGGTGTCCATTGTGAGACTATGCCGTTTTCTTTGAGATAGTCCCGGAATTCCCCACTAAGGTATTCTCCTCCTCGATCTGATCGAAGAGCCTTAAGAGGTTTTCCAGTTTGTTTTTCTACTTCATTCTTGAACTCTTTGAACTTTTCAAAAGACTCAGACTTGTGTCTCATAAGATACACATACCCATACCGTGAGTAATCATCGGTAAAGGTAATGAAGTAAGAATAACGTCCCCTGGCAAGCACATCGAATGGGCCACATACATCTGTATGTACTAGGGTAAGTATTTCAGTGGTCCTCTCCCCATGTCCTACAAAGGGCAGTCTAGCCATTTTTCCTTGAAGACAGGACTCGCAAACTGGATATGACTCGGAAGTCAATGAGCCGAGAAGCCCATCTTTATCCATTTTGTTCATCCTATCCTCTCCAATATGGCCAAGTCTGAGGTGCCACAAATATCTTTGGTTTATCTCATCTCTGGATCTTTTGGATCCTTTGGCACTCACTTCTTGCTCGGTAACATTCACAGATACATCCATATGTAAATGATAGAGACTGTCAATCATGAAACCACGTGCGACTATTTTATTTCTTAAATAAATAGAACAGCAGTTTTTGTCAAATGTAAAAACATGACCTTCCTGTGCTAGACATGAAACAGAAATCAAATTTCTGCTAGCAACAGGTACATAATAGCAGTCTCTAAGTATTAAACTAAATCCAGACGGTAGTCGCAGATGGTAGGTGCCCACAGCCACAGTAGCAACTTTTGCCCCGTTGCCAATCCGAAGGGTTACCGCACCTTCCGCCAGCCTTCTACTTTCCTTTAGACCCTGCATGGTAGTGCACAAATGAGCACTAGAACCAGAATCTATAACCCAACTAGAAGTAGAAGAAACCGTTAGATTAGTTTCAATTATGAGCAAGTCTATACCTTCCGAAGGTGTGTGACCTTTCTTGTTCTTCAGGCTCTCGAGGTATGAAGGACAGTTTCTCTTCCAGTAGCCTTCGACATTGCAGTGGAAACATTTTCCCTTGTCGTTAGTCTTTTTCTTTTGAACTTCCTTCTTTGGCTTCTTGTCTTTCTTCTGCTTCTTTGCAGGCTTCTTTTTCTTCCAAGTAGACTTTCTCTTGGAACCAGAAGTCAACTCAGCAGCAAGGACATTGCCCCTTTGAACCTTTCAAGGCTCCCTCAGCAATTACCAACATGTTGATTAGTTCAGTCTTAGTGCATTCAATCTTATTCATGTGGTAGTTTACTATAAACTGGCCAAATGAATCAGGAAGTGACTGTAGGATCAAATCCACTTGTAATTCCTTGTGCATGTCCATACCGAGCTTCTGAAGCTCCTCTAGGTCCTTGATCATGGTCAGACCGTGATCATGGACAGACTGCCCCTCGCGCATCTTCGCTTTGAAAAGCCTCTTGGACACTTCAAAACGAGCTGTGCGACTCTGCTCACCATACAACTCTTGCAGGTGTGCCAGTATGTCCCTAGCAGTCTTTATATTTTCATGCTGGCATTGGAGTTCATTAGACATGGATGCCATCATATAGCATTTTACTCTAATGTCATCATCCAACCACTTTTTATGCATCTCACGCTGAACATCAGTAGGACGTGTTGGTAGTGTGGGGATGTCTGAATCGAGTATGTAGCCTATTTTCTCACAGTCCAAAACAATTTTGAGATTTCTAAGCCAGTCTTTGTAATTGGTTCCGGTCAGTCGGTTGGTCTCAAGAATACGGGTCAAAGGGTTTGAAGCCGACATTGTATCTGCAGAGAGTAAAGATTCTAGTTAGACTTTTGTACTTGATCCTAATTTGTTCTAAGGTCTTTTAGAACAAATGTAACTCCCACTATTTTCTCGAATCCCTCACACTCCCCTGGTAGGAAAACGAAAATCCCACATGACTAGGGTTTCTAGTGGGTACTGCGGTCCCACCAATTTACATGCCACCTCACCTAACAGTTATTGGTGACACATAGATGGATGAGTGTACAACTCTTGTACAATGCTTCTCAAGCATGTTGCAGTGTTACTTGGTCTCTAAGCCATGAAGACCTCACCTAACAGTTATTGGTCCCATTTCTTAGTTAAGTCAGACCCACCGTATAACCGTAGGAATAAAGTCGTCATTGGGTCCTCACCTAACAGTTATTGGTGCCCAACCCCACCTTTACCCTACAACATCTCATATCTATAGAGAGGTCCAGCCCCCCGATGCAACTTGACCACTGTGTCCAGCCGAGACAAATCAACATCAGAAAGGCCTTAGCAGCTCTACTACAGTGGAAGACCTATTGACTTAATATGGTTAATCAGGTCTTAGTGTTTGCAACTTGAGCCCTTCATAAGAGGTAATCGAACAATTGGCCAGGTAAGCAGGTGGGAGGCTCCCCTTACTCAGAGAGTAAGGTCCTAATTAAGTAACCACCTTTCATGCTTTCCTAGACACCAATTAGATCAATTAATCTAATATGACTTGCTCATGTCGGTTCACTCTCGACTTGATTGAGGAGGTTTTGATTTAGGTCTCAATTGGGTTTGCTACATCACATGTAAACCTATCTACCCGACTCGCATTCACATCACATGCAAACGGCTCATCACAGGCAGTTATAATCGCAGCATCAAATTAAAGCTAAACTTTAAATAGGTGATGATCATGGATTCTAATTAGGTCGTATTACAAGCACATGCACATCAATCGATCAAGTGGTTTTCAACTCTTGAATTGGTTCTAAGCCTCCTTGATTCGATCCTTGATCAACTCTTGATCCCATCGCCATCAACCGCTTAGATCACCTTTCATCTCATGCCTTTGCTTCAACTTGATCGTTGATGTACATCACATCACAGAAATACAACCAGATGTAAAATAAAAATAAAAATAAATTACATCTCCTTTTAGGAGGCACGCAGGCCTCTCAAAACATCAAATAAGATGCATGCAAGCATCTGAAAAATTACATGACATCGCAGATCATATCGCAGGTCATTACATTTGATACCAAAAGGGTTTGAATCCTATGATCATCACCGTATGCAACAATTATAATTTTCAGATCTGAAAACTAACTGATTATATCATGACATAGGTCGCTGATCATGCTCATCATGATTCTAAACTTTGTAATCCCATTAACAATGCAATTAGAATCATCTTTTTATCACATAAAAATCAGCATGCAAAAAATCAGCACCCCTGAAAAATCTGCATGCAGAATTTTTCAGCATGCATGATCATTTAATTTTCAGATCTAATAAGCCTTTAGATATTTAATTCCTACCTTAATCTACGAAGCCTAGGCTCTGATACCACTGTTGGGAACCCGCCCATGCCGCTGATATTTCAAAACAAAAATCAGATGGCAGCGGAATCGGCATGCACGGGTTCGACGTTCATCGCATGAACGTTGTTTCTAGACCTTTCGTAATTAGGTAAGAATTAAAACTTTTAAAACTATTAGGAAGATCAAATCTTCACCTTGTGCGGGTAGATGATCACCGCAAACTGAAGTTCGTGGTTTTAGGATGAAGATTCGTTTGAAGCCGTTCAAACGTCCGGCCTCTACGGGTATCCACACGAAGCAGAGGACCGATCAAAGCTTTCTTGTCTTCCCGGGGTGCTAGCTCCCTTGCAAAGACTTCTTTTGATGGCTGTGCCGCTGATATTTCAAATTCTCAACTCTTGAAAATATGTATCATCATCTTATCTTATTAATTTGGCTAATCCTAATTAGATTAGGATTAAACCATGAGAGAGGCACCTAATCCTTTTTGGAAGAGGATTGGGTTAACCAAGTAAGAGGGGCATCAGCCCCTCTTCACTTAGTTGGTGCGACATGAAGAGAGAAAGGGGGCCGGCGCCCCCTCTTGGAAAGTAGTCAAGGGCTCCTAACTTGTAGGAGCCCTTCATCCTTATTAAAGGAGGACTAGGGCCGGCGCCCTAGATGGACCTTTCTCCTCTTCATCACGTGGCCACCCCCTCTCCATCTCTCCTTGGTTCAGCCGCCATCAGCAAAGGGAAAAGAAGAGGAGGCGTCTCCCTCCTCTTGGTCTTCTTCCTTGGCTCCAACGCATGGAAAAAGAAGAAGGCTGCAGAAGCTTTTCTCCTCTTCAAGTCGTGGCCACCTCCTCTCTATCTCCTCTTGGTTCAGCCGCAAGCAAAGGGAGAAGAAAAATCCAAGAGTTGGCGTCCTCCTCCCCTTCCCTTCCTTCATCCAACGCAAGGAAGAAAAGAGGGCTTCGTGGGGATTCTTCTTCTTCCTCTTCTTCATCCTTCTTCTTCCTCCTTTCAAGCACAATCAAGGGTTGATTGAAAGAGAGGAGATCAGCCATCAAAAGAAGTCTTTGCAAGGGAGCTAGCACCCCGGGAAGATAAGAAAGCTTTGATCGGTCCTCTGCTTTGTGTGGATACCCGTAGAGGCCGGACGTTTGAACGGCTTCAAACGAACCTTCATCCTAAAACCACGAACTTCAGTTTGCGGTGATCATCTACCCGCACAAGGTGAAGATTTGATCTTCCTAATAGTTTTAAAAGTTTTAATTCTTACCTAATTACGAAAGGTCTCGAAACAACGTTCATGCGATGAACGTCGAACCCGTGCATGCCGATTCCGCTGCCATCTGAAAAATTTTTGAAATATCAGCGGCATGGGCGGGTTCCCAACAAAGGTTGGGATTCAATAACTCGTCCTTAGCCCAAAAATTACCCCATTGCATAAATATCCTAAGCTTAACTAAAATCAACTAGACGTTGGCCCCTAAGGACATTCGAGCTCAATAGGATGAAGACCACCGAAAGTTGCACTAATTTTGCTCTGTGGCTTAGTTGATGTCTAGGCAAGCTTTGTTCCTATAAGGGAGACAGTCCATCTGTTCGAGGCAAGTGGGTTTTAAGTGGGACCTTTGCGAACGCATCGTGACCCCTCCACTTATCTGGAAGCTTACCTGGTCAACTCGGTTCATTAGACCGGATTGGAGGCTTAGGTGCCCTCTTCAAACCAGTTAGGAGCTGTCTAGAAATTTAAGAAAAACATTAGAAATTGAGGTGTAATGTTTTGTTGCATGTTTTATTGTGAATAGATTTTTGTTTTTGGGTGTCGTTTTAGGGTATCTTTAGTTGGTACTTATATTTATTTATTAAAAAAAAGAAAGGAAAATATTTTGCATGCTAAAGTGGAATAGGGACGACACCGGTCGATTAAGTCGTACAACTTTAGATCATCCCTTAGGACACATCCTTGAAATTCCTTCGCAGTATCTCACACCTTGTGAGATGGCAAATTTTTCTGATGATGTAGGAAGTCACCATGGTGATGAAAGTAGACCCCCAGTTATGACACTTCGACAATACTTACATCCCACTAGGACTAGTCAACCTTCATGCATGATTATTCCTGAAAATGTAGGACACTTTGAAATCAAACCAAGAGTAATTCAATTGCTGCCTAAGTATCATGGAATGGAATCCGAGAATCCTTATCTTCACCTTAAGGATTTTGAGGAAATTAGCATCACATTTAGAGTGCCAAATGTATCGGAAGACGTCCTTAAATTGACCTTGTTTCCTTTTTCCTTAAAGGATAAAGCCAAAACATGGCTGAACTCCTTGAGACCTAGATCGCTGGGAACATGGCATGATATGCAAAGAGAATTCCTGAAAAAATTCTTTCCTGCACAAAGGACTAACTTTTTGAAAAGGCACATTAGTAATTTCCAACAAAAAGACCATGAAACATTTTATGAATGCTGGGAGAGATTTAAAGATTTGCTTCTCTCTTGTCCTCATCATGGGTTTGAAACATGGAGAACCATTAGTTTCTTTTACGAAGGGTTGTCTCCACAATTAAAACAATTTATAGAGACTATGTGCAATGGTCTATTTTTGGAAAAGCAACCCGATGAGGCATGGGACTATTTAGATTCTCTCGCAGAGACTGCACAATTATGGGATACAGGGGATAGAGTGAATAAACCTTTACCTAAGCCTACTAGCATTGGATATGGGGGCCTTTACAACCTTAGTACTCAGGATGATATTCAGGCTAAAATGGCAGCACTTACTAGGAAGGTAGAGGAAATTGAACTTAGAAGGATTGAACCCGTCAAGACCGTAGAACATAACAGCGAGTGTTGTAGGATTTGTGAGATGCCTGGCCATCTCACCACTGATTGCCCCACAATACCCGCATTCAAGGAAGTCTTGCACGATCAGGCCAATGTTATGAATACCTATCAAAAATCTTTCAATAATCCTTTTTCGGATACTTACAACCCTGGATGGAAGAACCATTCAAATTTCAGGTGGAGAAATGACCAACCTCAACAAGTATATAACCCAACTCCTCCACCTCCGCAACCTCATTATGCACACGCACCCCCTCAAAAATCCAATCTCGAAGAAACTTTGCAATCTTTCATGCAAGGTCAAGCTAAAATCAATGATGAATTAAGAAATCAACTGACAACGCTGACCACTGCTTTAAGTGCTCAAGAGAAAGGTAAGCTACCAGCTCAACCACAATCTAATCCTCAAGTCTATGGCGGTAGCAATGCATCATCTTCAACTTTGCATAAAGAACAAGCGAAGAGTATAATAACTTTGCGAAGTGGAAAGGTTATTGACCGACCAGTCCCAGAACAAACTCAAGTCATACCTGATTCTGACCCTTCCGAGACAAAAGAAAAGGATAACGAAGAAACTGAAGCACCAACATCTACTGAAAAAATTGAATGTCCTTTTTCTGCACCATTTCCACAAAGATTAAAGCCCTTGCAAAAGCTTGAACTAAACTCTGAAATTCTTGAGCTTTTTAGGCAAGTAAAAATCAATGTACCTCTTCTTGATGCAATCAAACAAGTGCCTTCCTATGCAAAATTTTTAAAAGATTTGTGCACTGTCAAGCGTCGTTTAAATGTCAAGAAGAAGGCATTTCTGGCTGAAAATGTGAGTGCAATTTTACAGCATAACATTCTTCCTAAATATAAAGATCCAGGTTGCCCAACTATCTCGTGCATCATTGGCAATTTTAGGATTGAGCGAGCATTGCTAGATTTAGGAGCGAGTGTGAATTTGTTGCCATATACGGTATATGAGCAACTCGGTTTAGGTGAGTTGAAGCCAACAACTATCACCTTACAATTAGCTGACAGGTCAGTGAAGGTTCCTAGAGGGATTATCGAAGATGTGTTGGTCCAAGTGGACAAGTTCTATTTTTCTGTTGACTTTATCGTACTGGACACACATCCGGCTTCCAATTCACCAACTCAGATTCCGGTCATCTTAGGACGTCCATTCCTTGCAACTTCTAATGCATTGATCAATTGTAGGAATGGTGTCATGAAGCTTTCTTTTGGCAATATGACCTTGGAACTGAACGTCTTTAGTATAGGCAAACAACCCAGTGATCATGAAGAAAGTAAAGAGGTTGAATGGGTTGAAACCATTGCGGAAGAATATCTGCTAAAAGAAACATTTACTGAATCGGCCGACAATGGTTTAATAGATTGGTGTTCTAAAGGTACTTCTAATGATGTGGTCCCACCTATTTTAGATAATTCGGATGTCATGATGGTCAATGGGTGGAGACCGAGAATAGAGGAATTTGAACAGTTGCCATCTCGAGAAGCAAAGATAGTACCATCCCATGAACAAGCACCTAAGCTCGAGTTGAAACCTTTACCGAAGGAACTCAAGTATGCCTTTCTTGGACCCGAGGACACTTTCCCTATAATCATCTCATCTAATCTTGATCATGCCCAAGAAAGAAAATTACTTGGTGTTCTAAAGAATCATAAAGGAGCTTTAGGATGGTCTATTGCCGACTTGAAGGGGATTAGCCCTTTAATTTGTACGCACCGGATATATTTGGAGGACAATGCCAAAACCACAAGGCAAATGCAACGCAGGTTGAATCCTACGATGAGAGATGTGGTTAAAGCAGAAGTCCTCAAGTTGCTCGATGTGGGTATTATTTTCTCGATTTTCGATAGCAAGTGGGTGGGTCCTACTCAAGTTGTTCCCAAGAAAGCGGGTCTGACGGTAGTCAAAAATGAGCAGGGTGAACTAGTCCCAACTCGTGTTCCGACGAGTTGGCGCATGTGTGTTGACTACCGAAAATTGAATTTAGTCACTAGGAAGGATCACTTTCCCCTACCCTTCTTAGACCAAGTTTTGGAAAGAGTTGCAGGACACAAATTCTATTGTTTTCTCGATGGCTATTCCGGGTACTACCAAATTGAAATTTCACCTGAGGATCAAGAGAAGACTACCTTCAGTTGTCCTTTTGGCACATTCGCTTTCCGTCGGATGCCATTCGGGTTGTGTAATGCACCTGCAACATTCCAAAGGTGTATGCTCAGCATTTTTGAAGAAATAAACGAAAAATTTTTAGAAGTGTTTATGGATGATTTCTCTATTTTTGGCGATTCTTTTGATGATTGTTTATTACATTTACAAGCAGTCTTAGCTCGATGCATGGAAAAGAATCTGATACTAAATTGGGAGAAATGCCACTTTATGGTGCCAAAGGGAATTGTCCTAGGACATATTGTTTCATCGAAGGGCATGGAAGTTGATAGAGCCAAGATTGACTTAATCGCCAAGTTACCTGCACCCAAAACGATTAGAGATGTTAGATCATTTTTGGGTCACGCAGGATTTTATAGGAGGTTCATCAAGGACTTTAGTGTCATAGCCCGACCATTATGTAACCTCCTATCCCTTGATACACCGTTCAATTGGACTGAAACATGTCAAGAGGCATTCGAAAAATTGAAGGCTATGCTTAGCACTGCACCCATCGTGCGACCACCTGATTGGTCATTACCTTTTGAGATCATGTGCGATGCTAGTGACTATGCGATAGGAGCTGTCCTAGGACAACGCAAGGATAATAAGCCATATGTCATCTACTATGCAAGCAAAATCTTAAATGATGCTCAAATGAATTACACCACCACCGAGAAGGAATTGCTTGCAGTAGTATTTGCATTAGACAAATTTCGCTCTTATATTCTTGGTGCTCTTATTGTTATCTTTACAGATCATGCAGTGCTAAAATATTTACTGGATAAGAAAGAGGCCAAACCACGCTTAATACGATGGATACTTATACTCCAAGAATTTGACATCACTATCAAAGATAAAAAGGGAGTAGAAAATGTAGTTGCTGACCATTTATCACGGCTAGTTTTTAATGATTCGGTGCCACAGTTGCCCATCAAGGACTCGTTCCCTGAAGAGCAATTGTTTGCACTTTCTACTATGCCATGGTATGCTGATATTGTAAACTTTCTTGTCACGAACCGGATGTCGGAGCATTGGGGATCGAATGATAAGAATAATTTCTTGCATGAAGTAAGAAATTATTATTATGATGCCCCCTATTTGTTCAAGTATTGCAATGATCAAATCTTTAGAAGATGCATTCCGGATCATGAGATACAAAGTGTACTCTCTTTTTGTCATGCCAGTGCTTGCGGAGGACACTTCGCATCTAAGAAAACGGCAGCTAAGGTGTTGCAATGTGGTTTTTATTGGCCTACACTATTTAAAGATGCCCACGAGTTCTGTAGGACATGTGACCCATGTCAACGTGTTGGAAGTCTAACTCGTAGGCAAATGATGCCTCTTCAGCCCATTACTGCTATTGAAATTTTTGACATGTGGGGCATCGATTTTATGGGCCCATTCCCACCGTCTTTTGGATATGAGTACATTTTAGTGGGTGTAGAATATGTATCCAAATGGGTAGAAGCTGTGTCTTGTCGAACAAATGACCACAAACCAGTTTTAAAATTTCTTAAAGAAAACATATTTTCTAGGTTTGGGATGCCTAAGGTTATAATTAGTGATGGGGGAAAACATTTTTGTAATAAGCCTTTTGAGATCCTGTTACGAAAGTATGGTATCACCCATAGAATTGCAACTCCTTATCACCGCAGACTAGTGGCCAAGTAGAGTTAGCCAATCGGGAGATTAAACGAATTTTAGAGAAAACGGTGAATCCATCACGCAAAGGCTGGTCTTTAAAACTTTCTGATGCATTGTGGGCTTACCGTACTGCTTATAAAACTATTCTTGGTATGTCTCCGTATCGGCTAGTCTATGGAAAAGCATGTCATCTACCTGTTGAAATAGAGCATAAATTGTATTGGGCCATTAGAAAATTAAACTTTGAACTGTCAGATGCTGGTTTAGCTAGAAAAATATAATTAAGTGAATTGAATAAAATTCGTCGGGATGCGTATGACAATGCTAGACTTTGTAAAGAATGAATGAAAATTAGGCATGATAAATCAATTCTAAGAAAATCTTTTAAACCTGCACAATCTTTGTTATGACTCTCGCTTACATCTGTTTTCTGGAAAGTTACGATCAAGATGGACAGGTCCTTTCATTGTAAAAACTATTTTTCCATACGGGGCAGTTGAGATTGAGAATCCACAGGATGGCACAATTTTTAAGGTAAATGGACACAGATTAAAACCTTTTCTTCAGAATTTTGCAGATGAAGAGGACTCCTTTTCCTTGGGGGAGCCTTCTTACGACTGAGCATGACGGCCAAGGTATGTGTATATTAGTTAGAATTTAATTTTTTTTCTTTTATTTCTAGTTTTCTTCTTATTTTGTAGGTCTTCTTTTCTGGAAATCAACAGCTCAAGGTATTCTTCTTCTCTCTATTATTTTCTCTATTGTCTCTCATATATAGTTTTCTTGCATCTTTTACATTGAGGACAATGCAATGTTTAAGTTGGGGGGAGGGAAATATTTTGCAAAAAAAAACAAAAAAAAACAAAAACTTGTTTTTGCATTTAATTTATTCTATTACTTTCTTTTCTGAGCAAATGCACATGTATTTTCATATTGATTTTGTGCAACTATTAAGGTAAGGAACACATGCATACTATGACTGCTCAGAGACCTATTATTAGATCCCCACACGTGTACTTAATGACAATAGAAAGGCCTCAGGAGTTCACATTTGTTAACTGCATTTTTGTTAGCCTTATCTGTAAAAGAAGTACGAGTATCCTTGTTCGTACCATAAGGTTCATGATTTGGTTTTCACATAAAGATAGAGGTTGAATATCTCGGCTAGATTACTTAAATGCCTTATGATCCGACCTTGGTTGAGCTATATGTTAGATGTATGCCCTAGAAGCCAATTTTGGCTGACACATTATTAATTCTAGTACATAATTTGTACTTGACTTTATTATTATTGAATAAATGAAAGGCATCTTTTTCATTCATATTATTATTGTGTCTATGAATCGTCCAAGGAATTAATAAGATGATGATGCATATTCTCAAGAGTTGAGAATTTGAGCCATGTATCATTAGTGATTAATTTTTGAACGCTCCTGATCGATGGATCATCACGAGGACGGTGATCGATCCGATGAGATCAGTGCACAGATTACTTTCCTTATGGATGGACGAGACTCGAGTCCACAGTGTGGTGACACTGAAGTAATAGTGTAGGTGCTTGTTAAGAACAAGGGTACTGAGCGTGACCAATACAAGAAGTCACTTGGATGTCTATCCACTCGTCAGTGACTTGCTTGATGTTGCAGCAGTGTGACTGGTCCTTTGACCTGCGATGCTTCGGCTACTCACAGTGAGGTTATTGTAGTTTGACTGCACAAATACATGGTCTCTAGCCATATGGGTCCACGCAGTGTAGATTGGCTGCTGTAGATTCACTGTAGGAGTAGGGTATGCATCTACAAGGAATCTATCGACCTTGATAGAAAAGGAGAGATCCTATGTGATTTATAAGACTGAGTTCGTAAGACCTCGGCCGGGGCAGATTGCACAGTGGAGAAAGAGTTCTCCACTCTCGAACTTAAGTCGAATAAATCTTCACATATGACAGACGATGGGGGTTTGACGAGTTGTCCATGACCTCCATCCTGTAGGGATCCACGATAGAAGGACTGTATCACACGTTAACTGCACCTAGAGGTTCATCATTCTATTCTGCTGGATAGCCACTACATGCTGCTAGGTGTCACTGGTGGATGGTGGGACTCACAGGGATTATCTCGATGATCGATTAACCCTAATGAGTAGAGTTGGAATCGTTCCAACCCATTGAAAGGAGTTTTCAATGATATTGTGATAAGAGATCGCAATATATCTCACTACCAGTCAGAATAGAACCTATGGGGTCACACACACTAGAAGTATTGACCGATCCGATGGTTGAAAAGTGATTATGAATCACGAGTAATCAATTCGATTGATAATAAGTTGAAAAAGAAATGGGAATTGATTAATTGGACTTAAAACACGAATCCTACTTGGAATAGGATTCCTAGAGTCCTAATTGGATTAGGACTGGGAATCCTAATTAGAGTAGGACTGAGATTCCTACTTGAAATAGAATTCCTACAATCCTAATTAGATTAGGAGTTTTGAATTAAAATTGGATTCCTACTTGGAATAGAATTCCTAGAAGTCCTAATTGGATTAGGACTTCGAATTCAAATAAGAGTCCTAATTGGATTAGGACTAAAATTAAATATGTCCTAATTTGGATTAGGATTTCTTAAGTCACAATTAATTATTAATCTAATGAATCAATAAGACTCCTAATTGGATTAGGATTGAAGAGTTCAATTGAGTCAAAATTGATTTAAGTTCTAATTAGATTAGGACTTACCTAGATTGGATCCAAATTGGTTCACCCTTGGGCTAAGCCTAATTGGATTAGGGCTTGACCACATTAAGGCATTCCAAACCCTACTTAATGTGGATTAGGGTTTACCATGAGGAGGGGCGTATGCCCCTCCCCTTTCCATGTGGTGAGGGATGAAGAGAGGGGGCCGGCGCCCCCTCTTAGGAAATAACTCTAGGGCTCCTAGATTGTAGGAGCCCTAGATGGCTATAAAAAGAGGAGGCAAGGGCCGGCGCCCTAAGCAATAGAAGCCCTCTTCCTTTGTGCCGTGGCCACCCTCTCCCCCTCCTTGTTTCAGCCGCAAGCAAGGTGAAAGAAAAGAAGAGGCTTGGCGGCATCCTTTCTTCCCTCTCTTGGTTTCCAACGTGAGCAAGGAAAAAGGCTGCAAGCAAGCATTGGATCTTCATCCATCTTCATCCTTCTTCTTCCTCCTCCCAAGCACAATCAAGGGTTGATTGAAAGGGAGGAAATCAGCCATCAAAAGAAGTCTTTGCAAGGGAGCTAGCACCCCGGAAAGACTAGAGAGCTTTGATCGGATCTCTGCTTCGTGTGGATACCCGTAGAGGCCGGACACTTGAACGGCTTCAAGCGAACCCTCTTCCTAAAACCACGAACTCAGATTTGCGGTGATCATCTACCCGCACAAGGTGAAGATCTGATCTTCTAATGCTTTTAAAAGTTTTTAATCCTTGCCTAACTACGAACGGTTCATGAAACAACGTTCATGCGATGAACGTCGATCCCGCACATGCCTCTTCCGCTGCCATCTGAATTTTTTTTGAAATTTCTGCGGCATGGGCGGATTCCCAACAGTGGTATCAGAGCCTAGGCATCGTAGATTAAGGTAAGGATTAATTATTAATAGGCTTATTAGATCTGAAATTTAAATGATTATGCATGCTGAAAATTTTCTGCATGCAGATTTTTTCTAGGGTGCTGATTTTTGCATGCTGATTTTTATGTGATAAAAGGATGATTCTAATTGCATTATTAATGGGATTACAAAGTTTAGAATCATGATTAGCATGATCAGCAACCTATGTCATGAGATAATCAATTAGATTTCAAATCTGAAAATTATAATTGCTGCATGTGGTGATGATCATAGGATTCAAACCCTTTTGGTATCAAATGTAATGACCTGCGATGTGATCTGTAATGTCATGTAATTTTTCAGATGCTTGCATGCATCTTATTTGATATTTTGAGAGGCCTGCGTGCCTCCTAAAAGGGGATGTAATTTGTTATTATTTTTATTTTATATCTGGTTGTATTTCTGTGATGTGATGTATGTCAACGATCAAGTTGAAGACAAGGCATGAAATGAACGGCGATCTAAGCGGTTGATGGCGATTGGATCAAGAGTTGATCAAGGATCGAATCAAGGAGGCTTGGAACCAATTCAAGAGTTGAAGACCAATTGATCGATTGACGTGCATGTACTTGTAATATGACCTAATTAGAATCCATGATCATCACCTATTTAAAGTTTAGCTTTATTTGATGCTGCGATTATAACTGCCTGCGATGTGCCGTTTGCATGTGATGTGAATGAGAGCGGGGTAGATAGGTTTACATGTGATGTAACAAACCCAATGAGACCTAAACTAAAACCTCCTCAATCAAGTCGAGAGTGAACCGACATGAGCAAGTCATATTAGATTAATTGATCTAATTGGTGTCTAGGAAAGCATGAAAGGTGGTTACTTAATTAGGACCTTACTCTCTGAGTAAGAGGAGCCTCCCACCTGCTTACCTGGCCAATTATTCGATTACCTCTTATGAAGAGCTCAAGTTGCAAACACTAAGACCTGATTAACCAATATTAAGTCAATAGGTCTTCCACTGTAGTAGAGTTGCTAAGGTCTTTCTGATGTTGATTTGTCTCGGCTGGACACAGTAGGCAAGTTGCATCGGGAGGCTCGACCTCTCTATAGACATGAGATGTTGTAGGGTAAAGGTGGGGTTGGGCACCAATAACTGTTAGGTGAGGACCCAATGACGACTTTATTCCTACGGTTATACGGTGGGTCAGACTTAACTAAGAAATGGGACCAATAACTATTAGGTGAGGTCTTCATGGCTTAGAGACCAAGAAGCACTGCAACATGCTTGAGAAGCATTGTACAAGAGTTGTACATTCATCAATTTATGTGTCATCAATAACTGTTAGGTGAGGTGGCATGTAAATCAGTGGAACCGCAGTACCCACTAGAAACCCTAGTCGTGTAGGATTTCCGTTTTCCTACCAGGGGAGTGTGAGGAATTCGAGAAAATAGTGGGAGGTACATTCGTTCTAAAAGTCCTTAGAACAGATTAAGAATCAAGTACAAAAGTCTAACTAGAATCTTTACTCTCTGCAGATCATAATGTCAGCCTCAAACCCTTTGACCCGTATTCTTGAGACCAACCGATTGACCGGTACAAATTACAAGGACTGGCTTAGAAATCTCAAAATTGTTTTGAGCTGTGAGAAAATAGGCTACATACTCGATTCAGACATCCCTGCATTACCAGCACGTCCGACCGCTGATCAGCGTACGACGCATGAGAAGTGGACAGACGATGACACTAGGGTCAAGTGCTATATCATGGCATCCATGTCCAATGAACTACAATGCCAGCATGAAAATCTCAAGACTGCTAGGGACATACTAGCACACCTGCAAGAGTTGTATGGTGAGCAGAGTCGCACAGCTCGTTTTGAAGTGTCCAAGAGGCTCTTCAAGACAAAGATGCGCGAAGGGCAGTCCGTCCATGATCACGGTCTGACTATGATCAAGAACCTAGAGGAGCTTGAGAAGCTCGGAATGAACATGCATAAGGAATTGCAAGTGGATTTGATCCTACAGTCACTTTCTGATTCATTTGGTCAGTTTATAGTAAACTACCACATGAATAAGATTGAATGCACTAAGACTGAACTGATCAACATGTTGGTAACTGCTGAGGAAGCCTTGAAAGGTTCAAGGGGCAATGTCCTTGCTGCTGAGTTGACTTCTGATTCCAAGAGAAAGTCTGCTTGGAAGAAAAAGAAGCCTGCTAAGAAGCAGAAGAAAGACAAAAAGCCAAAGAAGGAAGTTCAAAAGAAAAAGGCTAATGACAAAGGAAAATGTTTCCACTGCAATGTCGACGGCCACTGGAAGAGAAACTGTCCTTCATACCTCGAGAGCCTGAAGAACAAGAAAGGTGACACACCTTCAGAAGCTATAGACTTGCTCATAATTGAAACTAATCTAACGGTTTCTTCTACTTCTAGTTGGGTTATAGATTCTGGTTCTAGTGCTCATCTGTGCACTACCATGCAGGGTCTAAAGGAAAGTAGAAGGCTGGCGGAAGGTGCGGTAACCCTTCGGGTTGGCAACGGGGCAAAAGTTGCTGCTGTAGCTGTGGGCACTTACCATCTGCGACTACCGTCTGGTTTTAGTTTATTACTTAGAGACTGCTATTATGTACCTGCTGCTAGCAGAAATTTGATTTCTGTTTCATGTCTAGCAGAGGAAGGTCATATTTTCACATTTGACAAAGACTACTGCTCTATTTATTTCAGAAATAAAATAGTCGCACGTAGTTTTATGATTGGCAGTCTCTATCATTTGCATATGGATGTATCTATAAATGTGTCTGAGCAAGAAGTGAGTGCCAAAGGATCCAAAAGATCCAGGGATGAGATAAACCAAAAGTATTTGTGGCACCTCAGGCTTGGCCATATTGAAGAGGATAGAATGAACAAAATGGATAAAGATGGGCCTCTTGGCCCATTGACTTCCGAGTCATATCCAGTTTGCGAGTCCTGTCTTCAAGAAAAAATGGCCAGATTGCCCTTTGTAGGACATGGGGAGAGGACCACTGAAATACTTACCCTGGTACATACAGATGTATGTGGCCCATTCGATGTGCTAGCCAGGGGACGTTATTCATACTTCATTACCTTTACCGATGATTATTCACGGTATGGGTATGTGTATCTTATGAGACACAAATCTGAATCTTTCGAAAAGTTCAAAGAGTTCAGAAATGAAGTAGAAAAACAAACTGGAAAACTCCTTAAGGCTCTTCGATCAGATCAAGGAGGAGAATACCTTAGTGGAGAATTCCGGGACTATCTCAAGGACAATGGCATAGTCTCACAATGGACTCCTCCGGGTACACCTCAACTCAATGAGGTCTCAGAGAGAAGAAATCGGACTCTATTGGATATGGTCCGATCCATGATGAGCTTCACTGATCTACCGATGTTTCTTTGGGGAGATGCCTTACTTACCGCAGTATATCTACTGAATAGGGTTTCCTCTAAATCCGTTCTTACCACACCGTATGAGATATGGCATGGGAAGAAACCAAGTCTTGGTCATCTCAAGATTTGGGGATGTCCGGCCCATGTCAAAAGACTACAGGCGGACAAACTAGAGGCTAGGACCATAAGTGCTCGTTTTATAGGATATCCTAAAGAGTCATTAGGATACAATTTTTTACATCTCAGAGGATCACAATGTGTTTGTGAGCTGTCATGCCATCTTCTTGGAAAATCAGTTTATCCTTGACAGAGGTAGTGGGAGGAAAATTGAGCTTGAAGAGAAAATCTCTAAAAAGCAACGAGTCATGGATCCTATCGAACCCATTAATACAGAGCCAGTACACGATGTCCCTCAACTACCTCACAGATCAAGTAGGGTCTCCCATCCTCCCGATAGATACTTAGGTATACTAGAAGAGGATACCGAGAAAATGTTCCTAGTGGGAGATAGGGATCACATACAGGATCCCAAAACCTACAACGAGGCGATATCTGATATCGATTCCGAGAAATGGTTAGAAGCTATGAAGTCAGAATTAGACTTCATGCATTCCAACCAAGTCTGGATATTAGTAGATCCACCAGAAGGTATTGTACCTATTGGATGTAAATGGATCTACAAAAGAAAGATAGGTTCGGATGGAAAGGTAGAGACCTATAAAGCAAGACTGGTGGCGAAAGGATATAGTCAACGCGAAGGCATTGACTATCAGGAGACCTTTTCACCTGTAGCCATGCTGAAATCCATCCGAACATTGCTTGCCATTGCAGCATTTCATGATTATGAAATCTGGCAGATGGATGTGAAAACTGCTTTCCTAAATGGATATCTTGAAGAAGATATCTATATGGAACAGCCTCTGGGTTTCACTTCCAGTGATGGAGATCACAAGGTCTGCAAGCTGCAAAGGTCCATTTATGGACTAAAACAAGCATCTCGGAGTTGGAACACTCGTTTCGATGACGCAATCAAAACGTTTGATTTCATCAAAAACGAAGAGGAACCGTGTGTTTACAAAAAGGTTAGTGGGAGCGCTGTCGTATTTCTCGTACTGTACGTGGACGACATCCTCCTAATAGGGAATGATATTCCCATGCTAACCTCGGTCAAGGTCTGGTTGTCAAAAGAATTCTCCATGAAAGATCTTGGGGAAGCATCCTATATTTTGGGAATTAAGGTCTATAGAGATAGATCTAAAAGGATGCTTGGCCTATCACAGAAGATGTACATAGAGGAAGTGCTGAAAAGGTTCAGCATGGAAAACTCTAAAAGGGGTCTCTTACCCCTAAGACATGGAATTCATCTCTCCAAGAAGATGTGCCCCAACTCATCTGAAGAGATTCAACGCATGAGCAAGATCCCTTATGCTTCGGCAATAGGGAGCCTCATGTATGCCATGCTATGTACACGACCTGATATAGCTCTTGATGTGAGTATCACAAGCAGATATCAGTCGAATCCAGGTGAAGAACACTGACAGCTGTGAAGAATATTCTTAAGTACTTGAGAAGAACTAAAAATTTATTCTTAGTCTTTGGAGGATCATCAGAGTTAAAGGTAGAAGGGTACACAGATTCAGACTTCATGACTGATGTCGATGATAGAAAGTCAACATCTGGATATGTGTTCTTATGCAATGGTGGTACGGTGAATTGGAAGAGTTCTAAACAACCGATCATTGCTGATTCTACTATGGAAGCTGAATACATCGCGGCCTCTGAAGCTGCTAAGGAAGGGTTCTGGTTCAAAAAATTTATTGCGGAATTGGATGTAATGTCGTCAGAAGCCATAACACTCTACTGCGATAATAATGGCGCCATAGCTCTTGCTAAGGAGCCAAGGTCTCATCAGAAGTCCAAACATATAGAGCGGCGCTTCCATCTCATACGCGACTATGTTGAGAAGAAGTATGTCGAAGTGCAGAGAGTAGACTCCGCGGACAACGTGGCAGACCCGTTTACTAAACAGCTAAGTCATCAAAAGACTGAAGTCCACCTTGAGAAGATGGGACCAAGATATATGACTGATTGGCTTTAGTGCAAGTGGGAGATTGTTAGATGTATACCCTAGAAGCCAATTTTGGCTGACACATTATTAATTCTAGGACATAATTTGTACTTGACTTTATTATTATTGAATAAATGAAAGGCATCTTTTTCATTCATATTATTATTATGTCTATGAATCGTCCAAGGAATTAATAAGATGATGATGCATATTCTCAAGAGTTGAGAATTTGAGCCATGTATCATTAGTGATTAATTTCTGAACGCTTCTGATCGATGGATCATCACGAGGACGGTGATCGATCTGATGAGATCAGTGCACAGATTACTTTCCTTATGGATGGACGAGACTCGAGTCCACAGTGTGGTGACACTGAAGTAATAGTGCAGGTGCTTGTTAAGAATAAGGGTACTGAGCGTGACCAATACAAGAAGTCACTTGGATGTCTATCCACTCGTCAGTGACTTGCTTGATGTTGCAGTAGTGTGACTGGTCCTTTGACCTGCGATGCTTCGGCTACTCACAGTGAGATTATTGTAGTTTGACTGCACAAATACATGGTCTCTAGCCATATGGGTCCATGCAGTGTAGATTGGCTGCAGTAGGTTCACTGTAGGAGTAGGGTATGCATCTACAAGGAATCTATCGACCCTGATAGAAAAGGAGAGATCCTATGTGATTTATAAGACTGAGTTCGTAAGACCTCGGCCGGGGCAGATTGTACAGTGGAGAAAGAGTTCTCCACTCTCGAACTTAAGTCGAATAAATCTTCACATATGACAGACGATGGGGTTTGACGAGTTGTCCATGACCTCCGTCCTGTAGGGATCCACGATAGAAGGACTGTATCACACGTTAACTGCACCTAGAGGTTCATCATTCTATTCTGCTGGGTAGCCACTACATGCTGCTAGGTGTCACTGGTGGATGGTGGGACTCACAGGGATTATCTCGATGATCGATTAACCCTAATGAGTAGAGTTGGAATCGTTCCAACCCATTGAAAGGAGTTTTCAATGATATTGTGATAAGAGATCGCAATATATCTCACTACCAGTCAGAATAGAACCTATGGGATCACACACACTAGAAGTATTGATCGATCCGATGGTTGAAAAGTGATTATGAATCACGAGTAATCAATTCGATTGATAATAAGTTGAAAAAGGAATGGAAATTGATTAATTGGACTTAAAACACGAATCCTACTTGGAATAGGATTCCTAGAGTCCTAATTGGATTAGGACTGGGAATCCTAATTGGAGTAGGACTGGGATTCCTACTTGAAATAGGATTCCTACAATCCTAATTAGATTAGGAGTTTTAAATTAAAATTGGATTCCTACTTGAAATAGGATTCCTAGAAGTCCTAATTGGATTAGGACTTCGAATTCAAATAAGAGTCCTAATTGGATTAGGACTAAAATTAAATATGTCCTAATTTGGATTAGGATTTCTTAAGTCACAATTAATTATTAATCTAATGAATCAATAAGACTCCTAAGTGGATTAGGATTGAAGAGTTCAATTGAGTCAAAATTGATTTAAGTTCTAATTGGATTAGGACTTACCTAGATTGGATCCAAATTGGTTCACCCTTGGGCTAAGCCTAATTGGATTAGGGCTTGAACACATTAGGGCATTCCAAACCCTACTTAATGTGGATTAGGGTTTACCATGAGGAGGGGCGTATGCCCCTCCCCTTTCCATGTGGGGGATGAAGAGAGGGGGCCGGCGCCCCCTCTTAGGAAATAACTCTAGGGCTCCTAGATTGTAGGAGACCTAGATGGCTATAAAAAGAGGAGGCAAGGGCCGGCGCCCTAAGCAATAGAAGCCCTCTTCCTTTGTGCCGTGGCCACCCTCTCCCCCTCTGATGACCCAAAGATTGATTCATAGATTGATTTTGATGATCACAAAACCTTGAAGTATAGATATTAATGTTTATGTTGCAAGGAGAAAGATATTTATTTAGCAAGGAACATAGCAAGTTGGAAGAACACAAGAAGGCCTCCAAAGCTCTCAAGTTGGAAGAAAGCTACAATTTATTGGTCCAAAGTTTAAAGTTCAAAGGATTCAAATTGGAGGAGTAAAATCAAAGGAAAAATTCAAAAGAACAGTCTTCGAGTCGACTCCAGTGGAATTCGAGTCGACTCCGGAGAAGTATGAGTCGACTCCGGAGAAGTATGAGTCGACTCCTAGGAGTCACAGGCAGAAAAGTCAGAGAGTAGTTTTCGGGTCTGAGATTCGAGTCGACTCCAGTGGCACGCGAGTCGACTCCAATGATTGGCAAGTCGACTCCAAAGAAAGCATGAGTCGACTCTAAGCGGAACACAAAGAAAAAGTCAGAGAGCATTTTTGGGACTCTGAGATTCGAGTCGACTCCCGCATTGCACGAGTCGACTCCGAGACTCCGCGACCATCAACAGACAGAAGACCAAGTTACTGCCTTTGAGAGCCGAGTCGACTCCGAGGAAGTTCGAGTCGACTCCAAGACTGGACGAGCCAAAAGACAGAGGATCGGGAGTTCGGGCTCTGAGATTCGAGTCAACTCCCAGGACAGTCGAGTCGACTCGAGTGGATCAAATTCAAAATTGGATCCACGGACTTCAGTGGATGAGCCGACTCCGAAAATGCCAAGTCAGCTCCAGATGTTGGCGAGTCGACTCCGGGTTAAGTCGAGTCGACTCCCAGTCAAGGCATGCACTTTAATTCAAATTTGGAATAGTGGCCGAGTCGTCTCCAGTAAAGCACGAGCCGACTCCTGCAACAGGCGAGCCGACTCCTGATCGCGCGAGTCGACTCCGATCCCAACGGTCATATTGTCAGGAGGTGCAGACTGGTTCCAACGGCTCTATTTTTGTCTCTAACGGCTATATTCTTGTTTCCACGCCATCTAAAGCTATAAAAACAAGAAGAGAGCTAGGGGAGAACTCATGGAAGTGGGAGAAAATATTTAGGAAAGAGATTACAAGGGAAATCTCCCATAAGCACAAAAAGGGCCATTCAAAGTGAAATAGAGAGAAGAAGAGCATCCAAGTGAATCCCAAAGCTTCCTCTTCATCCGTGTGCTGCCTCGGAAATCCTCTACTTCGTGCCAAATCAGAAGAGGGTCAAGTAAAGAAGAAGCCGAGCTCCTTCATCTTCAAATCTCGTTTGAGGGCTTCTCTTTACTCTCTTTGTTTATATTGTTATATTTGCTTATTTAAGAAGCTTTGATTTGTTTTACACTTTGTTTTAATATCCTGTAATTTGATTCAATCAAGGGATTGAATCAAGGGGTTAAGGTTTGTTGGTAAGCCAAAGGGAAAACCAACGGTGTTAGGTTTGTTGGTGAGCCGAGGGTAAAACCAATGTGTAAGGGTTCGATTGTGATCTCGGAAAAACAATCGGAGTGGTTCTAGTCGGTGAGCTTGGGAAAACCGACCGAGTTCGTTGTGCGCTCGTAAAACAACAAGTTAGGTTGTGAGCTTGTAAAACAACCGGCTGTAATCTGTAGGATTATAGTGAAATTCCCAAGAGATTTTGGGGAGTGGATGTAGGTGCTGGGGTGCACCGAACCACTATATGTTTGTTGTGTTTGTAATGCCTCTTGTCATTGTCTAACTAACACACTTACTTACTTAGATAGATTGCTTGCTTAACTGTTATCCGCGCATCCTTTAGTTGCAAGCATATTCAATCAAGTCACATTCTATACATCAAACTGTTGCTAAGTTTGACTTTCGCTGTGCATCCATACAACTTAGCATAATTAATCAAAAACTTTCAGAAGTAGGTTAAAAGTTTTAAAAGACCCAATTCACCCCCCCCCCTCTTGGGTTGTATCTACTGGGCAACAAGTGGTATCAGAGCAGGTGCTCAAATATTATTTGTAGTCTTAACCGACTAGAGCCAAAGATCATGACAACTCAAATTGATAGTTTTCTAGGAGAAGGACAATCAATTGATACACCTCCACTATTTAATGGCATAAACTATACACATTGGAAAATACGCATGCTCAATCACAAAACTATTATTTATGGAAAATTATAATAAATGACCTTCACACACTCTCTCAAACTATTAATGAAAAGGACTTAGCACAATTGAATGCTAATGCTATGAACATATTATATTGTGCTATTCAAGAAACAAAGTTTAATGAAATTTCTGCATGCTTATCTGCTAAGAAAATCTGGGATACTTTAGAAAATATTTATGATAAATCTTAGATTAGCTCACATGTGTTTCAATTGCATACTAATAATGAGACTGCAGAAAAAGGTGTTGAATCTCCCACCTCAGTCGAGTCGACTCCAAGTATTTCAGAGTCGACCCTCAAGTTAACCGAGTCGACTCCAATTATGTCCGAGTCGACTCCGAGGCAAATCAGCTTCCTAAAGACAAAGAAGAAGAGGACGCAAGAAGAAAGGAAGAAAGAGGTAAAACGCAAGAAAGCCTTGACCAAGAGAAAGTCAGACAAGGATTTGAAAGTTAGGAGCAACAATGAACCACAAGAGGTAACTAATTTATGTCTTATGGTACAAGAAGATAAAGTAGAATCTGAATCTAATCATACACCAAATGAATTTCATGAAGAATATTCTTATAATGAACTTTTGAATGCTTTTCATGATTTGTATGGTGAATGTAGAAAACTAGCTATAAAGAATAAAAATCTTAAGAAACTAACTTCTGAAAATGAAAGCTTAAGGTCGTTTTCAGAAGAATTGATTCAGAAAAATCATAACTTAATTAAAGAAAATCAAAACTTAAGTAAAGAAATTAATCAATGAAAATCTGTTATTAACAAATTCACCGTAAGCTCTGAAAGATTAAAAATGATGTTTGAAAACCAACATGCTGATTTTGATAAATCAAAATTTAGCTTGACTCCTTCACTTAGCCATAAATCTCTAGAGAAAAAGGTTATCAATTCACCAAGCAAACCATTAAATAAGATAACTTATTTCAAACATGAAAAGAATGGGTATAACAACTTTTTCCATCATTCTAACACAATTAAATTAAAAGGTAAAGTTATTACTATTAAACAGATTTGGGTTCCAAAAGGAACCATATGTCCTAACTCTCAAGGACCCAAGCAAGCTTGGGTACCCAAAAAGAAAATATGAGGATGCAAACATAGGTGTGCCAAGATGCCCATGGAATAAAAGAAACTTAAAATATACTTATGAAAAGTTATTAATAATAATAATAAGGAAATCAGTAATCCTTGCATCTCATTATTATTTTTGCTTTAGTATTTGATTAAAATATGAATTGCATGTATTGATCAATTTTGTGATATAGAAAATACTTTTGAAAATAAAATCAAATCACTTCATTTTATAGGATACTTTACTCACCATTGGATAAAGTTGCTAAATGATTAATCATTATTAAGATTAATTCTATGAATTCTCTATATGCTTGATTGAGAGTTTTTATCCATGGCATTATTGTTTATTGATCATAGATATGATAATGTGTACTTGGTATGCTTTTGAATATATGCACTATGAATACCAAGATTAAAGAAACCATCCTTGGCACATAGAATCAACTCATGCTAGTATGTACTTAATCTCAAAAGACCTTGCCATAGGCTTACTTAGATTATCTACTTAAAGGTCAAAGTTTTGCTATGCATGCTAACTAAGGAAACAAACAAAAATCATTTCTAAATCTAAAGATGTTGTTTCCATCTCTAAGTTTTCAAAAGCTTACATTGGATTTGTTCTTGGAAAATAAAACTGAAGTATTTTTCTGTATTTACTGAATCTTGTAAAAGCGTTTCAAATGAAAAAGGTTTCCAAACTGTGAAGATCATGGTACAGTGTTGAAAACCAAAATCCTGATTAAGGTTATACAGAAAATAATATTAAATTCAATTATTTCAGCTCCAAGGACATCATAAGTAAAATAGAGTTAATAGAATTCTTGAAGAAATGAAAAAGACAATTATATATGATAGTCATCTACTTAAATAATTTTTAAAAGACTATCATCACTGCTTGTCATACATATGATTTCTATTAGATCCAGTTTTAATGAAAACTCCTTATGATCTTCTGAAAAATGGAAAATGAACCATTGCATATCTTTCATATTTTTCAGTCGTACATACTATACTTGATATGCTCTTATGAAAATAATGCCAAATCTGATAAAGATACTTCTATCCTTGGATATCATTCATCAAGCAATGCATATAGAACATTTATGAAAAATTCTAGTTGTAGAGGTATCAATTCATTTTATTCTTTATGAGACTAATGATTTATTATCAAGATACTAAGATCAAATTATATATACATATGGTTAATCTTTTACATATAACAATCTAAAAACATGTTAATAATTAGAACCAAATTGAGTTTTTCAGAAATGCACTTAATGAAGAAAAATTGATGACTACTAAAAGACTAAATCACCAAAAGATGAAATAGATCTTGATGAAATTTTTGCATGATTAGAAGTCAAGATCACCATCATCATGTGCTTGCTTTATGAGCTTTATATTCTGTCAAATGAATGTGTAGAATGCACTCCTATGTGGTTATTTCATTAAAAAGGAGATCTATGTTAAATAACCACCATATTTGAAAACACTCATTATAAATATGTTAAAGCAATATATAATTTGGAACAAGCATCAACAGCATGATACAAAAGCTTAAGCAACCTTTTTGATAGAAAGTAATAGTGATAAATCTTTGCATCAAAAAGAAGAATTTGTGATATCTTACTTGCTCAAAGTTTACATTGATGACTTCATTTTTGGTTCTACTAATGAAGAGTTATATGAAGACTTTACTTAGCTCATGCAAGGAGAGTTTGAAATACGTATGATGAATGAATTAACATCTTCTCTCAAACTCCAAATTAAGACAAACAGGAAAGGGGATCTTCATTGACCAACGTTAGTCCACAAGAAAACTCCTATAGAAGATTGGCATGAAGAAGGTATATCTATGACCCCATCTTGTAGAATTTGAAAAGGATGAGCAAAGTAGATCTATTGTTTAAAGCTGTATTGAAGCATGATAGAATAATTATTTTATCATACAGCTAGTAGACCTAAATGTATGCTTATTATGTGACCTTATGCAAGACTTCAATCCAACTTTAATGAATCATATTTTGAAAGAAACAACCGTTTAAGATAAGTTGATTAGAACCTTGCTAACATATCCTTTTGGTAATTATCTTAAGCAAATAGAATCTAAACTAAATTGATTTTGGAAATAAGAAATTGATTTGACCTTGATAAATCTTTCCATTGCCTCACATGCTTGTCCTTGAACTATCTTGGTTAATGAAACTATTTCTTTAGTTCAAGTGATATGTGCTTGCTTATATTTAGGCAATCTCTTGAGTAAAGTGACTCAATATTCAACTATTATCTTATCTTAAATTGAGTCATCTAGTTAGAAATATGTTGGATGAATGGGTTGTATCTTAAAGAAACTAAAGACTTTCTTTCAAGAAAGAAAAGGAGTTTGGTAATAATGCAGAATCCTTGAGCAAGAAAATGAGTGATTTCAGCTTGAAGGACACCTCCACATAAGATATAATAAACATTCACATGCAAACAAGAGAGAGAATCTTCTTCAGCCAAAAGTTCACACATAAGAAATCTAGTTTGGCTTGAAGAACATATAATGAATAAGTAATTCTAGATATCTCTCTCATAAATTAGCTGAGCAAAGTCAATAACTTTAAATCTTATTATGACATGATTAAAATCATTAATTGTTAATCTTTTGATATCATGTCCATATATGTATTAATTGACTTATGCTTTTGGAAATTGTTTCATGGTTTGCTCAAACTAAAATATTTCTATGGATATATCATAACCATGAAATACACAAGTATATGATTAAAACTTTGATTTAGAATGACTTGTGAGAAGCTACGAATTCTTGGGCATAATGAAAATGTTGTTTGCATGATATACCTCTATATGATACATTTGATTATTTTTTTTATTCTGCTCTTTCATGTAAATTACTTGAGAATAACAAAATGAAAGAGAAATAAAGAAAAGAAAATGAACATTATTCAAGAGAAGTAAAGATCTAAGTAAAAGGCAAATACTTCAATCTTAAGGAAAAGCAAAACAAGCATAATATATTCGGCACATTTGGAAGGAATAAAATCCATAATTAATTACACTTAAACAGGGAGAATTTGAAGTAAACATTTTAACCTTTCTATATTGCTCATCATAGGGATGGTGCCAATGGGGAGGCTAGTGGTAGTACCCGGCACTATTTGACCCAACTATTCGGTGTAGGGCATATTAGGGACGGCACAAGAGGGAGGCTAGTGGTAGTACCTCGTGCCCCTTCCCAACTCCACCGGATAGGGAGCAAATAGAGTATAGAACATAAGAAAGTTAAAAATGAAAGACAAAGTAAATGAAAGTATATAAGAAGAATCAAGTCAAATTTTTAATCACTTGAAAACACACTTTAAGGATGAAATCAGTGCAAAATTATATTTAAATAAGGGGAGTTTATTTGAAAAGAATTGATTTTGATCCTTGATATGCTTGTTCTTATTATTTTAATGCATGACTTAACACATAATATATCTTGCATGTGGCATGATGTCTTGAATTATGGGTTCTCAATATTTTGTAATGCTTCATACTTGGACAATTTGATTGAATGTTTGAAATACTACATAACATCTTTTGTTTGGTATTATTGAAAAGAAATTTTCAGATTTGTCGTTAACAATCATCGTTAAAACCTGAAAGTTGAATAAATTTGTAAAAAGGAGAAGAGAAGGATATCTCTATTTAGGCAAAATGAATTGAGTTATTTTTATCCTTCAACTTGATTAACTTTGGTATATAATGTTCTAACTCATACCAAAACTCAACATAAATACAAATACTCTGAATATGCTCTTACATGTTTGAAATATGTGTTTTCAAACGTAATGATTTAAGATGAGCTACAATCTGCAAGATACATATCTCAAATTATGATTTTGAAAGCCTCAATTGAAAATCCTATGTAATTCAGAATCTGATTTTGTATAAAAGCTTAAACTCCATATGATTTCTAAATAAAATCTTAATGAAAGAAAAACAGAATTAATTTTGATGCCTTTGGTTGATTGCTCCGATACGCATCCGAAACATATCATTTCTTATCTTCAAAGTATACTAATATTGGCCTAAATGATGTGGCTTTCAATGATCTTGATTGCAAGTAAATATTTTTAAATATATGATTTTATTTTGATATTTAAAAAAAAACTATTGGGCTTCATGTATACATTGCTGAAAAACTGTGATTAAGAAATTGAGTTCTATAAATATATATATCTCAATGATCATCTATATGTTTTTCTCTCCTACATTATTAAAGACAGAATAGAGTGAATGATCTTAAAGCAAGAAATTTTTCAGCTCACTCGAATGATTCTAAAAGAAAGAAAATGTAAATGCCTTTGAAAGAAACTGAGCTTCAAATGAATCATTTTCTGATTAATATTTCTATACATTTTTCTCTAAGATTGGGAGAAAGCATAACTTGTTCTTAAAGGATTAGAAAGAGTGATTACTATAAATTTTGAATAATTCTAGATCACTCTACATTCTTGATATCATAAAGTTTCAGGTTTATTCACGTTTAACATTAAAATCTGAAATTCAACAAAAGAAAAGAATGATTAAAGAAGTATGCATCTTTTGAGGGGGAGCTTTAGATATCTTATCCTAAAGTTACTTCAATTTGAAGCATACCTTGATTTTTATGGATTGATTTTGATGAACCTCCCTATATTGCAAGACATGCTTTAATTACCTTGAGATGAGTTCTATAAAGGTTGTCTTATCTCAAACCTTGAGTCTTATGAAAATAAGCTGAAACTTATAGAAAATATATTTTTGAGATTGACAATTTTATTGAACATTATCTTCAAATTCTAAACTCTTAAATGGAATGATCAATTGAGGGGGAGAAAGAAAATTTCAGAAGGAGAGGTCTTATGGAACTTAATCGCATAAATCTATAACTAAAGGAGAGAGGAAGAATACTAAATGAAAAGTGATCTTAATGCTCTCCAATATGTATCATCTGAAACTTAAATCTGAAAATCTTTATGATACACCTTGAGGCGTGTTATTTGGTTAGTATATCTTATGCATCACTCATAAACCAAATTACAAATCTTGAGAGCCTCTAATTTAATGAAACAGGGGGAGAACAATGTATTAAATTTTCTTGAGTATCTCTTAGAAAATCTATTTTGAAATTCACTAATGAGTCCTAATTGGCTTGCTCCTTAGAACTTCAATTTTGTGCCAATTCCCATTTTTATGTATCAAATTGTGCTTATTTTCTAAAGAAATAAAAGAAAGTCTTTAAATGAGCTCTAAGATGTATCAAAAATTGCATGTTTTGGTATTTGTGCCCCAATGCTCTTATTATCATAAAAGAACTTTGAAGTCATTAAGAATTAATGATCCAACATGATGATATGTTTTTCAAGTATATAAGTTTTGATCTTATACTCTGAAAATTAATTAAATTGCTCTCATATTGATAAAATACTTAATAGTTTGGGCAAAAGGTCTTAAATGAACAAGCTTTCATACTTAGTGAAGAGAGGTTAGATTTCCACTCATATTTTTTCTTGAATATCATTTGTGGTACTTCTTGAATTAACCTAAGGAAGATTCCACCTACACTTGATTCGAAAACTATCTGTGGTATCAAATTAAAAAAACCTCTTGAATTCACACTCGATGTGTTCTGCTCTGATCTTTGTACTTAATGTTTCACTATCTTTTTGATGTTGTCAAAAAGGGGGAGAAATATCTAAGTATATGCTATATACTCAGAATGCTTTATTACTTTGAAGTGAATACAAATCAGCTTAAAATTTAAATATGTTGATTGTGTTAAGCTGATTAAATCTAAAGCATTATCATGAAGTATGTTTTTTAAATATATATGTTTTCTACTTCATGCAACTTAGCTATGTATTACTTCTAGAAATCAATATCTTTTATATTGCATATACTCCAAGTTTTGTCATCATCAAAAAGGGGGAGATTGATGACCCAAAGATTGATTCATAGATTGATTTTGATGATCACAAAACCTTGAAGTATAGATACTAATGTTTATGTTGCAAGGAGAAAGATATTTATTTTGCAAGGAACATAGCAAGTTGGAAGAACACAAGAAGGCCTCCAAAGCTCTCAAGTTGGAAGAAAGCTACAATTTATTGGTCCAAAGTTTAAAGTTCAAAGGATTCAAATTGGAGGAGTAAAATCAAAGGAAAAATTCAAAAGAACAGTCTTCGAGTCGACTCCAGTGGAATTCGAGTCGACTCCGGAGAAGTATGAGTCGACTCCGGAGAAGTATGAGTCGACTCCTAGGAGTCACAGGCAGAAAAGTCAGAGAGTAGTTTTCGGGTCTGAGATTCGAGTCGACTCCAGTGGCACGCGAGTCGACTCCAATGATTGGCAAGTCGACTCCAAAGAAAGCATGAGTCGACTCTAAGCGGAACACAAAGAAAAAGTCAGAGAGCATTTTTGGGACTCTGAGATTCGAATCGACTCCCGCATTGCACGAGTCGACTCCGAGACTCCGCGACCATCAACAGACAGAAGACCAAGTTACTGCCTCTGAGAGCCGAGTCGACTCCGAGGAAGTTCGAGTCGACTCCAAGACTGGACGAGCCAAAAGACAGAGGATCGGGAGTTCGGGCTCTGAGATTCGAGTCGACTCCCAGGACAGTCGAGTCGACTCGAGTGGATCAAATTCAAAATTGGATCCACGGACTTCAGTGGATGAGCCGACTCCGAAAATGCCAAGTTAGCTCCAGATGTTGGCGAGTCGACTCCGGGTTAAGTCGAGTCGACTCCCAGTCAAGGCATGCACTTTAATTCAAATTTGGAACAGTGGCCGAGTCGTCTCCAGTAAAGCACGAGCTGACTCCTGCAACAGGCGAGCCGACTCCTGATCGCGCGAGTCGACTCCGATCCCAACGGTCATATTGTCAGGAGGTGCAGACTGATTCCAACGGCTCTATTTTTGTCTCTAACGGCTATATTCTTGTTTCCACGCCATCTAAAGCTATAAAAACAAGAAGAGAGCTAGGGGAGAACTCATGGAAGTGGGAGAAAATATTTAGGAAAGAGATTACAAGGGAAATCTCCCATAAGCACAAAAAGGGCCATTCAAAGTGAAATAGAGAGAAGAAGAGCATCCAAGTGAATCCCAAAGCTTCCTCTTCATCCGTGTGCTGCCTCGGAAATCCTCTACTTCGTGCCAAATCAGAAGAGGGTCAAGTAAAGAAGAAGCCGAGCTCCTTCATCTTCAAATCTCGTTTGAGGGCTTCTCTTTACTCTCTTTGTTTATATTGTTATATTTGCTTATTTAAGAAGCTTTGATTTGTTTTACACTTTGTTTTAATATCCTATAATTTGATTCAATCAAGGGATTGAATCAAGGGGTTAAGGTTTGTTGGTAAGCCAAAGGAAAAACCAACGGTGTTAGGTTTGTTGGTGAGCCGAGGGTAAAACCAATGTGTAAGGGTTCGATTGTGATCCCGGGAAAACAATCGGAGTGGTTCTAGTCGGTGAGCCTGGGAAAACCGACCGAGTTCGTTGTGCGCTCGTAAAACAACAAGTTGGGTTGTGAGCTTGTAAAACAACCGGCTGTAATCTGTAGGATTATAGTGAAATTCCCAAGAGGTTTTGGGGAGTGGATGTAGGTGCTGGGGTGCACCGAACCACTATATATTTGTTGTGTTTGTAATGCCTCTTGTCATTGTCTAACTAACACACTTACTTACTTAGATAGATTGCTTGCTTAACTGTTATCCGCGCATCCTTTAGTTGCAAGCATATTCAATCAAGTCACATTCTATACATCAAACTGTTGCTAAGTTTGACTTTCACTGTGCATCCATACAACTTAGCATAATTAATCAAAAACTTTCAGAAGTAGGTTAAAAGTTTTAAAAGACCCAATTCACCCCCCCTCTTGGGTTGTATCTACTGGGCAACACCCTCCTTGTTTCAGCCGCAAGCAAGGTGAAAGAAAAGAAGAGGCTTGGCGGCATCCTTTCTTCCCTCTCTTGGTTTCCAACGTGAGCAAGGGAAAAGGCTGCAAGCAAGCATTGGATCTTCATCCATCTTCATCCTTCTTCTTCCTCCTCCCAAGCACAATCAAGGGTTGATTGAAAGGAAGGAAATCAGCCATCAAAAGAAGTCTTTGCAAGGGAGCTAGCACCCCGGAAAGACTAGAGAGCTTTGATCGGATCTCTGCTTCGTGTGGATACCCGTAGAGGCCGGACACTTGAACGGCTTCAAGCGAACTGATGAGAGCACAAAAGTGCGACCTACATGTCCCCTAAATTAGTATTATTGCTAACCGATAATGATAAATTCACTGGATTAATATTATATTTGGGTCTGGCACAGATTTTTATAAATTAGAAATAAAATGCACATTAAGTACAAATTTGACTAAAGAAGGATCCCTTCCCAGATCCGACCCGGTTGAAGATCGGGTCGGGTCCGAATCGGGTCCAATTTTTCTATGCTTTTGGGAAAGAATTTTGGGAAAATCTAATTTGGCCATATCATAACTATGAGGTGCTAGGTGACCCATGACTTGAAAGACTTGAAATTGACCTCTAGTCAGAATAGATGACCCGTGACGAACTCAGTCCATCTGTCTACAAGCCAAATTTCATATCATACTATTTTTTTATTATTATCCATATGACTAATTGGACGGAACTTGGTGTCTCCCAGCTCCCTCTCAGGAGGGCAAAGAAAGGCCCAGATCTTCTTCCAAAATTCAATTCCATTGCAGAAACCGGCACATGACCCATGGCGAGATCCAAGCACCCGATCGAACGCAGCCAGCACCCTTCCTCTTCCGTGATCCCAGCCGTGGCATCCGTCCCATCTCTTCCGCCCGTTTCAAGTGCAGCCCGGATCCGCGTCCCCACCTTCCATCCGCGTCGTGCCAGCCACCGTGCCAGCAAGCAGCCGCGTCCAAGCTTCAGCCTCCCGCGTCCGCTCCTCCCAGCATCGCCCACGTGCGTCTCCTCCCTTCCGATTTCAAGCCGTGATCACAGCATCCCGTAATCCCCGCGTCCGACTGCAAGCATCCCGTGATCGGCTCCTCCCAGCGCCCGGATCCACGTTCCTCCTAGCCGATCCCTCTATCCGTGCCTTCCTTCTGTGCACCCTCGGATCAGCCCCTCCTCCTCCGCATTCATCTCCCTCCCAGCAAGGAAAATCCCAGCAGCGGTCCTATGGCATCCCTTCCAAATCCTCCACGCCATCAGCACCAGCCGTCGTCACCTTCCACTTCAACTCCCAGCTCGCCTGTCTCCAAATCCCCCGCAATCACCGGCGATCCCAGCCCCTCTTCCATGATCAGGCGATCCCGCACCGCATCCCCATCTTCCGAATTCGAGAGCCCCTGCATCGCGCCTCACAGCCGCTCTAGCATCCCACGGATCACGCCATCAACGCGTCCAGCCCCTTCACTGTGATCCCAGCAGCACCCGAAGAAGGAACTCCGTGCCTCCCTTCCGCATCAGGCGTCCGGCGATCTCGTGACCGTAGCCAAAGAAGGAAGCCGTCCGGAGCACGCCCACCATTTCCTGGTCCTTCCCAGCATCCCGGATGACCCATGATTCCATTTCAAGTGCATCCACGGCTATAAGAGGAGAAGGAGGAAGAGGAAGAGGGAGCTCGGTTTTGGGGGTCGGGTCCAAAGAAGAAGAAGGAAGGAGGAGTCGGCTGGGTGTTGAGAAGAAGAAACAGAGCAGTGCTCTGTTCTTGGGAAGAAGAAGAACATAAAAAAAAAATATTTTATGTTGGAAGTCCACCGTAGGAGTGGGAGAGAAAAAAAAAAGATATTACTTATTTTTATTTTATTGTTATCTGTAGAAGAAAGAAGCATTAGGCCTGATCCTCAATCTTTTTACTTTTTGTGATCATTTCTTTTTATGAAATCTTTTAATGCAATCCATTAATTTTTCTTTTATGCAATTCATGTTTTAGGTTAAGTTTAATTTCTGCAGTTTGTTTTATGCATTCAAAAATTCTCGTTTTAGTTGCAATTTATGAAATCTTCTTTCATGCAGTCTATGTTCCAGGCTTTAATCTCCCTAAGCACTGTTTTCATCCATTTTAATTTATGCAAAAACTCTTCTTTGATTAATTAAATAAATGCTTTTCGAATTTAAGTAACTGTCTTTCTGTTAATTTCAATTAGAAAATATTCTCCGGTAGTCCAGGGAATCATTCAACATCCTCAAGATAATGTTTTTCTTTTATCATTCAAAAATCGATTTCAAATCCGAGTGAACGTTCTAATTTTTAAGCAACTCCAATCGCCTCCCTGTGGATCGACCTCTTACAACCACTATTCTTCGAGTAGAACAGGTAAGAGTAAATTAAATTTAAACTTTGTTCGTCGGTTCTAACAATGATCTGTTTAGCATATTTTTAGTTAGACAGGAATCGGTCGAACATAATTTTGGCACCGTTGCCGGGGAGGCAAATCGAGAAGCAAGAACGATCACGAAGATCAAATCGGATTTTGGATGCCCGGAGTGAACGCACTCCGGTAGTAAGTTTTTATTTTTATTAATTTTTCTTATTTTGATTATTTTCAGTTAGTAATTTTGTAGTTGTTGCCCAAGGTGACAAGCCAAGAGGGGGGGGTGAATTGGTTTCTTCTTTACTTTAGTGCTTTTAAAACTTTCTTAGTTAACTGCGATGGATGCTTACTTAGGTTATTAGAATGAGTTAAACTAATGCAAGAATAGAAAGTAAAGCAAGAGAGAATGAAAGCACAAACACAATCCAAACACAACAATATATAGTGGTTCGGTGCTCTCCTTAGCACCTACATCCACTCCCCAAGCGTACCCTTGGGAATTCACTATAATCTCGCGGATTACAGTTGGATTGTTTTCCGGGCTCACAATCCAAAAACCTTGTTGGTTTTACGGGATCACCAACGAACCTATACAACTTTGGTTTTCCGGGTTTACCAAAAATCTTTGTTGGTTTTGCGGGCTCACCAACGAACCTTTACAACTTTGGTTTTCCGGGTTTACCAAAAATCTTTGTTGGTTTTGCGGGCTCACCAACGAACCTTTACAAAGTATTCAAACAAATGAAAAGAAAAAATTTAAACTCCTAAATGAGCATATAGAACAATATGAGCAATGAAGAAGAGTTAGAAAGAAATTATCGCTTTGAAGTCGCTTGGCTCTTCTTTGTCAAGGAAGCTTCACTCTTCAATGGGGGAAGGAGCTCTTGATGCCTCTTTGAATCTGCTCAATCTCTTTCTTTGATTTTTGAATGAAGCTCTTGATGAAGAAGATTAGGGCTCTTTGGTTTTCTTGTGTATTCTTTGATTTCCCACTCAAAAGTTGTTTATTCTGATGAATAGTGCCCCTTTAAATAGTTTTCAACCTTCCTTGGACAAGCCCCATTCGTCAGATTTGAAAAACTAGCCGTTACATGCCTTGGGAAGGACAAAAAGTACATCTGCAGAGCTAGCCGTTACTGTTCAGCCCGTGTTTGGGTCGGCTCAACCTGTCCTTGGGTCGACCCAACTTGGCCTTGGGTCGACTCAAACATTCCTTGGGTCGACCCTCTCAGAGAACACAGAAACATGAATTTCAAACTTCCTTCACTTGGGTCGACCCAACCATTCTTTGGGTCGACTCAAAGTTCACTTGGGTCGACTCAACTTCTTCTTGGGTCGACCCTCTCAGTAATTCCAGAGAGCCATTTTCTGTCTGTCTTTCTGTCTTCCATTTGGGTCGACCCTCTCAGGGTTTGGGTCGACTCAAAGTTCACTTGGGTCGACTCAACTTCTTCTTGGGTCGACCCTCTCAGTAATTTCAGAGAACCATTTTCTGTCTGTCTTTCTGTCTTGTCTTTGGGTCGACCCTCTCAGGGTTTGGGTCGACTCAAGCTTGGGTCGACTCAACCACTGTGTGGGTCGACCCTCTCAGTAAATCCAGAGAGCATTTTTCCTTTGCATTTTGAGGTTCTTTGGAGGTTGGGTCGACTCATGCCTACCTTGGGTCGACCCAACTCACTGTTCATTTGTGCTGTTTTTGCAGGAGTGTGCCAGATGATTCCTTTAAGTCCCGGGGTCGACCCAATCAACCTATGGGTCGACTCAATTCACACTTTGCTGCATTCTCAAGATTAGATCCATCCAAATGAACAAGACCATATATATATTTTCAATTAAACAAATATACTGAGAGTAATGAACTTATAAATGAAGTATCAATTTAGCTTATAGCAAGCTCTAGATAATTGCTTGTTAATTATCAAAATAACACTATCATCCTCAATCTCCCCCTTTTTGATGATTACAAAATAAAGAGTATAAGCCTATTGATACTTGTCTTTAAAATCAGTTTATAAAAGGGATTGAATTTCTGAATTTCAGCTTTTCATATATATAAGTGAAATCTCCCCCTATATTATTCAAAATTTGCCAATTTGACTTTTTGAATGGCTCCCCCTTTCATTTATAATTCATTAGCAATGAAACTTCAAAAATTTGAGATAAAATATGAGTTTCAGCTTATGTATCGGGGTGAGAGAGGAGCGTGCCAAATTTTGAATTTATATGTGCCAAATTCTGAATTATGATAGAAATTTTTGATTTGATGATTTTCATTGTTACAAATTGCTCCCCCTTAGATATATAAGCTTTCTTATATGATTTTCAATTTGTTTGCCCATTTATTTCTCTTTTCTTTTCATAACTTCTTTACTCACTCTTTCTCACAAAATTAATGTTTTTTTTTTTTTTTTAACACTATCTTTGCTTCTCCCAAAATCAATACTCTTTCTTAACTTGTCAAATGAAATACTCTTTCTTTTCTCGAAGTGAATACTCTATCTTTTCTTCTCCCTCTTTATATACTCTTTTCTTCTCGTTTCCTTTATATACTCTTTCCTTCTCTTCTCCCCCTTTTTGTTATCATCAAAAAACATATATATGGGAAAAGATGCAATAAAGAACAAACTTCAGACTTCATTGATCAAAATAGGAACATTTTCATACAATAATGCCCAAAATAAAGATAAGTACAATGTTCCTCAATCAAGATTTAAAGATATAAGGCAAAAGCAAGATACATATGAGAAAAAGCAAGATACATATGAGAACTAGATTTCTAGCCTAGGCTCTAAACATAGATACTAAGATCAGCCTAGGGGGAATCTAATGGCTGGGATCTAGTCCTCATCCTCCTAGCATACGTGGCGAGGGGAGGTCGAGCCTGGTGAGACTGAGTCTGGCGTGGAGCACGTCGAGCTGGATGACTCTGTGCCGATATCTCTGACTCAGCAGCCTGTGGCACAGATGGTCCATGTGTCTCCCTCTCTCTCCGGAGTGCTCCAATCTGCTGCCTCAGATCACTGATATCAGCAGACATGACATCCAACCGGGCGTCTAATCGGCTCGTGAGCCCGTCAGTAATAGTCCTCGCCTGAGCTGACATGAGCTCTGTCATCCTGCTCCAGAAGTCATCCGTATCTGTCGGAGGAGCAGATGACGATGGTCCAGCCTCTGAGGGTGCAGTAGGATGATCCATAGGCTCCTCATCCTCACCCTCTGGTGCCTCTCCCTCTGGTGCTTCACCCTGAATGCCTGCACCAGTATGTATCCACTGCCCGTTCACTTTCTCATAACCCATGCGTATGAGTGACCGTGCAGTGTACGTGTCTGTGGGTTGCAGATTCTTGAATGCTTCCTCCTCGAGAGGTAACCCGTGCTGACGGAAGATCAATGTAAGTATCATGCCATAAGGCAATGATACCCTGTTGCTGCTTATTACCTTTCTCATTTGCCTCAATATCATGGCCGGAAGATTTAGGGAAATCCCCCTAATCATGCACTCCATAACTGCAAGATCTCGTTCTGAGATGAGATCGAATCTCCCGGTCTTCGGAAATAAAATTCTATTTATCATATTAAGCAACAACCTCATCTCGGCGGAAAGAGAACTAGCTATTACCTTCTGAGAGAAATCGAAGTTCTCATTTTCCATGATCAGCTGAAGAGCTCTCATTTTGTTATCTGATCTTTCCGGAATAGCTCCCGTGCAAGGTAGGTGTAGAAGCTCACTCAAGCTCTCCTCGGATACACGGATCCGAACCCCTCTAACATCTGAAACAAGCCCTCCCATACCAGTCTTGAGGAAGGCGTAGAATTCTTGGACTAACCCGGGGTATATCACCACATCAAGGGAGCAAAGATACTCCCATCCTTGTCTTTGGATCCATTCCCAAATTCGAAATCCTTCTTGGTTGAAAAACTCCGAATGGATCCTTCTTCCGGTAGTAACCGGCCTCCCCGCAAATCTTGCAAGGAGCACTGAGGGGGAAGGAGGAGGAGGGACCTCCGCACGTGCCTCACGCGGTGGAGACACGGGAGAAGGCTCGGTAGGGCGCCTTTCCTCTTGTTGGACTCGGCTCACTCTTCCGGATCTTTTGGCTACGGCTCGTTTGGGACCCATTTCTCCAAGATCTTAAAGAAATCTACTGTTTGGAGGAGTCTAGTGGAGATTGGAGAGTGGGGACAAGGATTTTCGGAAGAAGACAAAGGGCAAACAGTGCCCTAGATGAGCTCTCGGGCCCCCTTTTAACAGTGGGGTCCCGACGTTGGGTCGACTCAAGAATTTTCTTGGGTCGACTCAACGTTGGGTCGACCCTTGTTCTGGGTTGGGTCGACCCAAGTGCAGAACTTGGTTTTCTCTCCCTTTTTGCTTCTAAAAAGTTTTCCTCGCTTTTAATCCTTATAAGCTCCTTATGGGACATTGATACATGAGTAAGAAATTTATAGACAACAAATTTGACTCATGTTTCATGGGATTTTTGAAGTTAGAAGAATGTATCATGAGACTACTAACTTCCTTTCATATTCATTCAATAAAAGGATCACATATACCTAATTCCCTTCTGAGCATACAGAATCTATCTTCACTCAGTGGTTTTGTGAATATATCGGCCAATTGTTTTTCCGTGCATATATGCTCAATGCATACATTTCCATTTTGCACATGATCCCTAATGAAATGGTACCTTATTTCTATGTGTTTGGCCTTAGAGTGCTGAACTGGATTTTTAGTGAGATTGATAGCACTCGTATTGTCACACTTAATAGGAATATTTTCTAGTTTAACACCATAGTCCTCTAGTTGTTGCTTGAGCCATAATACTTGAGCACAACAGCTACCAGCAGCTATGTATTCAGCTTCGGCTGTGGATAGTGCTACTGAATTCTGCTTTTTACTAAACCATGATACTAAATTGTTTCCTAAGAATTGGCATGTGCCACTTGTGCTCTTTCTATCTAATTTGCATCCGGCAAAATCTGCATCTGAGTATGCGAGCAAATCTAGACATGAGTCTCTCGAGTACCATAATCCAATGGTGGTGGTTCCTCTTAAATATCTAAGGATCCTCTTAACTGCACTTAAATGTGACTCCTTAGGATCCGATTGATATCTAGCACATATCCCTACACTAAATACAATGTCGGGTCTACTAGCCGTAAGATAGAGCAAGGATCCAATTAGTCCTCTATAGAGCTTAATATCTACACTTTTCCCTTTTTCATCCTTGTCTAGCTTATTAGTGGGATTCATTGGAGTGCCAATTCCCTTATGATTTTCATTACCAAACTTCTTCAGTATTTCCCTTGTATACTTAGTTTGATGAATGAAAATACCTTCTTTGGTTTGTTTGATTTGTAATCCTAAAAAGAAGCTTAATTCTCCCATCAAACTCATCTCAAATTCTCCATGCATTAAATCAGCAAATTCTTTGCATAGAGTATCGTTAGTGGCACCAAAGATTATGTCATCTACATATATTTGTACCACTAGTAGATTTTTGTCCTTTCTTTTGAGAAATAGAGTTTTATCTACATTTCCTCTACAAAAGTCATTATCAATGAGAAACTTACTTAGTCTATCATACCAAGCCCTAGGTGCTTGCTTTAATCCATATAATGCCTTATGCAATTTAAACACATTATTTGGTAATTCATGATTTTCAAATCCTGGAGGTTGTTCTACATATACTTCCTCTTCAATAATACCATTTAAAAATGCACTCTTCACATCCATTTGATATAATTTAAAGTCCATAAAGCATGCAAATGCTAGAAGTAATCTTATAGCTTCTAATCTAACTACAGGAGGAAACGTCTCATCATAATCTATTCCTTCTTCCTGATTGTATCCTTTAGCTACAAGTCTAGCCTTATTTCTTATAACTACTCCATTTTCATCTAATTTATTTCTAAATACCCATTTTGTTCCAATTACTGAATTATGCTTTGGTCTTTCAGTTAATGTCCATACATTACTTCTTTTAAATTGATTTAATTCCTCTTGCATGGCATTTATCCAGTTAGTATCTTTTTCAGCTTCTTCATAAGTTTTAGGTTCTAATTGTGAAACAAAAGCAAGATAATCATTTAAATTCCTAAGAGAAGATCGAGTTCTTACCCCTTGAGATGGATCACCAATAATTAAGTCTTTGGGATGTCCATGTGCATACCTCCATTCTTTTGGCACGTCTTGGGGTTGTGGTGGCAGGCAATCTTCTCCCTTATCTTGATTTGGCACGTCATCTATATTCAACTTTTCAAAGTCTATAATTCCTGTATCATCATCAACAATACTTTCTTTCCTAGCAGACTCACTATCAGACTCATCAAATATAATATTGACCGACTCTTCCACTACTAAGGTTCTTTTGTTGAATACTCTGTATGCCTTGCTAGATGTGGAGTATCCTAAGAAGATACCTTCATCTGACTTGGCATCAAATTTACTTAAGTCCTCCTTGCCATTATTTAAGATAAAACATCTACATCCAAATACTTTAAAATATTTTGCAGTTGGTTTCCTATTGTTCCAAAGTTCATAAGGAGTTTTCTTAGTTATAGGTCGTATTAAGACTCGATTTAGAATATGGCAAGAAGTGTTTATAGCTTCAGCCCAAAAGTACTTTGGAAGATTTGACTCGCACAACATTGTGCGTGCCATTTCTGCCAATGTCCTATTTTTCCTTTCAACAACCCCATTTTGTTGAGGCGTTCTAGGTGCTGAAAATTGATGTGATATTCCATTTTTAGTGCAGAATTCCTCGAAGTGTTGATTTTCAAATTCCGTGCCATGATCACTTCGAATTGCTACCAATGTGAGTTTCTTTTCATTTATGATTTTATTGTATAGTTTCAAAAATTCTGAAAATGCTTCATTCTTATGTGCCAAAAATAAAACCCATGTGTACCTTGAAAAATCATCTACAATAACTAGTCCATACTTCTTCCCTCCTAGACTTGTAGTTCTAGTAGGTCCAAATAAATCCATATGTATGAGTTCAAATGGTCTAGTTGTTGAGACTACATTTTTCGATTTGAAGGATGACTTAGTTTGTTTTCCCAATGAACATGGTCCACATATTTTGTCTTTTTCAAAAGTCAATTTTGGCACATCTTTTATTAACTCCTTCTTAACTAGTTTTGATATTAATTCCATACTAGCATGTCCTAGTCTTCGATGCCAAAGCCAACTAGTTTCATTTTTCTTTTCTTCATTAGTAATTAAGCATAAACCATTTTTCTTGCCTAATTCTTGAAGATCTACTAAATAAATATTCCTTTGCCTTTGTCCTACAAGTACAATACTATTATCTTTAGGATTTGTGATTATACATACAGATGCTTCAAATGTAACTTTAAATCCTTTATCACAAAACTGACTTATGCTAAGAAGATTATGTTTCAAACCTTTAACTAATAAGACATTTTCTATAAAAACAGATGGAGCAATGAAAATTTTACCCTTTCCAATGATATACCCTTTACCATTGTCTCCATAGGTTACTACTCCACCATTCTTTGGTTCCAAGGTGACAAATTGATCTTCGTCACCAGTCATGTGTCTTGAACACCCGCTATCTAGATACCAACGTTTTTCAACTTTGTCAGCTGCAAGACACACCTGCAATCAAAATCAAGAAGAAACTTTAGGTACCCAAACTAAGTTGGGTCCTTTAGGGTTAGTACTCCATGTTCCTTTTGGAACCCAAACTTTTTTGAATTTTATCTTTTGATTATTACTTGATTTGTTTTGACTAGACTTTCTAAAGTTACATTCATATGCTCTATGTCCTAACTTATTGCAATAATAACAAGTAATATTTTCATTTTTAGCTTTTACAAAAATATTCTTTAATAATTTTTGTTTCCTATTTGTTTTATATCCTAAACCGGCCTTATCATATACAGCTTTTTGGCTATCAAGAATCAAATTTAATTTGGTAGAACTAAGAGTAAATTTATCTACCAAAGTTTTATATTTTTCAGCATCTTCTTTTAACTTAATATTTTCAGCAATTAAGTTCTTGGTTTCATTTTCAAGTTTCCTACTTAATGTTTCGTAGTTATGAGACAGTTTTATCTTATCTTTAATGAGAGATTGATTTTCTTCTTTTAGAGCTTTGTTTTTATTAATTACTTTTTTATGTTCTTCCATGAGTTCTAAAAATGCATCATGTAATTCATCAACAGTAAAATCGCAGTCAAGTTCAGAATCTACCTCATCGTCATTGGCCATATGACATATTTGGGCCGTGTCTTGATGATCTTCATCCTCCGAACTTGATTCCTCACTCTCACTCCAATCGGCCATAAAATTCTTCTTTTTCAATTTTCTTGCCATCCACTTCAAATCTGGGCAATCTATCTTATAATGCCCGGGTTTGTTACACTCATAGCAAATGGGAGTTTCTTTCTCCTTTTCTTTGTCCTTACCCTTTTCTTTGCTTGAGTTACCTTTAATGAAGGGCTTCTTTTTATGGAATCTATTCTTACCTCTCATGAATTTTCTGAATTTTCTCTCAAGCACTGCCATCCCTTCTTCATCAATATCTTCATCATCATTTGAATCTTCCGATTCAGTTTGTTGTCTAGGGGTGGTAGTCTTTAGGGCAATAGGCTTTCTCCTCTTGACCTCATCTTCTGAATTTTGCCTCATTGTCAACTCATAGGTCATGAGTGATCCTAGAAGCTCCTCTAACTGCAGTGTGTTGAGGTCCTTTGCTTCTTGAATAGCGGTTACCTTGGCCTCCCAATTCCTTGGTAGAGACCTGAGAATTTTACGCACCAAATCAGAGTTAGAATAAGACTTTCCTAAACTCTTAAGCCCATTTATAATATCAGTAAAACAAGTAAACATATCAGTTATGGACTCAGTAGATTCCATTTTAAACAGTTCATATTTGTGTACTAATATGTTTATCTTAGACTCCTTAACTTGATTGGTCCCTTCATGTGTGACCTCAAGTCTATCCCAAATTTCTTTGGCGGTGGTGCAAGTGGATATTCTATTAAATTCATTTACATCTAAAGAGCAGTAAAGTATATTTACAGCTTTTGCATTTAACTGTGCTAATCTTCTATCATTTTCATTCCAATCCATTTCTGGTTTGGGTATGATAGTGCCCTCTATGTTAAGTGTGGGTGTGTGAGGTCCTCTAGTGATGATTTGCCATAGTTCATAATCTGAAGCTTGAATGAATATCCTCATTCTGGCTTTCCAATATGTGTAGTTTGTGCCATTAAATAGATGAGGTCTATTTGTGGATTGTCCCTCACTCATTGCACATCCCACTTGGGTTGTCATGATCTTTAACTCTTGATTGTTAGATCAATGAGTACTATTAGAGCACCTTGCTCTGATACCACTTGTTGCCCAAGGTGACAAGCCAAGAGGGGGGGTGAATTGGTTTCTTCTTTACTTTAGTGCTTTTAAAACTTTCTTAGTTAACTGTGATGGATGCTTACTTAGGTTATTAGAATGAGTTAAACTAATGCAAGAATAGAAAGTAAAGCAAGAGAGAATGAAAGCACAAACACAATCCAAACACAACAATATATAGTGGTTCGGTGCTCTCCTTAGCACCTACATCCACTCCCCAAGCGTACCCTTGGGAATTCACTATAATCTCGCGGATTACAGTTGGATTGTTTTCCGGGCTCACAATCCAAAAACCTTGTTGGTTTTACGGGATCACCAACGAACCTATACAACTTTGGTTTTCCGGGTTTACCAAAAACCTTTGTTGGTTTTGCGGGCTCACCAACGAACCTTTACAACTTTGGTTTTCCGGGTTTACCAAAAACCTTTGTTGGTTTTGCGGGCTCACCAACGAACCTTTACAAAGTATTCAAACAAATGAAAAGAAAAGATTTAAACTCCTAAATGAGCATATAGAACAATATGAGCAATGAAGAAGAGTTAGAAAGAAATTATCGCTTTGAAGTCGCTTGGCTCTTCTTTGTCAAGGAAGCTTCACTCTTCAATGGGGGAAGAAGCTCTTGATGCCTCTTTGAATCTGCTCAATCCCTTTCTTTGATTTTTGAATGAAGCTCTTGATGAAGAAGATTAGGGCTCTTTGGTTTTCTTGTGTATTCTTTGATTTCCCACTCAAAAGTTGTTTATTCTGATGAATAGTGCCCCTTTAAATAGTTTTCAACCTTCCTTGGACAAGCCCCATTCGTCAGATTTGAAAAACTAGCCGTTACATGCCTTGGGAAGGACAAAAAGTACATCTGTAGAGCTAGCCGTTACTGTTCAGCCCGTGTTTGGGTCGGCTCAACCTGTCCTTGGGTCGACCCAACTTGGCCTTGGGTCGACTCAAACATTCCTTGGGTCGACCCTCTCAGAGAACACAGAAACATGAATTTCAAACTTCCTTCACTTGGGTCGACCCAACCATTCTTTGGGTCGACTCAAAGTTCACTTGGGTCGACTCAACTTCTTCTTGGGTCGACCCTCTCAGTAATTCCAGAGAGCCATTTTCTGTCTGTCTTTCTGTCTTCCATTTGGGTCGACCCTCTCAGGGTTTGGGTCGACTCAAAGTTCACTTGGGTCGACTCAACTTCTTCTTGGGTCGACCCTCTCAGTAATTTCAGAGAACCATTTTCTGTCTGTCTTTCTGTCTTGTCTTTGGGTCGACCCTCTCAGGGTTTGGGTCGACTCAAGCTTGGGTCGACTCAACCACTGTGTGGGTCGACCCTCTCAGTAAATCCAGAGAGCATTTTTCCTTTGCATTTTGAGGTTCTTTGGAGGTTGGGTCGACTCATGCCTACCTTGGGTCGACCCAACTCACTATTCATTTGTGCTGTTTTTGCAGGAGTGTGCCAGATGATTCCTTTAAGTCTCGGGGTCGACCCAATCAACCTATGGGTCGACTCAATTCACACTTTGCTGCATTCTCAAGATTAGATCCATCCAAATGAACAAGACCATATATATATTTTCAATTAAACAAATATACTGAGAGTAATGAACTTATAAATGAAGTATCAATTTAGCTTATAGCAAGCTCTAGATAATTGCTTGTTAATTATCAAAATAACACTATCATCCTCAGTAGTTATTAAATTCTAAAATTTGAAATTCGAAATTAAAGTTTTCTAAAAAAAATTTGAAAAAAAAATTTAAAAAAAAATTCAAAAATTCAAAAATTTAAATTCAAAATTTGAATTCTGTGATTCGAAATTTGAAATTTAATAAAAAAATTAAAAAAAAATTAATTAAATTAAAAAATTCAAAAAAATATTATTTTTGCTAGTAATTGATAAGGTGCAATCCTCCGAGGTTATCATACCTTTATTGGGGCTCCTCACGGAGTAATCTCCAGAGCTTATTCAATGGGCATTCGGAGATTGACTGATGCATAAGGATTGTGTTTAGTTTACATTCAAGTTATTGCTAAAAAAAAAAAAGTAAAAGTAAAAAAAAAAATTGCTTGCTCATTTAATCAATACAACCTAATGACATTGCATAAACTTTGAAAAAAACATTGATTATTTGCTGCATTTAGTATTAAGCATTTGCATAAAATAATTTAAGGGCAAAACCCATTAAAAAGATAAGGTCGGGAAGTCATTACCTGTCCTTAGCCCAAAAATCACCACCTTGCATACTTATCCTAAGCCAAATTAAATTAAAATCAAATTAGACATTGGCCTTAGGGTTTTCGAGCTCAATTAGGCTCTTGGAAAGAAGCGGCTGAAAGCCACTCCAGTGAGGATTTAGTAATTGGTGATGTCTAGGAAAGTTTTACAACAGTGAGAACTGTTACGGGTATTGTGGTATTGGTGTATCCCTTCTGGCACCACCACACACCCCGGGACTTTTCTGGTCACTGGTTACTGGATCACTTAACTGGTAAGCTCAAGCTTAATCTGAAAGGGAGATTAGGAGCTGTCTAATCTAGAGAGAATTTCAGGAACTTTTTTAACCTGATAAGTCTCTGTGCAACTAGATTTAAGAAGCTACTAAACCTCACTTAGTTCTAAGACTAATAGATCAAATTGTTGTGTGGTGTTGATTGTGGTCATCTTGGTCTAGCCCTTCTTCTTATCTTTTAGGATTTCGTTTAAAAAAAATTGAGTCTAATTAAGTTGTGAAAAATGTATGCATGGTAGAAGGTCATTAAGAGATAAGTTAACCCCATTTGATCCTGAGATTGACAGAACTTTTCATCATAACCTGCGAACTGTAAAGCAACCGTCAATCTCTACAATGGGTGAACATATTAGAACCCTGAATGAATTATTCGCTCCTGCATCCGCTAGTCCACCTACATGTATAGTATTGCCAATAAATAATGCAGCCTAATTCGAGATTCGGGCTGCAACAATAAACATGTTACCCAGGTTTCATGGGTTCGAGAGTGAACAACCCTACATTCATCTAAACAAATTTTTGACAATCTGTCAAACGTTTAGAAATCAAAATTTAGATGAAGAAGGTATTAAATTAAGGCTATTTCCCATGACTCTAGAGGATCGTGCCGCTGCATGGCTGTATTTCCTTGCTTCAAATTCCATCACATCTTGGGAACAACTATCTAGGAAGTTCATGGCTAAGTTCTATCCCATGGTAAAAACTGAAAAAATTAAAGATGCCATCAGAACTTTTAGAGGAAAATCAGAGGAGGAATTTTCCCAACTTTGGGAAAGATTCCATGATCTTTTGGTCAAGTGCCCGCACCATGGGCTTGACAAGGCTGATCTAGTACATTTCTTTTATAAAGGACTACCTCCGGCACATAGAAACATGATCGAGTCCATGCACAAAGGTAGGTTCATGGACCAAACTCCGGATCAAGCCTATGAATTTCTTGTTGACTTAGCCGAGAACGCCCAAAATTGGAGTAGCTATGGTGAGGAAGTAAATAGAGATGAGTTCGGGTCTAGAAAACCAGGTAATTATGAAATGAAAGCAGACCCAGAACTCAAAAATGTCATGTCCAATCTGGTGACTGGAATGAACAACTTAAGCAAAAAGTTTGATGCTTTCACTGTTTCCACTAGCTCGAGTTCATATAAAGAGTTAAATCCCATCATGAAAGTGGATCACGAGTCACATAGTTTATGTATCTTGTGTAATAGTTCTGAGCATCTAGTGGAGTGCTGCCCTAGTCTGCCTAATATAAAGGCCGAGCAAGCAAATGCTCTAAATTCATATAGTGCATTTAAGAAGCCCACTCCCAACTCGTTCAGCCCAGTTTACCACCCTGATAATAGGTTCCACCCAAATTTCTCATATAAGCAAAATGAACCTATTCAGCATCAAGGTGGTCCACCAGGTTTTCAGAACAACTTCCCCAGGATAGGTCCACCACAAATGAACCAACCTTTGGTTCCATCTGTACCGCCTTATAATGCCCCTATCCCATAGCAACCTTCACAATTAGAAACCATGATGGCTAATATGATGAAACAACAACAAGATTTTATCAAGCAACAACAACAGACCAATACAGCCCAAGCCCAGACTAACCAATTCCATGCGCAAGCAATTGCAAAACTTGAGGTTAGTCTGAGCCAAATAGCTAACTCTCTAGGGGATAGGAAGAAAGGTGAACTACCTAGTCAACCAGTGCCTAACCCTAGTAGACAACAAAATCAAGGTCAAATAGGTCAGTATCAAATCAATTCTAATGGAAATCCGACCTATGAAGTCCAGGCAATTACCACTTTAAGGTCTGGCAAGCAAGTGGACAATAAAGTCCAACTTTCTGAAAATGAAAAAGAAAATAAATCTTAATCCGATAAGAACCCTATTCAGAAGAGGGGTCAAGAACAGGACAAACCCGAAAAAAGAGAAGAATCTATAGAAACATACAAACCCAAGGTTCCCTTTCCCAGTAGACTTCAGGACTCCAAGAAACAATCTAACTTTGATGAAATCATGGAAGTCTTTAAAACTGTTCAAATAAATATACCTTTTTTCGATGCCATAAGACAAATTCCATTCTATACAAAATTCTTGAAAGACCTCACCACGGTCAAAAGAAAAACAAGTATTCCTAGGCAAGCTGTTATGGCTGCACAAGCCTCATCTCTCATTCAACAACAGATTGCCCCGAAATTCAAAGACCCTGGTTGCCCAACTATTGAAATAAAAATAGGAGAGACGATCATCCAAAGAGCTCTATTAGATTTAGGAGCCAGTGTAAACCTACTTCCCTACTATGTGTACCAAAAATTAGGTTTGGGGGAATTAAAGCCTACAAATATTACCCTTTCCTTAGCAGATAGGACAGTGAAGTACCCCAAGGGGATTGTAGAGGATGTAATAGTAAAAGTAAATGAGTTTTACTATCCTGTGGACTTCGTTATCCTTGAGACTGAACCTGCAATACATCCAGACAGTCACACACCTATAATTTTAGGTAGACCTTTCTTAGCCACAGCAAATGCTGTGATCAACTGTCGAAATGGGATGCTGAAGTTATTTTTTGGCAACATGAAAGTCGAGCTTAATGTCTTCAACATAAGTAAACAACCACCAGACGACAAAGAAATCAATGAAGTTGACATGATTGAAAGTCTGGTTCAGGAGACTTTCTTACAAACTTATAATAAGGACCCTTTAGAAGCTTACCTTGCCCATTCAGAGGAAGGGGTCAAGCATGCGCCTCTTAGTTCTGTTTCCCTTATGAGCATAGATCGTCATTAGCCGACTGTTCTTCATCGGACTTGTCCAAAATCATTCTTAGATAATGGTTGAAAAAAAAAGGAGATTTACATTTTGTCTGGCTGAAGACATAAAACTTAGCGCTCTTAGGAGGCAACCCAACATATAAATATCTTCTATAAAAAAAAAAAATTACTAACATGCAGGTTTGGAGGATTTTGCCCCAATTTTCAATTTACCTACCCATATCAGGTAACTTCTCCTCTGTCCTCTTACTACTTTAATTTTTCTTTAACATTGAGGACAATGTTAGATTTAGGTTTGGGGGTATTTTTAAGCATTGAAAATTTTATAAAAATAAATAAAAAAAATTTAAAAATTTTTGGAAATTTAAAAAAAAAATTACAATGCACAAGGTATATAAAATCTAAGAGCCCAATGACTAGTTGGAAGTAGTGCAAAGTGAGTTCTTTTTATTAAGTTCCTTTTAGTGAGTTGTAAGGTAATTAGTGCTTTGAATTTCACAACATATCTGGCCTGCATTTTCTAAGGTATAGGCTCGACATTGTGTTGAGAATATGGTAGCAACCTCGAATCCTGATGAACCATCTTTTTCTGATCCAAAAAAAAAAAAAACTATTTGGTGGATTTAGTCAGGTACATCGAAAAGGGCTACCTATTGTCAAAGGTCAGCAGGCTTGTGATGAGGAACCCGAGCATAGGTCCGTAGGGGAGTCTTGATGCCCGACACCTCATGCCAACTGGTGTGAGAATTGTCGACTAATTGCTCGCTACATGGAGGAATCATCACAGGAGTAAAAGTGCACAATATATACATTATCATTTTTCTTTAATGAAAAAAAAAACAAAAACAAAAAACAAAAAACAAAAAAAAAATGATGAAAAAAAAAATGTATATTGACCTTAAGAAAGACAATAGTGTGAAAGCCGTCGTTGTAAAAATTCGAGTAAACTGGAATATTACAGATAAAGCCCATGAGGTATTAAATTAAACATCCACAGCTCTCGAAATCCTGCAGATAAGATGATTTTGAATCAGCAAATAGGTCTTTTCCGACCAATTCTTGGAAACTACTAATATTAGCGATATTTTGGAGATTCGAAACCTTAGCTGGTGCATGGTCTAGACATCACTAAGCACTCAAGTATAAATAAGTATTACAACTCCCTAGCAGAAAACTTAATAACTTCAACTTAAATTGCATACTAACCTAGAATTTGGGCCACTTAGTAATTAAAACCTTGTGTGCTTTTGAAATTCTTATCAGTTATGTACTTGAAATTAAACTTTCATTTCACAAACCAAATTTTATTTTGGGATTGAAGTTTGTGGGTAACTTCACTGCAAACCCTCACGAGACAACACTCGTCCACTAGGGTAACCTAGGGGTTTAACGGCTTGTTGCACGTGCTAAGTGCAGTCGTAATGCTCTACGAAAGTGAGTATTTATCTTAGTTCATGTATATTTATATATATATAATAAATAAAACTTTTGCACTCTCATTTTATCACTGTCGCACTAAATTGCTAGAGACTAGCAATAAGCTGGTTGGGGGGTGTGATCAGAGCACAAAAGTGCGACCTACATGTCACCTAAATTAGTATTATTGCTAACCGATAATGATAAATTCACTGGATTAATATTATATTTGGGTCTGGCACAGATTTTCATAAATTAGAAATAAAATGCACATTAAGTACAAATTTGACTAAAGAATGATCCCTTCCCAGATCCGACCCGGTTGAAGATCGGGTCGGGTCCGAGTCAGAGTCGGGTCCGAATCGGGTCCAATTTTTCTGTGCTTTTGGGAAAGAATTTTGAAAAAATCTAATTTGGCCATATCATAACTATGAGGTGCTAGGTGACCCATGACTTGAAAGACTTGAAATTGACCTCCAGTCAGAATAGATGACCTGGGACGAACTCAGTCCATCCGTCTACAAGCCAAATTTCATATCATACTATTTTTTTATTATTATCCATATGACTAATTGGACGGAACTTGGTGTCTCCCAGCTCCCTCTCAGGAGGGCAAAGAAAGGCCCAGATCTTCTTCCAAAATTCAATTCCATTGCAGAAACCGGCAGATGACCCATGGCGAGATCCAAGCGCCCGATCGAACGCAGCCAGCACCCTTCCTCTTCCGTGATCCCAGCCGTGGCATCCGTCCCATCTCTTCCGCCCGTTTCAAGTGCAGCCCGGATCCGCGTCCCCACCTTCCATCCGCGTCGTGCCAGCCACCGTGCCAGCAAGCAGCCGCATCCAAGCTTCAGCCTCCCGCATCCGCTCCTCCCAGCATCGCCCACGTGCGTCTCCTCCCTTCCGATTTCAAGCCATGATCACAGCATCCCGTAATCCCCGCGTCCGACTGCAAGCATCCCGTGATCGGCTCCTCCCAGCGCCCGGATCCACGTTCCTCCCAGCCGATCCGTCCATCCGTGCCTTCCTTCTGTGCACCCTCGGATCAGCCCCTCCTCCTCCGCATTCATCTCCCTCCCAGCAAGGAAAATCCCAGCAGCGGTCCCATGGCATCCCTTCCAAATCCTCCACGCCATCAGCACCAGCCGTCGCCACCTTCCACTTCAACTCCCAGCTCGCCCGTCTCCAAATCCCCCGCAATCACCGGCGATCCCAGCCCCTCTTCCATGATCAGGCGATCCCGCACCGCATCCCCATCTTCCGGATTCGAGAGACCCTGCATCGCGCCTCATGTTAGATGTATGCCCTAGAAGCCAATTTGGCTGACACATTGTTGATTCTAGGGACATAATTTTGTACTTGACTGTTTATTATTGAATAAATAAAAGGCATCTTTTCATTCATATTATTTATGTGTCTATGAATCGTCCAAGGAATTAATAAGATGATGATACATATTCTCAAGAGTTGAAAATTTGAGCCATGTATCATTGGTGATTAATTTCCAAATGCACCTGATCAATGGATCATCACGAGGACGGTGACCAATCCGATCAGTGCACAGATCACTTTCCTTCTGGATGGACGAGACTTGAGTCCACAGTGTAGGGACACTGAAGTGATAGTGCAGGTGCTTGTTAGAGAACAAGGGTACTGAGCGTGACCAAGACAAGAAGTCACTTGGATGTCTATCCACTCGTCAGTGACTTGCTTGATGTTGCAGTAGTGTGACTGGTCCTTTGACCTGCGGTGCTTCGGCTGCACACAGTGAGGTTATTGTAGTTTGACTGCACACATACATGGTCTCTAGCCATATGGGTCCATGCAGTGTAGATTGGCTGCAGTAGGTTCACTGTAGGAGTAGGGTATGCACCTATAAGGAATCTATCGACCTTGATAGAAGAGGAGTGATCCTATGTGATTTGTTAGACTGAGCTCTAAGACCTTGGCCAGGGCAGTAATATAAAGTGGAAAAAGAGTTTTCCACCATCGAACTCAAGTCGAATAAATCTTGACATATGACAGACGATGGGGTTTGACGAGTTGTCCATGACCTCCGTCCTGTAGGGATCCACGATAGTAGGATTGTATCACATGTTAACTGCACCTAGAGGTTCATCATTCCATTCTGCTGGGTAGCCACTACATGCTGCTAGGTGTCACTGGTGGATGGTGGGACTCACAGGGATTATCTCGATGATCGATAAACCCTAATGAGTTGAGTTGGAATCGTTCCAACCCATTGAAAGGAGTTTTCAATGATATTGAGATAGAGATCACAATATGGGCTCATTTGGTTCGCGGGAAGTATTTTCCCTTCTAGGAATATGATTCCTGGGAATCAGATTCCTAGGAAGAGGATACCTAGGAAAGCACTTTTGGCATGTTTGGTTAACCATGGAAAAGTGACAAATTTCCAAAGTGCTTATGTTTGGTTGACCATCCACTTTCCTAGGAAAGTTATGTATAATTCCTATTATGCCCTTAATAAAAATTAGGTCTTTAATGCCTCTTTAATGCTTCTTTAATGCTGAAGGGTCTTTTTGGGAAAAAATAAAAAAGGAGTGATTCCCACCTCATGGGAAAGTAACTTTCCCATGTTTCTCATGGAAAAGACTTTCCCATGAAATGTGGGAATCATATTCCCATGGGAATACAATTTTCCCATCTCTCTCCTTTGAAAACTCCAACCAAACAAGAGGCATTTCATTACTTTCCCGTTGACCACACTTTCCCCCCTCCCTTTCCTGCGAACCAAACGAGCCCTATATCTCACTACCAGTCAGAATAGAACCTATGGGGTCACACACACTAGAAGTATTGACCGATCCGATAGTTGAAATCGTGATTAAGAATCACAAGTAATCAATTTGATTGATAAAGAAGTTGAAGAAGGAACCAAGGGAATTAATTAATTGGACTTGAAACAAGAGTCCTACTTCGGGTAGGATTCCTAGAATCCTAATTGGATTAGGACTGGGAATCCTAGTTGGAGTAGGACTGGGATTCCTACTTGGAATAGGATTCCTACAATCCTAATGAGATTAGGAATTTTGAATTAAAATAGGATTCCTACTTGGAGTAGGATTCCTAGAAATCCTAATTAGATTAGGACTTCGGATTCAAATAGAGTCCTAATTGGATTAGGACTAAAATTAAACAAATCCTAATTGGATTAGGATTCCTTAAGTCTAAATTAATTAATAATCTAATGAATCAACATGACTCCTAATTGGATTAGGATTGAAGAGTTCAATTGAGTCATGGTTCATTCAAGTCCTAGTTGGATTAGGACTAGCATAGATTGAACCCAATTGGCTAATCCTAATTGGATTGGGATTAAACCATAAGAGAGGCACCCAATCCTCTTTGGAAGAGGATTAGGGCATCACAAGAAGGAGGGATCACGCCCCTCCTCCTCTCCTTGTGTGCGGCATGAAGAGAGGGGCCGGCGCCCCCCTTCTCTCTTTGGAAAACCATCTAGGGCTCCTACTTTGGAGGAGCCCTTGATGGCTATAAAAGGCACCATGAGGCCGGCGCCCTAGTGTTGGGAACCCGCCCACGCCGCTGATATTTCAAAAATTTTTCAGATGGCAGCGGAATCGGCATGCACGGGTTCGACGTTCATCGCATGAACGTTGTTTCGAGACCTTTCGTAATTAGGTAAGAATTAAAACTTTTAAAACTATTAGGAAGATCAGATCTTCACCTTGCGCGGGTAGATGATCACCGCAAATCTGAATTCGTGGTTTTTGGAAGAGGGTTCGCTTGAAGCCGTTCAAACGTCCGGCCTCTACGGGTATCCACATGAAGCAGGATCCGATCCAAGCTTTCTATCTCACCGGGGTGCTAGCTCCCTTGCAGAGATAACTTTTGATGGCTGATCTCCTCTCTTTCTTTCAACTCATGAATGTACTTGAGAGGAGGAAGAAGAAGGAAGAAGAAGAGGAAGAAGCAAGGCCCCTGCAGCCTACTTTCTTTTTCCTGCGTTGGAAGGAGGAAAGGAGGAAGAGGAGGGCGCCATGGCTTCTTTTTCCCTTCTTCTTGCTGGCGGCTGAACCAAGGGAAGGAGAGCGTGGCCACGTGATGGAGAGGAGGGGGATTCCTATATACATTAGGTCAGCCCCCAAGAGTCCTCCTTTTATAACATCTAGGGCTCCTACAAGTTAGGAGCCCTTGATGTATTACCAAGAGAGGGCGCCGGCCCCTCTTGTTGCCGCACCAAGAGATCCAAGGAGGAGGGGCGTGAGCCCCTCCCTCTCATGTTGCCCTAATCCTCATCTAATGAGGATTGGAAGGCCCTAATGTGGTTTAGCCTTAATCCAATTAAGCTTAGCCCAAGGGTGAACCAATTTGGATCCAATCTAGGCTAGTCCTAATCCAATTAGGACTTGAATGAACCATGACTCAATTGAACTCTTCAATCCTAATCCAATTAGGAGTCATGTTGATTCATTAGATTAATAATTAATTTAGACTTAAGGAATCCTAATCCAATTAGGATGTATTTAATTTTAGTCCTAATCCAATTAGGACTCTATTTGAATCCGAAGTCCTAATCCAATTAGGATTTCTAGGAATCCTACTCCAAGTAGGAATCCAATTTTAATTCAAAATTCCTAATCTCATTAGGATTGTAGGAATCCTATTCCAAGTAGGAATTCCAGTCCTACTCCAACTAGGATTCCCAGTCCTAATCCAATTAGGACTCTAGGTATCCTACTCGAAGTAGGACTCTTGTTTCAAGTCCAATTAATTAATTCCCTTTGTTCCTTCTTCAACTTCTTATCAATCAAATTGATTACTTGTGATTCCTAATCACGATTTCAACCATCGGATCGGTCAATACTTCTAGTGTGTGTGACCCCATAGGTTCTATTCTGACTGGTAGTGAGATATATTGTGATCTCTATCTCAATATCATTGAAAACTCCTTTCAATGGGTTGGAACGATTCCAACTCAACTCATTAGGGTTTATCGATCATCAAGATAATCCCTATGAGTCCCACCATCCACCAGTGACACCTAGCAGCATGTAGTGGCTACCCAGCAGAATGGAATGATGAACCTCTAGGTGCAGTTAACGTGTGATACAGTCCTACTATCATGGATCCCTACAGGGCGGAGGTCATGGACAACTCGTCAAACCCCATCGTCTGTCATATGTCAAGATTTATTCGACTTGAGTTCGCTAATGGAAAACTCTTTTTCCACTTTATATTACTGCCCTGGCCAAGGTCTTAGAACTCAGTCTAACAAATCACATAGGATCACTCCTCTTCTATCAAGGTCGATAGATTCCTTATAGGTGCATACCCTACTCCTACAGTGAACTTACTGCAGCCAATCTACACTGCATGGACCCATATGGCTAGAGACCATGTATGTGTGCAGTCAAACTACAATAACCTCACTGTGAGTAGCCGAAGCACCGCAGGTCAAAGGACCAGTCACACTACTGCAACATCAAGCAAGTCACTGACGAGTGGATAGACATCCAAGTGACTTCTTGTCTTGGTCACGCTCAGTACCCTTGTTCTCTAACAAGCACCTGCACTATCACTTCAGTGTCCCTACACTGTGGACTCAAGTCTCGTCCATCCAGAAGGAAAGTGATCTGTGCACTGATCGGATCGATCACCGTCCTCGTGATGATCCATTGATCAGAAGCATTTAGAAATTAATCACCAATGATACATGCCTTAAATTCTCAACTCTTGAGAATATGTATCATCATCTTATTAATTCCTTGGACGATTCATAGACACATAAATAATATGAATGAAAAGATGCCTTTTATTTATTCAATAATAAATAGTCAAGTACAAAATTATGTCCCTAGAATCAACAATGTGTCAGCCAAATTGGCTTCTAGGGCATACATCTAACAATCTCCCACTTGCACTAAAGCCAATTGGTCATATATCTTAGGCCCATCTTCTCAAGGTGGGCTTCAGTCTTTTGCTGACTCAGCTGCTTTAGTGAACGGGTCTGCCACGTTATCCGCGGAGTCTACTCTCTGCACCTCTACATCATAGTCGCGTATGAAATGGAAGCGCCGCTCTATGTGCTTGGACTTCTGATGAGACCATGGCTCCATAGCTAGTGCTATGGTGCCAATGTTATCGCAGTAAAGTGTTATGGCATCTAATGACATTACACCTAACTCTGCAATTAACTTTTAATCAGAAGGTTTCCACTGCACCCTTAGATACGGCTTAATATTTAGCTTCTAAGGTAGAATCTATAATGATCGGTTGTTTGGAACTCTTCCAATTTACTGAACCACAATTGCACATATTCTGATGTAGACTTTCTATCATCAATATGTGTGCATCCTTCTACCTTCAACTCTGATCTTCTCCCAAAGACCAAGAACATGTCCTTAGTTCATCTCAAGTACTTAAGACTGTTCTTCACAGCTATCCAGTGCTTCTTGCCTGGATCCGACTGATATCTGCTTGTGACACTCACAGTAAGAGCTATATCAGGTCGTGTACACAGCATGGCATACATGAGGCTTCCTATTGCCGATGCATAGGGAATCTTGCTCATGCGTTGAATCTCTTCAGATGTGTTGGGGCACATCTTCTTGGAGAGATGAATTCCATGTCTTAGGGGTAAGAGACCCCTCTTGGAGTTTTCCATGCTGAACCTCTTCAGCACCTCCTCTATGTACATTTTCTGTGAAAGGCCAAGCATCCTTTTAGATCTATCTCTATAGACCTTTATTCTCAAAATATAGGATGCTTCCCCAAGGTCTTTCATGGAGAATTCTTTTGACAACCAGACCTTGACCGAGGTTAGCATGGGAATATCATTCCCAATCAGGAGAATGTCATCTACGTACAACACGAGAAAAACGACAGAACTCCCACTAACCTTTTTGTAAACACACGGTTCCTCTTCGTTTTCGATGAAATCAAATGTTTTGATTGCGTCATCGAACCGAGTGTTCCAACTCCGAGATGCTTGTTTTAGTCCATAGATGGACCTTTGCAGCTTGCAGACCTTGTGATCTCCATCACTGGAAGTGAAACCCAAAGGCTGTTCCATATAGATATCTTCATCAAGATATCCATTCAGGAAAGCAGTTTTCACATCCATCTGCCAGATTTCATAATCATGAAATGCTGCAATGGCAAGCAATGTTCGGATAGATTTTAGCATGGCTACAGGTGAAAAGGTCTCCTGATAGTCAATGCCTTCGCGCTGACTATACCCTTTCGCCACAAGCCTTGCCTTATAGGTCTCTACCTCTCCATCCGAACCTATCTTCCTTTTGTAGATCCATTTGCATCCAATAGGTACAATACCTTCTGGTGGATCTACTAAGGTCCAGACTTGGTTGGAATGCATGGAGTCTAACTCTGACTTCATAGCTTCCAGCCATTTCTCGGAATCGATATCAGATATCGCCTCGTTGTAGATTTTGGGATCCTGTATGTGATCCCTATCTCCCACTAGGAACATTTCCTCGGTATCCTCTTCTAGTATACCTAAGTATCTATCGGGAGGATGGGAGACCCTACTAGATCTACGAGGTGGTTGAGGGACATCGTGTACTGGCTCTTTATGAATGGGTTCTATAGGATCCATGACTCGTTGCTTTTCAGAGACTTTCTCTTCAAGCTCAATTTTTCTCCCACTACCTCTATCAAGGATAAACTGATTTTCCAAGAAGATGGCATGACGGCTCACAAACACATTGTGATCCTTTGAGATGTAGAAATTGTATCCTAATGACTCTTTAGGATATCCTATAAAACGAGCACTTATGGTCCTAGCCTCTAACTTGTCCGCCTGTAGTCGCTTGACGTGGGCCGGACATCCCCAAATCTTGAGATGACCCAGACTTGGTTTCTTACCATGCCATATCTCATACGGTGTGGTAGGAACGGATTTAGAGGGAACTCTATTCAATAAATAAATCGCTGAAAATAGGGCATCTATCTAAAGAGACAAGGGTAAATCAGTGAAGCTCATCATGGATCGGACCATATCCAATAGAGTCCGATTCCTCCTCTCTGACACTCCGTTGAACTGAGGTGTACCAGGAGGAGTCCATTATAAAACTATACCATTCTCCTTGAGATAATCACGGAACTCTCAACTAAGGTATTTACCTCTTCGATCTGATCGAAGAACCTTAGTGAGTTTTTCTATATGTTTTTCTACTTCATATTTAAACTCTTTGAACCTTTCAAAAGTTTCATATTTGTGTCTCATACACATATCCATACCGTGAATAATCATCGGTAAAATGAAGTAAAAAATTACAACCCCTAGCCTGCACATCGAATGGGCCACACACATCAGTGTGTACTAGGGTAAGTATTTCAGTGGACCTCCCTGTGTCCTACAAAGGATAATTTGGCCATCTTTCCTTGAAGGCAGAATTCACAAATCAAATATGACTCGAAAGTCAATGAGCCCAAAAGCTCATGTTTCTCCAATTTGTTTATTCTGTCTTCTCCTATATGGCCAAGCCTGAGGTGCCTTAAATACTTTAGATTTATCTCATTTTTGGATCTATTAGATCCTATGGTATTCACTGTTTGCTCAGATATATTCACAGATACATCCATATGTATGTGATAGAGACTGTCAATCTTAAAACCATGTTAAATCAATTTAATTTTTCAAATAAATAAAAATCTTTCTATGCTAAATAAAATACAGAAATCAAATTTCTGCTAGCAATAGGTCACAGTCCCTAAGTATCCTGAGCATATCTGAAAACCCTTCTGAAGGTCTGTCACCCTTCATGTACTTTATGCTTCCCATGCATGTAGGACAGTTCCTCTTCCAATGGCCGTCCATGATGCAATGGAAACACTTTTCCTTGCAATTGGCTTTTTTCTTGGAACTTCCTTACTTGGTGTTTTCTTAGACTTCTGCTTCTTCGCAGGCTTCTTCTTCTTCCAAATAGACTCTCTCTTGAAAGTAGAAACCAACTTGACAGCAAAAACGATGCCCCTTGAACTTCTTCAAGGTTCCTAAGGTAGTTACCAATTTATTTAACAATTCTATTTTAGTGCATACAACCTTGTTCATATGGTAGTTTACTATAAACTATTCATATGAAGCTGGAAGGGATTGCGAGATCAAATCCGTTTGCAATTCCTTGTGCATGGTCATGCCAAGCTTCTCAAGCTTCTCTAAGTCCTTTATCATGGTCAAACCATGATCATGGACAGACTGCCCATCGTTCATCTTGGCTTTGAAGAGCCTCTTGGACACTTCAAACCGAGCTGCGTGACTCTGATCACCATACAACTTTTGCAGGTGATTTAATATGTCCCTGGCAATCTTTATGTTCTCATGCTGGCATTGTAATGCATTGGACATGGATGCCTTTGTGCAGCACCTAACTTTATTGTTATTGTTCGTCCACTTAACAAGCGTCTTATGCTGATCAGTGATCGGACGGATTGGTAACATGGGGATTCCATGGTCTAGCATATACCCAAATTTCTCACAATTCAAAACTATTTTTGAAATTTGCTGAGCCAATCTTTATAATTGGGTTTGGTCAAACGGTTGTTCTATAGGATATGAGTTAAGAGTCTAGAAGCTGACTTTATAATCCTCAGAGAGTAAAGATTCTAGTTAGACTTTTGTACTTGATCCTAATCTGTTCTAAGGTCTTTTAGAACAAATGTAACTCCCACTATTTTCTCGAATCCCTCACACTCCCCTGGTAGGGAAACGGAAATCCCACACGACTAGGGTTTCTAGTGGGTATTGCGGTCCCACCAATTTACACGCCACCTCACCTAACAGTTATTGGTGACACATAGATGGATGAGTGTACAACTCTTGTACAATGCTTCTCAAGCATGTTGCAGTGTAACTTGGTCTCTAAGCCATGAAGACCTCACCTAACAGTTATTGGTCCCATTTCTTAGTTAAGTCAGACCCACCGTATAACCGTAGGAATAAAGTCGTCATTGGGTCCTCACCTAACAGTTATTGGTGCCCAACCCCACCTTTACCCTACAACATCTCATGTCTATAGAGAGGTCCAGCCCCCCGATGCAACTTGACCACTGTGTCCAGCCGAGACAAATCAACATCAGAAAAGGCCTTAGCAGCTCTACTACAGTGGAAGACCTATTGACTTAATATTGGTTAATCAGGTCTTAGTGTTTGCAACTTGAGCCCTTCATAAGAGGTAATCGAACAATTGGCCAGGTAAGCAGGTGGGAGGCTCCCCTTACTCAGAGAGTAAGGTCCTAATTAAGTAACCACCTTTCATGCTTTCCTAGACACCAATTAGATCAATTAATCTAATATGACTTGCTCATGTCGGTTCACTCTCGACTTGATTGAGGAGGTTTTGATTTAGGTCTCAATTGGGTTTGCTACATCACATGTAAACCTATCTACCCGACTCGCATTCACATCTCATGCAAACGGTACATCACAGGCAGTTATAATCGCAGCATCAAATAAAGTTAAACTTTAAATAGGTGATGATCATGGATTCTAATTAGGTCGTATTACAAGCACATGCACATCAATCGATCAAGTGGTCTTCAACTCTTGAATTGGTTCTAAGCCTCCTTGATTCGATCCTTGATCAACTCTTGATCCCATCGCCATCAACCGCTTAGATCACCTTTCATCTCATGCCTTTGCTTCAACTTGATCGTTGATGTACATCACATCACAGAAATACAACCAGATGTAAAATAAAAATAAAAATAAATTACATCTCCTTTTAGGAGGCACGCAGGCCTCTCAAAACATCAAATAAGATGCATGCAAGCATTTGAAAAATTACATGACATTGCAGATCACATCGCAGGTCATTACATTTGATACCAAAAGGGTTTGAATCCTATGATCATCACCGTATGCAACAATTATAATTTTCAGATCTGAAAACTAACTGATTATATCATGACATAGGTCGCTGATCATGCTAATCATGATTCTAAACTTTGTAATCCCATTAACAATGCAATTAGAATCATCTTTTTATCACATAAAAATCAGCATGCAAAAATCAGCACCCCTGAAAAATCTGCATGCAGAATTTTTCAGCATGCATGATCATTCAATTTTCAGATCTAATAAGCCTTTAGATATTTAATTCTTACCTTAATCTACGAAGCCTAGGCTCTGATACCACTGTTGGGAACCCGCCCACGCCGCTGATATTTCAAAAAATTTTCAGATGGCAGCGGAATCGGCATGCACGGGTTCGACGTTCATCGCATGAACGTTGTTTCGAGACCTTTCGTAATTAGGTAAGAATTAAAACTTTTAAAACTATTAGGAAGATCAGATCTTCACCTTGCGCGGGTAGATGATCACCGCAAATCTGAATTCGTGGTTTTTGGAAGAGGGTTCGCTTGAAGCCATTCAAACGTCCGGCCTCTACGGGTATCCACACGAAGCAGGATCCGATCCAAGCTTTCTATCTCACCGGGGTGCTAGCTCCCTTGCAGAGATAACTTTTGATGGCTGATCTCCTCTCTTTCTTTCAACTCATGAATGTACTTGAGAGGAGGAAGAAGAAGGAAGAAGAAGAGGAAGAAGCAAGGCCCCTGCAGCCTACTTTCTTTTTCCTGCGTTGGAAGGAGGAAAGGAGGAAGAGGAGGGCGCCATGGCTTCTTTTTCCCTTCTTCTTGCTGGCGGCTGAACCAAGGGAAGGAGAGGGTGGCCACGTGATGGAGAGGAGGGGGATTCCTATATACATTAGGTCAGCCCCCAAGAGTCCTCCTTTTATAACATCTAGGGCTCCTACAAGTTAGGAGCCCTTGATGTATTACCAAGAGGGGCGCCGGCCCCTCTTGTTGCCGCACCAAGAGATCCAAGGAGGAGGGGCGTGAGCCCCTCCCTCTCATGTTGCCCTAATCCTCATCTAATGAGGATTGGAAGGCCCTAATGTGGTTTAGCCTTAATCCAATTAAGCTTAGCCCAAGGGTGAACCAATTTGGATCCAATTTAGGCTAGTCCTAATCCAATTAGGACTTGAATGAACCATGACTCAATTGAACTCTTCAATCCTAATCCAATTAGGAGTCATGTTGATTCATTAGATTAATAATTAATTTAGACTTAAGGAATCCTAATCCAATTAGGATGTATTTAATTTTAGTCCTAATCCAATTAGGACTCTATTTGAATCCGAAGTCCTAATCCAATTAGGATTTCTAGGAATCCTACTCCAAGTAGGAATCCAATTTTAATTCAAAATTCCTAATCTCATTAGGATTGTAGGAATCCTATTCCAAGTAGGAATCCCAGTCCTACTCCAACTAGGATTCCCAGTCCTAATCCAATTAGGACTCTAGGTATCCTACTCGAAGTAGGACTCTTGTTTCAAGTCCAATTAATTAATTCCCTTTGTTCCTTCTTCAACTTCTTATCAATCAAATTGATTACTTGTGATTCCTAATCACGATTTCAACCATCGGATCGGTCAATACTTCTAGTGTGTGTGACCCCATAGGTTCTATTCTGACTGGTAGTGAGATATATTGTGATCTCTATCTCAATATCATTGAAAACTCCTTTCAATGGGTTGGAACGATTCCAACTCAACTCATTAGGGTTTATCGATCATCAAGATAATCCCTATGAGTCCCACCATCCATCAGTGACACCTAGCAGCATGTAGTGGCTACCCAGCAGAATGGAATGATGAACCTCTAGGTGCAGTTAACGTGTGATACAGTCCTACTATCGTGGATCCCTACAGGGCGGAGGTCATGGACAACTCGTCAAACCCCATCGTCTGTCATATGTCAAGATTTATTCGACTTGAGTTCGCTAATGGAAAACTCTTTTTTCACTTTATATTACTGCCCTGGCCAAGGTCTTAGAACTCAGTCTAACAAATCACATAGGATCACTCCTCTTCTATCAAGGTCGATAGATTCCTTATAGGTGCATACCCTACTCCTACAGTGAACTTACTGCAGCCAATCTATACTGCATGGACCCATATGGCTAGAGACCATATATGTGTGCAGTCAAACTACAATAACCTCACTGTGAGTAGCCGAAGCACCGCAGGTCAAAGGACCAGTCACACTACTGCAACATCAAGCAAGTCACTGACGAGTGGATAGACATCCAAGTGACTTCTTGTCTTGGTCACGCTCAGTACCCTTGTTCTCTAACAAGCACCTGCACTATCACTTCAGTGTCCCTACACTGTGGACTCAAGTCTCGTCCATCCAGAAGGAAAGTGATCTGTGCACTGATCGGATCGATCACCGTCCTCGTGATGATCCATTGATCAGGAGCATTTAGAAATTAATCACCAATGATACATGCCTTAAATTCTCAACTCTTGAGAATATGTATCATCATCTTATTAATTTCTTGGACGATTCATAGACACATAAATAATATGAATGAAAAGATGCCTTTTATTTATTCAATAATAAATAGTCAAGTACAAAATTATGTCCCTAGAATCAACAATGTGTCAGCCAAATTAGCTTCTAGGGCATACATCTAACACCTAGGGCATAGGAATCCTCTTCCTCTTGTGCCGTGGCCACCCTCTTCCTCTCTTTAGTTGCAGCCGCAAGCAAGGGTAGAAGCTCACCAAGTGTTGGCGGCCTCCTCCTCTACCCTTTCTTCATCCAACGCAAGCAACAGAAGAAGGCTGCGTAGGGGCTCATCTTCTTCCTCTTCTTCATCCTTCTTCTTCCTCCTCTCAAGCACTTTCAAGAGTTGAAAGAAAGAGAGGAGATCAGCCATCAAAGGAAGTCTCTGCAAGGGAGCTAGCACCCCGGGGAGACAAGGAAACATTGATCGGTCCTCTACTTCGTGTGGATACCCATAGAGGCCGGATGTTTGAACGGCTTCAAGCGAACCCTCTTCCAAAACCACGAATTCAGATTTGCGGTGATCATCTACCCGCGCAAGGTGAAGATTTGATCTTCCTATTAGTTTTAAAAGTTTTAATTCTTACCTAATTACGAAAGGTCTCGAAACAACGTTCATGCGATGAATGTCGAACCTGTGCATGCCGATTCCGCTGCCATCTGATTTAATTTTTGAAATATCAGCGGCATGGGCGGGTTCCCAACAGTGGTATCAGAGCCTAGGTTTCGTAGATTAAGGTAAGAATTAAATATCTAAAGGCTTATTAGATCTGAAAATTGAATGATCATGCATGCTGAAAAATTATGCATGCAGATTTTTCAGGGGTGCTGATTTTTGCATGCCGATTTTTATGTGATAAAAAGATGATTCTAATTGCATTGTTAATGGGATTACAAAGTTTAGAATCATGATTAGCATGATCAGCGACCTATGTCATGATATAATCAGTTAGTTTTCAGATCTGAAAATTATAATTGTTGCATACGGTGATGATCATAGGATTCAAACCCTTTTGGTATCAAATGTAATGACCTGCGATGTGATCTGCAATGTCATGTAATTTTTCAGATGCTTGCATGCATCTTATTTGATGTTTTGAGAGGCCTGCGTGCCTCCTAAAAGGAGATGTAATTTATTTTTATTTTTATTTTACATCTGGTTGTATTTCTGTGATGTGATGTACATCAACGATCAAGTTGAAGCAAAGGCATGAGATGAAAGGTGATCTAAGCGGTTGATGGCGATGGGATCAAGAGTTGATCAAGGATCGAATCAAGGAGGCTTAGAACCAATTCAAGAGTTGAAGACCACTTGATCGATTGATGTGCATGTGCTTGTAATACGACCTAATTAGAATCCATGATCATCACCTATTTAAAGTTTAACTTTATTTGATGCTGCGATTATAACTGCCTGTGATGTACCGTTTGCATGAGATGTGAATGCGAGTCAGGTAGATAGGTTTACATGTGATGTAGCAAACCCAATTGAGACCTAAATCAAAACCTCCTCAATCAAGTCGAGAGTGAACCGACATGAGCAAAACATATTAGATTAATTGATCTAATTGGTGTCTAAGAAAGCATGAAAGGTGGTTACTTAATTAGGACCTTACTCTCTGAGTAAGGGGAGCCTCCCACCTGCTTACCTGGCCAATTGTTCGATTACCTCTTATGAAGGGCTCATGTTGCAAACACTAAGACCTGATTAACCAATATTAAGTCAATAGGTCTTCCACTGTAGTAGAGCTGCTAAGGCCTTTCTGATGTTGATTTGTCTCGGTTGGACACAGTGGTCAAGTTGCATCGGGGGGCTGGACCTCTCTATAGACATGAGATGTTGTAGGGTAAAGGTGGGGTTGGGCACCAATAACTGTTAGGTGAGGACCCAATGACGACTTTATTCCTACGGTTATACGGTGGGTCTGACTTAACTAAGAAATAGGACCAATAACTGTTAGGTGAGGTCTTCATGGCTTAGAGACCAAGTTACACTGCAACATGCTTGAGAAGCATTGTACAAGGGTTGTACACTCATCCATCTATGTGTCACCAATAACTGTTAGGTGAGGTGGCATGTAAATTGGTGGGACCGCAGTACCCACTAGAAACCCTAGTCGTGTGGGATTTTCGTTTCCCTACCAGGGGAGTGTGAGGGATTCGAGAAAATAGTGGGAGTTATATTTGTTCTAAAAGACCTTAGAACAGATTAGGATCAAGTACAAAAGTCTAACTAGAATCTTTACTCTCTGCAGATACAATGTCGGCTTCAAGCCCTTTGACCCGTATTCTTGAGACCAACCGACTAACCGGAACCAATTACAAAGACTGGCTTAGAAATCTCAAAATAGTTTTGGACTGTGAGAAGATAGGCTACATACTCGATTCAGATATCCCCACACTACCAGCACGTCCTACTGATGTTCAGCGTGAAATGCATAAAAAGTGGTTGGATGATGACATTAGAGTAAAATGCTATATGATGGCATCCATGTCTAATGAACTCCAATGCCAGCATGAAAATATAAAGACTGCTAGGGACATACTGGCACACCTGCAAGAGATGTATGGTGAGCAGAGTCGCACAGCTCGTTTTGAAGTGTCCAAGAGGCTCTTCAAAGCGAAGATGCGCGAGGGGCAGTCTGTCCATGATCACGGTCTGACCATGATCAAGGACCTAGAGGAGCTTGAGAAGCTCGGTATGGACATGCACAAGGAATTACAAGTGGATTTGATCCTACAGTCACTTCCTGATTCATTTGGACAGTTTATAGTAAATTACCACATGAATAAGATTGAATGCACTAAGACTGAACTAATCAACATGTTGGTAACTGCTGAGGGAGCCTTGAAAGGTTCAAGGGGCAATGTCCTTGCTGCTGAGTTGACTTCTGGTTCCAAGAGAAAGTCTGCTTGGAAGAAAAAGAAGCCTGCTAAGAAGCAGAAGAAAGACAAGAAGCTAAAGAAGGAAGTTCAAAAGAAAAAGGCTAACGACAAAGGAAAATGTTTCCACTGCAATGTCGAAGGCCACTGGAAGAGAAACTGTCCTTCATACCTCGAGAGCCTGAAGAACAAGAAAGGTGACATACCTTCAGAAGGTATAGACTTGCTCATAATTGAAACTAATCTAACGGTTTCTTCTACTTCTAGTTGGGTTATAGATTCTGGTTCTAGTGCTCATTTGTGCACTACCATGCAGGGTCTAAAGGAAAGTAGAAGGCTGGCGGAAGGTGCGGTAACCCTTCGGGTTGGCAACGGGGCAAAAGTTGCTGCTGTGGCTGTGGGCACCTACCATCTGCGACTACCGTTTGGATTTAGTTTAATACTTAGAGACTGCTATTATGTACCTGTTGCTAGCAGAAATTTGATTTCTGTTTCATGTCTAGCACAGGAAGGTCATGTTTTTACATTTGACAAAGACTGCTGTTCTATTTATTTCAGAAATAAAATAGTTGCACGTGGTTTCATGATCGACAGTCTCTATCATTTACATATGGATGTATCTGTGAATGTTACCGAGCAAGATGTGAGTGCCAAAGGATCCAAAAGATCCAGAGATGAGATAAACCAAAGATATTTGTGGCACCTCAGACTTGGCCATATTGGAGAGGATAGGATGAACAAAATGGATAAAGATGGGCTTCTCGGCTCATTGACTTCCGAGTCATATCCAGTTTGCGAGTCCTGTCTTCAAGGAAAAATGGCTAGACTGCCCTTTGTAGGACATGGGGAGAGGACCACTGAAATACTTGCCCTAGTACATACAGATGTATGTGGCCCATTCGATGTACTAGCCAGGGGACGTTATTCTTACTTCATTACCTTTACCGATGATTACTCACGGTATGGGTATGTGTATCTTATGAGACACAAGTCTGAGTCTTTTGAAAAGTTCAAAGAGTTCAAGAATGAAGTAGAAAAACAAACTGGAAAACCTCTTAAAGCTCTTCGATCAGATCGAGGAGGAGAATACCTTAGTGGGGAATTCCGGGACTATCTCAAAGAAAATGGCATAGTCTCACAATGGACACCTCCGGGTACACCTCAACTCAACGGAGTGTCAGAGAGGAGGAATCGGACCCTATTGGATATGGTCAGGTCCATGATGAGCTTCACTGATTTACCTATGTTCCTTTGGGGAGATGCCTTACTCACAGCGATTTATTTATTGAATAGAGTTCCCTCTAAATCCGTTCCTACCACACCGTATGAGATATGGCATGGTAAGAAACTAAGTCTTGGTCATCTCAAGATTTGGGGATGTCCAGCCCACGTCAAGAGACTACAGGCAGACAAGTTAGAGGCTAGGACCATAAAGTGCTCGTTTTATAGGATATCCTAAAGAGTCATTAGGATACAATTTTTACGTCTCAGAGGATCACAATGTGTTTGTGAGCCGTCATGCCATCTTCTTGGAAAATCAGTTTATCCTTGATAGAGGCAGTGGGAGGAAAATTGAGCTTGAAGAGAAAGTCTCTGAAAAGCAACGAGTCATGGATCCTATAGAACCCATTCATAAAGAGCCAGTACACGATGTCCCTCGACCACCTCGTAGATCTAGTAGGGTCTCCCATCCTCCCGATAGATACTTAGGTATACTAGAAGAGGATACCGAGGAAATGTTCCTAGTGGGAGATAGGGATCACATACAGGATCCCAAAACCTACAACGAGGCGATATCTGATATCGATTCCGAGAAATGGCTGGAAGCTATGAAGTCGGAGATAGACTCCATGCATTCCAACCAAGTCTGGACCTTAGTAGATCCACCAGAAGGTATTGTACCTATTGGATGTAAATGGATCTACAAAAGGAAGATAGGTTCGGATGGAGGTAGAGACCTATAAGGCAAGGCTTGTGGCGAAAGGGTATAGTCAGCGCGAAGGCATTGACTATCAGGAGACCTTTTCACCTGTAGCCATGCTAAAATCCATCCGAACATTGCTTGCCATTGCAGCATTTCATGATTATGAAATCTGGCAGATGGATGTGAAAACTACTTTCCTGAATGGATATCTTGATGAAGATATCTATATGGAACAGCCTTTGGGTTTCACTTCCAGTGATGGAGATCACAAGGTCTGCAAGCTGCAAAGGTCCATCTATGGACTAAAGCAAGCATCTCGGAGTTGGAACACTCGTTTCGATGACGCAATCAAAACGTTTGATTTCATCAAAAACGAAGAGGAACCGTGTATTTTCAAAAAGGTTAGTGGGAGTGCTGTCGTTTTTCTCGTACTGTACGTAGATGACATTCTCCTGATAGGGAATGATATTCCCATGCTAACCTCGGTTAAGATCTGGTTGTCAAAAAGAATTCTCCATGAAAGACCTTGGGGAAGCATCCTATATTTTGGGAATAAAGGTCTATAGAGATAGATCTAAAAGGATGCTTGACCTTTCACAGAAGATGTACATAGAGGAGGTGCTGAAGAGGTTCAGCATGGAAAACTCCAAGAGGGGTCTCTTACCCCTAAGACATAGAATTCATCTCTCCAAGAAGATGTGCCCCAACACATCTGAAGAGATTCAACACATGAGCAAGATTCCCTATGCATCGGCAATAGGAAGTCTCATGTATGCCATGCTGTGTGCACAACCTGATATAGCTCTTGCTGTGAGTGTCACAAGCAGATATCAGTCGGATCCAGGCAAGAAGCACTGGATAGCTATGAAGAACAGTCTTAAGTACTTGAGAAGAACTAAGGACATGTTCTTGGTCTTTGGGAGAAGATCAGAGTTGAAGGTAGAAGGATGCACACATATTGATGATAGAAAGTCTACATCAGAATATGTGCAATTGTGGTTCAGTAAATTGGAAGAGTTCCAAACAACCGATCATTATAGATTCTACCCTAGAAGCTGAATGTTAAGCCGTATCTAAGGGTGCAGTGGAAACCTTCTGATTAAAAGTTAATTGCAGAGTTAGGTGTAATGTCATTAGATGCCATAACACTTTACTGCGATAACATTGGCACCATAGCACTAGCTATGGAGCCATGGTCTCATCAGAAGTCCAAGCACATAGAGCGGCGCTTCCATTTCATACACGACTATGATGTAGAGGTGCAGAGAGTAGACTCCGCGGATAACGTGGCAGACTCGTTCACTAAGCAGCTGAGTCAGCAAAAGACTGAAGCCCACCTTGAGAAGATGAGCCTAAGATATATGACCAATTGGCTTTAGTGCAAGTGGGAGATTGTTAGATGTATGCCCTAGAAGCCAATTTGGCTGACACATTGTTCATTCCAGGGACATAATTTTGTACTTGACTGTTTATTATTGAATAAATAAAAGGCATCTTTTCATTCATATTATTTATGTGTCTATGAATCGTCCAAGGAATTAATAAGATGATGATACATATTCTCAAGAGTTGAAAATTTGAGCCATGTATCATTGGTGATTAATTTCTAAATACTCCTGATCAATGGATCATCACGAGGACGGTGACCAATCCGATCAGTGCACAGATCACTTTCCTTCTGGATGGACGAGACTTGAGTCCACAGTGTAGGGACACTGAAGTGATAGTGCAGGTGCTTGTTAGAGAACAAGGGTACTGAGTGTGACCAAGACAAGAAGTCACTTGGATGTCTATCCACTCGTCAGTGACTTGCTTGATGTTGCAGTAGTGTGACTGGTCCTTTGACCTGCGGTGCTTCGGCTGCGCACAGTGAGGTTATTGTAGTTTGACTGCACACATACATGGTCTCTAGCCATATGGGTCCATGCAGTGTAGATTGGCTGCAGTAGGTTCACTGTAGGAGTAGGGTATGCACCTATAAGGAATCTATCGACCTTGATAGAAGAGGAGTGATCCTATGTGATTTGTTAGACTGAGTTCTAAGACCTTGGCCAGGGCAGTAATATAAAGTGGAAAAAGAGTTTTCCACCATCGAACTCAAGTCGAATAAATCTTGACATATGACAGACGATGGGGTTTGACGAGTTGTCCATGACCTCCGTCCTGTAGGGATCCACGATAGTAGGATTGTATCACATGTTAACTGCACCTAGAGGTTCATCATTTCATTCTGCTGGGTAGCCACTACATGCTGCTAGGTGTCACTGGTGGATGGTGGGACTCACAGGGATTATCTCGATGATCGATAAACCCTAATGAGTTGAGTTGGAATCGTTCCAACCCATTGAAAGGAGTTTTCAATGATATTGAGATAGAGATCACAATATATCTCACTACCAGTCAGAATAGAACCTATGGGGTCACACACACTAGAAGTATTGACCGATCCGATGGTTGAAATCGTGATTAAGAATCACAAGTAATCAATTTGATTGATAAAGAAGTTGAAGAAGGAACCAAGGGAATTAATTAATTGGACTTGAAACAAGAGTCCTACTTCGGGTAGGATTCCTAGAATCCTAATTGGATTAGGACTGGGAATCCTAGTTGGAGTAGGACTGGGATTCCTACTTGGAATAGGATTCCTACAATCCTAATGAGATTAGGAATTTTGAATTAAAATAGGATTCCTACTTGGAGTAGGATTCCTAGAAATCCTAATTAGATTAGGACTTCGGATTCAAATAGAGTCCTAATTGGATTAGGACTAAAATTAAACAAATCCTAATTGGATTAGGATTCCTTAAGTCTAAATTAATTAATAATCTAATGAATCAACATGACTCCTAATTGGATTAGGATTGAAGAGTTCAATTGAGTCATGGTTCATTCAAGTCCTAGTTGGATTAGGACTAGCATAGATTGAACCCAATTGGCTAATCCTAATTGGATTGGGATTAAACCATAAGAGAGGCACCCAATCCTCTTTGGAAGAGGATTAGGGCATCACAAGAAGGAGGGATCACGCCCCTCCTCCTCTCCTTGTGTGCGGCATGAAGAGAGGGGCCGGCGCCCCCCTTCTCTCTTTGGAAAACCATCTAGGGCTCCTATTTTGGAGGAGCCCTTGATGGCTATAAAAGGCACCATGAGGCCGGCGCCCTAGGGCATAGGAATCCTCTTCCTCTTGTGCCGTGGCCACCCTCTTCCTCTCTTTAGTTGCAGCCGCAAGCAAGGGTAGAAGCTCACCAAGTGTTGGCGGCCTCCTCCTCTACCCTTTCTTCATCCAACGCAAGCAACAGAAGAAGGCTGCGTAGGGGCTCATCTTCTTCCTCTTCTTCATCCTTCTTCTTCCTCCTCTCAAGCACTTTCAAGAGTTGAAAGAAAGAGAGGAGATCAGCCATCAAAGAAAGTCTCTGCAAGGGAGCTAGCACCCCGGGGAGACAAGGAAACATTGATCGGTCCTCTACTTCGTGTGGATACCCGTAGAGGCCGGATGTTTGAATGGCTTCAAGCGAACCCTCTTCCAAAACCATGAATTCAGATTTGCGGTGATCATCTACCCGTGCAAGGTGAAGATTTGATCTTCCTATTAGTTTTAAAAGTTTTAATTCTTACCTAATTACGAAAGGTCTCGAAACAACGTTCATGCGATGAACGTCGAACCCGTGCATGCCGATTCCGCTGCCATCTGATTTAATTTTTGAAATATCAGCGGCATGGGCGGGTTCCCAACACCTCACAGCCGCTCTAGCATCCCACGGATCACGCCATCAACGCGTCCAGCCCCTTCACCGTGATCCCAGCAGCGCCCGAAGAAGGAACTCCGTGCCTCCCTTCCGCATCAGGCGTCCGGCGATCTCGTGACCGTAGCCAAAGAAGGAAGCCGTCCGGAGCATGCCCACCATTTCCTGGTCCTTCCCAGCATCTCGGATGACCCATGATTCCATATCAAGTGCATCCGCGGCTATAAGAGGAGAAGGAGGAAGAGAAAGAGGGAGCTCGGTTTTGGGGGTCGGGTCCAAAGAAGAAGAAGGAAGGAGGAGTCGGCTGGGTGTTGAGAAGAAGAAACAGAGCAGTGCTCTGTTCTTGGGAAGAAGAAGAACATAAAAAAAAAATATTTTATGTTGGAAGTCCACCATGGGAGTGGGAGAGAAAAAAAAAAGATATTACTTATTTTTATTTTATTGTTATCTGTAGAAGAAAGAATCATTAGGCCTGATCCTCAATCTTTTTACTTTTTGTGATCATTTCTTTTTATGAAATTTTTTAATGCAATCCATTAATTTTTCTTTTATGCAATTCATGTTTTAGGTTAAGTTTAATTTCTGCAGTTTGTTTTATGCATTCAAAAATTCTCGTTTTAGTTGCAATTTATGAAATCTTCTTTCATGCAGTCTATGTTCCAGGCTTTAATCTCCCTAAGCACTATTTTCATCCATTTTAATTTATGCAAAAACTCTTCTTTGATTAATTAAATAAATGCTTTTCAAATTTAAGTAACTGTCTTTCTGTTAATTTCAATTACAAAACATTCTCCGGTAGTCCAGAGAATCATTCAACATCCTCAAGATAATGTTTTCCTTTTATCATTCAAAAATCGATTTCAAATCCGAGTGAACGTTCTAATTTTTAAGCAACTCCAATCGCCTCCCTGTGGATCGACCTCTTACAACCACTATTCTTCGAGTAGAACAGGTAAGAGTAAATTAAATTTAAACTTTGTTCGTCGGTTCTAACAACGATCTGTTTAGCATATTTTTAGTTAGATAGGAATCGGTCGAACACGAACCCTCTTCCTAAAACCACGAACTCAGATTTGCGGTGATCATCTACCCGCACAAGGTGAAGATCTGATCTTCTAATGCTTTTAAAAGTTTTTAATCCTTGCCTAACTACGAATGGTTCATGAAACAATGTTCATGCGATGAACGTCGATCCCGCACATGCCTCTTCCGCTGCCATCTGAATTTTTTTTGAAATTTCTGCGGCATGGGCGGGTTCCCAACACTATAGTCACGATGCAGTCACATATAAATAAAAATATCTATATGGTTCAGTCTACCATCTCTTTTCTTGCATGATAATTAAAAAAAAAAAAAATTCTTCTGATGACAAGTCTGGCCTCGTGGCGTAGTTTGGTTCGAGTAATTAAGCCCGACGGGTGTTTCACCTAATGTCTTGAGCTAACTGGATCGGGGGTCATCGGCTGAAAGCTCGCTACATGGACCTTACTAGAGCCTAATGGGGTTGGACAGCTATAGTTGTCATGTGTATTGAAAAAAAAAAGAGAAATAAAAAAATAAGCATGAATAGGGTTGGTCGGACTGAACCTAGTGACATGTGGTAATGACTGGTTTGACTCCATTGTTTTGGACCTCTATGTACCCGGGTTATTTAGTTGGGATTGATAGCTCTTTCTTTATATGCGAACCATTCTTGACAAATTTAGACAACATGTGATATTCTGAAAATTTGATGAATCAGGTTCTAACAAATTGTAGAAAACACTTGTGAACTTGAGTAGTGCACCTAAAACTCAGGCGGTGCTCGATTGTGGTGGAGGTATTAGTACTCTGAGAAAGTCATGCGATTTGATGCACACTACATTGTTATATTTCCTTGCTTTGATTGTTGCCATGCTTAAACATATATATCAATTAATTACATGTGTATTAGCTTAGGATTTATTTTTATTAGAATTCCATGTCATATCATTCATGATGTTTGTGGGTAACATCTCTGAAAACCCTCACGAGACAACACTCGTCCACTAGGGTAACTTAGGGATTTAACGGCTTGTTGCACGTGCTAAGTGCAATCGTGATTCCTACGAAAGTGAGTACATATCTTAGTTTTATGTCTTTAGCTTCAATAAAAAGTCATAGGTTAAACCATACCTTTTGCACTCTCATTTTATTATTTGCTCGTTAATTGCTAGAGACTAGCAATAAGCTAGTTGGGGGGTGTGATGAGAGCACAAAAGTGCGATCTATACATCACTTAAATTAGTATTATTGCTAACAAAAAAATGATAAAAATGCTGCATTAATATTATATTTTTGTAGGGTGCAGGTGATCGAAAATCAAAGCTAAAATACACATTGGGTTCAAAAAGATGCATCACTGTAGGTGACCAGCCAACCGCATGGGTCGACTCCGGTTGCACACTAAAAGGAGGTCAAGTTCAGCGGTCCACTTCGTCGCAGCTTTATTTTTCTACAAGCCCAAGCATTTGCAAGCCAGCATATATTCCACGTGTCACGCGGGAGGCATCCCAGCCGTTATCCCGTGAGTTTGCTTCTTCCACGAGCCCAAGCTCAACCGTCCGCGAGCCGGCTCCATCTCCACATTCTTCCGCTGTTAGCTCCCTCCCGCGAAGCATCATCTCTTCCCAGCTGCAGAACAGAGCCCAGATTCAAGCCTCCGCGAGCAACTCGCTGCCCAGCCGTCCACGTCCGAGATCCTCACAAGCGCACACCTCATCCCAGCAAAGATCCAGCTTCCGTCCGCTTCTTTTGCATCTGAGTTCATCCGTTCGCGTCCCAAGCTTCACAGCAACCGAAATCCCAGCATCCAGTTTCTCCCAGATTATGCCTCATCCGCGAATCTCCCGCGTCCAGCTCTCAGCGTTGGATGATCTAATCGTCCGAGTTTCCAGCATCCTGCGAGGCATCACTCGTGTCCGTGCTTCCTAACAATCCTCCTCGCACCCATCCGCCACAGCCACGTCCAACCACATCCGCGTCCGAAGATCCCGACATCCTGTGATTTCAGCATCAGCGATCATCTCCCGTCCGTGTCCGTCCTTTTCTTCCGGATTAGCATCCGTCCGTTGATCTCCACCGCGAGAGATCAGGGAACATCGCTGGCCCTAGAGTTTGTGAACTATATGAGGCTCTCTCGGTTAGGGCTGGAGGGCTCATTCTTTCCCATTTAAAAACAGAGGAGGGCATCTGCCATCCGAAAAAAAAAGAAGAGAAAGGGAAACAGGGGATGCCCTGTTTCCGAAAATAAAAAGAAAAAAAAAAAGAAGGAAGAGGAACAGGGGAGTTCCTTTTATGTTTATGGCCGGCTAATTTCTTAGGGAGGGAGATGGAGGAACCTTTGATGTATTGCTCTTTGAAGTAAACTCTAAACTTTTGCCTTGAATGAATTATATTTACTGATATGTTTTTGATCCATGCATAGTTATTTCGTAGATAGCTCTTTAATGGATTATGATTATTGATATATGGATTGCTTTAGTATTTGATTCATCATAGACGTAGAAAGCACGGCGAATGCTTAGAAATTGAGTTCATATGTTCATGAAATATATACCATGATTAGATCTATCCTGCCATTCATTTTTAATCAAGAACCATAGAGTTTATTTCTTGGATGCAATATCATCAAGGGGGATTCCAGATCCCTACCATCTTTATTTCATTGAACTTTGTTTGTTGCTATATCGTTCTCCCGATTTTAATTTTTGAAAATCAAAACATCATCTTAATCCACAAATTTATTGAATTAATTAATCTAAAATTATATTAAATAATCTAATATATATTTCGTTCCCTGAGGACTCGACCTCGGACTCCCGAGATTTTACTACTTCTACGATTCTCCTATACTTGGGAGATTAGTTTTGCGAAAACATTTTTGCGAGCGCGTCAAGAGCCCTTCCAGGACTTTGTGGACAGCCATCGGACTCTATGGGTGCATTTTGCTGGGCAGTTAACAATGATGCTTTTGCTTTTCAAGATCTCATGGCTGCAAGTTATTTGCCATTTGGTGACACCTCTGATAGTGGGATAAGGAACCCTTCCTCTAGCGCCAATCTGTTGTTGCTGGAAATTGATCCGATTAACGTGTCGAGCTAGCTGAGCTACTAGAGTGCTCACACTGTCAATTGCTCAGACTGTGGAGGTCAGTTGAAGATCTTGATGCATCTTCAAGGTGATGATGTGGTTGCTGCTGTGCTCAGGTAGTGATGGTTATGATGCCGGTCACTCTCAAGGTAATGTTGGACGGCGGAGACTATGCTCGAAGCTTTGCTCCAATGTCGGATCCAACCTGAAACAATAAAGACTGAGAAGTCTTCTTACTGGAGAGTGTCCGATGAGAGACTTTTTAATGCTTAAGTCAGACAGACTCTCAAGGAACAATGAAGATTTTGTGAGACCGCCAGAGTGGCATGAAAGGGCATAAAAGGGCTTAAGAGTGGTTGCTTGGAGGATCTCCTAGGAGTGGTTTATATAGGTAAGAGTCGGTGCCCGTTGCCGAGGAACTCGAGTGTACGAATCAACCAATTTTGGTAACCAATTACACGTCCCAAAGATCAACGCATGTATTTCTTCACACATCTTGTATATTCATCACATGGTTATGAAAACCATTTACGATCGTGGCCAAGCTATCGCCAACTGAGGGAAGAGTTTGAAGTTTGAACAACTCTCCGTGCATCTTTGGAGTCGGCCATGTGGCGAACTTTGACTGGTTGGTCGAAGGCTTCATGACAAGCTCTTATTAGTCGAATTACCATATCAGCTATGGTCAGTTTTGAGGCGTATCATATATAATTATCTATTTCTATATGATAATATTTTTCTTTTATTTTTCTCTTATAGGGTCTATATACGGTATTGCTGCATATTTATTATTGAGGAGTATAGAATAGGAATGTTAAATTTGTATAAATTATATCTCATAATCAATAAATTTATTTATCTCTCAATATATTTAATATTTTGCATATGATATAATCTTAAAATGTGTCCACATTTTTCATCTTTTTTTTTCCTCCACTCGCTGACCCATTAAATTTTTAATTTTCAAGAAGTTTTGATTCCTGGCCATGTTAAAATTTGATTTTTTCCTAGAAAACAAACTTTAATTCCGGGAATCAAAGATTGCAAATTCACATAAAAATCACCTGACAACCAATACTTTTGCTACAAACATATATTAAATATTTTTATCCTTTTTGCTTGATTTGTTGTTCACAATTATGCTGACCTGGCATTAGATGAATGACTCAATCTTACTAAATCGCATCAACTTGTGTGAATTTTACTAGTTCCCTATGCCAAAAACAAAGCAACAAACTTATGGATGAATTACCGGGAAAAGGCAAAAAAAGACACAAAAAGCAAGGAATAAAATGGTGCAGCATGGTTTTGCCCTTTGTCGTTAACCACTCAGCCCGGGTCACCGGCAAAAAGTTAGGTCCGGTTCGCAGCAAAGCACTTGCGATCCAATCATCGGTGGTGAACTTGCTCTAAGCATTATTAAATTCTATCAACCGACACCAATCAACACTCACATACCTTACCAAAATCACCAGCTAAAACACCCGCCAGTCCTACCGAAGAACCAGGAGCTATGATATTTGTGTCCATTTCCGATCCATTTTCTCCGTTCATTTGCTGACGTCGTTGCGATGTATCCGCGCGTCACCCACCGTCATCCGGGTGCGAATGAAAAACTGAGAGTGCAGATCCGATCATCCAAGAAGTTTGTCGGGACGCCAGACCGACAGCCGTGATCGCTCCATCTATAGCGCTCCCATTGGCTGCGAGGTCACATCACAGCCGCTCGCGGTCTCTGAATCCGCCACGTCGCCGGTGCCCGGCTGCACGCCCCGCATTATTCTACTTTTTCTCGGGTGCTCCCCTTCCCCCATAAATCGCTGCCCCCGAGCTCGACACCTGGCCTCTCCCACGCCGCGATCGATCCGCAGCAATACGGGAAGCCAAGCTAGCGCAAGGCGGTCGCCCCCAACTAAACACCAAAACACAGGTCTCTCTCGCGACTCTTAAAAAACGTAAGGAAAAAATCAATCTTCGAAGTATTTGGGATAACATAATTGATATCCTTTCCATTTTTGGCAATAAAGATCTCTTAGCTTCTAATTTACCTCTGTGTTGGAAGCTGTTAATTTAACTAATATTTCCAAGATATGTAGCTTTTCAAATCCTCTCCGTCATGTAAGCTGTTGAAGGTGGAGGGTGGATTAAGTCCATGGATAAGAGCTAGGGTTTGAGTTTGGTGTGATGATTGTTTCTTTTTTTTCTCTTAATTTAACTCAACCTGGATCATGTGGTCGGAGAAAGATTCTCTGCTCTGCTCGGGTGATCTGAATTTTACTTTACTTTTCGCGGATTTTGATGTGATTCAGGGGATATTTTTTTGGGTACATCTATCGGGTGGTTGGGTAAGTAAGGATCTGCTGATTTTATAGAGCGGAGGAGAGGGGATCGAGGATGAATTTCAAGAACATGGGATCGTCGTCGGACGGGACGGACGGGCAGCCGGCGGCGGGGCCGGAGCAGCTGCCGCTGGCGCGGCAACCGTCCGTATACTCGCTGACGTTCGACGAGTTCCAGAGCACGCTCGGCGGCCCCGGGAAGGACTTCGGGTCAATGAACATGGACGAGTTCCTTAAGAACATCTGGACCGCCGAGGAGAGCCAGGCCATGGCCACCGCACTCGGCGGCGCCGGCGGTGCCTCTGGCGGGGGCATCGACGGCGGCGTGGCCGGGATGGGCCTCCAGCGGCAGGGCTCGCTGACGCTGCCCCGGACTCTCAGCCAGAAGACTGTCGACGAGGTATGGAGGGACTTCATCCGGGAGAGCGGCCAGGGGTCGAGCGGCAGCACGGGCCTCCACCAGCAGCGGCAGCCGACACTCGGGGAGATGACCCTCGAGGAATTTCTAGCGAGAGCTGGAGTTGTTAGAGAGGACGTAACTCAGCCAGGGGCGCCAAGGCCGATTGGTAACAGCAGTAACAACAGCAGCAATACTAACAGCAATGTGTTTTATGGAGAGTTGAATTCAAACAATTATACTGGGCCTGCTCTCGGGTTCCCTCAGATGGATCGGAGCAATGGGACTGTGGTGACAAACACAGTTCCCAACAGCTCCGGTGCCAATTTAGCGATGCAGGCTACTGGGACGAGGCCATATGCAGCTCCTCTGCCTCTGGGAAATACTGCTGATTTGGGGAACCCACAGGGGATGAGAGGGGGTGGAATCATGGGGATTGGAGATCACGGTGTGAACAATGGCATGATGCCCGGGGTGGTGGGCGTTGGGGGAGCTGGGGTCACAGTTGCAGCTGTGGGTTCCCCGGTGAACCAGATGTCGACCGATGGGCTAAGCAAGGGCAATGGGAACATGTCCTCCCTGTCCCCGGTTCCATATATGTTCTCTGGGGGGCTTAGGGGGAGGAAATGCGGTGGGGCAGTGGAGAAGGTAGTGGAGAGGAGGCAGAGGAGAATGATCAAGAATAGAGAGTCTGCTGCGAGATCACGCGCACGTAAGCAGGTGATCTTTCCTTTCATCTCTTTTATTTAACTTAGGTGATGCTTGAATGTATTGCATGATTTGTTATCTGTTTTGGTTCTTTTTTCCGACACTTCTCTGTTTTGCCTGTGCTTAATTTGGATGAAGAAATGAAAAATTCATGCTTTGTTATAGTAGTGAGGTTATGCTTGGTAACTGTAGATTTTTTTTTGGTAAATATCTGATGAGTTTATGCTTCTATTTTTAAAAGCACCTTGCAACATAGTCTACACAGTCTGAATCAGAACATGTTACATTCTAAGAGGCCATACTTCATGCATTTGTGTGTCCTATCACTTAGATCTTTCTGCTTTCACCTTAATTGACATTACTTTCATAACAACCTACTGTTTCATCTTAAGTTTTGGAATCTCTGAGAGGAGCAGTTTTCCCCTCTTCCTATTGAAAGATTTCTTGTAAAACGTTAGTAACCTAACTGGAGGTTTTAGTCAATACAGATATTCTCTTGTTAATGCTCAGCAACTTTACTATGCTTTGATGTTCAAAGGTTGACATCTATAATGGGGTAGCGACCTAAAATAATGTCGGCACATAATTAAGAGAGCAGGTTTTCAGTTTTTCTAAGCATAAACTATAATTAAGAATCAAGTAGATGCCTTTTTCAGAACATGGTAATGGTTATTCCATGTCATATGCAGGTTATACACTTAGTACTACTACGTTGACTGTGAGTATAACATTGGAGAAACTACCTGGTTACTTAATTATTTATCAAAGTAGACGAAATCTGAACCCTTATATTGCTTAATTTTCTTACTCTGGTATTAAGATTTTTTCTTCAATATTGTTTTAATTTGTTTCAGGCTTACACCATGGAGTTGGAAGCTGAAGTAGCAAAACTAAAAGAACAAAACCAGGAATTGCAGAAGAAACAGGTACCTTTTGTTTGCTTAGTGTGTCCTCATTCTTACTCAAATTTTCAAGCATAGCAGTTCATGCAAGGAATCCTTATTTGCTTTTCAACAATCTATTATAGTTGGTTTATGGCAGTGAACATCCCCATAATTTGCAGTCTATTATTATATTATTTATTACATGCTGTTATGTCCCTTATAAACTCTTGAGGCCCCTTAAAAGTCTCCTTTCCTTGATAATGTGAGAGCTGCCCTTCTTGATTCATCCTTCTCAAATCCCCTCTTGTAAGTTTTAATTCCTAAATACATTTAAAATGTAAAGCAACTCGAGACCTCATTAGTTGGCCCATATTTGTGTCCCCACCTGAATGCCTGTTATGTGGAGCGATATACAAACACTGTTGTTGGAAGCTTATGATTCACAATGTGGATCAAAAAAGTCTTAAATATTTTGGATTCCATCCTTGGATCGGATTCACGATCTAGTCATTCCTTTGCATCATAGTTCCAGTTTGATTATGTTAATTACATATTAAATCATGGGTAGGCTCTAATTTATGTGACTATGTCACTTTTAGGTTAATTGCCACCGGTAAGTATTGAGTAGTAAAATTAACAAGTTGGTTATTGGAGTTCATGGTATTCAAAACAAGACACAAACATTTGTATTTTTACAAGACTTGTCTATGGTTTTTTTAAAGACACATTCTACCTAAAAGGATAATTAGATTGATAGACAATATATTAATTTCTTGAATAATGAAACAAAACACTCGTTTCATTACACATGCTACATATGTGGTGAAAACTAGAGTTGTTGCATGTATATTTTTTTTGTTCTCTATTCATTTACTTTATAGTTGAGTCATACTTCAATTTTCATATTTCTCTTCTATCTAAATGTTCTAAAAGAAATCAGGAAAAATCTTACCATTCACGATCCAATTGAATCTAACGCCCTCTACTGTTTATGACTCGATCCTAATATCATCAACAATGGATGCAAATTTTGTGCCATTCATTACAAATAGGACAGGTGAAAGATGGAGATAATTGTGAGAGTTCACTACTGTACTCAATTAACAATAAAAGATCTGGGGTGATTAGCATGATCGGGGAAATCTGATTTTGATTTAGATGAAATCAATTAAAGTCATAATGGATGGTCATCATATTTAAAATTATTACCCTTGTGCTGTTTGCTATTATTTTTTCATTGACTTACAGATCGTTTTTATTGTCTAAATTTCCTAATATTTGGAAACATGAAGTTTAAACCTAATATTTTTCAATATTTGCAGGAAGAGATGATGGAGATGCAGAAAAATAAGGTAACTTCACCTATTTTTAAAGCAACTACTTGTTCATTTCTTATGGAGAAGTTGACACATTTTGCTTATAGTTTCTAATAACTGTGAAAACTTATCTGGTTATTACGTTTATGATATGTTTCTTTCAAATGATCAGTGGGGCCTTTTATTATTAGTTTAGTTGATAGTTTTATAGTTTTTTGTGTTAGATGACTATTTAATTCTGCTGCCGGTCTGTTATTTTCTTGAGTCTTTAGGTTGGATTACCCCATCCTAAGTCAAGCTAACTATCAATTTTATATGATATTAATGCACATGCCTTAGTGTGGCTAGATGCTTGCATGAATCCATGAGGGTTACCCATATGATACACTCTTTCTGCTAATGAATTTGCCTTTTGGTTCTCTGCCATACATTATTCTATAGATAGAGAAGCAAAACAAGAGATGAACATTAGCTAAAGTAGGAGATGGAGAATCAAAACAACAGATGTACATTAACTAAAGTGGGAGTGTGCTTGTCAACTCAGTATGTGTCAGATAATCTCTCCAAATATTTTTTGCATGGGTTCATGATTAAACAACTATCCATTAAATACTCCTTTCTCATGAATCATAGATTTAGTTATGGCTTTTCTTTTGACAGTCACTTTAGTAATTCCAATAGGCAAGCTTCAATTTATGCATAGGCTAATTTGCTTTTGTCGAATACCTTTAGTAAATTGGTACTTTCTGAAAATTAAGTGACACTTTATAAAACTTTACTGAAAAATACTGGGTTATTGAAAGAAGAACTTCACATTGCTCTAACCTGTGAAAGTTTAAGGAATATTGCATGTAACTTTGCAGATTGCTTATCTACTCCAATAGATTGCAGGTACATGGAGTTACATGGGTTCATCTCCCTCTGTCCTTTTTCACCTCCTCGTTTGCTGGTGCTAGTTTGAATGATCTGGCATTTGTCTTGTTATCATTTGCTGATTAGCTGCAGCAATAAATCTCTTTCTCGGATAGGGTTTGAATTTTATGTGCTTAGTCCAAGATTCATAAAACATCAACTGAAGCTTGAGGAAGAATAAACAGTTCATCAAATGCTTTCTATCACCTTATCCGAGTACAGTTATGGAGTCGTGGACCGTAGAAACAAGATTCTAGCATTTAAACTTAGGTTTTTGTCAAAAAATTCATGCTGAGATTTAGACTATGGTTTTGAAATTAGCTGACTGTGCTGCCAGTATATGATGTTCAGAGCGAAGTGCTTAGGTTTCATTGGTTTTAATTGTTTAAACAGTGACCAGAAAGTAAGTTGTTTAATGATTTTGGAGAGTATCTCTTTTGGGAGCATGTTTTAGGATGTTTTAAAAGCACCCTTTCCTAGAAAAGCCGGGAGCAGGCATATTTGGCCATTAACAGGACTTAGGCTGGAGTATGTGCAAGAGTTAAAAATTCTTGTACAGGATAATATTCCAATTCCACATGCTATCTTTGCCCAAAATATCATGCTCAAGACTTTTCCCAGAAGACCAACAAGACATAAAAAGGAGTCTAGTTTGCTGTTTAAGAAATAAAATTGAAATTAGTTTGGATGAATTAACAGAAGTTCCAAGTTCTTGTAATTATTATTTATTGGCTTTATACCCTTAAGGGCTATATTAGTTTCTTGTTTAGATTTTTTTATTGGGCACTTTGTCTAAGATCTACCCCCCTTTGAGCCCCATAAGCAAGGGAAAAAAAAGCAAGTGGTCAAATTATGAATGCTTATGCGGACATGGCTATTTAAATATCAGTATGTCCACTATTACCTTTCTGACACTGACTGCTGACTCAGTGATGATGAGTTGGGAACCAAGAATGTAAGGAAGATAACATATTATTGCATAACTAACGTTGCAGTAGATGATAGTTAATGACCAATTTATAATCAACTGATAAACTTTCCTAGTGTCTGAAAAGGTTGTGAGCCTTAAACATGTTGAAATGTATTAAGAAATTCTTCTTTGAACTAGTTTCTTTTTATGAACAGTAGTTCTTGATATAATGATAGAGTTCATGTCGTGCAGCAACTAGTAGCTCAGAAATTTTGTTAAGTAGGTAAAAGATGGCTTGTCAGAATAATGGTGCTTTACATATCCATCTGGCAGGCAACATAGTTCTTGCTGGACTTTAAAGGATTTGGAAGATCATAGGGTGCATGACTTCTTGACAAACTGTTAATTAGGTGGGAATCTCTCTCAGTTGAATTTTACAAGAATTGCGGGAGATGCACAGCCACATGATGTTGCCACAAATAATGGAGATTATGCATATCTTGATGCAAATGCTAATGATTTGAGAGTGGTGGTTCTTTGGTTTTTTTGTCACCCATTTTCTCTGATTCAGATATGGACAAATTAAATGTGGCTATCCATGGACTGCAAGAATGATTTGAGTTAGGTTCAAAATATTTGACAGATACCATTATATTAGGGTCTTCTTGAAGTATGAGGGAGGTTTCGATGGTTTTGGGGGTATTGTTTTTAGAAAAATTCTTAGAGTTAGGGCTAATTAAAAATTTCCAACATTAGAGCTGAAACTGAAGTTATATAGGAGAATGATATTTATAAGGGATATTTCTAATGCTGCAAAAAGAACAGCATTTCCGAGACCAAGTTTGTGCTGTGGCTCTACACAGTTCAATTTCCAAACAACTAAGAGACATGAGGGAAAGGATAAGGATCTATACCTACCCTTTTGTGTCATTTCAAACAACTGAATCTCTCCTATAGCAGCAGAGCAAACCTCTCTTAACCAATTATGTCGAAACCCTATTGACCATTTTTAATCCATTCAGGCCATCTGCAATTAATCAGTCTAATCAGAAAATGTATGTAAAGATTTCAGAAAGTCTGAGTATATATTGGAAAAAAAATGATATTCTTTCCAAGGTAACTGGTTGGAGCATTCTGATTTCTCTCAACTAAGTTGTAAGAAAAGATGGACTAATTTGCCCTTATTGAGAATTAGCAAACATCAGGCCCATATTTTTGGACCATCAGCCTATTTTGGGTCCACAATTGACCTAACCAAGGGCTTGATGTCTGGAAACTAGTTGCATCACCATGCCACCATTCATTAGTGTCTGCTGACCTGTGATATGCAGATGTTAAGTAGAAATAGATATTGGTGCAAATTCAGGAAATGAGACTTTTGTGTTCACAATGTGGACATGGTATCAATGTAGTTCAGATTTTGATGTATACGGACAAGAACTTCACCATAAGGTTTAGTCAAATCTGAGAACTAATATATGATCGAAAACAATTGTCTTATCATTTCTTTTTATACTGAAATATCCTTGGATAAAAATCTATATGGGTGGCTGCAGTTATAATTTACTTCTAGCTATTTTTTTTTTCATGATTTGATGCTACTAGGACAATAGAGGAATGCGAAAAATGGTGCGATCTAATAGTCTTGATTCAGGATCTTGATAAAACTACTTGCTTGAATATATGTATGTTCTTGTGCGTCCATCACCCTGTTATGACCATTTCTTCAAGGTTTCTGCGGTAAGTTATTCCCCATTGTTGTCCCTACTCATGCTTATGTTTATAAGGTTGATGCTTTCTCTCATACCATTCTATAGTCCTCGCCCTTGTTTACATCTTGATGTCACACATGGAGGAACAATCAGGAGCCATATTAATATTCATACAAGAAAGAATTGAGGGCGTGCTTGGTTTGCGACCGAATTCAAAATTGGAATCAGAATCAGAATGGTCATATCCTCCGAGACCTTTGGTTCGTGACCAAAATTAGAATCAAAATCGAAATGGGAATAGGATTTGAATACTAGGGGAGAGGTGGGATTGGATTTTGGGGGATTGGGACATTCCATTTCCTCTTAGAATCAGAATGGGAATGGGACTCCCTCCAACTAAACGGCTGGAATGTAAGTCACTCATTTCTATTCCTATTTCAGAGTCCAACTCCTTCCAACCAAACATGTCCTAAGTTGATTCAGGACATCCTTGGAGGATCATGGAAGGGTGTATTTGAAATATTGATGAAAATATATCGGAGGTGGTATTGGAAATTAAACTAGTATTGTGATAGAGCCTTGTATACGGGTTCCTATACTGAGTGTTATCCCATCTCTTTTCTTTGCTCATGTTCATATTTCTGATTTTGAATGCCTTTATAATACTGCCCCATAATCCCTGCCCTTGCCTACATGTCAAATGTTATGCATGGAGGAATAACCATGGACAAGGCTAATATCCATGTTTGAAGAGCTATTACAATTCTGACATGTTTGGAAGAAGAGGCAAGAATGCTGTTAACAGAGGACGAAATACCAGAAGCATGGTGGTATTGGAAGTTGAGCTGTTTCCATAATTGATCCTTTGCAGATAGTCCACTTATTGTCAGAATTGAACCTCATTAAAATGCTGGGAACCTGGCAAATGCCGTCCCTATGTAACAAGGCTTTGTATGTGTTTTCTCATGCAAGTCCTTGCCGCTATCATGAAAGGAACCTAAAGCTTTTCCCCTTGGTTTACCCAAAAAAAATGTTCTTTCCCTTGCACCCTTGACCTTGCACTAGGTCATCTGATATAACCATTGTTATGGAAGATTCAACCTTTAAAATTCATGCATGAAGGTTTTGTACTTTCATTTTATGTCTACATAAACATTTCCATAGCAACTTTAATCACTACCATTATAGTGTGAACTAGTAGGCGTGGGCCCATAGGTCCTACGTACCCCCTACTTTGATCTTCACCCACTGCGGCACCTCGTTTGTATTTGCTTTTCACAAGCAACTAGAAACAGCAACTTTCTAGTGCAATTCTTGGGCAAGTGCCTGCCATTTAATTTGTGCACTCTTTTCAATAAATATGGCCCTTTGTTTATTCATTCTAAAATAACTATAGAAGAAAAGCACATGATATTAGACTGAAGTTATATTTATCAAATATAATCCAAATAGTCTTGGTCAATAGAATCAAAAGTATCCATCTTCTACGTTGAGGAAACAATGGTCATTGCATGTGTCAAACACAATTAAAGTTCCGAGTCATCTAATATATGGTTGATATTTGTAAATGAGGTAAGTGTTTAACCAAGAATTTAATGAATTCATGTATAGTTAGTATTTTTTTCTTATGCATTTTAAATTTAATAAAATAATCTATAAAGTTGAATTGAAACCATTTTGTCATAAGTGAACAAACACCTTCACATTTTAGGACAATTCAAGAGGGGCCCCACCCATGGCCCAGGTCCTACATGTCTCTATCGAGTCCTAGTCAATCCTGATATTCTCCAGTGTGGGGCTCGCATGACTATTAAAGTTGCGACAACGTATTGGGTCTGGCTCTGATACCATCCGTCATGGACTCACAGCCTAAAAGTTTAAACTGAAATGATTGAAAGTTCCAAAAATCTTGTTATAGGAGCAGCAGGTTTCTAATTTGTTTAAAGAAAATTGATAATGCTTAATGCAAGGTTTGTCGTTTTGGTACCGGCCCACATTGGTACCATTTTATTACAGTATCACTATGCGGTACGGTATGACATGGTGAGGCGTACCGTATGTTGGTATGGTACGAGATTACATACTAGTTTAGTAATATGTACGGTGTGCCCGGTACGGTCTAGTACTGACCGGTATGGCAAATTTTGGTTTAATGGATGTGTGCCATATGACGCACCTTGATGAGGAAATCTATTTTGCATTGTTATATAGTTGAGAAAGGATGTCTGATGCCACATTTCATTTGTATATGCAATTGGACTCATTTGCCCATTCTTATCCCTTGCTCTCATATTCTCTTTCTTGTTTGTTGTTGTTTTCTGTTGATGTGTACTTGCCTTTCTGTCGCAATAGCTATTAAATTAATCATCATAATTAAGAGAGATCAATTTGTTGTGAACAGGTCTTGGAGATAATCAATCAGCAGCATGTACCTAAGAAACGATGCTTGAGAAGGACACTAACAGGTCCATGGTAAAATGAGGTCACATAGACAGTCAGAAATAAGTGAGATATATCATATTCTATTTTGAAGGATAGCTGTATATATAGTAAGAGATTCCATCATCTGCTGTAAATTAAGAATCAAGAGCTCTATTTTGTAGATTAAGCTTCCATCCATGTTGGTTTGCTCCTTTCTGATGATTCTGTTCTTGTCCCGAGCATGATATAGTTGACAGTCATTCCAGTGTTTAGGAATAGTTGTCTATGTGGATCTCTCTCACCCACTCATCCCCGTTGCATTAGTTCTTTGATTCCTATAATGGGCACAATCATGTGCGCATGTGCATCCAAGGCATTTACTCCGCATCCTGCAGATTTATGATTGGTTCTTTTGCTTCCTAGAGGAAATTTTCAGACTATATTTATCTCTAATTGGTGTTTTGTTCCTTTGAGTGATTTATCTACGTTTGTTTATTTGCATCTTGACATCCAAGCATCTGTTTTTGTCATCTCAAACTCCTCCTATTTAGAGCTCCTCCTATTGTATCAGACTGTTAGCGTACAGGGTCGGGATGGGGCATGGTTCAGTGTTCATGTACCGCAGACGGTGTGAAGATTGTATGTTTGTGCCATGGAACAATAAATGCTTACTTTCATTGCTTTCTAGAATGATTCATTTTAGTTAATATGTATCATGTTTTATGTATTCCATTTTGTTTCTGTTTGATGGAAATTGCTGGAAGAGTCGATGTTAATCATATTGGCCGCGAGAGGAGAGGAGTTTGTCTCAACCTCTACAAGTCAGCAGCATGGTTGGGGCTTTCTCCGCGAAGCACAGCGATCTTGTTCTGCTCCTTCATACATCGACTACTTGGATTATACCGGAATAAGCAGATGAGAGTCTGTGGAGTTGTCTAAACTCCAATTAGCGTGCTTGTGCGTGCATGGCGGCTGTGATTATATATATATATATATATATATATATATCTATGTATATATATATATATATGTATATATGTATGTATATATATCTTTGAGGACGGTCTAATTAGGCCGCTCTACCTCGTCCTTGTTGGGTGAGGCTATACTGGGCCTTGCAGAAGGATCGTGGGAAGGGAGATTGGTGCTCTGAGATTGGTGCTGTGGGTGATCCAACGGGCGAAGGATGCAACCGCAATTCCTTTTGAAAACTCATCGCATCTAATACGACTTTAATAAATAAATAAATAAACAAGAGATGGCAAATGCGCGATGTCGGCATCTTTCCGTCGTTTTCCACGTCCCTATCCACGCTTCGACGAATCCATCATCGCCCGACACGGGAGAGGAGGAAAGCCCCAAATTCCTCATCTCCAAACCTCCCAGGCGTTGACGCCTGATATTGGCGGTATAAATAGCCAATGAGCCAATAAATAGCTTAATTTATTAGCTGCCCTCGGTGGGCCGCCACTCTTTTAGAGCCATGATAAATATAACAAGATGTCTAAATATTTTACTGATTTAATAAACACAACAATAACTAAGTTTTGAGGTTGTTTGGATGCCTATGATAGAACTTGTAGCTACCAAAATAATAGATGCGAAAATGCTTGTAGCTAATTTTGATTATAACTCTTTTACAGCGAGATATTTAATATTATAGTCAACTATAATTGAACTTATAGGCAACCAATTTTGATATTTCGAAATTGAATATAGCGGATGTGGCAGATCGACTAATAAGAACTCACCATGAATTCTCACCGACCAACCAAAGCTCGCCATGTGGCCGACCCCAAAGATGTCGGACAGTCCCTCAAATTACAAACTTTCACCCCAACTGCCATGCCCCAGATTCGAAGTATGACATAGTTGTGCTACCATAGGTTATAACCCACAATAACACAAAGTCCACAATGACACTTTATATAGCATGATAAATAGAATGTCCAATGTCATTTGCTAAACAAAAAGAAGCGGGTACATAACATCTAAATCTAATATATGAATTCATAGATATAACTATAATTTTTACTAGCTTGCAACTATGCTTCAAGCTTTATTCTTTCCTCCTTCATTTATTTATTCTTTCCCGCTCTTAGCAACCATAATTATCTAAAATTTTTTAAAAAATATAAAGAAATAAATGAGCATTGCAGCTCAATAAGTAACCATGCACCATCTTACTGGATCAAGCATAATTTTTTATATGATTCAATGCATCATTTGGAAAGTAGAATTATGTTGTAAAATAAAATATTTCATAATCATAATAACAAACTATTGTAGCAAACCAATTATGTATGTACAAATCATGGAAGTTCATAAAGCTGATGGTGCAATTTAAAGTAACCATAATCATCAAATGGTTGTCATTTATCCATACTTTTAATCAAAATAATACTCACAGATTTTTGCACTACGGTCACTATAATCCAGTGATAGGGTCGTCCTCATAATCATGCCATATATATATTATTTTCATAATAACATGCAATTTTTCATAATCATAAATCATTTATAATAATGTATGCAATAATGTTGCTCTTTGGCCAAAAACATGAAATATTTACAATTATATGCTTAATCCTATTTTTTTTTAAAAAAATAGGATCAATCATGTCAAATATAATTCATAATTTTGTAATAAAAAAGTTAATTAGTAATTTAAAATTCATAAGGTTTGTGCCACGGTCACTTATCTCTATTGCCCAAAGATTCCTAGGTTCAGTTGGATAACTCCATTGTACCTATCAAAACGCTTTAAAATAAATACTTACTATTCACATTTTTTATATATTTATTTATTTATTGCTATTTTATTTTTTTCTCTCTTTGTTTCTTCTCTTATTTTCTCTCTCTCTCTCTCTCTCTCTCTCTCTCTCTTTCTTTCTCCTTCATCGCCCTTTCCCCTTTTCCTAGGTGGACAGAGGAGGTTTGAGCCCACCCCACCGAGAAGCAGGGAAGGAGAGGAAAAAGGGCCTCCAGCCCGATGGCCGCTGTGGCCAAGGATCGGTGACGGCTGCGGCCGAAGACCAGTGATGACTGCGGCTGAGGACCATGGCGCTCGGTGAAACAACCACCAAATAAGTGGTCTTCCATTTTTTTTCTTTTCTTCTTCTTCTTTTCTTTTTCTTCTTCTCTTCTCTTCCTTTTCTTTTTCTTCTTTTCTTCTTCTTCATCGCCCTCCCTCTTTTCTTCCCCGTGAAACAGGAGGGGGAAGGGCAAGAGCCCACCCCACCGAAGAACAGGGGAGGGGAAGGGGGCCTTCGGCCTTGCGGCGACCACGGTCGAGGGCCTACAACGACCACGGCCAAGGACAGCGGCACTATGGCCGAGGAACTACTAGTAAGTGGTCATCCCCCTTCTTGTTGTTGTTGTTGTTCTTATCCTGGCAGCCCCTTTGCTGGATTTCGGCCATTGCCGAGTCGATCGGGAGGAGGGGAGACGAGGGAGGAGATGGAGGGGCTTGCCTTGCTTTGGAGAGGCTGTTGTGGCCATGAATTCGGTGGCACAAGCAAGGGCATTGTGAGCCCAAGCTGAGGAAGAAGAAGGGAAGGGAGAAACGAAGGAAAGGAGAGGAGAAGGGCTCTGGAGGAGGAAGAAGGGCTCGGTGAGCCCAAGAAGACGGGACGGAAAAGAAATAGAGGAAGGATCGTGGATTCCGCAATCTTCTCGCACTATTCTTCCAAAATTGCAGATTGCTGAAAAAGAAAGAAGGCGATGTCACGCGGCCCTGCCTCTCTTGTAGCAAGGATCACGGCCAGCTCCTCCCGGCTGGCCATGAACAAGGTGTCACACCAACCAGCGATAACTCAACCATGATCGCAAGTGATTTTCATAACCGTATGATGAACGAGCAAGATACACAGGTGAAGTGCCTGCATGTGATCTTCATGACGCACGATCAGTTACCAAAAATGGTTGATTCACAGTCTGATTTTTTTGGCAATAGGTGCCAACAATCGTCTATATAAACAACTCTCAAAGGACCATCTAGGTAAGTGTTCTTGAGTTTTCTTATTCTCTTGTGCTGCCACTCTGTCATTCTCACAATACCTCCACTATTTCCTAAGAGTCTATTTGACTTAGGCATCATAGAGTTCCCCATTGGATAAACTCCAGCAAAAGGACTTCTCTACCTTTATTGTTTCAGGTGCAATCCGGCATCTGAGCAAAGGTTCGAGCATGGTCTCCACCGTTCAACATTACCTTAGGAGTGACCAACATCAGAGCCATCACCACCTGAATGCAACAACTATCGAACCATCATCTCAGAGATGGGTTGTGGTCTTTTGTTGACCCTCATGATTTGAACAACCAACCATTTAAGCACTTTAAGCCGATTCAGAGTGGCAACATGTTGGCACTAAAGGAAGGGTCGTGATCCTACTTGTTGCCATAGAATTTGGACCGAGGTCGGATTGCAAGCTGGATGACCTTGGGGTCAGCTGAAACCGAACCGAGTAGGTTGGTTGAGGTGTGCAAGAACCGGCTTTCTCCGAGGATGGCCTGCAAAAAGTCCACTTGCTGAAGTATTTTCAGTGGGGGACCCTATAATGCCTAAGTCAGAATAGAGATGCAATAGTATAGAAGAAAAAGAATTTATGCAGAGTGTCGTCTCTATGAATACTATTGCATGCATAATGTATATTATCATGCATACCTGAAGTCCCCCAGGCTGTCTCTTTATATAGGTGTTGCCCGAGGTAACAACCCAAGAGGAGGGGTGAATTGGGTTTTCTAAAAATTATGTTCCCTAATTAACTTTGAATTGAATGCAGCGGAATGATAAGATGCTATCTTACTTAAGCTCTAGGCAATTACAAATAAAGCAATGGAAAATTAAGCTAGAGATATTACACAGTCAAGTATGAATATAAGGCATGAAGCACAAGAGATAAGGCATCACAAACACAAAGATATATAGTGATTCGTGTTAGAAATTGTATCCTAAATGTCAATCGTCAGCATGTTGATGATTGAATTTTGTAAATAAATTGATAAATCAATAAAGTATTTTTTGGCATTATTCATCATTTTACATCTTCAAATGGACTCTTATATGATGAAGTCCTTAGGACTTATTAATGATAAAGGAGGATTTATCTTCGAGTCCTTAAACTAGTTCGCGACCAAATGATATGTTGTTATAAGGACGGCAGCATTATCAAGATTAGGTCATTGTGTGACATATACGTTGGTTGTCCTCTTAACCAAGGAGTGTGGAGACACTGGTATGCCACACAGGTGAAGTGTAGGAGTACATTTTACGGAATGTGATCAATTCCGAAATGCTCTACTGTCAAGAGATGTTCCGAGTGGATATGGGTATAAGTTTGGCCCTCTGACCTGAGACCGCAACCTGTGACTAGCAAGCAACTCATTGTACTTTGGTATAGGACTACCTGGATTTCTAATTCAGTGACGGAAGTGTTAGGAACCCGCCCATGCCGCTGATATTTCAAAAACAAAATCAGTGGCAGCGGAAGAGGCATGTGCGGGATCGACGTTCATCGCATGAACGTGTTTCATGAACCGTTCGTAGATAGATAAGGATTAAAAACTTTTAATCTAATTAGAAGATCAGATCTTCACCTTGTGCGGGTAGATGATCACCGCAAATCTGAGTTCGTGGTTTTAGGAAGAGGGTTCACTTGAAGCCGTTCAAGTGTCCGGCCTCTACGGGTATCCACACGAAGCAGAGATCCGATCAAAGCTCTCTTGTCTTCCCGGGGTGCTAGCTCCCTTGCAAAGACTTCTTTTGATGGCTGATTTCCTCCCTTTCAATCAACCCTTGATTGTGCTTGGGAGGAGGAAGAAGAAGGATGAAACTTGAAGAAGAATCAAAGCCCTTGCAGCCTACTTCCTTTTCCCTGCGTTGGAAGGAGGAAGAGAGGAGGAGGAGGCCGCCAATGGCTTCCTTTTTCTTCCCTTTGCTTGCGGCTGAACCAAGGAGGAGGAGAGGGAGGCCACGGCTTGGAAGGGAGAGGATAAAATCCATCTAGGGCGCCGGCCCTTGCTCCCCTTTTAAAGCCATCTAGGGCTCCTACAATTTAGGAGTCCTAGAGTTATTTCCTAAGAGGGGGCGCCGGCCCCCTCTCTTCATCCCTCACCACATGGAAAGGGGAGGGGCGTACGCCCCTCCTCATGGTAAACCCTAATCCACATTAAGTAGGATTTGCAATGCCCTAATATGGTCAAGTCCTAATCCAATTAGGCTTAGCCCAAGGGTGAACCAATTTGGATCCAATCTAGGTAAGTCCTAATCCAATTAGAACTTAAATCAATTTTGACTCAATTGAACTCTTCAATCCTAATCCAATTAGGAGTCTTATTGATTCATTAGGTTAATAATTATTGTGACTTAAGAAACCCTAATCCAAATTAGGACATATTTAATTTTAGTCCTAATCCAATTAGGACTCTAATTGAATCCGAAGTCCTAATCCAATTAGGATTTCTAGGAATCCTATTCTAAGTAGGAATCCAAAAATGAATTCAAAATCCTAATCTAATTAGGATTGTAGGAATCCTACTCCAAGTAGGAATCTGAGGATGATAGTGTTATTTTGATGATTAACAAGCAATTATCTAGAGTATGCTATAAGTTAAGTTGATACTTCATTTATAAGTTCATTACTCTCAGTATATTTGGTTAATTGAAAATAGATACATGACCTTGTTCATTTGAATGAATCTAACCTTGAGAGTGCAGCAAAGTGTGGATTGAGTCGACCCAAAGGTTGATTGGGTCGACCCCGGCACATCAAGAAATCATTTGACACACTCCTGCAAAAATGGCACAAATGAACAGTGAGTTGGGTCGACCCAAGGTAAGCATGAGTCGACCCAACCTTGAAGAACCTCAAAAACACAACTGAAGAATGCTCTCTGGATTTACTGAGAGGGTCGACCCAAACAGTGGTTGAGTCGACCCAAGCTTGAGTCGACCCAAAGGCAAGACAGAAAGACAGATAGAAAATGGTTCTCTGGAATTACTGAGAGGGTCGACCCAAGAAGAAGTTGAGTCGACCCAAGTGGACTTTGAGTCGACCCAAAGAATGGTTGGGTCGACCCATGGGAAGGAAGGCTGAAATTGAAGTTTCTGTGGTTTCTGAGAGGGTCGACCCAAGGAATGTTTGAGTCGACCCAAGGCAAAGTTGGGTCGACCCAAGGACAGGTTGAGCCGACCCAAACACGGGCTGAACAGTAACGGTTAGTTCTGCAACTGTAGTTTTTGTCCTTCCCAAGGTGAGTAACGGCTAGTTTTTCAAATCTAACCATTGGGACTTGTCCTAAGAAGGTGGGAAGCTATTTAAAGGGGCACTATTCATCAGAGAGAATAACTTTTGAGTGGAATATAAAAGAGTACCCAAGAATACAAAAGTGCCCTAATCTTCTTCATCAAGAGCTTCATTCAAGAATCAAAGAAAGGGATTGAGCAGATTCAAAGAGGCATCAAGAGCTCCATCCCCCTTAAAGAGTGAAGCATCCTTGACAAAGAAGAGCAAAGCGACTTCAAAGCGATAAATACTTTCTAACTCTTCCTTGTAGCTTATATTGTTTCATATGCTCATTTAGGAGTTTGAATCTTTCCTTTTGTTTATTAAACACTTTGTAAAGGTTCGTTGGTGAGCCCGCAAAACCAACAAAGGTTTTTGGTGAACCCGAAAAACCAAAGTGTATAGGTTCGTTGGTGAGCCCGCAAAACCAACAAAGGTTTTTGGTGAACCCGGAAAACCAAAGTGTATAGGTTCGTTGGTGAGCCCGCAAAACCAACAAAGGTTTTTGGTGAACCCGGAAAACCAAAGTGTATAGGTTCGTTGGTGAGCCCGTAAAACCAACAAAGATTTTTGGTGAACCCGGAAAACCAAAGTGTATAGGTTCGTTGGTGAGCCCGTAAAACCAACAAAGGTTTTTGGATTGTGAGCCCGGAAAACAATCCAACTGTAATCCGCGGGATTATAGTGAATTCCCAAGGGGTCGCTTGGGGAGTGGACGTAGGTGCTAAGGAGAGCACCGAACCACTATACTTCTTGTTGTTTGTATTGTGATTTGTTTAAGTTCACTAACTCATCATTTAACACAAGTAAGATAGTTAAAATTAAAAGAAACCAATTCACCCCCCCTCTTGGCTTGTCACCTTGGGCAACAAGTGGTATCAGAGCAAGGTGCTCTAATAGTACTCATTGATCTCACAATCAAGAGTTAAAGATCATGACAACCCAAGTGGGATGTTCTATGAGTGAGGGACAATTAATTGATAGACCTCCACTATTTGATGGTATAAACTACACATATTGGAAAGCACGCATGCGCATTTTCATTCAAGCACATGACTACGATTTATGGAGTATCATAGTCAATGGGCTACATACAAATGCTAATCATGATAAGAAAATGGCTCAGCAAAATGCAAAAGCCATGAATATTCTATATTGTGCATTGGATGATAGTGAACTTAATAGCATATCTTTTTGCATAACTGCTAAGGAAATATGTAATATGCTTGAAGTTAAATATGAATGCACTAACGTTTCTAGTGAATTTGAAACTAGTTCCGAAGAAGAAGAGCATCAAACTGAAACTGAAAATCTATGCTTTGTAGCACATGAAGATGAGGTATGTACTCGAACACAAAGTGATTTCTCATTCAAAAATCAAGTACATACTGAAGCTCAATCTGATTTTACATTTGATGAACTTCATGATGCTTTTTCTGATTTATACTTAGAATATAAGAAGCTTAGTTTAAAGAATAAAAAGCTAAATCAGAAAAATCTATCTCTTGCTGAAAGCTATGATATAACTCAGAAAAATAATAAATTACTTTCAGAAGACAATGAAAGGCTAACTAAAGAAGTTAACAAATTTAAGCCTATAGTTGAAAAATTTACTATCAGCTCTGAAAAACTGAACTTAATGATAAATAATCAAAGAGCTGAATTTGAAAAGGCTGGATTAGGATATCAATCTTGGTACACACAAAAATCCCTTAACGATATATGTGTTAAATCCTCCACTATCTATCCTAAAACAGATTCTAATTTATCTGATGAACCTAATGAACAAAAACAGAAAATTAAAAATCCATCATCTACTTATATTAAATCGATGTTTGTTAAATTTAATAAGAGTATGCAGAAATACATTCCTTATAATCCTAAAATCTGCAAGCCTATGGACAAAATAGCCATTAAGAAAATATGGGTTCCAAAAGGAACAATAATAGCTAACCTACAAGGACCCAAAAGAGCTTGGGTTCCTAAGTTGAAAATCTGAATATTTTCTGTAGGTGTGTCTAGCACTCAAGGCTCCAACAAAAGATGCTAATTTAGAAATTGGGTGCTCTAGACATATATTAAAGAATGAAACTTAAAATATACTTTAGAAAAATAATTGAAATGAAAAGAATAATGAAATTAGTAATCCTTGCATCTCATCATTCTCTTTGCCTTAGTATCTAATTAAAACATAAATTGGAGGTATTAATCAATTTTGTGATATAGGTAATATTTTTAAAAAATATAATCAAATCACTTCATTTTATAGTATGCCTTACTTACTGCTGAATAAGTTGCTAAATGATTAATCAATTTATTAAGAATAACTCTATGAATTCTCTATATGCTTGATTGAGAGTTTTTATCAATGGTATTATCTTATTGATCATAGACATGAGAATGTATACTTGGTATGCCTTTAAATATATGCACTATGAATACCAAGATTAAAGAAACCACTTTTGGCATATAAAATCAACTCATACTAGTATGGACTTAATCTCAAAAGACCTTGTCATTGGTTCACTTAGATTAATTTTCGCAAGGTCAAAGTTTGCTATGTATGTCATCTAGAAAAATAAACTAGAATCATTTCTAAATTTGAAAACATTGTTTCCACCTTTTAGCCGTTGGAAATTCTCCATAAGAACTTATTTGGATCTCTAGGATTGTGAACCTAGGAGATAAGCTCTCTAATTTTGTAATTATGGATGATTTCTCAAAGCTAATGTTGGTTTTATTCTTGGCACTTAAATTGAAATATTTTCTGTTTTGGCATAAACTTACAAAAGGTTTCAAATGAAAAAGGTTTGCAAACTGTGAAAATTCATGGCACAGCTTTGAAAACCAATTTGTTGATAAAATGGTATTGAATACAATTGTGCTTGCACCAAGAACACTATTGCATATAGGGGTTATAAAAATATAAAAAAAAAAATATAAAACCTTTGTTGTGTAAGGACAATGCTTTGTGATAGCAACTATCATCACAGCTTGTCATATTATAAGATTTCTATTAAATCTATTTTTAAAGAAAACCCCATGTGAACTCATGAAAAACAGAAAATCAAATGTTGCATACTTTCATATTTTTCAGTTATACATATTATGTTCTCAAGAATGAAATATATGCCAAATCTGATAAAACAAGTATTTCTTTGGATATTACTCTTTAAGCAATGCATATAGAATATTCAATGAAAAGATACTAGTTGTAGAAAGATCAATTTATATTATTCTTATTAAAACTAGATCTTTTATTGAGAATATAGTTTATCACTTTGATTCTATGTAACAATCTGAATTTTGATAGAAACAACTATTTAAGATAATTTGATTAAAACTTAACTGGTATATCTTATTGATAATTATCTTAAGCAAATAGAATTTAAGCTAAATTGCTTTTGAAAATAAGAAATTGGTTTGACTTTGATAAATCTTCTTATTGCCTCACATGGGTGTCCTTGAACCATATTATTTAATAAAGTTATCTCTTCAGTTCAAGTGACTTGTGCTTGCTTATATTTAGGCAATCTCTTGAGTAAAGTGACTCAAATTCAATTATTGTCATGTCTCATGTTGAGTCATCTAGTTAAGAGATATGTTGTATGAATGTTTTTGTATCCTAGAGAACCTAATGAATTGCCTTCAAGAAAAGAAAAAGATTTTGCTAATGATACAGGATTTGTGAGCAAGAAATTTTAACTTGAAGGACACCTCGATGAAAGATACAATAAACATTCCCTTGGAAACAAAAAAAAGAGGAAGATTTTCTTCAGCCAAGGGTGTAAAGAATCTAAAAGGTATTTGGCTTGAAGAATGCTAAATGCACTGGTAATCTAAACTCTTCTCTTGTGAGTTAGTTGAGCAAAATCAATAGTCTGAAATTATATGGTAGCATGATTAAACCTTTAATTGCTGATCATCTTGATATCATGCTTCATTCTCATGCTAGTGATGATTGTTTCATGGTGTGATTAAATTGAAGTTTACTTTTTCCTATATAATGCATAACCATGAAATACACAAGTTTATGCCTCAAATCTCTAATTCAAAATAACTTGTGATAAGCTATGAATCATTGGGCATAATGAAAATGCTGTTTGCATGATATACATTTATATGCAGCATATTAGATTAATTCTTTATTCTGCTCTTTCATGTAAATTACTTGAGAATAACAAAAAGAGGAAGATAAAGAAAAGAAAATGAACAATTATTCAAGGGAAGTAAAATCTAAGTAAAGGCAAATACTCCAATCTTTAGGAAAAGCAAAACAAGCATAATATATTTGGCACATTTGTGAGACTAATATGAACATTCCTTTGGAAGAGATAAAATCCGTAATAAAATACACTTAAACAGGGAGAGTTTGAAGTGAACATTTTAACATTTCTATATTGCTCATCATAGGGATGGTGCCAATGGGGAGGCTAGTGGTAGTACCCGGCACTATTTGACCCAACTATTCGGTGTAGGGTATATTAGGGACGGCACAAGAGGGAGGCTAGTGGTAGTACCTCGTGCCCCTTCCAACTCCACCGGATAGCGAGCAAATAGAGTATAGAGCATAAGAAGGTAAAAATGAAAGTATATAAGAAGAATCAAGTCAAATTTTTAATCACTTGAAAACACACTTTAAGGATGAAATCAGTGCCAGATTATATTTAAATAGAAGGAGTTTATTTGAAAAGAATTGATTTTGATCATTGATATGCTTGCTCTTAATATTTTAATGCATGACTTAGCACATAATATATTTTGCATATGGCATGATGTCTTGAATTATGGGTTCTCAATATTTTGTAATGCTCCATGCTTGGACAATTTGATTGAATGTTTGAAATACTACATAAAATTTTTATTTGGTATTATTGAAAAGAAATTTCAGAATTGTCGTTCACAATCATCTTTAAAATCTGAAAGTTGAATAAATTTGTAAAAAGGAGAAGAGAAGGATATCTCTATTTAGGCAAAATGAATTGATTTTGTTTTATCCTTCAACTTGCCTAACTTTGGTATATAATGTTCAAATTCATACCAAAACTCAACATAAATACAAATATTCTGAATATGCTCTTATATGTTTGAAATATGTGTTTTCAATCGTAATGATTTAAGATGAGCTACAATGTGAAGATACATATCTCAAATTACAACTTTGAAAGCCTCCTTGAGAATCTTTATGAAATTCAGAATCTGATTTTGTATAAAAGCTTAAACTCAATATGAATTTCTAGATAAAACTACAGTTTAAGAAAAATAGAATAATTCTGATGCCTTGATTGCTTGCCCCGATACGCATCTGAAACATATCATTTCTTATCTTCAAAGTGTACTAATATTGGTCTGAATGATGTGTCTTTCGATGATCTTGATTGCAAACAAATATTTTTAATATATGATTTTATTTTGATATTGAAAAGATTTATTGTGCTTCATATATACATTGTTGAAAAACTTTGATTAAGAAATTGAGTTCTATAAATATATATACTTCAATGATCATCTATATGCTTTTTTCCTCTCCTACATTATTAAAGACTTCCATCAAAATATATATGTATATATATATTATTAAAAGAGTGAATGATCTTAAGTCTAGAAATATTTCAGCTCACTCAAATGATTCTTAAAAGAAAGAAAATTTCAGAGGAAGAGATCATATAGAACTTAATCATGTAAATTCACAACTAAAGATGAGAAAAAGAATACTAAATATAAAGTGGTATTAAACTTTGTGCTTCATTGAATATCTTTTGAAAGTTGGATTTTCATCTGTACTTAATTGGTAAATCACTTGTTTTGAAAACTAAGTGAAAAGGATTTCATTTGTCTTAGTATTGGAAATTTGCTTTGGAATCTACTAATGAGCTCTTATTGGCTTGCACTTTAGTATTTCAATCATGAGCCAATTCATTTTAATTGATTTTGATGCTATGATCTTTAAAGGAGTAAAAGAAAGTCTGTGGAGTGATCGATTAAAACCCCGTTTGATTTTGATGAGCTCAAAGCATTGGAGTATATCTTGTGATTACTAATGAATTCAATTGAGTGTTTCAGTGAAAATCCTGTCCAAGTGTCTCTAGACTTGGTTCATAGCATTTTGGATAAGGTAAGAAGTCTGCATGAACCAATGTCTGAGATACGAGGCGACTCCCGAGTTTCATGAGTCGACTCCAAGCGTATCAAGGTCACTGGCACGAGCTCGAGTCGACTCCTGATCAGTACGAGTCGACTCCGACTGAAAACAGACAGAAGGACAGAAGAGCAGTTTTTCAGGTCTGAGATTCGAGTCGACTCCAGTGAAACGCGAGTCGACTCCCAGCGGTACACAAAGAAAAAGTCAGAGAGCGTTTTATGGACTCTGAGATTCGAGTCGACTCCCGCAGTACGCGAGTCGACTCCGAGACTGTGCGACCATCGACAGACAGAAGACCATGTTACTGCCTCTGAGATTCGAGTCGACTCCCAGACAGCTCGAGTCGACTCCAAGACAAGCTTCACGTCAAAAGGCAGAAGACCAACTTTCGGAAACTGAGAGCCGAGTCGACTCCAAGGAAGTTCGAGTCGACTCCAAGACTGGATGAGCCAAAAGACAGAGAATCGGGAGTTCGGGCTCTGAGATTCGAGTCGACTCCCAGGACAGTCGAGTCGACTCGAGTGGACAAAATTCAAATTTGGATCCACGGACTACAGAGGATGAGCCGACTCCAAAATTGCCAGGTCAGCGCCAGAAGTTGGCGAGTCGACTTCGGGTCAAGACGAGTCGACTCCCAGTCAAGACGGCAACTTTAATTCAAACTGGGAACAGTTGCCGAGTCGACTCCGGAAAAGCTCGAGTCGACTCCTGCTACAGCCGAGTCGACTCCTGATCGCGCGAGTCGACTCCAACCCACAAACGGTCACATTGTCAGGCTGCGCAGAGTGTGCAGAACGGCCAGAAAAAGCAGAGTAACGGCTAGTTTCCGTGGGGGTTGGCTTAAATAGCCACAGAAGACTGTAGCAAGGTAGAGAACACACATTCCACTCCTAGCATTCAAGTCTTCAAGCTCTCTAAGTGCTCTTCAACGAGAAAAAGGGAAGATCTGCATTTACTGCTCCACCAACATCTTCCCAGCATTCAAAGCTTTCTCCTCCTGCTTTCAAGTCGATCACTCTTTCAAGAGGAGACCGGAGTTCCAGAAGCCACACCTCTTCACCATCTTAAAAGCGTTTGAGGGCTTCTAACTCCTTTACGATTATATTGTTTTAAATCTGCTTTTTGAGAAGCTATTTTCTGTTTTCTTCTATCTCGTGTATTTACTTGATTCAATCGGGGGATTGAATCAAGGGGATTAAGGTTGGTTGGTGAGCCGGTTTAAAACCAACGAGTGTAAGGGTTTGATTGTGAGCCCGGAAAAACAATCGGGGTTGGTTCTAGTCGGTGAGCCTGGAAAAACCGACCGAGTTTGTTGTGAGCTCGTAAAACAACAAGTTCGGTTGTGAGCTTGCAAAACAACCGGCTGTAATCCAAGGGGGTTATAGTGAAATTCCCAAGTGAGACTTGGGGAGTGGACGTAGGAGCAAGGGTTAGCTCCGAACCACTATAAAACTTTGTGTTTGTAGTGCATTGTCTCTCATCTTCTTCCCCACACATTACTCACAGCACTTAGCTTTAATTAAATAACTGGCTATAGTATTTAGTTAATCATCCACAAAGTTTTAATTAGCTAAGTTAATTTAAAAACCCAATTCACCCCCCCCTCTTGGGTTGTCTATCTGGGCAACAAGTGGTATCAGAGCCAAAAACTCTTCCACTCAAGAGTTAAAAGATCAAAATGACAACCCCATTTGGATCTTCTCACATTGAGGGTCAGTCCACCCAAAGACCTCCTTTCTTCAATGGATCCGACTACTCATACTGGAAGGCTAGGATGAGAATATTCATCCAAGCCCAAGACTATGAGATGTGGACCATTGTAGTGAATGGCCCATACATCCCATCCACATATGTAGAGGGTGTTAAGGTACCCAAACTAGAAACGGATTGGGATGAACATGACATGAGAAAGGCACAACTAAATTCTAAAGCAATGAATGTGTTTTATTGTGCCTTAGACCGTAATGAATTCAATAGAGTTTCAACTTGTAATTCTGCAAAAGAAATTTGGGACAGACTTGAAGTGACCCATGAGGGCACGAATCAAGTCAAGGAATCCAAAATAAACATCTTGGTTCATAAATATGAACTATTTAAAATGGATTCAAATGAAACAATCACAAGCATGTTCACTAGGTTTACTGATATTGTCAATGGCCTAAAAAGCCTTGGCAAGAACTATACTAACAGTGAACTTGTCAGGAAAATCCTTCGGTGTCTACCAAGGTCGTGGGAAGCCAAGGTGACGGCGATCCAAGAAGCTAAAGACTTGAACAAGCTTCAACTTGAAGAGCTCCTTGGATCCCTGATGACGCATGAGCTTACCATGAAACAACACAACGAGGAAGAGTCCTCCCATAAGAAAAAGGTAATAGCTTTAAAATCTACTTCTTCTAACAAGGACCTGTCTTGCAGCAGTAGCAGTGAAGAGGAAGAAGATGAGGAAGATGGTGGTGAGGCACTTCTTGTGCGCAAGTTCAAGAAGTTTATCAACCACAAGAAGACGTATCATCAAAGGAGAGGTCCCTCAAATTCCTACCGCAGAGACAAAGGTAAGGAAAGGGAAAATGAGGGGATTGGGTGTTACGAGTGCAAGAAGCCGGGACACATAAGAGCAGAGTGCCCCTTACTGAAGAAGGGGAGTAAGTACAAGAAGAAGAAGGCACTTGTCACCACCCTATCGGACTCCGACGCATCATCTTCATCATCGGATGAAGAACAAGAAGAGAAGGCCAATTTCTGTTTCATGGCCAATGAAAATGAGGTAATTTCCGATACGCATTTTGATTTTACATTTGATGAACTTTATGATGCGTTCAATGAATTAATGATTGAGTATAAGAATATAAATGTTAAAAACAGAGAACTAAAAGTAACTAACCAAAGTTATATTCATAAGCATGATTCATTAATTAAGGATAAAGATAATCTCACCAAAGAAAATCTAGAACTTAAGACAAGCAACCAACTCCTAATTAAGAAGACTAACACCTTAACGAAAGATATTGAGAAACTAACAAAGGAATTTTCAGATCTCAAAAACCATAAACAAGTCTTAAACAAGGATCTAACTAAAGAGCTAAATGATCTAAAAACCGAAAATCAGACATTAACTAAAGAACTAAACAAATACAAACCCTTAGTTGAAAAATTCACATATAGTTCTGAAAAGTTAAACATGATACTTAATAATCAACGAGCCGTATTTAATAAAGCGGGTTTAGGGTATAAACCAAGGAATAAGCAAAAACTTCTTAGTAACTTCTTTGTTAAAGCTGGGAAAACTAAAATTAAGAAAATAACTTGCTTTTGTTGTGGAATAGTAGGACATAAAGCAAATGCATGTAATTTTAGAAAAAGTAAAACTAAAAGAAAAAATAAAAGGGTATGGGTTCCAAAAGGAACCAACTTGACTAACCATGAAGGACCCAAGAAAACTTGGGTACCTAAGATGACATGATTTGCTTGTGTAGGAGTGTCTTGCAGCCAAGGTCAACAAAAACTGCTGGTATTTGGATAGTGGCTGTTCAAGGCACATGACGGGTGATAAAGATCAATTTTTCACCCTTGAAGCTAAGAAGAGAGGTGCTGTGACTTTTGGAGACAACAACCAAGGTCACATCATTGGTATTGGTAAAGTTCAAATCACCCCTTCTACCTTTATAGATAATGTTAGATATGTTGATGGTCTTAAGCATAACTTGTTAAGCATTAGTCAATTATGTGATAAAGGATATGATGTTATGTTTAAACCATCACTATGTATTATAACAAATCCTAATGATAATAGTTTAGTTTTTAAAGGGATGAGACGTGGAAATGTATATGTGGTAGATCTAGAAGACCTTACAAAACATAACCAATGTTTAGTTGTTAATGAAACTAAAGAAAATGATGCTAGTTGGTTATGGCACCGTAAGTTAGGTCATGCAAGCATGGACACAATAACTAAACTAGTTAAAAGAGACTCCGTGATAGGTTTGCCAAAATTAAAATTTGAAAAGAACAAAATATGTGAAGCATGTCAATTTGGCAAACAATCTAGAAACTCTTTTAAATCCATAAAATGTGTCTCTACTTCTAGGCCTCTAGAATTACTACACATGGACCTATTTGGTCCAACTAGAACAACAAGTTTAGGTGGAAATAAATATGGTCTAGTTATAGTAGATGATTACTCTAGGTACACATGGGTCATGTTTCTAGCGCATAAGGATCAAGCATTTTCTATGTTTAAGAAGTTCCATAAGGAAGTAACAAATGCTAGAGAGTCCTCAGTTATAGCTATTAGAAGTGACCATGGTACCGAATTCGAAAATCAATTATTTGATGAATTTTGTAGTAAAAAGGGGATAACCCATAATTTCTCAGCACCTAGGACACCACAACAAAATGGAGTTGTGGAAAGGAAAAATAGAACCCTAGAGGAAATGGCTAGAACGATGTTATGTGAAAGTAACCTCCCTAAGTACTTTTGGGGAGAAGCCATTAATACTTCTTGCCATGTATTAAATAGAGTTCTATTAAGACCCATCATAAAGAAAACACCATATGAACTGTGGAAAAACAGAAAACCAAAGGTTAACTATTTTCATGTTTTCGGATGTAGGTGTTTTGTACATAATAATGGGAAAGATAATCTAGAGAAATTTGATCCAAAATCTGATGAAGGAATATTCCTAGGTTATTCTACAACTAGTAAAGCCTATAGAATCTTTAATAAAAGAACCCTAGTTATAGAAGAATCTATACATGTTGTTTTTGATGACTCTAGTGACATCTCATCTAGTAAGAAGGTTAATTTTGATGATGATATTGAAATACTTGAAGAAAAGATAGATGAGATGGGATTACAAGATGATAATCAAAAGTTGATTGAAGGAGAATCATCAAACCAAGAGCCTATAGTGGATCATGGGCTAACTAAAGCTTGGAGGTATGCTCATGGGCATCCTAAGGAACTAATTCTAGATGATCCATCCCAACCCGTTAGGACCAGAGCATCCCTTAGAAATTTGAATAACCATCTAGCTTTTGTTTCACACTTTGAGCCCAAACATATAGAAGAAGCCGAAAATGATGTAAATTGGATAAATGCAATGCAAGAAGAACTAAACCAATTTACTAGAAACAAAGTGTGGGATCTAGTAGAGAGACCTTCTGAATATCCAATTATAGGTACAAAATGGATATATAAAAATAAGCTAGATGAAAATGAAATTGTTATAAGGAATAAGGCTAGACTAGTAGCAAAGGGTTATAATCAAGAAGAAGGTATAGACTTTGATGAAACCTTTGCTCCCGTAGCTAGACTTGAGGCTATTAGACTATTATTAGCATATGCATGCTCTAAGGACTTCAAGCTATATCAAATGGATGTAAAAAGTGCTTTTCTAAATGGGTTTATTAATGAGGAGGTATATGTGGAACAACCTCCTGGTTTTGAAAATCATCAATACCCCAATCATGTGTATAAACTGAACAAAGCACTTTATGGACTAAAACAAGCACCTAGAGCATGGTATGAGAGACTTAGTAAATTTCTATTAGAACATGAATTCTCTAGGGGAAATGTAGATACAACATTATTTCTGAAAAAGAAAAATAAGGATATGTTATTAGTACAGATTTATGTTGATGATATCATTTTCGGTGCTACTAACAATCGCCTCTGCGAGGAATTTGCTGATTTGATGCAGAGTGAGTTTGAGATGAGCATGATGGGAGAGCTGAACTACTTCCTCGGGCTTCAAATCAAACAATCTGAAGGAGGCATCTTCATCAATCAAGCCAAATATATCAAGGAGATGCTCAAGAAGTTTGATATGGAGGGAAACAAGTCAATCAGCACCCCCATGAGCTCATCATGTAAGTTAGACCAAGATGAATCAGGTAAATCTGTAGATCAAAAACTTTATAGAGGTATGATAGGTTCTTTACTGTATCTTACTGCAAGTAGGCCTGATATTATGTTTAGTGTGTGCATGTGTGCTAGATATCAGGCTAATCCTAAAGAATCACACCTAGCTGCAGTTAAGAGAATCTTTAAATACTTAATAGGAACTAAGAACATAGGGCTGTGGTACTCTAAAGAATCTAGCCTAAACTTAATAGGGTACACAGATTCAGACTTCGCTGGATGTAAGCTTGATAGAAAAAGTACCAGCGGGTCTTGTCAATTTCTAGGAGAAAACCTAATCTCATGGTTTAGCAAGAAACAAAACTCGGTTGCATTATCCACTGCAGAAGCTGAATATGTTGCAGCCGAGAGTTGTTGTGCTCAAATCTTGTGGATTAAACAACAATTAGAAGATTATGGCATTAAACAAGATAAAATCTCCATTAATTGTGATAATACAAGTGCCATAAACCTAACTAAAAATCCAATTCAACACTCAAGAACTAAACACATTGAGATAAGACATCACTTCATAAGAGATCATGTATTGAATGGTGATGTGACTCTCCAATTTGTTTGTACTGATAATCAATTAGCAGATATTTTCACAAAACTCCTAAGTGAAGAGAGGTTCAGTGTACTTAGGAGGGGATTAGGAGTGATTGACCCATCCTAGTGGGAGTTTCCACTAGATTAATTGATTTTGATGGTTAAAATGAGGTTAAAATAGAGTTTCTATTCAATGATCATCAAATCAGATCCCAACTAGGTGATTTTCCCTCATTTGGCACGGTTATAGCATGATTTTTAAGTGCGTGCCAAGGTTAGAAACGACTCGAGTAAGTTTCAGAGCCGGCTCCTAAGGGGGAGTCGACTCGCGCATTTGGGGGAGTCGACTCGCAAAGTTGGCAGCTGAGGGGGAGTCGACTCGCACATTGTCGGGAGTCGACTCGAAGTCTACAGGCGCATAAGGAGAGTCGACTCGCGCATTTTCTGTAGTCGACTCGAGGTCGAGTCGACTCGCGACTCAGGGGAGTCGACTCGCAGTCGGGATCCGACTTTTTAACCCTAGGTTTGTCGTTTCGCAAACACTTTTTCTCAAGCCGCCACTGTTCACAAAGCCCTAGAGCCGACTCCTAGGTCATCCTCGATCGTCTCCAAGCCCTTTTCCCGTCGATTCTTCGCCGGACATTGAGTTTCCGTCCGTTCCTAGGTCTTTTCAGGTCAGTCCCGAGCTTCCTCTATCGATCCTTCTTCGTTCTCTAGGTTTTCATCTCGTTTAGGTCAAGATGCCTCGCAAGGGAGTTGTTAGAAAGAGGTCCCGTCCCGTGGCCGGTCCCGAGCGGCGCTCTAAGGCGTGGCACGATCCCGCGAGGCAACCTCCTCCGGATCGTTCCCCGCCTAGGGTGGTTCATGTTAGGCCGTTGGCTGGGAAGGCCGTCACCTCCGGGAGGTATGTCACTTTCGACTATCTCTCCCGGGAAGGATTCACCATAGGCGATAGGCTTAGAGCCCAGGGTCTAGAGTACTTCCTCACCTTGGACCTTCCCACCTATCCTGGCCTAGTTCAAGAGTTCTACAGTACCGTCCATCGGGGAGATGGAGGTATTGAGGGCACGGTATTAGGTGTCCCATTGCGTGTCACAGAGGACCTCATTGCCCATATCCTCCACCTTCCATTAGTAGGGGTGGCTCCTGCACATCCTGAGGATAGATTTGAGGCCCTTACGATCGTCTTAGGGCATCCACCTCAGTCTCCCCTAGATGAGGTATCTGCTAGCTCACTTCCTATTGAAGTGAGAATCCTTTTGAGCATTTTGTCCAGGTCCATCTTCCCTAAGACAGGGAGATTTGATTTTGTGAATGAGAGGGACCTAGCTATTATGTCTTACATTCTTCAGGACACCCCGGTCAACTTCCCCAAGCTCATTTATAGGTATATGTGTGAGCCCCTGGATAGACCTAGGCTCTCCCTCCCATACGGAATGTTATTCACTCTTCTCTTTAGGCAGTACGAAATTTCCATTCCTGAGAAGGAACCCTCTCGTGCCTTGCGATGGACTGATCGCTTGGGTACGGGGACCATGCACAGGATGGGATTTCGGAAGAGAGAAGGGATCTGGGTTAGGAAGTCCACTCTCACCGCTCAGACCACCAGACCATCACCCAGTCCTGAGCCAGATTCTGACTACCCAGAGTTCCCAGACCATCCAGACCTTCCATCCACTCCTCCTGCTCCTACCACCTCTGCCGGACCTTTCTCCTCAGCTCCACCATCTATGGAGGTCCGTATTGATCCAGAGCAGCTCCGGGAGCTGCGGCAGGAGATCGTCCGAGATTTGAGGGACGAGCTGCTCCGGGAGCTCCGAGGTTCCGTGCCAGCTCCCACTCCTGCACCCACTCCATCCTCAGCATTGGTCCCATCCTTGACAGCCGTGACAGACATGACGGCTGAGGTGCGGCAGGAGATCTACAACATTAGGACCCTGGTGCAGGCCCAGTTCCACAGCATGAGCGAGGTCACGAGCACCACGAGGAGGATGCGGGATGACATCCGCCGTGACATGCACACCACCACCGAGGGGGCCGAGCGCTTGTCGAATGTGCTCATCGACAAGCTGGACGCACTTCAGACCTCGGTGACTGGGCTTCAGACGTCGGTGACTGAGCTCTCCACTACACATAGCAGAGCCACCACGTCTATTATCACGCAGCTGGGCCATGTTACAGAGGCAGTCGCCCTCCTCATGGAGCAGAGCCGATTGAGAGGAGGAGTCACATCCTCGAGAGGAGGAGCTACATCCTCCAGAGGAGGAGATGTATCCTCGAGAGGGGGAGCCACATCCTCCAGAGGAGGAGATGTATCCTCGAGAGGGGGAGCCACATCCTCGAGGAGGTCATAGATGATTTTGAGTTGTGTTTTGTCTTCTTTTGTATTGTTCTTGCTTTACCTATTGTATGCTCAAATGTATTCACCTTCATATCAATACAATGAGTAGACATCTTATCTTCATTTCTGTGCCATTTGATGATTGACTGTGCCATGTGTGCCATTGATTGTGTGTGATTACCTCCTTTTTGGTATGATGACAAAAAGGGGGAGAAATGTGTAAGTATAAAATATGTAAAAGGGGAGAAATATTAAAAAAATATGTAAAAGAAATCAATGGAAATAAATAAAACGATAAACTCTTAAAAACACACATAAATTTGTTCTAAGTGGATTCGGTACCTCGAGGCTCATTATCTCTCTTTTGGGGCTCCTAATGGAGTAATCTCCAGAATCTATTTAAGGGATATTCGGAGATTAGCTGAATCCTACTCAAGAACAAATTGACAGATTTTTCCTCTAAAAACAAAAATTTTAGTTCAAAAATTTCAAAGCATTAAAAGGAAATTCAGAAAATCAAAACATAGTTGAATGCATATGTTGAGGGGGAGAATTTGAATTTTAATCAAGCTAAATCATTAATGTCATATAAGCCAAACAATTGATTGCAGAATATGAAGGCTTATATAATTCCAAATGAAAGGGAGAACTTTAACTCCGAAATTTAATGTTTCACTCCTTTCAAACTTGGATAAATTAAATTATCAGACATTTGAATTCATTTATGGAGTTTATTTCATTATTTACTGAGCAACTCATTTTACATATACTCAAAGTTTTGTCATCATCAAAAAGGGGGAGATTGTGGAGTGATCGATTAAAACCCCGTTTGATTTTGATGAGCTCAAAGCATTGGAGTATATCTTGTGATTACTAATGAATTCAATTGAGTGTTTCAGTGAAAATCCTGTCCAAGTGTCTCTAGACTTGGTTCATAGCATTTTGGATAAGGTAAGAAGTCTGCATGAACCAATGTCTGAGATACGAGGCGACTCCCGAGTTTCACGAGTCGACTCCAAGCGTATCAAGGTCACTGGCACGAGCTCGAGTCGACTCCTGATCAGTACGAGTCGACTCCGACTGAAAACAGACAGAAGGACAGAAGAGCAGTTTTTCAGGTCTGAGATTCGAGTCGACTCCAGTGGAACGCGAGTCGACTCCCAGCGGTACACAAAGAAAAAGTCAGAGAGCGTTTTATGGACTCTGAGATTCGAGTCGACTCCCGCAGTACGCGAGTCGACTCCGAGACTGTGCGACCATCGACAGACAGAAGACCATGTTACTGCCTCTGAGATTCGAGTCGACTCCCAGACAGCTCGAGTCGACTCCAAGACATGCTTCACGTCAAAAGGCAGAAGACCAACTTTCGGAAACTGAGAGCCGAGTCGACTCCAAGGAAGTTCGAGTCGACTCCAAGACTGGATGAGCCAAAAGACAGAGAATCGGGAGTTCGGGCTCTGAGATTCGAGTCGACTCCCAGGACAGTCGAGTCGACTCGAGTGGACAAAATTCAAATTTGGATCCACGGACTACAGAGGATGAGCCGACTCCAAAATTGCCAGGTCAGCGCCAGAAGTTGGCGAGTCGACTTCGGGTCAAGACGAGTCGACTCCCAGTCAAGACGGCAACTTTAATTCAAACTGGGAACAGTTGCCGAGTCGACTCCGGAAAAGCTCGAGTCGACTCCTGCTACAGCCGAGTCGACTCCTGATCGCGCGAGTCGACTCCAACCTACCAACAGTCACATTGTCAGGCTGCGCAGAGTGTGCAGAACGGCCAGAAAAAGCAGAGTAACGGCTAGTTTCCGTGGGGGTTGGCTTAAATAGCCACAGAAGACTGTAGCAAGGTAGAGAACACACATTCCACTCCTAGCATTCAAGTCTTCAAGCTCTCTAAGTGCTCTTCAACGAGAAAAAGGGAAGATCTGCATTTACTGCTCCACCAACATCTTCCCAGCATTCAAAGCTTCCTCCTCCTGCTTTCAAGTCGATCACTCTTTCAAGAGGAGACCGGAGTTCCAGAAGCCACACCTCTTCACCATCTTAAAAGCGTTTGAGGGCTTCTAACTCCTTTACGATTATGTTGTTTTAAATCTGCTTTTTGAGAAGCTATTTTCTGTTTTCTTCTATCTCGTGTATTTACTTGATTCAATCGGGGGATTGAATCAAGGGGATTAAGGTTGGTTGGTGAGCCGGTTTAAAACCAACGAGTGTAAGGGTTTGATTGTGAGCCCGGAAAAACAATCGGGGTTGGTTCTAGTCGGTGAGCCTGGAAAAACCGACCGAGTTCGTTGTGAGCTCGTAAAACAACAAGTTCGGTTGTGAGCTTGCAAAACAACCGGCTGTAATCCAAGGGGGTTATAGTGAAATTCCCAAGTGAGACTTGGGGAGTGGACGTAGGAGCAAGGGTTAGCTCCGAACCACTATAAAACTTTGTGTTTGTAGTGCATTGTCTCTCATCTTCTTCCCCACACATTACTCACAGCACTTAGCTTTAATTAAATAACTGGCTATAGTATTTAGTTAATCATCCACAAAGTTTTAATTAGCTAAGTTAATTTAAAAACCCAATTCACCCCCCCCCTCTTGGGTTGTCTATCTGGGCAACAAAGTCTTTAAGAGAGCTTTAAAAGAACTTTCAAAGCCCTGAATTTTATGTATCCTATATTGCATAAATTCATATCTTGGTATCTATGCTCCAATACTTTTATATCATGAAAGAACTTTGAAGTCATTAAGAACTAAGAATTCAACATAATCTTATGTTTTTCGAGTATATAAGTTTTGATCTTTATCTGCTCTTATACTATACTCTAAAAATTAATTAGATTGCTCTCATGTGGCTATATACTTAATATATTAAAAAAAAAAAGGTATTGGATTTTCATTCGTGCTTTTTTTGAATATTATTCTTGATACTCCTTGAAATAACTTGAAAAGGATTCCATCTACACTTGATTTCAAAACTATCTTTAGAATCTACATTTAGAGATCACTTCTGGCTTACATCCTAAATATCTCATTCCTAAAGCCAAACACATAGAAATAAGATATCATTTTATTAGGGATCATGTGCAAAATGGAAACATATGTATTGAGCATATATGCACTGAAAAATAATTAGCCGACATATTCACAAAACCCTTGAGTGAAGATAGATTCTGCACGCTAAGGAGGGAATTAGGCATATGTGATCCTTTTTATTGAAGAGATATAAAAGGGAGCAAGCAGTCTCATGATACATTCCTCCCATTTCTAAAAACCCATGAAACATGAGTCAAACTTGTAATCTATAGATTTCTTACTCATGTATCATTGTCCCAGAAAGAATTTGTAAGGATTGGAAGCAAAAAAAAAAAATTTTAGAAGCGAAAAGGAAGAGAAAAGAAAATTTCTGAACTTGGGTCGACCCAACCCAGAATAGAGTCGACCCAACGTTGAGTCGACCCAAGAAAATTCTTGAGTCGACCCAACGTCGGGACCCCACTGTTAAAAGGGGGACCCGTGAGCTATCTAGGGCACTGTTTACCCTTTGTCCTCTTCCGAAAACCCTATTCTCCACTCTCAAATCTTCTCCAATCATCTCCAAACAGTAGATTACTTCAAGATCTTGGAGAAATGGGACCCAAGAGAGCCGTAGCCAAGCGATCCGGGAGAGTCTCACGATCTTATTTAGAGCCTAGGATATGTATCTAGTTCTCATATGTATTTTGTGTTTATCATGCATCTTTAAACTTTGATTGAGGAACATTGTATTTGCTTTTGCTTTTGATATACTAAAGTGTTCCTATTTTGATCAATGAAGTTTGAATGTTTGTTATTTATTGCATCTTTTTCCATGTACCTATTTGATGATAACAAAAAGGGGGAGAAGTAAAGAAAGAGTATTAGGGGAGAAGTAAAGATATCTTTAGAGTAAATAAAGTAACAAAAAGTGGAGAAGCAAAGAAAGTTAAAGAAAGAGTAATAAGAGGAGAAGTAAAGAAAGAAAGAGAAATAATTTGTAAAACAAATTGAAAATCATATAGGAAAGCATATACATCCAAGGGGGAGCAATTTGCAACAATGAAAATGATCAACTCAAAAATTTATATCAAATTTCAGAATTTGGCACACATAATTTCAGAATTTGGCACGCACCTTTCACACCTCGATACATAATCTGAAACTCATGTTTTATCTCAAATTTTTGAAGTTTCATTGCTAATGAATTATAAATGAAAGGGGGAGCAATTCAAAAAGTCAAATTGGCAACATTTAAATGATATAGGGAGAGATTTCACAAGTATATATGAAAAGCTAAAATTCAGCAATTTAATCCCTTTTATAAACTGATTTTAAAGACAAGTATCAATAAACTTATACTCTTTATTTTGTAATCATCAAAAAGGGGGAGATTGAGGATGATAGTGTTATTTTGATGATTAACAAGCAATTATCTAGAGTATGCTATAAGTTAAGTTGATACTTCATTTATAAGTTCATTACTCTCAGTATATTTGGTTAATTGAAAATAGATACATGACCTTGTTCATTTGAATGAATCTAACCTTGAGAGTGCAGCAAAGTGTGGATTGAGTCGACCCAAAGGTTGATTGGGTCGACCCCGGCACATCAAGAAATCATTTGACACACTCCTGCAAAAATGGCACAAATGAACAGTGAGTTGGGTCGACCCAAGGTAAGCATGAGTCGACCCAACCTTGAAGAACCTCAAAAACACAACTGAAGAATGCTCTCTGGATTTACTGAGAGGGTCGACCCAAACAGTGGTTGAGTTGACCCAAGCTTGAGTCGACCCAAACCCTGAGAGGGTCGACCCAAAGGCAAGACAGAAAGACAGACAGAAAATGGTTCTCTGGAATTACTGAGAGGGTCGACCCAAGAAGAAGTTGAGTCGACCCAAGTGGACTTTGAGTCGACCCAAAGAATGGTTGGGTCGACCCATGGAAAGGAAGGCTGAAATTGAAGTTTCTGTGGTTTCTGAGAGGGTCGACCCAAGGAATGTTTGAGTCGACCCAAGGCAAAGTTGGGTCGACCCAAGGACAGGTTGAGCCGACCCAAACACGGGCTGAACAGTAACGGCTAGTTCTGCAACTGTACTTTTTGTCCTTCCCAAGGTGAGTAACGGCTAGTTTTTCAAATCTAACCATTGGGACTTGTCCTAAGAAGGTGGGAAGCTATTTAAAGGGGCACTATTCATCAGAGAGAATAACTTTTGAGTGGAATATAAAAGAGTACCCAAGAATACAAAAGTGCCCTAATCTTCTTCATCAAGAGCTTAATTCAAGAATCAAAAAAAGGGATTGAGCAGATTCAAAGAGGCATCAAGAGCTCCATCCCCCTTAAAGAGTGAAGCATCCTTGACAAAGAAGAGCAAAGCGACTTTAAAGCGATAAATACTTTCTAACTCTTCCTTGTAGCTTATATTGTTTCATATGCTCATTTAGGAGTTTGAATCTTTCCTTTTGTTTATTAAACACTTTGTAAAGGTTCGTTGGTGAGCCCGCAAAACCAACAAAGGTTTTTGGTGAACCCGGAAAACCAAAGTGTATAGGTTCGTTGGTGAGCCCGCAAAACCAACAAAGGTTTTTGGTGAACCCGGAAAACTAAAGTGTATAGGTTCGTTGGTGAGCCCGCAAAACCAACAAAGGTTTTTGGTGAACCCGGAAAACCAAAGTGTATAGGTTCGTTGGTGAGCCCGTAAAACCAACAAAGGTTTTTGGTGAACCCGGAAAACCAAAGTGTATAGGTTCGTTGGTGAGCCCGTAAAACCAACAAAGGTTTTTGGATTGTGAGCCCGGAAAACAATCCAACTGTAATCTGCGGGATTATAGTGAATTTCCAAGGGGTCGCTTGGAGAGTGGACGTAGGTGCTAAGGAGAGCACCGAACCACTATACTTCTTGTTGTTTGTATTGTGATTTGTTTAAGTTCACTAACTCATCATTTAACACAAGTAAGATAGTTAAAATTAAAAGAAACCAATTCACCCCCCCCTCTTGGCTTGTCACCTTGGGCAACAGAATCCCAGTCCTACTCCAAATAGGATTCCCAGTCCTAATCCAATTAGGACTCTAGGAATCCTACTCTAAGTAGGATTTGTGTTTTAAGTCCAATTAATCAATTCCTATTGTTCCTTCTTCAACTTATTATCAATCGAATTGATTACTCGTGATTCATAATCACTTTTCAACCATCGGATCGGTCAATACTTCTAGTGTGTGTGACCCCATAGGTTCTATTCTGACTGGTAGTGAGATATATTGCGATCTCTATCACAATATCATTGAAAACTTCTTTCAATGGGTTGGAACGATTCCAACTCAACTCATTAGGGTTTATCGATCATCGAGACAATCCCTATGAGTCCCACCATCCACCAGTGACACCTAGCAGCATGTAGTGGCTACCCAGCAGAATAAAATGGTGAACCTCTAGGTGCAGTTATTATGTGATACAGTCCTTCTATCGTGGATTCCTACAGGACGGAGGTCATGGACAACTCGTCAAACCCCATCGTCTGTCATATGTCAAGATTTATTCGACTTAAGTTCGAGAGCGGAGAACTCTTTCTCTACTGTGCAATCTGCCCCGGCCGAGATCTTATGAACTCAGTCTTATAAATCACATAGGATCTCTCCTTATCTATCAAGGTCGATAGATTCCTTATAGGTGCATACCCTACTCCTACAGTGAACCTACTGCAGCCAATCTACACTGCGTGGACCCATATGGCTAGAGACCATGTATGTGTGTAGTCAAACTACAATAACCTCACTGTGAGTGGCCGAAGCACTGCAGGTCAAAGGACTAGTCACACTACTGCAACATCAAGCAAGTCACTGACGAGTGGATAGACATCCAAGTGACTTCTTGTATTGGTCACGCTCAGTACCCTTGTTCTTAACAAGCACCTGCACTATTACTTCAGTGTCGCCACACTGTGGACTCGAGTCTCGTCCATCCATAAGAAAAGTAATGTGTGCACTGATCTCATCGGATCGATCACCGCCCTCGTGATGATTCATCGATCAGGAGCATTCAGAAATTAATCACCAATGATGCATGGCTCAAATTCTCAACTTTTGAGAATATGCATCATCATCTTATTAATTCCTTGGACGATTCATAGACACAATAATAATATGAATGAAAAAGATGCCTTTCATTTATTCAATAATAATAAAGTCAAGTACAAATTATGTCCTAGAATTAATAATGTGTCAGCCAAAATTGGCTTCTAGGGCATACATCTAACAATCTCCCACTTGCACTAAAGCCAATCAGTCATATATCTTAGTCCCATCTTCTCAAGGTGGGCTTCAGTCTTTTGTTGACTTAGCTGCTTAGTGAATGGGTCTGCCACGTTGTCCGCGGAGTCTACTCTGTACTTTGACATACTTTTTCTCAACATAGTCGTGTATGAGATGGAAGCGCCGCTCTATATGCTTGGACTTCTGATGAGACCTTGGCTCCTTAGCAAGAGCTATGGCGCCATTATTATCGCAGTAGAGTGTTATAGCATCTGATGACATTACATCCAATTCCGCAATAAATTTCTTGAACCAAAAGCCTTCTTTAGCAGCTTCAGAGGCGGCGATGTATTCAGCTTCCATAGTAGAATCAGCAATGATCGGTTGTTTAGAACTCTTCTAATTCACCGTACCACCATTGCACAAGAACACATATCCAGATGTTGACTTCCTATCATCGACATCAGTCATGAAGTCTGAATCTGTGTACCCTTCTACCTTTAACTCTGATGATCCTCCAAAGACTAAGAATAAATCTTTAGTTCTTCTCAAGTACTTAAGAATATTCTTTATAGCTGTCCAGTGTTCTTCACCTGGATTCGACTGATATCTGCTTGTGACACTCACAGCAAGAGCTATATCAGGTCGTATACATAGGATGGTATACATGAGGCTCCCTATTGCCGATGCATAAGGGATCTTGCTCATGCGTTGAATCTCTTCAGATGTGTTGGGGCACATCTTCTTGGAGAGATGAATTCCATGTCTTAGGGATAAGAGACCCCTTTTAGAGTTTTTCATGCTGAACCTTTTCAGCACTTCCTCTATGTACATCTTCTGTGATAGGCCAAGCATCCTTTTAGATCTATCTCTATAGACCTTAATTCCCAAAATATAGGATGCTTCCCCAAGGTCTTTCATGGAGAATTCTTTTGACAACCAGACCTTGACCGAGGTTAGCATAGGAATATCATTCCCTATCAGGAGGATGTCGTCCACGTACAGTACGAGAAATACGACAGCGCTCCCACTAACCTTTTTGTAAACACACGGTTCCTCTTCATTTTTGATGAAATCAAACGTTTTGATTGCGTCATCGAAACGAGTGTTCCAACTCCGAGATGCTTGTTTTAGTCCATAAATGGATCTTTGCAGCTTACAGACCTTGTGATCTCCATCACTGGAAGTGAAACCCAGAGGTTGTTCCATATAGATATCTTCTTCAAGATATCCATTTAGGAAAGCAGTTTTCACATCCATCTGCCAGATTTCATAATCATGAAATGCTGCAATGGCAAGCAATGTTCGAATGGATTTCAGCATGGCTACAGGTGAAAAGGTCTCCTGATAGTCAATACCTTCGTTGACTATATCCTTTCGCCACCAGCCTTACTTTATAGGTCTCTACCTTTCCATCCGAACCTATCTTCCTTTTGTAGATCCATTTGCATCCAATAGGTACAATACCTTCTGGTGGATCTACTAAGGTCCAGACATGGTTGGAATGCATGGAGTCTAACTCTGATTTCATAGCTTCCAACCATTTCTCGGAATCGATATCAGATATTACCTCATTGTAGGTTTTGGGATCCTGTATGTGATCCCTATCTCCCACTAGGAACATTTCCTCGGTATCCTCTTCTAGTACACCTAAGTATCTATCGGGAGGATGGGAGACCCTACTAGATCTGCAAGGTGGTTGAGGGACATCGTGTACTGGCTCTGTATTAATGGGTTCGATAGGATCCATGACTCGTTGCTTTTCAGAGACTTTCTCTTCAAGCTCAATTTTTCTCCCACTGCCTCTGTCAAGGATAAACTGATTTTCCAAGAAGATGGCATGACGGCTCACAACCACATTGTGATCCTCTGAGATGTAAAAATTGTATCCTAATGACTCTTTAGGATATCCTATAAAACGAGCACTTTATGGTCCTAGCCTCTAGTTTGTCCGCCTGTAGTCTTTTGACGTGGGCCGGACATCCCCAAATCTTGAGATGACCAAGACTTGGTTTCTTCCCATGCCATATCTCATACGGTGTGGTAGAAACGGATTTAGAGGAAACCCTATTCAGTAGATATACTGCGGTAAGTAAGGCATCTCCCCAAAGAAACATCGGTAGATCAGTGAAGCTCATCATGGACCGGACCATATTCAATAGAGTCCGATTTCTCCTCTCTGACACCCCGTTGAGTTGAGGTGTACCCGGAGAAGTCCATTGTGAGACTATGCCATTGTCCTTGAGATAGTCCCGGAATTCTCCACTAATGTATTCTCCTCCTCGATCTGATCGAAGAGCCTTAAGGGGTTTTCCAGTTTATTTTTCTACTTCATTTCTGAACTCTTTGAACTTTTCGAAAGATTCAGATTTGTGTCTCATAAGATACACATACCCATACTGTGAATAATCATCGGTAAAGGTGATGAAGTACGAATAACGTCTCCTGACTAGCACATCGAATGGGCCACATACATCTATATGTACCAAGGTAAGTATTTCAGTGGTCCTCTCCCCATGTCCTACAAAAGGCAATCTGGCTATTTTTCCTTGAAGACAGGATTCGCAAACTGGATATGACTCGGAAGTCAATGAGCCGAGAGGCCCATCTTTATCCATTTTGTTCATTCTGTCCTCTCCAATATGGCCAAGCCTGAGGTGCCATAAATACTTTTGGTTTATCTCATCCCTGGATCTTTTGGATCCTTTGGCACTCACTTCTTGCTCAGACACATTTATGGATACATCCATATGCAAATGATAGAGACTGTCAATCATAAAACCACGTGCGACTATTTTATTTCTGAAATAAATAGAACAGCAGTCTTTGTCAAATGTAAAAACATGACCTTCCTGTGCTAGACATGAAACAGAAATCAAATTTCTGCTAGCAGTAGGTACATAATAGCAGTCTCTAAGTAATAAACTAAAACTAGACGGTAGTTGCAGATGGTAGGTGCCCACAGCCATAGCAGCAACTTTAGCCCCGTTAACAACCCGAAGGGTTACCGCACCATCCGCCAGCCTTCTACTTTTCTTTAGACCTTGCATGGTAGTGCACAGATGAGCACTAGAACCAGATTCTATAACCCAACTAGAAGTAGAAGAAACCGTTAGATTAGTTTCAATTATGAGCAAGTCTATACCTTCTGAAGGTGTGTCACCTTTCTTGTTCTTCAGGCTCTCGAGGTATGAAGGACAATTCCTCTTCTAGTGGCTGTCGACATTGCAGTGGAAACATTTTCCTTTGTCATTAGCCTTTTTCTTTTGAACTTCCTTCTTTGGCTTTTTGTCTTTCTTCTGCTTCTTAGCAGGCTTCTTTTTCTTCCAAGTAGACTTTCTCTTGGAACCAGAAGTCAACTCAGCAGTAAGGACATTGCCCCTTGAACCTTTCAAGGCTCCCTCAGCAGTTACCAACATATTTATCAGTTCAGTCTTAGTGCATTCAATCTTATTCATGTGGTAGTTTACTATAAACTGACCAAATGAATCAGAAAGGGATTGAAGGATCATATCTACTTGCAATTCCTTGTGCATGTTCATACCGAGCTTCTCAAGCTCCTTAAGGTCCTTGATCATAGTCAGACCGTGATCATGGACGGACTGCCCTTCGCGCATCTTTGTCTTGAAGAGCCTCTTGGTCACTTCAAAACGAGCTGTGCGACTCTGCTCACCATACAACTCTTGCAGGTGTGCTAGTATATCCCTAGCAGTCTTGAGATTCTCATGCTGGCATTGGAGTTCATTGGACATGGATGCCATCATATAGCACTTGACTCTAATGTCATCATCCATCCACTTTTGATGCATCTGTCGCTGAACTTCAGTAGGACGTGCTGGTAGTGTGGGGATATCTGAATCGAGTATGTAGCCTATTTTCTCACAGCTCAAAACAATTTTGAGATTTCTAAGCCAGTCCTTGTAATTTGTACCGGTCAAGCGGTTGGTCTCAAGAATACGGGTCAAAGGGTTTGAGGCTGACATTATGATCTGCAGAGAGTAAAGATTCTAGTTAGACTTTTGTACTTGATCCTAAATCTGTTCTAAGGACTTTTAGAACGAATGTACCTCCCACTATTTTCTCAAATTCCTCACACTCTCCTGGTAGGAAAAACGGAAATCCTACACGACTAGGATTTCTAGTGGGTACTGCGGTTCCACCGATTTACATGCCACCTCACCTAATAGTTATTGATGACACATAAATTGATGAATGTACAACTCTTGTACAATGCTTCTCAAGCATGTTGTAGTGCTTCTTGGTCTCTAAGCTATGAAAACCTCACCTAATAGTTATTGGTCTTATTTCTTAGTTAAGTCAGACCCACCGTATAACCGTAGGAATAAAGTCGTCATTGGGTCCTCACCTAACAGTTATTGGTGCCCAACCCCACCTTTACCCTACAACATCTCATGTCTATAGAGAGGTCCAGCCCCCCGATGCAACTTGCCCACTGTGTTCAACCGAGACAAATCAACATCAGAAAGACCTTAGCAGCTCTACTACAGTGGAAGACCTATTGACTTAATATTGGTTAATCAGGTCTTAGTGTTTGCAACTTGAGCTCTTCATAAGAGGTAATCGAACAATTGGCCAGGTAAGCAGGTGGGAGGCTCCCCTTACTCAGAGAGTAAGGTCCTAATTAAGTAACCAACTTTCATGCTTTCCTAGACACCAATTAGATCAATTAATCTAATATGACTTGCTCATGTCGGTTCACTCTCGACTTGGTTGAGGAGGTTTTAGTTTAGGTCTCATTGGGTTTGCTTAGGGGTGGCAATCGGATCGGGTCAGGCATAAACAGGTCGGGTCAAATACAGGTCGGATCAGAAAACTATAAATCTGAACCCAACCTGTTTATTAAACGGGTCAGGAATTACAAACCTGAACCTGACCTGTTTATTAAACAGGTAACCCGACCCGACCCGTTTAACCTGTTTAATAAACAGGTAACCTGTTTATCCAACCCGACCCGACCTGTTTAACCTGTTTGCCCAACCTGACCCGTTTAACCTGTTTAGACCTGTTTAATCTGTCCAACCCAACCTGTTTAACCTGCCCAACCCGACCTGTTTAGACCTGTTTAGACCCGTTTAACCTGTTTAGACCTGTTTAACTCGTTTAACCTGTTTAACCCGTTTAACCTGTTTAGACCTGTTTAACCTGCCCAACAGTTAAACGGGTTAAACGGTTTAAACGGGTCAGACATCTAAAATCCGTATCCGATCCAATTAATAAACAGGTTAAACGGGTCGACCTGTTTACGACCCGAATCTATTTAGGCCAAACCCAAACCTGTTTATGGCGGGTCGAACACGGGTCGGGTTGGCGGGTCGGGTCATATTTTGCCACCCCTAGGTTTGCTACATCACATGTAAACCTATCTACCCGACTCTCATTCACATCACATGCAAACGGCACATTGCAGGCAGTTATAATCGCAGCAATAATTAAAGCTAAACTTTAAATAGGTGATGATCATGGATTCTAATTAGGTCATATAACAAGCACATGCACGTCAATCAATCAACTTGTCTTCAACTCTTGAATTGATTTCAAGCCTCCTTGACTCGATCCTTGACCAACTCTTGATCCAATCGACATCAACCGCTTAGACCCCTGCTCATCTCATGCATCATCTTTGACTTTATCGTTGACGTACATCACATCACAGAAATACAACCAGATATAAAATAAAAATAAAAATAAATTACATCTCCCTTTTAGGAGGCACGCAGGCCTCTCAAAATATTAAATAAGATGCATGCAAGCATCTGAAAAATTACATGACATTGCAGATCACATCGCAGGTCTTTACATTTAATACCAAAAGGATTTGAATCCTATGATCATCACCGCATGCAACAATTATACTTTTCAGATCTGAAAACTAATTGATTATCTTATGACATAGGTTGCTGATCATGCTAATCATGATTCTAAACTTTGTAATCCCATTAACAATGCACTTAGAATCATCTTTTTATCACATAAAAATCAGTATGTAAAAATCAGCACCCTAGAAAAATCTGCATGCAGAAAATTTTCAGCATGCATGATCATTCAATTTTCAGATCTAATAAGCCTATTAATAATTAATCCTTACCTTAATCTACGATGCCTGACTCTGATACCACTGTTAGGAACCCGCCCATGCCGCTGATATTTTAAAAACAAAATTAGATGGCAGCGGAAGAGGTATGTGCGGGATCGACATTCATCGCATGAACGTGTTTCATGAACCGTTCGTAGATAGATAAGAATTAAAAACTTTTAATCTAATTAGAAGATCAGATCTTCATCTTGTGCGGGTAGATGATCACCGCAAATCTGAGTTCGTGGTTTTAGGAAGAGGGTTCACTTGAAGCCGTTCAAGTGTCCGGCCTCTACGGGTATCCACACGAAGCAGAGATCCGATCAAAGCTCTCTTGTCTTCCCGGGGTGCTAGCTCCCTTGCAAAGACTTCTTTTGATGGCTGATTTCCTCCCTTTCAATCAACCCTTGATTGTGCTTGGGAGGAGGAAGAAGAAGGATGAAACTTGAAGAAGAATCAAAGCCCTTGCAGCCTACTTCCTTTTCCCTGCGTTGGAAGGAGGAAGAGAGGAGGAGGAGGCCGCCAATGGCTTCCTTTTTCTTCCCTTTGCTTGCGGCTGAACCAAGGAGGAGGAGAGGGAGGCCACGGCTTGGAAGGGAGAGGATTCAATCCATCTAGGGCGCCGGCCCTTGCTCCCCTTTTAAAGCCATCTAGGGCTCCTACAATTTAGGAGTCCTAGAGTTATTTCCTAAGAGGGGGCGCCGGCCCCCTCTCTTCATCCCTCACCACATGGAAAGGGGAGGGGCGTACGCCCCTCCTCATGGTAAACCCTAATCCACATTAAGTAGGGTTTGCAATGCCCTAATGTGGTCAAGTCCTAATCCAATTAGGCTTAGCCCAAGGGTGAACCAATTTGGATCCAATCTAGGTAAGTCCTAATCCAATTAGAACTTAAATCAATTTTGACTCAATTGAACTCTTCAATCCTAATCCAATTAGGAGACTTATTGATTCATTAGATTAATAATTAATTGTGACTTAAGAAATCCTAATCCAAATTAGGACATATTTAATTTTAGTCCTAATCCAATTAGGACTCTAATTGAATCCGAAGTCCTAATCCAATTAGGATTTCTAGAAATCCTATTCTAAGTAGGAATCCAAAAATGAATTCAAAATCCTAATCTAATTAGGATTGTAGGAATCCTACTCCAAGTAGAAATCTCAGTCCTACTCCAAATAGGATTCCCAGTCCTAATCCAATTAGGACTCTAGGAATCCTACTCTAAGTAGGATTTGTGTTTTAAGTCCAATTAATCAATTCCCATTGTTCCTTCTTCAACTTATTATCAATCGAATTGATTACTCGTGATTCATAATCACTTTTCAACCATCGGATCGGTCAATACTTCTAGTGTGTGTGACCCCATAGGTTCTATTCTGACTGGTAGTGAGATATATTGCGATCTCTATCACAATATCATTGAAAACTTCTTTCAATGGGTTGGAACGATTCCAACTCAACTCATTAGGGTTTATCGATCATCGAGACAATCTCTATGAGTCCCACCATCCACCAGTGACACCTAGCAGCATGTAGTGGCTACCCAGCAGAATAAAATGGTGAACCTCTAGGTGCAGTTATTATGTGATACAGTTCTTCTATCGTGGATCCCTACAGGATGGAGGTCATGGACAACTCGTCAAACCCCATCGTCTGTCATATGTCAAGATTTATTCGACTTAAGTTCGAGAGCGGAGAACTCTTTCTCTACTGTGCAATCTGCCCCGGCCGAGGTCTTACGAACTCAATCTTATAAATCACATAAGATCTCTCCTTATCTATCAAGGTCGATAGATTCCTTATAGGTGCATACCCTACTCCTACAGTGAACCTACTGCAGCCAATCTACACTGCATGGATCCATATGGCTAGAGACCATGTATGTGTGCAGTCAAACTACAATAACCTCACTGTGAGTGGCCGAAGCACCGCAGGTCAAAGGACCAGTCACACTACTGCAACATCAAGCAAGTCACTGACGAGTGGATAGACATCCAAGTGACTTCTTGTGTTGGTCACGCTCAGTACCCTTGTTCTTAACAAGCACCTGCACTATTACTTCAGTGTCGCCACATTGTGGACTCGAGTCTCGTCCATCCATAAGGAAAGTAATGTGTGCACTGATCTCATCTGATCGATCACCGCCCTCGTGGTGATCCATCGATCAGGAGCATTCAGAAATTAATCACCAATGATGCATGGCTCAAATTCTCAACTCTTGAGAATATGCATCATCATCTTATTAATTCCTTGGACGATTCATAGACATAATAATAACATGAATGAAAAAGATGCCTTTCGTTTATTCAATAATAATAAAGTCAAGTACAAATTATGTCCTAGAATTAATAATGTGTCAGCCAAAATTGGCTTCTAGGGCATACATCTAACAGGAAGGTCACTGGGTGCAGTCAAGTACTTGCGTAGTCAGTTGTGAGTCAAGAAGGAATTGACCCCTCCTGGAAACAGGAGATAATGTCTTGTGATTAATTTAGCAAAACCTTGGCCAGAGTAATCCCAGTGAGGAGTCACGGGATATGTAAAGTTAATCACATAATGGATGTACTAATTATAGGGTTGACAGTGAGCTCTAAGTCATCCTGGCATTAGGAGTCAAAGGGATTGAATTATACAGTAACCATAGTTCAGGGTTCCAGAATATTTGCTTCGCATATATTCGGCCTATCCGGACGTTGGGTACCATTGCTAGATGGTCACATCGATTAGTATATACTACCGGCTTAGGTTCGAACCTATGAGGTCATACACATAGAAGTTTCTAGGTTGATCAAATGGATGATTGATGATTAAGAATCATTCAGGGGTAATTTGGTCAATTCGATTGACAAATTATCCGAAGCGAAAGTTGCATTAAAATAATTATTGAATTATTGGAGGATTAATTAGCAATTAGATTGCTAATAAACTCAATTTGATTGAGTAATTGGGCTTAGGTTGAGCCAAATTGAATAGGATTCAATTTGGGCTGCATCAGGGTTTGACCTAATTGGATTGGGTTCAACCCAAGTAGATTGAGCTTGACCCAATTGATGGGACTTGACCCAATTGGATTGGGCTTGATCCAAATCAATTAAAAGACCTTATTTGATGAGGATTATGAGTCCAAATAATCAGAATTGGATAAGGAGAAGAATCCCTAAATTTTAGGAACCCATCCTTATCTTCTTGGAGAAGAATGATACCTTAATTTATCCCCAATATTTTCTACACCTATCCTCTTTATTTTTGGCCAAAAATTGGCGTGAGAAGAGAGGAGGAGTGGGGCTATATTTTCTATAAAAATGGCGCCTTAAATCTTTCTAGAAAGATTTAGATGAATTTCCTAATTTGTAGGGATTGCATGGTGCATGAAATAGGGTGGTCTGCGGCTGAACTTTGGATGCATGAATTCCTATCTTTTAGGGACTCAAAATGCACAAAATTTGGATATGTTTATCTCCTCTTAGCTGCAAACCACCAGAATTTTTTGGGAATTTTATCAGCCAAATTAGTTGGCTAAATTAGGTGTGAGGCGTGGGGTGGTCTTTTGGCTATAAAAAACCCCCATGCCTTAGGTTCAAGATATACCATATTTAGAGGTTTCAAAAAATTCTGAAAAAATTCTTTGAGGACCTCCATCCCTTTTTCTCCTTCTTCCTCACGTTCATCCTCCATCTCCTTGAAGAACAATCAAAGGTTGAGTGTTTAGAAGGAGAAAGCTTCAGCCATTGCTGCGTTCCTGTGCGAGCTAGCACTTCCGCGAAAGATGATCTACCTAGGGCTTTGCGTGTACTTCTCATAGAGGCCATTCATGTGCGTGGCTGCGAAGTCAAGGATCAGATCCATAAGTTTCTTCCATCATAAAAGGTATTAATCCCACATCAATATTTTATTTTGGAGTCAGGGTCTAGGTTTGATTTGCCGAGGTTTTACCCTCCTTTGGGGCTCCTCATGGAGTTATCTCCAGAATCCATTCGATGGATATTCGGAGATTAATCGGAATAGAGTTTTTAAGTTTCAGATCTGATAGTTAATCATGCATGAAAGTTTTAGTATAATTATTTAAACGATTCCGGCATAATCCTATGTGTTCTTAAGGTGTTGATTTCTAGATTTGATCTTGTAAGCATGCATGAATTAAATTGTTTGATTCGGTTTTTCCATTGCGTTTTAAAACTTAAAAAGAACTACGTATGGCTTGATCCCCCTTATGAAGGGGTACGTAGGCAACCCGATCAGGTTCAGCCATGGTTTTAAAAAAAAAAATCAGCATGCTTAACACCGAAGAACCTAGGATCCACTTTCAGTGGTATCAGAGCCAGGTTCATGTTTAAACTTTTATGTTTTAATTTTTGTAATTAAATATGAAATCATGAGCATGCTTAGATTAGATCTGAAGTATTTTTATGATTGACTAGATCTGAAATTTTGAATGTATATGATGCATGTTTGTGTTAAGATTTGTAACATAAATAAATCTGAAATCATAATATTATTTAGATTAGATCTAAATAAAGTTTATGATTCATATGATCTCTGATTTTAATGAACAAATCAGATCTGAAAATAAAAGTAAAAAAACAAATACATAAGATGTATGTTGTTTGTATTAATTCATGTTGTTATGTATATGTGATGCATGAACATTAAATATAATGACTTAAACATGAATTAAATCTGATTACATGTGATTAATTACAAAAACTCAGAACTGAAAATATGTTTTAAGAACTGAAAGATTGTAATTAATATGTAATTAAAAAGAAATATGCAATGATCAAAACTTTCATAAGTCTAAACTTAATTGAGAATTAAGTGTTATGAAATAGAATTGTAACTCAATTAATTGACATTGCATAATTATTTGGGCATATAGGTTAGCTTGAATCAAGTTTCTAGGATTGGGTTAGACCTAAGGTTAGAATCATACATGGACAAATAGAATTAATTGATCAAAACTAATTAAGTAGTAATTAGATTAGGTCAAGAAAATTCTAGGTCAATTTACAATAGTTGTAGATGGATCAAGTCCTTATCCTTGATTAGACCAAGATGGAACTTGATTTAGGCTCAGAGGTGTAGCCCGAGTCATTTGAGTAATCAAATCGAAATTAATTAACCAGTCGGTGTCTAAGGTAAGTTTGGCAGTTTTGACCGGTGGTTTTTAATTGGGAGCTACTCGTACTGATTCGTCTTTGTCGAGTTAATGGCATATCCCTTCCACCGATCTCACTTACCTGGCTGACATGGTCAATCACATTTTGATTGGATCACTTAATGATTCGAGTTAGCCTATGCCTATAAGAAAAATCAGTTTGACTGATTTAGGTGCCTCCTTAACCGGTTTGAGTCTAATCTGATTTGGTGAAGTCAGTGGGAGAAATTAGACTAACCGAATCTTCTTATCTATCCTAATTATGAAATCCTCTAAAATTATTAGGTCCTTAAAATAAAATGATTATGGGGATAACTAGGTCATAGCCTCCCCTTAAGTTGGATGATAATGGGTCCAATGTTTTGATAATTATTGGAGGCGCGACACACCTGGTACTTATCAAGCATTGGAATTGTCATTCAATATATGATGAGTTAAGTGTACCTTCAATAGGCGGTCAGGTGAGCCGAGCCACACTCGGACTTGGTCGTCTATTAGTTGATTAGACTTAACCCTATCATTTATTGGTTGGACCTGACTAGGGTATTCGGTGGAGGCGCCACACGCCTGCCGAAGAACCTAGGGCAAAATTATCACTAGAAGTTGCTTGGTGAAGCAACTGGTTTAGAACCTACTAATAGGTGCATATGGGTTAGCCGAGCCACACTCGGTCCTATATGCGATCTATTGGGTTCTAGTGCCCACTAAAGAATTAGGAATAATTTTTTGAATTGGAGGTAGAGGCTACCAATTTGTATAAAATAGTGGGAGTATCTTTAAACTAAAGTCCAAGTCTATTGTGTTTAGTCAATTCATATACTAATAGCTAAATTTTCTTTTATGTAGAAATGGCCACAAGTTTGTCACTTCGCTCATTATTGGATAACGACAAGTTGACTGGTCCCAACTTCAATAATTGGTATAGAAAGCTGAAAACTCAGCATAGTCAGACCAAAAAGTTTAAGGATGACCAAAGTCAGGCAGAATGCTTCTATTGTAAGAAGCAGGGGCATTGAAAGAGGAATTGTCCTCAGTACCTTACCTCACTTGATCCGAACAGGCCAAGCAAAAGAAAAGGGCAATCAGTTACTGATCAAGGTATTTATATGATAACACCTTGTAATTTCTCTATATGTGATAATTCGACCTGGGTATTAGATACTGAAAGTCCGTTTAATATATGCAATTCGTTGCAAGGACTTCAGGTTAATGAGAGATTTGAAAATAGCGAGAGATTCCTGAATGTTAGAGATGGAAGATCTGTTCCAGTTCTAGCTTTAGGAAATCTCAAACTTGTTTTCAATTCTCATGTAGTTGTCTTGAATGATTGTCACTATTGTCCTACATTCTTATTGAATGTAATTTTCGTAGGCCTTTTGGCCATGAACGGTTATGAAATTTCAATAAAGAAATGTTCTTGTGATATCATTATGAATGGTGTTACTGTAATGAATGGACGATTGAGCAATGGCATCTACTTGTTATCACAATCTGTTAATATAATGTACACATCAAGTAAACATCCTAGAATAGATAATGTCATGGATGTCTACCTTTGGCATCATAGGCTAGGTCATATTAACAAGAACAGGATGAACAGGTTAAGTAAAGAGGAAATCCTCAATGTTAATGATTGTGAATTATTGACAACCTGTGAATCATGTCTTCTTGGTAAAATGACCAAATCACCTTTTACCGAAAAAGGTGAACGAGCCAGTGATTTATTGACCCTTGTACATCCTGATGTATGTGGGCCAATAAGCACAAATGCTAGAGGTGGGTATTCATATTTCATTACATTTACAGACGACCTTTCTAGGTATGGTTATGTCTATTTAATAAGACATAAATCTGAAGCATTTGAAATGTTCAAATTGTATCATAATGAAGTAGAAAAACAAACTGGAAAGAGTATTAAATAGATTTTATTTTGCTCGAGGATTAGCAAAATATAGGTTTGGGGGTGTGATAAGTGCTTATAATCTATAATTTAGTTATCTTTCCATAGCACTTATCAATGTTTTTAAACTGATAAATATATATTTTACTATAAAATTAAATAAACATTGAAATGAATTTAAAATATGGTAAGAGATAAATAATTCTTTTCTCAAGACAGACTCTAAACTTGTCTCTCTCCTAGTTATAATCTTTCATGAAAACATATAAGGAGGAGATTGTGTTGATTCGGTTTGGTAACCTGATAGAATTGTAGTCAAGCTAAGGTTATAATTAAATGGGTTTTGGTCCTGATTCGATCGAAAGTTATAATTTATTTTGTATGGGGCAGAGGTTTGATTAACCCTTTTTATTAGGTCACGGTCCTGTTTTTAGTCTTGTCTAGTCGAGTTCGATCTGAAGCAGCTTAGCAAGAATTAAATTTAAATGACAATGGGCTCAAGGACAAGTCAACCATCATGACCCACCTCAAATCCAAAGTCAATTCTCAACCAATTCCTTACTAGCCTTCATATAAAATTTATAAATTGAAAACAAAAAAAAGAAGATAATTAATATAATAAAATAAATAAAAATAATTTTGGGGAGAATCACTGGATTCACTGTTCATATGAACAGTGTCCCGTAAAAATACTATTCATATGAACAGTGTAAAATAAATAAATAAATAAAATAAATAAATAGATAATAATAAATCCCACTGTTTATCTTCTTCCTCCCGCTGCCAATCCTTCCCGTGATCCCGCCTTTCATTTATTTCCATCAAAACAGCCCGATCTTCCATCAGCCGCGGGCCAAATCTAGGAGGGAGATCAGCCGGGCATCTTCCGCATCCGGCCATGGCGTCGTCTTCATTCCCGGATGCTCCGCCGGCGATCACTCCTCTGCTGCAATCAACGAGCCGCTCCAACCGTCGGGAATCAAATGCTCCGCATCAGCCCATTCCAGCACGAGTTCCACGGGGTGCAGCCAGTGACCAGATCCCCCGCCTCTCCTTCCGATCGTAACGCTTCCAATTCATCATTCGCACAGCACCCGGACACCTGCAACATCTTTCCGTCCGGATTCATCCCTAGCACCAAGCCGTGATCGGCTCCCAACCGCCGGAAACCCAGCTCGGCATTCATCTACAGCTCAGTCCCCGACTTCTCCGAGATCCAGATACTCCGCATCAGCACCTCCCATCGATCCCGCGGCCATCTCATCTTCTTCCCTCCACCTCCCGTCGATCCAGCGGCCGGCTTCATTTCCGGCCATTACAATCAAACGCTCCACGGATCCCTCCCAAGATCCGGCCACGCCATTGACGCCATTCATCCACTATAAAAGGAGGAGGGCGTTCGGTGGCAGGGGGGAGCTGGGTTGAGAAGAAAGAAACAGGGGAGAGGCTCTGTTTCGGTGAAGAAGAAGAAGAAGAAAGCCGAGAGAAAGAAATAAAAAAAGAAGAGAGAGGGGAGGAAAGAGAAGAGTTTGTGATATTTTGGGAATAATGGGAGGTGATCAATTTCATTTGAAGATGGGAGGTCGTCCGGAAGCCATGCTCGGCTAAACGTCTAGTCTAGGTCTGGATGAAGCCCTAGCAATGTATCAGCCTATCAGGGCAATTGTAGTTCTCACTTTTTTTTATTATTTTGGAGCTTGTTTAAATTCTTATTTTCAATGAAATATTTCTTTATGATATTTAAATTTCGAGCATGCTAGTTACTAATCATGTTTGCTAAAATAGTCTAAGATGATCCATGCCTAGGAAGATGAAGTGTGCTGCATCCTAGATTAGCATACTTAGGTTGACACTTCATGCTACACCGAAGATGGATCTTCCTAACACTCTTTATGCTTTTATTTTAAAAGGCTTGTAGCCAAAATTGCATGCCTCTCCAAAAGACAAAAATTAACAACACAATCCTTGATGCAATGCTATGTGGTGGATTCCAAACCCTAGATCTATTTACTCTGATAAATTCCAATCCGTACTCATAGTTTAATTTAGTTAAATCAAGTTAGCAGATCCTTCTTTTTGATTTATTTTTAAAAGAAAAATAACTTATTCTTCAATCCCTGTGGACTGACACCCGTAATCACTATCCTACAGGATACGTGCTATTACGTGGTTTATTTTTGAAATTGAAATAACCGATCAATTTTTGGCGCCGTTGCCGGAGATTGCTAGCATAGTTATTTTTCCTATCATTAAAAAAAATTATTATTAATTAATTAAAATTTTTTTAAAAAAAACATATATATGTTAAAATAAAATAAAAAAATTATTTTTTATTATTGTTACTTTTCTTATCTTTTTTTTTCTCTTCCACTAATTTTTTTTTTTTAATTTTCTTTTGATCTTATTTGATCAGGAATCGAAGAAAAAATCTGGGATGATCAAAAAGAGAACTGCTGGAAAAAGAATGCTGTAGAGGTTTGCCTAAAAAAAAATTAAATTGCTGGAGAAATTTCCTTTGGTAACCTCTAAACTTTTCTTATTTAAATTAATTATTGGCTTGAAATTTTGTGGTGATTGTTTGATTTTAATTATAGCAAAATTGTGAATGCATGCCTGATACACATACACAAATCAATCTGCACATAGTAAGGGCAATCACCCCAACAAGATAAGAGCCGAATTTCATCACCGGACTCTTGCCCAACTTAGGTGAACTCAATCTCACATAGTGTCACTTTAATTAAAATCAATTAGACATTGGCTCCTAGGGACATTCGAGCTCAATAGGACGAAGATCACCGAAAGTTGCACCAATTTCGCTCTGTGGCTTAGTTGATGTCTAGGCAAGCTTTGTCCCTATAAGATGGAAGAAACTTATGGATCTGATCCTTGACTTCGCAGCCACGCACACGAATGGCCTCTATGAGAAGTACACGCGAAGCCCTAGGTAGATCGTCTTCCGCGGGAGTGCTAGCTCGCGCAGGAACGCAGCAATGGCTGAAGCTTTCTCCTTCTAAACACTCAACCTTTGATTGTTCTTCAAGGAGATGGAGGATGGACGTGAGGAAGAAGGAGAAGAAGGGATGGAGGCCCTCAGAGAATTTTTTCAGAATTTTTTGAAACCTCTAAATATGGTATATATTGAACCTAAGGCATGGGGGTCTTTTATAGCCAAAAGATCCCCCCATGTATCATACCTAATTTAGCCAACTAATTTGGTTGATAAAATTTCCAAAAAATTTTGGTGGTTTGACAGCTAAGAGGAGATAAACATATCCAAATTTCGTGTATTTTGGATCCCTAAAAGATAGGAATTCATGCGTCCAAAGTTCAGCCGCAGACCACCCTATTTCATGCACCATGCAATCCCTACAAATTAGGAAATTCATCTAAATCTTTCTAGAAAGATTTAAGGTGCCATTTTTATAGGAATTATAGCCCCATGCCTCCTCTCTTCTCACGCCAATTTTTGGCCAAAAATAAAGAGGATAGGCGTAGAAAATATTGGGAATAAATTAAGGTGTCATTCTTCTCAAAAAAGATAAGGATGGGTTCCTAAAATTTAGGGATTCTTCTCCTTATCCAATTCTGATTATTTGGACTCATAATCCTTATCAAATAAGGTCTTCTAATTGATTTGGATTAAGCCCAATCCAATTGGGTCAAGTCCCATCAATTGGGTCAAGCTCAATCTACTAGGGTTGAACCCAATCCAATTGGGTCAAACCTTGATGCAGCCCAAATTGAATCCTATTCAATTTGGCTCAACCTAAGCTTAATTACTCAATCAAATTGAGTTCATTAGCAATCTAATTGCTAATTAATCCTCAAATAATTCAATAATTATTTTAATGCAACTTTTGGTTAGGATAATTTGTCAATCGAATTGACCAAATTACCCCTGAATGATTCTTAATCATCAATCAGCCATTTGATCAACCTAGAAACTTCTATGCGTGTGACCTCATAGGTTCGAACCTAAGCCGGTAGTATAGGAACGTCTTCCTATACTAATCGATGTGACCATCTAGCAATGGTACCCGACGTCCGGATAGGCCGAATATATGCGAAGCAAATATTTTGGAACCCTGGACTATGGTTACTGTATAATTCAATCCCTTTGACTCCTAATGCCAGGATGACTTAGAGCTCACTGTCAACCCTATAATTAGTACATCCATTATGTGATTAACTTTAGATATCCCGTGACTCCTCACTGAGATTACCCTGGCCAAGGTTTTGCTAAATTAATCACAAGACATTATCTCCTGTTTGCAGGAGGGGTCAATTCCATCTCGACTCACAACTGACTATGCAAGTACTTGACTGCACCCAGTGACCTTCCGTCACTGAATTAGAAATTCAGATAGTCCGGTACCAAAGTACAGTGAGTTGCTTGCTAGTCACAGGTTGCGATCTCAGGTCAGAGGGCCAAACTTATACCCATATCCACTCGGAACATCTCTCGACAGTAGAGCATTCCGGAATTGGTCACGTTCAGTGAAATGTACTCCTACACTTCACCTGTATGGCATACCAGTGTCTCCACACTCCTTGGTTAAGAGGACAACCAACGTATATGTCACACAACGACCTAATCTCGATAATGTTGTCGTCTTAGTAACAACATATCATTTGGTCGCGAACAAGATTAAGGACTCAAAGATAAATCCTCCTTTATCATAACATAAGTCCTAAGGACTTCATCATATAAGAGTTCATTTGAAGATGAAATGATGAATAATGCCAAATAATACTTTATTAATTTGTCAATTTATTTACAAAATTCAATCATCAATATGCTGACGATTGACATTTAGGATACAATTCCCAACAACTCCCACTTAGCCTAAAGCCAATCGGCACAGTATCTAATACCCATCTTCGACTTGTATTCGTTGAACTCTTTGATGCCGAGGACTTTGGTAAATGGGTCAGCCATATTTTCTTTTGTTTCAATTTTCTGTAGAATCCGCCACTGTGTGCTGCTTGGAACTCTTCCAGCAGATAGCACCACCTTTAAGAGTGAAGATGTGATAAGTGCTAAATAATGCATAAATTCATATCTTATTCATAGCACTTATCATTATTTTAATTCACATATTTTGTAAATTTAACTAAAAAATGTGTTACCCTCATCATTGCATTTTAATAAATTAATTCGAGTTTGTTTTACTTATTTATTTATTGATTAAGCTTAATGCATGCAGGTCGAGTCGAGCTCAATTAGGTAAAGCCTAAACGGACACTACATCATTTTACAATTTCACATTCTCCGGAGTCGACTCCAAGAACTCTTCTCCAAAACCCAGTGTTTCCCATTAATTCCTGACTCTTCACACATTCACCTAAATTTCTTTCCACTCATTCCAATTCTCCTGTTTAACATTAAAAATAATATAATCCCTTCGATCATTTGTCTCATAGATCTCAAAGCATACCAACATATTTGCACAAATCCTAAAGCTCCATTCACTCCTCAACTAAAATCCCACGCTCCAACCATTTCCCCAACTCCCGTATTCTCTTTCCTCCCTCGTCACTCTGTTTCTTCCCTTCTAGTTTCCTCCACGGCCTTCTTCCCGTTTGGATTGATTCATTCATCAACGGATAAGCCCAAGCCAGCGAACAGATCCAGCGTCAAACTCCATGTGTTCCCAGCTCCCCTGTTCCAATCTCATCCTTCTGAGTCCCTAGCAGTGAGCCATTCCCACGCTTCCTCCCAGCCATTCTAACTCCCCTGCTTCGAATCCCATCTTCTTCTCGCCCACTGCATCCACGCCCAACCAACGGCAACATCCCCGAGTCAGTCCCGTATCCCATGCTCATCAGGAATCCAACCATTCCCTCCTTTCACGGACATCTCCCAAGTTGTTCCCAGATTGCTTCCTAGCGTCCGCAATTCATGGATAACTCCCAACATCGCCTGCAATCCAAAGATTTCTTCCCAACCAAATCCAAACGTATTATCCCCTGCTTCGGATAAGTCTCAAACTCCCTCCGGATCACACATCCTTCTGCATCCAAAGATCCTCTATTCCTCTACCGAACTCAGGATCCGATCTTACCTCCTAGCTCATGGATTCGTCTCCTCTTCCGGCTCGATTCCAGCCAACTTCATATCAACCTTCCTCTCAAACGCCCGCGTCCGAGCATCTCAACAACCAATTCATCTTAATCCCATGCATCCCGAAACCAAGTTTTCTTAGCATCCAGCCGGATCCAAACTCCCAAGCTCATCAGCTCATCTTCACAACGTCTGGAAGTTAGCAGCCATCCGAGATCCATGCTCCACGTCCTCGCCATCCGAGCTCCAAGGATCAAGCCGACTTCAGCCAACAAATTCCAGTTCCCAGCTCACCGACTTTCTCGTCCACAGATTCCTTCACATCCATGAATCAAACCAAGTTTTCTCCCAACATCCGGATTAGATCTTCTCAAGTGTATCTCCCAGCATCTTCATCTCCAGCCATGCTTATCTCCCACGGATAGGATTTCTTCTCATCCTTATTCGACCCATCCTGCTGCCAGCCAGGATAGCATCCCGAACAAATCTCAGCCAAATCCCAGCGTTCCGTATCAACTCCCCTGTTCAGCCTCCATCCTTATCCCACCACGTCTTCATCCTTATCTGCACTTGAAACAGGGGAGGAAAGAGGGAGTTGCAGCCTATAAAAGGCCCAGGCGTGAACCGAGAAGGCCATTCCTCCTTCCCCATCGGGGGGGGCATCCCTCTTCCCCCACCGGGGGCTGTTACCAACTCCTCTTCGGCAAGCTCTTCGGAGGCCAAAATATCCCGCAGAAGACAGAGGAGGGAGAAGAGTTTCTGGGCATTTTGGGAATGATTTCCCAAAGAAAGGAATCGATCTCAGGGGAATCACAAGAGGAAGAGAAGAAAGTGACGGGAGCCCGCTGCTGTGCTGCTACTGCCGTCCTCCACTGCATGGAAGCTTAAATTCCTCTCTAGGGCCGGATGCAGCCCTAACAAAGGGCCGGATGCAGCCCTAACAAAGTAAAAATAAGATAGTTCATGCTTAAGGAAGATGCGATGTGCTACCACCTTAGATTAGGGTAGACATTTCATGCTAAACTAAAGATGGATTATGCCTAAATTACTTTTGTGAATTTCTATTCAAATGCTTATTAGGCTTGTAGCCAATTTGCATGTTTATCCAAGAATAAATTAAAATATAATTAATCCTTGATCCGATGTTAGTGGTGAATTCCTTGCCCTAGGTTCTCCCAAATTAATATCATTTTAATTGCATTTTCTCTATTAAATTCCTTAGTTTAATTTTCTTCACAAACTCTTCTTTTTAAATATTTTTATTTTTAAAGAAAACAACTATACCCCAATCCCTGTGGATCGATACCCGTAATCACTTGTTAGATGTATGCCCTAGAAGCCAATCTGGCTGACACATTATTAATTCTAGGGACATAATTTTGTACTTGACTATTTATTATTAAATAAATAAAAGGCATCTTTTCATTCATATTGTTTATGTGTCTATGAATCGTCCAAGAAATTAATAAGATGATGATACATATTCTCAAGAGTTGAGAATTTGAGCCATGTATCATTGGTGATTAATTTCTAAATGCTCCTGATCAATGGATCATCACGAGGACGGTGATCGATTCGATCAGTGCACAGATCACTTTCCTTCTGGATGGATGAGACTTGAGTCCACAGTGTAGCGACACTGAAGTGATAGTGCAGGTGCTTGTTAGAGAACAAGGGTACTGAGCGTGACCAACACAAGAAGTCACTTGGATGTCTATCCACTCGTCAGTGACTTGCTTGATGTTGCAGTAGTGTGACTGGTCCTTTGACCTGCGGTGCTTCGGCTACTCACAGTGAGGTTATTGTAGTTTGACTGCACACATACATGGTCTCTAGCCATATGGGTCCATGCAGTGTAGATTGGCTGCAGTAAGTTCACTGTAGGAGTAGGATATGCACCTATATGGAATCTATCGACCTTGATAGATAAGGAGAGATCCTATGTGATTTATAAGACTGAGTTCGTAAGACCTCGGCCGGGGCAGTATGCACAGTGGAGAAAGAGTTTTTCACTCTCGAACTTAAGTCGAATAAATTTTGACATATGACAGACGAAGGGGTTTGACGAGTTATCCATGACCTCCGTCTTGTAGGGATCCACGATAGAAGGACTGTAACACATGACAACTGCACCTAGAGGTTCATCATTCTATTCTGCTGGGTAGCCACTACATGCTGCTAGGTGTCACTGGTGGATGGTGGGACTCATAGGGATTATCTTGATGATCGATAAACCCTAATGAGTAGAGTTGGAATCGTTCCAACCCATTGAAAGGAGTTTTCAATGATACTGAGATGGAGATCTCAATATGTCTCATTACCAGTCAGATTAGAACCTATGAGGTCACACACATTAGAGGTTCTGATTATTAGGATTGTCGATTTGTGATTTGGAATCACAATGTCAATTGTCAATAAGATTGATGTACAAAATAACCCACTAAGAGTTAGTGAGTTAAATGGAAGAATTAAATAATTATAATTAGATTATAATTAAGTCTTTTGCTGATTAATTGAGTCAAATTATGTTGGGTCTGACCCAAAGAAATTTGACTCAAATCCTAGTCAAAAGTTGGCTAGATCGAGTCCTTGAAAATCCTGCCAAATTCAGCCTTTTTCCTATTATTGGAGCCTCCCTCTTGATGCCTTATTTTAAGGGGTCAAAATAGGCAAGAGGGGGCAGCCAAGAGGACAAGGAGGGGCGTGGCCCCCTCTCCTTCTTTGCTGGGAGCCAACGCCCCTTGATTCTTTCCAAGAATCAAGGGGCCCGCCAATAAAGAAAGGCACCAGGAAACCTATTAGGAATAGGTTTCCTGGCGCATAGGGTTTTGAACCCCATAAAAAGGGAGCCCCACGTCCCATGTTTGAAGAGAAGAACTTCTCCCAGCCGTGGGGCAGCAAGAAGGAATTTTTGGGATTTTTAAATCAGCAAATAGGGAGAGAAAAGAATAAAAAAAGGTGAAGGGTTTTCTTCTTCCTTTTGAAGGCTGCACAAGGTGGGATCCTTGTGATTTCTTCTTCCTTCTTCTTCGACATCCAAGAGAGGCTTTTGCAAGGAGCTAGCACCCCGGTGAAGCCCCATCTCTGATCTTCAGCAACCTCGTGTGGATACTTGTAGAGGCCGGACGTTTGTGCGGCTACAAGGAACCAAACCACGATCATCGGTTGCGGTGTTCTTCTACCCGCACAAAGGTGAAGATGAGATCTTCATTTGAACTTTTATATTTCTGATTTTCTAGTAGTTTAACAATTCATAATTAATTATTAGATCTTAGTTTAGTCCCCATCTTAATTCAAAAGGGTTCTGAATCGTTTTGATTCAGAAAAATTTTGAAATCTACCCGATCCTGTTCCGGCGTATGCGATGCACCGGGCCCGGCATGCGGATTCCGCCGCGAACGTCGCGCCGCTGTGGGGCAATCCAACATCACTATCCTACTAGATACGTGCTATTGCGTGGTCTTTAAAGTTGACTATCAATTTTTGGCGCCGTTGCCGGGGATTGCTAGCATAGTTGTTTTTCTTCCAAAAAAAAAAAACTTTCAAAAAAAATATATATATCTAAAATAAAATAAAAATATTTTCTATTTTTGTTACTTTTTTTATCTCATTTCTCTCTTTTACTAATTTTTGATTTTTCTTGATCAGAAATCGAAAAGAAAATCTGGGACGATCAAAAAGGGAACTGCTGGAAAAGGAATGCTGTCGAGGTTTGCCTAAATTTTTTTTTTTTCAAAATTGCTGGGGAAATTTCCTTTGGTAACCTCTAAACCTTTCTTATTTAAATTAATTCCCTTTTTGTGGTGATTGTTTGATTTTAAAATTCAGTAAAAGTGTGAATGCATGCTTGATACACATACACCAATTAATCCGCACATAGTAAGGGCAATCACCCCAACAAGATAAGAACTGGATTTCATCACCAGATTCTTGCCCAAAGTAGGTGAATCAATTCTCACATAGCTATCACCCTAATTAAAATTAATTAGACGTTGGCCCCTAGGGACATTCGAGCTCAATAGGACGAAGATCACCGAAAGTTGCACCAATTCCGCTCTGTGACTCAGTTGATGTCTAGGCAAGCTTTGTCCCAAGGGAGACAGTTCATCTGTTCGAGGCAAGTGGTTTTTAAGTGGGACCTTTGCAACGCATCGTGACCCCCCCACTTACCTGGGAGCTTACCTGGTCAACTCAGTTCATTAGACCGGATTGAAGGCTTAGGTGCCCTCTTCAAATCAGTTAGGAGCTGTCTAGTGATTTTAGGGCAAATACAAGGATTTGACGTGTTTTTCTTTTAGTGCATGCTTGACTTGACTGATCAGAAGAGTATAACTCCGTGCCCGACAATCAGTCTTCCACAAATTTTCTTCCTTGGAGAACCCCGCATGAACCCGTTATGATTTGATAAGGATGCACTGCGTCTGGCTGAAGACGTTAAACTTAGCGCTTGTTGGGAGGCAACCCAATTTTCATAAGTTATTTTTGCACATTTTCTTGTCGCATTTTTTTTCAGATGTCCTCATATTACTGATGCAACTAAGGTACAATGCTTCTATCTTCCATATGCATCATATTTTCGTCCAAAATAAAATAACGAAAAAAAAAATTTATAATAATATAATATTTTAAAAAAAAAAAACATTGAGGACAATGTCTGATCTAGGTTGGGGGGTATGGGATTCGAATTTTTTGAAGAAATTTTTCGCATTTTCGCATTTTTAAATAAGTATGTTGATTCAAAAAAAAAAAAAAACCTAATTTTTATGCTTCAGTGCTGAAATAATAAACACACAAAGTATATAAAATCTAAAAAAGCCCAATAACTAGTCAGGAGTAAGTCAATTTGAGTTCTTTTTATTAAAAGTTCTTTTAGTGAGTTGTAAGATAATTTTTACTTTGCAATTTCACAACACACATGGCCTGCACTTCTAAGGGTTAGGTTCAACATGATGTTGTTAAGTCTGGTAGCAATCTTGAGTCCTGATGAATCATACCTATCTAATTCACTATTAAAAAAAAAAAAGTGAATTTAGTCAGGTACATTGAAAAGGGCTACCTATTGTCAAAGGTCAGCGGGCTTGTATGAGGAACCCGAGCATAGGTCCGTAGGGGAGTCTTGATGCCCAACACCTTACGCCATCTGGTGTGGGAGTGTTGACTGAATGCTCGCTACACGGAGGAATCATTACAAGAGTAAAAGTGCATAAATTATTTATAAATACAAAAAAAAAGAGAAAAAAAATAAAAAAAAATAATAAAATTGACCTCGAAAAACACGATAGTGTGAAAGCCGTCGTTGAAAAAATTCGAGTAAATTGGAATATTACAGATAAAGCCCATGAGGTATTAAAGTAAACATCCACAACTCTCGAAATCCTGCAAGATAGGATGATTTTGAAACAGTGATTAGGTCTTATCTGACCAATTCTTGGAAACTACTAGCTTTAGCAGTATTTTGGGGATCTAAAGCCTTAGCTTGTGTATGGTCCAGATATCACCAAGCACCCAAGTATAAATAAGTCTTACAACTCCCTAACAGAAACTTAATGACTTCAACTTAAGTTGCATACTGACTTAGGATTTGGGCTGACTTAGTAATTAAAACTTTGTGTGCTTTTGAAATTCTTGGCATTAATGCATTTGAAATTAGATTTTATAAAACAATAAAATAAATTTTTTCGACTACAGTTTGTGGGTAACTGAGCCGGAAACCCTCACGAGACAAAACTCGTCCACTAGGGCCACCTAGGGGTTTAAAGCCTTATTGCATACGGTAAATGCAATCGCGATTCCTGCGAAAGTGAGTTAGATTTTATTTTGCTTGAGGACTAGCAAATTATAGGTTGGGGGGTGTGATAAGTGCTAAATAATGCATAAATTCATATCTTATTCATAGCACTTATCATTATTTTAATTCACATATTTTGTAAATTTAACTAAAAAATGTGTTACCCTCATCATTGCATTTTAATAAATTAATTCGAGTTTGTTTTACTTATTTATTTATTGATTAAGCTTAATGCATGCAGGTCGAGTCGAGCTCAATTAGGTAAAGCCTAAACGGACACTACATCATTTTACAATTTCACATTCTCCGGAGTCGACTCCAAGAACTCTTCTCCAAAACCCAGTGTTTCCCATTAATTCCTGACTCTTCACACATTCACCTAAATTTCTTCCCACTCATTCCAATTCACCTGTTTAACATTAAAAATAATATAATCCCTTCGATCATTTGTCTCATAGATCTCAAAGCATACCAACATATTTGCACAAATCCTAAAGCTCCATTCACTCCTCAACTAAAATCCCACGCTCCAACCATTTCCCCAACTCCCGTATTCTCTTTCCTCCCTCGTCACTCTGTTTCTTCCCTTCTAGTTTCCTCCACGGCCTTCTTCCCGTTTGGATTGATTCATTCATCAACGGATAAGCCCAAGCCAACGAACAGATCCAGCGTCAAACTCCATGTGTTCCCAGCTCCCCTGTTCCAATCTCATCCTTCTGAGTCCCTAGCAGTGAGCCATTCCCACGCTTCCTCCCAGCCATTCTAACTCCCCTGCTTCGAATCCCATCTTCTTCTCGCCCACTGCATCCACGCCCAACCAACGGCAACATCCCCGAGTCAGTCCCGTATCCCATGCTCATCAGGAATCCAACCATTCCCTCCTTTCACGGACATCTCCCAAGTTGTTCCCAGATTGCTTCCTAGCGTCCACAATTCATGGATAACTCCCAACATCGCCTGCAATCCAAAGATTTCTTCCCAACCAAATCCAAACGTATTATCCCCTGCTTCGGATAAGTCTCAAACTCCCTCCGGATCACACATCCTTCTGCATCCAAAGATCCTCTATTCCTCTACCGAACTCAGGATCCGATCTTACCTCCTAGCTCATGGATTCGTCTCCTCTTCCGGCTCGATTCCAGCCAACTTCATATCAACCTTCCTCTCAAACGCCCGCGTCCGAGCATCTCAACAACCAATTCATCTTAATCCCATGCATCCCGGAACCAAGTTTTCTTAGCATCCAGCCGGATCCAAACTCCCAAGCTCATCAGCTCATCTTCACAACGTCTGGAAGTTAGCAGCCATCCGAGATCCATGCTCCACGTCCTCGCCATCCGAGCTCCAAGGATCAAGCCGACTTCAGCCAACAAATTCCAGTTCCCAGCTCACCGACTTTCTCGTCCACAGATTCCTTCACATCCACGAATCAAACCAAGTTTTCTCCCAACATCCGGATTAGATCTTCTCAAGTGTATCTCCCAGCATCTTCATCTCCAGCCATGCTTATCTCCCACGGATAGGATTTCTTCTCATCCTTATTCGACCCATCCTGCTGCCAGCCAGGATAGCATCCCGAACAAATCTCAGCCAAATCCCAGCGTTCCGTATCAACTCCCCTGTTCAGCCTCCATCCTTATCCCACCACGTCTTCATCCTTATCTACACTCGAAACAGGGGAGGAAAGAGGGAGTTGCAGCCTATAAAAGGCCCAGGCGTGAACCGAGAAGGCCATTCCTCCTTCCCCATCGGGGGGGGCATCCCTCTTCCCCCACCGGGGGCTGTTACCAACTCCTCTTCGGCAAGCTCTTCGGAGGCCAAAATATCCCGCAGAAGACAGAGGAGGGAGAAGAGTTTCTGGGCATTTTGGGAATGATTTCCCAAAGAAAGGAATCGATCTCAGGGGAATCACAAGAGGAAGAGAAGAAAGTGACGGGAGCCCGCTGCTGTGCTGCTACTGCCGTCCTCCACTGCATGGAAGCTTAAATTCCTCTCTAGGGCCGGATGCAGCCCTAACAAAGGGCCAAGGGTTTTATATTTTTGATTTCTATTCTTGGAGTTGTATAAACCTTATTCTGCTTCTAATGAATATTTTATTTCATCTCATATTTAATTTCTGTGATTTTAAATATGAAGTTTATACAACTGCTCTTCATGATCATTGAAGTAAAAATAAGATAGTTCATGCTTAAGGAAGATGCGATGTGCTACCACCTTAGATTAGGGTAGACATTTCATGCTAAACTAAAGATGGATTATGCCTAAATTACTTTTGTGAATTTCTATTCAAATGCTTATTAGGCTTGTAGCCAATTTGCATGTTTATCCAAGAATAAATTAAAATATAATTAATCCTTGATCCGATGTTAGTGGTGAATTCCTTGCCCTAGGTTCTCCCAAATTAATATCATTTTAATTGCATTTTCTCTATTAAATTCCTTAGTTTAATTTTCTTCACAAACTCTTCTTTTTAAATATTTTTATTTTTAAAGAAAACAACTATACCCCAATCCCTGTGGATCGATACCCGTAATCACTATCCTACTAGATACGTGCTATTGCGTGGTCTTTAAAGTTGACTATCATATATCCCGACACGCTCTTGCTATCATCTTGATCTGACTTAAAACTTGAATCGGTATATCCCTCAAGTTTTAAGTCAGAATCACCGTAGACAAGCCACTGATTTTTAGTATTTCTCAAATACTTAAGGATGGTTTTTACAACCTTCCAGTGGTTGCTACCTGGATTAGACTGGTATCTGCTCACTACTCCTAGTGAGTATGCCACGTCTGGTCTAGTACATATCATGGCATACATTATAGATCCCACTGTCGAAGCATATGGAATTCTATCCATACTCTCTCTTTCTTGAGGGGTTGTCGGACAATCCCTTCTAGAGAGATTAATTCCATGGCCCATCAGAAGATAGCCTTTCTTGGAATTAATCATACTGAACCTCTTCAGTATAGTATCAATGTATGTGGATTGGGATAATCCAAGCAATCTTTTAGATCTATCTCTATAGATCTTCATCCCTAGAATGTAAGATGCTTCTCCCAAATCCTTCATGGCAAATTGAGATGATAGCCAAACCTTTATTCCTTGTAATACAGGAATGTCATTCCCGATTCAAAGAATGTCATCCACATACAAAACAAGAAATATAATAACTGAACCATTTGCCCATTTATAAATGCAAGGTTCCTCTTCATTCTTAATGAAGCCATATGATTTGATCACCTTATCAAATCGTATGTTCCAACTCCATGAAGCTTGCTTTAATCCATAAATGGATTTTTGAAGCTTGCACACCTTAGACTCATCTACAGATATAAAACCTTCAGGTTGCATCATATACACCTCCTCTTCTAAATCTCCATTTAGAAAAGCGGTTTTAACATCCATCTGCCAGATCTCATAATCTAAGTGTGCTGCTATCGCAAGCATAATCCGAATGGATTTGAGCATTGCCATAGGAGAAAACGTCTCATCATAGTCATGTTAGAATGCCCCGCCCATGCCGCTGAAATTCAAAAAATTCAGATGCAGCGGAAGAGGCATGCGCGGGATCAACCGTTCATCGCATGAACGTTGTTCAAAAACCGTTCATAGATAGATAAGGATTAAAAACTTTTAAAACATTAGGAAGATCAGATCTTCACCTTGTGCGGGTAGATGATCACCGCAAACTGGAGTTCGTGGTTTAGGATGAAGGTTCGCTTGAAGTCGTTCACGCGTCCGGCCTCTACGGGTATCCACACGAAGCAGAGGACCGATCAAAGCCTTTGAATCTCTCCGGGGTGCTAGCTCTCTTGCAGAGATAACTTTGATGGATGAAATTCTTTCTCCTTGCAGGAAACAACACATTGATTGCTCTTTCTAGAAGAGGAAGAATAGGAGAAAGAAGGATCAAAAGGAAGCACGCTTGCTGCCTCTTGTTTTGGTGGAAGGAGGTTGATTGAAAAAGCCCACGCCACTCCCTTGTTTTCCTTTTTCCTTGCGGTTGAAAAGCAAAGAGGGAGAGAGTTGTTTGCAGCTTCCAAGAGAGGGACTTAAATCTTCTTTACGGCTGGGAGAAGGGGATTAAAAAATCACCTAGGGCGTACCCTTGTTTAATCCTTACCTTAATCTACGAAGCCTAGGCTCTGATACCACTGTTTGAATTTCAGCGGCATGGGCGGGGCATTCTAACAGTGGTATCAGATCCTAGGTTTCGTAGATTAAGGTAAGGATTAATTATTAATAGGCTTATTAGATATGAAAATTAAATGATCATGCATGCTGAAAATTTTCTGCATGCAGATTTTTTCTAGGGTGCTGATTTTTGCATGCTGATTTTTATGTGATAAAAAGATGATTCTAATTGTATTGTTATTGGGATTACAAAGTTTAGAATCATGATTAGCATGATCAGCAACCTATGTCATAAGATGATCAATTAGTTTTCAGATCTGAAAATTATAATTGCTGCATGTGGTGATGATCATAGGATTCAAACCCTTTTGGTATCAAATGTAATGACCTGCGATGTGATATGTGATGTCATGTAATTTTTCAGATGCTTGCATGCATCTTATTTGATGTTTTGAGAGGCCTGCGTGCCTCCTAAAAGGGAGATGTAATTTATTTTTATTTTTATTTTATATCTGGTTGTATTTCTGTGATGTGATGTACGTCAACGATCAAGTCGAAGATGATGCATGAGATGAGCAGGGATCTAAGCGGTTGATGGCGATTGGATCAAGAGTTGGTCAAGGATCGAATCAAGGAGGCTTGGAACCAATTCAAGAGTTGAAGACCAGTTGATCGATTGACGTGCATGTGCTTGTAATACGACCTAACTAGAATCCATGATCATCACCTATTTAAAGTTTAGCTTTAATTATTGCTGCGATTATAACTGCCTGCAATGTGCCGTTTGCATGTGATGTGAATGAGAGTCGGGTAGATAGGTTTACATGTGATGTAGCAAACCCAATTGAGACCTAAATTAAAACCTCCTCAATCAAAGTCGAGAGTGAACCGACATGAGCAAGTCATATTAGATTAATTGATCTAATTGGTGTCTAGAAAAGCATGAAAGGTGGTTACTTAATTAGGACCTTACTCTCTGAGTAAGGGGAGCCTCCCACCTGCTTACCTGGCCAATTGTTCGATTACCTCTTATGAAGAGCTCAAGTTGCAAACTGATGAGAGCACAAAAGTGCGTTATACACGTTGCTTAAATTAATATTATTGCTAACAAATAATGATAAAAGGGCTGCATTAATTTTATATTTTATTTGGCACAGATTATCGTAAATCAGAGTTTAAATGTGCATTTGGTTGACTTCAAGCCTGATTACACTGGAACAAAATTGAACCCGGTCAAGCACACTTGCACCCGAGGGACACATGGCAGCCATCCGGAGGCAGCGCAAGATGGATCCACTAAGGGTCTAATTTCATCATCCGAGAGGATCCAAAACCCCGCAACGGATCTGTGATTTGATCTCCCGCAACCCCTCATCCAGATCCTGCGATCAACGCCCTCATCTTCCGCCCGTTTAAGGCGCTTCCCAGCTTCCTCCTTCCGCGTGCGACCCCGTATCCCATGTAGGGTTTTAGCATGTTATAATGCGCAGCGGAAGCTAGGGATTTTAAAAATTTCTTAATAAAGTCCCTATGCATGAAACCCTTTTAAGCCTAGATCAGCTTAATGATTACAATCAAATGATATAAAATAAATGCAGAATTAGTAGAATACCTCAAACGCTAATCCAAAGTGTACAATCTCCACGAGGCGTCCAAGTGTCCGCCCTCCAATGGTGATCCACACGAAAACTTGATCAAGACTTTAGCTCCAAAGACTTTTGATCCTTAATACAGAATTCTTCTAAAGAACTCTAATGGCTTGCTTTCCTTCCTTTCTATTTTCCTTTAGCCTTCTAAAATCACTTCTAATCCTTTTGTCCTAAAGAAGACCACCTTGTCTTGGCTTAGGACACACTAGAAGCAATGCTAGAAAGAAAGAAACTAATGTAAGAAAGAAAGAAAAGTGGAGTGGGGTGGAATTGGAATGATGAAACCCATGGAGTGCTAACCTATTTATAATAGGTGTAGGGATGCATCTCCAAGGGATGCATCCCATCCACACATCCTCTCATGAAAGGGCATCATCTAAAGGGCCATATCAAATAAGAGGAGGTGCAGATCAAGTGAGGAGGTGTATCAAATGATATGTCCTTTCATGTGGTGCCATATTTTGACCAAGTCAACATCACATGCTAATCACATGTCCATCACGCCTCACCTCTTGATCTTTCATGATGATGATCCAAGGGCTCCAATGCAAGGCGCCATTCACTTGACCCATTATGTCTTCATCCAATGGTGGGATTAAGATCCAATGGTCAATTATGGTAGCCATCCTCTAACCCAATCCAATTGGGTTAAACCAACTCTCCATTATGTCTTCATCCAACGGTAGATCAAGATCTAACGGTCTAGATTGAATGATTTATTAAATCTAATCCAATTAGACTCAAACCAAGCCAATTAGGTGCCAACTCTTGGCTAACCCATATTAGAATATGATCTAATCAAATTAGATCAATTAAGAATCAGATTCGAATCCAATTCGAATCAGATTCGAATCCAATTCGAATTAGAAGCTAAGGTTTGCAACACCTGCTAGGATGTTTATCTTGCAAACATGATCTAATCCAATTAGACCCTTGATAAGTTTTCTTGTGTGTGACCCATTGGGTTCCATACTTAGCCAGCAATAGGTGTGAGTGCGAGTTGACCCAACTTGATTAGAACTCTTCTAATCGATTTAAGTCCAAACTGCGCGAACCCGAACTTAACAATTAGAATCCTTTCTAATTGGTGATCGAATTAACTCTTTAATTTGATCAAACCTATAAAACAAGATTGACGTCTAGCAACGTGTCATGTCTACCCGGAAAATATGGAATTTGGTAGAAATACCAAAAATACCCTTCAGTGGCAAGTTACCATGCAATTCAATCCTTTAATCAAACTGCATCCCAAAAATGCATATGAGTATGAATATATGTCAAACTCAATTTCATATTCATATTTTTCTCAATCTTTTAATGATAATTCAAATAATGAAACATTAGAAACTCTTTCTAATTTTCATTCTACTTTGATCAAAGGTTTCCTGAATTATCATATGATTAGAATAAATAGGATGCTATCTTCTCTTACTAGAAGTGATTAATTCCTTGTTGACCTACTCATAATCTTCGTACACAATTCACCATATCCAGAAGACCTCGTACATAACTTATTGTCATGAATGAGTGTAAATCAAAATATGGGTTCATGTGCACAAGATACCATGGTGATCTCAGGTCATAGGATCAGTTGCACAACTCCCACTAAGAGAATCATCTTTTGACATGTAAGTAAGACTTCATAAGATTTCTCTTTGTAGGTCAATTCAGTGAACTCATTCCTCTAATGAGCACCCACATCTTTGTATTAGTGTCTCCACACAAATGATTGTGAGATCAATCATCCTTTGCATCGAGCATACATAAGACATGCCAGTCTTTCCGGTAATCATTGATCCCCGACTCAATGTACCAATGACTGGGAATATTTAAGATTAGAATTTTAGGATTTTAAGTCTCACTAGTATGATCTCATCATAGTCTTAAAACCATTGCCCTAATCTAAGGAGTTTATCATAAATATAATCAATAGCATATGATAAAACATAACGTCTTTATTCATATTTAAATATCATGTACATGATTTGGACAAATCAAAAGAAAAAACCTTTCGCAATACATATTGCGATTGGCTTGTAGGGCATCTACTCTTTCAATCTCCCACTTGCACTAAAGCCAATCGCTCTTATATTTTATCCCCATACAATCGAGGTGGCGATCGAACTGCTGTTGTGGTAGAGCTTTAGTGAACGGGTCTGCTAAGTTGTTCTTTGTGTCTACTCGTTCAATGACTATGTCTTGTCTCTCGACGATCTCTCGAACGAGGTGGAAGCGTCTTAGAATGTGCTTGGATTTGTGATGAGATCTTGGTTCCTTTGCTTGAGCAACAGCTCCAGTGTTGTCACAATAAACTGAAACTGGTCCAGCAATCTCAGGAACTACTCCCAACTCAGCGATGAACTTCTTCATCCAGACAGCTTCCTTAGCGGCTTCACTTACAACGATGTATTCTGCCTCAGTAGTTGAGTCAGCTACAGTTTGCTGCTTGGAACTCTTTCAGCTCACTGCACCACCATTTAGGGTAAAGACATATCCTGAAGTGGACTTGCTATCATCTGGATCTGATTGAAAACTAGAATCAAAAAATCCTTCTAGTTTCAACTCAGATCCTCCATAAACTAGAAAAATATCTTTAGTCCTTCTTAAGTACTTAAGAATATTTTTCATAGCTATCCAATAATTTTCTCCTGGATCAGCCTGGAATCTGCTTGTTATGCCTAAGGCATAAGCAACATCAGGCCTAGTACATAGCATAGCATACATAATTGATCCTACTGCCGAAGCATAGGGAATAGAATTCATTCTATTCCTCTCTTCAGATGTCTTAGGAGACATCTTCTTAGAGAGACGTATGCCATGACTCATAGGTAAGTAACCTCTTTTACTTCCTTCCATGCTGAATCTTTTTAGCACACGATCTATGTACTTAGACTGGGACAAGCCTAGCATCCTTTTAGATCTATCCCTATAGATCTTTATACCAAGTATATAGGATGCTTCTCCCAAGTCTTTCATGGAAAAGCTTTTTGATAGCCAAGTCTTGACCGATTGTAACATTGGAATATCATTTCCAATGATTAGTATGTCATCTACATACAATATTAAGAAGACAACGGCACTCCCACTAGTCTTCTTGTACACACATGGTTCATCCACATTTTTGATAAAACCAAACTCTTTGACTGTTGTATCAAAACGGATGTTCCAACTCCTCGATGCTTGCTTTAATCCATAAATGGATCTCTTAAGCTTGCATACTTGATTTGCTCTCCCACTTGAGACAAATCCTTCTGGCTGTGTCATGTAAACCTCTTCCTCAAGATAACCATTAAGGAAGGCGGTTTTGACATCCATCTGCCAAATTTCATAATCATAGTATGCAGCTATTGCAAGCAAAATCCGAATAGATTTAAGCATGGCAACTGGTGAAAAAGTTTTATCATAGTCAATTTCTTGCTTTTGCCTGAAACGTTTTGCCACCAATCTAGCCTTGTAGGTTTCTACTTGGCCATCTGCTCCAATCTTCTTCTTATAGACCCATTTGCAACCTATAGGGTTAACACCTTCTGGTGCATCAACCAAAGTCCATACTTGGTTGGTATACATAGAGTCTATTTCGGATTTCATAGCTTCTAACCATTTGTTAGAGTCATTACTCATGATAGCTTCCGAATAGGTCAGAGGATCATCATTTTCGATGATGTGGGCTTCATCATTCTCAATGATAAACCCATACCTCTTAGGTGCATTTCGCACTCTATCTGACCTTTGGAGAGGAGATGTGTGTTGTGGTTGTACTTCATCAATGGGTACATCTGGTTGAAGAATTTCTTGTGTTTCTATTTGTAGGTCTTGAACTTCATTAAGTTCAATTCTTCTTTCACTGCCCTTTTCTAAGATAAACTCTTTTTCTAAGAAAGTGGCATGCCTACTAACAAATACCTTTTGTTCAGTAGGGTGATAGAAGAGATATCCAATACTTTCTTTGGAATAACCTATAAATGTACATTTATCTGATCTAGCACTTAGCTTATGTCCAAAATTTCTTTTGACATATGCTTGGCAGCCCCATATTTTAAAATATTTAAGATTGGGCTTTCTACCTCTCCATATCTCATATGGAGTACTAGATACAGATTTTGAAGGTATCCTGTTTAGCACATATGTAGCAGTTTCTAAGGCATAACCCAGAAGGAAATAGGAAGATCTGTAAAGCACATCATGGACCTTACCATATCTAATAGAGTACGATTCCTCCGTTCAGCTACACCATTTAGTTGTGGCGTATGCGGAGGTGTCCATTCAGAGAGAATGCCCTTTTCTTTAAGATGATTTAAAAATTCACTAGAAAGGTATTCACCTCCTCGATCAGATCGAAGGATTTTAATACACTTTCCGGTTTGTTTTTCAACCATACTTTGATACTCTTTAAACTTATCAAAGGCTTCGTATTTATGTTTCATAAGATACACAAATCCGAACCTTGATAAATCATCAGTGAATGTGATGAAGTAAGAGTATCCACCTCTAGCTGGAGTTGTCATAGGACCACATACATCTGTATGTATAAGTCCTAATAACTCACTTGCCCTTTCTCCATGTCCAGTGAATGGAGACTTGGTCATTTTTCCCATAAGACAAGATTCACAAGTTCCTAATGATTCATAATCATAAGGATCAAAGAACTCTTCTTTGTATAACTTGTTGATTCTTGATTCACTTATGTGACCAAGTCGGCAATGCCAAAGGAGGGTATTATTCACTTCCTCTCTCTTTCTTTTATTGCTTTTATTAATATGAAAGACATTGTCATTAAGTAATAAAACTAGAAGACCATTTTCCATAATGCCATTGCAAAGATGCTTATTAGAAAAATAAATAGAGCAACCATTGCCCTTTCCATTAATTTCAAAACCTTTCTTTAACAACAAAGGAATGAAAATTACATTTCTAATAATTTTGGGCATATAATAACAATCTTCTAATTGTAGGAGCTTTTCCGAAGGCAATTCCAAGTTGTAGGTTCCAACAGCTTCAGCCTGGATGGACTCTCCTCCAGCGCCATACAGCTCAAAGTCACCTTTCTTCAAAATTTTAATTTTCTGTAGTCCATGCAAAGATTTGCAAATGTGAAAACCACAGCCGGTATCCAATACCCATGAATTTGAATTTGAAGAACTTAATGACAAGTTGGTATGTAACATAAACATACCTTTTGATGCAACTCTTGCATCGGTCTTCATACTTGCAAGAAAACTCTTGCAATTCCTTTTCCAGTGGCCAGCTTTGCCGCAATGAAAACAGGTACTTGATCCGGAGTTTTTCTTTCCTTTTTTCTTTTTGATGCTACTCTTGGGGTTCAATCGTTTCTTAGAACCCTTATTTCTCGATTTCCTCATAGAGGTGCTATTTATAAGAAGGAGTGGACCTTTATCCTTCTTAATATGCCCTTCAGCTGTTTTGAGCATATTTAACAGCTCGGGCAGGGAGGTGTTCAGCTTGTTCATGTGAAAGTTCACAACAAACTGAGAGAATGAATCAGGCAGTGATTGCAGGATCAAATTCTGACTGAGCTCACTATCCATAGCAAAATCTAATTGACTTAATCTGGTGATCAAGTCTATAACCATAAGAACATGGTTTTGCACTGGAGTTCCTTCATTCATTCTAGCACGGAACAACTGCTTAGATATCTCATACCTAACAGTCCTGCTTTGTTCTCCATACAACTCTTTTAAATTGAGAAGTATGGATTGAGTGTCCATGCCTTCATGTTGCCTCTGTAATTCATTGTTCATAGAGGCAAGTATGATACATTTGACAGTCACACTGTCATTTTTCCACATCTTATGTGTGGCAACCTCCTCTTCTGTAGCATCATCCCCTAGATCTCCAAGATCAGGGGTTTCAAGTATATAGAAAATTTTCTCCTGAGTGAGTACTATCTTTAAATTCCTCAACCAGTCCACATAGTTTGGTCCGGTCAACTTGTTGGCATCTAAGATGCCTCTTAGTGAAAGTGAAGAAGCCATTTAATAAATCTACATATACAAGAACAAAACTAATATAAGCAGACCAATCATGATGACATGTTTGCAACTAGATAAGGACTTTAATCTAATTTGTCTCCTACTATTTTTATCGAATATCATAGCCCTCCCCTATGATAAACGTGAAAATATAATTTTTCTTAGTAGGGTTGAGATCCTATTCATCATAAAAAGCCTTGTGTTTACACAACAAACTCTTATGAGTTCAAAGGTAGGAAACTATTTCCAATTGCATCTCATGCAATTCTCAACTTTATCTTGTCCTCTTAAAATACTTATTACCTTGTGTTAGCACAACAAACAATAATATTTTAGTTAAGTCAAACCTTTCATTTTCATATAGTCATATTCGAATAATATTGCCCTTGTGGTTGCACAACAAGGCAATATATTAAAATATGCCATAAGCATCTTAATGCACCAAGACAGTATAACATCAGTCCCCATTGCAAGTCTTGTGTTAGCACAACAAACTAGCATGGATCTTGACATAATAATATCGAGGCATGAAGGAAGGCTATCAATAGTGTTATATCAATATTAAGCTTATCCATAATAGGCAATCAAACAATTGGCCAGGTAAGCAGGTGGGAGGCTCCCCTTACTCAGAGAGTAAGGTCCTAATTAAGTAACCACCTTTAGTACTTTCCTTAGACACCAATTAGATTAATTGTTCTAGAATGGGTTAGCTCAAAGTTTTTCAACACTATGACTTAATATAATTTTTATTGAGGGCTTACTAGTCTCTAGCACATTCTTTAATTGTAACATATATTTAACATGTCTAAAATAAACTATTATGCATCATGGCTATCTCATAGCATGTATAAATCATAAGCAATTAATTAACATGCTTCAACATATTTTCATATGGAAAATTTCATATCATGATATTTTATTACATAACATATCATATATTAATCATACATTTCAGCATTTCTCTAAGCATATGACATTACTATCTCATAGTAAATTAATAATCATACATCATACATAATTATTTGATTGAACCAATTAAGGATGGCTCTGATATCACTGTAGGGTTTTAGCATGTTATAATGCGCAGCGGAAGCTAGGGATTTTAAAAATTTCTTAATAAAGTCCCTATGCATGAAACCCTTTTAAGCCTAGATCACCTTAATGATTACAATCAAATGATATAAAATAAATGCAGAATTAGTAGAATACCTCAAATACTAATCCAAAGTGTACAATCTCCACGAGGCGTCCAAGTGTCCGCCCTCCAATGGTGATCCACACGAAAACTTGATCAAGACTTTAGCTCCAAAGACTTTTGATCCTTAATGCAGAATTCTTCTAAAGAACTCTAATGGCTTGTTTTCCTTCCTTTCTATTTTCCTTTAGCCTTCTAAAATCACTTCTAATCCTTTTGTCCTAAAGAAGATCACCTTGTCTTGGCTTAGGACACACTAGAAGCAATGCTAGAAAGAAAGAAACTAATGTAAGAAAGAAAGAAAAGAGGAGTGGGGTGGAATTGGAATGATGAAACCCATGGAGTGCTAACCTATTTATAATAGGTGTAGGGATGCATCTCCAAGGGATGCATCCCATCCACACATCCTCTCATGAAAGGGCATCATCTAAAGGGCCAAATCAAATAAGAGGAGGTACAGATCAAGTGAGGAGGTGTATCAAATGATATGTCCTTTCATGTGGTGCCATATTTTGACCAAGTCAACATCACATGCTAATCACATGTCCATCACGCCTCACCTCTTGATCTTTCATGATGATGATCCAAGGGCTCCAATGCAAGGCGCCATTCACTTGACCCATTATGTCTTCATCCAATGGTGGGATTAAGATCCAATGGTCAATTATGGTAGCCATCCTCTAACCCAATCCAATTGGGTTAAACCAACTCTCCATTATGTCTTCATCCAACGGTAGATCAAGATCTAACGGTCTAGATTGAATGATTTATTAAATCTAATCCAATTAGACTCAAACCAAGCTAATTAGGTGCCAACTATTGGCTAACCCATATTAGAATATGATCTAATCAAATTAGATCAATTAAGAATCAGATTCGAATCCAATTCGAATCAGATTCGAATCCAATTCGAATTAGGAGCTAAGGTTTGCAACATCTGCTAGGATGTTTATCTTGCAAACATGATCTAATCCAATTAGACCCTTGATAAGTTTTCTTGTGTGTGACCTATTGGGTTCCATACTTAGCCAGCAATAGGTGTGAGTGCGAGTTGACCCAACTTGATTAGAACTCTTCTAATCGATTTAAGTCCAAACTGCGCGAACCCGAACTTAACAATTAGAATCCTTTCTAATTGGTGATCGAATTAACTCTTTAATTTGATCAAACCTATAAAACAAGATTGACGTCTAGCAACGTGTCATGTCTACCCGAAAAATATAGAATTTGGTGGAAATACCAAAAATACCCTTCAGTGGCAAGTTACCATGCAATTCAATCCTTTAATCAAACTGCATCCCAAAAATGCATATGAGTATGAATATATGTCAAACTCAATTTCATATTCATATTTTTCTCAATCTTTTAATGATAATTCAAATAATGAAACATTAGAAACTCTTTCTAATTTTCATTCTACTTTGATCAAAGGTTTCCTGAATTATCATATGATTAGAATAAATAGGATGCTATCTTCTCTTACTAGAAGTGATTAATTTCTTGTTGACCTACTCATAATCTTCGTACACAATTCACCATATCCAGAAGACCTCGTACATAACTTATTGTCATGAATGAGTGTAAACCAAAATATGGGTTCATGTGCACAAGATACCATGGTGATCTCAGGTCATAGGATCAGTTGCACAACTCCCACTAAGAGAATCATCTTTTGACATGTAAGTAAGACTTCATAAGATTTCTCTTTGTAGGTCAATTCAGTGAACTCATTCCTCTAATGAGCACCCACATCTTTGTATTAGTGTCTCCACACAAATGATTGTGAGATCAATCATCCTCTGCATCGAGCATACATAAGACATGCCAGTCTTTCCGGTAATCATTGATCCCCGACTCAATGTACCAATGACTGGAAATATTTAAGATTAGGATTTTAGGATTTTAAGTCTCACTAGTATGATCTCATCATAGTCTTAAAACCATTGCCCTAATCTAAGGAGTTTATCATAAATATAATCAACAACATATGATAAAACATAACGCCTTTATTCATATTTAAATGTCATGTACATGATTTGGACAAATCAAAAGAAAAAACCTTTCGCAATACATATTGCGATTGGGTTGTAGGGCATCTACTCTTTCATCCCAGCCATCCGCCTCCTCCACGGCGTCCGTCCAAGCTTCTCCCCCGCGAGCAATCTTCCGTGATCATCCTGCGATCACCTCCCAGCATCATGCGTCCGTGAACCGTGTCCAACCGTGTCCAACCGCGTCCGCGTGCCAACCTCCAGCCCAAAATCCAGCCACGGATTGACGCCCTCCGCCTCTGCAGCACCCGTTTCTTCCTTCTGCAGCGCCCCAGCAACGAATCCATCTTCCGCGATCACCTCCCAGAGCATCCACCTCTTCCGGAGTCCTCGTCACAGCCGGATCCGGCGACCGGGCATCCCGCGGCCAGCCGAGATGGGCATCCTGGACGATCTCCTCCTCCCAGCGAAATTCCAGCATCTTTAGTTTGGAAATTTTGGTTTTAATTTGTGAGGAAATCTTGTTTTTTGGGGAGGTTTTCATTGTATAAAACAGGGGAGGGGTCGGCTGGGAGGTTGTCCTTGATTCCCACACAAAAATGGGGGAGCTCTCATTCGGAAAAACAGAGAAGGAGACTCTGTTTTCAAAGGAGAGAAAGGAAAAGAAAAAAAAATAATAAAAAAAAGGGAGGCTGCTATTGTAATGGGAGGCTAATCCCTTTGGTTAAGGGTGATGGGAGAACCCTTGATTAGTTACTCTCTTGAAGTAAACTCTGAACCTTGATTTTAATTGAGTTACATCTTTTCATATGTTCTGCTTCTCTCTTATTTATTTTTTAGATAGATTCATCATGTTTTATATTTATTGATGCATGGATTGCTCTGATATTTGATTTGTCGTAGACATAATTGACACGATGAATGCTTAAACATTGAGTTCATATATTCAAACAATATATTTCATGATTAGAACTATTTTATTTATTTGATCCTTGATCGAGAATCGCCGAGTTTATTTGTTGAAAGTAATATTATCAAGGGAGATTCCGGATCCCTAACCATCTCTATCTTATTGAACTTTGTTTATTCATCTATTATTCTCTGCTTTTAATTTCTAAAAAAAATCAACTGAAAATTACACCTGAAGTTACGCTAATAATACATAGATCGTTCCCTGAGGAATCGACCTCGGACTCCCGAGTTTTACTGCTTGTGCGAATCTCCTGCACTTGGGAGAGCAGTTTTATTTTATGCATCAAGTTTTTGGCGCCGTTGCCGGGGAACGGCTGAGTTATTAGTATAATTTTAGATTTAATTTTTTACCTTAGTAGTTAGTATTTTTCTTTTGAAAAAAAAAAATTGCATCTTTACTACTATTTTTAATTCCCTGCACAGTTTGCATCAAACTCTGATATCATAGAAATTAGCCGTCTGATTTGACTCAAATTTGGTCAGCTAGTGCCTGACGCATTGCTAGATAATCTGAACGGTCGGATTGACATTCTGACATTTTTAAGACCATCAGATTAATACGAAACCTTGCTGCTTTCTACTTTAAATTTTCTGCATTTATTTTTTTTAGAATCAGAATTTTATCGTTATCATATCTCATTAATCCTTGTTGCTAATTGAAAATTTAAGAAAAAAAAAACTTTAAGAAAAGATCAAGGGTGATTATTCAGAACTAAAAAAAAAAAATCTAAAATTTCTGTTGCCCAGATAGACAACCCAAGAGGGGGGGTGAATTGGGTTTTAAAATAATTTAGCTATTTAAAACGTTTGTGGATGACTAATTAATGCTTTAGCGTGATGATTGATTCGTTTATATGTGCTGTGAATGAAATGAGAGAAATAGAGAGAGACAATCAATCACAAACACAATATTTTATAGTGGTTCGGAGCTAACCCTTGCTCCTACGTCCACTCCCCAAGTCTCACTTGGGAATTCACTATAACCCCTTAGATTACAGCCGGTTGTTTTACAAGCTCACAACCAAACTTGTTGTTTTACGAGCTCACAACGAACTCGGTCGGTTTTTCCTGGCTCACCGACTAGAACCACCCCGATTGTTTTTCCGGGATCACAATCGAACCCTTACACACGTTGGTTTTACACTCGGCTCACCAACCAACCTCTATACTCTTGATCAATCCCCCGATTGAACCAAGCAAAGACAAGATGTAAATAAAAGGGACAAACAGAAAACAAAGCTTCTCAAAAGCAGATAAATAACAATATAAACTGAAGAGAGGTTAGAAGCCCTCAAACACGTTTGAGTTGGAGTTGAGTAGGGCTTCTTGAGCTTCGGGTCTCCTCTTGAATGTCTGGTCGACTTGAATGCAGGAGGAGGCTTCTTTAAATGCTGGGAAGAGGAAGTTGGATGGAGTTAATGCCGCTCTTCCCTCTTTTCGTTGAAAACCAACTTGCAGAGAATGAAAGCTTGATCTCTTTGAATGGAATGGTGCTTCTCTGCCTTGCTACAGTCCTCTGTGGCTATTTAAACCATCCCCCACAGAAACTAGCCGTTAGACACCTTTTTCTGTCCGTTCTGCACACTCTGCACAACCTGACAATATGTCTGTTGGGGGGTCGGAGTCGACTCACGCGATCAGGAGTTGACTCGGCTGTAGCGGGAGTCGACTCATGCTTTTCTGGAGTCGACTCAGCAACTGTTCCGGATTTGAATTAAAGTGGCCTCTTCGACTGGGAGTCGACTCGTCTTGACCCGGAGTCGACTCGCCAACTTCTGGAGCTGACTTGGCATTTTCGGATTCGGCTCATCTCATGAAATCCACGGAGCCAATTTTCAACTTGGCCCACTCGAGTCGACTCGATAATCCTGGGAGTCGACTCGGCGCTCAGAGCCCGAATTTCCGATCTTCTGTCTTTTGGCTCGTCCAGTCTTGGAGTCGACTCGAACTTCTCTGGAGTCGACTCGGCTCTCAGTTTCCGAAACTTGGCCTTCTGTCTTTTTGGTGGAGCGCTGCCTTGGAGTCGACTCGTGTATTGCGGGAGTCGACTCGAATCTCAGAGTCCGAAAACTCCTCTCTGACTTTTTCTTTGTGTACCACTGAGAGTCTTCTCTCGCTTTCTTTGGAGTCGACCTGCCAACCATCGGAGTCGACTCGCGTTCCACATGAGTCGACTCGAATCTCAGGGTCGAAATAACGCTCTCTGACTTTTCTGTCTGTAGCTTCTTGGAGTCGACTCATATTACTCCGAAGTCGACTCGGTAAGCATCGGAGTCGACTCGCGCACTTTAGGAGTCGACTCGCTGACAGGTTTTAAGTTGATGCTTTCTGTTCGTCTGTCTGTTCTCAGTCGGAGTCGACTCGTACTGGTCTGGAGTCGACTCGAGCCCGTGCCAGTGATTCTGATACGCTTGGAGTCGACTCGTAATATCCTGGAGTCGACTCGAGTCTCAGACTTTGGATCAAACTGACTTCATACCTTATCCAAAATATCTTGAACCAAGTCTAGAAACACTTAGACACGATTTTCACTGAAGCACTTAATTGAATTCATTAGTAAACATAAGATATACTCAAATGCTTTGAGCTCATCAAAATCAAATAGGGATTTTAATCAATCACTCCACAATCTCTCCCTTTTTGATGATGACAAAACTTTGAGTATATGTAAAGTGAATTGCTCAATAAACAAGGAAATAAAATCCATAAATGAATTCAAATGTCTGGTAATTTAATATATCCAAGCTTGAAAGGTGTGAAGCAATAAATTTTGGAATTAAAGCTCCCCCTTTCATTTGGAATTATATAAGCCTTCATATCATGCAATCAATTGTTTGGCTTATATATATTTAATGATTTAGCTTTCTTAAAAAACATTCAGATTCTCCCCCTCAACATATGCATTCTACTTATGATTTGATTCTCTGAATTTTCTTTTAATGTATTGAATTTTTTGATTTTAAATTTTTGGTTTTTAGAGGGAAAATCTGTCAATTTGTTCTTGAGTTGGATTCAGCTAATCTCCGAATATCCCTTGAATAGATTCTGGAGATTACTCCATTAGGAGCCCCAACAGAGAGATAATGAGCCTCGAGGTACCAAATCCACTAAGAACAAATTATGTTTTAATTTTCTTTAATTTTCATTTGAGTCCTTTTGTATTTAAGTATTTCTCCCCCTTTTTGTCATCGTATCAAAAAGGAGGTAAGCAGTACACGCAATCAATCATAGATCAAATTGTACAGGAATTGAAGAGAACATGTCTACTCATTGTATTGATTTGTATGTAAATACATTTGAGAATACAATAAGTAAAGCAAAACAATACATGTCAAAATACAAAACGATATCTAGGGCTTCCTCGAAGAGGATGTGGCTCCCCGAGGCATGCGGTCAGCAAGTGCTTGGACCGCATTGGTGACGTGCTCTAGCTGTCGGATGATGGCTGAGGTGGCCCTGCTATGCATCGTGTCGAGCTCGGTCACCGACTTCTGAAGTGCGTCCAACTTGTCGATGAGCACATTCGACAAGCGCTCGGCCCCCTGAGTAGTGGTGCTCATGTCCTTCCGGATGTCATCGCGCATCTTCCGAGTGATGCCCGTGACCTCACTCATACTGGAGAACTGAGCCTGGACCAAACTCCAGACATTGTAGATCTCTTTCTGTACATGGGCCGTCATGTCAGTCACGGCTGTCAAGGAAGGGACCAACTCAGAAGATGTGGGTGCAGGAGTGGGAGCAGGCACTGAACCTCGGAGCTCCCGAAGCAGATCATCTCGCAGGTCTCGGACAATCTCCTGCCGCAACTCCAGGAGCTGCTCAGGAGCGATCCGGACCTCCATGGGTGGTGGAGCTGAGGAGGAGGGTCCGGCTGAGGTGGTAGGAGCATAAGTGGAGGGAAAGTCAGGATAGTCAGAATCTGGCTCAGGACTAGGGGAATGTCTGGTGGTATGTGTGGAGGTGGAAGACTTCCTAACCCAGGTCCCCTCTACCTTCCGAAACCCCATCCTGTGTAGGGTCCCCGGACGCATGCGATCTGTCCATCGCAATGCGTGAGAGGGTTCCCCCTCAGGAATAGGGAGCTCGGCCTCCCTAAAGATAAGGGTGAACAACATGCCATAGGGGAGGGTGAGCCTAGGTCTATCTAGTGGCTCACATAGATACCTATAAATGAGTTTGGGAAAGTTGATTGGGGCGTCCTGAAGAATATAAAACATAAGGGCGAGGTCCCTCTCAGAAACAAAATCGAAGCGGCCAGTCTTCGGGAAGATGGACCTAGACAAGATGCTCAGGAGGATCCGCACCTCAACAGGAAGTGAGCTAGCGGACACCTCATCTAAGGGGGACTGAGGTAGGTATCCTAGAATGGCCGTAAGGGCCTCAGTCCTATCCTCGGGATGTGTGGGAGCCACCCCTACTTGTGGAAGGTGGAGGATGTGGGCAATGATATCCTCCGAAATGAACAAAGGGACACCGGCTACCGTGCCCTCTATACCCCCATCTCCCCGATGGACGGTACCGTAAAACTCTCTAACTAATCCAGGGTATGTGGGGAGATCTAACGTAAGGAAATATTCTAAGCCCTGGACACGCAATCTCTCACCTATGGTGAAGCCCTCTCGGGAGAGATAGTCGAAATCGACGTATCTCCCGGTGGAGACCGCCTTCCCGGCGCACGGCCTCGCGGGAACCGCCCTCGGCGGGGAACGAGCTGGAGGTTGTGGCCTCACGGGGTCGTTCCGAGCCATGGAACGCCGCTCGGCACCGGTCGCAGAATGGGGCCTCTTCCGGCTTGAGACAACGGATTTGCGAGGCATGGTTGACCTAGAATGGGATGAAAACCTAATGGGCGATGAAAAATCGACGGGAAAAGGACCTAGGGGCGGCTGGAGACGATCTACGAGTCGACTCTAGGGTTTTGAACAGTGGCGGCGGTGAAAAGAAATGTTTTCTAAGCGATGAAGTTAGGGTTAAAAAGTCGGATCCCGACTGCGAGTCGACTCCACTGAGTCGCGAGTCGACTCGACCTCGAGTCGACTCCAAAATATGCGCGAGTCGACTCTTCTTATGCGCCTATTGACCTCGAGTCGACTCCCGACTGTATGCGAGTCGACTCCCCCTCTGCTGCCATCGTTCTCGAGTCGACTCCCGTGAATGCGCGAGTCGACTCCCCCTTATGAGCCGACTCTGAAACATGCTCGAGTCGTCTCGAACCCTGGCACGCACCTTAAAATCATGCTATATTCGTGTCGAATGAGGGAAAATCACTAAATTATGATCTGATTTGATGATCATTGAAACGAAACTCTATATTAATCACAATCTAATCATCAAAATCAAAGAATCTAGTGGATAATACCACTAGGATGGATCAATCACTCCTAATCCCCTCCTAAGCACACTAAATCTCTCTTCACTTAGGGATTTTGTAAAAATGTCAGCTAATTGATCATTAGTGCAAACAAATTGTAGTGTCACATCACCATTCAGTACATGATCTCTTATGAAGTGATGTCTTATCTCAATATGTTTAGTTCTTGAATGCTGAATTGAATTTTTAGTTAGATTAATGGCACTTGTATTATCACAATTAATGGGTATTTTATCTTGTTTAATGCCATAATCTTCTAGTTGTTGTTTGATCCATAAGATTTGAGCACAACAACTCCCGGCTGCAACATATTCAGCTTCAGCAGTAGATAATGCAACCGAGTTTTGTTTCTTGCTAAACCATGAGATTAGGTTTTCTCCTAGGAATTGACATGACCCGCTGGTGCTTTTTCTAACAAGTTTACATCCAGCAAAGTCTGAATCTGTATATCCTATTAAGTTCAGACTAGATTCTTTAGAATACCATAAACCTATGTTCTTAGTTCCTATTAGGTATTTAAAGATTCTCTTAACTGCAATTAGATGTGATTCCTTAGGATTAGACTGATATCTTGCACACATGCAAACACTAAACATGATATCAGGCCTACTTGCAGTAAGATACAATAAAGATCCTATCATACCTCTATATAGTTTCTGATCTACAGATTTACCTGATTCATCTTGGTCTAATTTACATGATGAGCTCATGGGGGTGCTGATTGACTTGTTTCCCTCTATATCAAACTTCTTGAGCATCTCCTTGATATATTTGGCTTGATTGATGAAGATGCCTCCTTCGGACTGTTTGATTTGAAGCCCGAGGAAGTAGTTCAGCTCTCCCATCATGCTCATCTCAAATTCACTCTGCATCAAATCAGCAAATTCTTCGCAGAGGCGATTGTTAGTAGCACCGAAAATGATATCATTAACATAAATCTGCACTAGCAACATATCTTTGTTTTGCTTTTTCAGAAATAGTGTTGTATCTACATTACCCCTAGAGAACTCATGTTCTAATAGGAATTTGCTAAGCCTTTCATACCATGCTCTAGGTGCTTGTTTCAACCCATAAAGTGCTTTGTTCAATTTATAAACATGATTGGGGTATTGATGATTTTCAAAACCAGGAGGTTGTTCTACATATACCTCCTCATTAATATACCCATTTAAGAATGCACTTTTTACATCCATTTGAAATAATTTGAAGTTCTTAGAGCATGCATATGCTAATAATAATCTAATAGCCTCAAGTCTAGCTACAGGAGCAAAGGTTTCTGTTAGATGTATGCCCTAGAAGCCAATTTGGCTGACACATTGTTGATTCTAGGGACATAATTTTGTACTTGACTATTTATTATTGAATAAATAAAAGGCATCTTTTTCATTCATATTGTTTATGTGTCTATGAATCGTCCAAGAAATTAATAAGATGATGATACATATTCTCAAGAGTTGAGAATTTGAGCCATGTATCATTGGTGATTAATTTCTAAATGCTCCTGATCAAAGGATCATCACGAGGACGGTGATCGATCCGATCAGTGCACAGATCACTCTCCTTCTGGATGGACGAGACTTGAGTCCACAGTGTAGGGACACTGAAGTGATAGTGCAGGTGCTTGTTAGAGAACAAGGGTACTGAGCGTGACCAATACAAGAAGTCACTTGGATGTCTATCCACTCGTCAGTGACTTGCTTGATGTTGCAGTAGTGTGACTGGTCCTTTGACCTGTGGTGCTTCGGCTACTTACAGTGAGGTTATTGTAGTTTGACTGCACACATACATGGTCTCTAGCCATATGGGTCCATGCAGTGTAGATTGGCTGCAGTAAGTTCACTGTAGGAGTAGGGTATGCACCTATATGGAATCTATCGACCTTGATAGATAAGGAGAGATCCTATGTGATTTATAAGACTGAGTTCGTAAGACCTCGGCCGGGGCAGTATGCACAGTGGAGAAAGAGTTTTTCACTATCGAACTCGAGTTGAATAAATCTTGACATATGACAGACGATGGGGTTTGACGAGTTGTCCATGACCTCCGTCCTGTAGGGATCCACGATAGTAGGACTATATCACATGTTAACTGCACCTAGAGGTTCATCATTCCATTCTGCTGGGTAGCCACTACATGCTGCTAGGTGTCACTGGTGGATGGTGGGACTCATAGGGATTATCTTGATGATCGATAAACCCCAATGAGTTGAGTTGGAATCGTTCCAACCCATTGAAAGGAGTTTTCAATGATATAGTGATAGAGATCACAATATATCTCACTACCAGTCAGAATAGAACCTATGGGGTCACACACACTAGAAGTATTGACCGATCCGATGGTTGAAATCGTGATTAGGAATCACAAGAAATCAATTTGATTGATAAAAGGTTGAAGAAGGAAAAAGGAATTAATTAATTGGACTTGAAACAAGAATCCTACTTCGGATAGGATACCTAGAGTTCTAATTGGATTAGGACTGGGATTCCTACTTGGAATAGGATTCCTCAATCCTAATGAGATTAGGAATTTTGAATCTAAATCGGATTCCTACTTGGAGTAGGATTCCTAGGAATCCTAATTGGATTAGGACTTCGGATTCAAATCTAATCCTAATTGGATTAGGACTAAATACATCCTAATATGGATTAGGATTTCTTAAGTCACAATTAATTATTAATCTAATGAATCAATAAGACTCCTAATTGGATTAGGATTGAAGAGTTCAATTGAGTCAAAATTGATTCAAGTTCTAATTGGATTAGGACTTACCTAGATTGGATCCATTGGTTCACCCTTGGGCTAAACCTAATAGGATTAGGGCTTGACCACATTAGGGCAATGCAAACCCTAATGTGGACTAGGGTTTACCAAGAGGGAGGGGCGCAAGCCCCTCCCCCTTGATCCATTGGTGCGGCACAAGAGAGGGGGCCGGCGCCCCCTCTTTGGAAAGATGTCTAGGGCTCCTACTTAGTAGGAACCCTAGATGGCTATAAAAGGAGGTGTGAGGCCGGCGCCCTAAGCATAGAAGAACTCCTCCTTCTCCTTGCCGTGAGCCTCCCTCTCCTCTCTTCTTGTGATCAGCCGCAAGCAAGGAAGACCAAGGCCAAAGGTTGGCGGCATCCTCTTCCTCCCTTCTTCCTTCCAACGCAAGGAAAAGAAAGAAGGCTGCGTGGGGATTCTTCTTCTTCCTCTTCTTCAACCTTCTTCTTCCTCCTCTCAAGCACTTTCAAGAGTTGAAAGAAAGAGAAGAGATCAGCCATCAAAGGAGTCTTTGCAAGGGAGCTAGCACCCCGGGAAGACAAGAAAGCTTTGATCGGTTCTCTACTTCGTGTGGATACCCGTAGAGGCCGGACGTTTGAACGGCTTCAAGCGAACCCTCTCCCATAACCACGAATTCAGATTCGCGGTGATCGTCTACCCGCGCAAGGTGAAGATTTGATCTTCCTATTGTTTTAAAAGCTTTAATTCTTACCTAATTACGAAAGGTCTCGAAACAAGCGTTCATGCGATGAACGTCGAACCCGTGCATGCCGATTCCGCTGCCATCTGAAAATTTTTTGAAATATCAGCGGCATGGGCGGGTTCCCAACAGTGGTATCAGACCTGCTTACCTGGCCAATTGTTCGATTACCTCTTATGAAAGGCTCAAGTTGCAAACACTAAGACCTGATTAACCAATATTAAGTCAATAGGTCTTCCACTGTAGTAGAGCTGCTAAGGCCTTTCTGATGTTGACTTGTCTCGGCTGGATACAGTGGTCAAGTTGCATTGGGGGGCTGGACCTCTCTATAGACATGAGATGTTGTAGGGTAAAGGTGGGGTTGGGCACCAATAACTGTTAGGTGAGGACCCAATGACGACTTTATTCCTACGGTTATACAGTGGGTCTGACTTAACTAAGAAATGGGACCAATAACTGTTAGGTGAGGTCTTCATGGCTTAGAGACCAAGTTGCACTGCAACATGCTTGAGAAGCATTGTACAAGAGTTGTACACTCATCCATCTATGTGTCACCAATAACTGTTAGGTGAGGTGGCATGTAAATTGGTGGGACCGCAGTACCCACTAGAAACCCTAGTCGTGTGGGATTTCCGTTTTCCTACCAGGGGAGTGTGAGGAATTCGAGAAAATAGTGGGAGTCACATTTGTTCTAAAAGACCTTAGGACAGATTAGGATCAAGTACAAAAGTCTAACTAGAATCTTTACTCTCTGCAGATACAATGTCGGGTTCAAACCCTTTGACCCGTATTCTTGAGACCAACCGACTGACCGGAACCAATTACAAGGACTGGCTTAGAAATCTCAAAATAGTTTTGGACTGTGAGAAGATAGGTTATATACTCGATTCAGATATCCCCACATTACCAGCACGTCCCACTGATGTTCAGCGTGAGATGCATAAAAAGTGGTTGGACGATGACATTAGAGTAAAATGCTATATGATGGCATCTATGTCTAATGAACTCCAATGCCAGCATGAAAATATAAAGACTGCTAGGGACATACTGGCACACCTACAAGAGTTGTATGGTGAGCAGAGTCGCACAGCTCGTTTTGAAGTGTCCAAGAGGCTTTTCAAAGCGAAGATGCGCGAAGGGCAGTCTGTTCATGATCACGGTCTGACCATGATCAAGGACCTAGAGGAGCTTGAGAAGCTCGGTATGGACATGCACAAGGAATTGCAAGTGGATTTGATCCTACAGTCACTTCCTGATTCATTTGGTCAGTTTATAGTAAACTACCACATGAATAAGATTGAATGCACTAAGACTGAACTAATCAACATGTTGGTAACTGCTGAGGGAGCCTTGAAAGGTTCAAGGGGCAATGTCCACGCTGCTGAGTTGACTTCTGGTTCCAAGAGAAAGTCTACTTGGAAGAAAAAGAAGCCTGCAAAGAAGCAGAAGAAAGACAAGAAGCCAAAGAAGGAAGTTCAAAAGAAAAGGGCTAACGACAAAGGAAAATGTTTCCACTGCAATGTCGAAGGCCACTGGAAGAGAAACTGTCCTTCATACCTCGAGAGCCTGAAGAACAAGAAAGGTGACACACCTTCAGAAGGTATAGACTTGCTCATTATTGAAACTAATCTAACGGTTTCTTCTACTTCTAGTTGGGTTATAGATTCTGGTTCTAGTGCTCATTTGTGCACTACCATGCAGGGTCTAAAGGAAAGTAGAAGGCTGGCGGAAGGTGCGGTAACCCTTCGGGTTGGCAACGGGGCAAAAGTTGCTGCTGTGGCTGTGGGCACCTACCATCTGCGACTACCGTCTGGATTTAGTTTAATACTTAGAGACTGCTATTATGTACCTGTTGCTAGCAGAAATTTGATTTCTGTTTCATGTCTAGCACAGGAAGGTCATGTTTTTACATTTGACAAAGACTGCTGTTCTATTTATTTGAGAAATAAAATAGTCGCACGTGGTTTTATGATTGACAGTCTCTACCATTTACATATGGATGTATCTGTAAATGTTACCGAGCAAGATGTGAGTGCCAAAGGATCCAAAAGATCCAGAGATGAGATAAACCAAAGATATTTGTGGCACCTCAGACTTGGCCATATTGGAGAAGATAGAATGAACAAAATGGATAAAGATGGGCTCTTAGGCTCATTGACTTCCGAGTCATATCCAGTTTGCGAGTCCTGTCTTCAAGGAAAGATGGCCAGACTACCCTTTATAGGACATGGGGAGAGGACCACTGAAATACTTACCCTAGTACATACAGATGTATGTGGCCCATTCGATGTGCTAGCCAGGGGACGTTATTCTTACTTCATTACCTTTACCGATGATTATTCACGGTATGGGTATGTATATCTTATGAGACACAAGTCTGAATCCTTTGAAAAGTTCAAAGAGTTCAAAAATGAAGTAGAAAAATAAACTGGAAAACCTCTTAAGGCTCTTCGATCAGATCGGGGAGGAGAATACCTTAGTGGGGAATTCCGGGACTATCTCAAAGAAAACGGCATAGTCTCACAATGGACACCTCCGGGTACACCTCAACTCAACGGGGTGTCAGAGAGGAGAAATCGGACCCTATTGGATATGGTCAGGTCCATGATGAGCTTCACTGATTTACCTATGTTCCTTTGGGGAGATGCCTTACTCACAGCGATTTATTTATTGAATAGAGTTTCCTCTAAATCCGTTCCTACCACACCGTATGAGATATGGCATGGTAAGAAACCAAGTCTGGGTCATCTCAAGATTTGGGGATGTCCGGCCCACGTCAAGCGACTACAGGCGGACAAGTTAGAGGCTAGGACCATAAGTGCTCGTTTTATAGGATATCCTAAAGAGTCATTAGGATACAATTTTTACGTCTCAGAGGATCACAATGTGTTTGTGAGCCGTCATGCCATCTTCTTGGAAAATCAGTTTATCCTTGATAGAGGCAGTGGGAGGAAAATTGAGCTTGAAGAGAAAGTCTCTGAAAAGCAACGAGTCATGGATCCTAAAGAACCTATTCATAAGGAGCCAGTACACGATGTCCCTCAACCACCTCGTAGATCTAGTAGAGTCTCCCATCCTCCCGATAGAAACTTAGGTATACTTGAAGAGGATACTGAGGAAATGTTCCTAGTGGGAGATAGGGATCACATACAGGATCCCAAAACCTACAACGAGGCGATATCTGATATCGATTCCGAGAAATGGCTGGAAGCTATGAAGTCAGAGATAGACTCCATGCATTCCAACCAAGTCTGGACCTTAGTAGATCCACCAGAAGGTATTGTACCTATTGGATGCAAATGGATCTACAAAAGGAAGATAGGTTCGGATGGAGAGGTAGAGACCTATAAGGCAAGGCTTGTGGCGAAAGGGTATAGTCAGCGCGAAGGCATTGACTATCAGGAGACCTTTTTACCTGTAGCCATGCTAAAATCTATCCGAACATTGCTTGCCATTGCAGCATTTCATGATTATGAAATCTGGCAGATGGATGTGAAAACTGCTTTCCTGAATGGATATCTTGATGAAGATATCTATATGGAACAGCCTTTGGGTTTTACTTCCAGTGATGGAGATCACAAGGTCTGCAAGCTGCAAAGGTCCATCTATGGACTAAAGCAAGCATCTCGGAGTTGGAACACTCGTTTCGATGATACAATCAAAACGTTTGATTTCATCAAAAACGAGGAGGAACCATGTGTTTATAAAAAGGTTAGTGGGAGTGCTGTCATTTTTCTCGTACTGTACGTAGATGACATTCTCCTGATTGGGAATGATATTCCCATGCTAACCTCGGTCAAGGTCTGGTTGTCAAAAGAATTCTCCATGAAAGACCTTGGGGAAGCATCCTATATTTTGGGAATAAAGGTCTATAGAGATAGATCTAAAAGGATGCTTGGCCTGTCACAGAAAATGTACATAGAGGAGGTGCTGAAGAGGTTCAGCATGGAAAACTCCAAGAGGGGTCTTTTACCCCTAAGGCATGGAATTCATCTCTCCAAGAAGATGTGCCCCAACACACCTGAGGAGATTCAACGCATGAGCAAGATTCCTTATGCATCGGCAATAGGAAGCCTCATGTATGCCATGCTATGTACACGACCTGATATAGCTCTTGCTGTGAGTGTCACAAGCAGATATCAATCGAATCCAGGTGAAGAACACTGGACAGCTGTGAAGAATATTCTTAAGTACTTGAGAAGAACTAAAGATTTATTCTTGGTTTTTGGAGGATCATCAGAGTTAAAGGTAGAAGGGTACACAGATTCAGACTTCATGACTGATGTCGATGACAGGAAGTCAACATCTGGATACGTGTTCTTGTGCAATGGTGGTACGGTGAATTGGAAGAGTTCTAAACAACCGATCATTGTTGATTCGACTATGAAAGCCGAATACATCGCCGCCTCTGAAGCTGCTAAGGAAGGCTTCTGGTTCAAGAAATTCATTGCAGAGCTGGATGTGATGACATCAGATGCCATAACACTCTACTGCGATAACAATGGCGCCATAGCCCTTGCTAAGGAGCCAAGGTCTCATCAGAAGTCTAAGCATATAGAGCGGCGCTTTCACCTCATACGCGACTATGTGGAGAAGAAATATGTAGAGGTACAGAGAGTAGACTCCGCGGATAACGTGGCAGACCCTTTCACTAAGCAGCTGAGTCAGCAAAAGACTGAAGCCCACCTTGAGAAGATGGGCCTAAGATATATGACCAATTGGCTTTAGTGCAAGTGGAAGATTGTTAGATGTATGCCCTAGAAGCCAATTTGGCTGACACATTGTTGATTCTAGGGACATAATTTTGTACTTGACTATTTATTATTGAATAAATAAAAGGCATCTTTTTCATTCATATTGTTTATGTGTCTATGAATCGTCCAAGAAATTAATAAGATGATGATACATATTCTCAAGAGTTGAGAATTTGAGCCATGTATCATTGGTGATTAATTTCTAAATGCTCCTGATCAAAGGATCATCACGAGGACGGTGATCGATCCGATCAGTGCACAGATCACTCTCCTTCTGGATGGACGAGACTTGAGTCCACAGTGTAGGGACACTGAAGTGATAGTGCAGGTGCTTGTTAGAGAACAAGGGTACTGAGCGTGACCAATACAAGAAGTCACTTGGATGTCTATCCACTCGTCAGTGACTTGCTTGATGTTGCAGTAGTGTGACTGGTCCTTTGACCTGCGGTGCTTCGGCTACTCACAGTGAGGTTATTGTAGTTTGACTGCACACATACATGGTCTCTAGCCATATGGGTCCATGCAGTGTAGATTGGCTGCAGTAAGTTCACTGTAGGAGTAGGGTATGCACCTATATGGAATCTATCGACCTTGATAGATAAGGAGAGATCCTATGTGATTTATAAGACTGAGTTCGTAAGACCTCGGCCGGGGCAGTATGCACAGTGGAGAAAGAGTTTTTCACCATCGAACTCGAGTCGAATAAATCTTGACATATGACAGACGATGGGGTTTGACGAGTTGTCCATGACCTCCGTCCTGTAGGGATCCACGATAGTAGGACTATATCACATGTTAACTGCACCTAGAGGTTCATCATTCCATTCTGCTGGGTAGCCACTACATGCTGCTAGGTGTCACTGGTGGATGGTGGGACTCATAGGGATTATCTTGATGATCGATAAACCCCAATGAGTTGAGTTGGAATCGTTCCAACCCATTGAAAGGAGTTTTCAATGATATAGTGATAGAGATCACAATATATCTCACTACCAGTCAGAATAGAACCTATGGGGTCACACACACTAGAAGTATTGACCGATCCGATGGTTGAAATCGTGATTAGGAATCACAAGAAATCAATTTGATTGATAAAAGGTTGAAGAAGGAAAAAGGAATTAATTAATTGGACTTGAAACAAGAATCCTACTTCGGATAGGATACCTAGAGTTCTAATTGGATTAGGACTGGGATTCCTACTTGGAATAGGATTCCTCAATCCTAATGAGATTAGGAATTTTGAATCTAAATCGGATTCCTACTTGGAGTAGGATTCCTAGGAATCCTAATTGGATTAGGACTTCGGATTCAAATCTAATCCTAATTGGATTAGGACTAAATACATCCTAATATGGATTAGGGTTTCTTAAGTCACAATTAATTATTAATCTAATGAATCAATAAGACTCCTAATTGGATTAGGATTGAAGAGTTCAATTGAGTCAAAATTGATTCAAGTTCTAATTGGATTAGGACTTACCTAGATTGGATCCATTGGTTCACCCTTGGGCTAAACCTAATAGGATTAGGGCTTGACCACATTAGGGCAATGCAAACCCTAATGTGGACTAGGGTTTACCAAGAGGGAGGGGCGCAAGCCCCTCCCCCTTGATCCATTGGTGCGGCACAAGAGAGGGGGCCGGCGCCCCCTCTTTGGAAAGATGTCTAGGGCTCCTACTTAGTAGGAACCCTAGATGGCTATAAAAGGAGGTGTGAGGCCGGCGCCCTAAGCATAGAAGAACTCCTCCTTCTCCTTGCCGTGAGCCTCCCTCTCCTCTCTTCTTGTGATCAGCCGCAAGCAAGGAAGACCAAGGCCAAAGGTTGGCGGCATCCTCTTCCTCCCTTCTTCCTTCCAACGCAAGGAAAAGAAAGAAGGCTGCGTGGGGATTCTTCTTCTTCCTCTTCTTCAACCTTCTTCTTCCTCCTCTCAAGCACTTTCAAGAGTTGAAAGAAAGAGAAGAGATCAGCCATCAAAGGAGTCTTTGCAAGGGAGCTAGCACCCCGGGAAGACAAGAAAGCTTTGATCGGTTCTCTACTTCGTGTGGATACCCGTAGAGGCCGGACGTTTGAACGGCTTCAAGCGAACCCTCTCCCATAACCACGAATTCAGATTCGCGGTGATCGTCTACCCGCGCAAGGTGAAGATTTGATCTTCCTATTGTTTTAAAAGCTTTAATTCTTACCTAATTACGAAAGGTCTCGAAACAAGCGTTCATGCGATGAACGTCGAACCCGTGCATGCCGATTCCGCTGCCATCTGAAAATTTTTTGAAATATCAGCGGCATGGGCGGGTTCCCAATAGTGGTATCAGACCTGCTTACCTGGCCAATTGTTCGATTACCTCTTATGAAAGGCTCAAGTTGCAAACACTAAGACCTGATTAACCAATATTAAGTCAATAGGTCTTCCACTGTAGTAGAGCTGCTAAGGCCTTTCTGATGTTGACTTGTCTCGGCTGGATACAGTGGTCAAGTTGCATTGGGGGGCTGGACCTCTCTATAGACATGAGATGTTGTAGGGTAAAGGTGGGGTTGGGCACCAATAACTGTTAGGTGAGGACCCAATGACGACTTTATTCCTACGGTTATACAGTGGGTCTGACTTAACTAAGAAATGGGACCAATAACTGTTAGGTGAGGTCTTCATGGCTTAGAGACCAAGTTGCACTGCAACATGCTTGAGAAGCATTGTACAAGAGTTGTACACTCATCCATCTATGTGTCACCAATAACTGTTAGGTGAGGTGGCATGTAAATTGGTGGGACCGCAGTACCCACTAGAAACCCTAGTCGTGTGGGATTTCCGTTTTTCTACCAGGGGAGTGTGAGGAATTCGAGAAAATAGTGGGAGTCACATTTGTTCTAAAAGACCCTAGGACAGATTAGGATCAAGTACAAAAGTCTAACTAGAATCTTTACTCTCTGCAGATACAATGTCGGGTTCAAACCCTTTGACCCGTATTCTTGAGACCAACCGACTGACCGGAACCAATTACAAGGACTGGCTTAGAAATCTCAAAATAGTTTTGGACTGTGAGAAGATAGGTTATATACTCGATTCAGATATCCCCACATTACCAGCACGTCCCACTGATGTTCAGCGTGAGATGCATAAAAAGTGGTTGGACGATGACATTAGAGTAAAATGCTATATGATGGCATCTATGTCTAATGAACTCCAATGCCAGCATGAAAATATAAAGACTGCTAGGGACATACTGGCACACCTACAAGAGTTGTATGGTGAGCAGAGTCGCACAGCTCGTTTTGAAGTGTCCAAGAGGCTTTTCAAAGCGAAGATGCGCGAAGGACAGTCTGTTCATGATCACGGTCTGACCATGATCAAGGACCTAGAGGAGCTTGAGAAGCTCGGTATGGACATGCACAAGGAATTGCAAGTGGATTTGATCCTACAGTCACTTCCTGATTCATTTGGTCAGTTTATAGTAAACTACCACATGAATAAGATTGAATGCACTAAGACTGAACTAATCAACATGTTGGTAACTGCTGAGGGAGCCTTGAAAGGTTCAAGGGGCAATGTCCACGCTGCTGAGTTGACTTCTGGTTCCAAGAGAAAGTCTACTTGGAAGAAAAAGAAGCCTGCAAAGAAGCAGAAGAAAGACAAGAAGCCAAAGAAGGAAGTTCAAAAGAAAAGGGCTAACGACAAAGAAAAATGTTTCCACTGCAATGTCGAAGGCCACTGGAAGAGAAACTGTCCTTCATACCTCGAGAGCCTGAAGAACAAGAAAGGTGACACACCTTCAGAAGGTATAGACTTGCTCATTATTGAAACTAATCTAACGGTTTCTTCTACTTCTAGTTGGGTTATAGATTCTGGTTCTAGTGCTCATTTGTGCACTACCATGCAGGGTCTAAAGGAAAGTAGAAGGCTGGCGGAAGGTGCGGTAACCCTTCGGGTTGGCAACGGGGCAAAAGTTGCTGCTGTGGCTGTGGGCACCTACCATCTGCGACTACCGTCTGGATTTAGTTTAATACTTAGAGACTGCTATTATGTACCTGTTGCTAGCAGAAATTTGATTTCTGTTTCATGTCTAGCACAGGAAGGTCATGTTTTTACATTTGACAAAGACTGCTGTTCTATTTATTTGAGAAATAAAATAGTCGCACGTGGTTTTATGATTGACAGTCTCTACCATTTACATATGGATGTATCTGTAAATGTTACCGAGCAAGATGTGAGTGCCAAAGGATCCAAAAGATCCAGAGATGAGATAAACCAAAGATATTTGTGGCACCTCAGACTTGGCCATATTGGAGAAGATAGAATGAACAAAATGGATAAAGATGGGCTCTTAGGCTCATTGACTTCCGAGTCATATCCAGTTTGCGAGTCCTGTCTTCAAGGAAAGATGGCCAGACTACCCTTTGTAGGACATGGGGAGAGGACCACTGAAATACTTACCCTAGTACATACAGATGTATGTGGCCCATTCGATGTGCTAGCCAGGGGACGTTATTCTTACTTCATTACCTTTACCGATGATTATTCACGGTATGGGTATGTATATCTTATGAGACACAAGTCTGAATCCTTTGAAAAGTTCAAAGAGTTCAAAAATGAAGTAGAAAAATAAACTGGAAAACCTCTTAAGGCTCTTCGATCAGATCGGGGAGGAGAATACCTTAGTGGGGAATTCCGGGACTATCTCAAAGAAAACGGCATAGTCTCACAATGGACACCTCCGGGTACACCTCAACTCAACGGGGTGTCAGAGAGGAGAAATCGGACCCTATTGGATATGGTCAGGTCCATGATGAGCTTCACTGATTTACCTATGTTCCTTTGGGGAGATGCCTTACTCACAGCGATTTATTTATTGAATAGAGTTTCCTCTAAATCCGTTCCTACCACACCGTATGAGATATGGCATGGTAAGAAACCAAGTCTGGGTCATCTCAAGATTTGGGGATGTCCGGCCCACGTCAAGCGACTACAGGCGGACAAGTTAGAGGCTAGGACCATAAGTGCTCGTTTTATAGGATATCCTAAAGAGTCATTAGGATACAATTTTTACGTCTCAGAGGATCACAATGTGTTTGTGAGCCGTCATGCCATCTTCTTGGAAAATCAGTTTATCCTTGATAGAGGCAGTGGGAGGAAAATTGAGCTTGAAGAGAAAGTCTCTGAAAAGCAACGAGTCATGGATCCTAAAGAACCTATTCATAAGGAGCCAGTACACGATGTCCCTCAACCACCTCGTAGATCTAGTAGAGTCTCCCATCCTCCCGATAGAAACTTAGGTATACTTGAAGAGGATACTGAGGAAATGTTCCTAGTGGGAGATAGGGATCACATACAGGATCCCAAAACCTACAACGAGGCGATATCTGATATCGATTCCGAGAAATGGCTGGAAGCTATGAAGTCAAAGATAGACTCCATGCATTCCAACCAAGTCTGGACCTTAGTAGATCCACCAGAAGGTATTGTACCTATTGGATGCAAATGGATCTACAAAAGGAAGATAGGTTCGGATGGAGAGGTAGAGACCTATAAGGCAAGGCTTGTGGCGAAAGGGTATAGTCAGCGCGAAGGCATTGACTATCAGGAGACCTTTTTACCTGTAGCCATGCTAAAATCTATCCGAACATTGCTTGCCATTGCAGCATTTCATGATTATGAAATCTGGCAGATGGATGTGAAAACTGCTTTCCTGAATGGATATCTTGATGAAGATATCTATATGGAACAGCCTTTGGGTTTTACTTCCAGTGATGGAGATCACAAGGTCTGCAAGCTGCAAAGGTCCATCTATGGACTAAAGCAAGCATCTCGGAGTTGGAACACTCGTTTCGATGATACAATCAAAACGTTTGATTTCATCAAAAACGAGGAGGAACCATGTGTTTATAAAAAGGTTAGTGGGAGTGCTGTCATTTTTCTCGTACTGTACATAGATGACATTCTCCTGATTGGGATTGATATTCCCATGCTAACCTCGGTCAAGGTCTGGTTGTCAAAAGAATTCTCCATGAAAGACCTTGGGGAAGCATCCTATATTTTGGGAATAAAGGTCTATAGAGATAGATCTAAAAGGATGCTTGGCCTGTCACAGAAAATGTACATAGAGGAGGTGCTGAAGAGGTTCAGCATGGAAAACTCCAAGAGGGGTCTTTTACCCCTAAGGCATGGAATTCATCTCTCCAAGAAGATGTGCCCCAACACACCTGAGGAGATTCAACGCATGAGCAAGATTCCTTATGCATCGGCAATAGGAAGCCTCATGTATGCCATGCTATGTACACGACCTGATATAGCTCTTGCTGTGAGTGTCACAAGCAGATATCAATCGAATCCAGGTGAAGAACACTGGACAGCTGTGAAGAATATTCTTAAGTACTTGAGAAGAACTAAAGATTTATTCTTGGTTTTTGGAGGATCATCAGAGTTAAAGGTAGAAGGGTACACAGATTCAGACTTCATGACTGATGTCGATGACAGGAAGTCAACATCTGGATACGTGTTCTTGTGCAATGGTGGTACGGTGAATTGGAAGAGTTCTAAACAACCGATCATTGCTGATTCGACTATGGAAGCCGAATACATCGCCGCCTCTGAAGCTGCTAAGGAAGGCTTCTGGTTCAAGAAATTCATTGCAGAGCTGGATGTGATGACATCAGATGCCATAACACTCTACTGCGATAACAATGGCGCCATAGCCCTTGCTAAGGAGCCAAGGTCTCATCAGAAGTCTAAGCATATAGAGCGGCGCTTTCACCTCATACGCGACTATGTGGAGAAGAAATATGTAGAGGTACAGAGAGTAGACTCCGCGGATAACGTGGCAGACCCTTTCACTAAGCAGCTGAGTCAGCAAAAGACTGAAGCCCACCTTGAGAAGATGGGCCTAAGATATATGACCAATTGGCTTTAGTGCAAGTGGAAGATTGTTAGATGTATGCCCTAGAAGCCAATTTGGCTGACACATTGTTGATTCTAGGGACATAATTTTGTACTTGACTATTTATTATTGAATAAATAAAAGGCATCTTTTTCATTCATATTGTTTATGTGTCTATGAATCGTCCAAGAAATTAATAAGATGATGATACATATTCTCAAGAGTTGAGAATTTGAGCCATGTATCATTGGTGATTAATTTCTAAATGCTCCTGATCAAAGGATCATCACGAGGACGGTGATCGATCCGATCAGTGCACAGATCACTCTCCTTCTGGATGGACGAGACTTGAGTCCACAGTGTAGGGACACTGAAGTGATAGTGCAGGTGCTTGTTAGAGAACAAGGGTACTGAGCGTGACCAATATAAGAAGTCACTTGGATGTCTATCCACTCGTCAGTGACTTGCTTGATGTTGCAGTAGTGTGACTGGTCCTTTGACCTGCGGTGCTTCGGCTACTCACAGTGAGGTTATTGTAGTTTGACTGCACACATACATGGTCTCTAGCCATATGGGTCCATGCAGTGTAGATTTGATCTTCCTATTGTTTTAAAAGCTTTAATTCTTACCTAATTACGAAAGGTCTCGAAACAAGCGTTCATGCGATGAACGTCGAACCCGTGCATGCCGATTCCGCTGCCATCTGAAAATTTTTTGAAATATCAGCGGCATGGGCGGGTTCCCAACAGTTTCATCAAAATCTATACCTTCTTCTTGATTATAGCCCTTTGCTACTAGTCTAGCCTTATTCCTTATTACAATTCCATTTTCATCAAGTTTATTTTTATAAATCCATTTGGTACCTATAATTGGATATTCAGAAGGTCTTTCAACTAGATTCCATACTTTGTTTCTAGTAAATTGGTTTAATTCTTCTTGCATTGCATTTATCCAATTTACATCATTTTCGGCTTCTTCTATGTGTTTGGGCTCAAAATGTGAAACAAAGGCTAGATGATTATTTAAGTTCCTAAGGGATGCTCTAGTCCTAACAGGTTGTGATGGATCATCTAGAATTAATTCCTTAGGATGCCCGTGAGCATACCTCCAAGCCTTAGTTAGCCCATGATCTACTATAGTCTCTTGGCCTGATGATGCATCTTCAATTAATTTTTGATTGTTATCTTGTAATGTCATCTCATCTATCTTTTCTTCAAGAATTTCAGCATCATCATCAAAATTAACTCTCTTGCTAGAAGAAATGTCACTAGAATCATCAAATACAACATGTATACATTCTTCTATAACTAAGGTTCTTTTATTAAAGACCCTATAGGCTTTGCTAGTTGTAGAATATCCTAAGAATATGCCCTCATCAGATTTAGAATCAAATTTACCTAGATTATCTTTCCCATTATTATGAACAAAACACCTACATCCAAAAATATGAAAGTAATTTACCTTTGGTTTTCTGTTTTTCCAAAGTTCATAAGGTGTTTTCTTTATAATGGGTCTCAATAAAACTCTATTTAATATATGACAAGAAGTATTAATGGCTTCTCCCCAAAAGTACTTAGGGAGGTTACCTTCACATAACATAGTTCTAGCCATTTCTTCTAGAGTTCTATTTTTCCTCTCCACAACTCCATTTTGTTGTGGTGTCCTAGGTGCAGAAAAATTGTGTGTTATTCCCTTTTTACTACAAAACTCATCAAATAAATGATTTTCAAATTCGGTACCATGGTCACTTCTAATAGCTATTACTGAGGTATCTCTAGCATTGGTTACTTCTTTATGGAATTTTTTTGAAAACAGAAAATGCTTGATCCTTATGAGCTAAGAACATGACCCATGTGTATCTAGAATAATCATCTACAATAACTAGACCATATTTATTTCCACCTAGGCTTGTTGTTCTAGTTGGTCCGAATAGGTCCATGTGTAATAATTCTAGAGGTCTAGAAGTAGAGACACATTTTATGGATTTAAAGGAGTTCCTAGATTGTTTGCCATATTGACAAGCTTCACATATTTTATTCTTTTCAAATCTTAGTTTTGGCAAACCTATCACGGAATCTCTTTTAACTAATTTAGATATTGTGTCCATGCTTGCATGACCTAACTTACGGTGCCATAGCCAACTAGCATCATTGTCCTTAGTTTCATTAACAACTAAGCATGGGTTGTGTTTGGCAAGATCCTCAAGATCTACAACATACACATTCCCACGTCTTATTCCTTTAAAAACTAAACTATTGTCATTTGGGTTTGTTACAATGCATAGTGATGGTTTAAACATAACATCATAACCTTTATCACATAATTGACTAATGCTTAATAAATTATGCTTAAGACCGTCAACATACCTAACATTATCAATAAAAGTAGAAGGGGTAATTTGTACTTTACCTATACCAATGATGTGACCTTGGTTGTTGTCTCCAAAAGTCACAGCACCTCCCTTCTTAGCTTCAAGGGTGAAGAATTGATCCTTGTCACCCGTCATGTGTCTTAAGCAGCCACTATCCAAGTACCAGCAATTTTTGTTGACCTTGGCTGCAAGACACTCCTACACAAGTAGATCATATAATCTTAGGTATCCAAGTTTTCTTGGGTCCTTCATGGTTAGTCATGTTGGTTCCTTTTGGAACCCATACCCTTTTAATTTTTCTTTTAGTTTTACCTTTTCTATAATCGCACACATTTGCTTTATGTCCTAAGGTTCCACAACAAAAATAGGTTATTTTCTTAGTTTTACTTTTCCCAGCTTTAACAAAGAAGTTACTAAGAAGTTTTTGCTTGTTTTTTGGTTTATACCCTAAATCCGCTCTATTAAATACTGCTCGTTGACTATTAAGTATCATATTCAATTTTTCAGAACTATATGTAAACTTTTCAACCAAAGGTTTGTACTTTTCAAGTTCTTTAGTTAGAGTTTGTTTTTCGGTTTTTAGAATGTTTAAATCTTTTATGAGATTCTCGTTTAAGATTTGTTTATTGTTTTTAAGTTCTGAAATTTCCTTAGTTAATTTTTCATTATCTTTACTCAAGGTATTAGTCTTTTGAGTAAAGAGTTGATTGCTTGTCTTAAGTTCTAAATTTTCTTTGGTGATAGAGTCCTTATCCTTAACTAATTTATCATATTTATGTAGGTATGATTGATTAGCTATCTTTAGCTCTTTATTCTTAAGATTTATGGCCTTATATTCAATCATTAGTTTATTAAATGCATCATACAATTCATCAAATGTAAAATCTAGATGCGATTCGGACGTTACCTCATTTTCATTGGCCATGAAGCAGAAATTGGCCTTTTCTTCTTGTTCATCATCCGATGATGATGATGATGAGTCGGAGTCCGATAGGGTGGTGACGAGAGCTTTCTTCTTCTTGTATTTGCTCCCCTTCTTTAGTAAGGGACACTCAGCTCGGATGTGCCCCGGTTTCTTGCACTCATAACACCCAATCCCCTCATTTTTCCTTTCCTTACCTTTATCCTTCCGATAGGAATTTGAGGGGCCTCTCCTTTGATGATAGGACTTCTTGTTGTTGATGAATTTTCTGGACTTGCGCACGAAGAGAGCCTCATCATCATCTTCCTCATGATCTTCTTCTTCACTGCTGCTACTGCAAGACAGATCTTTGTTAGGTGATGTAGATTTAAGAGCTATTACCTTTTTCTTATGGGAGGACTCTTCTTCGCTGTGCTGCTTCATTGTTAGCTCGTGAGTCATTAGGGATCCAAGGAGCTCTTCAAGTGGAAGCTTGTTCAAGTCCTTAGCTTCTTGAATTGCCGTCACCTTGGCTTCCCATGACCTTGGTAGACAGCGAAGAATTTTCCTGACAAGATCACTGTTAGTATGATTTTTGCCAAGGCTTTTTAGGCCATTGACAATGTCAGTAAACCTAGTGAACATGCATGTGATTGATTCATTAGAATCCATTTTAAATAGTTCATACTTATGAACCAATATATTTATTTTGGATTCTTTGACTTGATTCGTGCCCTCATGGGTCACTTCAAGTCTATCCCAAATCTCTTTTGCAGAATTGCAAGTAGAGACTCTATTGAATTCATCCCTATCTAGTGAACAATAGAGCACATTCATTGCTTTCGCATTGAGTTGTGCCTTCCTAAAGTCATGGTCATCCCAATCCTTTTCTAGTTTGGGTACATTGACACCCTCTACATAGATGGATGGGATGTATGGTCCATTCACTATAATGGTCCACATCTTATAATCTTGGGCTTGGATAAATATTCTCATCCTAGCCTTCCAATATGAGTAGTCGGATCCATTAAAGAAAGGGGGTCTTTGGGTGGACTGACCCTCAATGTGGGAAGATCCAAATGGGGTTGTCATTTTGATCTTTGACTCTAAGGTAGAAGAGTTTAGGCTCTGATACCACTTGTTGCCCAGATAGACAACCCAAGAGGGGGGGTGAATTGGGTTTTAAAATAATTTAGCTATTTAAAACGTTTGTGGATGACTAATTAATGCTTTAGCGTGATGATTGATTCGTTTATATGTGCTGTGAATGAAATGAGAGAAATAGAGAGAGACAATCAATCACAAACACAATGTTTTATAGTGGTTCGGAGCTAACCCTTGCTCCTACGTCCACTCCCCAAGTCTCACTTGGGAATTCACTATAACCCCTTTGATTACAGCCGGTTGTTTTACAAGCTCACAACCAAACTTGTTGTTTTACGAGCTCACAACGAACTCGGTCGGTTTTTCCTGGCTCACCGACTAGAACCACCCCGATTGTTTTTCCGGGATCACAATCGAACCCTTACACACGTTGGTTTTACACTCGGCTCACCAACCAACCTCTATACCCTTGATTCAATCCCCCGATTGAACCAAGCAAAGACAAGATGTAAATAAAAGGGACAAACAGAAAACAAAGCTTCTCAAAAGCAGATAAATAACAATATAAACTGAAGAGAGGTTAGAAGCCCTCAAACACGTTTGAGTTGGAGTTGAGTAGGGCTTCTTGAGCTTTGGGTCTCCTCTTGAATGTCTGGTCGACTTGAATGCAGGAGGAGGCTTCTTTAAATGCTGGGAAGAGGAAGTTGGATGGAGTTAATGCCGCTCTTCCCTCTTTTCGTTGAAAACCAACTTGCAGAGAATGAAAGCTTGATCTCTTTGAATGGAATGGTGCTTCTCTGCCTTGCTACAGTCCTCTGTGGCTATTTAAACCATCCCCCACGGAAACTAGCCGTTAGACACCTTTTTCTGCCCGTTCTGCACACTCTGCACAACCTGACAATATGTCCGTTGGGGGGTCGGAGTCGACTCACGCGATCAGGAGTCGACTCGGCTGTAGCGGGAGTCGACTCATGCTTTTCTGGAGTCGACTCGGCAACTGTTCCGGATTTGAATTAAAGTGGCCTCTTCGACTGGGAGTCGACTCGTCTTGACCCGGAGTCGACTCGCCAACTTCTGGACCTGACTTGGCATTTTCGGAGTCGGCTCATCTCATGAAATCCACGGAGCCAATTTTCAACTTGGCTCACTCGAGTCGACTCGATAATCCTGGGAGTCGACTCGGCGCTCAGAGCCCGAACTCCCGATCTTCTGTCTTTTGGCTTGTCCAGTCTTGGAGTCGACTCGAACTTCTCTGGAGTCGACTCGGCTCTCAGTTTCCGAAACTTGGCTTTCTGTCTTTTTGGTGGAGCGCTGCCTTGGAGTCGACTCGTGTATTGCGGGAGTCGACTCGAATCTCAGAGTCTGAAAACTCCTCTCTGACTTTTTCTTTGTGTACCACTGAGAGTCGACTCTCGCTTTCTTTGGAGTCGACCTGCTAACCATCGGAGTCGACTCGCGTTCCACAGGAGTCGACTCGAATCTCAGGGTTGAAATAATGCTCTCTGACTTTTCTGTCTGTAGCTTCTTGGAGTCAACTCATATTACTCCGGAGTCGACTCGGTAAGCATCGGAGTCGACTCGCGCACTTCAGGAGTCGACTCGCTGACAGGTTTTAAGTTGATGCTTTCTGTTCATCTGTCTGTTCTCAGTCGGAGTCGACTCGTACTGGTCTGGAGTCGACTCGAGCCCGTGCCAGTGATTCTGATACGCTTGGAGTCGACTCATAATATCCTGGTGTCGACTCGAGTCTCAGACTTTGGTTCAAACTGACTTCATACCTTATCCAAAATATCTTGAACCAAGTCTAGAAACACTTAGACACGATTTTCACTGAAACACTTAATTGAATTCATTAGTAAACATAAGATATACTCAAATGCTTTGAGCTCATCAAAATCAAATAGGGGTTTTAATCAACCACTCCATAATTTCAAATTTCAAATTTCAGAATTCAAATTTCAAACGTCAACTCATAAAATTTTAAAAAAATAATAATTAATTTGCTTGATCACCTATTCAATGAAATTTAATGTCATGTCATAAAACATTAAAAAAAAAATCTCTTGATTGTTGCATATAGTACAAGGCATCAGCATAAAATATTCTAAGGGCTGAACCCATTTAAAAAGATAAGGTCGGGATTTCATCACTCGTCCTTAGCCCAAAAATCACCCCAGTGCATAAATATCCTAAGCTTAACTAAAATCAACTAGACGTTGGCCCCTAAGGACATTTGAGCTCAATAGGGCGAAGACCACCGAAAGTTGCACCAATTTCGCTCTGTGGCTTAGTTGATGTCTAGGCAAGCTTTGTCCCTATAAGGGAGACAGTTCATCTGTTCGAGGCAAGTGGGTTTTAAGTAGGACCTTTGCGAACGCATCGTGACCCCTCCACTTACCTGGGAGCTTACCTGGTCAACTCGGTTCATTAGACCGGATTGGAGGCTTAGGTGTCCTCTTCAAACCAGTTAGGAGCTGTCTAGAAATTTAAGAAAAACATTAAAAATTGAGGTGTAATGTTTTGTTGCATGTTTGATTGTTAGGATATCGTTTTAGGGTAACTTTAGTTGGTACTTATATTTATTTTTTATTTTCTTTTATTTTTTTTAAAAAAAAGAGGAAAATATTTTGCATGCTAAAGTGGAATAGGGACGACACCGTGTTGGGAACCCGCCCATGCCGCTGATATTTCAAAAATTTTTCAGATGGCAGCGGAATCGGCATGCACGGGTTCGACGTTCATCGCATGAACGTTGTTTCGAGACCTTTCGTAATTAGGTAAGAATTAAAACTTTTAAAACTATTAGGAAGATCAAATCTTCACCTTGCGCGGGTAGATGATCACCGCAAATCTGAATTCGTGGTTTTGGAAGAGGGTTCGCTTGAAGCCGTTCAAACGTCCGGCCTCTACGGGTATCCACACGAAGCAGGATCCGATCCAAGCTCTCTATCTCACCGGGGTGCTAGCTCCCTTGCAGAGATAGCTTTGATGGCTGATGTCCTTCCTCTCAATCAACTCTTGATTGTGCTTAGAAGGAGGAAGAAGAAGGATGAAGAATAGGAAGAAGATGATCCCCTACGCAGCCTTCTCTTGTTCCTTGCGTTGGATGAAGGAAGGGAAGGGAAGGAGGCCGCCAACACTTGGAGATCTTTTCCCTTGCTTGCGGCTGCAACTAAAGAGGAGGAGAGGGGGCTTCCACGGCTTGAAGAGGAGGAGAAGACTCATCTAGGGCGCCGGCCCTAGTGCCTCTCTTATAGCCATCAAGGGCTCCTCCAAAGTAGGAGCCCTAGATGATTTTCCAAAGAGGGGGGCGCCGGCCCCCTCTCTTGTGCCGCACCAACCAAGATGAGAGGGGCTTATGCCCCTCTTACTTGGTTAACCTAATCCTCTTCCAAAGAGGATTAGGTGCCTCTCTCATGGTTTAATCCTAATCTAATTAGGATTGGCCAAATTGGGTTCAATCTATGCTAGTCCTAATCCAATTAGGACTTGAATGAACCATGACTCAATTGAACTCTTCAATCCTAATCCAATTAGGAGTCATGTTGATTCATTAGATTAATAATTAATTAGGACTTAAGGAATCCTAATCCAATTAGGATTTGTTTTAATTTTAGTCCTAATCCAATTAGGACTCTGTTTGAATCCGAAGTCCTAATCCAATTAGGACTTCTAGGAATCCTACTCCAAGTAGGAATCCAATTTTAATTCAAAATTCCTAATCTCATTAGGATTGTAGGAATCCTATTCCAAGTAGGAACCCCAGTCCTACTTCAACTAGGATTTCCAGTCCTAATCCAATTAGGACTCTAGGTATCCTACCTGAAGTAGGATTCTTGTTTCAAGTCCGATTAATTAATTCCCTTTCCTTCTTCAACTTCTCATCAATCAAATTGATTACTTGTGATTCTTAATCACGATTTCAACCATCGGATCGGTCAATACTTCTAGTGTGTGTGACCCCATAGGTTCTATTCTGACTGGTAGTGAGATATATTGTGATCTCTATCACTATATCATTGAAAACTCCTTTCAATGGGTTGGAACGGTTCCAACTCAACTCATTAGGGTTTATCGATCATCAAGATAATCCCTATGAGTCCCACCATCCACCAGTGACACCTAGCAGCATGTAGTGGCTACCCAGTAGAATAAAAAGATGAACCTCTAGGTGCAGTTAACATGTGATACAGTCCTACTATCGTGGATCCCTACAGGACGGAGGTCATGGACAACTCGTCAAACCCCATCGTCTGTCATATGTCAAGATTTATTCGACTTGAGTTCGATAGTGGAAAACTCATTTTCCACTTTATATTACTGCCCTGGCCAAGGTCTTAGAACTCAGTCTAACAAATCACATAGGATCACTCCTCTTCTATCAAGGTCGATAGATTCCTTATAGGTACATACCCTACTCCTACAGTGAACCTACTGCAGCCAATCTACACTGCATGGACCCATATGGCTAGAGACCATGTATGTGTGCAGTCAAACTACAATAACCTCACTGTGAGTAGCCGAAGCACCGCAGGTCAAAGGACCAGTCACACTATTGCAACATCAAGCAAGTCACTGACGAGTGGATAGACATCCAAGTGACTTCTTGTCTTGGTCACGCTCAGTACCCTTGTTCTCTAACAAGCACCTGCACTATCACTTCAGTGTCCCTACACTGTGGACTCAAGTCTCGTCCATCCAGAAGGAAAGTGATCTGTGCACTGATCGGATCGATCACCGTCCTCGTGATGATCCATTGATCAGGAGCATTTAGAAATTAATCACCAATGATACATGGCTCAAATTCTCAACTCTTGAGAATATGTATCATCATCTTATTAATTTCTTGGACGATTCATAGACACATAAACAATATGAATGAAAAGATGCCTTTTATTTATTCAATAATAAATAGTCAAGTACAAAATTATGTCCCTAGAATTAATAATGTGTCAGCCAGATTGGCTTCTAGGGCATACATCTAACAATCTCCCACTTGCACTAAAGCCAATTGGTCATATATCTTAGGCCCATCTTCTCAAGGTGGGCTTCAGTCTTTTGCTGACTCAGCTACTTAGTGAACGGGTCTGCCACGTTATCCGCGGAGTCTACTCTCTGCACCTCTACATCATAGTCGCGTATGAAATGGAAGCGCCGCTCTATGTGCTTGGACTTCTGATGAGACCATGGCTCCATAGCTAGTGCTATGGTGCCAATGTTATCGCAGTAAAGTGTTATGGCATCTAATGACATTACACCTAACTCTGCAATTAACTTTTAATCAGAAGGTTTCCACTGCACCCTTAGATACGGCTTAACATTCAGCTTCTAAGGTAGAATCTATAATGATCGGTTGTTTGGAACTCTTCCAATTTACTGAACCACAATTGCACATATTCTGATGTAGACTTTCTATCATCAATATGTGTGCATCCTTCTACCTTCAACTCTGATCTTCTCCCAAAGACCAAGAACATGTCCTTAGTTCTTCTCAAGTACTTAAGACTGTTCTTCACAGCTATCCAGTGCTTCTTGCTTGGATCCGACTGATATCTGCTTGTGACACTCACAGCAAGAGCTATATCAGGTTGTGCACACAGCATGGCATACATGAGGCTTCCTATTGCCGATGCATAGGGAATCTTGCTCATGTGTTGAATCTCTTCAGATGTGTTGGGGCACATCTTCTTGGAGAGATGAATTCCATGTCTTAGGGGTAAGAGACCCCTCTTGGAGTTTTCCATGCTGAACCTCTTCAGCACCTCCTCTATGTACATCTTCTGTGAAAGGCCAAGCATCCTTTTAGATCTATCTCTATAGACCTTTATTCCCAAAATATAGGATGCTTCCCCAAGGTCTTTCATGAAGAATTCTTTTGACAACCAGACCTTGACTGAGGTTAGCATGGGAATATCATTCCCTATCAGGAGAATGTCATCTATGTACAGTACGAGAAAAACGACAGCACTCCCACTAGCCCTTTTGTAAACACACGGTTCCTCTTCGTTTTTGATGAAATCAAACGTTTTGATTGCGTCATCGAAACGAGTGTTCCAACTTCGAGATGCTTGCTTTAGTCCATAGATGGACCTTTGCAGCTTGCAGACCTTGTGATCTCCATCACTGGAAGTGAAACCCAAAGGCTGTTCCATATAGATATCTTCATCAAGATATCCATTCAGGAAAGCAGTTTTCACATCCATCTGCCAGATTTCATAATCATGAAATGCTGCAATGGCAAGCAATGTTCGGATGGATTTTAGCATGGCTACAGGTGAAAAGGTCTCCTGATAGTCAATGCCTTCGCGTTGACTATACCCTTTCGCCACAAGTCTTGCCTTATAGGTCTCTACCTCTCCATCCGAACCTATCTTCCTTTTGTAGATCCATTTGCATCCAATAGGTACAATACCTTCTGGTGGATCTACTAAGGTCCAGACTTGGTTGGAATGCATGGAGTCTAACTCTGACTTCATAGCTTCCAGCCATTTCTCGGAATCGATATCAGATATCGCCTCGTTGTAGGTTTTGGGATCCTGTATGTGATCTCTATCTCCCACTAGGAACATTTCCTCGGTACCCTCTTCTAGTATACCTAAGTATCTATCGGAAGGATGGGAGACCCTACTAGATCTACGAGGTGGTTGAGGGACATCGTGCACTGGCTCTTTATGAATGGGTTCTATAGGATCCATGACTCGTTGCTTTTCAGAGACTTTCTCTTCAAGCTCAATTTTCCTCCCACTGCCTCTATCAAGGATAAACTGATTTTCCAAGAAGATGGCATGACGGCTCACAAACACATTGTGATCCTCTGAGATGTAGAAATTGTATCCTAATGACTCTTTAGGATATCCTATAAAACGAGCACTTATGGTCCTAGCCTCTAACTTGTCCGCCTGTAGTCTCTTGACATGGGCCGGACATCCCCAAATCTTGAGATGACCCAGACTTGGTTTCTTACCATGCCATATCTCATACGGTGTGGTAGGAACGGATTTAGAGGGAACTCTATTCAATAAATAAATCGCTGTGAGTAAGGCATCTCCCCAAAGGAACATAGGTAAATCAGTGAAGCTCATCATGGACCTGACCATGTCCAACAGGGTCCGATTCCTCCTCTCTGACACCCCGTTGAGTTGAGGTGTACCCGGAGGTGTCCATTGTGAGACTATGCCGTTTTCTTTGAGATAGTCCCGGAATTCCCCACTAAGGTATTCTCCTCCTCGATCTGATCGAAGAGCCTTAAGAGGTTTTTCAGTTTGTTTTTCTACTTCATTCTTGAACTCTTTGAACTTTTCAAAGGATTCAGACTTGTGTCTCATAAGATACACATACCCATACCGTGAATAATCATCGGTAAAGGTAATGAAGTAAGAATAACGTCCCCTGGCTAGCACATCGAATGGGCCACATACATCTGTATGTATTAGGGTAAGTATTTCAGTGGTCCTCTCCCCATGTCCTACAAAGGGCAGTCTAGCCATTTTTCCTTGAAGACAGGACTCGCAAACTGGATATGACTCGGAAGTCAATGAGCCGAGAAGCCCATCTTTATCCATTTTGTTCATTTTGTCCTCTCCAATATGGCCAAGCCTGAGGTGCCACAAATATCTTTAGTTTATCTCATCTCTGGATCTTTTGGATCCTTTGGCACTCACATCTTGCTCGGTAACATTCACAGATACATCCATATGTAAATGATAGAGACTGTCAATCATGAAACCACGTCCGACTATTTTATTTCTCAAATAAATAGAACAGCAGTCTTTGTCAAATGGAAAAACATGACCTTCCTGTGCTAGACATGAAACAGAAATCAAATTTCTGCTAGCAACAGGTACATAATAGCAGTCTCTAAGTATTAAACTAGATCCAGACGGTAGTCGCAGATGGTAGGTGCCCACAGCCACAGCAGCAACTTTTGCCCCGTTGCCAACCCGAAGGGTTACCGCACCTTCCGCCAGCCTTCTACTTTCCTTTAGACCCTGCATGGTAGTGCACAAATGAGCACTAGAACCAGAATCTATAACCCAACTAGAAGTAGAAGAAACCGTTAGATTAGTTTCAATTATGAGCAAGTCTATACCTTCTGAAGGTATGTCACCTTTCTTGTTCTTCAGGCTCTCGAGGTATGAAGGACAGTTTCTCTTCCAGTGGCCTTCGACATTGCAGTGGAAACATTTTCCTTTGTCGTTAGCCTTTTTCTTTTGAACTTCCTTCTTTAGCTTCTTGTCTTTCTTCTGCTTCTTAGCAGGCTTCTTTTTCTTCCAAGTAGACTTTCTCTTGGAACCAGAAGTCAACTCAGCAGCAAGGACATTGCCCCTTGAACCTTTCAAGGCTCCCTCAGCAGTTACCAACATGTTGATTAGTTCAGTCTTAGTGCATTCAATCTTATTCATGTGGTAGTTTACTATAAACTGACCAAATGAATCAGGAAGTGACTGTAGGATCAAATCCACTTGTAATTCCTTGTGCATGTCCATACCGAGCTTCTCAAGCTCCTCTAGGTCCTTGATCATGGTCAGACCGTGATCATGGACAGACTGCCCCTCGCGCATCTTTGCTTTGAAAAGCCTCTTGGACACTTCAAAACGAGCTGTGCGACTCTGCTCACCATACAACTCTTGCAGGTGTGCCAGTATGTCCCTAGCAGTCTTTATATTTTCATGCTGGCATTGGAGTTCATTAGACATGGATGCCATCATATAGCATTTTACTCTAATGTCATCATCCAACCACTTTTTATGCATTTCACGCTGAACATCAGTAGGACGTGCTGGTAGTGTGGGGATATCTGAATCGAGTATGTAGCCTATCTTCTCACAGTCCAAAACTATTTTGAGATTTCTAAGCCAGTCTTTGTAATTGGTTCCGGTCAGTCGGTTGGTCTCAAGAATACGGGTCAAAGGGTTTGAAGCTGACATTGTATCTGCAGAGAGTAAAGATTCTAGTTAGACTTTTGTACTTGATCCTAATCTGTTCTAAGGTCTTTTAGAACAAATGTAACTCCCACTATTTTCTCGAATTCCTCACACTCCCCTGGTAGGAAAACGGAAATCCAACACGACTAGGGTTTCTAGTGGGTACTGCGGTCCCACCGATTTACATGCCACCTCACCTAACAGTTATTGGTGACACATAGATGGATGAGTGTACAACTCTTGTACAATGCTTCTCAAGCATGTTGCAGTGTAACTTGGTCTCTAAGCCATGAAGACCTCACCTAACAGTTATTGGTCCCATTTCTTAGTTAAGTCAGACCCACCGTATAACCGTAGGAATAAAGTCGTCATTGGGTCCTCACCTAACAGTTATTGGTGCCCAACCCCACCTTTACCCTACAACATCTCATGTCTATAGAGAGGTCCAGCCCCCCGATGCAACTTGACCACTGTGTCCAGCCGAGACAAATCAACATCAGAAAGGCCTTAGCAGCTCTACTACAGTGGAAGACCTATTGACTTAATATTGGTTAATCAGGTCTTAGTGTTTGCAACTTGAGCCCTTCATAAGAGGTAATCGAACAATTGGCCAGGTAAGCAGGTGGGAGGCTCCCCTTACTCAGAGAGTAAGGTCCTAATTAAGTAACCACCTTTCATGCTTTCCTAGACACCAATTAGATCAATTAATCTAATATGACTTGCTCATGTCGGTTCACTCTCGACTTGATTGAGGAGGTTTTGATTTAGGTCTCAATTGGGTTTGCTACATCACATGTAAACCTATCTACCCTACTCGCATTCACATCACATGCAAACGGTACATCACAGGCAGTTATAATCGCAGCATCAAATTAAAGTTAAACTTTAAATAGGTGATGATCATGGATTCTAATTAGGTCGTATTACAAGCACATGCACATCAATCGATCAAGTGGTCTTCAACTCTTGAATTGGTTCCAAGCCTCCTTGATTCGATCCTTGATCAACTCTTGATCCCATCGCCATCAACCGCTTAGATCACCTTTCATCTCATGCCTTTGCTTCAGCTTGATCGTTGATGTACATCACATCACAGAAATACAACCAGATGTAAAATAAAAATAAAAATAAATTACATCTCCTTTTAGGAGGCACGCAGGCCTCTCAACATCAAATAAGATGCATGCAAGCATCTGAAAAATTACATGACATTGCAGATCACATCGCAGGTCATTACATTTGATACCAAAAGGGTTTGAATCCTATGAACATCACCGTATGCAACAATTATAATTTTCAGATCTGAAAACTAACTGATTATATCATGACATAGGTTGCTGATCATGCTAATCATGATTCTAAACTTTGTAATCCCATTAACAATGCAATTAGAATCATCTTTTTATCACATAAAAATCAGCATGCAAAAATCAGCACCCCTGAAAAATCTGCATGCAGAATTTTTCAGCATGCATGATCATTCAATTTACAGATCTAATAAGCCTTTAGATATTTAATTCCTACCTTAATCTACGAAGCCTAGGCTCTGATACCACTGTTGGGAACCCGCCCATGCCGCTGATATTTCAAAAATTTTTCAGATGGCAGCGGAATCGGCATGCACGGGTTCGACATTCATCGCATGAACGTTGTTTCGAGACCTTTCGTAATTAGGTAAGAATTAAAACTTTTAAAACTATTAGGAAGATTAAATCTTCACCTTGCGCGGGTAGATGATCACCGCAAATCTGAATTCGTGGTTTTGGAAGAGGGTTCGCTTGAAGCCGTTCAAACGTCCGGCCTCTACGGGTATCCACACGAAGCAGGATCCGATCCAAGCTCTCTATCTCACCGGGGTGCTAGCTCCCTTGCAGAGATAGCTTTGATGGCTGATGTCCTTCCTCTCAATCAACTCTTGATTGTGCTTAGAAGGAGGAAGAAGAAGGATGAAGAATAGGAAGAAGATGATCCCCTACGCAGCCTTCTCTTGTTCCTTGCGTTGGATGAAGGAAGGGAAGGGAAGGAGGCCGCCAACACTCGGAGATCTTTTCCCTTGCTTGCGGCTGCAACTAAAGAGGAGGAGAGGGGGTTTCCACGGCTTGAAGAGGAGGAGAAGACTCATCTAGGGCGCCAGCCCTAGTGCCTCTCTTATAGCCATCAAGGGCTCCTCCAAAGTAGGAGCCCTAGATGATTTTCCAAAGAGGGGGGCGCCGGCCCCCTCTCTTGTGCCGCACCAACCAAGATGAGAGGGGCTTATGCCCCTCTTACTTGGTTAACCTAATCCTCTTCCAAAGAGGATTAGGTGCCTCTCTCATGGTTTAATCCTAATCTAATTAGGATTGGCCAAATTGGGTTCAATCTATGCTAGTCCTAATCCAATTAGGACTTGAATGAACCATGACTCAATTGAACTCTTCAATCCTAATCCAATTAGGAGTCATGTTGATTCATTAGATTAATAATTAATTAGGACTTAAGGAATCCTAATCCAATTAGGATTTGTTTTAATTTTAGTCCTAATCCAATTAGGACTCTGTTTGAATCCGAAGTCCTAATCCAATTAGGACTTCTAGGAATCCTACTCCAAGTAGGAATCCAATTTTAATTCAAAATTCCTAATCTCATTAGGATTGTAGGAATCCTATTCCAAGTAGGAATTCCAGTCCTACTCCAACTAGAATTTCCAGTCCTAATCCAATTAGGACTCTAGGTATCCTACCTGAAGTAGGATTCTTGTTTCAAGTCCGATTAATTAATTCCCTTTCCTTCTTCAACTTCTCATCAATCAAATTGATTACTTGTGATTCTTAATCACGATTTCAACCATCGGATCGGTCAATACTTCTAGTGTGTGTAACCCCATAGATTTTATTCTGACTGGTAGTGAGATATATTGTGATCTCTATCACTGTATCATTGAAAACTCCTTTCAATGGGTTGGAACGGTTCCAACTCAACTCATTAGGGTTTATCGATCATCAAGATAATCCCTATGAGTCTCACCATCCACCAGTGACACCTAGCAGCATGTAGTGGCTACCCAGTAGAATAGAAAGATGAACCTCTAGGTGCAGTTAACATGTGATACAGTCCTACTATCGTGGATCCCTACAGGACGGAGGTCATGGACAACTCGTCAAACCCCATCGTCTGTCATATGTCAAGATTTATTCGACTTGAGTTCGATAGTGGAAAACTCTTTTTCCACTTTATATTACTGCCCTGGCCAAGGTCTTAGAACTCAGTCTAACAAATCACATAGGATCACTCCTCTTCTATCAAGGTCGATAGATTCCTTATAGGTGCATACCCTACTCCTACAGTGAACCTACTGCAGCCAATCTACACTGCATGGACCCATATGGCTAGAGACCATGTATGTGTGCAGTCAAACTACAATAACCTCACTGTGAGTAGCCGAAGCACCACAGGTCAAAGGACCAGTCACACTATTGCAACATCAAGTAAGTCACTGACGAGTGGATAGACATCCAAGTGACTTCTTGTCTTGGTCACGCTCAGTACCCTTGTTCTCTAACAAGCACCTGCACTATCACTTCAGTGTCCCTACACTGTGGACTCAAGTCTCGTCCATCCAGAAGGAAAGTGATCTGTGCACTGATCGGATCGATCACCGTCCTTGTGATGATCCATTGATCAGGAGCATTTAGAAATTAATCACCAATGATACATGGCTCAAATTCTCAACTCTTGAGAATATGTATCATCATCTTATTAATTCCTTGGACGATTCATAGACACATAAACAATATGAATGAAAAGATGCCTTTTATTTATTCAATAATAAATAGTCAAGTACAAAATTATGTCCCTAGAATTAATAATGTGTCAGCCAGATTGGCTTCTAGGGCATACATCTAACACACCGGTCGATTAAGTCGTACAACTTTAGATCATCCCTTAGGACATACCCTTGAAATTTCTTCTCAATATCTCACACCTTGTGAGATGGCTGATTTAAATGAAGATGTGGGGAGTCACCACAATCGAGAACGAGAACCCAATGTTATGACCCTAAGACAATACCTACAACCGGCTAGGACTAGTCAACCTTCATGCATAATTTTTCCTGATAATGTAGGACATTTTGACATCAAACCAGGGGTAATCCAATTGCTGCCCAAGTTTCATGGGTTAGAGTCCGAAAGTCCGTATCTTCATTTAAAGGATTTTGAAGAATTGAGCATTACATTTAGAGTGCCAAATTTCACCGAGGATGTCCTCAAGTTGACATTGTTTCCTTTCTCTCTAAAGGATAAGGCCAAAACATGGCTAAACTCTTTGCGACCTAGATCAATAAGAAATTGGCAAGATATGCAGAGAGAATTTTTGAAGAAGTTCTTTCCCACACAAAGGACCAACTTTTTAAAAAGACATATTAGCAATTTCCAACAAAAAGATAATGAAACATTTTATGAATGTTGGAAAAGATTTAAAGACCTTCTTCTCTCATGCCCTCATCACGGGTTCGAAACTTGGAGAACCATTAGCTTCTTTTATGAAGGTTTATCTCCACAGTTGAAACAGTTTGTAGAGACCATGTGCAATGGTAGATTTTTAGAAAAACACCCTGATGAAGCATGGAAATATTTGGATTCCCTTGCAGAGACTGCCCAACTTTGGGATAACGGGGATAGAAATAACAAGTCTTTGCCTAAGCCTACTAGCTCTGTACAGGGAGGCCTTTACAACCTCAGAACTGAGGATGATCTTCATGCTAAAATGGCAGCCCTCACTAGGAAGGTAGAAGAAATTGAGCTTAGGAAGGTTGAGCCTGTCAAGACTATAGAGCTTAGAAACGAGTGTTGTGGTATCTGCGATATGTCGGGTCATACTACTACAGATTGTCCCACCATACCGGCATTCAAAGAAGTCTTGCACGATCAAGCAAATGCTATGAACTCCTACCAAAAGCCTTATAATGATCCATACTCGAATACCTATAACCCTGGTTGGAAGAATCATCCAAACTTTAGGTGGAGAAATGATCATCCTCAACAGTCACACCATTCAGCTCCTCCACCTGCACATCCTACTTTTGCATCACCACCCTCTCAAAAGCCAAATATCGAGGATACCTTGCAATCCATACAAACTTTTCTACAAGGTCAAGCTAATATCAATGCTCAAAATACTCGAAATTTTGAAGACATAATGAACCAATTGTCAATGTTGACTACCGTCCTAAGTACCCAAGAGAAGGGTAAGCTTCCAGCTCAACCCCAACCTAACCCACAAGTGCACGGTAGTAATAATACGGCTCCTTCTAGTTCGCATACAGAACATGCAAAAAGCATCATGACTTTGCGTAATGGGAAAGTCATTGATCAAACCGTCCCATTGAGATCGCAGGTCACTTCTAATTCTGATGCTCCCAAAGTTGATGAAAGGGACAAAGAAGAAGTTGAGGTCCTAACTTCTACTAAGAAAGTTGAATGTCCTTTTCCTCCACCTTTTCCACAACGGTTAAAGCCGTTGCAAAAGCTCGAACCTAATTCTGAAATTCTTGAACTTTTTAAACAAGTAAAGATCAACATACCTCTTCTTGATGCAATCAAACAAGTACCCTCATATGCCAAATTTTTGAAGGACTTGTGTACTGTCAAACGCCGATTAAATGTTAAGAAGAAGGCATTTTTAACTGAAAATGTGAGTGCTATTTTGCAGCACAACATTCTCCCTAAATATAAAGATCCAGGTTGCCCAACCATCTCATGCATCATAGGTGACTTTAGGATAGAGCGAGCATTGTTAGATTTAGGGGCGAGTGTGAATTTATTGCCATATTCTGTATATGAGCAACTTGGTTTAGGTGAGTTGAAGCCAACCCCCGTCACTTTGCAATTAGCTGACAGATCAGTTAAAATTCCAAGGGGGATTATCGAGGATATATTAGTCCAAGTAGACAAGTTCTACTTTCCTGTCGATTTTATCGTATTGGACACACATCCAGCTTCGAACTCACAGTCTCAGATTCCGGTCATTTTAGGTCGTCCATTCCTTGCAACTTCTAATGCATTGATTAATTGTAGGAATGGCGTCATGAAGCTTTCTTTTGGTAATGTGACCTTAGAACTGAACATTTTTAATGTGTGCAAACAACCCAATGATTCCGAAGAGAGTAAGGAGGTTGATTGGGTTGAAACCATCGCAGAAGATTATTTGTTAGCTAAAGCAATTAACGACCCATTCAATGATAGCTTAATTGATTGGTGTCCTAATGGAACCAATGGTAATAATTTGTCAGCACACCTATTGTGGATAATCTAGATATCAAGATGGTCAATGGGTGGAGACCAAAAGAAGAAGAATTTGAGAGATTGTCGCCTCGAGAGGTGAAAATAGAACCATCCCATGAGCAAGCACCCAAGCTCGAATTGAAATCCTTACCAAAGGAACTTAAGTATGCTTTTCTTGGACCCGAAGATACTTTTCCTGTAATCATCTCGTCTGGACTTGATCATACCCAAGAAGGAAAATTAATTGATGTTTTAAAGAATCATAAAGGAGCCTTAGGGTGGTCTATTGCCGATTTGAAGAGAATTAGCCCCTTAATTTGCACGCACCGGATATATTTGGAGGACAATGCCAAAACCACAAGGCAAATGCAACGAAGGTTAAATCCTACAATGAGAGATGTGGTTAAGGCAGAAGTCCTCAAGTTGCTTGACGTGGGTATTATTTACCCAATTTCCGACAGCAAGTAGGTAAGCCCTACTCAAGTCGTTCCTAAAAAATCGGGTTTGACGGTAGTAGAAAATGAACAAGGTGAACTAGTTCCAACTCGTGTCCCGACGAGTTCGCGCATGTGTGTTGACTACCGAAAGCTGAATTTGGTCACACGAAAGGATCACTTTCCTCTACCCTTCCTAGACCAAGTGTTGGAGAGAGTTGCAGGGCATGATTTCTATTGTTTTCTCGATGGCTATTCGGGATATTATCAAATTGAGATTTCACCAGAAGATCCAGAGAAGACTACCTTCACTTGTCCTTTTGGCACATTTGCTTTCCGACGAATGCCATTCGGGTTGTGTAATGCACCTGCAACATTCCAAAGATGCATGCTCAGCATCTTTGAAGACATGAACGAGAAATTTTTGGAAGTGTTCATGGACGACTTCTCCGTTTTTGGCGACATATTTGATGATTGCCTGTCACATTTACAAGCTGTCTTAGCTCGATGTATGGAAAAGAATTTGATACTGAATTGGGAGAAATGCCACTTCATGGTGCCAAAGGGAATTGTCTTAGGACATATTGTTTCATCGAAGGGCATGGAAGTAGATAGAGCTAAGACTGATTTAATTGCTAAGCTACCTGCACCCAAGACGGTTAGAGATGTTAGATCATTTTTGGGTCACGCCGGATTTTATAGGAGATTCATCAAGGACTTTAGTGTCATATCTCGACCATTATGTAATCTCCTATCCCTTGATACACCGTTCAATTGGACTGAAACTTGCCAAGATGCATTCGAGAAGTTAAAGTCTATGCTTAGCACCGCACCCATCGTTCGACCACCCGATTGGTCATTACCTTTTGAGATTATGTGCGACGCTAGCGACTATGCAATAGGAGCTGTCTTAGGACAACGCAAGGATAATAAGCCATATGTCATTTACTATGCAAGCAAAACCTTAAACGATGCTCAAATGAATAACACTACCACCGAGAAGGAATTGCTTGCAGTAGTATTTGTCTTAGATAAATTTCGCTCTTATATCCTTGGTGCTCCTATTGTTATCTTCACGGACCATGCGGCACTAAAATATTTGTTGGATAAGAAAGAGGCCAAACCACGCTTAATACGATGGATACTTCTACTCCAAGAATTTAACATCACTATCAAAGATAAAAAAAGAGTAGAGAATGTGGTTGCTGACCATTTATCACGATTAGTTTTTCATGATTCAGTGCCACAGTTTTCCATCAAGGACTCATTCCCTGAAGAGCAGTTGTTTGCACTTTCTAGTATACCATGGTATGCAGATATTGCAAATTTTCTTGTTACAAGCCGGATGCCGGAGCATTGGGGGTCGACAGATAGAAAAATTTTCTTGCGCGAAGTAAAGAATTATTACTATGACGAACCCTATTTTTTTAAATATTGCAATGATCAAATCTTTAGACGATGTATACCGGATCATGATATACAAAGCGTACTTTCTTTCTGCCACACTGATGCTTGCGGTGGACACTTTGCCTCTAAGAAAACTGTTGCAAAAGTTTTGCAATGTGGTTTCTATTAGCCCACTATGTTCAAAGATGCCCACGAGTTTTGCAGGACATGTGATCCATGTCAACGTATTGGAAGTCTAACTCATAGGCAAATGATGCCTCTTCAACCCATTACTATTATCGAAATTTTCGATTGTTGGGGCATCGATTTTATGGGCCCATTCCCACCATCTTTTGGATATGAGTACATTTTAGTCGGTGTCGAATATGTGTCCAAATGGGTAGAAGTTGTTGCTTGTAAGACCAATGATCACAAACCTGTCCTGAAGTTTTTAAAAGAAAATATTTTTTCACGATTTGGGATGCCTAAAATCATAATTAGTGACGGTGGAAAACACTTTTGTAATAAGCCTTTCGAAACCTTATTGAAAAAATATGGTGTCACCCATAGAATTGCTACCCCATATCATCCGCAAACCAGTGGCCAGGTAGAGTTAGCCAATCGAGAGATCAAACGTATTTTAGAGAAAACGGTGAACCCATCACGGAAAGATTGGTCCTTGAAACTATCAGATGCATTATGGGCTTATCGTACTGCATACAAAACCAATCTTGGCATGTCTCCCTACCGGCTAGTCTACGAAAAAACGTGTCATTTGCCCGTAGAAATAGAACATAAATCGTATTGGGCAATTAGAAAATTGAATTTTGATTAACAAGATGCCGGTCTAGCTAGAAAATTGCAATTGAACGAGCTTAATGAGATTCGCAGAGATGCTTATGACAATGCTAAAATTTGCAAAGAACGAATGAAGATCTTACATGATAAATCAATTTTAAAAAAATCTTTTGAACCTTTGCAAAAAGTTCTTTTATATGATTCCCGCTTACATCTGTTTCCTGGTAAGTTGCGATCGAGATGGACAGGTCCTTACATTATAAAAACTGTTTGTCCACATGGGGCGGTTGAGATTGAGAATCCACGGGATGGTAGAATTTTTAAGGTAAGTGGACACAGACTTAAACCTTTTCTTGAGAATTTTGCAGATGAAGAAGACTCCTTTTTCTTGGAGGAGCCTTCTTATGACTGAACATGAAGGCAAAGGTATGTGTATATTAGTTAGGATTATTTTTCTAGTTTTGTAGGTTTTATTTTCTGGATATCAACAGCTCAAGGTATTCCTCTTCTCTCCAATATTATTTTCTCTACTGTCTTTCATTATAATTTTCTTGTATCTATTACATTGAGGACAATGCAATGTTTAAGTCGGGGGGAGGGAAGTATTTTGCAAAAAAAAAAAAAAAGTTTTTACATTCTTTTCTAAGCAAATGCACATGTATTTTCATATTGAGTTTGTGCAACTATTAAGGCAAGGAATACATGCGTACTATGACTGATTAGAGATGTTGCCCAGAGATGGTCACCCAAGAGGGGGGTGAATTGGGTGTTTTAAAAACTTTTGACTAATTAAAAATAAAACACACGAATATATGCACTAAAGTAAAGAAGGAGGAATGAGAAAGGTCAATCGCAAACACAAGGTTTTATAGTGGTTCGGAGCTTCCACTGCTCCTACATCCACTCCCCAAATCACCTTTGGAAATTTCCACTATAATCCACGATTACAGTACGGTAGTTTTGCGAGTGCACTACCCAACTCGTTGTTTTACACCGGGCTCACAACAAACCCTAAAACCCCCAATTTCACTTAGGCTTGGGATGCCTTTCCCTTGTTCCAAGTCCCTTGACTGGAACAAGCACCTCAATGAAAGAGTTTACAAAAGAAAATAAAAGCTCTAAAAAGCAAATATAACAATTATGAACAATTGAACCCGGAAGAATCGTTTTGCCGTTGGAAGCGTGGGAGATATTGATTCTTCCGATGTGGAGCGCGTAGGATTGAGTGTGAGCTTTGAATCCCAAGTGCACGAGAGTGGTTGAGCTTGAAATCACTTGGGAAGCTTGAAAACACTTGATTTCTTTACTTGAATGCACTCACTCCCTTGAACTTTTCTTTCTTACTTCTCTCTTGAATGATCTAGCTTTTGGGTTGGTGAAGAGTTGTTGAGAAGCACTTAAGAGGTCCCTTTTATAGCCCAAAAAGCAAATATAGCCGTTAGAGACAAAGTAAAAAGGATTTGAAATTCAAACCAAACCTGAAAAGCTGTCAGTCGCGTCCCAGGCGCTCCGGGGACGTCTCCGCTTCAACGAGAGACGTCTCGGCTACAAGATTTCACTTTTTACGTTGTCTGGGGTCGACTCGGCACTTTAAGGGGACGTCTCGGCTTGTTTGTACTTTTTGAATAGGGACGACTCCGCTGCTTTGGGGACGACTCCGCTTCTTTATCTCTGAAAAACATGTCCTCTGGAATTCCCTGAGAGAGTCGACTCCGCTCCTTCAGGGGACGTCTCGGGTTGTCTGCACTTTATGCATGGGGACGACTCCGCTGTCTCAGGGTCGACTCCGCTTCCTTATCACCGAAAAAACCATTCTCTGGAAAACCCTGAGAGGGCCGTCTCCGCTATCTTGGGGACGACTCGGGAAGTCTCCTTTTTACTTGCGGGGACGACTCCGCGTACAGTGGGGACGTCTCGCGCATATCTCTTGAAAATTGCCTTTCTGCCGCCACTGAGAGAGTCGACTCCGCTACTGAGAGAGTCGACTCCGCTAGTGCGGGGACGACTCGGCAGGTACCGGGGACGTCTCCAAGTGTCCCAGTTCTTCCTGTTTGTGCCAGAGACATCTCTGAAACTATCCGGAGACGTCTCGGCTGTCCCTGATCTGTTTTCTTTAACTCAAAATATTCTTCAATAAATTCATAAAAATTATGGGAACTTGCCTAGACATTTCTTAACAATATTCTCAATTAATCACATGAATTCCTCAATTAAATTGTTAAGATAAATGGAATTATACTCTAGTGTTTTGTATTCATCAAAATCCATTAGGGGGTCAACAATCTCCCCCTTTTTGATGATGACAAAATACTGAGTATATGCAAAAATTTGAAGTTTAAACATATACACAGTATTTGATCAGATGTACAAGTATAATGTTTTGATTAGAGCTAGATACAGTGTGCATAATTGCATGGGATTGAACTTTATAGCTCTTAAGCAATTTTAGCATATCAACTGAATTTGAATCAAGTTAAAATGAAATATTGATGCTGAATTTGAATCAAGTCAATATTCTTCAATTTTATCTTTTCTAAATCAACTTTGGAGTATGATTATAAATTTTGCATTCCATATTCAATATCCATATTGGTTCTTTCTATATATCTACTCCCCCTTTCAATTATATCTCAATATCCATATTGGTTCTTTCTATATATCTACTCCCCCTTTTTGTCATCAACAATGAAGGGGACAAATTATCATTAGGTACTTAAAACTCAATTCATAGTATAATATAATTAACCACTCAAGGATATTCAAGTTATCTTTATTAAAGAGTTCAGCATTCATTTTACTCCCCCTTTGATATTCAGGTTGTGCTCCCCCTGTTTCATATGCTTTGATAAGTTGTGCCAAATTTGAATACATAATGTATGTTATGAGATTCTTATGATACATCAAGAGGCACATTCACATTCATAGAAACATATACATAGAGTTGGCAATGTATACAGTTTTCAAAAGGGATTGTATTCATGTATCATTGTGAACCTTTGAAGTCAGTACATAGTCAAAAAGAAGAAATCATTACAAGTAGTGATTTCTAATACAAAAGTGTTTCAAAAATAGCCTAGGATTTACAAAAAGAAGAGCCTAAAATGTCCCTCATCGGCGACGTTGCTCATGGGCCCTACCAGCTGCACTTTGTTCATAAGCCTTACAAGCTGCATCTATGAATGCATTGATGGAATCCATGAGGGTCTTAAATTGATCTCCCTGTGACTTGTGGAAACCTGCCACAAGTGCTTCAAACTCTATGGTTGCCATTTCAATTCTCCCTCTGAGTTGGGCAACCAATGTGCCCACGTTGCCATCTGGTTTTGTCTGCTCTTTGAGACTCTTGGAAATGCTCTTCAAGCTGTCCTTGAGCTCTAATGATCTGATGGTTTGGGTGGCACCCATACCAATTATCTCTTGTGTTGTAGCTTCAATCTGACTTCTAATATCCTTCATCTCTTGTAGAAGCCCTTCATGTGAAGCTCTGATGGGGGCCAACTCTGTGGAGATCATGGATCTCATCTCCTCCCTCATCTGCTGGCAAATGGCAGATGCTAAGGTGCGCATCTGATCTTCTGACAGAAAGGAGGGCCCACTAACTGGAGGAGGTGGTGGCATGGATGTGGAAGGTCCAGCTGAGCTGGAGGGTATATCGGGGATATCCAAGTGGCTAGGTGGAGGAGAGTGATGGTCAGACTCATGATGTGGGTTCTCGGGCTCTAGGATTTGGGCTTTTCTCTTTGGTACCTTCACCCACGACCCATCTATCTTATGAAATTCCATTCTTCTCATTGTGCCCTCATTATAATAGTCGGTGTTCCTCAAGGGCTTTGCAGGTTCATTTGTTGGAATGGGAACTTTGAAGTGTTTGAAAACTAAGGTAAAGATCATGCCATAGGGTAAACTAAACCTAGAATACCTATGACATAGGGCAATGTAGTTTAGCATAAGTCTAGGGAGGTTTAGGGGTATCCCTAGTAGGATATGGTGCATTATAACTAAATCTCGCTCCGAAACAAAATCGAAGCGACCGGTTTTGGGAAATAGGACCCGGTTGACAATACTTAAAAGAAGTCTCATCTCTGCATTTAGGTCCTGGGAATTGACAACATCAAGAGGGCCGCAGTCCTCTCTTCCTAAAAGTAGATTTAGGGCTGATTCCCTTTGGGGATGTGAGGTTGGAGCCTCACCGTCCCTAGGAATTTGTAAGACAGTGGATAGGACATCTTCATTGACTTCTACTAATGTCCCTTGGACATATCCAGTGTACCCTTGGTCCCCTAAGGCCATATTGCTAAAAAGTTCTCTAACTAGGCCGGGGTAGGTCAAGGTATTTAGGGTACAAAGGTGCTCCCACCCTTGGGCTCGGAGTCTCTCTCCAATAGAGAACCCCTCATGATCTAAAAATGAGAAATCTATGTACCTTCCGGTCGGGACTGTGCGATTTGCACAGAAAATAGTCGTGGTTGGCGGAGCAACCGGAGGAGACGGCGCGGAGGGTTCTTCCCGTCGTTCCTCACCGTCGGCCGCTACCCTAGGTCGCCTTCCACGGGTTGTCCTAGCCTTCTTTGGTGCCATGGATGCTAGGGTTTGTGATGTAGAGCAAACGGAGGCTAAGATTTGAGGTGGAGAGCAAATGGAGGCTAGGGTTTTTCGTTTTGGTCGGGAATGAAGGAGAAAGCTCGAGTCGGCTCGAGCGATTTCGACCTATTTAAAAAGCCCTCCTTCGGTCCCCGAGACGTCTCCGCGACTAAGGCGAGACGTCTCCCCTGGGGGGACGTCTCTGCGATTTGCCAGAGACGTCTCCGGCACTGAAAAATTTCAGACTGAATTCTATCTTCTCCCAATTTTTGTTTAATCACCCTAATCAACATGATTTTTTTTGATAAACTTAGAGTGAATTTGTTTGTGATCCTCCCCCTTAATGATACATCCTATAATAATTTGATAATGATTTTTGAATTATTAATATTGAAATGAGGAATGTTTGACCAAATTTCGAATACCTATGAAATAGGCTCTGAAAATATCTCCATGAAGAGTCCAAGGGAGGGTAACCATCCTCCGGAAAGTCAAACAGTTCGTCATTTAGCTTACATGAATTCATGTTTTCACTTATGTTTACCTTGAGGTTGATTACTAGTTCATGCAGCAAACAATGCAATACAAGTTCAATTCATTTGCTAGGATCATACAAGCTCAAAGCATTCCTTAAGAAGTTGAATCTATCTTTACAAAGGGGCTTTGTAAAGATATCAGCTAATTGATTTTCAGTGCATACATATTCAATCATCACATCATTTTTCAGCACATGATCCCTAATAAAATGATGCCTAATCTCTATATGCTTTGACTTAGAGTGTTGAACAGGATTTTTTGTTAAATTGATTGCACTTGTATTATCACACTTAATTGGTATATTATCCATTTTGATACCGAAGTCTTCAAGTTGTTGCTTAATCCAAAGAACTTGGGCACAACAGCTTCCAGCTGCAATGTACTCAGCCTCAGCTGTGGACAAGGCAACTGAATTTTGTTTCTTGCTAAACCAAGAAACCAAATTAGCACCCAAGAATTGACATGTGCCACTTGTGCTTTTTCTGTCGAGTTTGCACCCGGCAAAATCAGCATCGGAATAAGCAATTAAATTTATGTCAGATTGTTTAGAATACCATAATCCTACATTAGATGTCCCTACTAGATATCTAAAAATTCTCTTAACAGCTTGCAAGTGTGATTCCTTAGGACATGCTTGGTATCTAGCACACATACAAACACTAAATAATATATCTGGTCTACTAGCAGTAAGGTAAAGTAAAGAGCCTATCATACCTCTGTATAATTTGCAGTCTATACTTTTACCTTTTTCATCTTTGTCAAGCTTGCAACTTGAGCCCATGGGTGTGCTGATTTCTTTTGCATCCTTCATCTTGAATTTTTCCAGCATTTCCTTGATGTATTTGGACTGACTGATGAAGATGCCTTCCTCTGATTGTTTTATTTGTAGCCCAAGGAAGAAGTTGAGCTCACCCATCATGCTCATTTCAACTTCTCCCTGCATAAGCTTGGCAAACTCTTGACAACGACTATCATTAGTAGCACCAAAAATTATATCATCCACATAAATTTGTACAAGCAATAAGTCATTTCCTTTTCTTTTAATAAAGAGGGTTTTGTCTACATTTCCTCTCTTAAATTTGTTCTCAATTAGAAAATTGCTTAATCTTTCATACCATGCCCTAGGAGCTTGCTTAAGTCCATACAATGCTTTATGCAATTTATACACATAATCTGGATGTAAGTGATTTTCAAAACCTGGAGGTTGTCCTACATAAACTTCCTCCATTATATAGCCATTTAAGAATGCACTTTTTACATCCATTTGATAGAGTTTAAAATCCATGAAGCATGCATATGCTAAAAGCAGTCTAATAGCCTCTAACCTAGCAACATGAGCAAAAGTTTCATCAAAATCTATTCCTTCCTCCTGATTATATCCTTTGGCCACTAGCCTAGCTTTGTTTCTTATTACTATTCCATCTTTATCTAGTTTATTTCTATACACCCACTTGGTGCCTATAATTGAAACATTAGGGGGTCTTTTCATTAGAGTCCAAACTTCATTTCTTTCGAATTGGTTTAATTCCTCTTGCATAGCATTCATCCAATTATCATCTTTTTCAGCTTCTTCTAGTGATTTAGGCTCTATTTGCGAAACGAAGGCAAAATAATTACTAGTGTTTCTTAAAGAGGATCTAGTTCTTATACCTTGTGAAGGATCACCAAGGATTAGATCCTTTGGATGACCATGTGCATACCTCCATTCTTTAGGAAGATCTTGATTTCTTGATGGAGGTTGATCTTCTTCATCTCGCTGATTTGTATCTTCTTTGATCTCATCCTCATGTTGTTTGTCTTGAGTGGAGAGTTCCTTCATTTGGTCTTCAAGTATACCTACATCACCATCTTCTTCTTTTCTAGAAGAATCTCCATTAGTTTCATCAAAAACAACATGAATGGATTCTTCAACAACGAGAGTTCTCTTGTTGAAGACCCTGTATGCTCTACTAGATGAGGAGTAACCTAAGAAGATCCCCTCATCTGATTTAGCACTAAATTTACTGAGATTGTCCTTTCCATTGTTCAAAATAAAGCATCGACAACCGAAAACATGAAAATAACTTATATTTGGTTTCTTACCTTTTATCAACTCATACGGTGTTTTCTTTAAGATGGATCTAACTAAAGCACGATTTAAGATATAACATGAAGTATTTATTGCTTCAGCCCAAAAATACTTTGGTAGATCCGATTCGCACAACATGGTACGAGCCATATCTGCTAGTGTGCGATTCTTCCTTTCTACCACCCCATTTTGTTGAGGTGTCCTAGGTGCCGAGAAGTTGTGATTGATACCATTTTCTTCACAAAATTTTTCAAAATACTGATTTTCAAACTCGGTACCATGATCACTCCTAATTGCTTTTAGTTTAAGATTGAGTTCATTTGAAACCCTATTATGAAACTTGATAAAAGCGGGAAAGGACTCATCTTTGTGTGCAAGAAATAAAACCCATGTAAAACGTGAAAAATCATCAACAATTACAAGACCAAATTTCTTACCCCCTAGACTAGCAGTTCTAGTGGGTCCAAACAAATCCATGTGAATTAGTTCTAAGGGTTTTGATGTTGAAACTATGCTCTTAGACTTGAAAGAACTTCTTGTTTGTTTTCCTAATTGACATGCAGCACAAATTTTATTCTTTTCAAAGTCTATTTTTGGTAGTCCTTTGACTAGATCCTTTGTAATTAATTTTGAGATTAAATCCATGCTAGCATGCCCTAACCTACGATGCCATAACCAACTAGTCTCATTGACTTTGGGATTCATGGCTACAAGACATTGACCATCCTTCATGGTGATATCATCAAGATCTACCATGTAAACATTTCCATGCCTATGTCCTGTGAGTATGATCTCATTGTCAAATGGACTACTAATTATGCATAGTGATGATTCAAATGATACTTTAAAGCCCTTGTCACAAAATTGACTTATACTTAACAAATTATGTTTTAGTCTATTAACTAACAATACATTGTCAATAAATGAGGAGGATGATATGGAGATTTTACCAACACCAATAATTCGGCCTTTAGCATTGTCTCCAAATGTGACTACTCCTCCTTCTTTTGATTCCAAGGTGACGAAGAGACTCTTGTCACCGGTCATATGCCTTGAGCAACCACTATCAAGATACCACATTCTCTTTTTATTTCCGGCTGCAAGGCATACCTGCAAAATGATCATGTGAAGCTCTTAGGTACCCAAGTTTTTTTGGGTCCTTCGTGGTTAGTGTAGTTAGTTCCCTTAGGCACCCATACTTTAGTTATGTTTTTAGCTTTTACAAATGTACTCTTGTTAGTTTGGATTTTTCTTTGAATGCAAGAGTAGGCTTTATGTCCATTCTTTCCACAAAGAAAGCATGTTGGTTTTTCAGTTTTTACGTCTTTTGCTTTTACAAAGAAATTCTTTAGATATTTTTGTTGCTTATTAGTTTTATATCCTAATCCGGCTTTATTAAAAACAGCTCTTTGATTTAAAAGAATAAGATTTAATTTTTCAGAGCTTTGTGTAAATTTTTCAACAATTGGTTTGTATTTATGTACCTCATTCTTAAGATTCAAATTTTCTTTGACTAGTTCTTCCTTATCCTTTTTAAGAGATTCAACATTTTGTGCAAGTGAGGTATTATTATCGAGTAGGGATTTTACTTTTAGATTTAATTCCTTAATTAGTGTTTTTGCCTTTTCATTTTCAATGCTCAGTTTTGAATTTTTGATTTCTAGGTTAGTAGTGTTAATATTTTTAATGCTCTCCTTTTCAATTAATAAGTTTTCAATATTTTCCTTTAGTTTTTGATTGGAGGCTTTTAATTCTTTATTCTTTGCTCCTAACATACTACAATCACCCATAAGTTCTTGAAAAGCCTCATATAATTCTTCTAAAGTAAAATTTATGGTTGGGTTTTGACATACCTCGTCGTCTTCGAACGCCATGAAGCATAGATTGGCGGTCTCTTCCTTCTCTTCCTCGGAGGATGATGTGTCACTATCATCCCACGTTGCCTTCAATGCCTTCTTCTTCTTCTTTCCAAAATACTTCTTTTGTTGAGGGCATTCGGAACGAATGTGTCCCGGTCTCTTGCAATCATAGCATACGATTGGGTCTCTTTCTTTTTCCTTTTCTTTTTCCCAATCATTTCTCCCTCCAAATTTCTTTCTTGGGAAGGGTTTCTTTCTTCTCATGAATTTTTTAAACTTTCTTACTATCAAACCCAAGTCCTCATCTTGACTTTCTTCTTCACTCTCACTGCTCTCTTCTTCACATACACTTAAGGTAGCCTTGAGTGCGATTGTCTTTTTCTTTGGCAACTCTTCTTCATGCTGCTTCATCGTGAGCTCATGCGTCATCAATGAGCCCAAGAGTTGTTCTAGCCCCAAAGTGTTGAGGTCTTTGGCTTCTACAATCGCCGTGACCTTTGCTTCCCATGCTTTTGGCAGTGACCTGAGAATTTTACTCACAAGTTCGGGGTTAGTGTAAGATTTGCCCAAGCTTTTTAGGCCATTAATAATTTCGGTAAAACGTGTAAACATGCATGTGATGGTTTCATTAGGTTCCATCTTAAACAATTCATATTTGTGAACTAGAATGTTCACTTTGGACTCTTTGACTTGATTTGTACCCTCGTGGGTAACTTCAAGCCTATCCCATACTTCCTTAGCGAAACTACATGTAGAGACTCTATTGAACTCATTTACATCTAAGGAACAAAATAGTGAGTTCATGGCTCTAGAATTGAGTTGAGCCATCCTATCATCATTCTCATCCCAATCCTCCTCAGGTTTGGGAACTCGAATGCCATTAACCACATGTGATGGTTCTTGTGGTCCCTTGACTATAACTCTCCACAAGGCATAGTCTTGTGCTTGAATGAAGATTTTCATTCTAGTCTTCCAATAGGTATAATTTGTCCCATTGAAGAGTGGAGGTCTATTGGTTGCTTGCCCTCGGCAGGAACATTGTTAAAGGGTGTTGCCATCTAGATCTTTGGCTAAGACGGTTAGGTCTTTCAAGAAATACACAGAGCACCGGCTCTGATACCACTTGTTGCCCAGAGATGGTCACCCAAGAGGGGGGTGAATTGGGTGTTTTAAAAACTTTTGACTAATTAAAAATAAAACACACGAATATATGCACTAAAGTAAAGAAGGAGGAATGAGAAAGGTCAATCGCAAACACAAGGTTTTATAGTGGTTCGGAGCTTCCACTGCTCCTACATCCACTCCCCAAATCACCTTTGGAAATTTTCACTATAATCCACGATTACAGTACGGTAGTTTTGCGAGTGCACTACCCAACTCGTTGTTTTACACCGGGCTCACAACAAACCCTAAAACCCCCAATTTCACTTAGGCTTGGGACGCCTTTCCCTTGTTCCAAGTCCCTTGACTGGAACAAGCACCTCAATGAAAGAGTTTACAAAAGAAAATAAAAGCTCTAAAAAGCAAATATAACAATTATGAACAATTGAACCCGGAAGAATCGTTTTGCCGTTGGAAGCGTGGGAGATATTGATTCTTCCGATGTGGAGCGCGTAGGATTGAGTGTGAGCTTTGAATCCCAAGTGCACGAGAGTGGTTGAGCTTGAAATCACTTGGAAAGCTTGAAAACACTTGATTTCTTCACTTGAATGCACTCACTCCCTTGAACTTTTCTTTCTTACTTCTCTCTTGAATGATCTAGCTTTTGGGTTGGTGAAGAGTTGTTGAGAAGCACTTAAGAGGTCCCTTTTATAGCCCAAAAAGCAAATATAGCCGTTAGAGACAAAGTAAAAAGGATTTGAAATTCAAACCAAACCTGAAAAGCTGTCAGTCGCGTCCCAGGCGCTCCGGGGACGTCTCCGCTTCAACGAGAGACGTCTCGGCTACAAGATTTCACTTTTTACGTTGTCTGGGGTCGACTCGGCACTTTAAGAGGACGTCTCGGCTTGTTTGTACTTTTTGAATAGGGACGACTCCGCTGCTTTGGGGACGACTCCGCTTCTTTATCTCTGAAAAACATGTCCTCTGGAATTTCCTGAGAGAGTCGACTCCGCTCCTTCAGGGGACGTCTCGGGTTGTCTGCACTTTATGCATGGGGACGACTCCGCTGTCTCAGGGTCGACTCCGCTTCCTTATCACCGAAAAAACCATTCTCTGGAAAACCCTGAGAGAGCCGTCTCCGCTATCTTGGGGACGACTCGGAAAGTCTCCTTTTTACTTGCGGGGACGACTCCGCGTACAGTGGGGACGTCTCGCGCATATCTCTTGAAAATTGCCTTTCTGCCGCCACTGAGAGAGTCGACTCCGCTACTGAGAGAGTCGACTCCGTTAGTGCGGGGATGACTCGACAGGTACCGGGGACGTCTCCAAGTGTCCCAGTTCTTCCTGTTTGTGCCAGAGACGTCTCTGAAACTATCCGGAGACGTCTCGGCTGTCCCTGATCTGTTTTCTTTAACTCAAAATATTCTTCAATAAATTCATAAAAATTATGGGAACTTGCCTAGACATTTCTTAACAATATTCTCAATTAATCACATGAATTCCTCAATTAAATTGTTAAGATAAATGGAATTATACTCTAGTGTTTTGTATTCATCAAAATCTATTAGGGGGTCAACAAGAGACCTATTATTAGATCCCCGCACATGTATTTAATGATTATAGGAAGGCCTCAGGAGTTCACATTTGTTTAATGCATTTTTTAAGCTATATCTGTAAAAGAAGTACGAGTATCCTTGTCCGTACTATAAGGTTCTTGATTTGGTTTTCACATAAAGATCGAGGTTGAATACCCCGGCTAGATCATCTAAGTGCCTTATGTTCCGATCTTGGTTGACCTATAGTCACGTTGCAGTCACATTATATGGTTCAGTTTACCTTCTCTATTTTGAAAAAAAAAATTAAATAAATAAATAAATGAGGAGATGACAAGTCTAACCTCGTGGCGTAGTTTGGTTCGAGTAATTAAGCCCGAGGGGTGTTTACACCTAATGCCTTGAGCCAACTGGATCAAGAGTCATTGGCCGAAAACTCGCTACATGGACCTTGCTAGAGCCTAAGGGGGTTGGACTATTGTAATCACCATATGTGTTTCCAATATATATATATATAAAAAAAAAAATAGCATGAATAGGGTTGGTCGGGCTGAACCCAGTGACATGTGGTAATGGCTGGTTTGACTCCATTGTATTGGACCTTTGTGTACTTTGGATATTTAGTTGGGATTGATAGCTCTTTCTTTACATACGAACCATTCTTGACGAATGTAGACAACATGTGATATTCTGAAAATTTGATAGATCAGGTTCTAATAAACTGTAGTAAACACTTGCGAACTTGAGTAGTGCACCTAAAATTCAAGCGGTACCATGTTGTGGTGGAGGTATTAGTGCTCTAAGAAAGTCATTCTGTTTATGCATACTACACTTTAGTATTCCCCTTGCTTTGATAGTTGCTAAGCTTGAGAAAAATATATATATCACGTGTGTATTAACTTAGATTTCATTATATAGCATTTTATGAATTATGTTTGTGGGTAACATCACTGCAAACCTTCACGAGACAACGCTCGTCCACTAGGGTAACCTAGGGGTTTAACGGCTTGTTGCACGTGTTAAGTGCAATCGTGATTCCTACGAAAGTGAGTACTTAACTTAATTTTATACAATTAGTTCTAATAAAACATCAAAGGGTCAACCAACACTTTTTGGTACTCTCATGTTATTAATTACTCTGAATTGCTAGAGACTAGCAATAAGCTAGTTGGGGGGTATGATGAGAGCACAAAAGTGCATTATACACGTTGCTTAAATTAATATTATTGCTAACAAATATTGATAAAAGGGCTGCATTAATTTTATATTTTATTTGGCACAGATTATCATAAATCAGAGTTTAAATGTGCATTTGGTTGACTTCAAGCCTGATTACACTGGAACAAAATTGAACCCGGTCAAGCACACTTGCACCCGAGGGACACATGGCAGCCATCCGGAGGTAGCGCAAGATGGATCCACTAAGGGTCTAATTTCATCATCCGGGAGGATCCAAAACTCCACAACGGATCTGTGATTTGATCTCCCGCAACCCCTCATCCAGATCCTGCGATCAACGCCCTCATCTTCCGCCCGTTTAAGGCGCTTCCCAGTTTCCTCCTTCCGCGTGCGACCCCGTATCCCAGCCATCCGCCTCCTCCACGGCGTCCGTCCAAGCTTCTCCCCCGCGAGCAATCTTCCGTGATCATCCTGCGATCACCTCCCAGCATCATGCATCCGTGAACCGCGTCCAACCGCGTCCGCGTGCCAACCTCCAGCCCGAAATCCAGCCACGGATTGACGCCCTCCGCCTCTGCAGCACCCGTTTCTTCCTTCTGCAGCGCCCCAGCAACGAATCCATCTTCCGCGATCACCTCCCAGGGCATCCACCTCTTCCGGAGTCCTCGTCACAGCCGGATCCGGCGACCGGGCATCCCGCGGCCAGCCGAGATGGGCATCCCGGACGATCTCCTCCTCCCAGCAAAATTCCAGCATCTTTAGTTTGGAAATTTTGGTTTTAATTTGTGAGGAAATCTTGTTTTTTGGGAAGGTTTTCATTGTATAAAACAGGGGAGGGGTCGGCTGGGAGGTTGTCCTTGATTCCCACACAAAAACGGGGGAGCTCTCATTCGGAAAAACAGAGAAGGAGACTCTGTTTTCAAAGAAGAGAAAGGAAAAGAAAAAAAAATAATAAAAAAAGGGAGGCTGCTATTGTAATGGGAGGCTAATCCCTTTGGTTAAGGGTGATGGGAGAACCCTTGATTAGTTACTCTCTTGAAGTAAACTCTGAACCTTGATTTTAATTGAGTTACATCTTTTCATATGTTCTGATTCTCTCTTATTTATTTTTTAGATAGATTCATCATGTTTTATATTTATTGATGCATGGATTGCTCTGATATTTGATTTGTCGTAGACATAATTGACACGATGAATGCTTAAACATTGAGTTCATATATTCAAACGATATATTTCATGATTAGAACTATTTTATTTATTTGATCCTTGATCGAGAATCGCCGAGTTTATTTGTTGAAAGTAATATTATCAAGGGGGATTCCGGATCCCTAACCATCTCTATCTTATTGAACTTTGTTTATTCATCTATTATTCTCTGCTTTTAATTTCTAAAAAAAATCAACTGAAAATTACACATGAAGTTACGCTAATAATACATAGATCGTTCCCTGAGGAATCGACCTCGGACTTCCGAGTTTTACTGCTTGTGCGAATCTCCTGCACTTGGGAGAGCAGTTTTATTTTATGCATCACAAACACTAAGACCTGATTAACCAATATTAAGTCAATAGGTCTTCCACTGTAGTAGAGCTGCTAAGGTCTTTCTGATGTTGATTTGTCTCGGCTGGATACAGTGGTCAAGTTGCATCGGGGGGCTGGACCTCTCTATAGACATGAGATGTTGTAGGGTAAAGGTGGGGTTGGGCACCAATAACCGTTAGGTGAGGACCCAATGACGATTTTATTCCTACGGTTATACGGTGGGTCTGACTTAACTAAGAAATGGGACCAATAACTGTTAGGTGAGGTTTTCATGGCTTAGAGACCAAGTTGCACTGCAACATGCTTAAGAAGCATTGTACAAGAGTTGTACATTCATCAATCTATGTGTCACCAATAACTGTTAGGTGAGGTGGCATGTAAATTGGTGAGATCGCAGTACCAGGGGAGTGTAAGGAATTCGAGAAAATAGTGGGAGGTACATTTGTTCTAAAAGACCTAAGAACAAATTAATGATCAAGTACAAAAGTCTAACTAGAATCTTTATTCTCTGCAGATACAATGTCAGCTTCAAACCCTTTGACCCGTATTCTTGAGACCAACCGACTGACCGAAACCAATTACAAGGACTGGCTTAGAAACCTCAAAATTGTTTTTGTTGCCCAGAGATGGTCACCCAAGAGGGGAGTGAATTGGGTGTTTTAAAACTTTTTGTCTAATTAAAAATAAAACACACAAATGTATGAGCTAAAGTAAAAATAAAGGTATGAAAACAGACAATCGCAAACACAAGCTTTTATAGTGGTTCGGAGCTTCCACTGCTCCTACATCCACTCCCCAAAGCACCTTTGGGAATTTTCACTATAATCTAAGATTACAGTACGGTAGTTTTGCGAGTTCACTACCCAACTCGTTGTTTTACACCGGACTAACAACGAACCCTATAACCCCCAATTTCACCTAGGCTTGGGACGCCTTTTCCTTATTCCAAGTCCCTTGACTGGAACAAGCACAATATTGAAAAAGTTTTACAAAAGATTTGAAAGCTCTAAATAAGCAAATATAACATTGATAAACAATGAAACTCGGAAGAACCCTTTTAGCCGTTGGAAGCGTGGGAAATGGTGGTTCTTCCGATGTGGATCGCGTTGGCTTGAATGTGAGCTTTGAATGCCGAATGGGAGAGAGTAGTTGAGCACGAAATCAGTTGGGAAACTTGAAGGCACTTGATTTCTTCACTTGAATGCACTGACTCCCTTGAACCTCTTTTTCTTTCTTCTCTCTTGAATGATCTTGTGTTGGGTTGGTGAGAAGTTGTTGGAAAGCACTTAAGAGCTCCCTTTTATAGCCCAAAAAGCAAATATAGCCATTAGAGATAAAGTTAAAGAGATTTGAAATTCAAACCAAATCTGCAAAAGTTGTCAGTCGCGTCCCAGGTGCTCCGGAGACGTCTCCGCTTCATCGCGAGACGTCTCGGCTGTAAGATTTTACTTTTGACAATGTTTGGGGTCGACTCGGCGCTTTACGGGGACGACTCTGGAAATGAGCCGTTTGAATACTTGTTTTTCTGTTTTTCTGAGAGGGTCGCCTCGGCACTTTACGGGGACGTCTCGGCTTGTTTGCGCTTTTTGCATGGGGACGACTCCGCTGCCTTGGGGACGACTCCGCCGTTATATCTCTGAAAAACAAGTCTTCTGGAATTCTCTGAGAGAGTCGACTCCGCTCTTTCAGGGGACGTCTCCGCTGCCTTATCACCGAAAAAGACATCCTCTGGAAAACCCTGGGAGAGTCAACTCCGCTACCTCGGGGACGACTCGGGAAGTCTGCTTTTTACTTGCGGGGACGACTCCGCGTCCTGTGGAGACGGCTCGCGCGCATCTCTTGAAATCAGCCTTTCTGCCGCCACTGAGAGAGTCGACTCCGCTACTGAGAGAGTCGACTCCGACCCTGCGAGACGCCTCGCCAGGTGCCGGGGACGTCTCCAAACGTGCCAGTTCTTCCTGTTTGTGCCAGAGACGTCTCTGGGACAAACCGGAGACGTCTCGGCTGTCCCTGATCTGTTTTCTTCAACTCAAAAAATTCTTCAATAAATTCATAAAAATTATGGAAACTTGCCTAGACATTTCTTAACAATATTCTTAATTAATCACCTAAAATTCTCAAGTAAATTGTTAAGATAAATGGAATTATACTCTAGTGTTTTGTATTCATCAAAATCCATTAGGGGGTCAACAATCTCCCCCTTTTTGATGATGACAAAACACTGAGTATATGCAAAATTCGAAATTTAAACATATACACAGTATTTGATCAGATATACAAGTATAATGTTTTGATTATAGCTAGATACAGTGTGCATAATTCAAAATAGTCAATTTTCAGTTCTATCCTTATGCATAAGATTGATCTTAATAGCTCTTAAGCAATTTTAGCATATCAACTGAATTTGAATCAAGTTAAAATGAGATATTGATGCTAAAGATAATTGAAAGCTAAGTTTTTTTTGACTCCCCCTTTCTTTTCCAGAAGGGCAATTATCTTAAAGCCAATATTCTTCAATTTTGCATTCCCTATTGGTTCTACTCCATATATAAGTTCTATATATCTACTCCCCCTTTTTGTCATCAACAATGAAGGGGACAAATTATACGTAGGTACTTAAAACACAATTCCTAGGGAAATTCAGCATATTACAATGAATCACTCAAAGATATTCAAGTTATGCTCCCACTATCTATTGTTTTATTAATGAATTCAGAATTCATTTCACTCCCCCTTTGATATTCAGGTTGTGCTCCCCCTGTAAAAGTAATTCATTTCAGACCTTTGTAAAAGTAATTGTGCTCCCCCTGTTTTGTATGCATTCATAAATTGTGTCAAATTTGAGCACTTAAGGTATGTTATGAGATCTTTAAGGCACATCATAGAGTCACATACACAGAGTCAGAAATGTACACAAGGTTTCAAAAGAAATTGTATGTCATTCATATATCATTGTAAACCTTTGAAGTCATTACAAAGTTAAAAGAGGAGATCATTACAAGTATTCATCTCTAATACAAAAAGTGTTTCAAAATAAGCCTAGGGTTTACAAAGAAGAACCCTAGATGTCTACAAAATGTCCCGCATCGGCGACGTTGCTCATAAGCCCTATAAGCTGCATCTATAAATGCATTGATGGAATCTAATAATGTTTTGAACTGCTCTCCCTGGGACTGATGAAAGGCTGCCACTAGTGCTTCAAATTCAATGCTTGCCCTTTCAATTCTTCCTCGAAGTTGGGCAACCACAGTGCCCACATTACCTCCAGGGCTTGTCAGTTCTTGAAGGCTATTTGAAATGGTCCTCAAGCTGTCTTGTAGCTCAATTGATCTAAAGGCTTGGGTGGCATTCACACTAACTAGTTCTTGCGCTGTAGCTTCTATCTGAGCTCTAATTTCCTTCAGCTCTTATAGAATCCCTTCATGTGAGGCTCTGATGGGGGCCAACTCAGTAGAGATCATCGATCTCATCTCCTCCCTCATCTGCTGGCAAATTACAGATGCTAAAGTGCGCATCTGGTCTTCTGATAGGGAGTAGGGCCCACTGACTGGAGGAGGTGGTGGCATGTATGTGGAAGGTCCAGCTGAGCTGGAGGGTACATCAGGAAAGTCCATGTGGCTATGTGGAGGAGAGTGGTGGTCAGGCTCCTGAAGTGGGATCTCAGGCTCTAGGGTTTGAGCTTTTCTCTTTGGTACCTTGACCCATGACCCATCTACCTTGTGAAACTCCATTCTTCGCATTGTGCTCTCATTATAATAGTCGGTGTTTCTCAAGGGTTTTGCAGGTTCATTTTCTGGAATGGGTACTTTGAAATGTTTGAAGAGTAGGGTAAGGATCATCCCATAAGGTATGCTAAACCTAGAATACCTATGACATGTAGCAATGTAGTTCAACATAAGTCTAGGGAGGTTTAGGGGAATCCCTAGTAGGATGTGGTGCATGATAACTAGGTCTCGCTCCGAAACAAAATCGAAGCGACCGGTTTTTGGAAACAAGACCCGGTTGACAATACTCAAAAGTAGTCTCATCTCGGCATTTAGGTCTTGTGAGTTCACTACATCAAGAGGGCCGCAGTCCTCTCGTCCTAAAAGCAAGTTTAGGGCTATTTCCCTTTGAGGATGTGAGGTAGGAGCCTCACCGTCCTTAGGGATTTGCAAAACGCTAGATAGGACATCTTCATTAATCTCTACCAACGTCCCCCGGACATGTGCAGTGTACCCTAAGTCCCCTAAGGCCATATTGCTAAATAGTTCTCTAACTAGGCCGGGGTAGGTCGATGTATTGAGGGTACAAAGGTGTTTCCAACCTTGGGCACGGAGTCTCTCTCCAATAGAGAACCCCTCACTATCTAGAAAATGAAAATCTATGTACCTTCCAGTGGTTACTGTGCGATTCGCACAGGAAATGGTCGCGGTTGGCGGAGCAACCGGAGGAGACGGCTCGAAAGGCTCTTCCCTCCGTTCCTCACCGTCGGTCGCTGCCCTAGGACGCCTCCCACCAGTCCTCCTAGCTCTTTTAGGTGCCATTGAATGGAAAACCTAGGGAAATGAGGAGAAAGAGGCTAGGGTTTGTGTTGGAGAGAAAATGGAGGCTAGGGTTTTTGTTTTTGTCGGGGATGAAAGGGATAGCTCGGGTCGGCTCGAGCTGTTTCGACCTATTTTAAAAACCCTCGTTCGGTCCCCGAGACGTCTCTGCGACTGATGCGAGACGTCTCGCCGGGGGGACGTCTCTGCGATTTGCCAGAGACGTCTCCGGCACTGAAAAATTTCAGACTGATTTGTAACCTTTTCCCAATTTATTTTATTTAACCACATTAATCAACATGATTTCTTTTGGTGAATACAGAGTGAGTTTGTTTGTGATCCTCCCCCTTAATAATACATCCTATAAAAGTTTGATAATGATTTTTGAATAATTAATATTGAAATGAGGATTGTTTGACCAAATTTCGAATACCTATGAAATAGGCTCTGAAAATATCTCCATGAAGAGTCCAAGGGAGGGTAACCATCCTCCGGAAAGTCAAACAGTTCGTCATTTAGCTTAGATGGATTCATGCTTTCACTTATGGACCTTGAGGTGGATTACTAGTTTGTGTAGCCAAGCATTGCAATACAAGTTGAATTTATTTGCTAGGATCATACAAGCTCAAAGCATTCCTTAAGAAGTTGAACCTATCTTTACAAAGGGGCTTTGTAAAGATATCGGCCAATTGATTTTCAGTACATACATATTCAATCATCACATCATTTTTCAGCACATGATCCCTAATAAAGTGATGCCTAATCTCTATGTGCTTGGATTTAGAGTGTTGGATAGGATTTTTTGTTAAATTAATTGTACTTGTATTATCACATTTAATTGGTATATTATCCATTTTGATACCGAAGTCTTCAAGTTGTTGCTTAATCCAAAGAACTTGGGCACAACAGCTTCCAGCTGCAATGTACTCAGCCTCAGCTGTGGACAAGGCAACTGAATTTTGTTTCTTGCTAAACCAAGAAACCAAATTAGCACCCAAGAATTGACATGTGCCACTTGTGCTTTTTCTGTCGAGTTTGCACCCGGCAAAATCAGCATCGGAATAAGCAATTAAATTTATGTCAGATTGTTTAGAATACCATAAGCCTACATTAGATGTCCCTACTAGATATCTAAAAATTCTTTTAACAGCTTGCAGGTGTGATTCCTTAGGACATGCTTGGTATCTAGTACACATACAAACACTGAATAATATATCTGGTCTACTAGCAGTAAGGTAAAGTAAAGAGCCTATCATACCTCTGTACAATTTGCAGTCTATACTTTTACCTTTTTCATCTTTGTCAAGCTTGCAACTTGAGCCCATGGGTGTGCTGATTTCCTTCGCATTCTTCATCTTGAATTTTTCCAACATTTCCTTGATATATTTGGACTGACTGATGAAGATGCCTTCCTCTGATTGTTTTATTTGTAGCCCAAGAAAGAAGTTAAGCTCACCCATCATGCTCATTTCAAATTCTCCCTGCATAAGCTTGGCAAACTCTTGACAAAGGCTATCATTAGTAGCACCAAAAATTATATCCTCCACATAAATTTGTACAAGCAATAAGTCATTTCCTTTTCTTTTAATGGAGAGGGTTTTGTCTACATTTCCTCTCTTAAATTTATTTTCAATTAGGAAATTACTTAATCTTTCATACCATGCTCTAGGGGCTTGCTTAAGTCCATACAATGCTTTATGCAATTTATAAACGTAATCTGGATGTAAGTGGTTTTCAAACCCTGGAGGTTGTCCTACATAAACTTCCTCCATTATATAACCATTTAAAAATGCACTTTTTACATCCATTTGATAGAGTTTAAAATCCATGAAGCATGAATATGCCAAAAGTAGTCTAATAGCCTCTAACCTAGCAACAGGAGCAAAAGTTTCATCAAAATCTATTTCTTCCTCCTGATTATATCCTTTGGCCACTAGCCTAGCTTTGTTTCTTATTACTATTCCATCTTCATCTAGTTTATTTCTATTTACCCATTTGGTGCCTATAATTGAAACATTAGGGGGTCTTTTCATTAGAGTCCAAACTTCATTTCTTTCAAATTGGTTTAATTCCTCTTGCATAGCATTCATCCAATTATCATCTTTTTCGGCTTCTTCTAGTGATTTAGGCTCTATTTGTGAAATGAAAGCAAGATAATTACTAGTATTTCTTAGAGAGGATCTTGTCCTTACCCCTTGCGAAGGATCACCAAGGATTAGATCCCTTGAATGACCATGTGCATACCTCCATTCCTTAGGAAGATCTTGATTTCTTGCGAGGGGTTGATCTTCTTCATCTTGCTGAATTGTATCTTCTTTGACTTCATCTTCAAGTTGCTTGTCTTGTATGGAGAATTCCTTCATTCTGTCTTCAAGTATACCTGCATCACTATCTTCTTCTTTTCTAGAAGTGTCTTGTATGGAGAATTCCTTCATTCTGTCTTCAAGTATACCTGCATCACTATCTTTTTCTTTTCTAGAAGAATCTCCATTAGTTTCATCAAAAACAACATGAATGGATTCTTCAACAACGAGAGTTCTCTTGTTGAAGACCCTGTATGCTCTACTAGATGAGGAATAACCTAAGAAGATCCCCTCATCTGATTTAGCACTAAATTTGCTTAGATTGTCCTTTCCATTGTTTAAAATAAAGCATCGACAACCGAAAACATGAAAATAGCTTATGTTTGGTTTCTTACTTTTTATTAACTCATAAGGTGTTTTCTTTAAGATGGATCTAACTAAAGTACGGTTTAAAATATGACATGAAGTATTTATTGCTTCAGCCCAAAAGTACTTTGGTAGATTCGATTCGCACAACATGGTACGAGCCATATCTGCTAGTGTGCGATTCTTCCTTTCTACCACCCCATTTTGTTGAGGTGTCCTAGGTGCCGAGAAATTGTGATTGATACCATTTTCGTCACAAAACTTTTCAAAGTACTGATTTTCAAACTCGGTACCATGATCACTCCTAATTGCTTTTAGTTTAAGATTGAGTTCATTTGAAACTTTATTATGAAACTTGATAAAAGCGGAAAAGGACTCATCTTTATGTGCAAGAAATGAAACCCATGTAAAACGTGAAAAATCATCAACAATTACAAGACCAAATTTCTTACCCCCTAGACTAGCAGTTCTAGTGGGTCCAAACAAATCCATGTGAATTAGTTCTAAGGGTTTTGATGTTGAGACTATGTTCTTAGACTTGAAAGAACTTCTTGTTTATTTCCCTAATTGGCATGCAACACAAATTTTGTTCTTTTCAAAGTCTATTTTTGGTAGTCCTTTGACTAGATCTTTTGTAATCAATTTAGAAATTAAATCCATGCTAGCATGCCCTAACCTACGATGCCATAACCAACTAGTCTCATTAACTTTGGGATCCATGGCTACAAGACATTGGCCATCCTTCATGGTGAGATCATCAAGATCTACCATGTAAACATTTCCATGCCTATGTCCCGTAAGTATGATCTCATTGTCAACTGGACTACTAATTATGCATAGTGAAGATTCAAATGACACTTTAAACCCTTTGTCACAAAATTGACTTATACTTAATAAATTATATTTTAGTCCATTAACTAACAATACATTGTCAATAAATGAGGAGGGTGATATGGAGATTTTACCAATACCAATGATTTGACCTTTTGCATTGTCTCCAAATGTGACTACTCCTCCTTCTTTTGATTTCAAGGTGACGAAGAGACTCTTGTCACCGGTCATATGCCTTGAGCAACCACTATCAAGATACCACATTCTCTTTTTATTCTCGGCTGCAAGGCATACCTGCAAAATGATCATGTGAAGCTCTTAGGTACCCAAGTTTTCTTGGGTCCTTCGTGGTTAGTGTAGTTGGTTCCCTTATGCACCCATACTTTAGTTATGTTTTTAGCTTTTACAAATGTACTCTTGTTTGTTTGGATCTTTCTTTGAATACAAGAGTAAGCTTTATGTCCACTTTTTCCACAATGAAAGCATGTAGGTTTTTCAGTTTTGACATCTTTTGCTTTCACAAAGAAATTCTTTAGATACTTTTGTTGCTTGTTAGTTTTATATCCTAATCCAGCTTTATTAAAAACAGCTCTTTGATTTGAAAGAATAAGACTTAATTTTTTAGAGCTTTGTGTAAATTTTTCAACAATTGGTTTGTACTTATGTACCTCATTCTTAAGATTCAAATTTTCTTTAACTAGTTCTTCCTTATCCTTTTTAAGGGATTCAACATGTTGTGCAAGTGAGGTATTATTATCGAGTAGGGATTTTACTTTTAGATTTAATTCCTTAATTAGTGTTTTTGCCGTTTCATTTTCAATGCTAAGTTTTGAATTTTTATTTTCTAGATCAATGGTGTTAACATTTTCAACGCTCTCTTTCTCAATCAATAGATTTTTAATATCATCCTTTAGTTTTAGATTGGAGGCTTTTAATTCTTTATTCTTTGCTCCTAATATACTACAATCACTCATAAGTTCTTGAAAAGCTTCATACAATTCTTCTAAAGTAAAATTTATAGTTGAGTTTTGACATACCTCGTCATCTTCGAACGCCATGAAGCACAAATTGGCGGTCTCTTCCTTCTCTTCCTCGGAGGAGGATGTGTCACTATCGTCCCAAGTTGCCTTTAATGCCTTCTTCTTCTTCTTCCCAAAGTACTTCTTTTGTTGAGGGCATTCGGAACGAATGTGTCCCGGTCTCTTGCAATCATAGCATATGATTGGGTCTCTTTCTTTTTCTTTTTCTTTTTTCCAATCATTTCTCCCTCCAAACTTTTTCCTTGGAAAGGGTTTCTTTCTTCTCATGAATTTCTTAAACTTCCTCACTATCAAACCCAAATCCTCATCTTCGCTTTCTTCTTCGCTCTCACTACTTTCTTCTTCACACACACTCGAAGTGGCCTTGAGTGTGATTGTCCTTTTCTTTGGCAACTCTTCTTCATGTTGCTTCATTGTGAGCTCATGCGTCATCAATGAGCCCAATAGTTGTTCTAGTCCCAAAGTGTTGAGGTCTTTGGCTTCTACGATTGCCGTGACCTTTGCTTTCCATGCTTTCGGCAAAGACCTGAGAATTTTACTCACAAGTTCCGGATTAGTATAAGATTTATCCAAACTCTTTAGACCATTAATTATATCGGTGAAGCGTGTAAATATGCATGTGATGGTTTCATTAGGTTCCATCTTAAATAGCTCATATTTGTGAACTAGAATGTTCACTTTAGATTCTTTGACTTGATTTGTACCCTCGTGGATAACTTCAAGTCTATCCCATATTTCCTTGGCGGAAGTACAGGTTGAAATTCTATTGAACTCATTCACATCTAGAGCACAAAATAATGAGTTCATGGCTCTAGAGTTGAGTTGAACCATCCTATTATCATTCTCATCCCAATCCTCCTCAGGTTTGGGAACTTGAATGCCATTCACCATGTGTGATGGTTCTTGTGGTCCCTTAACTATAACCCTCCACAAGGCATAATCTTGTGCTTGAATAAAGATCCTCATCCTAGTCTTCCAATAGGTATAATTTGTCCCATTGAAGAGTGGAGGTCTATTAGTTGCCTGCCCCTCAGCAGGAACATTATTGAAGGGTGTTGCCATCTAGATCTTTAGCTAAGACGGTTAGGTCTTCAAGAAATATACAGAGCATCCGCTCTGATACCACTTGTTGCCCAGAGATGGTCACCCAAGAGGGGGGTGAATTGGGTGTTTTAAAACTTTTTGTCTAATTAAAAATAAAACACACAAATGTATGAGCTAAAGTAAAAATAAAGGTATGAAAACAGACAATCACAAACACAAGCTTTTATAGTGGTTCGGAGCTTCCACTGCTCCTACATCCACTCCCCAAAGCACCTTTGGGAATTTCCACTATAATCCAAGATTACAGTACGGTAGTTTTGCGAGTTCACTACCCAACTCGTTGTTTTACACCGGGCTAACAACGAACCCTATAACCCCCAATTTCACCTAGGCTTGGGACGCCTTTCCCTTGTTCCAAGTCCCTTGACTGGAACAAGCACAATATTGAAAAAGTTTTACAAAAGATTTGAAAGCTCTAAATAAGCAAATATAACATTGATAAACAATGAAACCCGGAAGAACCCTTTTAGCCGTTGGAAGCGTGGGAAATGGTGGTTCTTCCGATGTGGATCGCGTTGGCTTGAATGTGAGCTTTGAATGCCGAACGGGAGAGAGTAGTTGAGCACGAAATCAGTTGGAAAACTTGAAGGCACTTGATTTCTTCACTTGAATGCACTGACTCCCTTGAACCTCTTTTTCTTTCTTCTCTCTTGAATGATCTTGTGTTGGGTTGGTGAGAAGTTGTTGGAAAGCACTTAAGAGCTCCCTTTTATAGCCCAAAAAGCAAATATAGCCGTTAGAGATAAAGTTAAAGAGATTTGAAATTCAAACCAAACCTGCAAAAGTTGTCAGTCGCATCCCAGGTGCTCCGGAGACGTCTCCGCTTTATCGCGAGACGTCTCGGCTGTAAGATTTTACTTTTGACGATGTTTGGGATCGACTCGGTGCTTTACGGGGACGACTCTGGAAATGAGCTGTTTGAATACTTGTTTTTCTATTTTTCTGAGAGGGTCGCCTCGGCACTTTACGGGGACGTCTCGGCTTGTTTGCGCTTTTTGCATGGGGACGACTCCGCTGCCTTGGGGACGACTCCGCCGTTATATCTCTGAAAAACAAGTCTTCTGGAATTCTCTGAGAGAGTCGACTCCGCTCTTTCAGGGGACGTCTCCGCTGCCTTATCACCGAAAAAGACATCCTCTGGAAAATCCTGAGAGAGTCGACTCCGCTACCTCGGGGACGACTCGGGAAGTCTGCTTTTTACTTGCGGGGACGACTCCGCGTCCTGTGGAGACGGCTCGCGCGCATCTCTTGAAATCAGCCTTTCTGCCGCCACTGAGAGAGTCGACTCCGCTACTGAGAGAGTCGACTCCGACCCTGCGAGATGCCTCGCCAGGTGCCGGGGACGTCTCCAAACGTGCCAGTTCTTCCTGTTTGTGCCAGAGACGTCTCTGGGATAAACCGGAGATGTCTCGGCTGTCCCTAATCTGTTTTCTTCAACTCAAAAAATTCTTCAATAAATTCATAAAAATTATGGAAACTTGCCTAGACATTTCTTAACAATATTCTTAATTAATCACCTAAAATTCTCAAGTAAATTGTTAAGATAAATAGAATTATACTCTAGTGTTTTGTATTCATCAAAATCCATTAGGGGGTCAACAGTTTTGAACTGCGAGAAAATAGGCTACATACTCAAAAATGATATCCCCACATTACCAGCACGTCCGACTACTGATCAGCGTGTGACGCATGAAAAGTGGACAGACGATGACATTAGGGTCAAGTGCTATATCATGGCATCCATGTCCAATGAACTCCAATGCCAGCATGAAAATATGAAGACTGCTAGGGACATACTGGCACACCTGCAAGAGTTGTATGGTGAGCAGAGTCGCACAGCTCGTTTTGAAGTGCCCAAGAGGCTCTTCAAGACAAAGATGCACGAAGGGCAGTCTGTCCATGATCACGGTCTGACTATGATCAAGGACCTAGGGGAGCTTGAGAAGCTCGGAATGAACATGCACAAGGAATTGCAAGTGGATTTGATCCTACAGTCACTTCCTGATTCATTTGGTAAGTTTATAGTAAACTACCACATGAATAAGATTGAATGCACTAAGATTGAACTGATAAACATGTTGGTAACTGCTGAGGGAGCCTTGAAAGGTTCAAGGGCAATGTCCTTGCTGCTGAGTTGACTTCTGGTTCCAAGAGAAAGTCTACTTGGAAGAAAAAGAAGCCTGCTAAGAAGCAGAAGAAAAACAAGAAGCCAAAGAAGGAAGTTCAAAAAAAAAGGGCCAATGACAAAGGAAAAATGTTTCCACTGCAATGTCGACGGCCACTGGAAGAGAAACTGTCCTTCATACCTCGAGAGCCTGAAGAACAAAAAGGCAGACAGACCTTCAGAAGGAATGTCAGATATGCTTAGGATACTTAGGGACTGTTACCTACTGCTAGCAGAAATTTGATTTTTGTATTTTGTTTAGCATAGGAAGAGTTTTGTAAAACTACTGTTCTATTTATTTGATAAATAAATGGGTTTCATGTGGTTTTATGACTGACAGTCTCTATCACTTACATATAGATGTATCGGTGAATGTATCTGAGCAAATAGTGAGTGCCATAGGATCAAGAAGATCTAGAGATGAGATAAACCAGAAGTATTTGTGGCACCTCAAACTTGGCCATATAGGAGAAGACAGAATAAACAAATTGGATAAACATGGGCTTTTGGGCTCATTGACTTTCGAGTCATATTCGATTTGTGAATCCTGCCTTCAAGGAAAGATTGCCAAATTATCCTTTGTAGGACACAGGGGAGGTCCACGAAATACTTACCCTAGTACACACAGATGTGTGTGACCCATTCGATGTGCAGGCTAGGGGTTGTAATTTTTACTTCATTTACCGATGATTTCTTTTGGTATGGATATGTGTATGAGACACAAGTCTGAATCTTTTGAAAAGTTCAAAGAGTTCAGAAATGAAGTAGAAAAACAAACTGAAAAACCCCTTAAGGCTCTTCGATCAGATTGAGGAGGAGAATACCTTAGTGGGGAATTCCGGGACTATCTCAAGGAAAACGGCATAGTCTCACAGTGGACACCTCAGGGTACACCTCAATTCAACGGGGTGTCAGATAGGAGGAATCAGACCCTATTGGATATGGTCAGGTCCATGATGAGCTTCACTGATTTACCTATGTTTATTTGGGGAGATGCCTTACTTACCGCAGTATATCTACTGAATAGAGTTCCCTCTAAATTCGTTCCTACCACACCATATGAGATATGGCATGGTAAGAAATCAAGTCTTGGTCATCTCAAGATTTGGGGATGTCCGGCCCACGTCAAGAGACTACAGGCAGACAAGTTAGAGGCTAGGACTATAAGTGCTCGTTTTATAGGATATCCTAAAGAGTCATTAGGATACAATTTTTACGTCTTAGAGGATCACAATGTGTTTGTGAGCCGTCATGCCATCTTCTTGGAAAAACAGTTTATCCTTGATAGAGGCAGTGGGAGGAAAATTGAGCTTGAAGAGAAAGTCTCTGAAAAGCAACGAGTCATGGATCCTATCGAACACATTCATACAGAGCCAGTACACGATGTCCCTCAACCACCTCACAGATCTAGTAGGGTCTCCCATCCTCCCAATAGATACTTAGGTATACTAGAAGAGGATACCGAGGAAATGTTCCTAGTGGGAGATAGGGATCACACGCAGGATCCCAAAACCTACGACGAGGTGATATCTGATATCGATTCCGAGAAATGGTTGGAAGCTATGAAGTCAGAGTTAGACTCCATGCATTCCAACCAAGTCTGGACCTTAGTAGATCCACCAGAAGGTATTGTACCTATTGGATGCAAATGGATCTACAAAAGGAAGATAGGTTCGGATGGAGAGGTAGAGACCTATAAGGCAAGGCTTGTGGCGAAAGGGTATAGTCAGCACGAGGGCATTGACTACCAGGAGACCTTTTCACCTGTAGCCATGCTAAAATCCATCCGAACATTGCTTGCCATTGCAGCATTTCATGATTATGAAATCTGGCAGATGGATGTGAAAACAGCTTTCCTGAATGGATATCTTGATGAAGACATCTATATGGAACAGCCTTTGGGTTTCACTTCCAGTGATGGAGATCACAAGGTCTGCAAGCTGCAAAGGTCCATCTATGGACTAAAGCAAGCATCTCGGAGTTGGAACACTCGTTTCGATGATGCAATCAAAACGTTTGATTTTATCAAAAACGAAGAGGAACCATGTGTTTACAAAAGGGTTAGTGGGAGTGCTGTCGTATTTCTCGTACTGTACGACATCCTCCTGATAGGGAATGATATTCCCATGCTAACCTCGGTCAAGGTCTGGTTGTCAAAAAGGTTCTCCATGAAAGACCTTGGGGAAGCATCCTATATTTTGGGAATAAAGGTCTATAGAGATAGATCTAAAGGATGCTTGGCCTATCACAGAAGATGTACATAGAGGAAGTGTTGAAAAGGTTCAGCATGGAAAACTCTAAAAGGGGTCTCTTACCCCTAAGGCATGAAATTAATCTCTCCAAGAAGATGTGCCCCAACACATCTGAAGAGATTCAACGCATGAGCAAGATCCCCTATGCATCAGCAATAGGGAGCCTCATGTATGCCATGCTATGTACATAACTTGATATAGTACATGCTGTGAATGTTACGAGCATATGTCAATCAGATCCAGGCAAAAAGCATTGGATAGCTGTGAAGAACAGTCTTAAGTACTTGAGAAGAACTAAGGACATGTTCTTGGTCTTTGGGAGAAGATCAGAGTTGAAGGTAGAAGGATGCACACATATTGATGATAGAAAGTCTACATCAGAATATGTGCAATGGTGGTTCAATAAATTGGAAGAGTTCCAAACAACCGATCATTATAGATTCTACCTTAGAAGCTGAATGTTAAGCCGTATCTAAGGGTGCAGTGGAAACCTTCTGGTTAAAAGTTCATTGCAGAGTTAGGTGTAATGTCATTAGATGCCATAACACTTTACTGCGATAACATTGGCACCATAGCACTAGCTATGGAGCCAAGGTCTCATCAGAAGTCCAAGCACATAGAGCGGCGCTTCCACCTCATACGCGACTATGTTGAGAAGAAATATGTAGAGGTGCAGAGAGTAGACTCCGCGGATAACGTGGCAGACCCGTTCACTAAGCAGCTAAGTCAGCAAAAGACTGAAGCCCACCTTGAGAAGATGGGGATTAGATATATGACTGATTGGCTTTAGTGCAAGTGGGAGATTGTTAGATGTATGCCCTAGAAGCTAATCTGGCTGACACATTACTAATTCTAGGGACATAACTTTGTACTTGACTATTTATTATTGAATAAATAAAAGGCATCTTTTCATTCATATTATTTATGTGTCTATGAATCGTCCAAGAAATTAATAAAATAATGATGCATATTTTCAAGAGTTGAGAATTTGAGCCATGTATCATTGGTGATTAATTTCTAAATGCTCCTGATCAATGGATCATCACGAGGACGGTGATCGATCCGATCAGTGCACAGATCACTTTCCTTCTGGATGGACGAGACTTGAGTCCACAGTGTAGGGACACTGAAGTGATAGTGCAGGTGCTTGTTAGAGAACGAGGGTACTGAGCGTGACCAAGACAAGAAGTCACTTGGATGTCTATCCACTCGTCAGTGACTTGCTTGATGTTGTAGTAGTATGACTGGTCTTTTGACCTGCGGTGCTTCAGCTACTCACAGTGAGGTTATTGTAGTTTGACTGCACGTATACATGGTCTCTAGTCATATGGGTCCTTGTAGTGTAGATTGGCTGCAGTAAGTTTACTGTAGGAGTAGGGTATGCACTTACATGGAATCTATTGACCTTGATAGAAGAGGAGTGATCCTATGTGATTTGTTAGACTGAGTTCTAAGACCTTGGCCAGGGCAGTAATATAAAGTGGAGAAAGAGTTTTTCACTAACGAACTCGAGTCGAATAAATCTTGACATATGACAGACGAAGGGGTTTGACGAGTTATCCATGACCTCCGTCCTGTAGGGATCCACGATAGTAGGACTGTATCACATGATAACTGCACCTAGAGGTTCACCATTCTATTCTACTGGGTAGTCACTACATGCTGCTAGGTGTCACTGGTGGATGGTGGGACTCATAGGGATTATCTAGATGATCGATAAACCCTAATGAGTAGAGTTGGAATCGTTCCGACTCATTGAAAGGAGTTTTCAATGATGTTGCGATAGAGATCACAATATATCTCACTACCAGTCAGAATAGAACCTATGGGGTCACACACACTAGAAGTATTGACCGATCCGATGGTTGAAAAGTGATTATGAATCACAAGTAATCAATTCGATTGATAATAAGTTGAAGAAGGAATGGAAATTGATTAATTGGACTTAAAACACAAATCCTACTTGGAGTAGAATTCCTAGAGTCCTAATTGGATTAGGACTGGGAGTCCTACTTGGAGTAGGACTGGGATTCCTACTTAGAGTAGGATTCCTACACTAATTAGATTAGGATTATGAATTCAATTTGGATTCCTACTTAGAATAGGATTCCTAGAAGTCCTAATTGGATTAGGACTTCGGATTCAAATTAGAGTCTTAATTGGATTAGGACTAAAATTAAATAAGTCCTAATTAGATTAAGTTTTTTTAAAGTCCTAATTAATTTTAAGCTAATTAACATGACTCCTAATTGGATTAGGATTGAAGAGTTCAATTGAGTCATGATTCACTTAAATCCTAATTAGATTGGAATTTTGAATGAAAGATAGATTGGGTTCACCTAATCCTCTTTATAAAAGAATTGGGTTTCCATCCATGTGGCTACATCAACCCCACTTAATATGATTAAGTGGGGGCATGAGATAAGAGGGAAAAAGAGGGAGGGGCGTAGAGGGAAAAAGAGGGAGGGGCGTACGCCCCTCCCTTGATTCTTGGCGTGAGAAAAAGAGGGAGGGGCGTACGCCCCTCCCCTTTCCAAAAAAGAACCTCAACACGGCATATTAAAAGGAGGGAAACAAGGGTACGCCCTAGGTGATTTTTTTGAAAAGGGGAGGGGCGTACGCCCCTCCCTCTTTTTCTCACGCCAAGAATCAAGGGAGGGGCGTATGCCCCTCCCTCTTTTTCCCCGCCCCTCCCTCTTTTTCCCTCTTATCTCATGCCCCCACTTAATCATATTAAGTGGGGTTGATGTAGCCACATGGATGGGAACCCAATTCTTTTATAAAGAGGATTAAGTGAACCCAATCTATCTTTCATTCAAAATCCCAATCTAATTAGGATTTAAGTAAGTAGGAATCCCAGTCCTACTCCAAGTAGGACTCCCAGTCCTAATCCAATTAGGACTCTAGGAATTCTACTCCAAGTAGGATTCGTGTTTTAAGTCCAATTAATCAATTTCCATTCCTTCTTCAACTTATTATCAATCGAATTGATTACTTGTGATTCATAATCACTTTTCAACCATCGGATCGGTCAATACTTCTAGTGTGTGTGACCCCATAGGTTCTATTCTGACTGGTAGTGAGATATATTGTGATCTCTATCGCAACATTATTGAAAACTCCTTTCAATGGGTCGGAACGATTCCAACTCTACTCATTAGGATTTATCGATCATCTAGATAATCCCTATGAGTCCCACCATCCACCAGTGACACCTAGCAGCATGTAGTGGCTACCCAGTAGAATGTGATACAGTCCTACTATCGTGGATCCCTATAGGACGGAGGTCATGGATAACTCGTCAAACCCCTTCGTCTGTCATATGTCAAGATTTATTCGACTCGAGTTCGTTAGTGAAAAACTCTTTCTCCACTTTATATTACTGCCCTGGCCAAGGTCTTAGAACTCAGTCTAACAAATCACATAGGATCACTCCTCTTCTATCAAGGTCGATAGATTTCATGTAAGTGCATACCCTACTCCTACAGTGAACTTACTGCAGCCAATCTACACTACAAGGACCCATATGACTAGAGACCATGTATACGTGCAGTCAAACTACAATAACCTCACTGTGAGTAGCTGAAGCACCGCAGGTCAAAGGACCAGTCATACTACTGCAACATCAAGCAAGTCACTGACGAGTGGATAGACATCCAAGTGACTTCTTGTCTTGGTCATGCTCAGTACCCTTGTTCTCTAACAAGCACCTGCACTATCACTTCAGTGTTCCTACACTGTGGACTCAAGTCTCGTCCATCCAGAAGGAAAGTGATCTGTGCACTGATCGGATCGATCACCGTCCTCGTGATGATCCATTGATCAGGAACATTTAGAAATTAATCACCAATTATACATGGCTCAAATTCTCAACTCTTGAGAATATGCATCATCATCTTATTAATTTCTTGGACGATTCATAGACACATAAATAATATGAATGAAAAGATGCCTTTTATTTATTCAATAATAAATAGTCAAGTATAAAATTATGTCCCTAGAATTAATAATATGTCAGCCAGATTGGCTTCTAGGGCATACATCTAACAAGTCAATACCATAATGTTGACGATATCCCTTGGCAACCAGACGGGTTTTATAGGTCTCTACTTTTCCGTCTGCGCCCCGTTTTCTTTTGAAAATTCACTTACACCCTATGGGTTTAATCCCTTCGGGTGGGTCAACTAATGTCCATACATCATTGACCTTCATGGATTCCATTTCGGATTGCATGGCTCCAAGTCATGCATCAGAGTCATGCCTCTGCATAGCATCCATATAGGTGATCGGATCCTCATCATTTTCATCAAGTTCGACAGGATCCCCGTCCTGGACCAAGAAACCGTAGTATCTGTCCGGCTGACGTGGTACTCTACCTGATCGCCTTAATGGTGCATCTAAGATGGGTTCTGGATCTGATCTAATCAAATCCGACTCAACTAGTTCAGTAGATGGTGTCGGATCTTCTACATGTTGAACTTCCCTAAGCTCAACATTAGAGCTTTTAGTTCCTTCACTAAGGAATTTTTTCTCTAAGAAAACAGCTCTATTGCTTACGAATAACTTTTGTTCTTCAGCAAAGTAGAAGTAATATCATTTAGTTTCTTTAGGATAACCAATAAAGAAACATTTGTCAGACTTGGGTTCAAGTTTGTCTGTTTTCAAATGTTTGACGTACGCTGGACACCCCCAAACCCTAAGGTGAGAGAGCATCGGCTTACGTCCAGTCCACATCTCATGTGGTGTTTTATTTACAGACTTACTTGGAACTTTATTTAGAATGTAGCAGGCTAACTCAAGTGCATATCCCCAAAAGGATATGAGCAGACTCGCAAACCCCATCATGGATCGAACCATGTCTAACAGAGTTCGATTTCTTCTTTCTGATACACCGTTATACTGTGGTGTACCAGGAGGAGTCCATTGAGAGAGAATCCCATTCTCTCCTAAATATGTCAAAAACTCATTGGAAAGGTATTCGCCTCCTCAATCTGATCGAAGAGTTTTAATACTCTTTTCAGTTTGTTTTTTACTTCATTACGATATAATTTGAACATTTCAAATGATTCAGATTTATGTCTCATTAAATAGACATAACCATACCTAGAAAGGTCGTCTGTAAACGTAATGAAATATGAATACCCACCTCTAGCATTTGTGCTCATTGGCCCATATACATCAGAATGTACAAAGATCAATAAATCACTGGCTCGTTTACCTTTTCCGGTAAAAGGTGATTTGGTCATCTTATCAAGAAGACATGACTCACAGGTTGTCAATAATTCACAATCATTAACATTGAGGATTCCCTCTTTACTTAACCTGTTCATCCTGTTCTTGTTAATATGACCTAGCCTATGATGCCAAAGGTAGACATCCGTGACATTATCTATTCTAGGATGCTTACTTGACGTGTACATTACATTAACAGATTGTGATAACAAGTAGATGCCATTGCTCAATTGTCCATTCATTACAGTAACACCATTCATAATGATATCACAAGAACATTTCTTTATTGAAATTTCATAACCATTCATGGCCAAAAGGCCTACGGAAATTACATTCAATAAGAATGTAGGATAATAGTGACAATCACTCAAGACAACTACATGAGAATTGAAAACAAGTTTGAAATTTTCTAAAGCTAGAACTAGAACAGATCTTCCATCTCCAACATTCAGGAATCTCTCGCTGTTTTCAAATCTCTCATTGACCTGAAGTCCTTGCAACGAATTGCATATATTAAACGGACTTCCAGTATCTAATACCTAGGTCGAATTATCACATATAGAGAAATTACAAGGTGTTATCATATAAATACCTTGATCAGCAAATGATTGCCCTTTTCTCTTGCTTGGCCTGTTCGGGTCAAGTGAGGTAAGGTACTGAGGACAATTCCTCTTCCAATGCCCCAGCTTCTTACAATAGAAGCATTCTGCCAGATTGTGGTCAGCCTTAATCTTTTTGGTCTGACTTAATCTTTTTGGTCTGTTCGGCTCGAGCTGTTTCGACCTATTTTAAAAACCCTCGTTCGGTCCCCGAGACGTCTCCGTGACTGATGCGAGACGTCTCGCCGGGGGGACGTCTCTGCGATTTGCCAGAGACGTCTCCGGCACTGAAAAATTTCAGACTGATTTGTAACCTTTTCCCAATTTATTTTATTTAACCACATTAATCAACATGATTTCTTTTGGTGAATACAGAGTGAGTTTGTTTGTGATCCTCCCCCTTAATAATACATCCTATAAAAGTTTGATAATGATTTTTGAATAATTAATATTGAAATGAGGAATGTTTGACCAAATTTCGAATACCTATGAAATAGGCTCTAAAAATATCTCCATGAAGAGTCCAAGGGAGGGTAACCATCCTCCGGAAAGTCAAACAGTTCGTCATTTAGCTTAGATGGATTCATGCTTTCACTTATGGACCTTGAGGTGGATTACTAGTTTGTGTAGCCAAGCATTGCAATACAAGTTGAATTTATTTGCTAGGATCATACAAGCTCAAAGCATTCCTTAAGAAGTTGAACCTATCTTTACAAAGGGGCTTTGTAAAGATATCGGCCAATTGATTTTCAGTACATACTGTTACGGGGGAACTCAGCCACCATGCCCCACGTGACCGACACGCGCGCCCAAGAAGACCACAGCTGCCCCTTGATCCAGTAACCCGACCCCGAGTCGGATATCTTTGGCTTCGCAGCCCGACCCCGAGTCGGCTGCCCCTTGATCCAGTAACCCGACCCCGAGTCGGATATCTTCGGCTTCGCAGCCCGACCCCGAGTCGGCTGCCCCTTGATCCAGCAATCCGACCCCGAGTCGGCAATCTCTCGACAACGACAGGCTGTTCCCCTGAAGCACGCCACGACCCTCTGTCCCTGCAACGGTCGTATCCGGCGCTGCTCCACGATCTCCTGTAACAGCCATACAAGGCGGAGCTCCACTACGCCCTGTCACGGCCGTACCTAGCGCTGCCCCACGACGCCCTGTAACGGCCATGTCAGTGGCAACTCCATCGTGCTACACGATGACCAACCCCCCCCCGAAGGACCCCCCAGCCTGATATATATGCTGCGGGGGGGGAGAAGGGGGGAGGTAAGCAAGAACTTCCAGAGCATTCTCCTACTACCTGCAATTATCTCTCCTTCTCCTCCAATCTCCTCTGACTTGATCGTCGGAGGGCCCCCACTACCCCAGTGGTGGTGCGAGGCTTGCTTGCAGGTTTCTCGGTGGAAGGTGGAGCACAATCAACACCAACCAAGGCAACTCAGACGGAATTCCGTTCACACCGCTGTGCCAATCGTTCTCGGTTTGGACCACCAGCAACAGTTGGCGCTAGAGGAAGGGTCGAATCTTAGAGCGATCGTAATGGCACGGCGAGGTGGTCGTGGAGCTTCCAATGCCTCCGGTCGCAGGGCCTCTCGCGCCTCCGGCCGGGAGGCTGCTGCGTCTCCAACACATTCTCAGCAACACTCCACCGTTCCACCCCCCATCCAGATGGTCGAAGCCGCTCAGTTCGACCAGTTAGCTCAGCAGGTTCGCACCCTCGCGGAGGCGGTGCAGAACCTGCAGGGTGTAATGTCTCGGGCGCCGCAGCGGGCCCAGGAGCCGCTGCTCCCTGAGCGCTCACCTGTCCTCCTTAACCCGCGCTCCTTCCTCTCCCATGGGGAGGAGCGTCGGCGCGAGGAAGATTCTCGAGCACGGTCCATTCTGCCGGGACCGTCCCATCGGAGCTGCGCGGGGTACGAGAAGCGGGCCCGGGCGCGTTCCCAGACCCCCCAGTCCTCAAGGAACCCGCGCTCCAGTCGGTCCCCCTCTCGGTGCTCCTTGTCTCCCACCCATCGGTCGCGCTCCCTGGACCGGCGGGTGGACGATCTCCACCGACAACTCCAGGTCCTGAAGGGCCACTCTAAAGATCCCTTCGCCGACTTGGAGATCTCCTCCCAACCGGCGCTTGCCTCGAGGATCCTGCGGACCCCGAATCCGCCGGGGTTTAAAATGCCGGCGATCGAGCCCTATGACGGGGCGGCGGACCCGCGGGATCACGTCGAGAGTTTCAGGACCCTTATGCTCCTCCACGGAGCATCAGGGCCTCTCCTCTGTAAGGCTTTCCCGGCGACCCTCCATGGCCCGGCAAGGGCGTGGTTCGCCGACTTGGAGGCTAACTCGATCCAGACCTTCGATCAGTTTACCCGCCTCTTCATCACCCATTTCGCCGTCAGTAGCCGGCGGCGACTGGTCTCCGACTCCCTCTTTGATGTCCAGCAAAACGAGGGAGAAAGCTTGCGGGATTATCTTACCCGCTTCAACAAGGCTACGTTGGAAGTCCGGAACCTGAGCCAGGAGGTGGCTCTTTCAGCCCTGAAGCGTGGCATCCGAAAGGGCAGACTCACCTTTTCCCTGGACAAACGCCTGCCGCGGAGTTTTCCGGAGCTGTTGTCCCGGGCGAACCAGTATGCGGACGCCGAGGAGGCGGCCGCCCACCGGAGCAAGGAGGCCGCCGAGATCCCTCCAAAGCTCGGGAAGAAAAGGCGAAAAGAGGCACGCCAGGGGAGGAGCCCGACGCCTCAGCGTCGGCGCAGAAGCCTGTCGCCGGCGAGGAACCACGGCGCCCTACGCCCTCGTTCTCCGCCCCGACGTTTCAACCGGTACACTCCTCTCCTGACTCCCCGGGCCCAGATCCTCATGGAAATCAAGGGCCGGGAGGACCTCCCGATCCCGAGACAGATGAAGAAGATCCCTGGGAGGAGGCCCTCTCGGGCGTACTGTGAGTACCACCGGGACCACGGCCACGACACCGAAAACTGCTTCCAGCTTCGGGACGAGATCGAGGCTCTCATCCGCCGAGGGCGTCTTGGTCGATATGTGAACGACCGACGTCCCCCCGCAGACTCGCGTCCGGCCGACCCGGCCCCTCCGGAGCCTCGGGAGCAGAATCGACCCGCCGCGGGCGTGATCCATACTATTACTGGGGGCTGCCCCCAGCCCGAGAGGAATGCGGGGGGCTCGACTGAAGCATCAAGGGCAGCCGTCGCAAAGAGGCAGAGGGTCGGTAATGTAATCACTTTTTGTGATGAAGATGTAAAGGGGGTTCAGACCCCCCACGACGACGCCATGGTGATCTCCCTCACTATGGCAAACTATGATGTAAGGCGTGTTCTTGTGGATAGTGGAAGCTCAGCTGATATTTTGTTTTACGAGGCCTTCCAAAAGATGAGCTTGTCCAGACAATTGTTGCACAAAACATCCACCCCCCTCATAGGATTCACTGGAGACGCTGTCTCGGCCGAAGGTGTCGTTGAGCTGCCTGTGACTGCGGGCGTTGCACCCGCAGAAGCCACGGTGCGGCTCGGGTTCTTGGTCGTCCGTGTTCCCTCGGCCTACAACGCTATCCTCGGACGACCCGGACTGAACGCCCTTCGCGCGGTGGTCTCAACGTACCACTTGCTCATGCGGTTCCCCACGGCGGCCGGGATTGGAGAGGTCCGAGGTGACCAACCGACCGCAAGGCAATGTTTCCTAGCAACTCTCAAAGGGAAGAAGCCCGTAGAAGCCTTAAGCGTCGAGTCCCTCGACGCCAGAGACGAGGTGGCCTTGCGGCACGGGGAGCCGGCCGAAGGTGTGATCGAAGTCCCCCTCGAGGAAGGTCGCCCGGACCGGACGGTCCGGGTCGGCACCAATCTCGACCCGGGAGCTCGGGCTCGGTTGGTGGAATTCCTCCGAGCCAACGCCGATGTATTTGCCTGGTCAGCGGCCGATGTACCTGGGATCGACCCGGAGGTCATTTCTCACGCCCTCAACGTCGACCCAACCCACCGACCAGTAAAGCAGAAGAAGAGACACTGTGCCCCGGATCGGATCCGAGTGGTCGACCAGGAGGTAGACAAGCTCTTGGAGGCAGGATTCATAAGGGAGGTCAGCTACCCCGAATGGCTGGCAAATGTCGTACTTGTCCGGAAGGCGAGCGGAAAGTGGAGGATGTGCGTCGACTACACCGACCTGAACAAGGCATGCCCCAAGGATAGCTTTCCGCTTCCGCGGATAGACCAACTGGTCGACGCGACTTCCGGATATCAGCTGCTGTCTTTCATGGACGCCTTCTCCGGCTACAACCAGATAATGATGGCTCCACAGGACGAGGAGAAAACTGCCTTTATAACAGACCGGGGGCTGTACTGTTACAAGGTAATGCCCTTCGGTCTGAAGAATGCTGGCGCCACTTACCAACGCCTCGTCAACAAAATCTTCAAAGAGCAAATCGGCCGGAACATGGAGGTGTACGTGGACGATATGCTGGTAAAGAGCCGCCATGCAGACCAGCACATCGCGGATCTGGAGGAGACGTTTGCCACCCTGCGGAAGTTTCGCATGAAGCTGAACCCAGCGAAGTGCGCCTTTGGCGCTTCGGCCGGGAGGTTCCTCGGTTTCATTGTCAACCAGCGGGGGATCGAAGCCAACCCTGACAAAATCAAGGCCATCCAAGATATGTCCCCTCCGACCAAAGTGAAGGAGGTTCAAGAGCTCGCTGGGAGGGTCGCCGCGCTCGGACGATTTGTGGCAAAGTCGGCCGAACGCTGCCAACCTTTCTTCAAGGTGTTGAAATGCCCGAAAGACTTCCTCTGGACGGCCGAATGTCAAGCAGCATTCGACCAGCTCAAGGAATACTTGGCGTCTCCTCCCCTGCTGTCCAAGCCGCAAGAAGGGGAGATGCTCTACCTTTATCTGGCGGTCTCCCCAACCGCAGTCAGTGCGGTACTGGTTCGGAAAGAGGCAAAGTTCCAGAAGCCTGTGTACTACATCAGCCGGGTCTTACGGGATGCCGAGACGCGGTATACGAAGGCTGAAAAGATCGCCTTCGCGCTGCTGACCGCGACCAGGAGGCTTCGCCCCTATTTCCAGGCCCATTCTGTCACCCTCTTGACCGATCAACCGCTGCGGCAGATCCTTAGCAATCCTGAGAATGCAGGACGGCTGGTGAAGTGGGCAGTAGAACTTGGTGAGTTCGACATCCGCTACCAGCCCCGACCCGCTATCAAGGCCCAGGCGCTCGCGGATTTCCTCGCTGAGTGCACGGTGCAGGAGGCGAAACCTAGGTCGCCGGAAACACCTAGCCTCGACCTCCCGATTTGGACGCTTCACATCGATGGGTCGTCGAACCTCGAAGGTGGAGGGGCCGGGCTGGTCCTCACCAGCCCTGATGGGGTGATAGCCGAGTATGCCTTGAGGTTCGGATTTCCAGTGACCAACAACGAGGCGGAGTATGAGGCCCTAGTCACGGGACTCAAACTCACCAAGGAGCTCGGCATCCGGCGCCTGAAGGTCTTCACCGACTCCCAGTTGGTGGTCGGGCAGGTCCGTGGGGAGTTCGAAGCCCGGAACCCGACCATGCAGAATTACGTCCGGAAGGTGCAAGCACTCATTCCCGACCTCGGCAATGTCGACATCCAGCAGGTCCCAAGAAGTGAAAATGCCAGGGCCGACAGGCTATCCCGCTTAGTGAGCGCAGACGCGCACAACTTGTCGAGGGCGATCTACCTGGAGACCCTGGATGCCCCGAGCATCGGCGAGGCTGGAGCGGTGATGGCGATTGACCCGGAGCCGTCTTGGATGGACCCGCTTGTCGTCTACCTCGCCGAAGGGATCCTCCCTAAAGACGAAGATCAAGCTCGGCGACTTGTTATGAAGTCCGCCCACTACGTACTCAACGAAGGGAGGCTGTATCGGACCTCGTTCACCGCCCCCCTCTTAAAGTGCCTCCGCCCCTCGGAAGCGGCCTACGTCCTCGGCGAAGTCCACGAAGGCGTTTGCGGATCCCACTTGGGGGCTAGGTCCTTGGCGCACAAGATCATGAGGCAAGGCTATTATTGGCCTACCTTGTTGGAGGACTCAAAGGATCATGTACGGAAATGCGACGCCTGCCAGCGCCACGCCAACGTCCAGAGAGTCCCTTCTGTCCCCTTGGCACCAATCACTGCACCCTGGCCCTTCGCCCAGTGGGGAATGGATATCCTCGGACCATTCCCCGTCGCTTCAGCTCAGCGGAAATTTTTGATTGTTGCAATCGACTACTTCACCAAGTGGGTGGAGGCAGAGCCGCTGGCCACTATCACGGAGGTGCAAGTCCGGAAGTTCGTGAAGAAGAACATCATTGTCCGATTCGGGGTACCGCGGGTCCTCATCTCGAATAATGGCCGACAGTTCGACAACAAGCATTTCCGTGACTTCTGCGAGGAGTTCGGGATCGAGCATCGGTTCACATCTGTGTCGCATCCCCAAACCAACGGCGAGGCCGAGGTCACAAATCGGACAATCCTCCAAGGAATCAAAGCGCGAATCGGTCGGACGGGGCGAGCTTGGGTCGAAGAACTCGAGAATGTCCTTTGGGCGTATCGGACCACGCATCGGACCCCTACCGGGGAGACGCCTTTCAGCCTAACCTATGGCACGGAAGCCGTTGTCCCCGTGGAGCTCGGACTCCCCTCACCTCGGGTGGCCGCGCACCGACCCGAGGCCAATTCGGAACAACTCCGAGGGAACCTGGATCTCTTGGAAGAAGCGAGGGAAATGGCGCAGGTTCGGATGGCGATGTATCAGCGGAGGGTGGCCCGATATTACAACTCCAAGGTCCGACCGAAGCTTTTCAGAATCGGAGATCTGGTGCTAAGGCGAGCTAAAGCATCTCAACCTGCGGAAGGTGGGAAGCTAGCGCCAAATTGGGAAGGCCCGTATAAGGTTCGCTGGGTAAACCGACCTGGCTCCTACCAGTTGGAGGCCCTAGATGGTCGAGAAATTCTAAGGAGCTGGAATTCCGCTAACCTGCGGATGTATTACCAGTAGAACGACGATGCCAGAAAGACAGTTCAAAAATGTATAACACTTTGCATTTCAATAATTTCTGGTTACAACGGCGTGCTCGTGTGATTACAAGGAATTCCCAGAGGGGAATTAGGGTGTAAAGAAAGTAAAGAAGAGGTGGAGACTTCGAGGAGCTGAAGATCTGGGATCCCGAAACCTCCATCTGAAGCGGTTGCAATCCCGTCGGAAGTGGGTGCTTCCAACCGGAGGCGCCATCGGCGTCTCACGAAAGAGACGAAGAGCCGGCGCGGATGAAGAAGAAGTGGACGAAGGAGAAGTCCACACTGCCTCCAACCGGAGGTGCCATCCACGCCCCACGAAGAGGACGAGGAGCCGCCGCAGACGAAGCTCCCGCTGCCTCCAGGGGAACGCCACCTCCAAGGGATATTCCGGTCCTCCCCAGTGTTAGGGGAGAGAAGGAAAACAAGGGGGAAGAGCGTATGGAGGCGCGGTCCCGGATCAAGCACCTGGTGCGGAGCTCAATCGGGAGGCCGAACTTCAAGGAGGGGAGACGTGATCCCGGATGAAACGCCTAGAGCGGAGTTCCGCCGGGAAGAACCTCCTTGTTGATCCCAGATGAAACGGCTAGTTGGCGGAAGTCGCGAAGGGCGCGCCTTCCGTTCCTTCGGCAGGGGTCTCTCAACCATGCGTCGGAGAGGAGGCCCACGATCCATGGCAACCTGAACAGCTCCGGCTTGGCAGGCTCCATCGCACCTGCACCTATATTTATAGCCAAACTGCGGCCCCCCGGTCGTTCTGATACGGGTGGCTCCAATAAATGCGGGCGCATTGAATCCGGAGCCGATTCGGCTCTCAAGGCGTATCTTTCTGCGATTTCCTAAGCGTCATTCTCCTTAATCGCATTTTTTGTGCAGGACACTCCGGGTGGCCTGTACCCCTAGGTCCACGTATCTCCGCTCGCGCCCCAAGCCGCATCCGCCTCGAAGAACGCGCGTATCGCGGCCGCTTAACTGACACTCCTCGCAAGCAGCAACTGGCGATCCGATTTTCCAGGTAACCCCTTAATTAGCACTTAATGCCCATCTGGTGTTCCCCAGGCGACGCTTGGAGAGGAGGAGAAATACAATCGCAGCTGGCCATGGAGAAATTCCGTCGGGCGGCGAGCGACAGGCGCACGACCAGCGAGCAGAATTTTCCGAGGCTCGGCCCTTGGATGCCAGGCTAACCCGATGATCATCCCGGGAGCAGACTAGCCTGAAGCCCCGACCGGTCGCCTCGGCTTGCGCCAGCCTTGGCCGACCAACGAGCGGAATTTCCCGAGGCTCGGCCCTTGGATGCCAGGCTAACCCGATGATCATCCCGGGAGCAGACTAGCCTGAAGCCCCGACCGGTCGCCTCGGCTTGCGCCAGCCTTGGCCGACCAACGAGCGGAATTTCCCGAGGCTCGGCCCTTGGATGCCAGGCTAACCCGATGATCATCCCGGGAGCAGACTAGCCTGAAGCCCCGACCGGTCGCCTCGGCTTGCGCCAGCCTTGGCCGACCAACGAGCGGAATTTCCCGAGGCTCGGCCCTTGGATGCCAGGCTAACCCGATGATCATCCCGGGAGCAGACTAGCCTGAAGCCCCGACCGGTCGCCTCGGCTTGCGCCAGCCTTGGCCGACCAACGAGCGGAATTTCCCGAGGCTCGGCCCTCGGATGCCAGGCTAACCCGATGATCATCCCGGGAGCAGACTAGCCTGAAGCCCCGACCGGTCGCCTCGGTTTGCGCCAGCCTTGGCCGACCAACGAGCGGAATTTCCCGAGGCTCGGTCCTTGGATGCCAGGCTAACCCGATGATCATCCCGGGAGCAGACTAGCCTGAAGCCCCGACCGGTCGCCTCGGCTTGCGCCAGCCTTGGCCGACCAACGAGCGGAATTTCCCGAGGCTCGGCCCTCGGATGCCAGGCTAACCCGATGATCATCCCGGGAGCAGACTAGCCTGAAGCCCCGACCGGTCGCCTCGGTTTGCGCCAGCCTTGGCCGACCAACGAGCGGAATTTCCCGAGGCTCGGACCTTGGATGCCAGGCTAACCCGATGATCATCCCGGGAGCAGACTAGCCTGAAGCCCCGACCGGTCGCCTCGGCTTGCGCCAGCCTTGGCCGACCAACGAGCGGAATTTCCTGAGGCCTAACCCTCGGATGCCTGGCTTAGCGCCGGAAGAATTTCCTGAGGCCTAACCCTCGGATGCCTGGCTTAGCGCCGGAAGAATTTCCTGAGGCCTAACCCTCGGATGCCTGGCTTAGCACCGGAAGAATTTCCTGAGGCCTAACCCTCGGATGCCTGGCTTAGCGCCGGAGGAATTTCCTGAGGCCTAACCCTCGGATGCCTGGCTTAGCGCCGGAAGAATTTCCTGAGGCCCAACCCTCGGATGCCTGGCTTAGCGCCGGAGAAATTTCCTGAGGCCCAACCCTCGGATGCCTGGCTTAGCGCCGGAAGAATTTCCTGAGGCCTAACCCTCGGATGCCTGGCTTAGCGCCGGAGGAATTTCCTGAGGCCTAACCCTCGGATGCCTGGCTTAGCGCCGGAAGAATTTCCTGAGGCCTAACCCTCGGATGCCTGGCTTAGCGCCGGAGGAATTTCCTGAGGCCTAACCCTCGGATGCCTGGCTTAGCGCCGGAGGAATTTCCTGAGGCCTAACCCTCGGATGCCTGGCTTAGCGCCGGAAGAGTTTCCTAAGGCCTAACCCTCGGATGCCTGGCTTAGCGCCGGAAGAATTTCCTGAGGCCTAACCCTCGGACGCCTGGCTTAGCGCCGGAAGAATTTCCTGAGGCCTAACCCTCGGATGCCTGGCTTAGCGCCGGAGGAATTTTCTGAGGCCTAACCCTCGGATGCCTGGCTTAGCGCCGGAGGAATTTCCTGAGGCCCAACCCTCGGATGCCTGGCTTAGCGCCGGAAGAATTTCCTGAGGCCTAACCCTCGGTGCCTGGCTTAGCGCCGGAGGAATTTCCTGAGGCCTAACCCTCGGATGCCTGGCTTAGCGCCGGAAGAATTTTCTGAGGTCTAACCCTCGGATGCCTGGCTTAGCGCCGGAGGAATTTCCTGAGGCCTAACCCTCGGATGCCTGGCTTAGCGCCGGAGAAATTTCCTGAGGCCTAACCCTCGGATGCCTGGCTTAGCGCCGGAAGAATTTTAAGAGTCGGGAGTCAGCGAGACGCTACCAAGAGTTAAAAAGAAGAAGGACGAAAGTGAAATGAAGAAACTCTATTTGCATTAACTTTCATTGTTTCAGGGCTGAGACCCATACAACTTGGCAAAACGCCAACACACAAAGAAAAGAACAAAATACAGAAGGTCAGCTTGGAGGAACCCCCGGGTCGAGAACGTCGGGCACGTCCGTAGGGGGTAGGGAGACGGTTGGAGAAGCAGCAGGCAATGGCGCCGGAGGGGAGTCGAGAAGGGAGATCCCACTCAGGTCAATTTCGGGGTACTTAGCCGACACCCTTGCCAGGCCTTCCTCAAAGCCTAAGACAAAGGAGTCGGACCCCGCGTCCGACATATTACGGACGAACTCGTCGGACTGACGATAGGCCTGTACCGCCTCCGACATATCACGGGTGAACTCGGCGGACTGACGATAAGCCTGTACCGCCTGACGCCCGATCTCCGCACTCTTCTCGGCCAGCGTCGCCTTTGCTCGCTCCATAATCTGAGCTTTTGCCTCCAAGACCTTCGCCACAATCCGGTCATCCGCCTCGGAGGAGACCCTCAGCAGATCAGCCTGGGCCTCCTTGTGCTCCGCCTCGGCAGCGATGCGAGCAGCCTCAGCCTCCTCCAGGCGCGAATGAAGCTCCTGGTCGCTCGCGCGGGACTTCTCCAAAGCCGACTCCAATTTGCCCAGCTTGGCTTCAAGAGACCGGGTCCGGTTGCGGGCGTTGTCGGCTGACCGCTGGGCCTTCTCCCACCTCTCCCGGTAGTCGGCAGCCTTCCGGGACTGCTTCTCGGCCCGCTCCTCCGCCTTCTTGATCTCGCCCTCGAGACCTGAGGCAACCTTGAGTTGCTCCCGAGCCTCCAACAGTTGCTTCTCGAGGGTGGCGAAGCCGAGTGCCCGTTCTTCGGCTACCTGGAGCCTCGTCTCGAGGCCCCGGGTCGTCCTCCCCGCCGCAGCCTGACCTCCCTCTTCTGTTGCCTTTAGTTGGCTCTCGGCCCTCGCCAGAAGCCTCGCCTGTTCCTCGTAGCACTCCTCCAGGCGGATCATGTACTGGGCGAGCCAAGAGATAGGAAAAACGAGGGCGTCAGGCGGGGATCAACAGAGCCTATAAATGATGAAAGCGACCGAAAGAACACTCACCGACATGAGACAGACGCAGCTGGCAGCCCCAACGTCAGGGACCCTCATCTCCCGGACCTGCCTGCGGTCCTTCTCCAGCAGTACCGTCTCGATGAGGTTTCGGGCCCCGGCGAAAGTGAAGGCCGACCCCGACTTCTCCCCGGAGTCGGACGGTGGTTCCGCAGCCTTACCCTTACCCATCGCTTGGGGAAGAGTCATGCTGACCACGCTCGAGGCGGGGGCCGCCCCTGGAATTGACAGGGTCCTGCTCGGCCGGGGCCTCGGCGCGTCCCCCCTCGTATCGTCCGGAGCCGACCGAGTCGAAGGCTGGGCTGGGGACCGATCACGTCCGACCCGTCCATCTTGGGCGCGCCCGGGTGATGCCTCCGGAGAAACGGTAGTCTCGGCATCGGAGGGCTGATACAACGTCAACTCCCGGTCCGCGCCCGCGGCGTCCCCCTGATCGGTGGGTCCGGACCCGTCTGTCGGCGTCGGAGTCGCCTGCCGACGGGACTTCTTCGCCGGCGGAGCCCCGCTCGGAGGAGCTCGTTTCTTCCTCCGGACTGCTTCCAGTAGGGACGTCCTACCAACGGCTGTTGCCTTGTCCGACCGCATGACGTCGTCGATCTCTGCAAAAAGGACGAGGTGGTCGGGGGTTGAGAAACTGAAGGAAAGAACGAAACGAAAGAGGAGAAAAGAGCTAAAAAAGAAATGGTGGCGGGCTCACGGTCAATAGGGACCGAGCTCAGACCGACGTTCACCAAGGTATCCTCGGAAATATGGCGACACACCGGGGGGAGCCGACCCTCGGCAACCAACTCCTTCAAGACGGCGGCGCCATCGGATTCCTCCCTCGACAACCTCGATAGGCCAATCGGGGACTTCATCGGCGTCTCCCAGGTTGCCCTGATTCTCCAAGAGGGATTTGCGTCAACGAAAAAGAAGCGCTCCTTCAAGCCGTGAATGGAGGTGGGAGCCTCCTTGACGAGGCCGCACCCTCGCCGCGCCGCAAAGCACCACCACCCTTTATCCTGGGGGTGGCCACTCAGGCCGTAGCATTCCCAAAAGACATTCAGGGTGGCGGGAACCTCGTGCATGCGGCAGAGAACCTGAAAGGCTGTCAGGGCGCACCATGAGTTCGGCACCAGCTGCGTCGGCGCCACTCTTAAACCCCGAAGCACCTGAACGACTAAGTCCGAGGGGGGAAAGCGGAACCCGGCCTGAAGAATGCCCTCATTGATGGCAACCTTCCCTGGAGGAGGATGGGACATCCTCTCCTCAGGCCCCGGGAGTGTAACATTGCAGGCCTCGGGAAGGTGGTATCGAGCCACGAACCTATCTAGGTCTTCGGCGGCCAACTCCGACTTAATGCGGTCTGCTCTCACTTCGCCCATCCCTAATGGCCAGTGAATCTACGGTCAGGACAGGGTCGAAAAGGGGGAAAAGACCGGAACGACTGGAGTACACTAATACAAAAGGAGAGTATGGAGAGCCCTAAATTAAAGAATGGAGCAACTCACCGGAAGAGAAGGAAGAACAGCTCCGAGAGCGTCGAAGGAGGAGCAAGCGAACAGTCCGACGGCGATGACGGCAGCGCAAAGGAGAAACTCGAAGATATCTGTAAAGAGAAAGGCGGACGGAGGAGGACCCCCGGTTAAATAGGCGGAAAGGTGGGTGACGCCCCGGTGACGCCAGAGGACGCCTGGCTGCCGAAGGGTCGCTCGCGCCCCAAAGGCGAATCGACGCCATTAAGGAAGGATGTCCGCCGAAATCCTCAGACTGCCAGGTCAGCAACAACCGCCATACGCCATAAAGAAGACGGGGAGCTCGAAGCGCGCGCGCCTCTCCGAGGGATGGCGGCAATCTCGAAGCATCACTTCCTTCACCCGTTCCCCTTCTGGTTCCAGGCTCGGAAGTGGGGGGCTACTGTTATGGGGGAACTCAGCCACCATGCCCCACGTGACCGACATGCGCGCCCAAGAAGACCACAGCTGCCCCTTGATCCAGTAACCCGACCCCGAGTCGGATATCTTTGGCTTCGCAGCCCGACCCCGAGTCGGCTGCCCCTTGATCCAGTAACCCGACCCCGAGTCGGATATCTTCGGCTTCGCAGCCCGACCCCGAGTCGGCTGCCCCTTGATCCAGCAATCTGACCCCGAGTCGGCAATTTCTCGACAACGACAGGCTGTTCCCCTGAAGCACGCCACGACCCTCTGTCCCTGCAACGGTCGTATCCGGCGCTGCTCCACGATCTCCTGTAACAGCCATACAAGGCGGAGCTCCACTACGCCCTGTCACGGCCGTACCTAGCGCTGCCCCACGACGCCCTATAACGGCCATGTCAGTGGCAACTCCATCGTGCTACACGATGACCAACCCCCCGCGAAGGACCCCCCAGCCTGATATATATGCTGCGGGGGGGGGGAGAAGGGGGGAGGTAAGCAAGAACTTCCAGAGCATTCTCCTACTACCTGCAATTATCTCTCCTTCTCCTCCAATCTCCTCTGACTTGATCGTCGGAGGGCCCCCACTACCCCAGTGGTGGTGCGAGGCTTGCTTGCAAGTTTCTCGGTGGAAGGTGGAGCACAATCAACACCAACCAAGGCAACTCAGACGGAATCCCGTTCACACCGCTGTGCCAATCGTTCTCGGTTTGGACCACCAGCAACACATACATATTCAATCATCACATCATTTTTCAGCACATGATCCCTAATAAAGTGATGCCTAATCTCTATGTGCTTTGATTTAGAGTGTTGGACAGGATTTTTTGTTAAATTAATTGCACTTGTATTATCACATTTAATTGGTATATTATCTGTTGCTGGTGGTCCAAACCGAGAACGATTGGCACGGCGGTGTGAACGGGGTTCCGTTTGAGTTGCCTTGGTTGGTGTTGAGTGCGCTCCACCTTCCACCGGGAAACCTGCAAGCAAGCCTCGCACCACCACTGGGGTAGTGGGGGCCCTCCGACGATCAAGTCAGAGGAGATTGGAGGATAAGGAGAGATAATAGTAGCAAGTAAGAGAATGCTCTGGAAGTTCTTGCTTACCCCCCCTTCTCCCCCCAGCCGCATATATACCAGGCTGGGGGGTCTTTCAGGGGGGTTCGTCATCGTGGGGCACGATGGAGCTGCCACTGACACGACCGTTACAGGGCATCGTGGGGCAGCGCTGGGTACGGCCGTGACAGGGCGTAGTGGAGCTCCGCCTTGTATGGCTGTTACAGGGGATCGTGGAGCAGCGCCAGATACAACCGTTGCAGGGAGTAGTGGAGCAGGAGGCTGCGGCGTGCCTCTGGGAAATAGCCTGTCGTTGTCGAGAGATGTCCGACTCGGGGTCGGGCTGCGGAGCCGAAGATGTCCGACTCGGGGTCGGATTGCTGGATCAAGGGGCTGCCATAGTCTTCCTGGGCGCGCGTGCCGGTCACGTGGGGCATGGTGGCTAAGTTCCCCCGTAACAGTAGCCCCCCACTTCCGAGCCTGGAACCAGAAGGGGAACGGGTGAAGGGAGTGATGCTTCGTGATTGCCGCCATCCCTCGGAGAGGCGCGCGCGCTTCGAGCTCCCCGCCTTCTTTATGGCGTATGGCGGTTGTTGCTGACCTGGCAGTCTGAGGATTTCGGCGGACATCCCTCCTTAATGGCGTCGATTCGCCTTTGGGGCGCGAGCGACCCTTCGGCAGCCAGGCGTCCTCACCGTGGCGTCACCCACCTTTCCGCCTATTTAACCGGGGGCCCTCCTCCGTCCGCCTCTCTCTTTATAGACATCTCCGAGTTTCTCCTTTGCGCTGCCGTCATTGCCGTCGGACTGTTCGCTTGCTCCTCCTTTGACGCTCTCGGAGCCGTTCTTCCTTTTCTTCCGGTGAGTTGCCCCATTCTTCAATTTAAGGCTCTCCATACTTTCTCCTTTTGTATTAGGGTACTCCAGTCGTTCCGGTCCTTTCCCCCTTCTTGACCCCGTCCTGACCGTAGATTCACTGGCCATTAGGGATGGGCGAAGTGAGAGCAGACCGCATTAAGTTGGAGCTGGTCGCTGAAGACCTAGATAGGTTCGTGGCTCGATACCACCTTCCCGAGGCCTGCAATGTTACGCTCCCGGGGCCTGAGGAGAGGATGTCCCATCCTCCTCCAGGGAAGGTCGCCATCAATGAGGGCATTCTTCAGGCCGGGTTTCGCTTTCCCCCCTCGGACTTAGTTGTGCAGGTGCTTCGGGGTTTAAGAGTGGCGCCGACGCAACTGGTGCCGAACTCATGGCACGCCCTGACGGCTTTCCAGGTTCTCTGCCGCATGCACGAGGTTCCCGCCACTCTTAATGTCTTTTGGGAATGCTACGGCCTGAGCGGCCACCCCCAGGACAAAGGGTGGTGGTGCTTTGCGGCGCGGCGAGGGTGCGGCCTCGTCAAGGAGGCTCCTTCCTCCATTCACGGCTGGAAGGAGCGTTTCTTTTTCATTGACGTAGATCCCTCTTGGGGAATCAGGGCAACCTGGGAGACGCCGATGAAGTCCCCGATTGGCCTATCGAGGTTGTCGAGGGAGGAATCCGATGGCGTCGCCGTCTTGAAGGGGTTGGTTGCCGAGGGCCGGCTCCCCCCGGTGGCTTGCCTTATTTTCGAGGATACCTTGGTGAACGTTGGTCTGAGCTCGGTCCCCACTGACCGTGAGCCCGCCACCATTTCTTTTTTAGCTCTTTTCTCCTCTTTCGTCTCGTTCTTTCCTTCAGTTTCTCAACCTCCGACCACCTCGTCCTTTTTGCAGAGATCGACGACGTCATGCGGTCGGACAAGGCAACGGCTGTTGGTAGGACGTCCCTACTGGAAGCAGTCCGGAGGAAGAAACGAGCTCCTCCGAGCGGGGCCCCACCGGCGAAGAAGTCCCGCCGGCAGGCGACTCCGACGCCGACAGACGGGTCCGGACCCACCGATCAGGGGGACGCCGCGGGCGCGGACCGGGAGTTGACGCTGTATCAGCCCTCCGATGCCGAGACTACCGTTTCTCCGGAGGCATCACCCGGGCGCGCCCGAGATGGACGGGTCGGACGTGATCGGTCCCCAGCCCAGCCTTCGACTCGGTCGGCTTCGGATGATACGAGGAGGGACGCGCCGAGGCCCCGGCCGAGCGGGACCCTGTCAATTCCAGGGGCGGTCCCCGCCCCGAGCATGGTCAGCATAACTCTTCCCCAAGCGATGGGTAAGGGTAAGGCTGCAGAACCACCGTCCGACTCCGGGGAGAAGTCGGGGTCGGCCTTCACTTTCGCCGGCGCCCGAAACCTCATCGAGACGGTACTGCTGGAGAAGGACCGCAGGCAGGTCCGGGAGATGAGGGTCCCTGACGTTGGGGCTGCCAGCTGCGTCTGTCTCATGTCGGTGAGTGTTCTTTTGGTCGCTTTCATCATTTATAGGCTCTGTTGATCCCCGCCTGACGCCCTCGTTTTTCTTATCTCTTAGCTCGCCCAGTACATGATCCGCCTGGAGGAGTGCTACGAGGAACAGGCGAGGCTTCTGGCGAGGGCCGAGAGCCAACTAAAGGCAGTAGAGGAGGGAGGTCAGGCTGCGACGGGGAGGACGACCAGGGACCTCGAGACGAGGCTCCAGGTGGCCGAAGAGCGGGCACTCGGCTTCGTCACCCTCGAGAAGCAACTGTTGGAGGCTCAGGAGCAACTCATGGTTGCCTCGGGTCTCGAGGGCGAGATCAAGAAGGCGGAGGAGCGGGCCGAGAAGCAGTCCCGGAAGGCTGCGACTACCGGGAGAGGTGGGAGAAGGCCCAGCGGTCAGCCGACAACGCCCGCAACCGAACCCGGTCTCTTGAAGCCAAGCTGGGCGAATTGGAGTCGGCCTTGGAGAAGTTCCGCGCGAGCGACCAGGAGCTTCATTCGCGCCTGGAGGAGGCTGAGGCTGCTCGCATTGCTGCCGAGGCGAAGCACAAGGAGGCTCAGGCTGATCTGCTGAGGGTCTCCTCCGAGGCGGATGACCGGATTGTGGCGAAGGTTTTGGAGGCGAAGGCTCAGATTATGGAGCAGGCAGAGGCGGCGCTGGCCGAGAAGAGTGCGGAGATCGGGCGTCAGGCGGTACAGGCTTATCGTCAGTCCGCCGAGTTCACCCGTGATATGTCGGAGGCGGTACAGGCCTATCGTCAGTCTGACGAGTTCGTCCGTGACATGTCGGACGCGGGGTCCGACTCCTTTGTCTTAGGCTTCGAGGAAGGCCTGGCAAGGGTGTCGGCTAAGTACCCCGAAATTGACCTGAGTGGGATCTCCCTTCTCGACTCCCCTTCGGCGCCATTGCCTGCTGCTTCTCCAACCGTCTCCCTACCCCCTGCGGACGTGCCCGGCGTTCCCGACCCGGGGGTTCCTCCAAGCTGACCTTCTGTATTTTTGTTCTTTTCTTTGTGTGTTGGCATTTTGCCAAGTTGTATGGGTCTCGGCCCTGAAACAATGAAAGTTAATGCAAATAGAGTTTCTTCATTTCACTTTGGTCCTTCTTCTTTTTAACTCTTGGTAGCGTCTCGCTGACTCCCGACTCTTGAAATTCTTCTGGCGCTAGGCCAGGTATCTGAGGGTTAGGCCTCAGGGAATTCTTCCGGCGCTAAGCCAGGCATCCGAGGGTTAGGCCTCAGGAACTTCTTCCGGCGCTAAGCCAGGCATCCGAGGGTTAGGCCTCAGGAAATTTTTCTGGCGCTAGGCCAGGCATCCGAGGGTTAGGCCTCAGGAATTTCTTCCGGCGCTAAGCCAGGCATCCGAGGGTTAGGCCTCAGGAAATTTTTCTGGCGCTAGGCCAGGCATCCGAGGGTTAGGCCTCAGGAACTTCTTCCAGTGCTAAGCCAGGCATCCGAGGGTTAGGCCTCAGGAACTTCTTCCGGCGCTAAGCCAGTCATCCGAGGGTTAGGCCTCAGGAACTTCTTCCGGCGCTAAGCCAGTCATCCGAGGGTTAGGCCTCAGGAACTTCTTCCGGCGCTAAGCCAGGCTTCCGAGGGTTAGGCCTCAAGAACTTCTTCCGGCGCTAAGCCAGGCATCCGAGGGTTAGGCCTCAGGAACTTCTTCCGGCGCTAAGCCAGGCATCCGGGGGTTAGGCCTCAGGAAACTCTTCTGGCGCTAGGCCAGGCATCCGAGGGTTAGGCCTCAGGGAATTCTTCCGGCGCTAAGCCAGGCATCCGAGGGTTAGGCCTCAGGAACTTCTTCCGGCGCTAAGCCAGGCATCCGAGGGTTAGGCCTCAGGAAACTCTTCTGGCGCTAGGCCAGGCATCCGAGGGTTAGGCCTCAGAGAATTCTTCCGGCGCTAAGCCAGGCATCCGAGGGTTAGGCCTCAGGAACTTCTTCCGGCGCTAAGCCAGGCATCCGAGGGTTAGGCCTCAGGAAATTCCGCTCGTTGGTCGGCCAAGGCTGGCGCAAGCCGAGGCAACCGGTCGGGGCTTCAGGCTAGTCTGCTTCTGGGATGATCATCGGGTTAGCCTGGCATCCGAGGGCCGAGCCTCGGGAGATTCCGCTCGTTGGTCGGCCAAGGCTGGCGCAAGCCGAGGCGACCGGTCGGGGCTTCAGGCTAGTCTGCTCCCGGGATGACCATCGGGTTAGCCTGGCATCCGAGGGCCGAGCCTCGGGAGATTCCGCTCGTTAGTCGGCCAAGGCTGGCGCAAGCCGAGGCGACCGGTCGGGGCTTCAGGCTAGTCTGCTCCCGGAATGATCATCGGGTTAGCCTGGCATCCGAGGGCCGAGCCTCGGGAGATTCCGCTCGTTGGTCGGCCAAGGCTGGCGCAAGCCGAGGCGACCGGTCGGAGCTTCAGGCTAGTCTACTCCCGGGATGATCATCGGGTTAGCCTGGCATCTGAGGGTTGTCAGGCCTCAGGAAATTCCGCTCGTTGGTCGGCCAAGGCTGGCGCAAGCCGAGGCGACCGGTCGGGGCTTCAGGCTAGTCTGCTCCCGGGATGATCATCGGGTTAGCCTGGCATCCGAGGGCCGAGCCTCGGAAAATTCCGCTCGTTGGTCGGCCAAGGCTGGCGCAAGCCGAGGCGACCGGTCGGGGCTTCAGGCTAGTCTGCTCCCGGGATGATCATCGGGTTAGCCTGGCATACGAGGGCCGAGCCTCGGGAAATTCCGCTCGTTGGTCGGCCAAGGCTGGCGCAAGCCGAGGCGACCGGTCGAGGCTTCAGGCTAGTCTGCTCCCGGGATGATCATCGGGTTAGCCTGGCATCCGAGGGCCGAGCCTCGAGAAATTCCGCTCGTTGGTCGGCCAAGGCTGGCGCAAGCCGAGGCGACCGGTCGGGGCTTCAGGCTAGTCTGCTCCCGGGATGATCATCGGGTTAGCCTGGCATCCGAGGGCCGAGCCTCGGAAAATTCCGCTCGTTGGTCGGCCAAGGCTGGCACAAGCCGAGGCGACCGGTCGGGGCTTCAGGCTAGTCTGCTCCCGGGATGATCATCGGGTAGCCTGGCATCCGAGGGTCGAGCCTTGGGAGATTCCGCTCGTTGGTCGGCCAAGGCTGGCGCAAGCCGAGGCGACCGGTCGGGGCTTCAGGCTAGTCTGCTCCCGGGATGACCATCGGGTTAGCCTGGCATCCGAGGGCCGAGCCTCGGGAGATTCCGCTCATTGGTCGGCCAAGGCTGGCGCAAGCCGAGGCGACCGGTCGGGGCTTCAGGCTAGTCTGCTCTCGGGATGATCATCGGGTTAGCCTGGCATCCGAGGGTCGAGCCTCGGAAAATTTCGCTCGTTAGTCGGCCAAGGCTGGCGCAAGCCGAGGCGACCGGTCGGGGCTTCAGGCTAGTCTGATCCCGGGATGATCATCGGGTTAGCCTGGCATCCGAGGGCCGAGCCTCAGGAAATTCCGCTCGTTGGTCGGCCAAGGCTGGCGCAAGCCGAGGCGACCGGTCGGGGCTTCAGGCTAGTCTGCTCCCGGGATGATCATCGGGTTAGCCTGGCATCCGAGGGCCGAGCCTCGGGAAATTCCGCTCGTTGGTCGGGCGCCTGTCGCTTGCCGCCCGACGGGATTTCTCCGTGGCCAGCTGCGATCGTGTTTCTCCTCCTCTCCAAGCGTCGCCTGGGAAACACCAGATGGGCATTAAATGCTAATTGAGGGGTTACCTGGGAAATCGGATCGCCAGTTGCTGCTTGCGAGGAGTGTCAGTTAAGCGGCCGCGATACGCGCGTTCTTCGAGGCGGATGCGGCCTGGGCGCGAGCGGAGATATGTGGACCTAGGGGTACAGGCCACCCGGAGTGTCCTGCACAAAGAATGCGATTAAGGAGAATAACGCTGAGGAAATCGCGGGAAGATACGCCTCGAGAGCCGGATCGGCTCCGGATTCAATGCGCCCGCATTTATTGGAGCCACCCGCATCGGAACGACCGGGGGGCCGCAGTTTGGCTATAAATATAGGTGCAGGTGCGATGGAGCCTGCCAAGCCGGAGCTGTTCAGGTTGCCATGGATCGTGGGCCTGCTCTCCGGCGCATGGTTGAGAGACCCCTACCGAAGGAACGGGAGGCGCGCCCTTCGCGACTTCCGCCAACTAGCCGTTTCATCTGGGATCAACAAGGAGGTTCTCCCCGGCGGAACTCCGCTCTAGGCGTTTCATCCAGGATCACGTCTCCCCTCCTTGAAGTTCGGCTTCCCGATTGAGCTCCGCACCAGGCGCTTGATCCGGGACCGCGCCTCCATATGCTCTTCTCCCTTGTATTCCTTCTCTCCCCTAACACTGGGGAGGACCGGAATATCCCTTGGAGGTGGCGTTCCCCTGGAGGCAGCGGGAGCTTCGTCTGCGGCGGCTCCTCGTCTTTTTCGTGAGGCGTGGATGGCGCCTCTGGGTAGGAGCAGTGTGGACTTCTCCTTCGTCCGCTTCTTCTTCATCCGCGCTGGCTCTTCGTCTTTTTCGTGAGACGTCGATGGCGCCTCCGGTTGGAGGCACCCACTTCCGGTGGGATTGCAGCCGCTTCGGATGGAGGTTTCGGGATCCCAGATCTCCAGCTCCTCGGAGTCTCCACCTCTTCTTTACTTTCTTTACATCCTAATTTCCCTCTGGGAATTCCTTGTAATCACACGAGCACGCCGTTGTAACCAGAAATTATTGAAATGAAAAGTGTTATACATTTTCGAACTGTCTTTCTGGCATTGTCGTTCTACTGGTAATACATCCGCAGGTTAGCGGAATTCCAGCTCCTTGGAATTTCTCGACCATCTAGGGCCTCCAACTGGTAGGAGCCAGGCCGGTTTACCCAGCGAACCCTATACGGGCCTTCCCAATTTGGCGCTAGCTTCCCACCTTCCGCAGGTTGAGATGCTTTAGCTCGCCTTAGCACCAGATCTCCGATTCTGAAAAGCTTCGGTCGGACCTTGGAGTTGTAATATCGGGCCACCCTCCGCTGATACATCGCCATCCGAACCTGCGCCATTTCCCTCGCTTCTTCCAAGAGATCCAGGTTCCCTCGGAGTTGCTCCGAATTGGCCTCGTAAAACAAAATATCAGCTGAGCTTCCACTATCCACAAGAATACGCCTTACATCATAGTTTGCCATAGTGAGGGAGATCACCATGGCGTCATCGTGGGGGGTCTGAACCCCCTTTACATCTTCATCACAAAAAGTGATTACATTACCGACCCTCTGCCTCTTTGCGATGGCTGCCCCTGACGCTTCAGTCGAGCCCCCTGCGTTCCTCTCGGGCCGGGGGCAGCCCCCAGTGATAGTGTGGATCACGCCCGCGACGTGTCGATTCTGCTCTCGAGGCTCCTGAGGGGCCGGGTCGGCCGGACGCGGGTCTGCGGGGGGACGTCGGTCGTTCACATATCGACCGAGACGCCCTCGGCGGATGAGAGCCTCGATCTCGTCCCGAAGCTGGAAGCAGTCTTCGGTGTCGTGGCCGTGGTCCCGGTGGTACCCACAGTACGCCCGAGAGGGCCTCCTCCCAGGAATCTTCTTCATCTGTCTCGGGACCGGGAGGTCCTCCCGCCCCTTGATTTCTATGAGGATCTGGGCCCGGGGAGTCAGGAGAGGAGTGTACCGGTTGAAACGTCGGGGCGGAGAACGAGGGCGTAGGGCGCCGTGGTTCCCCGCCGGTGACAGGCTTCTGCGCCGACGTTGAGGCGTCGGGCTCCTCCTCTGGCGTGCCTCTTTTCGCCTTTTCTTCCCGAGCTTTGGAGGGATCTCGGCGGCCTCCTTGCTCCGGTGGGCGGCCGCCTCCTCGGCGTCCGCATACTGGTTCGCCCGGGACAACAGCTCCGGGAAGCTCCGCGGCAGGCGTTTGTCCAGGGAGAAGGTGAGTCTGCCCTTTCGGAAGCCACGCTTCAGGGCTGAAAGAGCCACCTCCTGGCTCAGGTTCCGGACTTCCAGCGTAGCCTTGTTGAAGCGGGTAAGATAATCCCGCAAGCTTTCTCCCTCGTTTTGCCGGACATCAAAGAGGGAGTCGGAGACCAGTCGCCGCCGGCAACTGACGGCGAAATGGGTGATGAAGAGGCGAGTAAACTGGTCGAAGGACTGGATTGAGTTAGCCTCCAAGCCGGCGAACCACGCCCTTGCCGGGCCACGGAGGGTCGCCGGGAAGGCCTTGCAGAGGAGAGGATCTGATGCTCCGTGGAGGAGCATAAGGGTCCTGAAACTCTCGACGTGATCCCGCGGGTCCGCCGCCCTGTCATAGGGCTCGATCGCCGGCATTTTAAACCCCGGCGGATTCGGGGTCCGTAGGATCCTCGAGGCAAGCGCCGGCTGGGAGGAGATCTCCAAGTCGACGAAGGGATCTTTGGAGTGGCCCTTCAGGACCTGGAGTTGTCGGTGGAGATCGTCCACCCGCCGGTCCAGGGAGCGCGACCGATGGGTGGGAGACAAGGTGCACCGAGAGGGGGACCGACTGGAGCGCGGGTTCCTTGAGGGCTGGGGGGTCTGGGAACGCGCCCGGGCCTGCCTCTCGTACCCCGCGCAGCTCCGATGGGAAGGTCCCGGCAGAATGGACCGTGCTCGAGAATCTTCCTCGCGCCGGCGCTCCTCCCCATGGGAGAGGAAGGAGCGCGGGTTGAGGAGGACAGGTGAGCGCTCAGGGAGCAGCGGCTCCTGGGCCCGCTGCGGCGCCCGAGACATCACACCCTGCAGGTTCTGCACTGCCTCCGCGAGGGTGCGAACCTGCTGGGCTAACTGGTCGAACTGAGCGGCTTCGACCATCTGAATGGGGGGTGGAACGGTGGAGTGTTGCTGAGAATGTGTTGGAGACGCAGCGGCCTCCCGGCCGGAGGCGCGAGAGGCCTCGCGACCGGAGGCATTGGAAGCTCCACGACCACCTCGCCGTGCCATTACGATCGCTCTGAGATTCGGTCCCTTCCTCTAGCGCCAACTGTTGCTGGTGGTCCAAACCGAGAACGATTGGCACGGCGGTGTGAACGGGGTTCCGTTTGAGTTGCCTTGGTTGGTGTTGAGTGCGCTCCACCTTCCACCGGAAAACCTGCAAGCAAGCCTCGCACCACCACTGGGGTAGTGGGGGCCCTCCGACGATCAAGTCAGAGGAGATTGGAGGATAAGGAGAGATAATAGTAACAAGTAAGAGAATGCTCTAGAAGTTCTTGCTTACCCCCCCTTCTCCCCCCAGCCGCATATATACCAGGCTGGGGGGTCTTTCAGGGGGGTTCGTCATCGTGGGGCACGATGGAGCTGCCACTGACACGGCCGTTACAGGGCGTCGTGGGGCAGCGCTGGGTACGGCCGTGACAGGGCGTAGTGGAGCTCCGCCTTGTATGGCTGTTACAGGGGATCGTGGAGCAGCGCCAGATACAACCGTTGCAGGGAGTAGTGGAGCAGGAGGCTGCGGCATGCCTCTGGGGAATAGCCTGTCGTTGTCGAGAGATGTCCGACTCGGGGTCGGGCTGCGGAGACGAAGATGTCCGACTCGGGGTCGGATTGCTGGATCAAGAGGCTGCCAACTCGGGGTCGGGCTGCGGAGACGAAGATGTCCGACTCGGGGTCGGATTGCTGGATCAAGAGGCTGCCAACTCGGGGTCGGGCTGCGGAGACGAAGATGTCCGACTCGGGGTCGGATTGCTGGATCAAGGGGCAGCCGACTCGGGGTCGGGCTGCGGAGCCGAAGATGTCCGACTCGGGGTCGGATTGCTGGATCAAGGGGCTGCCGACTTGGGGTCGGGCTGCGGAGATGAAGATGTCCGACTCGGGGTCGGATTGCTGGATCAAGGGGCTGCCATAGTCTTCCTGGGCGCGCGTGCCGGTCATGTGGGGCATGGTGGCTAAGTTTCCCCGTAACAGAGCCTATCATACCTCTGTACAATTTGCAGTCTATACTTTTATCTTTTTCATCTTTGTCAAGCTTGCAACTTGAGCCCATGGGTGTGCTGATTTCCTTTGCATTCTTCATCTTGAATTTTTTCAACATTTCCTTGATATATTTGGACTGACTGATGAAGATGCCTTCCTCTGATTGTTTTATTTGTAGCCCAAGGAAGAAGTTAAGCTCACCCATCATGCTCATTTCAAATTCTCCCTGTATAAGCTTGGCAAACTCTTGACAAAGGCTATCATTAGTAGCACCAAAAATTATATCATCCACATATATTTGTACAAACAATAAGTCATTTCCTTTTCTTTTAATGAAGAGGGTTTTGTCTACATTTCCTCTCTTAAATTTATTTTCAATTAGAAAATTACTTAATCTTTCATACCATGCTCTAGGGCTTGCCTAAGTCCATACAATGCTTTATGCAATTTATAAACGTAATCTGGATGTAAGTGGTTTTCAAACCCTGGAGGTTGTCCTACATAAACTTCCTCCATTATATAACCATTTAAAAATGCACTTTTTACATCCATTTGATAGAGTTTAAAATCCATGAAGCATGCATATGCCAAAAGTAGTCTAATAGCCTCTAACCTAGCAACAGGAGCAAAAGTTTCATCAAAATCTATTCCTTCCTCCTGATTATATCCTTTGGCCACTAGCCTAGCTTTGTTTCTTATTACTATTCCATCTTCATCTAGTTTATTTCTATATACCCATTTGGTGCCTATAATTGAAACATTAGGAGGTCTTTTCATTAGAGTCCAAACTTCATTTCTTTCAAATTGGTTTAATTCCTCTTGCATAGCGTCATCCAATTATCATCTTTTTCGGCTTCTTCTAGTGATTTAGGCTCTATTTGTGAAACGAAAGCAAGATAATTACTAGTATTTCTTAGAGAGGATCTTGTCCTTACCCCTTGCGAAGGATCACCAAGGATTAGATCCCTTGAATGACCATGTGCATACCTCCATTCCTTAGGAAGATCTTGATTTCTTGCTTGGGGTTGATCTTCTTCATCTTGCTGAATTGTATCTTCTTTGACTTCATCTTCAAGTTGCTTGTCTTGTATGGAGAATTCCTTCATTCTGTCTTCAAGTATACCTGCATCACTATCTTCTTCTTTTCTAGAAGAATCTCCATTAGTTTCATCAAAAACAACATGAATGGATTCTTCAACAACGAGAGTTCTCTTGTTGAAGACCCTGTATGCTCTACTAGATGAGGAATAACCTAAGAAGATCCCTCATCTGATTTAGCACTAAATTTGCTTAGATTGTCCTTTCCATTGTTTAAAATAAAGCATCGACAACCGAAAACATGAAAATAGCTTATGTTTGGTTTCTTACTTTTTATTAACTCATAAGGTGTTTTCTTTAAGATGGATCTAACTAAAGCACGGTTTAAAATATGACATGAAGTATTTATTGCTTCAGCCCAAAAGTACTTTGGTAGATCCGATTCGCACAACATGGTACGAGCCATATCTGCTAGTGTGCGATTCTTCCTTTCTACCACCCCATTTTGTTGAGGTGTCCTAGGTGCCGAGAAATTGTGATTGATACCATTTTCGTCACAAAACTTTTCAAAGTACTGATTTTCAAACTCGGTACCATGATCACTCCTAATTGCTTTTAGTTTAAGATTGAGTTCATTTGAAACTCTATTATGAAACTTGATAAAAGCGGGAAAGGACTCATCTTTATGTGCAAGAAATGAAACCCATGTAAAACGTGAAAAATCATCAACAATTACAAGACCAAATTTCTTACCCCCTAGACTAGCAGTTCTAGTGGGTCCAAACAAATCCATGTGAATTAGTTCTAGGGGTTTTGATGTTGAGACTATGTTCTTAGACTTGAAAGAACTTCTTGTTTGTTTCCCTAATTGGCATGCAGCACAAATTTTGTTCTTTTCAAAGTCTATTTTTGATAGTCCTTTGACTAGATCTTTTGTAATCAATTTAGAAATTAAATCCATGCTAGCATGCCCTAACCTACGATGCCATAACCAACTAGTCTCATTAACTTTGGGATCCATGGCTACAAGACATTGGCCATCCTTCATGGTGAGATCATCAAGATCTACCACGTAAACATTTCCATGCCTATGTCCCGTAAGTATGATCTCATTGTCAACTGGACTACTAATTATGCATAGTGAAGATTCAAATGACACTTTAAAACCCTTGTCACAAAATTGACTTATACTTAATAAATTATGTTTTAGTCCATTAACTAACAATAAATTGTCAATAAATGAGGAGGGTGATATGGAGATTTTACCAACACCAATGATTTGACCTTTTGCATTGTCTCCAAATGTGACTACTCCTCCTTCTTTTGATTTCAAGGTGACGAAGAGACTCTTGTCACCGGTCATATGCCTTGAGCAACCACTATCAAGATACCACATTCTCTTTTTATTCTCGGCTGCAAGGCATACCTGCAAATTGATCATGTGAAGCTCTTAGGTACCCAAGTTTTCTTGGGTCCTTCGTGGTTAGTGTAGTTGGTTGCCTTATGCACCCATACTTTAGTTATGTTTTTAGCTTTTACAAATGTACTCTTGTTTGTTTGGATCTTTCTTTGAATACAAGAGTAAGCTTTATGTCCACTTTTTCCACAATGAAAGCATGTAGGTTTTTCAGTTTTGACATCTTTTGCTTTCACAAAGAAATTCTTTAGATACTTTTGTTGCTTGTTAGTTTTATATCCTAATCCGGCTTTATTAAAAACAGTTCTTTGATTTGAAAGAATAAGACTTAATTTTTCAGAGCTTTGTGTAAATTTTTCAACAATTGGTTTGTACTTATGTACCTCATTCTTAAGATTCAAATTTTCTTTAACTAGTTCTTCCTTATCCTTTTTAAGGGATTCAACATGTTGTGCAAGTGAGGTATTATTATCGAGTAGGGATTTTACTTTTAGATTTAATTCCTTAACTAGTGTTTTTGCCGTTTCATTTTCAATGCTAAGTTTTGAATTTTTATTTTCTAGATCAATGGTGTTAACATTTTCAACGCTCTCTTTCTCAATCAATAGATTTTTAATATCATCCTGTAGTTTTAGATTGGAGGCTTTTAATTCTTTATTCTTTGCTCCTAACATACTACAATCACTCATAAGTTCTTGAAAAGCTTCATACAATTCTTCTAAAGTAAATTTATAGTTGAGTTTTGACATACCTCGTCATCTTCGAACGCCATGAAGCACAAATTGGCGGTCTCTTCCTTCTCTTCCTCGGAGGAGGATGTGTCACTATCGTCCCAAGTTGCCTTTAATGCCTTCTTCTTCTTCTTCTTCCCAAAGTACTTCTTTTGTTGAGGGCATTCGGAACGAATGTGTCCCGGTCTCTTGCAATCATAGCATATGATTGGGTCTCTTTCTTTTTCTTTTTCTTTTTCCCAATCATTTCTCCATCCAAACTTTTTCCTTAGGAAGGGTTTCTTTCTTCTCATGAATTTCTTAAACTTCCTCACTATCAAACCCAAATCCTCATCTTCGCTTTCTTCTTCGCTCTCACTACTTTCTTCTTCACACACACTCGAAGTGGCCTTGAGTGCGATTGTCCTTTTCTTTGGCAACTCTTCTTCATGTTGCTTCATTGTGAGCTCATGCGTCATCAATGAGCCCAATAGTTGTTCTAGTCCCAAAGTGTTGAGGTCTTTGGCTTCTACGATCGCCGTGACCTTTGCTTCCCATGCTTTCGGCAAAGACCTGAGAATTTTACTCACAAGTTCCGGATTAGTATAAGATTTACCCAAACTCTTTAGACCATTAATTATATCGGTGAAGCGTGTAAACATGCATGTGATGGTTTCATTAGGTTCCATCTTAAATAGCTCATATTTGTGAACTAGAATGTTCACTTTAGATTCTTTGACTTGATTTGTACCCTCGTGGGTAACTTCAAGTCTATCCCATATTTTCTTGGTGGAAGTACAGGTTGAAACTCTATTGAACTCATTCACATCTAGAGCACAAAATAATGAGTTCATGGCTCTAGAGTTGAGTTGAACCATCCTATTATCATTCTCATCCCAATCCTCCTCAGGTTTGGGAACTTGAATGCCATTCACCATGTGTGATGGTTCTTGTGGTCCGTTAACTATAACCCTCCACAAGGCATAATCTTGTGCTTGAATAAAGATCCTCATCCTAGTCTTCCAATAGGTATAATTTGTCCCATTGAAGAGTGGAGGTCTATTAGTTGCCTGCCCCTCAGCAGGAACATTGTTGAAGGGTGTTGCCATCTAGATCTTTAGCTAAGACGGTTAGGTCTACAGAGCACCCGCTCTGATACCACTTGTTGCCCAAAGATGGTCACCCAAGAGGGGGGTGAATTGGGTGTTTTAAAACTTTTTGTCTAATTAAAAATAAAACACACAAATGTATGAGCTAAAGTAAAAATAAAGGTATGAAAACAGACAATCGCAAACACAAGCTTTTATAGTGGTTCGGAGCTTCCACTGCTCCTACATCCACTCCCCAAAGCACCTTTGGGAATTTCCACTATAATCCAAGATTACAGTACGGTAGTTTTGCGAGTTCACTACCCAACTCGTTGTTTTACACCGGGCTAACAACGAACCCTATAACCCCCAATTTCACCTAGGCTTGGGACGCCTTTCCCTTGTTCCAAGTCCCTTGACTGGAACAAGCACAATATTGAAAAAGTTTTACAAAAGATTTGAAAGCTCTAAATAAGCAAATATAACATTGATAAACAATGAAACCCGGAAGAACCCTTTTAGCCGTTGGAAGCGTGGGAAATGGTGGTTCTTCCGATGTGGATCGCGTTGGCTTGAATGTGAGCTTTGAATGCCGAACGGGAGAGAGTAGTTGAGTACGAAATCAGTTGGGAAACTTGAAGGCACTTGATTTCTTCACTTGAATGCACTGACTCCCTTGAACCTCTTTTTCTTTCTTTTTTCTTGAATGATCTTGTATTGGGTTGGTGAGAAGTTGTTGGAAAGCACTTAAGAGCTCTCTTTTATAGCCCAAAAAGCAAATATAGCCGTTAGAGATAAAGTTAAAGAGATTTGAAATTCAAACCAAACCTGCAAAAGTTGTCAGTCGCGTCCCAGGTGCTCCGGAGACGTCTCCGCTTCATCGCGAGACGTCTCGGCTGTAAGATTTTACTTTTGACGATGTTTGGGGTCGACTCGGCGCTTTACGGGGACGACTCTGGAAATGAGCCGTTTGAATACTTGTTTTTCTGTTTTTCTGAGAGGGTCGCCTCGGCACTTTACGGGGACGTCTCGGCTTGTTTGCGCTTTTTGCATGGGGACGACTCCGCTGCCTTGGGGACGACTCCGCCGTTATATCTCCGAAAAACAAGTCTTCTGGAATTCTCTGAGAGAGTCGACTCCGCTCTTTCAGGGGACGTCTCCGCTGCCTTATCACCGAAAAAGACATCCTCTGGAAAACCCTGAGAGAGTCGACTCCGCTACTTCGGGGACGACTCGGGAAGTCTGCTTTTTACTTGCGGGGACGACTCCGCGTCCTGTGGAGACGACTCGCGCGCATCTCTTGAAATCAGCCTTTCTGCCGCCACTGAGAGAGTCGACTCCGACCCTGCGAGACGCCTCGCCAGGTGCCGGGGACGTCTCCAAACGTGCCAGTTCTTCCTGTTTGTGCCAGAGACGTCTCTGGGACAAACCGGAGACGTCTCGGCTGTCCCTGATCTGTTTTCTTCAACTCAAAAAATTCTTCAATAAATTCATAAAAATTATGGAAACTTGCCTAGACATTTCTTAACAATATTCTTAATTAATCACCTAAAATTCTCAAGTAAATTGTTAAGATAAATGGAATTATACTCTAGTATTTTGTATTCATCAAAATCCATTAGGGGGTCAACAGTTTTGAACTGCGAGAAAATAGGCTACATACTCAAAAATGATATCCCCACATTACCAGCACGTCCGACTACTGATCAGCGTGTGATGCATGAAAAGTGGACAGACGATGACATTAGGGTCAAGTGCTATATCATGGCATCCATGTCCAATGAACTCCAATGCCAGCATGAAAATATGAAGACTGCTAGGGACATACTGGCACACCTGCAAGAGTTGTATGGTGAGCAGAGTCGCACAGCTCGTTTTGAAGTGTCCAAGAGGCTCTTCAAGACAAAGATGCACGAAGGGCAGTCTGTCCATGATCACGGTCTGACTATGATCAAGGACCTAGAGGAGCTTGAGAAGCTCGGAATGTACATGCACAAGGAATTGCAAGTGGATTTGATCCTACAGTCACTTCCTGATTCATTTGGTAAGTTTATAGTAAACTACCACATGAATAAGATTGAATGCACTAAGATTGAACTGATAAACATGTTGGTAACTGCTGAGGGAGCCTTGAAAGGTTCAAGGGCAATGTCCTTGCTGCTGAGTTGACTTCTGGTTCCAAGAGAAAGTCTACTTGGAAGAAAAAGAAGCCTGCTAAGAAGCAGAAGAAAAACAAGAAGCCAAAGAAGGAAGTTCAAAAAAAAGGGCCAATGACAAAGGAAAAATGTTTCCACTGCAATGTCGACGGCCACTGGAAGAGAAACTGTCCTTCATACCTCGAGAGCCTGAAGAACAAAAAGGCAGACAGACCTTCAGAAGGTATGTCAGATATGCTTAGGATACTTAGGGACTGTTACCTACTACTAGCAGAAATTTGATTTCTGTATTTTGTTTAGCATAGGAAGAGTTTTGTAAAACTACTGTTCTATTTATTTGATAAATAAATGGGTTTCATGTGGTTTTATGACTGACAGTCTCTATCACTTACATATAGATGTATCGGTGAATGTATCTGAGCAAATAGTGAGTGCCATAGGATCAAGAAGATCTAGAGATGAGATAAACTAGAAGTATTTGTGGCACCTCAAACTTGGCCATATAGGAGAAGACAGAATAAACAAATTGGATAAACATGGGCTTTTGGGCTCATTGACTTTCGAGTCATATTCGATTTGTGAATCCTGCCTTCAAGGAAAGATTGCCAAATTATCCTTTGCAGGACACAGGGGAGGTCCACGAAATACTTACCCTAGTACACACAGATGTGTGTGACCCATTCGATGTGCAGGCTAGGGGTTGTAATTTTTACTTCATTTACCGATGATTTCTTTTGGTATGGATATGTGTATGAGACACAAGTCTGAATCTTTTGAAAAGTTCAAAGAGTTCAGAAATGAAGTAGAAAAACAAACTGGAAAACCCCTTAAGGCTCTTCGATCAGATTGAGGAGGAGAATACCTTAGTGGGGAATTCCGGGACTATCTCAAGAAAAACGGCATAGTCTCACAGTGGACACCTCAGGGTACACCTCAATTCAACGGGGTGTCAGAGAGGAGGAATCAGACCCTATTGTATATGGTCAGGTCCATGATGAGCTTCACTGATTTACCTATGTTTATTTGGGGAGATGCCTTACTTACCGCAGTATATCTACTGAATAGAGTTCCCTCTAAAATCAAAATTTGAAGTATAAACTTGTATATTTCATGATTATGCATTACATAAGCAAAGGTATATTTCAATTTAGGTAAACCATGAAATAATTTCCAAAAGCATAAGTCAATCAATACATATGTAGACTTGATATCAAGAAATTAGTAATTAAAGATTTTAATCATGCCACAATAAGATGTAAGTCATTGACTTTGCTTAGCTAATTTATAAGAGAGGTATGTGAAATTACCAATTCATTCAGCATTCTTCAAGTCAAATACCTACTAGATCTCTTATGTGTATACTTTTGGCTGAAGAAGGTCCTCTCTTTTGTTTGCATATGAGTGTTTATTGTATCTTATATGGAGGTGACCTTCAAGTTGAAATCTCTCATTTCTTGCTCATAGATCCTGCATTATTAGCAAAATCTTTTTCTTTCTCGAAGGAAAGTCATTAGTTTCTTCAAAATATACGACATATTTCTTAACTAGATGACTCAAAATAAAACATGATTATTGAGTCATTCTACTCAAGAGATAGCTTAAATATAAGCAAACATAAGTCACTTGAACTAAAGAGATAGTTTTATTAAGCAAGATGGTTCAAGGACAAGTATGTGAGACAATAGTAAAAGGTCAAATCAATTTCTTATTTTTAGAATCAATTTAGCTTAGATTCTATTTGCTTAAGATAATTATTAATTGGGTATACAAGTTAAGTTCTAATTGAATTATCTTGAACATTTGTCTCTATCAAAATTCTGATTATGATTTAACATATGTTGCACACATGAGTCTTATAGGGCAAATCATATTTCAGATAATTACTTAAGGAGTGAATGAGACAATGATATCATGATAAATTGCATTCATAACTCAACAAAGGATGAAATAAGATTTTATAAGGATTATGCTCGATAAAGTTTTAGCATGAAAGCATAAAATCAGCCTCAAACATTTATACTCGAGAGAGAGTTTTGATTTTGAAAAACTCAAAGAAGAAAGTTGTGCATATTCATTATCATGCAAGCACTAGAGGATTTCATGCTAAGATTGTTGAGATAAAATTTATCATTATATAAAGCATTTAGTAAATATTCAATAGCATAATTGAATTTACAAATTTAAGCATATCAAGATATGAAATGGCAATTTAAATTACATTCACAAATGATGAAATAAAATTTATTTATAAGTCACGTGTCATGGCACCTAGTTAAGAGTTTCACATGAGTTTCAAGGGTTGCTTTGACAAGATAATCTTAGTTATTCATTTTAGGTACCCAAGCTTGCTTGGGTCTTTGCGGGTTAGGGCATATGGTTCCTTTTGGAACCCAAATCTGTTTAATTGTAATAACTTTACCACTTGATTTAATTGTGTTAAAACGATAAGTAAAGTTGTTATGCCCATTCTTTTCATGTTTGAAATAAGTTATCTTATTTAATGGTTTGCTTGTGAATTGATAACCTTTTTCTCTAGAGGTTTATTGTTAAGCAAAGGAGTCAAGCCAAGTCTTGATTTATCAAAAACAGTATGTTGGCTTTCAAACATCATTTTTAATCTTTCTGAACTTACAGTGAATTTGTTAATAAGATATTTCAGTTGGTTAACTTCTTCACTTAAGTTTTGATTTTTTTTAATTAAGTTATGATTTTTTCAAGGTGGTCAATATTTTCTCCATCACTTGCCCCTCACTTTCAAGGTCGGGCTGTATTTCAATTCGGGCGATGGAAGTCGAGTCATTACCTCAATCGAGGTGAAACCTTTGTCAAGGGGCATCAATGTGTCGATCGATCTTCTCGAAGTGTTACCATATTTAGGGTGCCTCGAGGCATCATCATTGCAGGTCCTTCTTGAGGCATCATAAATGTAGTGATCTGGTGAATCACCCACATCTCCATTTTCGGTGGGTTTCTATTCCTCAGTTGCTTGGCCATTTCCCTTTGTCTCTTTCTCACTACCTCATCTCTTCGTCCTTCTTCATCTTTCCCCCAGAGTAGCAGTGAGGTTAACCCCTTAGAGGGGAGTCGATCATCTGACCGCTCTTCTCAAGCCCGACAGTCATCGCCTTCAGGCGAGGCTGTGTCTGAGGTCTGATCGGGCCCGAATTATGAGGCGTCCATTCTTACTCAGATGGAAATGGACCTAATCTGAGCTTAGCATTTTGTGCCTCATGAGTCCATCTATGAGCTTGCCGATCCTGATGACTGGGTAACCATCCCTCGTCCTACTCGGCTCGGGTTGTATGAGGAGACTTTGAGGGCCAGCCTAAGACTTTCTCTCCACCCCTACTTTGTGCAGTGGATAAGATCTTATAGCCTCGTTCTGACCTAGCTGGTGCCGAACTTCTGGCAAGTCTTAGTTGGTTTCTTTTCTCTTCATTTTCTTTGGAATATCTGAGCGTCAGTGCCTCTTTTTCAAGGATGCTTAACCTTGAAAAAACATCCTTGGAATAGCAACTGGTGGTACTTTTCTCCTCAGAAAGCCCCCCCAGTTGATCCAAGGCACTCCCTCCTCTATCCATGGATGAAGAAAAATATTATTTTGTTTCCTCTAAGCAGCCATGGGGGTTTGAGACCGAGTGGAGGATGCCTCAAAGAGACCTGAATTGGCCCCCGAGGCTGTCCGACGACGATCAAAGGTGGACAAGCTTCTAGAATCTTGATCCGAACTTTCTGCCCTTCAGGAGCTGTTGTCCGAGGAGACTAAATAAATCGGTCTAAGCCCGACCGATCCCTGGGTAAGCTCCTCCTAAACTCTTTCTCTATCTTTCCGCTTTGTTGCATTCCTTTCTGACCTCATTCCTAGTTTCGCATTTATCACCGCTATGAAGACCGACCTTACGCTGATTCATCAGAGGAGAAGAATGAAGAAGAGATCGGCCACGGCTACCAAAGTCGAGGTCTCGTAAGAGAAAAGTCCGAGGGGGGATGTTGCCCAAGAAGACAACCCAAGAGGGAGGGTGAATTGGGTTTGGACTAATTCTCGACCAATTAAAAACTATGATTAGTAATTAACTAATTCTATTGCAAGCAAATTAGTTAAGTTACTAGATGAAGTTACTAGATGATGTGAATGAAGAGAGAGAGAAAGATCAGCAGCTGTTACGGGGGAACTTAGCCACCATGCCCCACGTGACCGGCACGCGCGCCCAGGAAGACTATGGCAGCCCCTTGATCCAGCAATCCGACCCCGAGTCGGACATCTTCGGCTCCGCAGCCCGACCCCGAGTCGGCTGCCCCTTGATCCAGCAATCCGACCCCGAGTCGGACATCTTCGTCTCCGCAGCCCGACCCCGAGTCGGCAGCCCCTTGATCCAGCAATCCGACCCCGAGTCGGACATCTTCGGCTCCGCAGCCCGACCCCGAGTCGGCTGCCCCTTGATCCAGCAATCCGACCCCGAGTCGGACATCTTCGTCTCCGCAGCCCGACCCCGAGTCGGCAGCCCCTTGATCCAGCAATCCGACCCCGAGTCGGACATCTTCGTCTCCGCAGCCCGACCCCGAGTCGGACATCTCTCGACAACGACAGGCTATTCCCCAGAGGCACGCCGCAGCCTCCTGCTCCACTACTCCCTGCAACGGTTGTATCTGGCGCTGCTCCACGATCCCCTGTAACAACCATACAAGGCGGAGCTCCACTACGCCCTGTCACGGCCGTACCCAGCGCTGCCCCACGACGCCCTGTAACGGCCGTGTCAGTGGCAGCTCCATCGTGCCCCACGATGACGAACCCCCCTGAAAGACCCCCCAGCCTGGTATATATGCGGCTGGGGGGAGAAGGGGGGGTAAGCAAGAACTTCCAGAGCATTCTCTTACTTGCTACTATTATCTCTCCTTATCCTCCAATCTCCTCTGACTTGATCGTCGGAGGGCCCCCACTATCCCAGTGGTGGTGCGAGGCTTGCTTGCAGGTTTTCCGGTGGAAGGTGGAGCGCACTCAACACCAACCAAGGTAACTCAAACGGAACCCCGTTCACACCGTCGTGCCAATCGTTCTCGGTTTGGACCACCAGCAACAGTTGGCGCTAGAGGAAGGGACCGAATCTCAGAGCGATCGTAATGGCATGGCGAGGTGGTCGTGGAGCTTCCAATGCCTCCGGTCGCGGGGCCTCTCGCGCCTCCGGCCGGGAGGCCGCTGCGTCTCCAACACATTCTCAGCAACACTCCACCGTTCCACCCTCCATTCAGATGATCGAAGCCGCTCAGTTCGACCAGTTAGCCCAGCAGGTTCGCACCCTCGCGGAGGCAGTGCAGAACCTGCAGGGTGTGATGTCTCGGGCGCCGCAGCGGGCCCAGGAGCCGCTGCTCCCTGAGCGCTCACCTGTCCTCCTCAACCCGCGCTCCTTCCTCTCCCATGGGGAGGAGCGCCGGTGCGAGAAAGATTCTCGAGCACGGTCCATTCTGCCGGGACCTTCCCATCGGAGCTGCGCGGGGTACGAGAGGCGGGCCCGGGCGCGTTCCCAGACCCCCCAGTCCTCAAGGAACCCGCGCTCCAGTCGGTCCCCCTCTCGGTGCACCTTGTCTCCCACCCATCGGTCGCGCTCCCTGGACCGGCGGGTGGACGATCTCCACCGACAACTCCAGGTCCTGAAGGGACACTCCAAAGATCCCTTCGCCGACTTGGAGATCTCCTCCCAGCCGGCGCTTGCCTCGAGGATCCTGCGGACCCCGAATTCGCCAGGGTTTAAAATGCCGGCGATCGAGCCCTATGACGGGGCGGCGGACCCGCGGGATCACGTCGAGAGTTTCAGGACCCTTATGCTCCTCCACGGAGCATCAGATCCTCTCCTCTGCAAGGCCTTTCCGGCGACCCTCCGTGGCCCGGTAAGGGCGTGGTTCGCCGGCTTGGAGGCTAACTCAATCCAGTCCTTCGACCAATTTACTCGCCTCTTCATCACCCATTTCGCCGTCAGTAGCCGGCGGCGACTGGTCTCCGACTCCCTCTTTGATGTCCGGCAAAACGAGGGAGAAAGCTTGCGGGATTATCTTACCCGCTTCAACAAGGCTACGCTGGAAGTCCGGAACCTGAGCCAGGAGGTGGCTCTTTCAGCCCTGAAGCGTGGCTTCCGAAAGGGCAGACTCACCTTCTCCCTGGACAAACGCCTGCCGCGGAGCTTCCCGGAGCTGTTGTCCCGGGCGAACCAGTATGCGGACGCCGAGGAGGCGGCCGCCCACCGGAGCAAGGAGGCCGCCGAGATCCCTCCAAAGCTCGGGAAGAAAAGGCGAAAAGAGGCACTTCAGAGGAGGAGCCCGACGCCTCAACGTCGGCGCAGAAGCCTGTCGCCGGCGGGGAACCACGGCGCCCTACGCCCTCGTTCTCCGCCCCGACGTTTCAACCGGTACACTCCTCTCCTGACTCCCCGGGCCCAGATCCTCATGGAAATCAAGGGGCGGAAGGACCTCCCGGTCCCGAGACAGATGAAGAAGATTCCTGGGAGGAGGCCCTCTCGGGCGTACTGTGGGTACTACCGGGACCACGGCCACGACACCGAAGACTGCTTCCAGCTTCGGGACGAGATTGAGGCTCTCATCCGCCGAGAGCGTCTCGGTCGATATGTGAACGACCGACGTCCCCCAGCAGACCCGCGTCCGGCCGACCCGGCCCCTCAGGAGCCTCGGGAGCAGAATCGACACGTCGCGGGCGTGATCCACACTATCACTGGGGGCTGCCCCCGGCCCGAGAGGAACGCAGGGGGCTCGACTGAAGCGTCAGGGGCAGCCGTCGCAAAGAGGCAGAGGGTCGGTAATGTAATCACTTTTTGTGATGAAGATGTAAAGGGGGTTCAGACCCCCCACGATGACGCCATGGTGATCTCCCTCACTATGGCAAACTATGATGTAAGGCGTGTTCTTGTGGATAGTGGAAGCTCAGCTGATATTTTGTTTTACGAGGCCAATTCGGAGCAACTCCGAGGGAGCCTGGATCTCTTGGAAGAAGCGAGAAAAATGGCGCAGGTTCGGATGGCGATGTATCAGCGGAGGGTGGCCCGATATTACAACTCCAAGGTCCGACCGAAGCTTTTCAGAATCGGAGATCTGGTGCTAAGGCGAGCTAAAGCATCTCCACCTGCGGAAGGTGGGAAGCTAGCGCCAAATTGGGAAGGCCCGTATAGGGTTCGCTGGGTAAACCGACCTGGCTCCTACCAGTTGGAGGCCCTAGATGGTCGAGAAATTCCAAGGAGCTGGAATTCCGCTAACCTGCGGATGTATTACCAGTAGAACGACAATGCCAGAAAGACAGTTCGAAAATGTATAACACTTTTCATTTCAATAATTTCTGGTTACAACGGCGTGCTCGTGTGATTACAAGGAATTCCCAGAGGGGAATTAGGGTGTAAAGAAAGTAAAGAAGAGGTGGAGACTCCGAGGAGCTGGAGATCTGGGATTCCGAAACCTCCATCCGAAGCGGCTGCAATCCCACCGGAAGTGGGTGCCTCCAACCGGAGACGCCATCGACGTCTCACGAAAAAGACGAAGAGCCAGCGCGGATGAAGAAGAAGCGGACGAAGGAGAAGTCCACACTGCTCCTACCCAGAGGCGCCATCCACGCCTTACGAAAAAGACGAGGAGCCGCCGCAGACGAAGCTCCCGCTGCCTCCAGGGGAACGCCACCTCCAAGGGATATTCCGGTCCTCCCCAGTGTTAGGGGAGAGAAGGAATACAAGGGAGAAGAGCATATGGAGGCGCGGTCCCGGATCAAGCGCCTGGTGCGGAGCTCAATCGGGAGGCCGAACTTCAAGGAGGGGAGACGTGATCCCGGATGAAACGCCTAGAGCGGAGTTCCGCCGGGGAGAACCTCCTTGTTGATCCCAGATGAAACGGCTAGTTGGCGGAAGTCGCGAAGGGCGCGCCTCCCATTCCTTCGGTAGGGGTCTCTCAACCATGCGCCGGAGAGGAGGCCCACGATCCATGGCAACCTGAACAGCTCCGGCTTGGCAGGCTCCATCGCACCTGCACCTATATTTATAGCCAAACTGTGGCCCCCCGGTCGTTCCGATGCGGGTGGCTCCAATAAATGCGGGCGCATTGAATTCGGAGCCGATCCGGCTCTTGAGGTGTATCTTTCCGCGATTTCCTAAGCGTTATTCTCCTTAATTGCATTCTTTGTGCAGGACACTCCGGATGGCCTGTACCCCTAGGTCCACATATCTCCGCTCGCGCCCAGGCCGCATCCGCCTCGAAGAACGCGCGTATCGCGGCCGCTTAACTGACACTCCTCGCAAGCAGCAACTGGCGATCCGATTTCCCAGGTAACCCCTCAATTAGCATTTAATGCCCATCTCGTGTTCCCCAGGCAACGCTTGGAGAGGAGGAGAAACACGATCGCAGCTGGCCACGGAGAAATCCCGTCGGGCGGCAAGCGACAGGCGCACGACCAGCGAGCGGAATTTTCCGAGGCTCGGCCCTCGGATGCCAGGCTACCCGATGATCATCCCGGGAGCAGACTAGCCTGAAGCCCCGACCGGTCGCCTCGGCTTGCGCCAGCCTTGGCCGACCAACGAGCGGAATTTTTCGAGGCTCGGCCCTCGGATGCCAGGCTAACCCGATGATCATCCCGGGAGCAGACTAGCCTGAAGCCCCGACCGGTCGCCTCGGCTTGCGCCAGCCTTGGCCGACCAACGAGCGGAATTTCCCGAGGCTCGGCCCTCGGATGCCAGGCTAACCCGATGATCATCCCGGGAGCAGACTAGCCTGAAGCCCCGACCGGTCGCCTCGGCTTGCGCCAGCCTTGGCCGACCAACGAGCGGAATTTCCCGAGGCTCGGCCCTCGGATGCCAGGCTAACCCGATGATCATCCCGGGAGCAGACTAGCCTGAAGCTCCGACCGGTCGCCTCGGCTTGCGCCAGCCTTGGCCGACCAACGAGCGGAATTTTCCGAGGCTCGGCCCTCGGATGCCAGGCTAACCCGATGATCATCCCGGGAGCAGACTAGCCTGAAGCCCCGACCGGTCGCCTCGGGTTGCGCCAGCCTTGGCCGACCAACGAGCGGAATTTTCCGAGGCTCGGCCCTCGTATGCCAGGCTAACCCGATGATCATCCCGAGAGCAGACTAGCCTGAAGCCCCGACCGGTCGCCTCGGCTTGCGCCAGCCTTGGCCGACCAACGAGCGGAATCTTCCGAGGCTCGGCCCTCGGATGCTAGGCTAACCCGATGGTCATCCCGGGAGCAGACTAGCCTGAAGCCCCGACCGGTCGCCTCGGCTTGCGCCAGCCTTGGCCGACCAACGAGCGGAATCTCCCGAGGCTCGGCCCTCGGATGCCAGGCTAACCCGATGATCATCCCGGGAGCAGACTAGCCTGAAGCCCCGACCAGTCGCCTCGGCTTGCGCCAGCCTTGGCCGACCAACGAGCGGAATTTCCTGAGGCCTAACCCTCGGATGCCTGGCTTAGCGCCGGAAGAAGTTCCTGAGGCCTAACCCTCGGATGCCTGGCTTAGCGCCGGAAGAAGTTCCTGAGGCCTAACCCTCGGATGCCTGGCTTAGCGCCGGAAGAATTCCCTGAGGCCTAACCCTCGGATGCCTGGCCTAGCGCCAGAAGAGTTTCCTGAGGCCTAACCCTCGGATGCCTGGCTTAGCGCCGGAAGAAGTTCCTGAGGCCTAACCCTCGGATGCCTGGCTTAGCGCCGGAAGAAGTTCCTGAGGCCTAACCCTCGGATGCCTGGCTTAGCGCCGGAAGAATTCCCTGAGGCCTAACCCTCGGATGCCTGGCCTAGCGCCAGAAGAGTTTCCTGAGGCCTAACCCTCGGATGCCTGGCTTAGCGCCGGAAGAAGTTCCTGAGGCCTAACCCTCGGATGCCTGGCTTAGCGCCGGAAGAATTCCCTGGGGCCTAACCCTCGGATGCCTGGCCTAGCGCCGGAAGAGTTTCCTGAGGCCTAACCCTCGGATGCCTGGCCTAGCGCCGGAAGAAGTTCCTGAGGCCTAACCCTCGGATGCCTGGCTTAGCGCCGGAAGAAGTTCCTGAGGCCTAACCCTCGGATGCCTGGCTTAGCGCCGGAAGAAGTTCCTGAGGCCTAACCCTCGGATGCCTGGCTTAGCGCCGGAAGAAGTTCCTGAGGCCTAACCCTCGGATGACTGGCTTAGCGCCGGAAGAAGTTCCTGAGGCCTAACCCTCGGATGACTGGCTTAGCGCCGGAAGAAGTTCCTGAGGCCTAACCCTCAGATGCCTGGCTTAGCGCCGGAAGAAGTTCCTGAGGCCTAACCCTCGGATGCCTGGCCTAGCGCCAGAAAAATTTCCTGAGGCCTAACCCTCGGATGCCTGGCTTAGCGCCGGAAGAAGTTCCTGAGGCCTAACCCTCGGATGCCTGGCCTAGCGCCAGAAAAATTTCCTGAGGCCTAACCCTCGGATGCCTGGCTTAGCGCCGGAAGAAGTTCCTGAGGCCTAACCCTCGGATGCCTGGCTTAGCGCCGGAAGAATTCCCTGAGGCCTAACCCTCAGATACCTGGCCTAGCGCCAGAAGAATTTCAAGAGTCGGGAGTCAGCGAGACGCTACCAAGAGTTAAAAAGAAGAAGGACGAAAGTGAAATGAAGAAACTCTGTTTGCATTAACTTTCATTGTTTCAGGGCCGAGACCCATACAACTTGGCAAAACGCCAACACACAAAGAAAAGAACAAAAATACAGAAGGTCAGCTTGGAGGAACCCCCGGGTCGGGAACGCCGGGCACGTCCGCAGGGGGTAGGGAGACGGTTGGAGAAGCAGCAGGCAATGGCGCCGGAGGGGAGTCGAGAAGGAAGATCCCACTCAGGTCAATTTCGGGGTACTTAGCCGACACCCTTGCCAGGCCTTCGTCGAAGCCTAAGACAAAGGAGTCGGACCCCGCGTCCGACATGTCACGGACGAACTCGTCAGACTGACGATAGGCCTGTACCGCCTCCGACATATCACGGGTGAACTCGGCGGACTGACGATAAGCCTGTACCGCCTGACGCCCGATCTCCGCACTCTTCTCGGCCAGCGCCGCCTCTGCCCGCTCCATAATCTGAGCCTTCGCCTCCAAGACCTTCGCCACAATCCGGTCATCCGCCTCGGAGGAGACCCTCAGCAGATCAGCCTGAGCCTCCTTGTGCTTCACCTCGGCAGCAATGCGAGCAGCCTCAGCCTCCTCCAGGCGCGAATGAAGCTCCTGGTCGCTCGCGCGGAACTTCTCCAAGGCCGACTCCAATTCGCCCAGCTTGGCTTCAAGAGACCGGGTTCGGTTGCGGGCGTTGTCGGCTGACCGCTGGGCCTTCTCCCACCTCTCCCGGTAGTCGGCAGCCTTCCGGGACTGCTTCTCGGCCCGCTCCTCCGCCTTCTTGATCTCGCCCTCGAGACCCGAGGCAACCTTGAGTTGCTCCTGAGCCTCCAACAGTTGCTTCTCGAGGGTGACGAAGCCGAATGCCCGCTCTTCGGCCACCTGGAGCCTCGTCTCGAGGTCCCTGGTCGTCCTCCCCGTCGCAGCCTGACCTCCCTCCTCTACTGCCTTTAGTTGGCTCTCGGCCCTCGCCAGAAGCCTCGCCTGTTCCTCGTAGCACTCCTCCAGGCGGATCATGTACTGGGCGAGCTAAGAGATAAGAAAAACGAGGGCGTCAGGCGGGGATCAACAGAGCCTATAAATGATGAAAGCGACCAAAAGAACACTCACCGACATGAGACAGACGCAGCTGGCAGCCCCAACGTCAGGGACCCTCATCTCCCGGACCTGCCTGCGGTCCTTCTCCAGCAGTACCGTCTCGATGAGGTTTCGGGCGCCGGCGAAAGTGAAGGCCGACCCCGACTTCTCCCCGGAGTCGGACGGTGGTTCTGCAGCCTTACCCTTACCCATCGCTTGGGGAAGAGTTATGCTGACCATGCTCGGGGCGGGGACCGCCCCTGGAATTGACAGGGTCCCGCTCGGCCGGGGCCTCGGCGCGTCCCTCCTCGTATCATCCGAAGCCGACCGAGTCGAAGGCTGGGCTGGGGACCGATCACGTCCGACCCGTCCATCTCGGGCGCGCCCGGGTGATGCCTCCGGAGAAACGGTAGTCTCGGCATCGGAGGGCTGATACAGCGTCAACTCCCGGTCCGCGCCCGCGGCGTCCCCCTGATCGGTGGGTCCGGACCCGTCTGTCGGCGTCGGAGTCGCCTGCCGGCGGGACTTCTTCGCCGGTGGGGCCCCGCTCGGAGGAGCTCGTTTCTTCCTCCGGACTGCTTCCAGTAGGGACGTCCTACCAACAGCCGTTGCCTTGTCCGACCGCATGACGTCGTCGATCTCTGCAAAAAGGACGAGGTGGTCGGAGGTTGAGAAACTGAAGGAAAGAACGAGACGAAAGAGGAGAAAAGAGCTAAAAAAGAAATGGTGGCGGGCTCACGGTCAGTGGGGACCGAGCTCAGACCAACGTTCACCAAGGTATCCTCGAAAATAAGGCAAGCCACCGGGGGGAGCCGGCCCTCGGCAACCAACCCCTTCAAGACGGCGACGCCATCGGATTCCTCCCTCGACAACCTCGATAGGCCAATCGGGGACTTCATCGGCGTCTCCCAGGTTGCCCTGATTCCCCAAGAGGGATCTACGTCAATGAAAAAGAAACGCTCCTTCCAGCCGTGAATGGAGGAAGGAGCCTCCTTGACGAGGCCGCACTCTCGCCGCGCCGCAAAGCACCACCACCCTTTGTCCTGGGGGTGGCCGCTCAGGCCGTAGCATTCCCAAAAGACATTCAGGGTGGCGGGAACCTCGTGCATGCGGCAGAGAACCTGGAAAGCCGTCAGGGCGCGCCATGAGTTCGGCACCAGTTGCGTCGGCGCCACTCTTAAACCCCGAAGCACCTGCACAACTAAGTCCGAGGGGGAAAAGCGAAACCCAGCCTGAAGAATGCCCTCATTGATGGCGACCTTCCCTGGAGGAGGATGGGACATCCTCTCCTCAGGCCCCGAGAGTGTAACATTGCAGGCCTCGGGAAGGTGGTATCGAGCCACGAACCTATCTAGGTCTTCAGCGACCAGCTCCGACTTAATGCGGTCTGCTCTCACTTCGCCCATCCCTAATGGCCAGTGAATCTACGGTCAGGACGGGGTCAAGAAGGGGGAAAGGACCGGAACGACTGGAGTACCCTAATACAAAAGGAGAAAGTATGGAGAGCCTTAAATTGAAGAATGGGGCAACTCACCGGAAGAAAAGGAAGAACGGCTCCGAGAGCGTCAAAGGAGGAGCAAGCGAACAGTCCGACGGCAATGACGGCAGCGCAAAGGAGAAACTCGGAGATGTCTGTAAAGAGAGAGGCGGACGGAGGAGGGCCCCCGGTTAAATAGGCGGAAAGGTGGGTGACGCCACGGTGAGAACGCCTGGCTGCCGAAGGGTCGCTCGCGCCCCAAAGGCGAATCGACGCCATTAAGGAGGGATGTCCGCCGAAATCCTCAGACTGCCAGGTCAGCAACAACCGCCATACGCCATAAAGAAGGCGGGGAGCTCGAAGCGCGCGCGCCTCTCCGAGGGATGGCGGCAATCACGAAGCATCACTCCCTTCACCCGTTCCCCTTCTGGTTCCAGGCTCGGAAGTGGGGGGCTACTATTACGGGGGAACTTAGCCACCATGCCCCACGTGACTGGCACGCGCGCCCAGGAAGACTATGGCAGCCCCTTGATCCAGCAATCCGACCCCGAGTCGGACATCTTCGGCTCCGCAGCCCGACCCCGAGTCGGCTGCCCCTTGATCCAGCAATCCGACCCCGAGTCGGACATCTTCGTCTCCGCAGCCCGACCCCGAGTCGGCAGCCCCTTGATCCAGCAATCCGACCCCGAGTCGGACATCTTCGGCTCCGCAGCCCGACCCCGAGTCGGCTGCCCCTTGATCCAGCAATCCGACCCCGAGTCGGACATCTTCGTCTCCGCAGCCCGACCCCGAGTCGGCAGCCCCTTGATCCAGCAATCCGACCCCGAGTCGGACATCTTCGTCTCCGCAGCCCGACCCCGAGTCGGACATCTCTCGACAACGACAGGCTATTCCCCAGAGGCACGCCGCAGCCTCCTGCTCCACTACTCCCTGCAACGGTTGTTTCTGGCGCTGCTCCACGATCCCCTGTAACAGCCATACAAGAAGGAGCTCCACTACGCCCTATCACGGCCGTACCCAGCGCTGCCCCACGACGCCCTGTAACGGCCGTGTCAGTGGCAGCTCCATCGTGCCCCACGATGACGAACCCCCCTGAAAGACCCCCCAGCCTGGTATATATGCGGCTGGGGGGAGAAGGGGGGGTAAGCAAGAACTTCCAGAGCATTCTCTTACTTGCTACTATTATCTCTCCTTATCCTCCAATCTCCTCTGACTTGATCGTCGGAGGGCCCCCACTACCCCAGTGGTGGTGCGAAGCTTGCTTGCAGGTTTCCCGGTGGAAGGTGGAGCGCACTCAACACCAACCAAGGCAACTCAAACGGAACCCCGTTCACACCGCCGTGCCAATCGTTCTCGGTTTGGACCACCAGCAACAGCAGCCGATACAAACTCAAACCAATTTATAGTGGTTCGGAGCTAATCCTTGCTCCTACGTCCACTCCCCAAGCTTCACATTGGAGTTCACTATAATCCTTTGGATTACAGCCGGTTGTTTTACAAGTTCACAACCCAACTTGTTGTTTTTGCGAGATCACAACGAACTCAGTCGGTTTTCATAGGCTCACCGACTAGAACCACCCGATTGTTTTTCCGGGATTACAATCGAACCCTTACACTGTTGGTTTTAACTTCGGCTCACCAACAAATCTTACAACCCTTGATTTAATCCCCTGATTGAATCAAGTAAGATAACAGTTTGGAAAAAGTTACAAGGATAGCTTCTTAATAAGCAAATATTAATCAATATGAATAGAGTAGAGTTAGAAGCCCTCAAATAGATTTTGGAAGAGAAAGAAGGGGCTTCTCGAACTCTGAGTCTCCTCTTTGAGTGCACTGAATATCTGATGTTAGAGGAAGAGCCTTGAATGGGAAGGGAAGACTTCTAGGAATGTATTGAATGCGGTTCTTCCTTCTTTTGCTTGACTTTTCTTTCAATGGACTCTTGAAAGTTGGAAAACACTTAATGCACAGATCGAGTAACTCTCTTGATGTCTACTACTATTCACTCTAGCTATTTAAACAGTCCTCTTTGAAAAATAGCCGTTAGACACTGATTTGTGGCCGTTCTGCATAGTCTGCATGCACTTCCTGACAATGTATCCGTTGGGGTCGGAGCCGACTCGCTCGATCTGGAGTCGACTCGGCTGATGCTGGAGTCGACTCATACTTTACTGGAGACGACTCGCCCACTGTTCAGGATTTGAATTAAAGTGTTGTCCCGTCCTGGAGTAGACTCGGACCAAACCTGGAGTCGACTCCCCAATATCCGGAGATGACTCAATACTTTTGGAGACGGCTCGTTCTCAGAATTTCAGAGATCTATTTTTCTGCATTTCTTTCTCGAGTCGACTCGGATCCTCTTGGAGTCGACTCGGCTCTCAGAGCCCAAAAACTGATCCTCTGTCTTTCGAGTTGAACTGCCTCGGAGTCGACTCGGATTATCTTGAAGTTGACTCGGCTCTCAGAGCCCAAAAACTGATCCTCTGTCTTTCGAGTTGAACTGCCTCAGAGTCGACTCAGATTATCTTGGAGTCGACTCGGCTCTCAGAGCCCAAAAATTGATCCTCTGTCTTTCAGTCTGCTTTCCTCTGAGAGTCAACTCTGGCATGTTTAGGAGTCGACTCACCAAATGTTGGAGTCGACTCGAATCCTTCTGGAGTCGACTCGGTAGCAGGGTCTAGAAAACACTTCTCTGTCTTTTTGTCTATTACTCCTTGGGGTCGACTCGGAACCGTCGGAAGTCGACTCGGCAAGCATCGGAGTCGACTCGAAATCGTCGGAGTCGACTCGGTGACAGAGTCTAAAATTCATCTTTCTGTTCTTCTGTCTTGTTGCCCAGTAGATACAACCCAAGAGGGGGGGTGAATTGGGTCTTTTAAAACTTTTAAGCTACTTCTAGCACTTTTTGATTAATTATGCTAAGTTGTATAGATGCACAGTGAAAGTTAAACTTAGCAACAGTTTGATGTATAGAATGTGACTTGATTGAATATGCTTGCAACTAAAGGATGCGCGGATAAGAGTTAAGCAAGCAATTTATCTAAGTAAGTAAGTATGTTAGTTAGACAATAACAAGAAGCATTACAAACACAACAAACATATAGTGGTTCGGTGCACCCCAGCACCTATATCCACTCCCCAAGACCTCTTGGGAATTTCACTATAATCCTACAGATTACAGTTGGTTGTTTTACAAGCTCACAACCAAACTTGTTGTTTTACGAGCTCACAACGAACTCGGTCGGTTTTTCCAGGCTCACCGACTAGAACCTGTTAGATGTATGCCCTAGAAGCCAATTTGGCTGACACATTGTTGATTCTAGGGACATAATTTTGTACTTGACTATTTATTATTGAATAAATAAAAGGCATCTTTTCATTCATATTGTTTATGTGTCTATGAATCGTCCAAGAAATTAATAAGATGATGATACATATTCTCAAGAGTTGAGAATTTGAGCCATGTATCATTGGTGATTAATTTCTAAATGCTCCTGATCAATGGATCATCACGAGGACGGTGATCGATCCGATCAGTGCACAGATCACTCTCCTTCTGGATGGACGAGACTTGAGTCCACAGTGTAGGAACACTGAAGTGATAGTGCAGGTGCTTGTTAGAGAACAAGGGTACTGAGCGTGACCAAGACAAGAAGTCACTTGGATGTCTATCCACTCGTCAGTGACTTGCTTGATGTTGCAGTAGTGTGACTGGTCCTTTGACCTGCGGTGCTTCGGCTACTCACAGTGAGGTTATTGTAGTTTGACTGCACACATACATGGTCTCTAGCCATATGGGTCCATGCAGTGTAGATTGGCTGCAGTAAGTTCACTGTAGGAGTAGGGTATGCACCTATAAGGAATCTATCGACCTTGATAGAAAAGGAGTGATCCTATGTGATTTGTTAGACTGAGTTCTAAGACCTTGGCCAGGGCAGTAATATAAAGTGAAAAAGAGTTTTCCACTATCAAACTCAAGTCGAATAAATCTTGACATATGACAGACGATGGGGTTTGACGAGTTGTCCATGACCTCCGTCCTGTAGGGATCCACGATAGTAGGACTGTATCACACGTTAACTACACCTAGAGGTTCATCTTTCTATTCTACTGGGTAGCCACTACATGCTGCTAGGTGTCACTGGTGGATGGTGGGACTCATAGGGATTATCTTGATGATCGATAAACCCTAATGAGTTGAGTTGGAATCGTTCCAACCCATTGAAAGGAGTTTTCAATGATATTGAGATAGAGATCACAATATATCTCACTACCAGTCAGAGTAGAACCTATGGGGTCACACACACTAGAAGTATTGATCGATCCGATGGTTGAAATCGTGATTAGGAATCACAAGTAATCAATTTGATTGATAAGAAGTTGAAGAAGGAAAGGGAATTAATTAATTGGACTTGAAACAAGAATCCTACTTTGGGTAGGATTCCTAGAGTCCTAATTGGATTAGGACTGGGAATCCTAGTTGGAGTAGGACTGGGATTCCTACTTGGAATAGGATTCCTACAATCCTAATGAGATTAGGAACTTTGAATTAAAATTGGATTCCTACTTGGAGTAGGATTCCTAGAAATCCTAATTGGATTAGGACTTCGAATTCAAATAAAGTCCTAATTGGATTAGGACTAAAATTAAACAAATCCTAATTGGATTAGGATTCCTTAAGTCTAAATTAATTATTAATCTAATGAATCAACATGACTCCTAATTGGATTAGGATTGAAGAGTTCAATTAAGTCATGATTCATTCAAGTCCTAATTGGATTAGGACTAGCGTAGATTGAACCCAAATTTGGCTAATCCTAATTAGATTAGGATTAAACCATGAGAGAGGCACCTAATCCTTTTTGGAAGAGGATTGGGTTAACCAAGTAAGAGGGGCATCAGCCCCTCTTCACTTAGTTGGTGCGACATGAAGAGAGAAGGGGGGCCGGCGCCCCCTCTTGGAAAGTAGTCAAGGGCTCCTAACTTGTAGGAGCCCTTCATCCTTATTAAAGGAGGACTAGGGCCGGAGCCCTAGATGAACCTTTCTCCTCTTCATCACATGGCCACCCCCTCTCCATCTCTCCTTGGTTCAGCCGCCATCAGCAAAGGGAAAAGAAGAGGAGGCGTCTCCCTCCTCTTGGTCTTCTTCCTTGGCTCCAACGCATGGAAAAAGAAGAAGGCTGCAGGGGCTTTTGATCTTCTTCCCATCTTCATCCTTCTTCTTCCTCCTCTCAAGCACAATCAAGGGTTGATTGAAAGAGAGGAGATCAGCCATCAAAAGCTATCTCTGCAAGGGAGCTAGCACCCCGGTGAGATAGAGAGCTTGGATCGGATCCTGCTTCGTGTGGATACCCGTAGAGGCCGGACGTTTGAACGGCTTCAAGCGAACCCTCTTCCAAAACCACGAATTCAGATTTGCGGTGATCATCTACCCGCGCAAGGTGAAGATTTGATCTTCCTAATAGTTTTAAAAGTTTTAATTCTTACCTAATTACGAAAGGTCTCGAAACAACGTTCATGCGATGAACGTCGATCCCGTGCATGCCGATTCCGCTGCCATCTGATTTTTGTTTTGAAATATCAGCGGCATGGGCGGGTTCCCAACAGTGGTATCAGAGCCTAGGCTTCGTACATTAAGGTAAGAATTAAATATCTAAAGGCATATTAGATCTGAAAATTGAATGATCATGCATGCTGAAAAATTCTGCATGCAGATTTTTCAGGGGTGCTGATTTTTTACATGCTGATTTTTATGTGATAAAAAGATGATTCTAATTGCATTGTTAATGGGATTACAAAGTTTAGAATCATGATTAGCATGATCAGCGACCTATGTCATGATATAATTAGTTAGTTTTCAGATCTGAAAATTATAATTGTTGCATACGGTGATGATCATAGGATTCAACCCCTTTTGGTATCAAATGTAATGACCTGCGATATGATCTGTGATGTCATGTAATTTTTCAGATGCTTGCATGCATCTTATTTGATGTTTTGAGAGGCCTGCGTGCCTCCTAAAAGGAGATGTAATTTATTTTTATTTTTATTTTACATCTGGTTGTATTTCTGTGATGTGATGTACATCAACGATCAAGCTGAAGCAAAAGCATGAGATGAAAGGTGATCCAAGCGGTTGATGGCGATGGGATCAAGGGTTGATCAAGGATCGAATCAAGGAGGCTTGGAACCAATTCAAGAGTTGAAGACCACTTGATCGATTGATGTGCATGTGCTTGTAATACGACCTAATTAGAATCCATGATCATCACCTAGTTAAAGTTTAGCTTTAATTTGATGCTGCGATTATAACTGCCTGTGATGTACCGTTTGCATGTGATGTGAATGCGAGTCGGGTAGATAGGTTTACATGTGATGTAGCAAACCCAATTGAGACCTAAATCAAAACCTCCTCAATCAAGTCGAGAGTGAACCGACATGAGCAAGTCATATTAGATTAATTGATCTAATTGGTGTCTAGGAAAGCATGAAAGGTGGTTACTTAATTAGGACCTTACTCTCTGAGTAAGGGGAGCCTCCCACCTGCTTACCTGGCCAATTGTTCGATTACCTCTTATGAAGGGCTCAAGTTGCAAACACTAAGACCTGATTAACCAATATTAAGTCAATAGGTCTTCCACTGTAGTAGAGCTGCTAAGGCCTTTCTGATGTTGATTTGTCTCGGCTGGACACAGTGGTCAAGTTGCATCGGGGGGCTGGACCTCTCTATAGACATGAGATGTTGTAGGGTAAAGGTGGGGTTGGGCACCAATAACTGTTAGGTGAGGACCCAATGACGACTTTATTCCTACGGTTATACGGTGGGTCTGACTTAACTAAGAAATGGGACCAATAACTGTTAGGTGAGGTCTTCATGGCTTAGAGACCAAGTTACACTGCAACATGCTTGAGAAGCATTGTACAAGAGTTGTACACTCATCCATCTATGTGTCACCAATAACTGTTAGGTGAGGTGGCATGTAAATTGGTGGGACCGCAGTACCCACTAGAAACCCTAGTCGTGTGGGATTTTCGTTTCCCTACCAGGGGAGTGTGAGGGATTCGAGAAAATAGTGGGAGTTACATTTGTTCTAAAAGACCTTAGAACAGATTAGGATCAAGTACAAAAGTCTAACTAGAATCTTTACTCTCTGCAGATACAATGTCAGCTTCAAACCCTTTGACCCGTATTCTTGAGACCAACCGACTGACCGGAACCAATTACAAAGACTGGCTTAGAAATCTCAAAATAGTTTTGGACTGTGAGAAGATAGGCTACATACTCGATTCAGATATCCCCACACTACCAGCACGTCCTACTGATGTTCAGCGTGAAATGCATAAAAAGTGGTTGGATGATGACATTAGAATAAAATGTTATATGATGGCATCCATGTCTAATGAACTCCAATGCCAGCATGAAAATATAAAGACTGCTAGGGACATACTGGCACACCTGCAAGAGTTGTATGGTGAGCAGAGTCGCACAGCTCGTTTTGAAGTGTCCAAGAGGCTCTTCAAAGCGAAGATACGCGAGGGGCAGTCTGTCCATGATCACGGTCTGACCATGATCAAGGACCTAGAGGAGCTTGAGAAGCTCGGTATGGACATGCACAAGGAATTACAAGTGGATTTGATCCTACAGTCACTTCCTGATTCATTTGGTCAGTTTATAGTAAACTACCACATGAATAAGATTGAATGCACTAAGACTGAACTAATCAACATGTTGGTAACTGCTGAGGGAGCCTTGAAAGGTTCAAGGGGCAATGTCCTTGCTGCTGAGTTGACTTCTGGTTCCAAGAGAAAGTCTACTTGGAAGAAAAAGAAGCCTGCTAAGAAGCAGAAGAAGGACAAGAAACCAAAGAAGGAAGTTCAAAAGAAAAAGGCTAACGACAAAGGAAAATGTTTCCACTGCAATGTCGAAGGCCACTGGAAGAGAAACTGTCCTTCATACCTCGAGAGCCTGAAGAACAAGAAAGGTGACACACCTTCAGAAGGTATAAACTTGCTCATAATTGAAACTAATCTAACGGTTTCTTCTACTTCTAGTTGGGTTATAGATTCTGGTTCTAGTGCTCATCTGTGCACTACCATGCAGGGTCTAAAGGAAAGTAGAAGGCTGGCGGAAGGTGCGGTAACCCTTAGGGTTGGCAACGGGGCAAAAGTTGCTGCTGTGGCTGTGGGCACCTACCATCTGCGACTACCGTCTGGATTTAGTTTAATACTTAGAGACTGCTATTATGTACCTATTGCTAGCAGAAATTTGATTTCTGTTTCATGTCTAGCACAGGAAGGTCATGTTTTTACATTTGACAAAGACTGCTGTTCTATTTATTTGAGAAATAAAATAGTCGCACGTGGTTTTATGATTGACAGTCTCTATCATTTACATATGGATGTATCTGTGAATGTTACCGAGCAAGAAGTGAGTGCCAAAGGATCCAAAAGATCCAGAGATGAGATAAACCAAAGATATTTGTGGCACCTCAGACTTGGCCATATTGGAGAGGATAGGATGAACAAAATGGATAAAGATGGGCTTCTCGGCTCATTGACTTCCGAGTCATATCCAGTTTGCGAGTCCTGTCTTCAAGAAAAAATGGCTAGACTGCCCTTTGTAGGACATGGGGAGAGGACCACTGAAATACTTACCCTAGTACATACAGATGTATGTGGCCCATTCGATGTGCTAGCCAGGGGACGTTATTCTTACTTCATTACCTTTACCGATGATTATTCACGGTATGGGTATGTGTATCTTATGAGACACAAGTCTGAATCTTTTGAAAAGTTCAAAGAGTTCAAGAATGAAGTAGAAAAACAAACTGGAAAACCTCTTAAGGCTCTTCGATCAGATCGAGGAGGAGAATACCTTAGTAGAGAATTCCGGGACTATCTCAAAGAAAACGGCATAGTCTCACAATGGACACCTCCGGGTACACCTCAACTCAACGGGGTGTCAGAGAGGAGGAATCGGACCCTATTGGATATGGTCAGGTCCATGATGAGCTTCACTGATTTACCTATGTTCCTTTGGGGAGATGCCTTACTCACAGCGATTTATTTATTGAATAGAGTTCCCTCTAAATCCGTTCCTACCACACCGTATGAGATATGGCATGGTAAGAAACCAAGTCTGGGTCATCTCAAGATTTGGGGATGTCCGGCCCACGTCAAGCGACTACAGGCGGATAAGTTAGAGGCTAGGACCATAAGTGCTCGTTTTATAAGATATCCTAAAGAGTCATTAGGATACAATTTTTACGTCTCAGAGGATCACAATGTGTTTGTGAGCCGACATGCCATCTTCTTGGAAAATCAGTTTATCCTTGATAGAGGCAGTGGGAGGAAAATTGAGCTTGAAGAGAAAATCTCTGAAAAGCAACGAGTCATGGATCCTATTGAACCCATTCATACAGAGCCAGTACACGATGTCCCTCGACCACCTCGTAGATCTAGTAGGGTCTCCCATCCTCCCGATAGATACTTAGGTATACTAGAAGAGGATACCGAGGAAATGTTCCTAGTGGGAGATAGGGATCACATACAGGATCCCAAAACCTACAACGAGGCAATATCTGATATCGATTCCGAGAAATGGCTGGAAGCTATGAAGTCAGAGTTAGACTCCATGCATTCCAACCAAGTCTGGACCTTAGTAGATCCACCAGAAGGTATTGTACCTATTGGACGCAAATGGATCTACAAAAGGAAGATAGGTTCGGATGGAGAGGTAGAGACCTATAAGGCAAGGCTTGTGGCGAAAGGGTATAGTCAACGCGAAGGCATTGACTATCAGGAGACCTTTTCACCTGTAGCCATGCTAAAATCCATCCGAACATTGCTTGCCATTGCAGCATTTCATGATTATGAAATCTGGCAGATGGATGTGAAAACTGCTTTCCTGAATGGATATCTTGATGAAGATATCTATATGGAACAGCCTTTGGGTTTCACTTCCAGTGATGGAGATCTCAAGGTCTGCAAGCTGCAAAGGTCCATCTATGGACTAAAGCAAGCATCTCGGAGTTGGAACACTCGTTTCGATGATGCAATCAAAACGTTTGATTTCATCAAAAACGAAGAGGAACCGTGTGTTTACAAAAAGGTTAGTGGGAGTGCTGTCGTTTTTCTCGTACTGTACGTAGATGACATTCTCCTGATTGGGAATGATATTCCCATGCTAACCTCGGTCAAGGTCTGGTTGTCAAAAGAATTCTCCATGAAAGACCTTGGGGAAGCATCCTATATTTTGGAAATAAAGGTCTATAGAGATAGATCTAAAAGGATGCTTGGCCTTTCACAGAAAATGTACATAGAGGAGGTGCTGAAGAGGTTCAGCATGGAAAACTCCAAGAGGGGTCTCTTACCCCTAAGACATGGAATTCATCTCTCCAAGAAGATGTGCCCCAACACATCTGAAGAGATTCAACGCATGAGCAAGATTCCTTATGCATCGGCAATAGGAAGCCTTATGTATGCCATGCTATGTACACGACCTGATATAGCTCTTGCTGTGAGTGTCACAAGCAGATATCAGTCGAATCCAGGTGAAGAACACTGGATAGCTGTGAAGAACAGTCTTAAGTACTTGAGAAGAACTAAGGACATGTTCTTGGTCTTTGGGAGAAGATCAGAGTTGAAGGTAGAAGGATGCACACATATTGATGATAGAAAGTCTACATCAGAATATGTGCAATTGTGGTTCAGTAAATTGGAAGAGTTCCAAACAACCGATCATTATAGATTCTACCTTACAAGCTGAATGTTAAGCCGTATCTAAGGGTGCAGTGGAAACCTTCTGATTAAAAGTTAATTGCAGAGTTAGGTGTAATGTCATTAGATGCCATAACACTTTACTGCGATAACATTGGCAACATAGCACAAGCTATGGAGCCATGGTCTCATCAGAAATCCAAGCACATAAAGCGGCGCTTCCATTTCATACGCGACTATGATGTAGAGGTGCAGAGAGTAGACTCCGCGGATAACGTGGCAGACCCGTTCACTAAGCAGCTGAGTCAGCAAAAGACTGAAGCCCACCTTGAGAAGATGGGCCTAAGATATATGACCAATTGGCTTTAGTGCAAGTGGGAGATTGTTAGATGTATGCCCTAGAAGCCAATTTGGCTGACACATTGTTGATTCTAGGGACATAATTTTGTACTTGACTATTTATTATTGAATAAATAAAAGGCATCTTTTCATTCATATTGTTTATGTGTCTATGAATCGTCCAAGAAATTAATAAGATGATGATACATATTCTCAAGAGTTGAGAATTTGAGCCATGTATCATTGGTGATTAATTTCTAAATGCTCCTGATCAATGGATCATCACGAGGACGGTGATCGATCCGATCAGTGCACAGATCATTCTCCTTCTGGATGGTCGAGACTTGAGTCCACAGTGTAGGGACACTGAAGTGATAGTGCAGGTGCTTGTTAGAGAACAAGGGTACTGAGCGTGACCAAGACAAGAAGTCACTTGGATGTCTATCCACTCGTCAGTGACTTGCTTGATGTTGCAGTAGTGTGACTGGTCCTTTGACCTGCGGTGCTTCGGCTACTCACAGTGAGGTTATTGTAGTTTGATTGCACACATACATGGTCTCTAGCCATATGGGTCCATGCAGTGTAGATTGGCTGCAGTAAGTTCACTGTAGGAGTAGGGTATGCACCTATAAGGAATCTATCGACCTTGATAGAAAAGGAGTGATCCTATGTGATTTGTTAGACTGAGTTCTAAGACCTTGGCCAGGGCAGTAATATAAAGTGAAAAAGAGTTTTCCACTATCGAACTCAAGTCGAATAAATCTTGACATTTGACAGACGATGGGGTTTGACGAGTTGTCCATGACCTCCGTCCTGTAGGGATCCACGATAGTAGGACTGTATCACACGTTAACTGCACCTAGAGGTTCATCTTTCTATTCTACTGGGTAGCCACTACATGCTGCTAGGTGTCACTGGTGGATGGTGGGACTCATAGGGATTATCTTGATGATCGATAAACCCTAATGAGTTGAGTTGGAATCGTTCCAACCCATTGAAAGGAGTTTTCAATGATATTGAGATAGAGATCACAATATATCTCACTACCAGTCAGAGTAGAACCTATGGGGTCACACACACTAGAAGTATTGACCGATCCGATGGTTGAAATCGTGATTAGGAATCACAAGTAATCAATTTGATTGATAAGAAGTTGAAGAAGGAAAGGGAATTAATTAATTGGACTTGAAACAAGAATCCTACTTTGGGTAGAATTCCTAGAGTCCTAATTGGATTAGGACTGGGAATCCTAGTTGGAGTAGGACTGGGATTCCTACTTGGAATAGGATTCCTACAATCCTAATGAGATTAGGAACTTTGAATTAAAATTGGATTCCTACTTGGAGTAGGATTCCTAGAAATCCTAATTGGATTAGGACTTCGAATTCAAATAAAGTCCTAATTGGATTAGGACTAAAATTAAACAAATCCTAATTGGATTAGGATTCCTTAAGTCTAAATTAATTATTAATCTAATGAATCAACATGACTCCTAATTGGATTAGGATTGAAGAGTTCAATTAAGTCATGATTCATTCAAGTCCTAATTGGATTAGGACTAGCGTAGATTGAACCCAAATTTGGCTAATCCTAATTAGATTAGGATTAAACCATGAGAGAGGCACCTAATCCTTTTTGGAAGAGAATTGGGTTAACCAAGTAAGAGGGGCATCAGCCCCTCTTCACTTAGTTGGTGCGACATGAAGAGAGAAGGGGGGCCGGCGCCCCCTCTTGGAAAGTAGTCAAGGGCTCCTAACTTGTAGGAGCCCTTCATCCTTATTAAAGGAGGACTAGGGCCGGCGCCCTAGATGAACCTTTCTCCTCTTCATCACGTGGCCACCCCCTCTCCATCTCTCCTTGGTTCAGCCGCCATCAGCAAAGGGAAAAGAAGAGGAGGCGTCTCCCTCCTCTTGGTCTTCTTCCTTGGCTCCAACGCATGGAAAAAGAAGAAGGCTGCAGGGGCTTTTGATCTTCTTCCCATCTTCATCCTTCTTCTTCCTCCTCTCAAGCACAATCAAGGGTTGATTGAAAGAGAGGAGATCAGCCATCAAAAGCTATCTCTGCAAGGGAGCTAGCACCCCGGTGAGATAGAGAGCTTGGATCGGATCCTGCTTCGTGTGGATACCCGTAGAGGCCGGACGTTTGAACGGCTTCAAGCGAACCCTCTTCCAAAACCACGAATTCAGATTTGCGGTGATCATCTACCCGCGCAAGGTGAAGATTTGATCTTCCTAATAGTTTTAAAAGTTTTAATTCTTACCTAATTACGAAAGGTCTCGAAACAACGTTCATGCGATGAACGTCGATCCCGTGCATGCCGATTCCGCTGCCATCTGATTTTTGTTTTGAAATATCAGCGGCATGGGCGGGTTCCCAACAGAACCACCCCGATTGTTTTTCCGGGATCACAATCGAACCCTTACACGTTGGTTTTACCCTCGGCTCACCAACCAACCTAACACCGTTGGTTTTCCCTTTGGCTCACTAACAAACCTTAACCCCTTGATTCAATCCCTTGATTGAATCAAGTTACAAGATATTAAAACAAAGTTTATAACAAATCAAAGCTTCTTAAACAAGCAAATATAACAGTATAATCAATTAGAGTAAAGAGAAGCCCTCAAACGAGTTTTGAAGATGAAGGAGCTCGGCTTCTTCTTTACTTGACCCTCGTCTGATTTGGCACGAAGTAGAGGATCACCGAGGCAGCACACGGATGGAGAGGAGCCTTTGGGATTCACTTGGATGCTCTTCTTCTCTCTATTTCACTTTGGATGGCCCTTTTTTGCTTATGGGAGATTTTCCTTGTAATCTCTTTCAAATCTCTTTTCTAAATATTTTTTCCCACTTCCATACCCTCTTCCCTAGCTCTCCTCTTGATTTTATAGCTTTAGAGGGAGTTCCAACAAAAATCTAGCCGTTAGAGACAAAAATAGAGCCGTTGGAATCAAGAAAAAACTAGCCGTTATGCCTCCCAGCGTGCTCGAGTCGACTCGGCTGAAACAAGAGTCAACCTGTGAATAGTAGTCTGCCGGCACTGTAGCTGGGAGTCGACTCCGCTGAAGTTGGAGTCGACTCGAGATCACTGTAGCGCTGAAAATCAACTCTCTGTCTTTTTGTTTGTTCTCAGTCGGAGTCGACTCGTAGAGTATCGGAGTCGACTCGAGAACTGTTTCTTGAAACTCTAGAGTGCCAGAGTCGACTCTAAACTTCCAGGAGTCGACTCGAGGACTATTCTTTTGAATTTTTCTTTGAATTTGCTCCTTCAACTTGAATTCTTTGAACTTGAAACTTGGGCCAATAAATTGTAGCTTTCTTCCAACTTTTCTTGAGAGCTTTAGAGGCCTTCTTGTGTTCTTCCAACTTGCTATGTTCCTTGCAAAATAAATATCTTTCTCCTTGCAACACAAACATTAGTATTTATACTTCAAGATTTTGTGATCATCAAAATCAATCTTTGAATCAATCTTTGGGTCATCAGTCTCCCCCTTTTTGATGATGACAAAACTTGGAGTGTATGCAATATAAAAGATATTGTTTTCTAGAAGTAATACATAACTGAGTTGCATGAAGTAGAAAACATGTAATACATAGCTGAGTTGCATGAAGTAGAAAACATATATATTTAAAACATACTTCATGATGATGCTTTAGATTTAATCAGCTTAACACAATCAACCTATTTCAATTTAAGCTGAGTTGGTGTTCAATACAAAACACAAAGCATTATGAGCATATACTTAGATATTTCTCTCCCTTTTTGACAACATCAAAAAGATAATGAAACATTAAGCACAAAGATAAGAATACTCAAATATTTCTTTTCCTTATTGTACTCTGATTTGCATGTCAAATTATTGCAAGGATATGAATCATATAACTCAAGGCAATAATATTAGAATCAGATTAATGAGCATAGATCAGAGCCAATTAAGATAATTTCAGAGCAGAACATATCGAATGTGATTTCAAGAAGTTTTCTAATTTGATACCACAGATAGTTTTCTAATCAAGTGTAGGTGGAATCTTTCTTAAGTTAATTCAAGAAGTACCACGAATAATATTCAAAGAAAGTTCGAGTGGAAATTTAACCTCTCTTCAATAATAAGTATGAAAGCTTGTTCATTTAAGATCTTTTGCCCAATCTATTAAGTATTTTATCAACATGAGAGCAATTTAATTAATTTTCAGAGTAAAAGATCAAAACTTATATACTTGAAAGACATATCATCATGTTGGATCATTAATTCTTAATGACTTCAAAGTTCTTTTATGATAATAAGAGCATTGGGGCACAAATACCAAAATATGAATTCATGCAGTTTTTGATACATCTTAGAGCTCTTTTACAAACTTTCTTTTATTCCTTTGGAAAATAAGCACAATTTGATACATATATAAAAATATGAATTGGCACAAAATTGAAGTTCTAAAGAGCAAGCTAATTAGGACTCATTAGTGAATTCCAAAATAGATTTTCTAAGAGATACTCAAAAAAATTCAACACGTTATTCTCCCCCTTTTTCATTAGATTAGAGGCTCTTAAGATCAACTATTTGAATTGCAATTTGGTTCATGATTGATGCATAAGACATACTGTTGCCCAGAGATGGTCACCCAAGAGGGGGGTGAATTGGGTGTTTTAAAAACTTTTGACTAATTAAAAAATAAAACACACGAATATATGCACTAACGTAAAGAAGGAAGAATGAGAAAGGTCAATCGCAAACACAAGGTTTTATAGTGGTTCGGAGCTTCCACTGCTCCTACATCCACTCCCCAAATCACCTTTGGAAATTTCTACTATAATCCACGATTACAGTACGGTAGTTTTGCGAGTTCACTACCCAACTCGTTGTTTTACACCGGGCTCACAACAAACCCAAAACCCCCAATTTCACTTAGGCTTGGGACACCTTTCCCTTGTTCCAAGTCCCTTGACTGGAACAAGCACCACAATGAAAGAGTTTACAAAAGAAAATAAAAGCTCTAAAAAGCAAATATAACAATTATGAACAATTGAACCCGGAAGAATCGTTTTGCCGTTGGAAGCGTGGGAGATATTGATTCTTCCGATGTGGAGCGCGTAGGATTGAGTGTGAGCTTTGAATCCCAAGTGCACGAGAGTGGTTGAGCTTGAAATCACTTGGGAAGCTTGAAAACACTTGATTTCTTCACTTGAATGCACTCACTCCCTTGAACTTTTCTTTCTTACTTCTCTCTTGAATGATCTAGCTTTTGGTTGGTGAAGAGTTGTTGAGAAGCACTTAAGAGGTCCCTTTTATAGCCCCAAAAGCAAATATAGCCGTTAGAGACAAAGAAAGAAGGATTTGAAATTCAAACCAAACCTGAAAAGCTGTTAGTCGCGTTCCAGTCGCTCCGGGGACGTCTCCGCTTCAACGGGAGACGTCTCGGCTACAAGATTTTACTTTTTCCATTGTCTGGGGTCGACTCGGCACTTTCAGGGGACGTCTCGGCTTGTTTGCACTTTTTGAATGGGGACGACTCCGCTGATCTGGGGACGACTCCGCTTCTTTATTACCAAAAAACTATTCTCTGGAAAACCCTGAGAGAGCCGTCTCCGCTATCTTGGGGACGACTCGGGAAGTCTCCTTTTTACTTGCGGGGACGACTCGGCTTACTGTGGGGACGTCTCGCGCATATCTCTTGAAAACTGCCTTTCTGCCGCCACTGAGAGAGTCGACTCCGCTACTGAGAGAGTCGACTCCGCTAACGCGGGGACGACTCGACAGGTGTCGGGGACGTCTCCAAGTGTGCCGGTTCTTCCTGTTTGTGCCAGAGACGTCTCTGAAACTATCCGGAGACGTCTCGGCTGTCCCTGATCTGTTTTCTTTAACTCAAAATATTCTTCAATAAATTCATAAAAATTATGGAAACTTGCCTAGACATTTCTTAACAATATTCTTAATAAAACACATGAATTCCTCAATTAAATTGTTAAGATATAATGGAATTTTACTCTAGTGTTTTGTATTCATCAAAATCTATTAGGGGGTCAACAATCTCCTCCTTTTTGATGATGACAAAACACTGAGTATATGCAAAATTTGAGATTTAAACATATACACAGTATTTGATCAGATGTACAAGTATAATGTTTTGATTAGAACTAGATACAATGTGCATCACTCAAGGTATTCAATTTTCAGTTCTTTCCTTGTGCATAAGATTGATCTTTATAGTTCTTAAATGATTTTAGCATATCAACTGAATTTGAATCAAGTTAAAATGAAGTATTGATGCTGAGGATAATTGAAAGCTAGATTCTTTTTGACTCCCCCTTTCTTTTCCAGAAGGGCAATTATCTTAAGGTCAATATTCTTCAATTTTATCTTTTCTAAATCAACTTTGGAGTATGATTATAAATTTTGCATTCCATATTCAATATCCATATATATAACTGCTCCCCCCTTTCAATATCTCTACATTCAATATCTACTCCCCCTTTTTGTCATCAACAATGAAGGGGACAAATTATCTCTATATTCAATATATTCAGTGTTCATTTTACTCCCCCTTTGATATTCAGGTTGTGCTCCCCCTGTTTCAGATGCTTTGATACGTTGTGCCAAATCTGAATACTTAATGTATGTTATGAGATTCTTATGACACATCAAGAGGCACATTCACATTCATAGAAACACATACATAGAGTTGGCAATGTACACAGTTTTCAAAAGGGATTGTATTCATGTATCATTGTGAACCTTTGAAGTCAGTACATAGTCAAAAAGAAGAAATCATTACAAGTATTGATTTCTAATACAAAAGTGTTTCAAAATAGCCAAGGATTTACAAAAAGAAGATCCTACAAGATATCCATCATCGGCGACGTTGCTCATGGCCCCTACCAGCTGTATTTTGTTCATAAACTTTACAAGCTGCATCTATGAATGTATTGATGGAATCCATGAGGGTCTTAAATTGATCTCCCTCTGACTTGTGGAAACCTGCCACAAGTGCCTCAAACTCTATAGTTGCCATTTCAATTCTTCCTCTGAGTTGGGCAACTAAGGTTCTCACATTGCCATCTGGTTTTGTTAGCTCTTTAAGACTCTTGGAAATGCTCTTCAAGCTGTCCTTGAGCTCTAATGATCTGATGGTTTGGGTGGCACCCACACCAATTATTTCTTGTGTTGTAGCTTCAATTTGACTTCTAATATCCTTCATCTCTTGTAGAAGCCCTTCATGTGAAGCTCTGATGGGGGCCAACTCTGTGGAGATCATGGATCTCATCTCCTCCCTCATCTGCTGGCAAATGGCAGATGCTAAGGTGCGCATCTGATCCTCTGACAGAAAGGAGGGCCCACTAACTGGAGGAGGTGGTGGCATGGATGTGGAAGGTCCAGCTGAGCTGGAGGGAATATCAGGGATATCCATGTGGCTAAGTGGAGGAGAGTGATGGTCAGACTCATGATGTGGGATCTCAGGCTCTAGAATTTGGGTTTTTCTCTTTGGTACCTTGACCCACGATCCATCTATCTTATGAAATTCCATTCTTCTCATTGTGCCCTCATTGTAATAGTCGGTGTTTCTCAAGGGTTTTGCAGGTTCATTTGTTGGAATGGGAACCTTGAAGTGTTTAAAGATTAAGGTAAAGATCATGCCATAGGGTATACTAAACCTAGAATACCTATGACATAGGGCAATGTAATTTAGCATGAGTCTAGGGAGGTTTAGAGGGATCCCTAGTAGGATGTGGTGCATTATAACTAAGTCTCGCTCCGAAACAAAATCAAAGCGACCGATTTTAGGAAATAGGACCCGGTTGACAATACTTAAGAGAAGTCTCATCTCTGCATTTAGGTCCTGGGAATTGACAACATCAAGAGGGCCGCAGTCCTCTCTTCCTAAAAGTAAATTTAGGGCTGACTCCCTTTGGGGATGTGAGGTTGGAGCCTCACCGTCCCTAGGAATTTGTAGGACAGTGGATAGGACATCTTCATTGACTTCTACTAATGTCCCTTGGACATATCCAGTGTACCCTAGGTCCCCTAAGGCCATATTGCTAAAAAGTTCTCTAACTAGGCCGGGGTAGGTCAAGGTATTTAGGGTACAAAGGTGCTCCCACCCTTGGGCTCGGAGTCTCTCTCCAATAGAGAACCCCTCATGATCTAAAAAGGAGAAATCTATGTACCTTCCTGTCGTGACTGTGCGATTTGCACAGGAAATAGTCGTGGTTGGCAGAGCAACCGGAGGAGACGGCGCGGAGGGTTCTTCCCGTCGTTCCTCACCGTCGGCCGCTACCCTAGGTCGCCTTCCACGGGTCGTCCTAGCCTTCTTTGGTGCCATGGATGCTAGGGTTTGTGATGTAGAGCAAATGGAGGCTAGGATTTGAGGTGGAGAGCAAATGGAGGCTAGGGTTTTTCGTTTTGGTCGGGAATGAAGGAGAAAGCTCGAGTCGGCTCGAGCGATTTCGACCTATTTAAAAAGCCCTCATTCGGTCTCCGAGACGTCTCCGCGACTAAGGCGAGACGTCTCCCCTGGGGGGACGTCTCTGCGATTTGCCAGAGACGTCTCCGGCACTGAAAAATTTCAGACTGTATTCTATCTTCTCCCAATTTCTGTTAAATCAACTTAATCAACATGATCTCTTTTGATAAACTTAGAGTGAATTTGTTTGTGATCCTCCCCCTTAATGATACATCCTATAATAATTTGATAATGATTTTTGAATTATTAATATTGAAATGAGGAGTGTTTGACCAAATTTCGAATACCTATGAAATAGGCTCTGAAAATATCTCCATGAAGAGTCCAAGGGAGGGTAACCATCCTCCGGAAAGTCAAACAGTTCGTCATTTAGCTTACATGAATTCATGTTTTCACTTATGTTTACCTTGAGGTTGATTACTAGTTTGCGCAGCAAACAATGCAATACAAGTTCAATTCATTTGCTAGGATCATACAAGCTCAAAGCATTCCTTAAGAAATTGAATCTTTCTTTACAAAGGGGCTTTGTAAAGATATCAGCTAATTGATTTTCAGTACATACATATTCAATCATCACATCATTTTTCAGCACATGATCCCTAATAAAATGATGCCTAATCTCTATATGCTTTGACTTAGAGTGTTGGACAGGATTTTTTGTTAAGTTAATTGCACTTGTATTATCACACTTAATTGGTATATTATCCATTTTGATACCGTAGTCTTCAAGTTGTTGCTTAATCCAAAGAACTTGGGCACAACAGCTTCCAGCTGCAATGTACTCAGCCTCAGCTGTGGACAAGGCAACTGAATTTTGTTTCTTGCTAAACCAAGAAACCAAATTAGCACCCAAGAATTGACATGTGCCACTTGTGCTTTTTCTATCGAGTTTGCACCCGGCAAAATCAGCATCGGAATAAGCAATTAAATTTATGTCAGATTGTTTAGAATACCATAAGCCTACATTAGATGTCCCTACTAGATATCTAAAAATTCTCTTAACAGCTTGCAAGTGTGATTCCTTAGGACATGCTTGGTATCTAGCACACATACAAACACTGAATAATATATCTGGTCTACTAGCAGTAAGGTAAAGTAAAGAGCCTATCATACCTCTGTATAATTTGCAGTCTATACTTTTACCTTTTTCATCTTTGTCAAGCTTGCAACTTGAGCCCATGGGTGTGCTGATTTCTTTTGCATCCTTCATCTTGAATTTCTCCAACATTTCTTTGATATACTTGGTCTGACTGATGAAGATGCCTTCCTCTGATTGTTTTATTTGCAGCCCAAGGAAGAAATAGAGCTCACCCATCATGCTCATTTCAAATTCTCCCTGCATAAGCTTGGCAAACTCTTGACAAAGACTATCATTAGTAGCACCAAAAATTATATCATCCACATAAATTTGTACAAGCAATAAGTCACTTCCTTTTCTTTTAATAAAGAGGGTTTTGTCTACATTTCCTCTCTTAAATTTGTTCTCAATAAGGAAATTACTTAATCTTTCATACCATGCCCTAGGAGCTTGCTTAAGTCCATACAATGTTTTATGCAATTTATACACATAATCTGGATGTAAGTGATTTTCAAAACCTGGAGGTTGTCCTACATAAACTTCCTCCATTATATAGCCATTTAAGAATGCACTTTTTACATCCATTTGATAGAGTTTAAAATCCATGAAGCATGCATATGCTAAAAGCAGTCTAATAGCCTCTAACCTAGCAACGGAGCAAAAGTTTCATCAAAATCTATTCCTTCCTCCTGATTATATCCTTTGGCCACTAGCCTAGCTTTGTTTCTTATTACTATCCCATCTTCATCTAGTTTATTTCTATATACCCATTTGGTGCCTATAATTGAAACATTAGGGGGTCTTTTCATTAGAGTCCAAACTTCATTTCTTTCGAATTGGTTTAATTCCTCTTGCATAGCATTCATCCAATTATCATCTTTTTCAGCTTCTTCTAGTGATTTAGGCTCTATTTGTGAAACGAAAGCAAGATAATTACTAGTGCTTCTTAAAGAGGATCTAGTTCTTATACCTTGTGACGGATCACCAAGGATTAGATCCTTTGGATGACCATGTGCATACCTCCATTCTTTAGGAAGATCTTGATTTCTTGATGGAGGTTGATCTTCTTCATCTCGCTGATTTGTATCTTCTTTGATCTCATCCTCATGTTGTTTGTCTTGAGTGGAGAGTTCCTTCATTTGGTCTTCAAGTATACCTACATCACCATCTTCTTCTTTTCTAGAAGAATCTCCATTAGTTTCATCAAAGACAACATGAATGGATTCTTCAACAACGAGAGTTCTCTTGTTGAAGACCCTGTATGCTCTACTAGATGAGGAGTAACCTAAGAAGATCCCCTCATCTGATTTAGCACTAAATTTACTGAGATTGTCCTTTCCATTGTTCAAAATAAAGCATCGACAACCGAAAACATGAAAATAACTTATATTTGGTTTCTTACCTTTTATCAACTCATACGGTGTTTTCTTTAAGATGGATCTAACTAAAGCACGATTTAAGATATAACATGAAGTATTTATTGCTTCAGCCCAAAAATACTTTGGTAGATCCGATTCGCACAACACGGTACGAGCCATATCTGCTAGTGTGCGATTCTTCCTTTCTACCACCCCATTTTGTTGGGGTGTCCTAGGTGCCGAGAAGTTGTGATTGATACCATTTTCTTCACAAAATTTTTCAAAATACTGATTTTCAAACTCGGTACCATGATCACTCCTAATTGCTTTTAGTTTAAGATTGAGTTCATTTGAAACCCTATTATGAAACTTGATAAAAGCGGGAAAGGACTCATCTTTGTGTGCAAGAAATGAAACCCATATAAAACGTAAAAAATCATCAACAATTACAAGACCAAATTTCTTACCCCCTAGACTAGCAGTTCTAGTGGGTCCAAACAAATCCATGTAAATTAGTTCTAAGGGTTTTGATGTTGAAACTATGTTCTTAGACTTGAAAGAACTTCTTGTTTGTTTCCCTAATTGACATGCAGCACAGATTTTATTCTTTTCAAAGTCTATTTTTGGTAGACCTTTGACTAGATCCTTTGTAATTAATTTTGAGATTAAATCCATGCTAGCATGCCCTAACCTACGATGCCATAACCAACTAGTCTCATTGACTTTGGGATTCATGGCTACAAGACATTGGCCATCCTTCATGGTGAGATCATCAAGATCTACCATGTAAACATTTCCATGCCTATGTCCTGTGAGTATGATCTCATTGTCAAATGGACTACTAATTATGCATAGTGATGATTCAAATGATACTTTAAAGCCCTTGTCACAAAATTGACTTATACTTAACAAATTATGTTTTAGTCCATTAACTAACAATACATTATCAATAAATGAGGAGGGTGATATGGAGATTTTACCAACACCAATAATTCGGCCTTTAGCATTGTCTCCAAATGTGACTATTCCTCCTTCTTTTGATTCCAAGGTGACGAAGAGACTCTTGTCACCGGTCATATGCCTTGAGCAACCACTATCAAGATACCACATTCTCTTTTTATTCCCGGCTGCAAGGCATACCTGCAAAATGATCATGTGAAGCTCTTAAGTACCCAAGTTTTCTTGGGTCCTTCGTGGTTAGTGTAGTTGGTTCCCTTAGGCACCCATACTTTAGTTATGCTTTTAGCTTTTACAAATGTATTCTTGTTAGTTTGGATTTTTCTTTGAATACAAGAGTAGGCTTTATGTCCATTCTTTCCACAAAGAAAGCATGTTGGTTTTTCAGTTTTTACGTCTTTTGCTTTTACAAAGAAATTCTTTAGATACTTTTGTTGCTCATTAGTTTTATATCCTAATCCGGCTTTATTAAAAACAGCTCTTTGATTTGAAAGAATAAGATTTAATTTTTCAGAGCTTTGTGTAAATTTTTCAACAATTGGTTTGTATTTATGTACCTCATTCTTAAGATTCAAATTTTCTTTGACTAGTTCTTCCTTATCCTTTTTAAGAGATTTAACATTTTGTGCAAGTGAGGTATTATTATCGAGTAGGGATTTTACTTTTAGATTTAATTCCTTAATTAGTGTTTTTGCCTTTTCATTTTCAATGCTCAGTTTTGAATTTTTGATTTCTAGGTTAGTAGTGTCAATATTTTTAATGCTCTCCTTTTCAATTAATAAGTTTTCAATATTTTCCTTTAGTTTTTGATTGGAGGCTTTTAATTCTTTATTCTTTGCTCCTAACATACTACAATCACCCATAAGTTCTTGAAAAGCCTCATATAATTCTTCTAAAGTAAAATTTATGGTTGGGTTTTGACATACCTCGTCGTCTTCGAACGCCATGAAGCATAGATTGGCGGTCTCTTCCTTCTCTTCCTCGGAGGATGATGTGTCACTATCATCCCATGTTGCCTTCAATGCCTTCTTCTTCTTCTTTACAAAATACTTCTTTTGTTGAGGGCATTCGGAACGAATATGTCCCGGTCTCTTGCAATCATAGCATACGATTGGGTCTCTTTCTTTTTCCTTTTCTTTTTCCCAATCATTTCTCCCTCCAAATTTCTTTCTTGGGAAGGGTTTCTTTCTTCTCATGAATTTTTTAAACTTCCTTACTATTAAACCCAAGTCCTCATCTTGACTTTCTTCTTCACTCTCACTGCTCTCTTCTTCACATACACTTGAGGTAGCCTTGAGTGCGATTGTCTTTTTCTTTGGCAACTCTTCTTCATGCTGCTTCATCGTGAGCTCATGCGTCATCAATGAGCCCAAGAGTTGTTCTAGCCCCAAAGTGTTGAGGTCTTTGGCTTCTACAATCGCCGTGACCTTTGCTTCCCATGCTTTTGGCAGTGACCTGAGAATTTTACTCACAAGTTCGGGGTTAGTGTAAGATTTGCCCAAGCTTTTTAGGCCATTAATAATTTCGGTAAAACGTGTAAACATGCATGTGATGGTTTCATTAGGTTCCATCTTAAACAATTCATATTTGTGAACTAGAATGTTCACTTTGGACTTTTTGACTTGATTTGTACCCTCGTGGGTAACTTCAAGCCTATCCCATATTTCCTTAGCGGAACTACATGTAGAGACTCTATTGAACTCATTTACATCTAAAGAACAAAATAGTGAGTTCATGGCTCTAGAATTGAGTTGAGCCATCCTATCATCATTCTCATCCCAATCCTCCTCAGGTTTGGGAACTCGAATGCCATTAACCACATGTGATGGTTCTTGTGGTCCCTTGACTATAACCCTCCACAAGGCATAGTCTTGTGCTTGAATGAAGATTCTCATTCTAGTCTTCCAATAGGTATAATTTGTCCCATTGAAGAGTGGAGGTCTATTGGTTGCTTGCCCCTCGGCAGGAACATTGTTAAAGGGTGTTGCCATCTAGATCTTTGGCTAAGACGGTTAGGTCTTTCAAGAAATACACAGAGCACCCGCTCTGATACCACTTGTTGCCCAGAGATGGTCACCCAAGAGGGGGGTGAATTGGGTGTTTTAAAAACTTTTGACTAATTAAAAAATAAAACACACGAATATATGCACTAACGTAAAGAAGGAAGAATGAGAAAGGTCAATCGCAAACACAAGGTTTTATAGTGGTTCGGAGCTTCCACTGCTCCTACATCCACTCCCCAAATCACCTTTGGGAATTTCCACTATAATCCACGATTACAGTACGGTAGTTTTGCGAGTTCACTACCCAACTCGTTGTTTTACACCGGGCTCACAACAAACCCAAAACCCCCAATTTCACTTAGGCTTGGGACGCCTTTTCCTTGTTCCAAGTCCCTTGACTGGAACAAGCACCACAATGAAAGAGTTTACAAAAGAAAATAAAAGCTCTAAAAAGCAAATATAACAATTATGAACAATTGAACCCGGAAGAATCGTTTTGCCGTTGGAAGCGTGGGAGATATTGATTCTTCCGATGTGGAGCGCGTAGGATTGAGTGTGAGCTTTGAATCCCAAGTGCACGAGAGTGGTTGAGCTTGAAATCACTTGGGAAGCTTGAAAACACTTGATTTCTTCACTTGAATGCACTCACTCCCTTGAACTTTTCTTTCTTACTTCTCTCTTGAATGATCTAGCTTTTGGTTGGTGAAGAGTTGTTGAGAAGCACTTAAGAGGTCCCTTTTATAGCCCAAAAAGCAAATATAGCCGTTAGAGACAAAAAAAGAAGGATTTGAAATTCAAACCAAACCTGAAAAGCTGTCAGTCGCGTTCCAGTCGCTCCGGGGACGTCTCCGCTTCAACGGGAGACGTCTCGGCTACAAGATTTTACTTTTTCCATTGTCTGGGGTCGACTCGGCACTTTCAGGGGACGTCTCGGCTTGTTTGCACTTTTTGAATGGGGACGACTCCGCTGATCTGGGGACGACTCCGCTTCTTTATTACCAAAAAACTATTCTCTGGAAAACCCTGAGAGAGCCGTCTCCGCTATCTTGGGGACGACTCGGGAAGTCTCCTTTTTACTTGCGGGGACGACTCGGCTTACTGTGGGGACGTCTCGCGCATATCTCTTGAAAACTGCCTTTCTGCCGCCACTGAGAGAGTCGACTCCGCTACTGAGAGAGTCGACTCCGCTAACGCGGGGACGACTCGGCAGGTGTCGGGGACGTCTCCAAGTGTGCCGGTTCTTCCTGTTTGTGCCAGAGACGTCTCTGAAACTATCCGGAGACGTCTCGGCTGTCCCTGATCTGTTTTCTTTAACTCAAAATATTCTTCAATAAATTCATAAAAATTATGGGAACTTGCCTAGACATTTCTTAACAATATTCTTAATAAAACACATGAATTCCTCAATTAAATTGTTAAGATATAATGGAATTTTACTCTAGTGTTTTGTATTCATCAAAATCTATTAGGGGGTCAACACATACTAACCAAATAACAAGCCTCAAGGTGTATCGTAAAAAATTTTCTTTCTCCCTCTTAATTGATCATTCCATTTAAAAGTTTAGAATTTGAAGATAATGTTCAATAAAATTGTCAATCTCAAAAATATATTTTCTATAAGTTTCAGCTTATTTTCATAAGACTCAAGGTTTGAGATAGGACTTCCTTTATAGAACTCATCTCAAGGTATAAACTTATTATATAATTAAAGCAAGTCTTGCTATATAAGGAGGTTCATAAAAATCAAGGTATGCATTAAAGTAACTTTAGGATAAGAATCTAAAGCTCTCCCTCAAAAGATGCATTCCTCTTTAATCATTCTTTTCTTTTGTTGAATTTCAGATTTTACTGACAAGCGTGAATAAACCTGAAATTCTATGATATCGAGAATGTAGAGTAATCTAGAACTGTTCAAAATTTATAGCAATCACTCTTTTTAATTCTTTAAGAACAAGTTATGCTTTCTCCTAATCTTAGAGAAAATGTATAGAAATATTAGTCAGAAAATGATTCATTTGAAGCTCAGTTTCTTTCAAAAGCATTTACATTTTCTTTCTTTTAGAATCATTTGAGTGAGCTGAAATATTTCTAGCTTTAAGATCATTCACTCTATATATATATATTCTGATGGAAGTCTTTAAGAATGTAGGAGAGAAAAACATGATCATTGAGGTATGTATATTTATAGAACTCAATTTCTTAATCACAGTTTTTCAGCAATGTATACATGAATCACAATAAATATTTTTAATATCAAAATAAAATCATATATTTAAAAATATTTGCTTGCAATCAAGATCATTGACAGACACATCATTTAGACCAATATTAGTATACTTTGAAGATAAGAAATGATATGTTTCGGATGCGTATCGGAGCAATCAACCAAGGCATCAAAATTAATTCTGTTTTTCTTAAATTAAGACTTTATTTAGAAATCATATGGAGTTTAAGCTTTTATACAAAATCAGATTCTGAATTACATAGGATTTTCAATAGAGGCTTTCAAAATCATAATTTGAGATATGTATCGTCCACATTATAGCTCATCTTAAATCATTAAGATTGAAAACACATATTTCAAGCATATTCAGAATATTTGTATTTATGTTGAGTTTTGGTATGAGTTAGCACATTATATACCAAAGTTAATCAAGTTGAAGGATAAAACAAACTCAATTCATTTTGCCTAAATAGAGATATCCTTCTCTTCTCCTTTTTACAAATTTATTCAACTTTTAGATTTTAATGATGATTGTGAATGACAAATCTGAAATTTCTTTTCAATAATACCAAACAAAAAAAAAATTTTATGTAGTATTCCAAACATTCAATCAAATTGTCCAAGCATGGAGCATTACAAAATATTGAGAACCCAAAATTCAAAGCATCATGCCATATGCAAAATATATTATGTGTTAAGTCATGCATTAGAATATTAAGAGTAAGCATATCAAGGATCAAAATGACTTGATTCTTCTTATATACTTTCATTAACTTTGTCTTTCATTTTTACTTTCTTATGCTCTATACCCTATTTGCTCCCTATCCGGTGGAGTTGGGAAGGGGCACGAGGTACTACCACTAGCCTCCCTCTTGTGCCGTCCCTAATATGCCCTACACCGAATAGTTGGGTCAAATAGTGCCGGGTACTACCACTAGCCTCCCCATTGGCACCATCCCTATGATGAGCAATATAGAAAGATTAAAATGTTTACTTCAAACTTTCCCTGTTTAAGTGTAATTAATTATGGATTTTATCCCTTCCAAAAGAATGCTCACACAAGTCTCACAAATGTGCCGAATATATTATGTTTGTTTTGCTTTTCCTTAAGATTGAAGTATTTGCCTTTACTTAGATTTTACTTCTCTTGAATAATATCCATTTTCTTTTCTTTATCTCTCTTTCTTTTTGTTATTCTCAAGTAATTTACATGAAGGAGCAGAATAAAGAGTTAATCTTATGTATCATATATATGTATATCATGCAAACAACATTTTCATTATGCTCATAGATTCATAACTTCTCACAAGTTATTTTACATCAAAATTTTAAGCATATACTTGTGTATTTCATGGTTATGATATAGTCAAAGAAATAATTTAGTTTGGGCAAACCATGAAACAGTTTCTAAAAGTATAAGTCAGTCAATACACATATAGACATGATATCAAAAATTAATAATTAAAGAATTTAATCATGCCATAATAAGATTTAAGTTATTGACTTTGCTCAATTAATTTATGAGAAAGATATCTAAAATTACCTATTCATTATATATTCTTCAAGCCAAACTAGATTTCTTATGTGTGAACTTTTGGCTGAAGAAGATCCTCTCTCTTGTTTGCATGTGAATGTTTATTGTATCTTATGTGGAGGTGTCTTTCAAGTTGAAATCTCTCATTTTCTTGCTCAAGGATCCTGCATTATTAACAAACTCCTTTTCTTTCTTGAAAGAAAGTCTTTAGTTTCTTTAAGATACAAAATATTCATTCAACATATTTCTTAACTAGATGACTCAATATAAGAAATGACAATAATCAAATGTTGAATCACTTTACTCAAGAGATTGCCTAAATATAAGCAAGCACATGTCACTTGAACTAAAGAGATAGTTTCATTAACCAAGATGGTTCAAGGACAAGCATGTGAGGCAATAGGAAGATTCATCAAGGTCAAATCAAATTTTTTTTTTTTATTTTTAGAATCAATTTAGCTTAGATTCTATTTGCTTAAGATAATTATCAATAAGACATGCTAGCTAAGTTTTAATCAACTTATCTTAAACAATTGTTTTTATCAAAATTCAGATTATGATTTATTTGTTATCAATAAAATATGATTCATTAAAGTTAGATTGAAGTCCTGCACAAGGTAGCATAATGAGAATACAATCTGGTCTACGAGCTGTATGATAAAATAATTATTCTATCATGCTTCAATACAGCTTTAAAACAATAGATCAACTTTGCTCATTCTTTTCAAATTCTACAAGATGGGGTCATAGACATACCTTCTTCATGCCAATCTTCTATGAGAGTTTTCTTGTGGACTAACTTTGGTCAATGAAGATCACCTTTCTTGTTTGTCTTAGTTTGGAGTTTGAGAGAAGATGTTAATTCATTCATCATACATATTTCAAACTTACCTTGCATGAGCTTAGTAAAATCTTCATATAACTCTTCATTAGTAGAACCAAAAATGATGTCATCAATGCATACCTTGAGCAAATAAGATATCACAAATTCTTCTTTTTGATGCATAGATTTATCACTATTACTTTCTATATAAAAAAAAAGGTTACTTAAGCTTTTATATCCTGCTTTTGATGCTTGTTCCAAATTATATATTGCTTTATCATATTTGTAATGAGTGTTTTCAAATATGGTGGTTATTTAACATATATCTTTGTTAATAAGCACCTAGGAGTGTATTCTACACATTCATTTGATAGAATATAAAGCTCATAAAGCAAGCAAATGATAATGGTGATCTTTACTTCTAATCATGCAAGAATTTTCTTAAGATCTATTTCATCTTTTCTTAATTTAGTCTTTTAGTAGTCATCAATTTTTCTTTATTAAGTCTATTTCTGAAAAACTCAATTTGGTTCTAATTATTAACAAGTTTTCAGATTGTTATATGCAACAGATTAACCATATACATATATAATTTTAATTTCAATTTCTTGATAATTAATCATTAGTCTCATAAAAAATAAAATGAATTGATATTTCTACAACTCAAATCTTTTCATTGAATGTTCTATATGCATTGCTTGATGAATGATATCCAAGAATAGAAATAGCTTTATCAGATTTGGCATTATTTTCATAAGAACATATCAAGCATAACGTGTACGACTGAAAGATATGCAATAGTTCATTTTCTATTTTTCAGAAGAACAAAAACAAGTTTTCATAAAAAATAGATCTAATAGAAATCATATGTATGACAAGCAGTGATGATAGCTTTTAAAAATCATTTAAGTAGATGACTATCATACACAATTGTCTTTTTCATTTCTTCAAGAATTCTATTAACACTATTTTACTTAAGGTGTCTTTGGTGCTGAAATAATTAATTTCTGTATAAACTTTATCAGGATTTTGGTTTTCTACACTGTGCCATGATACTCTTTATCTTCACAGTTTGGAAACCTTTTTCATTTGAAACACTTTTACAGGATTTAGCAAATACAGAAAATTCTTCAATTTTATTTGCCCAGAACAAATCCAATGTAAGCTTTTGAAAACTTAGTGATGGAAACAACATCTTTAGATTTAGAAATTGATTCTTGTTTGTTTCCTTAGTTAACATGCATAGTAAACTTTGACCTTTCAGAAGATAATCTAAGTAAGCCAATGGCAAGGTCTTTTGAGATTAAGTACATACTAGCATGAGTTGATTTTATATGCCAAAGATGGTTTCTTTAATCTTGGTATTCATAGTGCATATATTCAAAAGCACACCAAGTACACATTATCATATCTATGATCAATAAACAATAATGCCATGGATAAAAACTCTCAATCAAGCATATAGAGAATTCATAGAGTTATTCTTAATAAATTGATTAATCTTTTAGCAACTTATCCAATAGTGAGTAAAGTATACTATAAAATGAAGTGATTTGATTATATTTCCAAAAGTATTTTCTATATCACAAAATTGGTCAATACTTGCAATTCATATTTTAATCAAATACTAAAGCAAAAATAATGATGAAATGCAAGGTTTACTGATTTCATTATTATTATTATTATTATTTTATTATTTAAAATTACTTTTCATAAGTATGTTTTAAGTTTCATTTTTTTTGACGTGTGTTTAGAACACCCATTTGTATGAAAGTTCTATTTGTTCCATGGGTATCTTGGCACACCTATGTCTTCATCCTCATATTTTCATTTTGGGTACCCAAGCTTGCTTGGGTCCTTGAGAGTTAGGACATATGGTTCCTTTTGGAACCCAAATTTGTTTAATTGTAATAACTTTACCACTTGATTTAATTATGTTAGAACGATAGGTAAAGTTGTTATGTCCATTCTTTTCATGTTTGAAATATGTTATCTTATTTAATGGTTTGCTTGGTGAATTGATAACCTTTTTCTCTAGAGATTTATTGTTAAGTAAAGGAGTCAAGCTAAGTTTTGATTTATCATAAGCAACATATTGGCTTTCAAACATCATTTTTAATCGCTCTGAACTTACAGTGAATTTGTTAATAAGAGATTTTGATTGGTTAATTTCTTCACTTAACTTTTGATTTTCTTTAATTAAATACTGATTTTTCTGAATCAATTGTTCTGAATTTAACCTTAAACTTTCATTTTCAGAATTTAGTTTGTCTTGTATTTCAGCAATAGAATTTCTTTCTTTTGAAATTGGCAAATTTAACTTTTTAAGTTTTTTATTTTTCATAGCTAATTTTCTACATTCACCATACAAATCATGAAAGGCATTTAAAAGTTCATCATAAGAAAATTCTTCTTGAAAATTATTTGATGTAAAAGTAGATTGAGATTTTACCTTATCTTCTTGTGCCATAAAGCAAAAGTTAGTTACCTCTTGTAGTTCTTTGGAGCTAATATCATCATTGTTGCTCCTAGCTTTCATTTCCTTGCTTGACTCTTCCTTGGTCAAAACTTTCTTCCTTTTTATCTCTTTCTTTCTTTCTTCTTGCTTCCTCTTCTTCTTTGTTTTTAGGAAGCTTTTCAATTTTTTTGTTGTTCTTTCTTCCTCGAGTCGACTCGGGTTTACTTGGAGTCGACTCGACTGACTTGAGAGTCGACTCGAGATCTTCGGGAGACGTCTCGTTCTCAGAGGCCTAAAAGATGATTCTCTGTCTTTTGAACTGTTCTGCCTCGGAGTCGACTCGGGCCTTGTCGGAGTCGACTCGGCTAACTTGGGAGTCGACTCGGAACTACTTGGAGTCGACTCGTTCACAGGGTCTTCAAGACTGTGTCTCTGCCTTTCAGACTGTTCTTCTCTAGGAGTCGACTCGGACAAACTGGGAGTCGACTCGGCTACTGTGGAGGATTCTGCAATCTCATTGTTAGTACGCAATTGAAGCACATGTGAGCTAATCTGAGATTTATCATAAATATTTTCTAAAATATCCCAGATCTTCTTAGCAGATAAGCATGCAGAAATTTCATTAAACTTCGTTTCATGAATAGCACAATATAATATGTTCATAGCATTAGCATTCAATTGTGCTAAGTCCTTTTCATTAATAGTTTGAGAGAGTGTGTGAAGGTCATTTATTATGATTTTCCATAAATAATAGTTTTGTGATTGAATAAAAATGCGCATGCGTATTTTCCAATGTGTATAGTTTATGCCATTAAATAGTGGAGGTGTATCAATTGATTGTCCTTCTCCTAGAAAACTATCTATTTGAGTTGTCATGATCTTTGGCTCTTGATCGTGAGATCAATAATTAATCTTAGAGCACCTGCTCTGATACCACTTGTTGCCCAGTAGATACAACCCAAGAGGGGGGGTGAATTGGGTCTTTTAAAACTTTTAAGCTACTTCTAGCACTTTTTGATTAATTATGCTAAGTTGTATAGATGCACAGTGAAAGTTAAACTTAGCAACAGTTTGATGTATAGAATGTGACTTGATTGAATATGCTTGCAACTAAAGGATGCGCGGATAAGAGTTAAGCAAGCAATTTATCTAAGTAAGTAAGTATGTTAGTTAGACAATAACAAGAAGCATTACAAACACAACAAACATATAGTGGTTCGGTGCACCCCAGCACCTACATCCACTCTCCAAGACCTCTTGAGAATTTCACTATAATCCTACAGATTACAGTTGGTTGTTTTACAAGCTCACAACCAAACTTGTTGTTTTACGAGCTCACAACGAACTCGGTCGGTTTTCCCAGGCTCACCGACTAGAACCACCCCGATTGTTTTTCCGGGATCACAATCGAACCCTTACACGTTGGTTTTACCCTCGGCTCACCAACCAACCTAACACCGTTGGTTTTTCCTTTGGCTCACTAACAAACCTTAATCCCTTGATTCAATCCCTTGATTGAATCAAGTTACAAGATATTAAAACAAAGTTTATAACAAATCAAAGCTTCTTAAACAAGCAAATATAACAGTATAATCAATTAGAGTAAAGAGAAGCCCTCAAACGAGTTTTGAAGATGAAGGAGCTCGGCTTCTTCTTTACTTGACCCTCGTCTGATTTGGCACGAAGTAGAGGATCACCGAGGCAGCACACGGATGGAGAGGAGCCTTTGGGATTCACTTGGATGCTCTTCTTCTCTCTATTTCACTTTGGATGGCCCTTTTTTGCTTATGGGAGATTTTCCTTGTAATCTCTTTCAAATCTCTTTTCTAAATGTTTTTTCCCACTTCCATATCCTCTTCCCTAGCTCTCCTCTTGATTTTATAGCTTTAGAGGGAGTTCCAACAAAAATCTAGCCGTTAGAGACAAAAATAGAGCCGTTGGAATCAAGAAAAAACTAGCCGTTATGCCTCCCAGCGTGCTCGAGTCGACTCGGCTGAAACAAGAGTCCACCTGTGAATAGTAGTCTGCCGGCACTGTAGCTGGGAGTCGACTCCGCTGAAGTTGGAGTCGACTCGAGATCACTGTAGTGCTGAAAATCAACTCTCTGTCTTTTTGTTTGTTCTCAGTCGGAGTCGACTCGTAGAGTATCGGAGTCGACTCGAGAACTGTTTCTTGAAACTCTAGAGTGCCAGAGTCGACTCTAAACTTCCAGGAGTCGACTCGAGGACTATTCTTTTGAATTTTTCTTTGAATTTGCTCCTTCAACTTGAATTCTTTGAACTTGAAACTTGGGCCGATAAATTGTAGCTTTCTTCCAACTTTTCTTGAGAGCTTTGGAGGCCTTCTTGTGTTCTTCCAACTTGCTATGTTCCTTGCAAAATAAATATCTTTCTCCTTGCAACACAAACATTAGTATTTATACTTCAAGGTTTTGTGATCATCAAAATCAATTTTTGAATCAATCTTTGGGTCATCATGTCTGTTCTCAGTCGGAGTCAACTCGTAGTGTACCGGAGTCGACTCGAGTTTGTGCCAGAACCTCTGAAACACTTAGAGTCGACTCGCAATCTTCTGGAGTCGACTCGAGCTTCAGACTTTGGCTTAATTGAGTTCAACACTTAGCCAAAAGATCTTGAACAAAAGCTCGATGCTCTTAATAATAAATTCACATATATTTGCCTGAGACACTAGATTGAATTCATTAGTACAACATGAAATATATTCAAATGCTTTGAGCTCATCAAAATCAAATAGGGGTATAATCAATCACTCCACAATCTCCTTCTTTTTGATGATGACAAAATATTGAGTATTTGTAAAGCGAATTGCTCAACCAAAAGGTGATTTATATTAAAGTTTTGAAATGAATTCAAATGTCTAGTCATTTAATTTATCCAAAATTGAAAGGTATGAATCAGTAAATCCTGAAATTAGAGCTCCTCCTTTCATTTGGAATTATATAAGCCTTCATATCATGCAATCAATTGTTTGGCTTATATGTGTTCAATGAATTTACTTTCTTAAGATTTCAGATTCTCCTCCTCAACATATGCATTCAATTTTGTTTAGGTTCTCTGAATTTTCTTTTAATGTCTTGAAGCTTTTGAGCTTAAATTTTTACTTTTAGAGGGAAAATCTGACAATTTGTTCTTGAGTATGATTCAACTAATCTCCGAATATTCCTTGAATAGATTCTGGAGATTACTCCTTGAGGAGCCCCAACAGAGAGATAATGAGCCTCGAGGTATCGAATCCACTAAGAACAAATTAATTTTTGCTTTAAGGATTTTCTTTTTAGTGATTCCCTTTACATTTCAATTCAACATATTTTCTCCCCCTTTTTGTCATCATAGCAAAAAGGCACAAAACACAGAAAACTATAAGAACTCAAATTGCACAGTTTTGAAAGGAAATTTCTACTCATTGTATTAAAGTCAAATTTGAGTACAAGTGTGATTACATAACAGAAAAAGTCCTCTAGGGTTTCTTTGTAGTGGAGGATGTGGCTCCCGTTCTCAGTCTATTAACTTGCATGACCAAGCTTATCCCCTCAGAGACGTTCCCTAGCTGTTCGATGATCTCCAAGGTGGCCCTAGACTGTATCGAAGTGAGCTGGGTCACAAATCATCTCTCATCTCCCTCACAATCGCCTATCTCATCTTCCGGAGCTGCTCAATGCTGATCCGGACTTCGAAAGGTTGCTGAGGTGGTGGAGCTATAGATGGTCCAGCAGAAGTAGATGGGAATGATGGACCATATTTGGAAGAAAAAGTGGGAGGAGCTATGTAGTGGTCCTGGTCATGATCAGGACTAGGTGAGTGATGAGTGGTAGGGTCAGATGGTGTGGATGAAGAAGTTTTCCTAACCCAGACATTTTCAACTTTATGGAACCCCATTCTGTGTAGAGTCCCCTCATCCATGTGATCAGTATTTTGAAGTGAATGAAAGGGTTCCCCCTCAGGGATAGGGACCTCTAACTCCCTAAAGAAGAGTGTGAATAGCATGCCATAAGGGAGACTCAACCTAGGTTTATCTAGGGTTTCACAGATATATTTGTAGATGAGTTTGGGAAAGTTGATGGGAGTGTCTTGGAGAATGTGGAACATCAATGCTAGGTCTCTCTCAGAGATGAAGTCAAACCTACTAGTTTTGGAAAAGAGAGTCCTAGAAATGAACTTAGGAGGAGCCGCATTTCAGCTGAAAGCTGATTTGCAAACACCTCCTCGATAGGGGATTGAGGTGGGCTTCCTAAGATGGTCGTAAGGGCCTCAGTCCTATCATGGGAATGAGTGGAAAAAATTCCCTCTCGGGAGAGATGGAGGATTCGAGCAATGAAGTCCTCCGAGATAAAAATAGGGACACCCGCTACGGTTCCCTGGATAACCCCACTACCTCGGGCTACAGTTCCATAAAATTTCCTAACTAACCCTGGGTAGGTAGGGAGGTCTAACGAACAGAACAACTCTAACCCTTGAGCCCTAAGATGATGCCCTAGGGTGAACCCTTCCCGGAAGAGGAAGTCAAAGTTGACTTTCCTCCCGGTATAGACTGCCCTTCCGGTGCATGGACGCGAGGAAACCGGCCTAGGCGGGAAAGGAACCGGAGGTGGTGGCCTCACGGGTTCGTTCCGTGCCTTGGACCATCGCTCGGCGCTGCTCGCGGAGAGAGATCTCTTCCGGCTCGGGACAACGGCTTTTCTAGGCATTTTGACCTAAAAACCGAGGGATGGACAAGAAAAATGGAAGAAAACTTGAGGGAGTGGACCTAGAACGGGTCGGAGACGACTCTAGGATTTTTGGAACAGTGGCGGCCGAGAATAGAAGTGAGGAATAAATATTTCAATTAGGGTTAAAAATTGGATTCCCGACCTTGAGTCGACTTTGGTATGTCGCGAGTCGACTCGACCTCGAGTCGACTCCTAAATATGCGTGATTCGACTCGCTCATGAGCCGACTCTAAAATCTATTCGAGTCGACTCGAACTCTGGCACACAACCAAATAACTCAGTTAATTCCGTGTCAAAGGAGAGAGATATGGAAATCTTTATAACTTAAGGAATGATTTGATGACCATAGACAAGAAATTCTATATCCAATGTAAGCTAATCATCAAAATCAATAAATTATAGGGGAGTATCACAAGAATGGATCAATTACTCCTAACCCTCTTCTAAGAATACAAAATCGATCTTCACTCAAGGATTTTGTGAAGATGTCAGTAAGTTGATCATCAGTGCAAACAAATTCAAGCATTACATCACCATTTAACACATGATCTCTTATGAAGTGATGTCTTATCTCAATATGTTTAGTTCTTGAGTGTTGAATTGGATTTTTAGTTAGATTTATGGCACTTGTATTATCACAATTTATGAAAATCTTATTTTGTTTAATGCTATAATCTTCAAGTTGTTGTTTGATCCATAAAATTTGAGCACAACAACTCCCGGCAGCAACATATTCGGCTTCAGCCGTAGATAGTGCAACCGAGTTTTGTTTCTTGCTAAACCATGAAATTAGGTTTTCTTCTAAAAATTGACTAGACCCGCTGGTGCTTTTTCTATCAAGTTTACAACCAGCGAAGTCTGAATCAGTGTATCCTATTAAATTTATGCTTGATTCTTTAGAGTACCATAGACCTATGGTTTTTGTTCCTATTAGATATTTAAAGATTCTCTTTACTGCAATTAGGTGTGATTCCTTAGGATTAGATTGATACCTAGCACACATGCATACACTAAACATAATATCAGGTCTACTTGCTGTAAGATATAGTAAAGATCCTATCATACCTCTATACAGCTTTTGATCTACTGATTTACCTGATTCTTCTTTATCTAGTTTGCATGATGAGCTCATGGGAGTGCTAATTGACTTGTTTCCATCCATATCAAACTTCTTTAGCATTTTCTTGATGTATTTAGGTTGATTGATGAAAATCTCTTCCTTAGATTGTTTGATTTGAAGTCCGAAAAAATAATTCAGCTCTCCCATCATGCTCATTTCAAATTTCACTCTGCATTAACTCAGCAAACTCTTCGCAAAGGCGATTGTTAGTGGCACCGAAAATAATATCATCTACATAAATCTGCACTACCAACATATTTTTGTTTTCCTTTTTCAAAAATAGAGTTGTATCAACATTTTCTCTAAAAAATTCATGGTCTAATAGAAATTTGCTAAGTCTTTCATACCATGCTCTAGGGGCTTGTTTTAGACCATAAAGTGCTTTGTTTAGTTTATAAACATGAATGGGGTATTGATGATTCTCAAAACCAGGAGGTTGTTCTACATAAACCTCCTCATTAATGTACCCATTCAAGAAGGCACTTCTTACATCTATTTGGAATAATTTGAAATCTTTATTGCATGCAAATGCTTGTAACAATCTAATTACCCCAAGTCTAGCTACAGGAGCAAAAGTCTCATCAAAATCTATACCTTCTTCTTGATTATAGCCCTTTGCTACTAGTCTAGCCTTGTTCCTAATCACAATTCCATTTTCATCAAGTTTATTTTTGTATATCCATTTAGTTCCTATTATTGAGTATTCAGTGGGTCTTTCAACTAAGTTCCATACTTTATTTCTTGTAAATTGGTTAAGTTCCTCTTGCATAGCATTTATCCAATTTACATCACTTTCAGCTTCTTCTATGTTTTTAGGTTCTAAGTGTGAAACAAATACAAGATGATTATTTAAGTTCCTAAGAGAGGCTCTAGTATTAGAAAACCCCGATCATGCCGCTGAAATTTTAAAAAATTCAGATTCAGCGGAAGAGGCATGCTCGGGATCAACCGTTCATCGCATGAACGTTGTTCAAAAACCGTTCGTAGATAGATAAGGATTAAAAACTTTTAAAACCTTTAGAAGATCAGATCTTTACCTTATGCGGGTAGATGATCACCGCAAACTGAAGTTCGTGGTTTAGGATGAAGGATCGCTTGAAGCCGTTCAAGTGCCCGGCCTCTACAGGTATCCACACGAAGCAGAAACCGATCAAAGCTTCCTTGTCTCCCCGGGGTGCTAGCTCCCTTGCAGAGACAACTTTGGATGGCTGATTTTCTCTCTTTCAATCAACCCTCGATTGTGCTTGAGAGGAGGAAGAAGAAGGAGGGATAGAGAGAAGCGGAATGAAGCCTGCAGCCTTCTTTTATTCTCCCTGCGTTGGAAGGAGGAAGAGAGGAGGAGGAGGCCGCCACCCTTCTTCTTCTTTTGCTCTTGCTTGCGGCTGAATCAAGGAGAGGGGAGAGGGAGGCCACGGCTGCAAGGAGGAGAGCATCACATGCATTAGGGCGTCAGCCCCCTTTCACCTCCTTATAAAGCATCTAGGGCTCCTACAAGTTAGGAGCCCTAGACCTTTTTCCAAGAGGGGCGCCGGTCCCTCTTGTGTTGCCGCACCAATGAAGCAAATGAGGAGGGGCTTGAGCCCCTCCTTCTTGTGTTGCCCTAATCCTCATCTAATGAGGATTGGGAGCCCCTAATATGGTTTAGCCCTAATCCAATTAGGGTTTAACCAAATCATGAATCAATTGGGTTCAATCTATACTAGTCCTAATCCAATTAGAACTTGAGTGAACCATGACTCAATTGAACTCTTCAATCCTAACCCAATTAGGAGTCATGTTGATTCATTAGATTAATAATTAATTAGGACTTAAGAAACCCTAATCCAATTAGGACTTATTTAATTTTAGTCCTAATCCAATTAGGACTCAAATTTGAATCCAAAGTCCTAATCCGATTAGGACTCTAGGAATCCTACTCCAAGTAGGAATCCAATTTTAATTCAAAACTCCTAATCTAATTAGGATTGTAGGAATCCTATTCCAAGTAGGAATTCCAGTCCTACTCCAACTAGGATTCCCAGTCCTAATCCAATTAGGACTCTAGGAATCCTACTCGAAGTAGGATTTGTGTTTAAGTCCAATTAATTAATTTCCTTTGTTCCTTCTTCAACTGAATATCAATCGAATTGATTACTTGTGATTCCTAATCACGATTCAACCATCGGATCGGTCAATACTTCTAGTGTGTGTGACCCCATAGGTTCTACTCTGACTGATAGTGAGATATATTATGATCTCTATCACAATATCATTGAAAACTCCTTTTAATGGATTGGAACGATTCCAACTCTACTCATTAGGGTTTATCGATCATCGAGATAATCCCTATGAGTCCCACCATCCACCAGTGACACCTAGCAGCATGTAGTGGCTACCCAGTAGAATAGAATGATGAACCTCTAGGTGCAGTTATCGTGTGATACAGTCCTACTATCGTGGATCCCTATAGGACGGAGGTCATGGATAACTCGTCAAACCCCTTCGTCTGTCATATGTCAAGATTTATTCGACTCGAGTTCGTTAGTGGAAAACTCTTTCTCCACTTTATATTAGTACCTTGGCCTAGGTCTTAGAACTCAGTCTAACAAATCACATAGGATCACTCCTCTTCTATCAAGGTCGATAGATTCCATGTAAGTGCATACCCTACTCCTACAGTGAACTTACTGCAGCCAATCTACACTACAAGGACCCATATGACTAGAGACCATGTATACGTGTAGTCAAACTACAATAACCTCACTATGAGTAGCTGAAGCACCGCAGGTCAAAGGACCAGTCATACTACTGCAACATCAAGCAAGTCACTGACGAGTGGATAGACATCCAAGTGACTTCTTGTCTTGGTCACGCTCAGTACCCTTGTTCTCTAACAAGTACCTGCACTATCACTTCAGTGTTCCTACACTATGGACTCCAGTCTCGTCCATCCAGAAGAAAAGTGATCTGTGCACTGATCGGATCGATCACCGTCCTCGTGATGATCCATTGATCAGGAGCATTTAGAAATTAATCACCAATGATACATGGCTCAAATTCTCAACTGTTGAGAATATACATCATCATCTTATTAATTTCTTGGACGATTCATAGACACATAAATAATATGAATGAAAAGATGCCTTCTATTTATTCATTAATAAATAGTTAAGTACAAAATTATGTCCCTAGAATTAACAATGTGTCAGCCAGATTGGCTTCTAGGGCATACATCTAACAATCTCCCACTTGCACTAAAGCCAATCAGTCATATATCTAAGCCCCATCTTCTCAAGGTGGGCTTCAGTCTTTTGCTGACTTAGCTGCTTGGTGAACGGGTCTGCCACGTTATCCGCGGAGTCTACTCTCTGCAACTCTACATATTTCTTCTCAACATAGTCGCGTATGAGGTGGAAGCGCCGCTCTATGTGCTTGGACTTTTGATGAGACCTTGGCTCCATAGCTAGTGCTATGGTGCCAATGTTATCGCAGTAAAGTGTTATGGCATCTAAGGACATTACACCTAACTCTGCAATGAACTTTTAACCAGAAGGTTTCCACTGCACCCTTAGATACGGCTTAACATTCAGCTTTTAAGGTAGAATCTATAATGATCGGTTGTTTGGAACTCTTCCAATTTACTGAACCACCATTGCACATATTCTGATGTAGACTTTCTATCATCAATATGTGTGCATCCTTCTACCTTCAACTCTGATCTTCTCCCAAAGACCAAAAACATGTCCTTAGTTCTTCTCAAGTACTTTAAGACTGTTCTTCACAGCTATCCGGTGCTTTTTGCCTGGATCTGATTGACATATGCTCGTGACATTCACAGCATGTACTATATCAAGTCATGTACATAGCATGGCATACATGAGGCTCCCTATTGCTGATGCATAGGGGATCTTGCTCATGCGTTGAATCTCTTCAAATGTGTTGGGGTACATCTTCTTGGAGAGATTAATTTCATGCCTTAGGGGTAAGAGACCCCTTTTAGAGTTTTCCATGCTGAACCTTTTCAGCTCTTCCTCTATGTACATCTTCTGTGATAGGCCAAGCATCCTTTTAGATCTATCTCTATAGACCTTTATTCCCAAAATATAAGATGCTTCCCCAAGGTCTTTCATGGAGAACCCTTTTGACAACCAAACCTTGACCGAGGTTAGCATGGGAATATCATTCCCTATCAGGAGGATGTCGTATAGTACGAGAAATACGACAGTACTCCCACTAACCCTTTTGTAAACACACGATTCCTCTTCATTTTTGATGAAATCAAACGTTTTGATTGCGTCATCAAAACGAGTGTTTCAACTCCGAGATGCTTGCTTTAGTCCATAGATCGACCTTTGCAGCTTGCAGACCTTGTGATCTCCATCACTGGAAGTGAAACCCAAAGGCTGTTCCATATAGATGTCTTCATCAAGATATCCATTCAAGAAAGCTGTTTTCACATTCATCTGCCAGATTTCATAATCATGAAATGCTGCAATGGCCAGCAATGTTCGGATGGATTTCAGCATGGCTACAGGTGAAAAAGGTCTCCTGATAGTCAATGCCTTCGCGCTGACTATACATTTTCGCCACAAGCCTTGCCTTATAGGTCTCTACCGCTCCATCTGAACCTATCTTTCTTTTGTAGATCCATTTGCATCCAATAGGTACAATACCTTCTGGTGGATCTACTAAGGTCCAGACTTGGTTGGAATGCATGGAGTCTAACTCTGATTTAATAGCTTCCAACCATTTCTCGGAATCGATATCAGATATCACCTCGTCGTAGGTTTTGGGATCCTGCGTGTGATCCCTATCTCCCACTAGGAACATTTCCTCGGTATCCTCTTCTAGTATACCTAAGTATCTATCGGGAGGATGGAAGACCCTACTAGATCTGCGAGATGGTTGAGGGACATCGTGTACTGGCTCTGTATGAATGGGTTTGATAGGATCCATGACTCGTTGCTTTTCAGAGACTTTCTCTTCAAGCTCAATTTTCCTTCCACTGCCTCTATCAAGGATAAACTGGTTTTCCAAGAAGATGGCGTGACGGCTCACAAACACATTGTGATCCTTTGAGACGTAAAAATTGTATCCTAATGACTCTTTAGGATATCATATAAAACGAGCACTTATGGTCTTAGCCTCTAGCTTGTCTGCCTGTAGTCTCTTGACGTGGGCCGGACATCCCCAAATCTTGAGATGACCAAGACTTAGTTTCTTACCATGCCATATCTCATACGGTGTGGTAGGAACGAATTTAGAGGAAACTCTATTCAGTAGGTATACTGTGGTAAGTAAGGTATCTCCCCAAAGAAACATAGGTAAATCAGTGAAGCTCATCATGGACCTGACCATATCCAATAGGGTCCGATTCCTCCTCTCTGACACCCCGTTGAGTTGAGGTGTACCAGGAGGTGTCCATTGTGAGACTATGCCATTGTCCTTGAGATAGGCCCGGTATTCTCCACTAAGGTATTCTCCTCCTCGATCTGATTGAAGAGCCTTAAGGGTTTTTGCAGTTTGTTTTTCTAGTTCATTTCTGAACTCTTTGAACTTTTCCAAAGATTCAGACTTGTGTCTCATACACATATCCATACCAAAAGAAATCATCGGTAAATGAAGTAAAAATTACAACCCCTAGCCTGCACATCGAATGGGCCACACACATCTGTGTGTACTAGGGTAAGTATTTCAGTGAACCTCCCCTGTGTCCTTACAAAGGATAATTTGGCAATCTTTCCTTGAAGGCAGGATTCACAAATCGGATATGACTCGAAAGTCAATGAGCCCAAAAGCCCATATTTATCCAATTTGTTTATTCTGTCTTCTCCTATATGGCCAAGTTTGAGGTGCCACAAATACTTCTGGTTTATCTCATCTCTAGATCTTCTTGATCCTATGGCACTCAATGTTTGCTCAGATACATTCACCGATACATCTATATGTAAGTGATAGAGACTGTCAGTCATAAAACCATATGAAACCCATTTATTTATCAAATAAATAGAACAGTAGTTTTACAAAACTCTTCCTATGCTAAACAAAATACAGAAATCAAATTTCTGCTAGTAGTAGGTAACAGTCTCTAAGTATCCTAAGCATATCTGACATACCTTCTGAAGGTCTATCACCCTTATTGCTTTTTATGCTTCCCATGTATGTAGGACAGTTCATCTTCCAATGGCCATTTCATGATGCAATGGAAATGCTTTCCCTTGCATTCGGCCTTTTCTTGGAACTTCCTTGCTTGACCTTTTCTCGGTCTTCTGCTTCTTCGCAGGCTTCTTCTTCTTCCAGGTAGACTCTCTCTTGGAAGTAGAAACCAACTCGACAGCAAGAACGATGCCCCTTGAACTCTTTAAGGTCCCTAAGGTAGTTACCAATTTATTTAACAATTCTATTTTAGTGCATACAACCTTGTTCATATGGTAGTTTACTATAAACTATTTGTTACGGGGGAACTTAGCCACCATGCCCCACGTGACCGGCACGCGCGCCCAGGAAGACTACGGCTGCCCCTTGATCCAGCAATCCGACCTCGGGTCGGATATCTTCGGCTCCGCAGCCCGACCCCGAGTCGGCTGCCCCTTGGTCCAGCAATCCGACCCCGGGTCGGATATCTTCGGCTCCGCAGCCCGACCCCGGGTCGGCTGCCCCTTGATCCAGCAATCCGACCTCGGGTCGGATATCTTCGGCTCCGCAGCCCGACCCCGAGTCGGGTGCCCCTTGATCCAGCAATCCGACCCCAAGTCGGCAATCTCTTGACAACAACAGACTGTTCCCCTGAGGCACGCCGCGGCCCCCTGCTCTACTACTCCCTGCAACGGCCGTATCCGGCGCCGCCCCACGATCCCCTGTAACAGCCGTACAAAGCGGAGCTCCACTACGCCCTGCCATGGCCGTACCCAGCACTGCCCCACGACGCCCTGTAACGACCATGTCAGTGGCAACCCCATCATGCCACACGATGACCAATCCCCAAAAAAACCCCCCAGCCTGATATATATGCGGCTGGGGGGGAAGGGGAGGGTAAGCAAGATTTTCCAGAGTATTATCTTACCTGCTACCTCTTCTTCTCCTTCGATCTCCCCTAACTTGATCGTCGGAGGGCCCCCACTACCCCGGTGGTGGTGCGAGGCTTGCTTGCAGGTTTTCCGGCGGAAGGTGGAGCGCAACCGAAGTAATTCCAAGGGAACCCCGTTCATACCGCTGTGCCAATCGTTCTCGGTTTCGACCCCCAGCAACAGTTGGCGCTAGAGGAAGGGCCCGGATCTCAGAGCGATCGTAATGGCACGGCGAGGTGGTCGTGGAGCTTCCAATGCTCCCGGTCGTGGGGCCTCTCGCGCCTCTGGCCGGGAGGCCGCTGCATCTCCAACACACTCTCAGCAACACTCCACCGCCCCACCGCCCATTCAGACGGTCGAAGCCGCCCAGTTCGACCAGCTAACCCAGCAGGTTCGCACCCTTGCGGAGGCGGTGCAGAATCTGCAGGATGCGATGTCCCGGGCGCCGCAGCGGGCTCAGGAGCCGCCGCTGCCTGAGCGTTCGCCTGTCCTCCTCAACCCGCGCTCCTTCCTCTCCCATGGGGAGGAACGCCGGCGCAAGGAGGATTCTCGAGCACGCTCCATTCTACCGGGACCTTCCCACCGGAGCTGCGCGGGGTACGAGAGGCGGGCCCGGGCGCGTTCCCAGACCCCCCAGTCCTTGAGGAACCCGCGCTCCAGTCGGTCCCCCTCTCGCCGCTCCTTGTCTCCCACCCACCGGTCGCGCTCCCTGGACCGGCGGGTGGACGATCTCCACCGACAACTCCAGGTCCTGAAGGGCCATTCCAAAGATCCCTTCGCCAACTTAGAGATCTCCTCCCAGCCGGCGCTTGCCTCGAGGATCCTGCGGACCCCGAATCCGCCGGGATTCAAAATGCCGGCGATCGAGCCCTATGACGGGACGGCGGACCCGCGGGATCACGTCGAGAGTTTCAGGACCCTTATGCTCCTCCACGGAGCATCAGTTCCCCTTCTCTGCAAGGCTTTCCCGGCAACCCTCCATGGCCCGGCGAGGGCGTGGTTCGCCGGGCTGGAGGCTGACTCAATCCGGTCCTTCGACCAGTTCACCCGCCTCTTCATCACTCATTTCGCCGTCAGTAGCCGGCGGCGACTGGTCTCCGACTCCCTCTTTGATGTCCGACAAAATGAGGGAGAAAGCCTGCGGGATTATCTTACCCGCTTCAACAGGGCTACGCTGAAGGTCCGGAACCTGAGTCAGGAGGTAGCTCTTTCAGCCCTGAAGCATGGCTTCCGGAAGGGCAGACTCACCTTCTCCCTGGACAAACGCCTGCCGCGGAGCTTCCCAGAGCTGTTGTCCCGGGCGAACCAGTATGCGGACGCCGAGGAGGCGGCCGCCCACCGGAGCAAGGAGGCCGTCGAGATCCCTCCAAAGCTTGGAAAGTAAAGGCGGAAAGAGGCACGCCAGAGGAGGAGCCCGACGCCCCAGCGTCGGCGCAGAAGCCCGTCGCCGGCGAAGAACCACGGCGCCCCACGCCCTCGTTCTCCGCCCCGACGTTTCAACCGGTACACCCCTCTCCTGACTCCCCGGGCCCAGATCCTTATGGAGATCAAGGGGCGGGAGGACCTCCCGGCCCCGAGACAGATGCGGAGGATACCTGGGAAGAGGCCCTCCCGGGCGTACTGTGAGTACCACCGAGACCACGGCCACGACACAGAGGACTGCTTCCAGCTTCGGGACGAGATCGAGGCTCTCATCCGTCGGGGGCGTCTCGGTCGATATGTGAGCGACCGACGTCCCCCCGCAGACCCGCGTCCGGCCGACCCGGCTCCTCCGGAGCCTCGGGAGCAGAATCGACCCGTTGCGGGCGTGATCCACACTATCACTGGGGGCTGCCCCCGGCCCGTGAGGAACGCAGGGGGCTCGACGGAGGCGTCAGGGGCGGCCGTCGCAAAGAGGCAGAGGGTCGGCAATGTAATCACCTTTTGTGATGAGGATGTAAAGGGGGTTCAGACCCCCCACGATGACGCCATGGTGATCTCCCTCACTATGGCAAACTATGATGTAAGGCGTGTTCTTGTGGATAGTGGAAGCTCAGCTAATATCTTGTTTTACGAGGCCTTCCAAAAGATGGGCTTGTCCAGACAATTGTTGCACAAAATATCCACCCCCCTCATAGGATTCACCGGTGACGCTATCCCGGCGGAAGGTGTCGTTGAGCTGCCTGTGACTGCGGGCGTCGCACCCGCAGAAGCCATGGTGCGACTCGGGTTCTTGGTCGTCCGTGTTCCCTCGGCCTACAACGCTATCCTCGGACGACCCGGACTGAACGCCCTTCGCGCGGTGGTCTCTACGTACCACTTGCTCATGCGGTTCCCCACGGCGGTCGGGATCGGAGAGGTCCGAGGCGACCAACCGACCGCACGGCAATGTTTCCTAGCGACCCTCAAAGGGAAAAAGCCCGCAGAAGTCCTAAGCGTCGAGTCCCTTGATGCCAGAGACGAGGTGGCCTTGCGGCAGGGGAGCCGGCCGAGGGTGTGGTCGAAGTTCCCCTCGAGGAAGGCAGCCGGGACCGGGTGGTCCGGGTCGGCGCCAATCTCGACCCGGGAGCTCGGGCCCGGTTGGTGGAATTCCTCCGAGCCAATGCCGATGTATTTGCCTGGTCGGCGGCCGATGTACCTGGGATCGACCCGGAGGTCATTTCTCACGCCCTCAACGTCGACCCGACCCACCGGCCAGTGAAGCAGAAGAAGAGACACTGTGCCCCGGATCGGATCCGGGTGGTCGACCAGGAGGTAGACAAACTCTTGGAGGCAGGATTCATAAGGGAGGTGAGTTACCCCGAGTGGCTGGCAAATGTTGTACTTGTCCGGAAGGCGAGCGAGAAGTGGAGGATGTGCGTCGACTATACCGACCTGAACAAGGCGTGCCCTAAGGATAGCTTCCCGCTTCCGCGGATAGACCAACTGGTCGACGCGACTTCCGGATATCAGCTGCTGTCTTTCATGGACGCCTTCTCCGGTTACAACCAGATAATGATGGCCCCACAGGACGAGAAGAAAACTGCCTTTATAACAGACCGGGGGCTGTACTGCTACAAGGTAATGCCCTTCGGTCTGAAGAACGCTGGCGCCACTTACCAGCGCCTTGTCAACAAGATCTTCAAAGAGCAAATCGGCCGGAACATGGAGGTGTACGTGGGCGATATGCTGGTGAAGAGCCGCCAGGCAGACCAGCACATCGTGGATCTGGAGGAGACTTTCACCACCTTGCGGAAGTTTCGCATGAAGCTGAACCCAGCGAAGTGCGCCTTTGGCGCTTCGGCCGGGAGGTTCCTCGGTTTCATTGTCAACCAGCGGGGTATCGAAGCCAACCCGGACAAAATCAAGGCTATCCAAGGTATGTCCCCTCCGACCAAAGTGAAGGAGGTTCAGGAGCTCGCTGGAAGGGTCGCCGCGCTCGGACGATTTGTGGCAAAATCGGCCGAACGCTGCCAACCATTTTTCAAGGTGTTAAAACGCCCGAAAGACTTCCTCTGGACGGCCGAATGTCAAGCAGCGTTCAACCAGCTCAAGGAATACCTGGCGTCTCCTCCCCTGCTATCCAAGCCGCAGGAAGGGGAGATGCTCTACCTCTATCTGGCGGTCTCCCCAACCGCGGTCAGTGCGGTGCTGGTTCGGAAAGAGGCAAAGCTCCAGAAGCCTGTGTACTACATCAGCCGGGTCCTACGGGACGCCGAGACGCGGTATACGAAGGCTGAAAAGATCGCCTTCGCGCTGCTGACCACGACCAGGAGGCTCCGCCCCTATTTCCAGGCCCATTCTGTCACCCTCTTAACTGATCAACCGTTACGACAGATCCTCAGCAACCCCGAGAATGCGGGATGGCTGGTGAAGTGGGCAGTAGAACTCGGTGAGTTCGACATCCGCTACCAGCCTCGACCCGCCATCAAGGCCCAGGTGCTCGCGGACTTCCTCGCTGAGTGCACGGTGCAGGAGGCGGAACCTGGACCGCCGGAAACGCCCAGCCTCGACCTCCCGACCTGGACGCTTCACATCGATGGGTCGTCGAACCCCGAGGGTGGAGGGGCCGGGCTGGTCCTTACCAGTCCTGATGGAGTGATAGCCGAGTATGCCTTGAGGTTTGGATTTCCAGTTACCAACAACGAGGCGGAGTACGAGGCCCTAGTCGCGGGGCTCAAACTCACCGGGGAGCTCGGCATCCGGCGTTTGAAGGTCTTCACCGACTCCCAGCTGGTGGTCGGGCAGGTCCGTGGGGAGTTCGAGGCCCGGAGCTCGACCATGCAGAACTACGTCCGGAAGGTGCAAGCACTCATTCCCGACCTCGACAGTGTCGACATCCAGCAGGTCCCCAGAAGCGAAAATGCCAGGGCCGACAGTTTGTCCCGCTTGGTGGGCGCAGAGGCGCACAACTTGTCGAGGGCAATCTACCTGGAGACCCTGAATGCCCCGAGCATCGGCGAGGCTGGAGCGGTGATGGCGATTGATCCGGAGCCGTCTTGGATGGACCCGCTCGTCGCCTACCTCGCCGAAGGGATCCTCCCTGAAGACGAAGATCAAGCTCGGCGACTTGTCAAGAAGTCCGCCCACTACGTACTCTATGAAGGGAGGCTGTATCGGACCTCGTTTACCGCCCCCCTCTTAAGGTGCCTCCGCCCCTCGGAGGCGGCCTACATCCTCGGCGAAGTCCACGAGGGCGTCTGCGGATCGCACTCGGGGGCTAGGTCCTTGGCGCACAAGATCATGAGGCAAGGCTATTATTGGCCTACCTTGTTGGAGGACTCAAAGGATTATGTACGGAAATGCGATGCCTGCCAGCGCCACGCCAACGTCCAGAGAGTCCCTTCTGTCCCCTTGGCACCAATCACCGCACCCTGGCCCTTCGCACAGTGGGGAATGGATATCCTCGGACCATTCCCCGTCGCTTCAGCCCAGCAGAAATTCTTGATTGTTGCAATCGACTACTTCACCAAGTGGGTGGAGGCAGAGCCGCTGGCCACTATCACAGAGGCGCAAGTCCGGAAGTTCGTGAAGAAAAACATCATTATCCGATTTGGGGTACCCCGGGTCCTCATCTCGGATAATGGTCGACAGTTCGACAACAAGCATTTCCGTGACTTCTGCGAGGAGTTCGGGATCGAGCATCGGTTCACATCTGTGTCGCATCCCCAAACCAACGGTGAGGCCGAGGTGACAAACCGGACAATCCTCCAAGGAATTAAGGCGCGAATCGGTCGGACGGGGCAAGCTTGGGTCGAAGAACTCGAGAACGTCCTTTGGGCGTATCGGACCACGCATCGGACCCCTACCGGGGAGACGCCTTTCAGCCTAACCTATGGCACGGAAGCGGTTGTCCCCGTGGAGCTCGGACTCCCCTCGCCCCGGGTGGCTGCGCACCGACCCGAGGCCAATTCGGAGCAACTTCGAGGGAACCTGGACCTCTTGGAAGAAGCGAGGGAAATGGCACAGGTCCGGATGGCGATGTATCAGCGGAGGGTGGCCCAATATTATAACTCCAAGGTCCGACCAAAACTTTTCAGAATCGGAGATCTGGTGCTAAGGCGAGCCAAAGCATCTCAACCCGCGGAAGGTGGGAAGCTGGCGCCAAATTGGGAAGGCCCGTATAGGGTTCGCTGGGTAAACCGACCTGGCTCCTACCAGTTGGAGGCCCTAGATGGTCGAGAAATTCCAAGGAGCTGGAATTCCGCTAACCTGCGGGTATATTGCCAGTAGAAAGACAAAGCCAGAAAGACAGTTCAAAAAATGTATAGTCCTTTTCATCTCAATAATTCCTGGTTACAATGGCGTGTTCGTGTGATTACAAAGAATTCTCGGAGGGGAATTGGAGAGTAAAGAAAGTAAGGAAGAGGTGGGGACTCCGTGGAGCTGAAGATCCGGGATCCCGAACCCTCCACCCGAAGCAGCTGCATTCCCACCGGACGTGGGTGCTTCCCCCCGGAGGCGCCATCGACGCCTCACACAAAAGACGAAGAGCCGGCGCGGACGAAGAAGAAGTTCGCACTGCTTCTAGAGGAACGCCACCTCCAAGGGATATTCCGGTCCTCCCCAGGAGAAGGGGAGGAAAGGAATACAAGGGAGAAGAGCACGAGGAGGCGCGATCCCGGATGAAGCGTCTAGCGCAGAGCTCAATCGGGAGGTGGGACTGAAAAGAGGGGGGATGTGATCCCGGATGAAACGCCTAGAGCGGAGTTCCACTGGGGAGAATCTCCCTGTTGATCCCAGATGAAACGACTAGTTGGCGGAAGTTGCGAGGGGCGTGCCTCCCGTTCCTCCGGCAGGGGTTTCCCAGCCACGCGCCGGAGAGGAGGTCCACGATCCATGGCAACCTGAACAGCTCCGGCTTGGCAGGCTCCACCGCACCTGCGCTTATATTTATAGCCAAACTGTGGCCCCCTGGTCGTTTCGATGCGGGTGGCTCCAATAAATGCGGGCACAACGAATCAGGAGCCGTTCCGGCTCTCGAGGTTTATCCCCCCACGATCTCCTAAGCGTCGTTCTCCTTAATTGCATTCTTCGTGCAGGACACTCCGGGCGGTGTGTATCCCGCGGCCCACATATCTCCGCACGCGTCCAGGCCGCATCCGCCTCGAAGAACGCGCGTATCGCGGCCGCTTAACTGGCACTCCTCGCAAGCAGCAACTGCTCGGTCCGATTTCCCAGGTAACGCCTCAATTAGCATTTAATGGCCTTCTGGTGTTCCCCAGACGACGCTTCGAGAGGAGGAGAAACACGATCGCAGCTGGCCACGGAGAAACCCCGTCGAGCGGCAAGTGATAGGGGCGCGACCAACGAGCGGAATTCCCCGAGGCTCGGTCCTCGGATGCCAGGCTAACCCGATGATCATCCCGGGAGCAGACTAGCCTGAAGCCCCGACCGGTCGCCTCGGCTTGCGCCAGCCTTGGCCGACCAACGAGCGAAATTCCCCGAGGCTCGGCCCTCGGATGCCAAGCTAACCCGATGACCATCCCGGGAGCAGACTAGCCTGAAGCCCCGACCGGTCGCCTCGGCTTGCGCCAGCCTTGGCCGACCAACGAGCGGAATTCTCCGAGGTTTGGCCCTCGGATGCCAGGCTAACCCGATGATCATCCCGGGAGCAGACTAGCCTGAAGCCCCGATCGGTCGCCTCGGCTTGCGCCAGCCTTGGCCGACCAACGAGCGGAATTCCCCGAGGCTCGGCCCTCGGATGCCAGGCTAACCCGATGACCATCCCGGGAGCAGACTAGCCTGTAGCCCCGACCGGTCGCCTCGGCTTGCGCCAGCCTTGGCCGACCAACGAGCGGAATTCTCCGAGGTTTGGCCCTCGGATGCCAGGCTAACCCGATGATCATCCCGGGAGCAGACTAGCCTGAAGCCCCGACCGGTCGCCTCGGCTTGCGCCAGCCTTGGCCGACCAAGAGCGGAATTCCTCGAGGCTCGGTCCTCGGATGCCAGGCTAACCCGATGACCATCCCGGGAGCAGACTAGCCTGAAGCCCCGACCGGTCGCCTCGGCTTGCGCCAGCCTAGGCCGACCAACGAGCGGAATTCCCCGAGGCTCGGTCCTCGGATGCCAGGCTAACCCGATGACCATCCCGGGAGCAGACTAGCCTGAAGCCCCGATCGGTCGCCTCGGCTTGCGCCAGCCTTGGCCGACCAATGAGCGAAATTCCCCGAGGCTCGGCCCTCGGATGCCAGGCTAACCCGATGATCATCCCGAGAGCAAACTAGCCTGAAGCCCCGACCGGTCGCCTCGGCTTGCGCCAGCCTTGGCCGACCAACGAGTGGAATTCCCCGAGGCTCGGCCCTCGGATGCCAGGCTAACCCGATGATCATCCCGGGAGCAGACTAGCCTGAAGCCCCGACCGGTCGCCTCGGCTTGCGCCAGCCTTGGCCGACCAACGAGCGGAATTCCCCGAGGCTCGGCCCTCGGATGCCAGGCTAACCCGATGATCATCCCGGGAGCAGACTAGCCTGAAGCCCCGACCGGTCGCCTCGGCTTGCGCCAGCCTTGGCCTACCAACGAGCAGAATTCTCCGAGGCTCGGTCCTCGGATGCCAGGCTAACCCGATGATCATCCCGGGAGCAGACTAGCCTGAAGCCCCGACCGGTCGCCTCGGCTTGCGCCAGCCTTGGCCGACCAACGAGCGGAATTTTCTGAGGCCTAACCCTCGGACGCCTGGCCTAGTGCCGGAAGAATTTTCTGAGGCCTAACCCTCGGATGCCTAGCGCCGGAAGAACTTCAAGAGTCAGGAGTCGGCGAGGCGCTACCAGGAGTTAAAAAGAGGAAGGACGAAAGTGAAATGAGGAAACACTTTGTTTGCATTAACTTTCGTTGCATCAGGGTCGAGACCCATACAACGTGGCAAAACGCCAACATACAAAGAAAAGAACAAAAAAAAGTACAGAGAGTCAGCTTGGAGGAACCCCTGGGTCGGGAACGGCGAGCGCATCCGCGAAGGGTAGGGAGACGGTTGGAGAATCGGTAGGCAATGGCATCGGAGGGGAGTCAAGGAGGGAGACCCCACTCAGGTCAATTTCGGGGTATTTAGCGGACACCCTTGCCAGGCCTTCATCGAAGCCTAAGGCAAAGGAGTCGGACCCCACGTCCGACATGTCACGGATGAACTCGGCGGACTGACGATAGGCCTGTACCGCCTGACGCCCGATTTCCGCGCTCTTCTCGGCCAGCGCCGCCTCCGCTCGCTCCGTAATCTGAGCTTTCGCTTCCATGACCTTCGCCACAATCCGGTCGTCCGCCTCGGAGGAGACCCTCAGCAGATCGGCCCGAGCCTCCATGTGCTTCGCCTCGGCAGCGACGCGAGCAGCCTCAGCCTCCTCCAGGCGCGAATGAAGCTCCTGGTTGCTCGCACGAGTCCCCTCAAAGGCCGACTCCAATTCGGCCAGCTTGGCTTCAAGAGATCGGGTTCGGCTGCGGGCGTTGTCGGCCGACTGCTGGGCCTTCTCCCACCTCTCCCGGAAGTCGGCAGCCTTCCGGGACTGCTTTTCGGCCCGCTCCTCCGCCTTCCTGATCTCGCTTTCGAGACCCGAGGCAACCTTGAGTTGCTCCTGAGCCTCCAACAGTTGCCTCTCGAGGGCGGCGAAGCCGAGTGCCCGCTCTTCGGCCACCTGGAGCCTCGTCTCGAGGTCCCTGGTCGTCCTCCCCGCCGCAGCCCGGCCTCCCTCCTCTACAGCTTTCAATCGGCTCTCGGCCCTCGCCAGAAGCCTCGCCTGTTCCTCGTGGCTCTCCTCCAGGCGGATCATGTATTGGGCGAGCTAAGAGGTAGGAAAAATGAGAGCGTCAGACGGGGATCAATAGAGCCTATAAATGACGAAAGCGACCAAAAGAACACTCACCGACATGAGACAGACACAGCTGGCAGCTCCAACTTCAGGGATACCCATCTGCCGGACCTGCCTACGGTCCCCCTCCAGCAGCACCGTCTCGACGAGGTTTCGGGCGCCGGCGAAAGTGAAGGCCGACCCCGACTTCGCCCCGGAGCCGGATGGTGGTTCTGCAGCCTTACCCTTACCCATCGCTTGGGGGAGAGTCATGCCGACCGTGCTCGGGGCGGGGGCCACGCCAGAAATCGACAGGGTTCCGCTCGGCCGGGGCCTCGGCGCGCCCCTCCTTCCCGTATCATCCGAAGCCGACCGAGTCGAAGGCCGGGCTGGGGACCGACCGCATCCGACCCGGCCGTCTCGGGCGCGCCCGGATGACACCTCCAGAAAAACGGTAGTCTCATCACCGGAGGGCTGATGCGGCGTCAACTGTCGGTCCGAGCCATCCCCCTGATCGGTGGGCCCGGACCCGTCTGTCGGCGTCGGAGTCGCCTGCTGGCGGGGCTTCTTCGCCGGTGGGACCCCGCTCGGAGGAGTCCGTTTCTTCCTCCGGACCGCTTCGAGTAGGGACGCCCTACTAACAGCCATTGCCTTGTCCGACTGCATGATGTCGTCGATTTCTGCAAAAAGGACGAGATGGTTAGAAACCGAGAAACTGATGGAAAGAAGAAATGAAAGAGGAGAAAAGAGCTAAAAAGAAGAAGTGGTGGCGGGCTCACGGTCGGCGGGGACCGAGCTCAGACCGACGTTCACCAAGGCATCCTCGGAAATAAGGCGAGCCACCGGGGGGAGCCGGCCCTCGGCAACCAACCCCCTCAAGACGGCGACGCCATCGGACTCCTCCCTCGACAATCTCGATAGGCCGATCGGGGACTTCATCGGCGTCTCCCAGGTTGTCCCGATTCCCCAAGAGGGATCTACGTCGATGAAAAAGAAACGCTCCTTCCAGCCATGAATGGAGGAAGGAGCCTCCTTGACGAGGCTGCACCCTCGCCGCGCCGCAAAGCACCACCACCCTCTGTCCCGGGGGTGGCCGTTCAGGCCGTAGCATTCCCAAAAGACGTTCAGGGTGGCGGGAACCTCGTGCATGCGGCAGAGAACCCGGAAGGCCGTCAGGGTACGCCATGAGTTCGGCACCAGTTGCGTCGGCGCCACTCTTAAACCTCGAAGCACCTGCACGACTAAGTCCGAGAGGGGAAAGCGGAACCCAGCCCGAAGGATGTCCTCATTGATGGCGACCTTCCCTGGAGGAGGATGGGACATCCTCTCCTCAGGCCCCGGAAGCGTAACGTTGCAGGCTTCGGGAAGGTGGTACCGGGCCACGAACCTATCTAGGTCTTCGGGGACCAGCTCCGACTGAATGCGGTCCGCTCCTACTTCGTCCATCCCTAACGGCCAGTGAATCTACGGTTAGGACGGGGTCAAGAGGGGAGAAAGGACCGGAACGACTGGGGTACACTAATACGAAAGGAGAAAGTACGGAGAGCCCTAAATTAAAGAGTGGGGCAACTCACCGGAAGGGAAGGAAGAACGGCTCCGAGAGCGTCAAAGGAGGAGCGAACGAACAGTCCGACGGCAACGGCAGCAGCACAAGGGAGAAACTCGAGGATGCCTGTGAAGAGAAAGGCGGACGGGGGAGGGCCCCCGGTTAAATAGGCAGAAAGGCGGGTGACGCCTCGGTGACGCTAGAGGACGCCTGGCTACCGAAGGATCGTTCGCGCCCCAAAGGCGAATCGACGCCATTAAGGAAGGATGTCCGCCGAAATCCGCAGACCGCCAGATCAGCGACAACCGCCATACGCCATAAAGAAGGCGGGGAGCTCGGAGCGCGCGCGCCTTTCCGAGGGATGGCGGCAATCTCGAAGCATCACTCCCTTCACCCGTTCCCCTCCTGGTTCCAGGCTCGGAAGTGGGGGGCTACTGTTACGGGGGAACTTAGCCACCATGCCCCACGTGACCGGCACGCGCGCCCAGGAAGACTACGGCTGCCCCTTGATCCAGCAATCCGACCTCGGGTCGGATATCTTCGGCTCCGCAGCCCGACCCCGAGTCGGCTGCCCCTTGGTCCAGCAATCCGACCCCGGGTCGGATATCTTCGGCTCCGCAGCCCGACCCCGGGTCGGCTGTCCCTTGATCCAGCAATCCGACCTCGGGTCGGATATCTTCGGCTCCGCAGCCCGACCCCAAGTCGGATGCCCCTTGATCCAGCAATCCGACCCCAGGTCGGCAATCTCTTGACAACAACAGACTGTTCCCCTGAGGCACGCCGCGGCCCCCTGCTCCACTACTCCCTGCAACGGCCGTATCCGGCGCTGCCCCACGATGATGCAGGAGCACGAGCCCAAATCATAATGGATGTACGTCGAGTTTGGATTCTTGCTTGGGAGTGCCCGAAAACACATTGGGTTCATAATTTCTAGCATTTAATTGGATTGAGTCTATTCTATTTTGGTCACATTGAGTCCTTTTATTTTGGGTTTACTTGAGTTCTTATTTTGGGTTTGCAATTTGCTGATTTATGTTTGTAATTGAATGCCAAGTGGCATCAAAAGAGTCCATGTTATGCAAGGATTGAGTCAAGTCATATTGGGTCATATGTGGAGAATTTAGTTTAGTCGTATGAGTGAAATTGAGTCCTTATGCGAGAGGATTGAGTCCATGTGTTTAAGATTGAGTCCTTATGATTGAGTGCCATTAAGAAGGATTCCTAATGCCGTGAAGATCATCACTCATCACGTGGAGAAGTTCAACCATGAAGATCTCTCACATGTGGAAGAAATTCAGAGTTCAGATCCAGTTGAAATCCGTGACAGATTGAACATCATATGGTATTTTGAAGATTTCGAGAGCTACAGAAGTCTGATTAAGTTGATTCAAATTTTGTTGGAAAGTAGACATCCGTAGCTTTCCAATGACTATAAGAACATAAAATTTGGAGATTAGATGACATTTGAGGAGTCTCCCGAACTTCATGCTGATGTTGGTACTCGAGAAGGTGTTTGAGTAATGGTGCGGTTGGGGTTTCCTGCTCCTAATCTCCAACCCACACACCATGAAGGGTTGACACTTGTCCAACCTTTAGTTGGCAAGTTGTTTAGGAAGTTTATCATTAGATTTGAATTTTAAAAAATGTCCTTATCTGATTTTGAGTCCAAGTAAATCGGTTTGTAACTTCCAACCTCTTTCTCTTTATAAGAGGAGGTTTCGATGAATGAAATGATATCAAATTTATTTGAAAAAAAAATTCTAGAGATTTGTGAGAGAGAGACCACGAAAAGAAGTGCTCTTTTCCAGCCATTGGTGAGACACCATTGGAGAGAAGAAGATAAAGGTGAGACGCCCCAACCTTCTCCTCAAATTCTAGGAACCTAGGGTGTGAGACTCAACCTAGTTTCTTTAGTTATCCTTTAGAAATAAATTCCAAAAAAAAAAAAATACTCCATTGTTCCCTCACGTCCACAAGAGCTTCCAACCTTCATATTCTTCAGAAAAATCTACGTTCATATAGCCAACATATTGATCATCAAATTGGGTTCATACTAGTTCCTTTTGGTGTACTGATTGTGCCCTAGTTCTTCCATCACCAACCTATTAGAAATCCTGATTAAATTCAAGTAAAGTTTCTTCCATCCTCTTTAATACTTCATCCCTTTCAGAATCCATCTAATACTCAAAAAAAAAACTCTCAAGCCATCAGACCTTATATTGATCAATCCAATTGGTTCGAATTGATTCCTCTCAACGAATCCAATTGCAATCTAGAACCGCCCAACGCCAACCTTTCTTTGGAGCCAATTGCTGCCAATTCAAATCAATTTTTCCAACCCATCCTCTTTCTTCTTCCTTCCACCACAAAGAACCCTAGCCTCCATTGCCATTGCTTAGAAAAAAAAAGGAGAAGAAAGATTCAGCCATCCTCAAAGAAGAAAAAAAATCTGCAGCCCACCCCGATTGCGTCAATTGGTATCAGAGCGAATCGATCCACAGGAGTACTAGAAGAAGATCTTCCCTTAGGAGGTAACATCCATATCTTGAACTTTCAGATCTGATTTTTTGGTGTGTTGGGTAGATCTGATTGATTCATAGAAGTTAAAGGGAATTAAAATTCAGCATCTTATACTTGTTTGGAATCATACAGAAATTTCTGCAGTAATAATTCTTGTTTGAGTTTGGTTTGGGGTATTTTAATTTTTGTTCTTCATCTTTGTAAACCCCATACCGTGGAAGAGTTGGAGGTTGAATGAGTGGTGTAAAAAGAAAAAAATATATATCTGAAGTGGGTCAGATCATCGCTTGGGTGACGACCACTGGGGGTTAGAGTTTGAGAAAGAAGCCATAAGGAGGGTCGGTTCATCCCTTGGGTGACGGCCAAAGGGTTTTTATTATCTCTGATTTTGTTGCTGATTCTATTGCACCATCATGAGTACAAGATGTCGCTATCCCTACTATGAAGATCGACATTATCCCTACAATGTCGATCGATGTCGTTCCTACTACGATGATCGTTGCCATCCCTACAATGATGATCAACAACGAGAAGTAGAAGAGATGGATCGTACGGAGGCACGACTACGACATCGTCGCCAACAAGATAAGAAGCTGGCTGAAATTCTCCATCGAATGGATCTTATACGGCAAAAGGAGGAGGCATACCAACTCGCGCTTCGTATGGAGTCACAGCAGCGACAACGATGCCCTGCACAAACACCGATCGTGCGACGGCCTCTAGAACGCAGTAGCCAAGGAGTCCCTTTTCCTCAAGGTAACGCCCCTACTTTCAGATCTAAAACCTCTTTTAATCGAAGTGCTTATCAAGAAAGAGGTGCTTTACGGGCCAATGAAAGGGGTAAAGGATGTATGCCCCAATCCATGCTGCAAGAAAGTAACTCTACAGATTGCTACAAGTGCGGCGGTCGAGGCCATTCCGCCGTTGTTTGCCCCACCAGAGACCAACGTTCCACGTTGGTATGTGAGGAGGACAAGATCATAGAGCCTTCTGAAGTTCCTCCTTCTCCTCAGCCCACTGTTGATGAAGAAAATGAAGGAGACGAAGAAGAAACCCCTACGGATGAAGCCCTACTCGCATCAGTTGCCAAGGGTGCTAGTTCTGAAATTTCAGAAGTTGTTCCTCCTGATTTCAAGTCCATATTGGATGATTCCTCTAATATAACCCTTGAGAGTCTTTCCAAGAATCTTCCACTGATGAGAGACAACCAGCGCACCATAGATTTGGTGCCCAGATCAAGCTTGCCGAACCTTCCTGCATGCTGGTTGAACCCAAAAGAACACGAGGATTCTCGTCGCCAAGTCCTGAAGCATGGGCCGCATGCAGAAGATTTTATTGCTGATGCCCTCAGTCAAAATTCATATGTTCTAACTCTTTTGAATGTTGAGGTAATGGGGTTTGCCAATCTAAAATTTTTGTACCCCTCTGAAGTATATTTTCAGCCCATATATGCAGAAGTTTCAGCAGTGGATCAGTGGCAGCATTCAGAATTTTTGACCCAGGATTGCTTTCTTTTATGTGTCCCGGAGACCTCACTTGGTGATCATATTGTTCGAGAGGTCCATGGCGGAGACCTTGGTGGTCACTTTGGCTACGTCAAAACAGTCACCATGGTGGAGGATAAGTTCTATTTGCCGACCCTACGCAAGGAAGCAAACTTTGTGTTGATGTGGTTGAGTGTTGAATGCAGAAATTTTCAGAAGCTTCAACCTTGCCAAGTCGAATTCTTCAAGGTGCTGAAGTGGATGGGACCCAAGGCCTTTGTGCTCGAGTTACCAGATGATTTGCAGGTTAGCCCCATCTTCTATGTTGAAGAGTTGCAGCCCTATGATGCTCACTATGTTGAAGATGAAGACATCCCATCTGTACCATCTTCACTTCTTCGACGATCAGCCCCGACAGACATCATTGAGGACATCCTAGTTGTTCAGATAGTGTCCACCCACCGAGGAGGATATCAGAAGTTTTTCATTGGAGGACCGACTAAATTCAGATCGCTCATGATTAAAGATGGAGGAAGTCCAACAGCTGAACCCAAACTTCTACAAGCTCTATCAGTTGTGAAACTCGACGGAGTCGAGTCTTTTTTCCAGAAGGGGGGAATTGATGCAGGAGCACGAGCCCAAATCATAATGGATGTACGTCGAGTTTGGATTCTTGCTTGGGAGTGCCCGAAAACACATTGGGTTCATAATTTCTAGCATTTAATTGGATTGAGTCTATTCTATTTTGGTCACATTGAGTCCTTTTATTTTGGGTTTACTTGAGTTCTTATTTTGGGTTTGCAATTTGCTGATTTATGTTTGTAATTGAATGCCAAGTGGCATCAAAAGAGTCCATGTTATGCAAGGATTGAGTCAAGTCATATTGGGTCATATGTGGAGAATTTAGTTTAGTCGTATGAGTGAAATTGAGTCCTTATGCGAGAGGATTGAGTCCATGTGTTTAAGATTGAGTCCTTATGATTGAGTGCCATTAAGAAGGATTCCTAATACCGTGAAGATCATCACTCATCACGTGGAGAAGTTCAACCATGAAGATCTCTCACATGTGGAAGAAATTCAGAGTTCAGATCCAGTTGAAATCCGTGACAGATTGAACATCATATGGTATTTTGAAGATTTCGAGAGCTACAGAAGTCTGATTAAGTTGATTCAAATTTTGTTGGAAAGTAGACATCCGTAGCTTTCCAATGACTATAAGAACATAAAATTTGGAGATCAGATGACATTTGAGGAGTCTCCCGAACTTCATGCTGATGTTGGTACTCGAGAAGGTGTTTGAGTAATGGTGCGGTTGGGGTTTCCTGCTCCTAATCTCCAACCCACACACCATGAAGGGTTGACACTTGTCCAACCTTTAGTTGGCAAGTTGTTTAGGAAGTTTATCATTAGATTTGAATTTTAAAAAATGTCCTTATCTGATTTTGAGTCCAAGTAAATCTGTTTGTAACTTCCAACCTCTTTCTCTTTATAAGAGGAGGTTTCGATGAATGAAATGATATCAAATTTATTTGAAAAAAAAATTCTAGAGATTTGTGAGAGAGAGACCACGAAAAGAAGTGCTCTTTTCCAGCCATTGGTGAGACACCATTGGAGAGAAGAAGATAAAGGTGAGACGCCCCAACCTTCTCCTCAAATTCTAGGAACCTAGGGTGTGAGACTCAACCTAGTTTCTTTAGTTATCCTTTAGAAATAAATTCCAAAAAAAAAAAAAAATACTCCATTGTTCCCTCACGTCCACAAGAGCTTCCAACCTTCATATTCTTCAGAAAAATCTACGTTCATATAGCCAACATATTGATCATCAAATTGGGTTCATACTAGTTCCTTTTGGTGTACTGATTGTGCCCTAGTTCTTCCATCACCAACCTATTAGAAATCCTGATTAAATTCAAGTAAAGTTTCTTCCATCCTCTTTAATACTTCATCGCTTTCAGAATCCATCTAATACTCAAAAAAAAAACTCTCAAGCCATCAGACCTTATATTGATCAATCCAATTGGTTCGAATTGATTCCTCTCAACGAATCCAATTGCAATCTAGAACCGCCCAACGCCAACCTTTCTTTGGAGCCAATTGCTGCCAATTCAAATCAATTTTTCCAACCCATCCTCTTTCTTCTTCCTTCCACCACAAAGAACCCTAGCCTCCATTGCCATTGCTTAGAAAAAAAAAGGAGAAGAAAGATTTAGCCATCCTCAAAGAAGAAAAAAAATCTGCAGCCCACCCCGATTGCGTCACACGATCCCCTGTAACAGCCGTACAAAGCGGAGCTCCACTACGCCCTGCCATGGCCGTACCCAGCGCTGCCCCATGATGCCCTGTAACGACCATGTCAGTGGCAACCCCATCGTGCCACACGATGACCAATCCCCAAAAAAATCCCCCAGCCTGATATATATGCAGCTGGGGGGGAAGGGGAGGGTAAGCAAGATTTTCCAGAGTATTATCTTACCTGCTACCTCTTCTTCTCCTTCGATCTCCCCTAACTTGATCGTCGGAGGGCCCCCACTACCCCGGTGGTGGTGCGAGGCTTGCTTGCAGGTTTTCCGGCGGAAGGTGGAGCGCAACCGAAGTAATTCCAAGGGAACCCCGTTCATACCGCTGTGCCAATCGTTCTCGGTTTGGACCCCCAGCAACACTATTCATATGAAGCTGGAAGGGATTGCGGGATCAAATCCGTTTGCAATTCCTTGTGCATGGTCATGCCAAGCTTCTCAAGCTTCTCTAAGTCCTTTATCATGGTCAAACCATGATCATGGACAGACTGCCCATCGTGCATCTTGGTTTTGAAGAGCCTCTTGGACACTTCAAACCGAGCTGCGTGACTCTGATCACCATACAACTCTTGCAGGTGATTTAATATATCCCTGGCAGTCTTCATGTATCATGCTGGCATTGTAATGCATTGGACATGGATGCCATTGTGCAGCATTTAACTTTATTGTCATTGTTCATCCACTTAACAAGCATCTTACGCCGATCAGTGATCGGACGGATTGGTAACACGGAGATTTCATGGTCTAGCACATACCCGAATTTCTCACAATTTAAAACTATTTTTGAAATTTGCTGAGCCAATCTTTATAATTGAGTTTGGTCAAACGGTTGTTCTATAGGATATGAGTTAAGAGTTTAGAAGCTAACTTTATAATCCTCAGAGAGTAAAGATTCTAGTTAGACTTTTGTACTTGATCCTAATCTGTTCTAAGGTCTTTTAGAACAAATGTAACTCCCACTATTTTTTCGAATTCTTCACACTCCCCTGGTAGGAAAACGAAAATCCCACACGACTAGAGTTTCTAGTGGGTACTGCGGTCCCACCGATTTACATGCCACCTCACCTAACAGTTATTGGTGACAAATAGATTGATGAATATACAACTCTTGTACAATGCTTCTCAAGCATGTTGTAGTGTAACTTGGTCTCTAAGCTATGAAAACCTCACCTAACAGTTATTGGTCTCATTTTTTAGTTAAGTCAGATCCACCGTATAACCGTAGGAATAAAGTCGTCATTGGGTCCTCACCTAACAGTTATTGGTGCCCAACCCCACCTTTATCCTACAACATCTCACGTCTATAGAGAGGTCCAACCGCCCGATGCAACTTGACCACTGTATCCAGTCGAGACAAATCAACATCAGAAAGGCCTTAGCAGCTCTACTACAGTGGTAAGACCTATTGACTTAATATTGGTTAATCAGGTCTTAGTGTTTGCAACTTGAGCTCTTCATAAGAGGTAATCGAACAATTGGCCAGGTAAGCAGGTGGGAGGCTCCCCTTACTCAGAGAGTAAGGTCCTAATTAAGTAACCACCTTTCATGCTTTCCTAGACATCAATTAGATCAATTAATCTAATATGACTCACTCATATTGGTTCACTCTCGACTTGATTGAGGAGGTTTTAATTTAGGTCTCAATTGGGTTTGCTACATCACATGTAAACCTATCTACCCGACTCTCATTCACATCACATGCAAACTGTTATAAACCCGCCCATGCCGCTGATATTTCAAAATAAAAATCAGATGGCAGCGGAAGGGGCATGCGCGGGATCGACGTTCATCGCATGAACGTCGTTTGATAACCGTTCGTAGATAGGTAAGGATTAAAAACTTTTTATAACTTTAAGAAGATCAGATCTTCACCTTATGTGGGTAGATGATCACCGCAAATTTGAGTTCGTGGTTTTAGGAAGAGGGTTCGTGTTGCCCAAATAGACAACCCAAGAGGGGGGGGTGAATTGGGTTTTTAAAATAATTTGGCTAATTAAAACTTTGAGGATGATTAATTAAAAACTATAGCAAGTTATTTAATTAAAGCCTAGTGCTGTGAGTAATGTGCGGGGAAGAAGATGAGAGACAATGCACTACAAACACAAAGTTTTATAGTGGTTCGGAGCTAACCCTTGCTCCTACGTCCACTCCCTAAGTCTCACTTGGGAATTTCACTATAACCCCCTTGGATTACAGCCGGTTGTTTTGCAAGCTCACAACCAAACTTGTTGTTTTACGAGCTCACAACGAACTCGGTCGGTTTTCCCAGGTTCACCGACTAGAACCAACCTCGATTGTTTTCCCGGGCTCACAATCAAACCCTTACACACGTTGGTTTTAACTTGGATCACCAACCAACCTTAAACCCCTTGATTCAATCCCCCGATTGAATCAAGTAAATACAAGAGATAGAAGAAAACAGAAAATAGCTTCTCAAAAAGCAGATTTAAAACAATATAATCATAAAGGAGTTAGAAGCCCTCAAACGCTTTTAAGCTGGTGAAGAGGTATGGCTTCTGGAACTCCGGTCTCCTCTTGAAAGAGTGGTCGACTTGAATGCAGGAGGAGGAAGCTTTGATTGTTGGGAAGAAGTTGTTGGAGCAGTAAATGCAGATCTTCCCTTTTTCGTTTAAGAGCACTTGGAGAGCTTGAAAACTTGAATGCTTGGAGTGGAATATCTATTTTCTACCTTGCTACAGTCCTCTGTGGCTATTTAAGCCAACCCCCACGGAAACTAGCCGTTACTCTACTTTTTCTGGCCGCTCTGCACACTCTGCGCAGCCTGACAATATGACCGTTGGTGGGTTGGAGTCGACTCGCGCGATCAGGAGTCGACTCGGCTGTAGCAGGAGTCGACTCACGCTTTTCCGGAGTCGACTCGGCAACTGTTCCAAATTTGAATTAAAGTTGCCGTCTAGACTGGGAGTCGACTCGTCTTGACCTGGAGTCGACTCGCCAACTTTTGGAGCTGACCTGGCAATTTTGGAGTCGGCTCATCCACTGAAGTCCGTGGATCCAATTTTGAATTTTGTCCACTCGAGTCGACTCGACTGTCCTGGGAGTCGACTCGAATCTCAGAGCCCGAACTCCCGATTCTCTGTCTTTTGGCTCATCCAGTCTTCGAGTCGACTCGAACTTCCTTGGAGTCGACTCGGCTCTCAGTTTCCGAAAGTTGGTCTTCTGTCTGTTGATGGTCGCTCAGTCTCGGAGTCGACTCGCGTACTGCGGGAGTCGACTCGAATCTCAGAGTCCGAAAATCGTTCTCTGACTTTTTCCTTGTGTTCCTCTGAGAGTCGACTCTTACCTTCTTTGGAGTCGACCTGCCAACCATTGGAGTCGACTCGCGTTCTTCGGAAGTCGACTCGTTGACAGTTTCTGAGTTGAAGCTTTCTGTCCTTCTGTCTGTTCTCAGTCGGAGTCGACTCGTACTGATCTGAAGTCGACTCGAGCTCGTGCCAGTGAACTTGATACGCTTGGAGTCGACTCGTGATACTCGGGAGTCGACTCGAGTCTCAGACTTTGGATCAGCAGACTTCTTACCTTATCCAAAATACTATGAACCAAATCTAGAGACACTTGGACAGGATTTTCACTGAAACACTCAATTGAATTCATTAGTAATCACAAGATATACTCAAATGCTTTGAGCTCATCAAAATCAAATGGGGTTTTAATCAATCACTCCACAGTTCGCTTGAAGCCGTTCAAGTGTCCGGCCTCTACAGGTATCCACACGAAGCAGAGATCCGATCAAAGCTCTCTCGTCTTCCCGGGGTGCTAGCTCCCTTGCAAAGACTTCTTTTGATGGCTGATCTCCTCTCTTTCTTTCAACTCTTGAATGTACTTGAGAGGAGGAAGAAGAAGGATGAAGAAGAGGAAGAAGAAGAATCCCCACGCAGCCTTCTTTTCTTCCTTGCGTTGGATGAAGGAAGGGAAGGGGAGGAGGCCGCCAACACTTGGAGTTGTTCTTCCTTTGCTTGCAGCCAAACCAAGGGAGGAGAGGGGGTGATGACGGCTGAAGAGAGGAGAGGAAGCACCTTAGGGCGTCAGCCCATGATCCCTCCCTTTTTTATAGCCATCTAGGGCTCCTACAATTTAGGAGCCCTAGACTAGATTCCTTAAGAGGGGGCGCCGGCCTCCTTCTCTCTTATAAATCACATAGGATCTCTCCTTATCTATCAAGGTCGATAGATTCCTTATAGGTGCATATCCTACTCCTACAGTGAACTTACTGCAGCCAAACTACACTGCATGAACCCATATGGCTAGAGACCGTGTATGTGTGCAGTCAAACTACAATAACCTCACTGTGAGTAGCCGAAGCACCGCAGGTCAAAGGACCAGTCACACTACTGCAACATCAAGCAAGTCACTGACGAGTGGATAGACATCCAAGTGACTTCTTGTATTGGTCACGCTCAGTACCCTTGTTCTTAACACGCACCTGCACTATTACTTTAGTGTCGCCACACTGTGGACTCGAGTCTCGTCCATCCATAAGGAAAGTAATCTGTGCACTGATCTCATCGGATCGATCACCGTCCTCGTGATGATCCATCGATCAGGAGCGTTCAGAAATTAATCACTAATGATACATGGCTCAAATTCTCAACTCTTGAGAATATGCATCATCATCTTATTAATTCCTTGGACGATTCATAGACACAATAATAATATGAATGAAAAAGATGCCTTTCATTTATTCAATAATAATAAAATCAAGTACAAATTATGTCCTAGAATTAATAATGTGTCAGCCAAAATTGGCTTCTAGGGCATACATCTAACAATCTCCCACTTGCACTAAAGCCAATCAGTCATATATCTTAGTCCCATCTTCTCAAGGTGGGCTTCAGTCTTTTGCTGACTTAGCTGTTTAGTGAACGGGTCTGCCACGTTATCCGTGGAGTCTACTCTCTGCACTTCGACATACTTCTTCTCAACATAGTCGCGTATGAGATGGAAGCGCCGCTCTATATGCTTGGACTTCTGATGAGACCTTAGCTCCTTAGCAAGAGCTATGGCACCATTATTATCGCATTAGAGTGTTATGGCATCTGATGACATTGCATCCAATTCCGCAATGAATTTCTTGAACCAGAAGCCTTCCTTAGCAGCTTCAGAGGCGGCGATGTATTCAGATTCCATAGTAGAATCAGCAATGATCGGTTGTTTAGAACTCTTCCAATTCACCGCACCACCATTGCACAAGAACACATATCCAGATGTTGACTTCCTATCACCATATGCAACAATTATAATTTTCAGATCTGAGAATTAATTGATTATGTTATGACATAGGTTGCTGATCATGCCAATCATGATTCTAAACTTTGTAATCTCACTATCAATGCAATTAGAATCATCATCTTATCACATAAAAATCAGCATGCAAAAATTCAGCAACCGTGAAAAATCTGCATGCAGAAATTTTCAGCATGCATGATCATTCAATTTTCAGATCTAATAAGCCTTTAGATAATTAATTCTTACCTTAATCTACGAAGCCCAGACTCTGATACCACTGTTATAAAACCGCCCATGCCGCTGATATTTCAAAATAAAAATCAGATGGCAGCGGAAGGGGCATGTGCGGGATCGACGTTCATCGCATGAACGTCGTTTGATAACCGTTCGTAGATAGGTAAGGATTAAAAACTTTTTATAACTTTAAGAAGATCAGATCTTCACCTTGTGCGGGTAGATGATCACCGCAAATTTGAATTCGTGGTTTTAGGAAGAGGGTTCCCTTGAAGCCGTTCAAGTGTCCGGCCTCTACAGGTATCCACACGAAGCAGAGATCCGATCAAAGCTCTCTCGTCTTCCCGGGGTGCTAGCTCCCTTGCAAAGACTTCTTTTGATGGCTGATCTCCTCTCTTTCTTTCAACTCTTGAATGTACTTGAGAGGAGGAAGAAGAAGGATGAAGAAGAGGAAGAAGAAGAATCCCCACGCAGCCTTCTTTTCTTCCTTGCGTTGGATGAAGGAAGGGAAGGGGAGGAGGCCGCCAACACTTGGAGTTGTTCTTCCTTTGCTTGCAGCCGAACCAAGGGAGGAGAGGGGGTGATGACGGCTGAAGAGAGGAGAGGAAGCACCTTAGGGCGTCAGCCCAAGATCCCTCCCTTTTTTGTAGCCATCTAGGGCTCCTACAATTTAGGAGCCCTAGACTAGATTCCTTAAGAGGGGGCGCCGGCCCCCTTCTCTCTTCATCCCGCACCAATCAAGAGGAGAGGGGCTCATGCCCCTCTCACTTGGTTAACCTAATCCTCTTCCAATGAGGATTGGGTGCCCTTCTCTTGGTTTAGTCCTAATCTAATTAGGATTAACCAAATCATGAATCAATCGGGTTCAATCTATGCTAGTCCTAATCCAATTAGAACTTGAATGAACCATGACTCAATTGAACTCTTCAATCCTAATCCAATTAGGAGTCATGTTGATTCATTAGATTAATAATTAATTAGGACTTAAGGAATCCTAATCCAATTAGGATTTGTTTAATTCTAGTCCTAATCCAATTAGGACTTTAATTTGAATTTGGAGTCCTAATCCGATTAGGACTCTAGGAATCCTACTCCAAGTAGGAATCCAAACTTAATTCAAAACTCCTAATCTAATTAGGATTATAGGAATCCTATTTCAAGTAGGAATTCCAGTCCCACTCCAACTAGGATTCCCAGTCCTAATCCAATTAGGACTCTAAGAATCCTACTCAAAGTAGGATTTGTGTTTAAGTCCAATTAATCAATTCCCTTTGTTCCTTCTTCAACTGAAAATCAATCGAATTGATTACTAGTGATTTCTAATCACGATTCAACCATCGGATCGGTCAATACTTCTAGTGTGTGTGACCCCATAGGTTCTACTCTGACTGGTAGTGAGATATATTATGATCTCTATCACAATATCATTGAAAACTCCTTTCAATTGATTGGAACGATTCCAACTCTACTCTTTAGGGTTTATCGATCATCGAGATAATCCCTGTGAGTCCCACCATCCACCAGTGACACCTAGCAGCATGTAGTGGTTACCCAGTAGAATAGAATGATGAACCTCTAGGTGCAGTTATCGTGTGATACAGTCCTACTATCGTAGATCCCTACAGGACGGCGGTCATGGACAACTCGTCAAACCCCATCGTCTGTCATATGTGAAGATTTATTCGACTTAAGTTCGAGAGTGGAAAACTCTTTCTCCACTGTGCATACTGCCCCGGCCGAGGTCTTACGAACTCAGTCTTATAAATCACATAGGATCTCTCCTTATCTATCAAGGTCGATAGATTCCTTATAGGTGCATATCCTACTCCTACAGTGAACTTACTGCAGCCAATCTACACTGCATGAACCCATATGGCTAGAGACCATGTATGTGTGCAGTCAAACTACAATAACCTCACTATGAGTAGCCGAAGCACCGCAGGTCAAAGGACCAGTCACACTACTGCAACATCAAGCAAGTCACTGACGAGTGGATAGACATCCAAGTGACTTCTTGTATTGGTCACGCTCAGTACCCTTGTTCTTAACAAGCACCTGCACTATTACTTCAGTGTCGCCACACTGTGGACTCGAGTCTCGTCCATCCATAAGGAAAGTAATCTGTGCACTGATCTCATCGGATCGATCACCGTCCTCGTGATGATCCATCGATCAGGAGCGTTCAGAAATTAATCACTAATGATACATGGCTCAAATTCTCAACTCTTGAGAATATGCATCATCATCTTATTAATTCCTTGGACGATTCATAGACACAATAATAATATGAATGAAAAAGATGCCTTTCATTTATTCAATAATAATAAAATCAAGTACAAATTATGTTCTAGAATTAATAATGTGTCAGCCAAAATTGGCTTCTAGGGCATACATCTAACACAAACGGCACATTGCAGGCAATTATAATCGCAGCAATAATTAAAGCTAAACTTTAAATGGGTGATGATCATGGATTCTAATTAGGTCGTATTACAAGCACATGCACGTCAATCGATCAATTGGTCTTCAACTCTTGAATTGGTTCCAAGCCTTCTTGATTCGATCCTTGACCAACTCTTGATCCAATCGCCATCAACCACTTAGACCCCTGTTCATCTCATGCCTTGTCTTCAATTTGATCATTGACGTACATCACATCACAGGAATACAACCAGATGTAAAATAAAAATAATAATAAATTACATCTTCTTTTAGGAGGCACACAGGCCTCTCAAAGCATCAAATAAGATGCATGCAAGCATCTGAAAAATTACATGACATTACAGATCACATCGCGGGTCATTATATTTGATACCAAAAGGGTTTGAATCTTATGATCATCACCATATGCAGCAATTATAATTTTCAGATCTGAAAACTAACTGATTATCTCATGACATAGGTTGCTGATCATGCTAATCATGATTCTAAACTTTGTAATCTCATTAACAATGCAATTAGAATCATCATCTTATCACATAAAAATCAGCATGCAAAAATCAGCACCCTAGAAAAATCTGCTTGCAGAAAATTTTCAGCATGCATAATCTTTCAATTTTCAGATCTAATAAGCCTATTAATAATTAATCCTTACCTTAATCTACGAAGCCTAGGCTCTGATACCACTGTTAGAAAACTCCGATCATGCCGCTGAAATTTTAAAAAATTCAGATGCAGCGGAAGAGGCATGCGCGGGATCAACCGTTCATCGCATGAACATTGTTCAAAAACCGTTCGTAGATAGATAAGGATTAAAAACTTTTAAAACCTTTAGAAGATCAGATCTTCACCTTGTGCGGGTAGATGATCATCGCAAACTGAAGTTCGTGGTTTAGGATGAAGGTTCGCTTGAAGCCGTTCAAGTGCCCGGCCTCTACAGGTATCCACACGAAGCAGAAACCGATCAAAGCTTCCTTGTCTCCCCGGGGTGCTAGCTCCCTTGCAGAGACAACTTTGGATGGCTGATTTCCTCTCTTTCAATCAACCCTTGATTGTGCTTGAGAGGAGGAAGAAGAAGGAGGGATAGAGAGAAGCGGAACGAAGCCTGCAGCCTTCTTTTATTCTCCCTGCGTTGGAAGGAGGAAGAGAGGAGGAGGAGGCCGCCACCCTTCTTCTTCTTTTGCTCTTGCTTGCGGCTGAATCAAGGAGAGGGGAGAGGGAGGCCACGGCTGCAAGGAGGAGAGCATCACATGCATTAGGGCATCAGCCCCCTTTCACCTCCTTATAAAGCATCTAGGGCTCCTACAAGTTAGGAGCCCTAGACCTTTTTCCAAGAGGGGCGCCGGTCCCTCTTGTGTTGCCGCACCAATGAAGCAAAGGAGGAGGGGCTTGAGCCCCTCCTTCTTGTGTTGCCCTAATCCTCATCTAATGAGGATTGGGAGCACCTAATGTGGTTTAGCCCTAATCCAATTAGGGTTTAACCAAATTATGAATCAATTGGGTTCAATCTATACTAGTCCTAATCCAATTAGAACTTGAGTGAACCATGACTCAATTGAACTCTTCAATCCTAACCCAATTAGGAGTCATGTTGATTCATTAGATTAATAATTAATTATGACTTAAGAAACCCTAATCCAATTAGGACTTATTTAATTTTAGTCCTAATCCAATTAGGACTCTAATTTGAATCTGAAGTCCTAATCCGATTAGGACTCTAGGAATCCTACTCCAAGTAGGAATCCAATTTTAATTCAAAACTCCTAATCTAATTAGGATTGTAGGAATCCTATTCCAAGTAGGAATCCCAGTCCTACTCCAACTAGGATTCCCAGTCCTAATCCAATTAGGACTCTATGAATCCTACTCGAAGTAGGATTTGTGTTTAAGGCCAATTAATTAATTCCCTTTGTTCCTTCTTCAACTGAATATCAATCGAATTGATTACTTGTGATTCCTAATCACGATTCAACCATTGGATCGGTCAATACTTCTAGTGTGTGTGACCCCATAGGTTCTACTCTGACTGGTAGTGAGATATATTATGATCTCTATCACAATATCATTGAAAACTCCTTTCAATGGATTGGAACGATTCCAACTCTACTCATTAGGGTTTATCGATCATCGAGATAATCCCTGTGAGTCCCACCATCCACCAGTGACACCTAGCAGCATGTAGTGGCTACCCAGTAGAATAGAATGATGAACCTCTAGGTGCAGTTATCGTGTGATACAGTCCTACTATCGTGGATCCCTACAGGACGGAGGTCATGGATAACTCGTCAAACCCCTTCGTCTGTCATATGTCAAGATTTATTCGACTCGAGTTCGTTAGTGGAAAACTCTTTCTCCACTTTATATTAGTGCCCTGGCCAAGGTTTTAGAACTCAGTCTAACAAATTACATAGGATCACTCCTCTTCTATCAAGGTCGATAGATTCCATGTAAGTGCATACCCTACTCCTACAGTGAACTTACTGCAGCCAATCTACACTACAAGGACCCATATGACTAGAGACCATGTATACGTATATTCAAACTACAATAACCTCACTGTGAGTAGCTGAAGCACCGCAGGTCAAAGGACCAGTCATACTACTGCAACATCAAGCAAGTCACTGACGAGTGGATAGACATCCAAGTGACTTCTTGTCTTGGTCACGCTCAGTACCCTTGTTCTCTAACAAGTACCTGCACTATCACTTCAGTGTTTCTACACTATGGACTCAAGTCTCGTCCATCCAGAAGGAAAGTGATCTGTGCACTGATCGGATCGATCACCGTCCTCGTGATGATCCATTGATCAGGAGCATTTAGAAATTAATCACCAATGATACATGGCTCAAATTCTCAACTCTTGAGAATATGCATCATCATCTTATTAATTTCTTGGACGATTCATAGACACATAAATAATATGAATGAAAAGATGCCTTCTATTTATTCATTAATAAATAGTCAAGTACAAAATTATGTCCCTAGAATTAACAATGTGTCAGCCAGATTATCTTCTAGGGCATACATCTAACATCTAGTTCTAACAGGTTGAGATGGATCATCTAAGATTAATTCTTTAGGGTGACCATGAGCATACCTCCAAGCTTTTGTAAGCCCATGATCAACAATTACTTCTTGGTTTGTTGATGGGTCTCCAATCTGTTTCGGTTCATTTTCTTGTAATGTCATGTCATTCATCTTTTCCTCAAGTATCCCTGCATCATCATCAAGAGCTACTCTCTTGCTAGAAGAGACATCATTAGTATCATCAAAAACAACATGTATAGACTCTTCAATAACAAGAGTTCTTTTGTTGAAGACTTTATAAGCTTTACTTGATGTAGAATATCCCAAAAAGATACCTTCATCAGATTTGGAGTCAAATTTGCCTAAATTATCTTTGCCATTATTATGAATGAAACACCTACACCCAAAAACATGAAAGTAGTTTACTGTGGGCTTTCTATCTCTCCAAAGTTCGTAAGGTGTTTTCTTTATAATTGGTTTTAATAGAACTCTATTTAATATATGACATGATGTGTTAATGGCTTCTCCCCAAAAATACTTTGGGAGGTTACTTTCACACAACATTGTCCTAACCATTTTCTCTAGGGTTCTATTCTTTCTTTCTACCACTCCATTTTGTTGTGGTGTCCTAGGTGCAGAGAAATTATGAGTTATTTCCTTTTTACTACAAAATTCATCAAATAGATGATTTTCAAATTCTGTTCCATGATCACTCCTAATAGCTATAACTGAAGCATTTCTTGAGTTAATTACTTCCTTATGAAATTTCTTAAACACTGAAGATGCTTCATCTTTATGAGCTAAAAATATGAACCATGTGTATTTAGAAAAATCATCTACAATGGCAAGACCATACTTGTTTCCACCAAGGCTTGTGGTTCTAGTTGGTCCAAAAAGATCCATGTGAAGTAGTTCAAGGGGTCTAGCAGTAGAGACACAATTTATGAATTTAAAGAAACTTCTAGATTGTTTGCCATATTGACATGCTTCACAAATTTTATTTTTCTTAAATTTTAGCTTTGGCAAACCAATCACAGAATCCCTTTTAACTAATTTTGATATTGTATTCATACTTACATGACCTAATTTACGGTGCCATAACCAACTTGCATCATTGTCTTTAGAATCACTAGCTACTAGGCAACGGCTATTATTGGCGAGATCTTCAAGATCTGCTACATAAATATTGCCACGTCTTATTTCTTTGAATACTAAGCTATTGTCAATTGAGTTGGTTATGATGCATAGAGATGGCTTAAACAGAACATCAAAACCTCTATCACATAATTGACTAACGCTAAGTAAGTTATGCTTAAGACCATCTACAAATCGTACATTATCAACGAAGGTTGAAGAAGTGAATTGTACTTTACCTATGCCAACGATGTGACCTTGGTTATTGTATCCAAAAGTCACAGCACCTCCCTTTTTAGGCTCTAGGATAAAGAATTGCTTCTTGTCACCCGTCATGTGTCTTGAGCAGCCACTATCCAAGTACCAACAGTTTTTGTCGACCTTGGTTGCAAGACACTCCTACACAAGAAAATCATACAATTTTAGGTACCCAAGTTTTCTTGGGTCCTTCAAGGTTAGCTATGTTGGTTCCTTTTGGAACCTAAACCTTTTTAATTTTTCTTTTAGTTTTTATTCTCCTATGGTCCCAAACATTAGCTTTATGTCCTACCTTTCCACAGCAAAAACGGGTCATATTTTTAGTTTTACTTTCTCCAACTTTTACAAAAAAGTTTTTAAGAAACTTTTGCTTATTCTTAGGCTTATACCCTAAACCAGCTCTATTAAACACAGCTCGTTGACTATTAAGAATCATCTCCAATTTTTCAGAATTATATGTAAACTTTTCTACAATAGGTTTGTATTTTTCAAGTTCTTTTGTTAACTTCAGTCTCTCTGTTTTTAGTAAGTTTAAGTCTTTTGTAAGATTATCTTTTATAGTTTGGTTACTATTTTTAAGTTCTGAAACTTTCTTAGTTAGTCTTTCGTTATCTTTAATTAAGGTATTAGTTTTTTGAGTTAGCAATTGGTTGCTTGTTTTAAGTTCTAAGTTTTCTTTGATAATAGAGTCCTTGTCCTTAATTAATTTATCGTACTTATGAGTGTAAGATTGATTAGTTAGTTTCAATTTTTTATTTTTAAGCTTTATTGTCTTATATTCATCCATCAGTTCATTAAAAACATCATATAGTTCATCAAAGGTAAAATCTAAATGTGTTTCAGATATTACCTCATTATCATTTGCCATGAAGCAAAAATTTGTTTTTTCCTCTTGTTCCTCATCCGATGATGATGATGATTGATCGGAGTCTGTCAAGGTGGAGACAAGAGCTTTCTTCTTCTTGTATTTGCTGCCCTTCTTCAGCAAGGGACAATCGATTCTGAAATGTTCCGGCTTCTTGCATTCATAGCAACCGATTCCCTCACTTTCTCTTTCCTTACCTTTGTCCTTGTTGTAGGAACTTGAGGAACCTCTCCTCTGATGAAAGGACTTCTTCCGATTAATGAATTTTCTGAACTTTCGCACGAAAAGAGCCTCATCTTCATCCCTCTCATTGTCTTCTTCTTCACTGTAGCTACTGCAAGAGGGATCCTTGTTAGAAGAAGAAGACTTAAGGGCAATTACCTTTTTCTTATGGGAGGACTCTTCTTCACTGTGTTGCTTCATTGTGAGCTCATGTGTCATCAAGGATCCAAGGAGCTCCTCGAGTGCCAGCTTGTTCAAGTCTTTGGCTTCTTGGATCGCAGTTACCTTGGCTTCCCATGACCTTGGTAAAAATCGAAGAACTTTCCTGACAAGATCACTGTTAGTATAACTTTTGCCAAGGCTTTTTAGGCCATTGATAATATCAGTAAATCTAGTAAACATGCAAATGATAGTTTCATTAGATTCCATTTTAAATAGTTCATACTTGTGAACTAGCATGTTTATTTTTGGATTCCTTAACTTGATTCGTGCCCTCGTGGGTCACTTCAAGTCTGTCCCATATCTTTTTTGCAAAATTGCAAGTAGAGATTCTATTGAATTCATTATGGTCTAAGGCATAATAGAGTACATTCATTGCTTTGGCATTTAGTTGTGCCTTCCTTCTATCATTGTCATCCCAATCTTTTTCAAGCTTGGGTATAGTAATGTTATCTACATAAATAGAAGGAATGTATGGTCCATTAACTATAATGCTCCACACTTCATAGTCTTAAGCTTGGATTAATATCCTCATCCTAGTCTTCCAATAGGTGTAGTTGGTTCCATTGAAGAATGGAGGCCTATTGGAGAATTGCCTCTCACTAAGAGAAGATCCAAAAGGGGTTGTCATTTTGATCTTTTACTCTTTTAATATAAGAGCTCCAGCTCTGATACCACTTATTGCCCAAGAAGACAACCCAAGAGGGGGGGTGAATTGGGTTTCGATTAATTCTCGACCAATTAAAAACTATGATTAGTAATTAACTAATTCTATTGCAAGCAAATTAGTTAAGTTACTAGATGAAGTTACTAGATGATGTGAATGAAGAGAGAGAGAGAAAAATTAGTAGCCAATACAAACTCAAACCAATTTATAGTAGTTCGGAGCTAACCCTTGCTCCTACGTCCACTACCCAAGCTTCACTTGGGAGTTCACTATAATCCTTTGGATTACAGCCGGTTGTTTTACAAGTTCATAACCTAACTTGTTGTTTTTGCGAGATCACAACGAACTCAGTCGGTTTTCACAGGCTCGCCGACTAGAACCACCCGATTGTTTTTCCGGGATCATAATCGAACCCTTACCCCATTGGTTTTAACTTTGGCTCACCAACAAACCTTACAACCCTTGATTCAATACCCTGATTGAATCAAGTAAGACAACAGTTTGGGAAAAGTTACAAGGAAAGCTTCTTAATAAGCAAATATTAATCAATATGAATAGAGTAGAGTTAGAAGCCCTCAAACAGATTTTGGAAGAGGAAGAAGGGGCTTCTCGAACTCTGAGTCTCCTCTTTGAGTGCACTAAAGATCTGATGTCAGAGGAAGAGCCTTGAATGCAATGGGAAGACTTCTAGAAATGTATTGAATGCGGTTCTTCCTTCTTTTGCTTGACTTTTCTTTCAATGGACTCTTGGAAGTTGGAAAACACTTAATGCACAGATCGAGTAACTCTCTTGATGTCTACTACTATTCACTCTAGCTATTTAAACAGTCCCCTTTGAAAAATAGTCGTTAGACACTGATTTGTGGCCGTTCTGCACAGTCTGCACTTCCTGACAATGTATCCGTTGGGGTCGGAGCCGACTCGCTCGATCTAGAATCGACTCGGCTGATGCTGAAGTCGACTCATGCTTTACTGGAGATGACTCGCCCACTGTTCAGGATTTGAATTAAAGTGCTGTCCCGTCCTGGAGTCGACTCGGACCAAACCTGGAGTCGACTCTCCAATATCCGGAGATGACTCGGCACTTTTGGAGACGGCTCGTTCTCAGGATTCCAGAGATCTATTTTCTGCATTTCTCTCTCGAGTCGACTCGGATCCTCTTGGAGTCGACTCGGCTCTCAGAGCCCGAAAACTGATCCTCTGTCTTTCGAGTTGAACTGTCTCGGAGTCGACTCGGATTATCTTGGAGTCGACTTGGCTCTCAAAGCCCGAAAACTGATCCTCTATCTTTCGAGTTGAACTGCCTCGAAATCGACTCGGATTATCTTGGAGTCGACTCGGCTCTCAGAGCCCAAAAACTGATCCTCTGTCTTTCAGTCTACTTTCCTCTAAGAGTCGACTCTGGCATGTTTAGGAGTCGACTCACCAAACGTTGGAGTCAACTCGAATCCTTCTGGAGTCGACTCGATATCTGGGTCTAGAAAACACTTCTCTATCTTTCTCTCTGTTACTTCCTTGGGGTCAACTCGAAACCGTCGAAAGTCGACTCGGCAAGCATCGGAGTCGACTCGAAATCGTCGGAGTCGACTCGGTGACAGAGTCTGAAATTCATCTTTCTGTCCTTCTGTCTGTTCTCAGTCGGAGTTGACTCGTAGTGTATCGAAGTCGACTCGAGCTTGTGCCAGAACCTCTGAAACACTTAGAGTCGACTCGCAATCTTCCGGAGTCGACTCGAGCTTTAGACTTTGGCTTAATTGAGTTCAACACTTAGCCAAAAGATCTTGAACAAAAGCTCGATGCTCTTAAAGATAAATTTATATATATTTATCTGAGACACTAGATTGAATTCATTAGTACAACATGAAATATACTCAAATGATTTGAGCTCATCAAAATCAAATAGGGGTATAATCAATCACTCCACAGGGGAGTCCTCCTTGGCTGCTGCTGCTGAGGCTACCATTGAGGTCACCACTGAGGCTCTGGCTCCCGAGGCATCCCTCGAACTACCCACACCTTGAGGGAGGCCCACAAGGCTTGATGCTGAGGCCAATGTTGTGTCACCGGTCATGTTGGCCCCTCTAAAGGGCGTCGGCTTGGCACAACCCTCTACTATTGTCATGTCTCCACTCCAGTCGTCCCCTGAGGCACGCAGCTTGGCTCGCTCCAGTTCAAGCTCGTCCGCCCTTAAGAAGTGCCCTTAAACTCTAGACCGTGCCACCAGAGATTGCTCCCTAGGCTAGTTTGTCCGAGAGTCAGATTTGACTCTAGTGAACCTCGTGATGGCGATGGAGTTGGTCCATTCCATGCAGCCCCCGGCCAATAAGGAGACTATGCGCTTTGTTAGCATCACCGAGTTTTTCGATAAGGATTTCACCATGATCATCTGAGTAGTCCTCTAACATGCAAACTTTTATGAAATCCTTTACTTCAGTAACTAACTCTTATTCTCCTTTCCAGCATGCCCATGCGATCAGTGAGGTGCATCAAATGGCCTTGCGATTCTCGAAGCATAGCTTGGTGCTTGAGGGGAAGTGGGAAATTGGTGAAGTGTGGGCCAAGCTGGCCGAGGTGAAGACCAAGTCGGTTGAGGATGAGATTAGGTTGGTGAAAGCCCATGCCTTAGCCGCGCAGACCCAAGCAGAAATAAAGGAGGCCTAACTGTCTACAGTCGGGGAGGCGCTCAAAGCCGCCGATTAGAGGGCAGCAGAGCTTTCTGTGAAGTTGGCGTAGGTCAAGCAAAGGGCCCATGAGGCTGAGTAGTGGGTTGCTGAGGCTGAGTAGAGGGCCAACGGGACTTATCGGCAGGCTTCTGAGGCTATGGAGTAGGTCATCCCTGCCGAGGTGAAGATCACGAAGGCGATCGAAGAGTATCGTGCCTCAGTGGAGTTCTAAAGGAAGACCTTGGAGAACACAACCGACGCCTTTAGGAAGGACTTTGAGGTTTGTCCAACTCAAGCTCACATCTCTTCCTGAGGATGGACTTCTCCAGCCTCGACGATGACAACAGCGGAGGCAGAGGTGGCGAAGGTACCAACATCGATGGTGGAGGCGGTGGTGAGGAGTGAGGTTCCGCTCGTGCCTTTTTTATTCTTTCTTCTTTTTGCTTGGATAGACCAAACACTTTGTACTTTTTATCTTGTTCGACCTTTGTTGAGGTCAGTGTAAAGATTCACTACGTTAAAGAAAACAAAAAATTTTCAAAGTACCTGGCTTCAGTTTTTGTTCTTATTATTTGCTTTTTGCCTGAGTTTAGATCGTCACCCCAAGCTTTGACCTTCTTTTGTATCTCCTTTGGCTCAGTTTCTACTGAGGTCAGTGTACTACTAAAAGATAATGAAAAGTAAGGTTTTTTACCTAACTTTGGTCTTTACTTGTGTTGTTCACATTTCTTGGTTTGAGTTCGGGTTGTCACATCGAACCCTTCTCTTTGTGAAGCTTTGGCTTATCTCGAGCTCCTCGGTCGATCTTTCCATAGTTCGGCTCCTAAGAAATTCTAAGTGAACTCAGCTCAAGGAGCTCCTAGGTCAGCTTGGGGTGTCTTCTTTCATCTCTAGACTATGGTCCCAAAGGCATCTCTAGACTATGGTCCTAAAAAGATCCTGAGAGGGCTCGATCTTCTACTAAAGCTATTTGTGACCTGAAGAGGATGGTTAGCATACCAAGCCTTCGACATGAGAGTCGGTCTCCTGCTCGGGCCATTTTTGATTCGAAGAGGTCGACCGGCACACCAAGCATTCTGTTCAAGGGTCGATCTCCTACTTGGGCCATTTTTGATCTCAAGAGGTCGGTTGCCACACTAAGCCTTCAATGTAGGGGTTGGACTCCTGCTCGAGCCATTTTTGACCTGAAGAGATTGGTTGGCGCACCAAATCTTTGATGTGCGATCTGGTCTCCTTTTTAGGCTATTTTCAACTTGAAGAAGTTGGTTGGCGTGCCAAGCTTTTGGCGCGAGGGTAGGCCTTCTCACCTCTAGACTACTTTCCCAAAAGCATCTCTGGACTAAGGTTCTAAAAGAATCTAAGTGGGTTTGATCATAAGGAGCTCCTAAGTCAGTCCCTGGGGTGTCTCCTTTTGTCTCTAGACTACAGTCCTAGAGGCATCCGAGAGAGCTCATATTGGGGAGGTCCTAGGTTGGTCCCCATAGTGTCTCCTTTCATCTCTAGACTATGGTCCTAGAGGAATCCAAATGGGCTTGGTCTTCTTATCTCCGGACTATAATCTTGGAGGCATCTTTAGACCATGGTCTTAGAGAAATTTTGAGTGGGCTTGGTCTTCTCATCTCCGGACTATGGTCTCGGAGGTATCTCTAGAGTTTTGCTCTCAAAGGGATCCAAAGTGAGCTCGGCTCAAGGAGGCTCGAGGAGTCCCTAAGGTGTCTCCTTTATTAGGGCCCAGGCATCTCTGGGGTGCCCCAAGTCGAATACAATTGTCATAATTGCCCGATTTGAAAGACAGAAATATAATAAGAAGATTTTTACTAGAAATAAGTTTAGACTACTATATGCCTTACTGATAATAGACCTGGAGATTGTCGGAGTTCCCCATCCGTGGGATTGGAGTGTCGTTAAGGTGTTCTAGCTTATATGTCGATGGTCGCACTGCTTCAATTATCTGGTATGGGCCTTCCTAGTTCGAGCTCAGCTTTTTGAGCTTAGCTGGTCGGGACGCTTTGGCCTTATTCAAGTGGAGCTCGCATGCCCGGGGTGCTTTGGGCCTCGGCGGACTGCTAGTGATGGTGTTGATGACTCCCACAATCGAAAAATTGTCAATTGACTCTAGGGGTGTGTTGCCCAAGAAGACAACCCAAGAGGGGGGGTGAATTGGGTTTGGATTAATTCTCGACCAATTAAAACTATGATTAGTAATTAACTAAATCTATTGCAAGTAAATTAGTTAAGTTACTAGATGAAGTGAATGAAGAGAGAGAGAGAGCAGCAGCCAATACGAATACAAACCAGTTTATAGTGGTTCAGAGCTAACCCTTGCTCCTACGTCCACTCCCCAAGCTTCACTTGGAAGTTCACTATAATTCCTTGGATTACAGCCGGTTGTTTTACAAGTTCACAACCCAACTTGTTGTTTTCGCAAGATCACAATGAACTCGGTCGGTTTTCACAGGCTCACCGACTAGAACCACCTAATTGTTTTCCTGGGATAACAATCAAACCCTTACACCGTTGGTTTTAACTTCGGCTCACCAACAAACCTTACAACCCTTTATTCAATCCCCTGATTGAATCAAGTAAGAAAAGTAGTGTTTGGGATTTCACAGAAAAGCTTCTAAACAAGCAGATGTGATAAACAATAAATGCAAAGTAAAGGTTAGAAGCCCTCAAACAGATTTTAGAATGGAAAGTTTGGGACTTCTCGATTTCTAGATCTTCTCTAGAAAGTACTGAAGATTTGAGGACAGTAGAAGAGCCTTGAAAGCGAAGGAAGTGCTTGTCGGATGGAGTTGAATGCACCTCTTCCTTCTTTTGCTTGTATTTACTCTTGAGAACTCTTGGTAGGTGGAAATGCCTATTTACTTGAATGGAATAGCTCTCTTTATGTCTACTACTGTTTACTCTGGCTATTTAAATAATCCCTTTTGAAAAATAGCCGTTAGACAATGATTTGTGCCCGTTCTGGACAGTCTGCACCTCCTGACAATGTATTCGTTGGGGTCGGAGTCGACTCGCTTGATCTGGAGTCGACTCGGCTGTTGCTGGAGTCGACTCATGCTTTACTGGAGACGACTCGCCCACTGTTCAGGATTTGAATTAAAGTGCTGTCCCGACCTGGAGTCGACTTGGACCAAATCTGGAGTCGACTCGCCAATATCCGGAGATGACTCAGCACTTTTAGAGACGGCTCGTTCTGAGGATTTCAGAGATCTATTTTTCTGCATTTCTCTCTCGAGTCGACTCAGATCCTCTTGGAGTCGACTCGGCTCTCAGAGACCGAAAAACTAATCCTCTGTCTTTCGAGTTGAACTGCCTCGGAGTCGACTCGCACCTTGTTGGAGTCGAGTCGGCTGACTTGGGGGGTTGACTCTGGAACTCTTGGAGTCGACTCGGCTCTCAGAGACCGAAAAACTGATCTTCTATCTTTCGAGTTGAACTGCCTCGGACTCGACTCGCACCTTGTTGGAGTCGACTCGGCTGACTTGGGTTCGACTCTCGTATTCTCGGAGTCGACTCGTTCACAGGGTCACTATGTTTGGTTTTCTGCCTTTCAGTCTACTTTCCTCTGAGAGTCGACTCTGGCATGTTTAAGAGTCGACTCGCCAAACATTGGAGTCGACTTGCATCCTTCTGGAGTTGACTTGGTAACAGCGTCTAGAAAACACTTCTCTATCCTTCTGTCTGCTACTCCTTGGAGTCGAATCGGAACCGTCGGGAGTCGACTCGGCAAGCATCGGAGTCGACCCAAAATCTTCGAAGTCGACTCGGTGACAGGGTCTGAAATTCATCTTTTTGTCCTTCTATCTGTTCTCAGTCGGAGTCGACTCGTAGTGTACCGGAGTCGACTCGAGCTTGTGCCAAAACCTCTGAAACACTTAGAGTCGACTCGAGCTTCAGACTTTGGTTCAAACTGAGTTCAACACTTGGCCAAAATACTTTGAACCAAAGCTCGATGCTTTTAAAGATAAATTCACATATATTTGCCTGAAACACTAGATTGAATTGATTAGTACAACATAAAATATACTCAAATGCTTTGAGCTCATCAAAATCAAATAGGGGTATACTCAATCACTCCACAATCTCCCACTTTTTGATAATGACAAAATATTGAGTATTTGTAAAGTGAATTGCTCAACCAACAGGTAATTTATAGTAAAGTTTTGAAATGAATTCAAATGTCTAGTCATTTGAATTCATCCAAAATTGAAAGGTATGAAACAGTAAATCCTGAAATTAAAGCTCTCCCTTTTATTTGGAATTATATAAGCCTTCAAATCATGCAATCAATTGTTTGGCTTATATGTGATTAATGAATTTGCTTTCTTAAGATTTTAGATTCTTTCCCTCAATATGTGCATTTAATTTTGTTTAAATTTTCTGAATTTACTTTTATATTTTGAAACTATTGAGCTTAAATCCTTACTTTCAGAAAAAAAATCTGACAATTTGTTCTTGAGTATGATTCAACTAATCTCCGAATATCCCTTGAATAGATTCTGGAGATTACTCCTTGAGGAGCCCCAATAGAGAGATAATGAGCCTCGAGGTATTGAATTCACTAAGAACAAATTACTTTTTGCTTTAAGGATTTTCTTTTTAGTGATTTTCTTTACATTCAATACATCATTTTCTCCCCCTTTTTGTCATCATAGCAAAAAAGAAGTATCAAAGAAGTAATGTAGAGACATTTAACATTCAGTTCATTGAAGCATAACAAAAGACACAATGTTCAAATTTTAAAGAAAAGGATTTCATTGATTACAGAATTTGATTACACTTTGAAGAGTCCAAAAGGACTTTGCATAAAAAAATAAAATTAAGGTCATTTGGGGGTGGATGATGATGAGGTTCCCAAATTACGCCGCTAAGCTTTCAGAACCAAGCTCATTCCTTCAGAGACATTTCCTAGCTGTGCAATGATCTCTGAGGTCGCCGTAGCCTGTGTCTGAGCCAACTGGGTCACACTTTGGAGGATGTCAAGTTTGAAGATTAAGGCATTTGCTAGCCTTTCTGCACCCTGACTCTGGCTACCCAGCTCTTCTCTGATGCTATCTCGCATCTTTTTCGTGTCATCCTTTATATCGCTAAGGCTCCAGTATTGACCTTGGACTAGGCTCCTTATGTTGTACATTTCCTCCTTAAGGTCTGCTACCATCTTGGACACTGCTGCTAAGGTAGGAACGATGTCAGTGGAGGGAGCACTAAGTGGACCGCGCAGCTCTCTCAATATATCATCTCTCAGCTCCCTCACTATCTCCTGTCTCATCTTCCGGAGATGCTCAGTGCTGATCCAGACTTCTAGAGGTTGCTGAGGTGGTGGAGCTGTAGATGGTCCAGTTGAAGTAGATGGGAATGACGGACCAGAAGTGAAAGAAAAAGTGGAAGGAGCTGTGTAGTGGTCCTGGTCATGGTCAGGGCTAGGTGAATGGTGAGTAGTGGGGTCGGAAGGTGTGCATGAAGATGTTTTCCTAACCCAGACATCCTCTACTTTATGGAACCCCATTCTATGGAGAGTCCCCTCACCCATGTGATCAGTATTTCGAAGTGAACAAGAGGGTTTCCCCTCAGGGATAGGGACCTCTAACTTCCTAAAGAAGAGTGTGAAAAGCATGCCATAAGGAAGACTCAACCTAGGGTTATCTAGGGGTTCACAGATATATTTGTAAATGAGTTTGGAAAAGTTGATGGGAGTGTCTTGGAGAATGTGGAACATCAATGCTAGGTCTCTCTCAGAGATGAAGTCAAATCTACCAGTTTTGGAAAAGAGAGTCCTAGAAATAATATTTAGGAGGAGCCGCATTTCAGTTGAAAGCTGATTTGCAAACACCTCCTCTATAGGGGATTGAGGTGGGCTTCCTAAGATGGCCGTAAGGGCCTCAGTCCTATCATGGGGATGAGTGGGAAAAATCTCCTCTCGGGAGAGATGGAGAACTCGAGCAATGAATTCCTCCAAGATGAAAATAGGGACATCCACTACGGTCCCCTGGATACCACCGCTACCTCGTGTGACAGTCTCATAAAATTTCCTAACTAACCCTGGATAGGTAGGGAGGTCTAGTGAACAGAAAAACTCTAAGCCCTGGGCCCTAAGACGATGCCCTAAGGTGAATCCTTCCCAGGAGAGGAAGTCAAAGTTGACTTTCCTCCCGGTAGAGACTACCCTCCCATCACACGGTCGCGAGGGAACCGGCCTAGGCAGGGAAGGAACCGGAGGTGGTGGCCTCACGGGTTCGTTCCGTGCCTTGGACTGTCACTCGGCGCTACTCGCGGAGAGAGGTCTCTTCCGGTTCGGGACAACGACTTTCCTAGGCATTTTGACCTAAAAACCGAGGGATGGACAAGAAAAAAAGGGAAGAAAACTCGAGAAAAAGGACCTAAAATGGGTCGAAGACGACTCTAGGATTTTGGAACAGTGGCGGCCGAAAATAGAAGTGAAGAATAATCGTTTCGATTAGGGTTAAAAATCGGTTTTCCGACCTCGAGTCGACTCTAGTAAGGCGCGAGTTGACTCGACCGCGAGTCGACTCCTAAAATGCGCGAGTCGACTCGAACTCTGGCACATAACCAAAAACTCAGTTAATTCCGTGCCACTAGTGAGAGATAGGAAAATATTTAAGACTTAAGGACTGATTTGATGACCATAGACAAGAAATCCTATGTCCAACATAAGCTAATAATCAAGATCAATGAATTAGAGGGGAATATCATAAGAATGGATCAATCACTTCTAATCCTCTTCTAAGAATAAAAATCGATCTTCACTCAATGGTTTTGTGAAGATATCAGCAAGTTGATTGTTGACCCCCTAATGGATTTTGATGAATACAAAACACTAGAGTATAATTCCCTTTATCTTAATAATTTAATTGAGGATTTCATGTGCTTAATTAAGAATATTGTTAAAAAATGTCTAGACAAGTTTCCATATTTTTCAAGGATTTATTGAAGAATTTTTGAGATGAAGAAAACAGATCAGGGACAGCCGAGACGTCTCCGGGTTGTCTCAGAGACGTCTCTGGCACGAACAGGCAGAATTGGCACGTCTGGAGACGTCTCCGGCACCTGGCGAGGCATCTCGCAGGGTCGGAGTTGACTCCCGATACTGCGGAGTCGACTCTCTCAGAGGCGGCAGAAAGGCCGATTTCAAGGGATGCGCGCGAGTCGTCTCCAAAGGACGCGGAGTCGTCCCCACAAGTAAAAAGCAGACTTCCGGAGTCGTCCCCGAGGTAGCGGAGTCGACTCTCTCAGGTATTCCAGAGGATATATTTTTCGTTGACAGAACTGCCGAGACGTCCCCGAAGTAGCGGAGTCGACTCTCTCAGAGAATTCCAGAAGACTTGTTTTTCGGAGATAAATCAGCGGAGTCGTCCCCAAGGCAGCGGAGTCGTCCCCATGCAAAAAGCATAAACATCCCGAGACGTCCCCGTAAAGTGCCGAGGCGACTCTCTCAGAAAAACAGAAAAACAAGGATTCAAACTGTTCATCCTCAGAGTCGTCCCCGTAAAGCACCGAGTCGACTTCCAACATCGTCAAAAGTAATTTCATACAGCCGAGACGTCTCGCGTTGAAGCGGAGACGTCTCCGGAGCGCCTGGAACGCGACTGACACACTTTTACAGGTTTGTTTGAATTTCAAACTTCCATATCTTTGTGTCTAACGGATCTATTTGCTTTTTGGGCTATAAAAGGGAGCTCTTAAGTGCCTTCCAAAAACCTCTCACCAACCCAACACAAGATCATTCAAGAGAGAAGAAAGAAAAGGAGCTTTAAGGGAGTTAGAGCTTTCAAGAGAAGAAATCAAGTGCATCCAAGCTTTCCCATCTGATTTCGTGCTCAACTACTCTCTCCCACTCGGCATTCAAAGCTCACGTTCAAGCCAACGCGATCCAATCGGAAGAACCACCATTTCCCACGCTTCCAATGGCTAAAAGGGTTCTTCCGGGTTTTAGTATTTCTCATTGTTATATTTGCTTCTTAAGAGCTTTCAAATCTATTGTAAAACATTGATTATTGTGCTTGTTCCAGTCAAGGAACTTGGAACAAGGGATAGGCGTCCCAAGCCTAGGTTAAATTGGGGGTTGTAGGGTTCGTTGTTAGCCCGGTGTAAAACAACGAGTTGGGTAGTGCACTCGCAAAACTACCGGACTGTAATCGCGGATTATAGTGAAATTCCCAAAGGTATTTGGGGAGTGGATGTAGGAGCAGTGGAAGCTCCGAACCACTATAAATCGTTGTGTTTGCGTTTGACTGTGCGTATAGCTTTAACTTTACTTTAGCACATACACTTGTGTGTGTTTGTTTTAATTAGTCAAAAAGTTTTAAAACACCCAATTCACCCCCCTCTTGGGTGACCATCTCTGGGCAACAAGTGGTATCAGAGCAGGTGCTCTGTGTATTTCTTGAAGACCTAACCGTCTTAGCCAAACATCTAGATGGCAACACCCTTCAATAATATTCCTGCTGAGGGGCAGGCAACCAATAGACCTCCACTCTTCAATGGGACAAATTATACCTATTGGAAGACTAGATTGAGGATTTTTATTCAAGCACAAGATTATGCCTTGTGGAGGGTTATAATCAAGGGACCACACGAACCATCTCACATGGTTAATGGCATTCAAGTTCCCAAACCTGAGGAGGATTGGGATGAGAATGATAATAGGATGGTTCAACTCAACGCTAGAGCCATGAACTCATTATTCTGTGCTCTAGATGTGAATGAGTTCAATAGAGTTTCCACCTGTAATTCCGCCAAGAAAATATGGGATAGGCTTGAAGTTATCCACGAGGGTACAAATCAAGTCAAAGAGTCTAAAGTGAACATTCTAGTTCACAAATATGAGTTATTTAAGATGGAACCCAATGAAACCATTTCATGCATGTTCACACGCTTCACGGACATAATAAATGGTCTAAAGAATTTAGGTAAATCTTACACTAACCCAGAACTTGTGAGTAAAATTCTCAGGTCTTTGCCAAAAGCATGGAAAGCGAAGGTCACGGCGATCGTAGAAGCCAAAGACCTCAACACATTGGGGCTTGAACAACTATTGGGCTCATTGATGACGCATGAGCTCACAATGAAGCAACATGAAGACGATTTGCCAAAGAAGAAGACAATCGCACTCAAGGCTACTTCGAGTGTGTGTGAAGAAGAAAGTAGTGGGAGTGAAGAAGAAAGCGAAGATGAGGATTTGGGTTTAATAGTAAGGAAGTTTAAGAAATTCATGAGAAGAAAGAAACCCTTCCCAAGAAAGAAGTTTGGAGGGAGAAATGATTGGGAAAAGGAAAAAGAAAAGGAAAGAGACCCAATCATATGTTATGATTGCAAGAGACCGGGACACATCCGTTCCGAATGCCCTCAACAGAAGAAGCACTTTGGAAAGAAGAAGAAGAAGGCGTTGAAAGCAACGTGGGATGATAGTGACACATCCTCCTCCGAGGAAGAGAAGGAGGAGACCGCCAACTTGTGCTTCATGGCATTCGAAGACGATGAGGTATGTCAAAGCTCAACTAAAAATTTTACATTAGAAGAATTATATGAAACTTTTCAAGAACTCATGAGTGATTGTAGTATGCTAGGAGCAAAGAATAAAGAATTAAAGGCCTCCAATCAAAAACTAAAGGATGATATTAAAAACCTATTGATTGAGAAGGAGAGCGTTAAAAATGTTAACACCATTGACCTAGAAAATAAAAATTCAAAACTTAGCATTAAAAATGAAACGGCAGAAACACTAATTAAGGAATTAAATCTAAAAGTTAAATTCCTACTGAATAGTAATACCTCACTTGTGCAAAATGTTGAATCCCTTAAAAATGATAAGGAAGAATTGGCTAAAGAAAATTTTATTCTTAAAAATGAGGTACATAAGTACAAACCAATTGTGGAGAAATTTACACAAAGCTCTGAAAAATTAAATCTTATTCTATCCAATCAAAGAGCAGTTTTTAATAAAGCCGGATTAGGATATAAAACTAGCAAATAACAAAAGTATCTAAAGAATTTCTTTGTGAAAGCAAAAGATGTCAAAACTGAAAAACCTACATGCTTTCATTGTGGAAAAAGTGGACATAAAGTCTATTCTTGCATTCAAAGAAAGATTCAAACTAACAAGAATACATTTGTAAAGGGTAAAAACACAACTAAAGTATGGGTGCCTAAGGGAACCAACTACACTAACCAAGAAGGACCCAAGAAAACTTGGGTACCTAAGAGCTTCACATGATTATTTTGCAGGTATGCCTTGCAGCCGGAAGTAAAAAGAGAATGTGGTATCTTGATAGCGGTTGCTCAAGGCATATGACCGGTGACAAGAGCCTTTTGGTCACCTTGAAATCGAAAGAAGGAGGAGTAGTCACATTTGGAGACAATGCTAAAGGACAAATCATTGGCGTTGGTAAAATCTCCATATCACCCTCCTCATTTATTGACAATGTATTGTTAGTTAATGGATTAAAATATAACTTGTTAAGTATAAGTCAATTTTGTGACAAGGGCTTTAAAGTATCTTTTGAATCTTCACTATGCATAATTAGTAGTCCAGTTGACAATGAAATCATACTTACGGGACATAGGCATGGAAATGTTTACATGGTAGATCTTGATGATCTCACCATGAAGGATGGCCAATGTCTTGTAGCCATGGATGCCAAAGTCAATGAGACTAGCTGGTTATGGCATCATAGATTAGGGCATGCTAGCATGGATTTAATCTCTAAATTGATTACAAAAGATCTAGTCAAAGGACTACCAAAAATAGACTTTGAAAAGAACAAAATTTGTGCTGCATGTCAATTAGGAAAACAAATGAGAAGCTCTTTCAAGTCTAAGAACATAGTCTCAACATCAAAACCCCTAGAACTAATTCACATGGATTTGTTTGGACCCACTAGAACTGCTAGTCTAGGGGGTAAGAAATTTGGTCTTGTAATTGTTGATGATTTTTCACGTTTTACATGGGTTTCATTTCTTGCACACAAAAATGAGTCCTTTTCCGCTTTTATCAAGTTTCATAATAGGGTTTCGAATGAACTCAATCTTAAACTAAAAGCAATTAGGAGTGATCATGGTACCGAGTTTGAAAATCAGCATTTTGAAAAATTTTGTGAAGAAAATGATATCAATCACAATTTCTCGGCACCTAGGACACCCCAACAAAATGGGGTGGTAGAAAAGAAGAATCGCACACTAGCAGATATGGCTCGTACCATGTTGTGCGAATCGGATCTACCAAAGTACTTTTGGGCTGAAGCAATAAATACTTCATGTCATATTCTAAACCGTGCTTTAGTTAGATCCATCTTAAAGAAAACACCTTATGAGTTGATGAAAAGTAAGAAACCAAATATAAGCTATTTTCATGTTTTTGGTTGTCGCTGCTTTATTTTAAACAATAGAAAGGACAATCTAAGTAAATTTAGTGCTAAATCAGATGAGAGGATCTTCTTAGGTTATTCCTCATCTAGTAGAGCATACAGGGTCTTCAACAAGAGAACTCTCGTTGTTGAAGAATCCATTCATGTTGTTTTTGATGAAGCTAATGGAGATTCTTCTAGAAAAGAAGAAGATGGTGATGCAGGTATACTTGAAGACAGAATGAAGGAATTCTCCATACAAGACAAACAACATGAGGATGAGATCAAAGAAGATTCAATTCAGCAAGATGAAGAAGATCAACCTCCAACAAGAAATCAAGATCTTCCTAAGGAATGGAGGTATGCACATGGTCATCCAAGGGATCTAATCCTTGGTGATCCTTCACAAGGGATAAGGACAAGATCCTCTTTAAGAAACACTAGTAATTATCTTGCATTCGTTTCACAAATAGAACCTAAATCACTAGAAGAAGCCGAAAAAGATGAAAATTGGATAAATGCCATGCAAGAAGAATTAAACCAATTTGAAAGAAATCAAGTTTGGACTCTAATGAAAAGACCCCCTAATGTTTCAATTATAGGCACCAAATGGGTATATAGAAATAAACTAGATGAAGATGGAATAGTAATAAGAAACAAAGCTAGGCTAGTAGCCAAAGGATATAATCAGGAGGAAGGGATAGATTTTGATGAAACTTTTGCTCCTGTTGCTAGGTTAGAGGCTATTAGACTTCTTTTGGCATATGCATGCTTTATGGATTTCAAACTCTATCAAATGGATGTAAAAAGTGCCTTTTTAAATGGTTATATAATGGAGGAAGTTTATGTAGGACAACCTCCAGGTTTTGAGAACCACTTACATCCAGATTATGTTTTTAAATTGCATAAAGCATTGTATGGACTTAAGCAAGCTCCTAGGGCATGGTATGAAAGATTAAGTAATTTTCTAATTGAAAATAAGTTTAAGAGAGGAAATGTAGACAAAACTCTCTTCATTAAAAGAAAAGGGAATGACTTATTGCTTGTGCAAATTTATGTGGATGATATAATTTTTGGTGCTACTAATGATAGTCTTTGTCAAGAGTTTGCTAAGCTTATGCAGGGAGAATTTGAAATGAGCATGATGGGTGAGCTTAACTTCTTCCTTGGGCTACAAATAAAACAATCAGAGGAAGGCATCTTCATCAGTCAGTCCAAATATATCGAGAAAATGTTGGAAAAATTCAAGATGAAGGATGCAAAGGAAATCAGCACACCCATGGGCTCAAGTTGCAAGCTTGACAAAGATGAAAAAGGTAAAAGTATAGACTGCAAATTGTACAGAGGTATGATAGGCTCTTTACTTTACCTTACTGCTAGTAGACCAGATATATTATTCAGTGTTTGTATGTGTGCTAGATACCAAGCATGTCCTAAGGAATCACACTTGCAAGCTGTTAAAAGAATTTTCAGATATCTAGTAGGGACATCTAATGTAGGCTATGGTATTCTAAACAATCTGACATAAATTTAATTGCTTATTCCGATGCTGATTTTGCCGGGTGCAAACTCGACAGAAAAAGCACTAGTGGCACATGTCAATTCTTGGGTGCTAATTTGGTTTCTTGGTTTAGCAAGAAACAGAATTCAGTTGCCTTATCCACAGCTGAGGCTGAGTACATTGCAGCTGGAAGTTGTTGTGCCCAAGTTCTTTGGATTAAGCAACAACTTGAAGACTTCGGTATCAAAACGGACAATATACCAATTAGATGTGATAATACAAGTGCAATTAATTTAACAAAAAATCCTATCCAACACTCAAAATCAAAACATATAGAAATTAGGCATCACTTTATAAGGGATCATGTGCTGAAAAATGATGTGATGATTGAGTATGTATGTACTGAAAATCAACTGGCCGATATCTTTACAAAGCCCCTTTGTAAAGATAGGTTCAACTTCTTAAGGAATGCCTTGAGCTTGTATGATCCTAGCAAATAAATTGAACTTGTATTGCAATGCTTTGCTACTCAAACTAGTAATCCACCTCAAAGTCACAAATAGCAAACCTAGTATCTATTAAGTGAAAGCATGAATCTATCTAAGTTAAATGACGAACTGTTTGACTTTCCGGAGGTTGGTTACCCTCCCTTGGACTCTTCATGGAGATATTTTCAGAGCCTATTTCATAGGTATTCGAAATTTGGTCAAACATTCCTCATTTCAATATTAATAATTCAAAAATCATTGTCAAACTTTTATAGGGTGTATTATTAAAGGGGAGGATCACAAACAAACTCACTCTATATTCACCAAAAGAAATCATGTTGATTAGTGTGGTTAAATAAAATAAATTGGGAAAAGATAGAAATCATTCAGAAAATTTTCAGTGCCGGAGACGTCTCTGGCAAATCACGGAGACGTCTCTGGCAAGTCACAGAGACGTTCCCCCGGCGAGACGTCTCGCGTTAGTCATGGAGACGTCTCGGGGACCGAACAAAAGTTTTTAAAATTAGGTCGAAACAGCTCGAGCCGACCCGAGCTATCCTCTTTCGTCCCCAACAAAAACACAAAACCCTAGCTTCCATTTTCTCTCCACCACAAACCCTAGCCTCTTTCTCTCCATTTCCCTAGGGTTTCCGAACTATGGCACCTAAAAGAGCTAGGAGAACAGGTGGGAGGCGTCCTAGGGTAGCGACCGACGACAAGGAACGGAGGGAAGAGCCTTCCGCGCCGTCTCCTCCGGTTGCTCCGCCAACCACGACCCTTTCCTGTGCAAATCGCACAGTAACCACTGGTAGGTACATTGACTTCCAATTTCTAGATTGTGAGGAGTTCTCTATTGGAGAGAGACTCCGTGCCCAAGGTTGGGAATACCTTTGTACCCTCAATACATCAACCTATCCCGGCCTAGTTAGAGAGATGTTTAGCAACATGGCCTTAGGAGACTCGGGGTACACTGGATATGTCCGAGGGACATTGATAGAGATTAATGAGGATATCCTATCTAGTATATTGCAAATCCCTAAATACGGTGAGGCTTCGACCTCACATCCCCAAAGGGAAATTGCCCTAAACCTAGTTTTAGGACGAGAGGACTGCGGCCCTCTTGATGTAGTTAACTCCCAAGACCTAAATGCCGAGATGAGACTGCTTTTGAGTATTGTCAACCGGGTCTTGTTTTCAAAAACCGGTCGCTTCGATTTTGTTTCGGAGCGAGATTTAGTCATCATGCACCACATCCTACTAGGGATTCCCCTAAACCTTCCTAGACTTATGTTGAACTACATTTCCATATGTCATAGGTATTCTAGGTTTAGCATACCATATGGGATGATCTTTACCCTACTGTTCAAACATTTCAAAGTTCCCATTCCAGAAAATGAGCCTGCAAAACCTTTAAGAAACACCGACTACTATAATGAAAGCACAATGCGTAGAATGGAGTTTCACAAGGTAGATGGGTCTTGGGTTAAGGTACCTAAAAGAAAATCTCAAACCCTAGAACCTGAGATCCCACATCAGGAGCCTGACCACCACTCTCCTCCACATAGTCATATGGCCTTCCCTAATGTACCCTCCAGCTCAGCTGGACCTTCCACCTCTATGCCTCCTCCTCCTCCAGTCAGTGGATCCCTCTCCCTATCAGATGAACAGATGCACACACTAGCATCTGTGATATGCCAGCAGATGAGGGAGGAAATGAGATCGATGATCACTGCTGAGTTGGCCCCCATCCGAACCTCACATGAAGCACTTCTACAAGAATTGAAGGAAGTCAAAACTCAGGTAGAAGCTACAGCATCAGAGTTGGTTCATGTGAGCACCATCCAAACTATAAGATCAATTGAGCTACAGGAGAAATTGAAGATCATATCAGATGGTCTTCAAGAGTTGACAAGCCCTGGAGGCAGTATAGGCACCGTGGCTGCCCAACTTAGAGAAAAAATTGAAAGGGCGAGTCTTGAGTTTGAAGCACTAGTAGCAGCCTTCCATCAATCTCAGGGAGATCAGTTTAAGACTCTACTAGATTCAATAAATGCATTTATAGAGGCAGCGGCTAGGGCTATTGAGCAACGTCGCCGATGAGGGACATTTTGTAAACATCAAGGGTTCTTCTTTTTGTAAACCCTAGGCTCATTTTGAAACTTCTTTTGTATAAGGAATCAATACTTGTAATGATTTCCTTTTTTTTTAACTTTGTAATGACTTCAAATGATTGCAATGATATATGAGAATACTTGTCATACAATTTCTTTTGAAACCTTGTGTATGTTTCAAATTCTGTGGAATCATACTTTGTGTATGTGATTCTGTGATGTGCCATAAAAATCTCATAACAAACCTTAAGTGTTCAAATTTGACACAACTTATCAATGCATATGAAATAGGGGGAGCACAACTACTTTTAAAAAAAAAGTCTGAATGAATTCATTAATAGAAATAACTTGGACAGAGGGAGCATAACTTGAATATCCTTGAGTGATTCATGGTAACATGCTGAATTCCACTAGGAATTGTGTTTTAAGTACCTAAGGATAATTTGTCCCCTTCATTGTTGATGACAAAAAGGGGGAGTAGATATATAGAACCTATATATGGAGTATATGGAGTAAAACCTAAATATGGAATGCAAAATTTACACTCATACTTAAAAGTTGAATTAGAAAAGATAAAATTGAAGAATATTGGCTTTAAGATAATTGCCCTTCTGGAAAAGAAAGGGAGAGTCAAAAAGTACTTAGCTTTCAATTGTCTTTAGCATCAATATTTCAGTAATTTACAATTTAACTTGATTCAAATTTAGTTGATATACCAAAATTGCTCAAGAGCTACTAAGACCAATACTTATGCATAAGGGAAGAACTGAAAGTTGACTATTTTGAATTATGCACACTGTATCTAGTTCTAACCAAAACACTATACTTGTACATCTGATCAAATACTGTGTATATGTTTAAATTTCAAATTTTATATATACTCACTGTTTTGTCATCATCAAAAAGGGGAAGATTGTTGACCCCCTAATGGATTTTGATAAATACAAAGCACTAGAGTATAATTCCCTTTATCTTAATAATTTAATTGAGGATTTCATGTGCTTAATTAAGAATATTGTTAAGAAATGTCTAGGCAAGTTCCCATATTTTTCAAGGATTTATTGAAGAATTTTTGAGATGAAGAAAACAGATCAGGGACAGCCGAGACTGTTAGATGTATGCCCTAGAAGCCAATTTGGCTGACACATTGTTGATTCTAGGGACATAATTTTGTACTTGACTATTTATTATTGAATAAATAAAAGGCATCTTTTCATTCATATTGTTTATGTGTCTATGAATCGTCCAAGAAATTAATAAGATGATGATACATATTCTCAAGAGTTGAGAATTTGAGCCATGTATCATTGGTGATTAATTTCTAAATGCTCCTGATCAATGGATCATCACGAGGACGGTGATCGATCCGAATAGTGCACAGATCACTTTCCTTCTGGATGGACGAGACTTGAGTCCACAGTGTAGGGACACTGAAGTGATAGTGCAGGTGCTTGTTAGAGAACAAGGGTACTGAGCGTGACCAAGACAAGAAGTCACTTGGATGTCTATCCACTCGTCAGTGACTTGCTTGATGTTGCAGTAGTGTGACTGGTCCTTTGACCTGCGGTGCTTCGGCTACTCACAGTGAGGTTATTGTAGTTTGACTGCACACATACATGGTCTCTAGCCATATGGGTCCATGCAGTGTAGATTGGCTGCAGTTCACTGTAGGAGTAGGGTATGCACCTATAAGGAATCTATCGACCTTGATAGAAAAGGAGGGTGATCCTATGTGATTTGTTAGACTGAGTTCTAAGACCTTGGCCAGGGCAGTAATATAAAGTGAAAAAGAGTTTTCCACTATCGAACTCAAGTCGAACAAATCTTGACATATGATAGACGATGGGGTTTGACGAGTTGTCCATGACCTCCGTCCTGTAGGGATCCACGATAGTAGGACTGTATCACACGTTAACTGCACCTAGAGATTCATCATTCCATTCTGCTGGGTAGCCACTACATGCTGCTAGGTGTCACTGGTGGATGGTGGGACTCATAGGGATTATCTTGATGATCGATAAACCCTAATGAGTTGAGTTGGAATCGTTCCAACCCATTGAAAGGAGTTTTCAATGATATTGAGATAGAGATCATAATATATCCCACTACCAGTCAGAATAGAACCTATGGGGTCACACACAATAGAAGTATTGACCGATCCGATGGTTGAAATCGTGATTAGGAATCACAAGAAATCAATTTGATTGATAAGAAGTTGAAGAAGGAACAAAGGGAATTAATCAATTGGACTTAAACACAAATCCTACTTCGGGTAGGATTCCTAGAGTCCTAATTGGATTAGGACTGGGAATCCTAGTTGGAGTAGGACTGGGATTCCTACTTGGAATAGGATTCCTACAATCCTAATGAGATTAGGAATTTTGAATTAAAATAGGATTCCTACTTGGAGTAGGATTCCTAGAAATCCTAATTAGATTAGGACTTCGGATTCAAATAGAGTCCTAATTGGATTAGGACTAAAATTAAATACATCCTAATTGGATTAGGATTCCTTAAGTCTAAATTAATTATTAATCTAATGAATCAACATGACTCCTAATTGGATTAGGATTGAAGAGTTCAATTGAGTCATGGTTCATTCAAGTCCTAATTGGATTAGGACTAGCATAGATTGAACCTAATTTGGCGAATCCTAATTAGATTAGGATTAAACCATGAGAGAGGCACCTAATCCTCTTTGGAAGAGGATTAGGTTAACCAAGTAAGAGGGGCATCAGCCCCTCTCCACATGGCTAGGGCGACATGAAGAGAGAGGGCCGGCGCCCCCTCTTAGGTAAGTTGTCATGGAGCTCCTAAATGTTAGGAGCTCCACTCCCTTTAAAAGGAGGCTAGGGCCGGCACCCTAGATGAATCCATCCCTCTCCTTGCAGCCGTGGCCTCCTCCTCTTCCTCCTTGGTCTTCAACCGAAAGCAAGGGAGCAAGAAAGATCTCTTGGCGGTCCTCTTCTTCCTCCTTCGTTTGGGATTCGAAGCAAGGGAAAGCAAAGGTTGCATCTAGCCTTCTTGTTCTTCTTCAAAATCCCTTCTTCTTCCTCCTCCACTCAAGCACAATCAAGGGTTGATTGAAAGAGAGGAGATCAGCCATCAAAGCTATCTCTGCAAGGGAGCTAGCACCCCGGTGAGATAGAAAGCTTGGATCGGTTCCTGCTTCGTGTGGATACCCGTAGAGGCCGGACGTTTGAACGGCTTCAAGCGAACCCTCTTCCAAAACCACGAATTCAGATTTGCGGTGATCATCTACCCGCGCAAGGTGAAGATTTGATCTTCCTAATAGTTTTAAAAGTTTTAATTCTTACCTAATTACGAAAGGTCTCGAAACAACGTTCCTGTGATGAACGTCGATCCCGCACATGCCTCTTCCGCTGCCATCTGATTTAATTTTTGAAATATCAGCGGCATGGGCGGGTTCCCAACAGTGGTATCAGAGCCTAGGCTTCGTAGATTAAGGTAAGAATTAAATATCTAAAGGCATATTAGATCTGAAAATTGAATGATCATGCATGCTGAAAAATTCTGCATGCAGATTTTTCAGGGGTGCTGATTTTTTGCATGCTGATTTTTATATGATAAAAAGATGATTCTAAATGCATTGTTAATGGGATTACAAAGTTTAGAATCATGATTAGCATGATCAGCGACCTATGTCATGATACAATCAGTTAGTTTTCAGATCTGAAAATTATAATTGTTGCATACGGTGATGATCATAGGATTCAAACCCTTTTGGTATCAAATGTAATGACCTGCGATGTGATCTGCGATGTCATGTAATTTTTCAGATGCTTGCATGCATCTTGTTTGATGTTTTGAGAGGCCTGCGTGCCTCCTAAAAGGAGATGTAAATTATTTTTATTTTTATTTTACATCTGGTTGTATTTCTGTGATGTGATGTACATCAACGATCAAGTTGAAGCAAAGGCATGAGATGAAAGGTGATCTAAGCGGTTGATGGCGATGGGATCAAGAGTTGATCAAGGATCGAATCAAGGAGGCTTGGAACCAATTCAAGAGTTGAAGACCACTTGATCGATTGATGTGCATGTGCTTGTAATACGACCTAATTAGAATCCATGATCATCACCTATTTAAAGTTTAACTTTATTTGATGCTGCGATTATAACTGCCTGTGATGTACCGTTTGCATGAGATGTGAATGCGAGTCGGGTAGATAGGTTTACATGTGATGTAGCAAACCCAATTGAGACCTAAATCAAAACCTCCTCAATCAAGTCGAGAGTGAACCGACATGAGCTAGTCATATTAGATTAATTGATCTAATTGGTGTCTAGGAAAGCATGAAAGGTGGTTACTTAATTAGGACCTTACTCTCTGAGTAAGGGGAGCCTCCCACCTGCTTACCTGGCCAATTGTTCGATTACCTCTTATGAAGGGCTCAAGTTACAAACACTAAGACCTGATTAACCAATATTAAGTCAATAGGTCTTCCACTGTAGTAGAGCTGCTAAGGCCTTTCTGATGTTGATTTGTCTCGGCTGGACACAGTGGTCAAGTTGCATCGGGGGGCTGGACCTCTCTATAGACATGAGATGTTGTAGGGTAAAGGTGGGGTTGGGCACCAATAACTGTTAGGTGAGGACCCAATGACGACTTTATTCCTACGGTTATACGGTGGGTCTGACTTAACTAAGAAATGGGACCAATAACTGTTAGGTGAGGTCTTCATGGCTTAGAGACCAAGTAACACTGCAACATGCTTGAGAAGCATTGTACAAGAGTTGTACACTCATCCATCTATGTGTCACCAATAACTGTTAGGTGAGATGGCATGTAAATCGGTGGGACCGCAGTACCCACTAGAAACCCTAGTCGTGTGGGATTTCCGTTTTCCTACCAGGGGAGTGTGAGGGATTCGAGAAAATAGTGGGAGTTACATTTGTTCTAAAAGATCTTAGAACATATTAGGATCAAGTACAAAAGTCTAACTAGAATCTTTACTCTCTGCAGATACAATGTCAGCTTCAAACCCTTTGACCCGTATTCTTGAGACCAACCGACTGACCGGAACCAATTACAAAGACTGGCTTAGAAATCTCAAAATTGTTTTGGACTGTGAGAAAATAGGCTATTCACCTTATGAGTCGTCTCCTGTAGATTAGGGATCGACTCTTTTAACTTAAGAGTCGTCCCTTATTACTTGAGTTGACACCTTATTCACATGAGTCGTCTCCTCAAACAGTTTTAGAGATAAAATATTTTTAGATAAGATTTAAAAATCGATTGCAAACCACATATCAAATCAACTAAAATTCAACCAATAATAATTAATCAAAATATGCAATTTTAACATTCATAATCAGTCATCAAAATGGATCACAAATGCACAATTCACCTCTAATTTACGAAAGACTTCTTCATTAAGAGGTTTAGTAAAAATATCTGCAATTTATTTATCAATATTTATAAATTTTATTTTTATATCCCCATTTTGAGCATGATCTCTTTTGAAATGATGTCTGATTTCTATATGTTTAGATCTTGAATGTTGTATGGGATTTTTAGTTAGATTTATGGTACTAGTGTTGTCAGACCTTATAGGAAACTTATTTTATTTTATGCCATAGTCCTCGAGTTGTTGCTTAATCCATAGGATTTGGGCACAGCAACTTTCTGCAGCAATATATTCAGCCTCAGCTGTAGATAATGCTACGGAATTTTGTTTTTTGCTTAACCAAGAGATTAAGTTTGTTCCAAGAAATTGACAAATTTTACTTGTACTTTTTTTATCTAATCTACAACCAGCAAAATCAGCATCTGAATATCCAATTGAATCAATTGTAGACGTCTTAGGATACCATAAACCTAAATGTTGAGTTCCTTTTAAGTATCTTAATATCCTTTTAACAGCAATTAAGTGTGATTCTTTAGGATTTACTTGATATCTTGCACACATACAAACACTATGCATTATATCAGGTCTACTTTTTGTAAGATAAAGTAGAGATCCAATCATTTCTCTATACAACTTTGAATCAAAGAATTTACCATGCTCATCTTTTTCTAATTTACAAGAGAGGCTCATAGGAGTACCTAATGATTTTGAATCTTCCATACCAAACTTCTTTAAGATTTTCTTTGCGTATTTGCTTTGGCAGATGAAGATTCCATCTCTTGTTTGTTTGGTTTGGAGTCCAAGGAAGAAGTTGAGTTCACCCATCAAACTCATCTCGAACTCACTTTGCATGAGCTTAGCAAATTTTTCACATAAATTTTTATTAGTAGCACCAAATATAATATCATTAACATATATTTGAACAATCAAAATATCAGCATTTTTCTTTTTAATAAATAGAGTTTTATCAACATTTTCTCTTGAAAAATTACTCTTTGTTAAAAAGTTGCTTAATCTATCATACGAAGCTCTATAAGCTTGCTTCAAGTCATAAAGTGCTTTGTTCAATTTAAAAATATGATCTGAAAGTTTATGATTTTCAAATCCGGATGGCTGTTCTGCATAAACTTCTTCAGTTATGAAACCATTTAGAAATGCACTTTTGATATCCATCTGAAATAATTTAAAATTCATAAAGCAAGCAAATGCAAGTAATAGCCTAATAGCTTTAAGTCTAGCTACATGTGCAAAAGTTTCATTAAAATCAATTTCTTCTTCTTGATTATATCCTTTAGTAACTAATCTAGCCTTATTTCTAATTACAATTCCATCATCATTTAATTTATTTCTGAAATTTCATTTTGTCGAAATTACAGAAATATTTTCAAGTCTTCTAACCAAATTCCGAATATTGTTTCTTTCAAATTGATTTAGTTCTTCTTGTATAGCCATTAACCAATTATTATCTTTTTCAGCTTCTTCAAAAGATTTTGGTTCTATTTGAGAAACAAATGCAAAGTGATTACAAACATCTCTAATAGAAGATTTAGTCCTAATGCCATGTGAAGGATCATCAATTATTAAGTCTCTAGGATGACTATGTGCATACCTCCATTCTTTTGGTAGACTAGTTTTACCTTTAAGCATTTGATCTTCTTCTTCTTGATTTTCATCATGTTCTGAATTTTCAGATGCAGAAAGATCCTTTAGGATTAACTCTTTGATTTGCTTGTTGAGTTCTCCTACATCATCATCGAGATCTACATTCTTTCTTGAAGAAGGATCATTAGATTCATCAAAAATAACATGTATTGATTCTTCTACAACTAAAGTTCTCTTGTTGAATATTCTATATGCTTTGCTTGATGAAGAATATCCAAGAAAAATAGCTTCATCTGATTTGGAATCAAACTTTCCCAAGTTATCTTTACCATTATTTAGAACAAAACAATTGCAACCAAAAATATGAAAGTATGAAAGATTTGGTTTCTTATTTTTCAAAAGTTCGTAAAGAGTTTTCTTTAGAATAGACCTAATAGTAACTCTGTTAAAAACATGACAGGCTGTGTTTATAGCTTTAGCCGAAAAGTACTTAGGTAAGTTACGTTTACATAACATTGTCCTAGCCATTTTAGTAAGAGTTCTATTCTTTCTTTCTACAACTTCATTTTGTTGTGGTATTTTTGGTGCAGAAAAGTTATGATCAATACCATTTTTAGTGCAGAAATTTTCAAAGTCATAATTTTCAAATTCAGTTCCATAATCACTTCTAATCTTGATGGTTTGCAATCTATGTTCATTTAAAATCTTTTTATATAGTTTAGTAAAAGCTAAAAATGCTTCATTTTTGTGTGCCAAAAATAAAACCCATATATATCTAGAAAAATTATCCATAATGCAGAAACAAAACAGCAAGGTTCATCTTCGACCTAAAGTTTTTCACCTAGGCTTGCAGTCCTAGTTGGTCCAAATAAGTCCATGTGCAGAAGCTCTAAAGGTCAAGTTGTGGAGAACATTTTTAGATTTGAAAGAAGCTCTAGTCTGTTTTCCTTGTTGACATGCAGAGCAAATTTTATCTTTTTCAAATGATAATTTAGGCAAGCCGAAAACAAGTTCTTTTCGAATAAGCTTTGAAATTAAGTCCATACTTGCATTAGCTAATTTTTGATGTCATAACCAGCTAGCCTCACTATTTTTGGTTTTCATAGCTACCAAACAATCCATGTTTTTCATAAGTATTTGATCTAAATCAACCAAATACACATTTTCATGTCTATGTCCGGTAAATATAACACCATTGTTATTAGTATTAAAAACTAAGCACATAGATGATTCAAAAGTCATAACATATCATTTATCACAGAATTGACTAATGCTTTGTAAATTATGTTTTAATCAATTTACCAATAAAACATTTTCAATAAAAGTTGTTGGAGTGATCCGAATGTTACCAATACCAATGATTTTGCCTTTTCCATTATCACCAAAGGTAACCATTCCTCCATCTTTCTTTTTGAGGGACATGAATTGGGATTCATCCCCTGTCATATGTCTAGAGCACCCACTGTCCAAATACCATTTTCTGTTTGATGCTTAGGATGCTAGACACACCTCATTTTCGTGTGCCATTAGACACAGATTTGCAGCTTCTTGTTGCTGTTCTTCTTCTCCAGAGCTGGAGTCATCACTGTCACTTCAAGTAGCCAGCATAGCTTTCTTCCAAAACCTTTTCGGAGCCTTTTTTAATAGAGAACAGTTAGTTCTGAAGTGTCCTGGCTTTTCGCACTCATAGCAAACATATTGCTCCTTATGATTGTTTTCTTTGCTTTGCTCCCTCTTGATTGCAGACTTTTTCTTGAAGGTTTCTCTATTTCTTCTGAAAAATTTTCTGAACCTTCTTGTAATCAGGGCCATTTCCTCACTATTGTCAGATTCAGAATCCTTGCTCTCATCTTCATGTAGAGTGGACTTAAGAGCAATAAATTCTGCACTTCTTGGGTTCGTCCTCCTCGAGGTTCTATTTCATTGAAAGCTCATGAGTCATTAAGGAACCCAGCAGTTCTTTCAGTGGAATAGAGTTGAGATCTTTAGCTTCTTGGATGGCAGTGACCTTTGCTTTCCATGCTCTAGGAAGAGACCTAAGAATTTTTCGAACAAGATCACTATTAGAGTAAGATCTACCATGGCTTTTCAAGTCATTTATAATATTGGTGAATCTAGTAAATATTTCAGTTGTAGACTCACTGTTTTCCATTTTAAATAATTCATATTTATGCACTAGCATACTGATTTTAGATTCTTTGACCTAGTTAGTGCCTTCATGTGTAACGTACAGCCTATCCCATATTTCTTTAGCAATCATGCAAATAAATATACGATTAAACTCATTTGCATCTAAAGAATAGCAAAGAACATTCATGGCTTTTGCATTCAGCTGAGCCATTCTTTTATTATGGTCATCCCATTCAATTTCAGGTTTGAATAAGGTGATGCCATCAATAATCTTAGTTGGTGTGTGAGGTCCATTGATAATAACAGTCCATAAATCATAGGCAAGTGCTTAAATAAAAATATGCATACGTGCTTTCCAATAAGTAAAGTGTGTGCCGTTGAAAAGAGATGGTCTGTTGGTAAATTGCCCTTCGGTAATAGAGGATCCCATGGTGGCTGCCATGACCTTTAACTCTTGATTGTTAGATCAAAAAGTTACTGTGAGTACCAGGCACTGATACCACTTGTTGCCTAGAGGAGCAGCCCAAGAGGGGGGGTAAATTGGATCTTTTAAAATTAATAGCCTGAAGTGAATGAGTTACAGTTATCCTCTAGTAACTTATAGATTTAGCAGCGGAAATAAGGTTGCACAAATAAAGCAGTGAATAAGATGAGGAAAGCAGTCAGAAATATACAGTGGAAGAAGAGAGATAAACCACACACACACACCAGAATTTATAGTGGTTCGGTGCACTCCCAGCACCTACATCCACTTCCCAAGCCTAGCTTGATATTTCACTATAATCCAGCAAATTATAGCCTAATTATTTTTCGGGCTCACAATCAAAAATCCAGTTAGTTTTTCCAGGCAACCAATCGAAAACCTATAACTGTTTGTTTTCCGATCTCACAAACAACTCAGTTGGTTTTCAGACAAACCAACCAAAAACTTTACACCGTTTGATTTTTTCAGATTCACAAACAACCCAGTTGGTTTTCAGACAAATCAACTAAAAACTTTTTTTCTTGTTGAATACTCCCAATTCAGCAATTTTCAATCAAGGCTTGGAAGAGCCTTTACAAGTTTCAAATGAATGAAACTGTTACAGCAACAACTAATCCAAATAATTGAATGTTGTAACCAGAAAACTTAAAGCTTCAGAGTATATAGAATGTTTCAATAAAAATGAAAGCTGAAGCTGATGAAGAGGTTGGCTGTGGAAGAGTGTCCCAATGCTCGAACACCATCTCTTCTTGATGTGATGAGAAGCTTTAACTGATTTTAGACGAATGCCGGTGAGGATGATGAACTGTTTAGCTTTTTCTTCTTCTTTCTTTTGTAGAAAGTTTTCTTTCTTTGATAGAATATTTCTCTCTTTTCCTTATTGTTTTCCTTCTAAGGTTCCTTTGAGTTTATAGACGAGTTCTTCAGCAGGATTTGAATTACTTTAAAGTTGTTGCAAGCTTTTCGTTGTAGTCCCATCAGTACGGGGTCGACTCATGTAACTCAGAGGTCGGGTCATGTTTATCCTAGGTCGACACTTCAAGATATTGCGACGGCTCTTGCTGTGATAACTTCAAAGGATCGACTCTATTAACCTTAAGGGTCAACTCATCTTCTTCAGGAGTCACCTCTTTAAACACAAGGGTCGACTCATCTTATAATTTTTCTGTCTGACGCTGAGACTGAACTGGGGTCGACTCATCTTCTTCAGGAGTCGCCTCTTTAAACACAAGGGTCGACTCATCTTCTTTAGGAGCCACCTCTTTAAACACAAGGGTCGACTCATCCAATAATTTTTCTGTCTGACGCTGAGACTGAACTGGGGTCGACTCTTTAAACGCAAGGGTCGACTCTTCAATTTCGGGGGTCGACTCATTTGAAACAAGGATCGACTCTTCAAACTTTGTCTCAGGCGGTAAAAGCTCTCTGTTTAATTTGAACTACACAAGGGTCGCCTTATGTTTTGCGGAAGTCGACTCATTGACTATGCCACTTGAAGAAAACATGCTAGAGTCAACTCAAACTTGTCCTTTTTGCTTAGGGGTCGACTCAAGTTTTTCAAATAGAAAATTTTTGACTTCATCTTTGATCTCCATGGATTAGATTAGGATCATTTTTCTTTTAGAACATATCCAATAAAGTGTTTGTGAAGAACTAATGATTTTACAGTGTTTTATTTCTTCTGATTTTTCTTGACTTATAAAACTTCACAATTAAGCCAATATTATTAGTACACAACATTATCTCAAGTGTTTTGTAATCATCAAAATTCATCCTTTAGGGTTGATAGAAGTTATTCTCCTTTGTTGGTTGGCTGCTCGACTGGGGCCAAAGTTGTTTTGCTCGGTTTATCTCCGAGGTCAAGGAGGTCAGTTTGGCTTGAGGTCAAGGTGGTCAATATTTTTCTCATCACTTGCCCCCCATTTTTGAGGCCAAACTGCATTCTACTTCGGGCGATAGAAGTCGAGTCATTATCTAGATCGAGGGCAAAACCTTTGTCAAGGAGCAATAAATGTGTTGATCGATATTCTTGAAGTCTCGCCATATCCGGGGTGTTCCGAGGCATCATCTTTGCAAGGTCTTTCTCGAGGTGTCATAAATGCAACAATCTAGTGGATCACCCGCACCATTCCCTAGGCCGACACGTGGCTCCACCGGGCCTTGTAGAAGGATCATTGTTGTATGTTGTATCTTTCACACAAAAGAAGAATTCACCTCCAATTATCCACTTCTCGCCTTGAAATCTACATAAGGGGAGGGAGATTTATGCTTTGAAATTGATGTTGTAGGTGATCCAATGGTGGATGGGCATGAAGGAAGGTGAATCCTTCTTTTGCGTGAAGGATGCAACCGCAATCCCTTTTGGAAACTCTTCACATCTAATAGAACATTAATAAATACATAAATAATAAAGAGATCAAAAATGCGCAATGTCAGCATCTTTCTCATCGTCCTCCACATCCCTATCCATGCTTCAATGAATCCATTATCGCCCAACACGGGAGCCGAGTAAGAGCCCCAAAATTCTCATCTCCAACCTCCCAGGTGTTGACACCCGATATTGGATTAAGTATAAATAGCCAATAACTAGCTTAATTCATTAGCTACCCTCAACTGGTCACCACACTTTAGAGTCATAGTAAATATAACAAGATGTCTAAATATTTTACTAACTTGATAAACCCAACAATAATTAAGTTTTGAGGTTGTTTGGATGCCTATAATAGAACTTGTAGCTACCGAAATGAAATATGAAAAAATGTTTATAGCTAATTTTGATTATAACTCATTTGCAACGAGATATTTAATATTATAACTTGGTCAACTATAATTGCACTTATAGGCAACCAATTGTGATATTTTGGAATTGACAATAGTCGACATGGATAATCGACCAATGCAAACTTACCACAAATTCTCACCGACCAACCAAAGCTTGCCATGTGGCCAACCTCAAGATGTGCGGAGAGTCCTTCAAATTCCAGCCCAACTAGCGACAACTCAACCACAATCGCAAGCGATTTTCATAATCATATGACGAACAAGCAAGATACATGGGCAAAATGTCTGCGTGTGATCTTCATGGCGTACGATTTGGTTGCCAAAAATTGTTGATCTGTATACATGACTTCTTTGGCAAAAGTGTCGACCATCACCTATATAAACAACTCTTAAAGGATTGTCTAGCTAAGTGCTCTTGCATTCTTTTATTCTCTTGCGCTGCCACTCTGCGCTCTCACAATACATCTGGCATTTCCTAAGAGTCTATTTGACTTTGGCAACGGAGAGTCCCCCACTAGACACTCTCTAGCAAAGGAATTTTCTATCTTTATTGTTTCAAGTTCAATCCAGCATCAGAGCAAAGGTTCGGCATTAGAACGATCACCACTTGAATACAGCAACCATTGAATCATCATCTTAGAGACAAGCTGTGGTCTTTGGTTGACCTTCACGGTCTGCACAGCCAACATTTTAAGCACTTCAAGCCAATTCCTAGTGGAAACATGTTGGCACTAAAGGAAGGGTTGTGATTCTACTATTGGAGGTTCCACCAATCAGCAAACGACCTGCATCCATGACATCACGAAGATAACAGGTAGCACCCTTAACTACCAATAGGATGTATCCTTAAAGTCTCATGGCTCTTTGTAGAGCCCTCGGAGGGTCCACCTCCACCGGAGTCACAGGCAGCACTAGTAGTTATTGTCGAGTGTTTCAACAGCACATACAACAAATTTGGATGATGACAACAACCATCCAAAAGCAGCAGTAGATGACCACCAACAACTAGCCGTAGCAGCAGGCTCGCGAGCCGAATAGCCAGAGTTTTGGCACAACTAATCCATCTGTGAGAACCCAAAAAAAAAAAAAGGAATGGACGGGCTGGCCCGAAAAGACCGGGCCCATCCATCTATTACGATCATGCCCTAGGCACGATCGTGGAAGAGGGGAGATTGTAGGGGGGCGGCGGCGGCGTTAGAGGGGATCGCCGGAGGGGACCGAGCGCCGAGATCCGGCCGGCCACGGGGGAAGCCCTAAAGCCCCTTTTCTTCGGAGAAGACCCTCCACAAATTGGGTGATTTAAATCCGGATTGCACACGGACTTCCTCCTCCGATTTACCACCGAAAAGGTCGCCGGAACACCCAACGGATGGAGGTAAGCGGGGCACATTCCCTTTGCGTTTCATTTGCTAGGTTTTTCGGGTGGTATTGATGGGATTTTTGGTCAGTGAATCATCGGAGAAGAGCCCGAAACAGGGTACCCCTGTTTCGGCCTCTCTCTTCCAGATCTCGCCGCCGGCGGCCACCGAGTTGGCCGGGATTCATGGCGGTGGGTTGGTCGGGTTTGTGTGAGGGTCGGAGAGAAATTTTCTAGGATTTATTGAAGAAGGGGAGTGATGGATCCGAGGTCTTCTTCCTCGTCACTCCATCTTCTCCTTCCTTTTCCCCTTTCCTCTCGTCGGTTGGCCACCGGCGGCGACGACGACGGCGGTCGTGGGCCACCGTGGCTGCCGTCGGGTGGGGGGAGCCGAACCACCGTTATGATGGTCTTCGGTTGATGTTGGAGGAGGGGAAAGGTGATCATGTCGGTTCTTGGGGAAGAAGAAGAAGAAGAAATCTCTTCTTCCCTTCCTCGGGGTTCTGCCGGTTCTTGGAAGAAGAAGAGGAAGAGACCACTTCTTCTCATCCTCCTTGGCCGGCCACCATCGCCGGCCACCATCGCCGGCCACTGCAACAGTGGTGGCCGGCGATGGTTTGGCCAGTGGTGGCCGAGGTGTGTCGGGTTGGGGAAGGTAAAGGCACAGCCACCATGGCTGCTGCCTTGGACTAAGAGGTGGAGGATGGGAGACATATTCCTATCCGTGAAGAGAGAAGGGTCTTCTCCCCTTCTCTCTCGGCCATCCCTACTTTTGGTCTCTTCACCAGGACCGACCATCGTCGCCGGCATGGCGGCGGCCATGGCTGGCGATGACATAGGCCGGTGGTACCAGGTGGAAGTCGGGCCACCCCGACTGCCCTAGATCTGGAGGGATAGAGATGTTTGAGGACCTAGTGATGGACCCCATAGTAGATATGAATTATGGTTTAGAATATTTAAATATTAAATAATTTAGTTGTGATTTACAATTAATGTTGTAGGGGAAGAATCAGCATTCTTGTTCGGATTGCTAGCTTAGCTGCCCTTTTGGATACAACCATTTTCATTTTACAGCTTACATCCAGGCCAAGTCGAACGAGACGATTGGTGCCAGAAGATTTTGATCAGAAAACTCAGCATCCCAGCTCGTAGGTCGTGATTCAGATTCGTGTTTGAGTCAGTCTACAAATTTCTGTAAGAATCCCTACATCTGAGCACCTCTATGCATATATTTGATTTATCGTTGGATTTATTTTATAATTATGTTTTATGAGCTGATACGATACCTATGAGGCGTGTATCTTGTTTATTATGAAAATATTGAAATAAATTTATTTGGAAAGAAATAACATATTTTTTGAGAATTTATGAAAATATGTGATCTGATGGAAATGTGATTAAACATGTAAAACTAGACATGTAAAATGGATTGGACTAACCTTATCATGAGATAGCCTCTATGAGCTTATGCGTAGGATAGCTGCCACGAGCTGATGCGTGGGATAGCCTCTACGAGTTTACGCGTAGGATAGCCTCCACGGGCTTACACGTGGGATAGCTGGCACGAGCTTATGCGTGGGATTTGTGCAGTCTTGGACTGGGACATGATCTTGGTTAGTCCAAAGCCAGAAGTGATAAAATTTTAAAACTTGAGAATCAGAGTAATACGTGAATGGATCATATAATGTGAAAAAGGATTTATGTATATAAAATGGTTATATATACTTGTTGTTTGTTGAGCCTTTGAAATGATGAAATGATATTTATTTGATGCTTTGATTATTTTATTATTATTACTGTGTGTGGCTGTTGGAATTCTTACTGGGCTGAAAAAGCTCATATTACACTTACTTTCTTTTTCAGAGGCACTGGATTTGTAGAAATCATTGGGTGGGATGAGAAATGAGATCAGCATGGAGTCTGACTTCTAGATAGATAGAAGTTAATTTATCTTTTGCTTATGGACATTTGAAATTATGTAATTAATCAGTACATTTTAGTTGGATTTGATTTAATTACATTAATCATTAATTTTGGCATTTATGTGAATATTGTACCTTTTAGGCCTTACATGATCTCTAGGGTTCTACTTTAGGGATTATGTGGCCGTGTCACGTGGTCGACCCAAGTGATGGGTTTGGGGCGTGACAAATTTGGTATCAGAGCTTAAGGTTTAGGAATCCTAGGGTTTAGGCTTGAGTAAGCCTGAGTGGGAAAAATTACTAAACACGTAAGATATTAAAATGGTGTGATTAGCATATTAAGGAGGCAAAATTGTCTCAATCTGATAATCTTGATGCTGAAAAAATTGTGTAGGTTGATATGGCGCGAGGGCGTAGTCGGGGGCATGCCAGAAGGCTGACCCGATTTGCGGATGGCTCCACGGCTTGGGCATCCTTTGGACAGCAGGAAGGTACCTCATCCACGCCGACTCGGGGTGTGCCACAGCAGGAGCACACTATTGACCCTACTGGCAGTACTCCAGAGATGGGAGCTCTGGAGATTGGGACATCCGAAGGACCAAGTATTCAGCTTGAGGAGATGATAAGTGCTTCACAGTTGATGCAAATGATGGTGCAACAGCAAGCTGCTGCCAGGGCAGACATGATGAGGATGGTAGAGGTACAGCAACAATTCTTGCAGCAACAGTTGCAGCAACAACAAGCAATGTATCAACAGCAGCAGCAGCAATAGCAACAGTTTCAAGGCACTACAGCTCAGCCGGAGCACCGAGTCAGTCTGTTGGATTTTCAGACCCGATGGAGGCTGAGAGTTGGCTGAAACAGATCGAGAAAGTCTTTCAAGCTCTGAGGTGCCCTGATGAAGAGAAAGTCCTTTTTGCCACCTTTATGTTACAGGGTGAGGCAGCTGACTGGTGGGAGATAGAGAAAGGGAAGCTTGGTCCGAATGATGCCCCCTTCCTTTGGAAAGAATTTTAAAAGGTTTTCTATGAGAAGTATTTTTCCCAGGGTATCTGATTTCAGAAATATAGGAAGTTTGACCGATTGGAGCAGGGTGATATGACAGTTGCCCAGTATGCAGCAAAGTTTGAAGAGATGTCCCGATATGCTCTGACCTTGATATCAGAGGATAGTGACCGAGCAAAAAAATTTGAAAATGGACTCAGGGAACGAATTCAACAACAAGTCGCTGCTTTTGAACTGTCTAGTTATAAAGATGTGGTTAACAAAGCCCTGGTGATAGAAAAAGGGCTTGACAATGCCCAGGCTGCCAGAGAAAAGAATATGAAGAAAAGGTTTCGATCCACTGATTCTCCGAGCCAAAATAGTAGACCCTTCAAGTCGAAGGATCAGAGACCGAATCAAGTTGTCACCAGAGACAGAGGTCAAGCCCGAGGTGCCATTAGATGCTACAGATGTGGAGGACCTCATCTCAAGTGAGATTGCACTTGGGTTGGAGGGACATGTTTTTCTTGTGGACAAGAAGGGCATAAGGCTATTGTTTGTCCTAATGTGAAAGAACCGCAGAGGCGACAGGCACCACAGTCCTCTCAAAGAGTTCCTGTAAACCGAGCACCTCAGGAAGGACAGTAGCAAGAGGGAGGGCAGCAGAGGCCTAGGACCCAAGGGCGGGTCTATGCACTCACAGAGTAGGATGCCAATGCTTCTAATTCAGTGGTGACAGGTAATAAATCCATTCCTAATACTCTCTCTTGTTTAGCATGTCATAAATTTTATTAGGTTATATATGTTTATGCATGTATGGTTAAAGATTGTGATTAGGTGCCTTGCGACTATGTTTACAGGAATGATTAGGTTATTGTTTTATGATGTGAATGTTTTATTTAACTCTGTTGCTATCCACTCATTCATATCAGCCAATTTTGTTAGAAAGAATACTGAAATATCACCTGTGCCATTAGAATTTGATCTTTGTGTCTCAACGCCAAGTGGTTGAATTCTCCATCGACTTGATTCCTGGCACTGGTCCTGTTGCTCAAGGTGACAAGCCAAGAGGGGGGGTGAATTGGTTTCTTTTACTTTTAACTATCTTACTTGTGTTAAATGATGAGTTAGTAAACTTAAACAAATCACAATACAAACAACAAGAAGTATAGTGGTTCGGTGCTCTCCTTAGCACCTACGTCCACTCCCCAAGCGACCCCTTGGGAATTCACTATAATCCCGCGGATTACAGTTGGATTGTTTTCCGGGCTCACAATCCAAAAACCTTTACACTTTGGTTTTTCGGGTTCACCAAAAATCTATGTTGGTTTTACGGGCTCACCAACGAACCTATGTTGGTTTTTCGGGCTCACCAATGAACCTTTACAATTGATTTTCCGGGTTCACCAATCAACCTATTCCGTTGGTTTTGCGGGCTAACCAACCAACCTTTACAAGTAGTTTAACAAATAAAGGAAGAAGATTTAAACTCCTAGATGAGCAAATGAAACAATATAATCAACAAAGAAGAGTTTAGAAAGCATTTATCGCTTGATGTGACTTCTCTCTTCTTTGTCAAGGATGCTTCTCTCTTTAAGGGTGGATGGAGCTCTTGATGACTCTTTGAATCTGCTCAACCACTTTCCTTTGATTCTTGAATGAAGCACTTGGATGAAGAAGATTAGGGCACTTTCTCTTTCTTGTGTACTCTTTGATATTCTTTGGAAAGGTTGTTCTATCTGATGAATAGTGCCACTTTAAATAGTTTCCTACATCCATTGGACAAGCCCCAATGGTTAGAATTCAAAAACTAGCCGTTACTCACTGTTGGAAGGACAAAAAGTACATCTGCAGAACTAGCCGTTATGCTTCTGCCCGTATTTGGGTCGGCTCAACCTGTCCTTGGGTCGACCAAACTTTCACTTGGGTCGACTCAAACATTCCTTGGGTCGACCCTCTCAGAAACACAGAAACTTGCAATTCAGCCTTCATTCACTTGGGTCGACCCAACCTTTCTTTGGGTCGACTCAAGGTTCAGTTGGGTTGACTCAACTTCTTCTTGGGTCGACCCTAACAGGGTTTCCAGAGAACCTTTCTGTCTTCTGTTCTGTCTTGCCTTTGGGTCGACCCACTCAGGGTTTGGGTCGACTCAAGCTTGGGTCGACTCAACTTTATCTTGGGTCGACCCTCTCAGTAAATCCAGAGAACCATTTTCTGAGTTGTTTGAGGATCTTGATGTTTGGGTCGACTCATGCTTTCCTTGGGTCGACCTAACTCACTGTTCATCTGTGCCATTTTTGCAGAAGTGTGCCAAATGCTTTCTTGATTTGCCGGGGTCGACCCAATCATCCTTTGGGTCGACTCAATCCACACTTTGCTGCATCTCAAGGTTAGATTCATTCATATAAACAATGAAATGTATCTATATCAATTTATACAAATATACTGAGAGTAATAGACTTATAAATGAAGTATCGATTTAACTTATAACATACTGTAGATAATTGCTTGTTAATCATCAAAATAACACTATCATCCTCAATCTCCCCCTTTTTGATGATTACAAAATAAAGAGTATGAGCCTATTGATACTTATCTTAAAATTAGTTTTAAAAGGGCTTAACTTGCTGAAATTCAGCTTTTCAAAATATAAGAGTGAAGTCTCCCCCTATATCATTCAAATGTTGCCAATTTGACTTTTTGAATTGCTCCCCCTTTTATTTTTAATTCTTTAAAGATAAAACTCTAAAAATTTGAGATAAAACATGACTTTCAGGTTATGTATCGAGGTGTGAAAGGTGCGTGCCAAATTCTGAAATTCTATGTGCCAAATTCTGAAATTTGATAGAAATATTTGATTTGATCATTTTTATTGTTACAAATTGCTCCCCCTTGGATGTATATGATTTTCAATTTGTTTTACAAGTTATTTCTCTTTCTTTCTTTACTTCTCCTCTTATTGCTCTATCTTTACTTCTCCCCCTATTACTCTTTCTTTACTTCTCCCCCTTTTTGTTATCATCAAATAGGTGCATGGGAAAAGACACAATAAATAACAAACATTCAAACTTCATTGATCAAAATAGGAACATTTTAGTACATTCATGTCAAAAACAAAAGCAAATACAATGTTCCTCAGTCAAAGTTTAAAGATACATGATAAACACAAAATACATATGAGAACTAGATATTTAGCCTAGGCTCTAAATAGAAATGCTAATATCAGCCTAGGGAGTATCTAATGGCTAGGATCTAGTCCTCATCCTCCTAGTGTACGTGGCGAGGGGAGGTCGAGCCTGGTGAGACTGTGTCTGGCATGGAGCACGACGAGCTGGATGACTCTGTGCCGAAATCTCTGACTCAGCAGCCTGTGGCACAGATGGTCCATGGGTCTCTCTCTCTCTCCGGAGTGCTCCTATCTGCTGCCTCAGATCACTGATCTCAGCAGACATGATGTCCAATCGGCTCGTCAGCCCATCAGTAATAGTCCTCGCCTGAGCTGACATACTGTCTAATCTGCTCGTCAGCCCGTCTGTGATAGTCCTCGCCTGAGCTGACACAAGCTCAGTCATCCTACTCTAGAACTCATCTGTGTCTCTCGAAGGAACAGATGACGATGGTCCAGCCTCCGAAGGTGCAGTAGGATGATCCACATGCTCCTCATCCTCAGGGATATGGTCTCCAATATTTGGTGCATCACCCTCTGGTCCCTCACCCTGAATTCCTGCTCCAGTATGAACCCACTGCCCGTTCACTTTCTCATAGCCCATACGTATAAGTGTCCGTGCAGTGTATGTATCAGTATGAAGCAGATACCTGGATACCTCCCCCTCGACAGATATGCCGTGCTGTCGAAAAATCAAAGTGAGTATCATACCATAAGGTAGGGATACTCTGGAGTTGCAGATCACCTTCCTCATCTGCCTTAGTATCATGGCCGGGAGATTCAGGGGAATACCCTGAATAATGTGCTCCATCACTACAAGATCTCGCTCAGTGATGAGATCGAATCTCCCGCTCTTCGGAAATAAAATTCTATTTATAATACTGAGCAGTAATCTCATTTCAGCAAATAGAGAGCTTGCTATTACCTTCTCCGAAAAGTCGAAGTCTTCATTTTCCATTATCAACTGCAGGGCTCTCATCTTGTTTTCTGGCTTTTCCGGAGTGGCTCCTTCACATGGAAGATGAAGTAGCTCACTCAAACTCTCCTCGGAAACTCGAACCCTAACTCCTCGAACTTTCGAAATAAGCCCTCCCATTCCAGTTTTGAGGAAGGCATAGAACTCCCGAACTAATCCGGGGTAGATCATCACATCTAGGGAGCAAAGATACTCCCAACCTTGCCTTTGGATCCATTCCCTCAAACGAAACCCTTCTTGATCAAAGAACTTGGAGTGGATCCTTCTCCCTGTTGTAACTGGTCTCCCCGCAAATCTTGCAAGTATTACTAAGGGGGAAGGAGGAGGAGGTGGCTCTGCACGTGCCTCACGTTGTGGAGACACTGTAGATGGCTCCGTAGGTTGCCTTTCCTCACGTTGGATCCGTGAGACTCTTCCGGATCTCTTAGCTACGGCTCTTTTGGGTCTCATTTCTCCAAGATCTTAAGGTAATCTACTGTTTGGAGATGTTTGGAGGAGTTTGGAGAGTGGAGAATAAAGTATTCAGAAGAGGACAAGAGCAAACAGTGCCCTAATAGAGCTCTCGGGTCCCCCTTTTAACAGTGGGGTCCCGACGTTGGGTCGACTCAAGAAATTTCTTGGGTCGACTCAACGTTGGGTCGACCCTATTCTGGGTTGGGTCGACCCAAGTGCAGAATTTTTCTTTTCTCTTCCTTTTTGCTTCTAAAAATTTTTCTTGCTTCCAATCTGTTGCCCAGAGATGGTCACCCAAGAGGGGGGTGAATTGGGTGTTTTAAAACTTTTTGACTATTTAAAAAATAAAACACGCAGATATATGAACTAAAGTAAAGATGGAGGGATGAGAACAGTCAATCGGAAATACGAGGTTTTATAGTGGTTCGGAGCTTCCACTGCTCCTACATCCACTCCCCAAAGCACCTTTGGGAATTTCAACTATAATCCAAGATTACAGTCCGGTAGTTTTGCGAGTGCACTACCCAACTCGTTGTTTTACACCGGGCTAACAACGAACCCTATAACCCCCAATTTAACCTAGGCTTGGGACGCCTTTCCCTTGTTCTAAGTCCCTTTACTGGAACAAGCACAATATTGAAAAAGTTTTACAAGGATTTAAAAGCTCTAAATAAGCAAATATAACAATGATAAGCAATAGAACCCGGAAGAACCCTTTTAGCCGTTGGAAGCGTGGGAGATGATGGTTTTTCCGATGTGGATCGCGTTGGCTTGAGTGTGAGCTTTGAATCCCGAGCGGAAGAGAGTAGTCGAGCTTGAAATTAGTTGGGAAGCTTGAAGGCACTTGATTTCTTCACTTGAATGCACTAACTCCCTTGAACCTCTCTCTCTTGCTTCTCTCTTGAATGATCTTGTGTTGGGTTGGTGAGAAGTTGTTGAGAAGCACTTAAGAGGTCCCTTTTATAGCCCAAAAAGCAAATATAGCCGTTAGAGATAAAGTTAAAGAGATTTGAAATTCAAAACATCCTGCAAAAAGGTGTCAGTTGCGTCCCAGGCGCTCCGGAGACGTCTCCGCTTCAACGCGAGACATCTCGGCTGTAAGATTTTACTTTTGACGTTGTTTGGGGTCGACTCGGCGCTTTATGGGGACGTCTCGGCTTGTTTGCGCTTTTTGCATGGGGACGACTCCGCTGCTTCGGGGTCGACTCCGCTGTTATATCTCCGAAAAACATGTCTTCTGGAATTCTCTGAGAGAGTCGACTCCGCTCTTTCAGGGGACGTCTCCGCTGCCTTAACACCGAAAAAGACATCCTCTGGAAAACCCTGAGAGAGCCGACTCCGCTACCTCGGGGACGACTCGGGAGGTTTACTTTTTACTTGCGGGGACGACTCCGCTTACTGTGGAGACGACTCACGCATATCACTTGAAATCGGCCTTTCTGCCGCCTCTGAGAGAGTCGACTCCGCTATTGAGAGAGTCGACTCCGCTATCGCGGGGACGACTCGGCAGGTGCCGGGGACGTCTCCAGTCGTGCCAGTTCTTCCTGTTTGTGCCAGAGACGTCTCTGAGACAACCCGGAGACGTTCGGCTGTCCCTGATCTATTTTCTTCAGCTCAAAAATTCTTCAATAAATTCATAAAATTATGAAAACTTGCCTAGACATTTTTTAACAATATTCTTAATTAAACACACGAAATCCTCAAGTAAATTGTTAAGATAAATGGAATTATACTCTAGTGTTTTGTATTCATCATAATCCATTAGGGGGTCAACAATCTCTCCCTTTTTGATGATGACAAAACACTGAGTATATGCAAAATTCGAAATTTAAACATATACACAGTATTTGATCAGATGTACAAGTATAATGTTTTGATTAGAGCTAGATACAGTGTGCATAATTCAAAATAGTCAACTTTCATTTCTATCCTTATGCATAAGATTGATCTTAATAGCTCTTAAGCAATTTTAGCATATCAACTGAATTTGAATCAAGTTAAAGTGAAATATTGATGTTCAAGATAATTGAAAGCTAAGTTCTTTTTGACTCCTCCTTTCTTTTCCAGAAGGGCAATTATCTTAAAGCCAATATTCTTCATTTTATCTCTTCTAATTCTTCAATTTTGCATTCCACCATAAATTTTGTATTCCAATATATCCAATATCCATATTGGTTCTACTCCCCCTTTTTGTCATCAACAATGAAGGGGACAAATTATCCTTAGGTACTTAAAACTCAAGTTCTAGTAAAATTCAGCATATTACCATGAACCACTCAAGGATATTCAAGTTATTTCTATTAATGAATTCTGCATTCATTTTACTCCCCCTTTGTTTTGGAATTCATTTCAGACTCCTCTTTTCTCCCCCTGTTTTATATGCATTGATAAATTATGTCAAATTTGAACATTTAAGGTATGTTATGAGATTTTTATGGCACATCACAGAATCACATACACAATCACAGAATCACATACACAGAGTTAGCAACAATGTACACAAGGTTTCAAAAGAAATTGTGTGTCATTCATGTATCATTGTAAACCTTTGAGGTCATTACAAAGTTAAAAGAGGAAATCATTACAAGTATTGATTTCTAATACAAAAAGTGTTTCAAAATGAGCCTAGGGTTTACAAAAGAAGAACCCTAGATGTCTACAAAATGTCCCTCATCGGCGACGTTGCTCATAAGCCCTACAAGCTGCATCTATAAATGCATTGATGGAATCTAGTAATGTTTTGAACTGCTCTCCCTGGGACTGATGAAAGGCTGCCACTAGTGCTTCAAATTCAATGCTTGCCCTTTCAATTCTTCCTCGAAGTTGGGCAACCACAGTGCCCACATTACCTCCAGGGCTTGTCAGTTCTTGAAGGCTATTTGAAATGGTCCTCAAGCTGTCTTGTAGCTCAATTGATCTGAAGGCTTGGGTGGCATTCACACTAACTAGTTCTTGCGCTGTAGCTTCTATCTGAGCTCTAATTTCCTTCAGCTCTTGTAGAATCCCTTCATGTGAAGCTCTGATGGGGGCCAACTCAGTAGAGATCATCGATCTCATCTCCTCCCTCATCTGCTGGCAAATAACAGATGCTAAAGTGCGCATCTGGTCTTCTAATAGGGAGTAGGGCCCACTGACTGGAGGAGGTGGTGGCATGGATGTGGAAGGTCCAGCTGAGCTGGAGGGTACATCAGGAAAGTCCATGTGACTATGTGGAGGAGAGTGGTGGTCAGGCTCCTGAAGTGGGATCTCAGGCTCTAGGGTTTGAGCTTTTCTCTTTGGTACCTTGACCCATGACCCATCTACCTTGTGAAACTCCATTCTACGCATTGTGCTCTCATTATAATAGTCGGTGTTTCTCAAGGGTTTTGCAGGCTCATTTTCTGGAATGGGTACTTTGAAATGTTTGAAGAGTAGGGTAAGGATCATCCCATAAGGTATGCTAAACCTAGAATACCTATGACATGTAGCAATGTAGTTCAACATAAGTCTAGGGAGGTTTAGGGGAATCCCTAGTAGGATGTGGTGCATGATAACTAGGTCTCGCTCCGAAACAAAATCGAAGCAGCCGGTTTTAGGGAATAAGACTCGATTGACAATACTCAAAAGGAGTCTCATCTCGGCATTTAGGTCTTGGGAGTTAACCACATCGAGAGGGCCGCAGTCCTCTCGTCCTAAAAGCAAGTTTAGGGCTATTTCCCTTTGGGGATGTGAGGTCGGAGCCTCACCGTCCTTAGGGATTTGCAAGACACTAGATAGGACATCTTCATTAATTTCTACCAACGTCCCCCGAACATATGCAGTGTACCCTAAGTCCCCTAAGGCCATATTGCTAAATAGTTCTCTAACTAGGCCGGGGTAGGTTGAAGTATTGAGTGTACAAAGATATTCCCACCCTTGGGCACGGAGTCTCTCTCCAATAGAGAACCCCTCACTATCTAGAAAATAGAAATCTATGTACCTCCCAGTGGTTACTGTGCGATTCGCACAGGAAATGGTCATGGTTGGCGGAGCAACCGGAGGAGACGGCGCGGAAGGCTCTTCCCTCCGTTCCTCACCGTCGGTCGCTGCCCTAGGACGCCTCCCACCAGTCCTCCTAGCTCTTTTAGGTGCCATTGAATGGAAAACCTAGGGAAATGAGGAGAAAGAGGCTAGGGTTTGTGTTGGAGAGAAAATGGAGGCTAGGGTTTTTGTTTTTGTCGGGGATGAAAGGTATAGCTCGGGTCGGCTCGAGCTGTTTCGACTTATTTTAAAAAACCCTCGTTCGGTCCCCGAGACGTCTCCGCGACTAAGGCGAGACGTCTCGCCGGGGGGACGTCTCTGCGATTTGCCCGAGACGTCTCCGGCACTGAAAAATTTCAGACTGATTTTTATCTTTTCCTAATTTCTTTCATTTAATCACACTAATCAATATGATTTCTTTTGGTGAATACAGAATGAGTTTGTTTGTGATCCTCCCCCTTAATAATACATCCTATAGAGGTTTGATAATGATTTTTGAATTATTAATGTTGAAATGAGGAATGTTTGACCAAATTTCGAATACCTATGAAATAGGCTCTGAAAATATCTCTATGAAGAGTCCAAGGGAGGGTAACCATCCTCCGGAAAGTCAAACAGTTCGTCATTTAGCTTAGATGGATTCATGCTTTCACTTATGTTGATCTTGAGGTGGATTACTAGCTTGAGTAGCAAAGCATTGCAATACAAGTTGAATTTATTTGCTAGGATCATACAAGCTCAAAGCATTCCTTAAGAAGTTGAACCTATCTTTACAAAGGGGCTTTGTAAAGATATCGGCCAATTGATTTTCAGTACATACATATTCAATCATCACATCATTTTTCAGCACATGATCCCTAATAAAGTGATGCCTAATTTCTATATGCTTTGATTTAGAGTGTTGGACAGGATTTTTTGTTAAATTGATTGCACTTGTATTATCACATTTAATTGGTATGTTGTCCATTTTGATACCGAAGTCTTCAAGTTGTTTCTTAATCCAAAGAACTTGGGCACAACAGCTTCCAGCTGCAATGTACTCAGCCTCAGCTGTGGACAAGGCGACTGAATTCTGTTTCTTGCTAAACTAAGAAACCAAATTAGCACCCAAGAATTGACATGTGCCACTTGTGCTTTTTCTGTCGAGTTTGCACCCGGCAAAATCAGCATCGGAATAAGCAATTAAATTTATGTCAGATTGTTTAGAATACCATAAGCCTACATTAGATGTCCCTACTAGATATCTAAAAATTCTTTTAACAGCTTGCAAGTGTGATTCCTTAGGACATGCTTGGTATCTAGCACACATGCAAACACTGAATAATATATCTGGCCTACTAGCAGTAAGGTAAAGTAAAGAGCCTATCATACCTCTGTACAATTTGCAGTCTATACTTTTACCTTTTTCATCTTTGTCAAGCTTGCAACTTGAGCTCATGGGTGTGCTAATTTCCTTTGCATCCTTCATCTTGAATTTTTCCAACATTTCCTTGATATATTTGGATTGACTGATGAAGATGCCTTCCTCTGATTGTTTTATTTGTAGCCCAAGGAAGAAGTTGAGCTCACCCATCATGCTCATTTCAAATTCTCCCTACATAAGCTTGGCAAACTCTTGACAGAGACTATCATTAGTAGCACCAAAAATTATATCATCCACATAAATTTGCACAAGCAATAAGTCATTTTCTTTTCTTTTAATGAAGAGGGTTTTGTCTACATTTCCTCTCTTAAATTTATTTTCAATTAGAAAATTACTTAATCTTTCATACCATGCCCTAGGAGCTTGCTTAAGCCCATACAATGCTTTATGCAATTTATAAACGTAATCTGGATGTAAGTGGTTTTCAAAGCCTGGAGGTTGTCCTACATAAACTTCCTCCATTATATAACCATTTAGAAATGCACTTTTTACATCCATTTGATAGAGTTTAAAGTCCATGAAGCATGCATATGCCAAAAGTAGTCTAATAGCCTCTAACCTAGTAATAGGAGCAAAAGTTTCATCAAAATCTATTTCTTCCTTCTGATTATAGCCTTTGGCCACTAGCCTAGCTTTGTTTCTTATTACTACTCCATCTTCATCTAGTTTATTTCTATATACCCATTTGGTGCCTATAATTGAAACATTAGGGGGTCTTTTCATTAAAGTCCAAACTTCATTTCTTTCAAATTGGTTTAATTCCTCTTGCATAGCATTCATCCAATTAACATCTCTTTCGGCTTCTTCTAGTGATTTAGGCTCTATTTGTGAAACGAAAGCAAGATAATTACTAGTATTTCTTAGAGAGGATCTTGTCCTTACCCCTTGTGAGGGGTCACCAAGAATTAGATCCTTTGGATGACCATGTGCATACCTCCATTCCTTAGGAAGATCTTGATTTCTCAATGGAGGTTGATCTTCTTCATCTTGCTGAATTGTATCTTCTTTGATCTCATCCTCATGTTGTTTGTCTTGTATGGAGAATTCCTTCATTCGGTCTTCAAGTATACCTTGATAGTCAACTTTAAAGACCACGCAATAGCACGTATCTGGTAGGATAGTGATTACGGGTATCGATCCACAGGGATTGGGGTATAGTTATTTTTCTTAAAAATAAAAATATTTAAAAGGATGAATTTGAATATTTAAAAGGATGAATTTGTGAAGACTATTAAACTAAGCAATTTAATAAAAGAAAATGCAATTAAGGAAATATCAGTTTAGGAGAACCTAGGGCAAGAAATTCACCACTAACATCGGAATAAGGATTAATTATATTTTAAATTATTCTTGGATAAACATGCAAATTGGCTACAAGCCTAATAAGCATTTGAATAAAAATTCACAAAAGTAATTTGGGCATAATCCATCTTCAGTTGGCATGAAATGTCTACCCTAATCTAAGGTGGTAGTGTTAGATGTATGCCCTAGAAGCCAATTTGGCTGACACATTGTTGATTCTAGGGACATAATTTTGTACTTGACTATTTATTATTGAATAAATAAAAGGTATTTTTTCATTCATATTGTTTATGTGTCTATGAATCGTCCAAGGAATTAATAAGATGATGATACATATTCTCAAGAGTTGAGAATTTGAACCATGTATCATTGGTGATTAATTTCTAAATGCTCCTGATCAATGGATCATCACGAGGACGGTGATCGATCCGATCAGTGCACAGATCACTCTCCTTCTGGATGGACGAGGCTGGAGTCCACAGTGTAGGGACACTGAAGTGATAGTGCAGGTGCTTGTTAGAGAACAAGGGTACTGAGCGTGACCAAGACAAGAAGTCACTTGGATGTCTATCCACTCGTCAGTGACTTGCTTGATGTTGCAGTAGTGTGACTGATCCTTTGACCTGCGGTGCTTCGGCTACTCACAGTGAGGTTATTGTAGTTTGACTGCACAAATACATGGTCTCTAGCCATATGGGTCCATGCAGTGTAGATTGGCTGCAGTAGGTTCACTGTAGGAGTAGGGTATGCACCTATAAGGAATCTATCGACCTTGATAGAAGAGGAGTGATCCTATGTGATTTATTAGACTGAGTTCTAAGACCTTGGCCAGGGCAGTAATATAAAGTGGAAAAAGAGTTTTCCACTATCGAACTCAAGTCGAATAAATCTTGACATATGACAGACGATGAGGTTTGACGAGTTGTCCATGACCTCCGTCCTGTAGGGATCCACGATAGTAGGATTGTATCACACGTTAACTGCACCTAGAGGTTCATCATTCCATTCTGCTGGGTAGCCACTACATGCTGCTAGGTGTCACTGGTGGATGGTGGGACTCATAGGGATTATCTCGATGATCGATAAACCCTAATGAGTTGAGTTGGAACCGTTCCAACCCATTGAAAGGAGTTTTCAATGATATAGTGATAGAGATCACAATATATCTCACTACCAGTCAGAATAGAACCTATGGGGTCACACACACTAGAAGTATTGACCGATCCGATGGTTGAAATCGTGATTAGGAATCACGAGTAATCAATTTGATTGATAAGAAGTTGAAGAAGGGACAAAGGGAATTAATTAATTGGACTTAAAACAAGAGTCCTACTTCGGATAGGATTCCTAGAGTTCCAATTGGATTAGGACTGGAAATCCTAGTTGGAGTAGGACTGGGATTCCTATTTGGAATAGGATTCCTCAATCCTAATGAGATTAGGAGATTTGAATCAAAATTGGATTCCTACTTGGAGTAGGATTCCTAGAAATCCTAATTGGATTAGGACTTTGGATTCAAATAGAGTCCTAATTGGATTAGGACTGAAATTAAATACATCCTAATTAGATTAGGATTCCTTAAGTCTAAATTAATTAATAATCTAATGAATCAACATGACTCCTAATTGGATTAGGATTGAAGAGTTCAATTGAGTCATGGTTCATTCAAGTCCTAATTGGATTAGGACTAGCATAGATTGAACCCAATTGGCTAATCCTAATTGGATTGGGATTAAACCATGAGAGAGGCACCTAATCCTCTTTGGAAGAGGATTAGGTTAACCAAGTAAGAGGGACATCAGCCCCTCTCACTTGGCTAGGGCGACATGAAGAGCTAGGGCCGGCGCCCTCTTCTTTGGTAAGTTGTCATGGAGCTCCTAATTGTTAGGAGCTCCACTCCCTTTAAAAGGAGGACTAGGGCCGGCCCCCTTATGCATTGAAACCTCTCTTCCTCCAAGCCGTGGCCCTCTCTTTTCCTTGGTGTTTTCAGCCGCAAGCAAGGGAAAAGATCTCCAAGTGTTGGCGGCCTCCTTCCCTTCCCTTCCTTCATCCAACGCAAGGAACAAAAGAAGGCTGCGTAGGGGATCATCTTCTTCCTCTTCTTCATCCTTCTTCTTCCTCCTTCTAAGCACAATCAAGAGTTGATTGAGAAGGAGGACATCAGCCATCAAAGCTATCTCTGCAAGGGAGCTAGCACCCCGGTGAGATAGAGAGCTTGGATCGGATCCTGCTTCGTGTGGATACCCGTAGAGGCCGGACGTTTGAACGGTTTCAAGCGAACCCTCTTCCAAAACCACGAATTCAGATTTGCGGTGATCATCTACCCGCGCAAGGTGAAGATTTGATCTTCCTAAAAGTTTTAAAAGTTTTAATTCTTACCTAATTACGAAAGGTCTCAAAACAACGTTCATGCGATGAACGTCGATCCCGCACATGCCTCTTCCGCTGCCATCTGATTTAATTTTTGAAATATCAGCGGCATGGGCGGGTTCCCAACAGTGGTATCAGAGCCTAGGCTTCGTAGATTAAGGTAAGAATTAAATATTTAAAGGCTTATTAGATCTGAAAATTGATTGATCATGCATGCTGAAAAATTCTGCATGCAGATTTTTCAGGGGTGCTGATTTTTTGCATGCTGATTTTTATGCGATAAAAAGATGATTCTAATTGCATTGTTAATGGGATTACAAAGTTTAGAATCATGATTAGCATGATCAGCGACCTATGTCATGATATAATTAGTTAGTTTTCAGATCTGAAAATTATAATTGTTGCATACGGTGATGATCATAGGATTCAACCCCTTTTGGTATCAAATGTAATGACCTGCGATGTGATCTGCAATATCATGTAATTTTTCAGATGCTTGCATGCATCTTATTTGATATTTTGAGAGGCCTGCGTGCCTCCTAAAAGAAGATGTAAATTATTTTTATTTTTATTTTACATCTGGTTGTATTTCTGTGATGTGATGTACATCAACGATCAAGTTGAAGCAAAGGCATGAGATGAAAGGTGATCTAAGCGGTTGATGGCGATGGGATCAAGAGTTGATCAAGGATCGAATCAAGGAGGCTTGGAACCAATTCAAGAGTTGAAGTCCACTTGATCGATTGATGTGCATGTGCTTGTAATACGACCTAATTAGAATCCATGATCATCACCTATTTAAAGTTTAACTTTATTTGATGCTGCGATTATAACTGCCTGTGATGTACCGTTTGCATGAGATGTGAATGCGAGTCGAGTAGATAGGTTTACATGTGATGTAGCAAACCCAATTGAGACCTAAATCAAAACCTCCTCAATCAAGTCGAGAGTGAACCGACATGAGCAAGTCATATTAGATTAATTGATCTAATTGGTGTCTAGGAAAGCATGAAAGGTGGTTACTTAATTAGGACCTTACTCTCTGAGTAAGGGGAGCCTCCCACCTGCTTACCTGGCCAATTGTTCGATTACCTCTTATGAAGGGCTCAAGTTGCAAACACTAAGACCTGATTAACCAATATTAAGTCAATAGGTCTTCCACTGTAGTAGAGCTGCTAAGGCCTTTCTGATGTTGACTTGTCTCGGCTGGACACAGTGGTCAAGTTGCATCGAGGGGCTGGACCTCTCTATAGACATGAGATGTTGTAGGATAAAGGTGGGGTTGGGCACCAATAACTGTTAGGTGAGGACCCAATGACGACTTTATTCCTACGGTTATACGGTGGGTCTGACTTAACTAAGAAATGGGACCAATAACTGTTAGGTGAGGTCTTCATGGCTTAGAGACCAAGTTACACTGCAACATGCTTGAGAAGCATTGTACAAGAGTTGTACACTCATCCATCTATGTGTCACCAATAACTGTTAGGTGAGGTGGCATGTAAATCGGTGGGACCGCAGTACCCACTAGAAACCCTAGTCGCGTAGGATTTCCGTTTCCCTACCAGGGGAGTGTGAGAGATTCGAGAAAATAGTGGGAGTTACATTTGTTCTAAAAGACCTTAGAATAGATTAGGATCAAGTACAAAAGTCTAACTAGAATCTTTACTCTCTGAGGATTATAAAGTCAGCTTCTAGACTCTTAACTCATATCCTATAGAACAACCGTTTGACCAAATCCAATTATAAAGATTGGCTCAGCAAATTTCAAAAATAGTTTTGAATTGTGAGAAATTTGGGTATATGCTAGACCATGGAATCCCCATGTTACCAATCCGTCCGATCACTGATCAGCGTACGACGCTTGTTAAGTGGACGAACAATAACAATAAAGTTAGGTGCTGCACAAAGGCATCCATGTCCAATGCATTACAATGCCAGCATGAGAACATAAAGATTGCCAGGGACATATTAAATCACCTGCAAAAGTTGTATGGTGATCAGAGTCACGCAGCTCGGTTTGAAGTGTCCAAGAGGCTCTTCAAAGCCAAGATGAACGATGGGCAGTCTGTCCATGATCATGGTTTGGGACTTAGAGAAGCTTGAGAAGCTTGGCATGACCATGCACAAGGAATTGCAAACGGATTTGATCTCGCAATCCCTTCCAGCTTCATATGAATAGTTTATAGTAAACTACCATATGAACAAGGTTGTATGCACTAAAATAGAATTGTTAAATAAATTGGTAACTACCTTAGGAACCTTGAAGAAGTTCAAGGGGCATCGTTTTCGCTGTCAAGTTGGTTTCTACTTTCAAGAGAGAGTCTATTTGGAAGAAGAAGAAGCCTGCGAAGAAGCAGAAGACTAAGAAAACACCAAGTAAGGAAGTTCCAAGAAAAAAGCCAATTGCAAGGAAAAGTGTTTCCATTGCATCATGGACGGCCATTGGAAGAGGAACTGTCCTACATACATGGGAAGCATAAAGTACATGAAGGGTGACAGACCTTCAGAAGGTTTTTCAGATATGCTCAGGATACTTAGGGACTGTAACCTATTGCTAGCAGAAATTTGATTTCTGTATTTTATTTAGCATAGAAAGATTTTTATTTATTTGAAAAATTAAATTGATTTAACATGGTTTTAAGATTGACAGTCTCTATCACATACATATGGATGTATCTGTGAATATATCTGAGCAAACAGTGAATACCATAGGATCTAATAGATCCAAAAATGAGATAAATCTAAAGTATTTAAGGCACCTCAGGCTTGGACATATAGTAGAAGACAGAATAAACAAATTGGAGAAACATGAGCTTTTAGGCTCATTGACTTTTGAGTCATATTTGATTTGTGAATTCTGCCTTCAAGGAAAGATGGCCAAATTATCCTTTGTAGGACACAGGGAGGTCCACTGAAATACTTACCCTAGTACACACTGATGTGTGTGGCCCATTCGATGTGCAGGCTAGGGGTTGTAATTTTTTACTTCATTTTACCGATGATTATTCACGGTATGGATATGTGTATGAGACACAAATATGAAACTTTTGAAAGGTTCAAAGAGTTTAAATATGAAGTAGAAAAACATATAGAAAAACTCACTAAGGTTCTTCGATCAGATCGAAGAGGTAAATACCTTAGTTGAGAGTTCCATGATTATCTCAAGGAGAATGGTATAGTTTTATAATGGACTCCTCCTGGTACACCTCAGTTCAACGGAGTGTCGGAGAGGAGGAATCGGACTCTATTGGATATGGTCCGATCCATGATGAGCTTCACTGATTTACCCTTGTCTCTTTAGATAGATGCCCTATTTTCAGCGATTTATTTATTGAATAGAGTTCCCTCTAAATCCATTCCTACCACACCGTATGAGATATGGCATGGTAAGAAACCAAGTCTGGGTCATCTCAAGATTTGGGGATGTCCGGCCCACGTCAAGAGACTACAGGCAGACAAGTTAGAGGCTAGGACCATAAGTGCTCGTTTTATAGGATATCCTAAAGAGTCATTAGGATACAATTTTTACGTCTCAGAGGATCACAATGTGTTTGTGAGCCATCATGCCATCTTCTTGGAAAATCAGTTTATCCTTGATAGAGGCAGTGGGAGGAAAATTGAGCTTGAAGAGAAAGTCTCTGAAAAGCAACGAGTCATGGATCCTATAGAACCCATTCATAAAGAGCCAGTACACGATGTCCCTCGACCACCTCGTAGATCTGGTAGGGTCTCCCATCCTCCCGATAGATACTTGGGTATACTAGAAGAGGATACCGAGGAAATGTTCCTAGTAGGAGACAGGGATCACATATAGGATCCCAAAACCTACAACGAGGCGATATCTGATATCGATTCCGAGAAATGGCTGGAAGCTATGAAGTCAGAGTTAGACTCCATGCATTCCAACCAAGTCTGGACCTTAGTAGACCCACCAGAAGGTATTGTACCTATTGGATGCAAATGGACCTACAAAAGGAAGATAGGTTCGGATGGAAAGGTAGAGACCTACAAGGCAAGGCTTGTGGCGAAAGGGTATAGTCAGCGCGAAGGCATTGACTATCAGGAGACCTTTTCACCTGTAGCCATGCTAAAATCCATCCGAACATTGCTTGCCATTGCAGCATTTCATGATTATGAAATCTGGCAGATGGATGTGAAAACTGCTTTCCTGAATGGATATCTTAACGAAGATATCTATATGGAACAGCCCTTGGGTTTCACTTCCAATGATGGAGATCACAAGGTCTGCAAGCTGCAAAGGTCCATCTATGGACTAAAGCAAGCATCTCGGAGTTGGAACACTCGTTTCGATGACGCAATCAAAACGTTTGATTTCATCAAAAATGAAGAGGAACCATGTGTTTATAAAAAGGTTAGTGGGAGTGCTGTCGTTTTTCTCGTATTGTATGTAGATGACATTCTCCTGATTAGGAATGATATTCCCATGCTAACCTCGGTCAAGGTATGGTTGTCAAAAGAATTCTCTATGAAAGACCTTGGGGAAGCGTCCTATATTTTGGGTATAAAGGTCTATAGAGATAGATCTAAAAGGATGCTTGGCCTGTCACAGAAAATGTACATAGAGGAGGTGCTGAAGAGGTTCAGCATGGAAAACTCCAAGAGGGGTCTCTTACCCCTAAGGCATGAAATTCATCTCTCCAAGAAGATGTGCCCCAACACATCTGAAGAGATTCAACGCATGAGCAAGATACCCTATGCATCGGCAATAGGGAGCCTCATGTATGCCATGCTATGTACACGACCTGATATAGCCCTTGCTGTGAGTGTCACAAGCAGATATCAGTCGAATCCAGATGAAGAACACTGGACAGCTGTGAAGAATATTCTTAAGTACTTGAGAAGAACTAAAGATTTATTCTTGGTCTTTGGAGGGTCATCAGAGTTAAAGGTAGAAGGGTACACAGATTCAGACTTCATGACTGATGTCGATGACAGGAAGTCAACATCTGGATATGTGTTCTTGTGCAATGGTGGTGCGGTAAATTGGAAGAGTTCTAAACAACCGATCATTGCTGATTCTACTATGGAAGCCGAACACATCGCCGCCTCTGAAGCTGCTAAGGAAGGCTTCTGGTTCAAGAAATTCATTGCAGAATTGGACGTGATGACATCAGATGCCATAACACTCTACTGCGATAATAATGGCGCCATAGCCCTTGCTAAGGAGCCAAGGTCTCATCAGAAGTCTAAGCATATAGAGCGGCGCTTCCATCTCATACGCGACTATGTTGAGAAGAAATATGTAGAGGTGCAGAGAGTAGACTCCGCGGATAACGTGGCAGACCTGTTCACTAAGCAGCTGAGTCAGCAAAAGACTGAAGCCCACCTTGAGAAGATGGGCCTAAGATATATGACCAATTGGCTTTAGTGCAAGTGGGAGATTGTTAGATGTATGCCCTAGAAGCCAATTTGGCTGACACATTGTTGATTCTAGGGACATAATTTTGTACTTGACTATTTATTATTGAATAAATAAAAGGCATTTTTTCATTCATATTGTTTATGTGTCTATGAATCGTCCAAGGAATTAATAAGATGATGATACATATTCTCAAGAGTTGAGAATTTGAACCATGTATCATTGGTGATTAATTTCTAAATGCTCCTGATCAATGGATCATCACGAGGACGGTGATCGATCCGATCAGTGCACAGATCACTCTCCTTCTGGATGGACGAGGCTGGAGTCCACAGTGTAGGGACACTGAAGTGATAGTGCAGGTGCTTGTTAGAGAACAAGGATACTGAGCGTGACCAAGACAAGAAGTCACTTGGATGTCTATCCACTCGTCAGTGACTTGCTTGATGTTGCAGTAGTGTGACTGATCCTTTGACCTGCGGTGCTTCGGCTACTCACAGTGAGGTTATTGTAGTTTGACTGCACAAATACATGGTCTCTAGCCATATGGGTCCATGCAGTGTAGATTGGCTGCAGTAGGTTCACTGTAGGAGTAGGGTATGCATCTATAAGGAATCTATCGACCTTGATAGAAGAGGAGTGATCCTATGTGATTTATTAGACTGAGTTCTAAGACCTTGGCCAGGGCAGTAATATAAAGTGGAAAAAGAGTTTTCCACTATCGAACTCAAGTCGAATAAATCTTGACATATGACAGACGATGGGGTTTGACGAGTTGTCCATGACCTCCGTCCTGTAGGGATCCACGATAGTAGGATTGTATCACACGTTAACTGCACCTAGAGGTTCATCATTCCATTCTGCTGGGTAGCCACTACATGCTGCTAGGTGTCACTGGTGGATGGTGGGACTCATAGGGATTATCTCGATGATCGATAAACCCTAATGAGTTGAGTTGGAACCGTTCCAACCCATTGAAAGGAGTTTTCAATGATATAGTGATAGAGATCACAATATATCTCACTACCAGTCAGAATAGAACCTATGGGGTCACACACACTAGAAGTATTGACCGATCCGATGGTTGAAATCGTGATTAGGAATCACGAGTAATCAATTTGATTGATAAGAAGTTGAAGAAGGAACAAAGGGAATTAATTAATTGGACTTAAAACAAGAGTCCTACTTCGGATAGGATTCCTAGAGTCCCAATTGGATTAGGACTGGGAATCCTAGTTGGAGTAGGATTGGGATTCCTATTTGGAATAGGATTCCTCAATCCTAATGAGATTAGGAGATTTGAATCAAAATTGGATTCCTACTTGGAGTAGGATTCCTAGAAATCCTAATTGGATTAGGACTTTGGATTCAAATAGAGTCCTAATTGGATTAGGACTGAAATTAAATACATCCTAATTAGATTAGGATTCCTTAAGTCTAAATTAATTAATAATCTAATGAATCAACATGACTCCTAATTGGATTAGGATTGAAGAGTTCAATTGAGTCATGGTTCATTCAAGTCCTAATTGGATTAGGACTAGCATAGATTGAACCCAATTGGCTAATCCTAATTGGATTGGAATTAAACCATGAGAGAGGCACCTAATCCTCTTTGGAAGAGGATTAGGTTAACCAAGTAAGAGGGACATCAGCCCCTCTCACTTGGCTAGGGCGACATGAAGAGCTAGGGCCGGCGCCCTCTTCTTTGGTAAGTTGTCATGGAGCTCCTAATTGTTAGGAGCTCCACTCCCTTTAAAAGGAGGACTAGGGCCGGCCCCCCTTATGCATTGAAACCTCTCTTCCTCCAAGCCGTGGCCCTCTCTTTCCTTGGTGTTTTCAGCCGCAAGCAAGGGAAAAGATCTCCAAGTGTTGGCGGCCTCCTTCCCTTCCCTTCCTTCATCCAACGCAAGGAACAAAAGAAGGCTGCGTAGGGGATCATCTTCTTCCTCTTCTTCATCCTTCTTCTTCCTCCTTCTAAGCACAATCAAGAGTTGATTGAGAAGGAGGACATTAGCCATCAAAGCTATCTCTGCAAGGGAGCTAGCACCCCGGTGAGATAGAGAGCTTGGATCGGATCCTGCTTCGTGTGGATACCCGTAGAGGCCGGACGTTTGAACGGCTTCAAGCGAACCCTCTTCCAAAACCACGAATTCAGATTTGCGGTGATCATCTACCCGCGCAAGGTGAAGATTTGATCTTCCTAATAGTTTTAAAAGTTTTAATTCTTACCTAATTACGAAAGGTCTCAAAACAACGTTCATGCGATGAACGTCGATCCCGCACATGCCTCTTCCGCTGCCATCTGATTTAATTTTTGAAATATCAGCGGCATGGGCGGGTTCCCAACAGGTAGCACACTACATCTTCCTTAAGCATGGACTATCTTATATTTACTTAGTGATCATGAAGAACAGTTGTACGAACATCATACTTAAAATCACAGAAATTAAATATGATTCAAAAGAAGATATCCATTATAAACAATAAGTTCATACAACCCCAAGAATATAAAATAAAATATAAAACCCGTGTTCCTTTGTTAGGGCTGCATCCAGCCCCGGAGAAGAGATCAGGCTTCCATGCAGTGGTGGACGGCGGCAGCAGCACAGCAGCAGCAGGTCCTTCCTTCTTTATTTCTTCCTTTGGGAAATATTCCCAAAATACCCAAAAGGTTTCTCTCTCCTGGCTCTATGGGATTCGGCCTGTGAACCCGAGCTCTTCTTCTCCTCGTCGTGAATTTGGCCTCTGAGGAGATGGGAGAAGCCTCCCCCCCCGGTGGGGGAAGAAGGAATGGGATCAGCCCCCTCCCCTCGTGGGGAAGAGGAGGAATGCCTTTCTCGGTTCACGCCTGGGCCTTTTATAGGCTCAGCATCCCCTCTCTCTTCTTCCGCATTTCACGTTGCGATAAGGATGGATTGAAGCTGGATGAAGCTGAGGATTTGTTGCTTGATTTGATTCGTTGGGATCTCTGTTCCGCTGATGAGAGCTGATGCCGTTTGGGAGTGATCCAGAAGAGTTGGGGATGAAGACACGTGAAACAGGGGATGTTTGGATGAAGCGGCTTTGGGATGCGGCTGTAGGCTTTTGAGAAGATCTCGGATGGTTGTTCTTTGGATGCGGAAGGAGTTGAATTCCTGAACTTTATCCATGGACGATGGGACTCCATTCCAAACGGGATGAGATCTGGGCGTTTTGGAAGGCTTATCCCTCCTGAGAAAAGAACTTGAGGATTCGGTTGGTGATGACCCAAAGATATTGATTTTGATGATCACAAAACCTTGAAGTATAAATACTAATGTTTGTGTTGCAAGGAGAAAGATATTTATTTTGCAAGGAACATAGCAAGTTGAAAGAACACAAGAAGGCCTCCAAAGCTCTCAAGAAAAGTTGGAAGAAAGCTACAATTTATTGGCCCAAGTTTCAAGTTCAAAGGATTCAAATTGGAGGAGCAAATTCAAAGGAAAATTCAAAAGAATAGTCTTCGAGTCGACTCCAGAGTAGAACGAGTCGACTCCAGGGAGTAACAAGACAGAAAGACAGAAAAGACATTTAGGGCTGAGATTCGAGTCGACTCTCAGTGTTACACAAGGGAAAAGTCAGAGAGCAGTTTTTCGGACACTGAGATTCGAGTCGACTCCCACAAAGTCCGAGTCGACTCCAAGACAGCGCAACCCCAAAGACAGAAGATGGTATTTTCGTCTCTGAGAGGCGAGTCGACTCCAAGACAGTTCGAGTCGACTCCAAGGCAGCGCGAACCCAAAAATACAGAGGATCAGTTTTTCGGGCTCTGAGAGCCGAGTCGACTCAAAGGGAATCCGAGTCGACTCGAGGAAGAAAATCAGAAAGTATGTCCTCTGGATTCCTGAGAATGAGCCGACCCCCAAGTACCCGAGTCGTCTCCAGCCATTGGCGAGTCGACTCCAGTTTGATCCGAGTCGACCCAAGGACAAGGCAAGCACATTAATTCAAATTTGGAACAGTGGCCGAGTCGTCTCCAGTAAAGCACGAGTCGACTCCTGCAACAGGCGGGTCGACTCCTGATCGCGCGAGTCGACTCCGATCCCAACGGTAATATTGTCAGGAGGTGCAGACTGTGTCCAACGGCTCTATTTTTGTCTCTAACGGCAAGATTCTTGTTTCCACGCCATCGAAAGCTATAAAAATAAGAGAAGAGCTAGGGGAGAAGGCATGGAAGTGGGAGAGAACATTTAGGAAAGAGATTTCAAAGAGATTACAAGAAAAATCTCCCATAAGCACAAAAGGGCCACTCAAAGTGAAATAGAGAGAAGAAGAGCATCCAAGTGCATCCCAAAGCTTCCTCTCCATCCGTGTGCTGCCTCGGTGATCCTCTACTTCGTGCCAAATCAGAAGAGGGTCAAGTAAAGAAGAAGCCGAGCTCCTTCGTCTTCAAAACTCGTTTGAGGGCTTCTCTTTACTCTATTTGTTTATATTGTTATATTTGCTTGTTTAAGAAGCTTTGATTTGTTTTAAACTTTGTTTTTAATATCTTGTAACTTGATTCAATCAAGGGATTGAATCAAGGGGTTAAGGTTTGTTGGTGAGCCAAAAGGAAAACCAACGGTGAGAGGTTTGTTGGTGAGCCTAGGTCGAAACCAACGGTGTAAGGGTTTGATTGTGATCCCGGAAAAACAATCGAGGTGGTTCTAGTCGGTGAGCCTGGGAAAACTGACCGAGTTCGTTGTGCGCTCGTAAAACAACAAGTTGGGTTGTGAGCTTGTAAAACAACCGGCTGTAATCTGTAGGATTATAGTGAAATTCCCAAGAGGTCTGGGGGAGTGGATGTAGGTGCTGGGGTGCACCGAACCACTATATGTTTGTTGTGTTTGTAATGCCTCTTGTCATTGTCTAACTAACACACTTACTTACTTAGATAAATTGCTTGCTTTACTGTTATCCGCGCATCCTTTAGTTGCAAGCATATTCAATCAAGTCACATTCTATACATCAAACTGTTGACTTTCACTGTGCATCCATACAACTTAGCATAATTAATCAAAAACTTTCAGAAGTAGGTTAAAAGTTTTAAAAGACCCAATTCACCCCCCCCTCTTGGGTTGTATCTACTGGGCAACAGTTGGGAAGAACTTGTTCCGAAACAGGGGATTCTTCCGTGGCCAATTAAACCGAATAGGAGGGAGTTTGGATTCGGTTGTCAGTTGAGATGAAGCTTGCTTGGAATTCATTCGTGGGAGAAGAAGGTTATCGGAAGAGGATGAGAGCTGGAAGATCTGGGATGAGGTTGGCAGTTGGGATATAACGGAGGATAAGCTCGGGAAGAAGCTATCGTGGAGAGGATGGGATCTGAACTTGGTTCTGGGAGTGGTTGTTTGGGATTTGGTTGATTAAGGATTAGTCGGTATGGGATGCAGGGGATGCCGTGAAGCTCGGGAGAATGGAAGGATGGAGTTGTTCCGAAAGCTTTGGAGATGAAGACACGAGAGAAATGAGCTGGGAATGGCTGGTTTGATTCTGTTCGTGGGAGACCTGGGAGATGAGTGGATCACGGGGAAGATGGGATTGAGCTTTCCAACGGCTCTGTTCCTTGGATGTGGAGGTTCGGTTTTGGCTGGCATTGGTTCCGAAACAGGGGAAGAGCACGTGAAGCTCGGGTTGCTAGGAACAAACGCTGGGAGATGATCGCGGATGGGGAGTTTTAATCCGTGAATGTTAGAGATCAAGCTCCCTTGCTCTGTTTGTTTCCATGAAATCTAGGAATATGGATCGGAAGCTATGACACGGGAAGATGGAATGAATGAAGGATGCCTGTTGACGTGGATGCAGTGGAAGAGAAGAAGATGCTGGGATAAGGATGATCGCAGAGTACTCGGACGCGGAAGGAACTGGGAGCGTGGAGTTGGGATCAATCCGGAAGAAATGGAGTGACGAGGGAAGAGGGCTGATGAACTTGGGACGGTTCTATTCGTGGAAGGATCCGTGGGATAAGGATGAACTCGATGTGGAAGAAACTCGGACGTGAGGGGAAGTTTAGATGTGAGCGTGGGAAGGATGACGTGGATGCGAGATGAATTTGGGATGCTGGGATCTAGCGGAAGAAGCTGGGTGGAAACGTGGAGTTGTGTCACGGAGAAATGGGTGTTTGATACAGGGGATGTGATCCTATTCAGTTGGTAAGATGGTTGTGTCAGAATCTGAGAGAGTCTTGATTTGTGGGGTGCATGTGGTTTAGGTCCAGAAATAATCCCTAATAAACTTGACTCAACCTGCATACATTAGACTCAATCAGTAAATAAGTAAAACTTGAATAATTTATTAAAATGCAATGATGAAGGTAACACATTTTTTAGTTGAATTTATAAAATATATGAATTAAAATAATGATAAGTGCTATGAATAAGATATTAATTTATGCATTATTTAACACTTATCACACCCCCCAACCTACATTTTGCTAGTCCTCAAGCAAAATAAAAGCTAACTCACTTTCGCAGGAATCGCGATTGCATTTACCGTATGCAATAAGGCTTTAAACCCCTAGGTGGCCCTAGTGGACGAGTTTTGTCTCGTGAGGGTTTCCGGCTCAGGTACCCACAAACTGTAGTCGAAAGAATTTATTTTATTAATTTATATAATCTAATTTCAAATGCATAAGTGCCAAGAATTTTAAAAGCACACAAAGTTTTAATTACTAAGTCAGCCCAAATCCTAGGTCAGTATGCAATTTAAGTTGAAGTTATTAAGTTTCTATTAGAAAGTTGTAAGGCTAATTTATACTTGGGTGCTCGGTGATATATGGACCATACACAAGCTAAGGCTTTAGATTCTCCAAAATACTGCTAAAGCTAGTAGGTCCCAAGAATTGGTCAGATAAGACCTATTCACTGATTCAAAATCACCCTATCTTGCAGGATTTCGAGAGTTGTGGATGTTTACTTTAATACCTCATGGGCTTTATCTGTAATATTCCAGTTTACTCGAATTTTTACAACGACGGCTTTCACACTATCGTCTTTTTTTCAAGATCAATATTATTTTCTTTTTTTTTCTTTTTTTTTTATTTCTTTTTTTTTGAGATTTATAAATTACACACTTTTACTCTTGTAATGATTCCTCCGTGTAGCGAGCACTCAGTCAACACTCCCACACCAGATGGCGTAAGGTGTTGGGCATCAAGACTCCCCTACGGACCTATGCTCGGGTTCCTCATTACAAGCCCGCTGACCTTTGACGATATGTAGCCCTTTTCGATGTACCTGACTGTTGCCCAGATAGACAACCCAAGAGGGGAGGTGAATTGGGTTTTAAAATAATTTTAACTATTAAAGCGTTTGTGGGTGACTAATTAATGCTTTTTATAAGATGATTAATTAGTTGCTGTGATGTGTATGAAATGAGAGTAATGGTAAGAGACAAGCAATCACAAACACAAAGCTTTTATAGTGGTTCGGAGCTAACCCTTGCTCCTACGTCCACTCCCCAAGTCTCTCTTGGGAATTCACTATAACCCCTTGGATTACAGCCGGTTGTTTTCCAAGCTCACAACCAAACTTGTTGTTTTACGAGCTCACAACGAACTCGGTCGGTTTTCCCAGGCTCACCGACTAGAACCAACCCCGATTGTTTTTCCGGGATCACAATCGAACCCTTACACGTTGGTTTTACACTCGGCTCACCAACCAACCTCAATACTCTTGATTCAATGCCCCGATTGAACCAAGCAAAGACAAAGGTGTAGATAAAAGAGACAAACAGAAAAATACAGCTTCTCAAAAGCAGATAAATGGCAATATGAACAATAACGAAGTTAAGAGCCCTCAAACGCTTTTAAGTTGGAGAAGAGGAAGGGCTTCTTGAACTTCGGGTCTCCTCTTGAATGTGTAGTCGACTTGAATGCAGAAGAAGGCTCTTTCAACGTTGGGAAGAAGTAGGTGGATGCAGTTAATGCTGCTCTTCCCTCTTTTTCGTTGAAGAACAAGTTGCAGAGATTGAAAGCTTGATTACTTGGAGTGGAATGGTTGTTCTCTACCTTGCTACAGTCCTCTGTGGCTATTTAAACCAACCCCCACGGAAACTAGCCGTTAGAGAGCTTTTTCTGCCCGTTCTGCACACTCTGTGCAGCCTGACAATGTGTCCGTTGGTGGGTTGGAGTCGACTCGCGCGATCAAGAGTCGACTCGTCTGTAGCGGGAGTCGACTCATACTTTTTCGGAGTCGACTCTGCAACTGTTCCAGATTTGAATTAAAGTTGCCTTCGCGACTGGGAGTCAACTCGTCTTGACCCAGAGTCGACTCGCCAACTTCTGGAGCTGACTTGGCTTTCTCGGAGTCGGCTCATCCCATGAAGTCCGTGGACGTATTTTTGAATTTGGTCCACTCGAGTCGACTCGACCGTCCTGGGAGTCGACTCGCCGCTCAGAGCCCGAACTCCCTATCTTCTGTCTTTTGGCTCATCCAGTCTTGGAGTCGACTCGAGCTTCCTCGGAGTCGACTCGGCTCTCAGTTTCCGAAACTTGGTCTTCTGCCCTTTTGATGTGAAGCTGCCTTGGAGTCGACTCTAGCTGTCTGGGAGTCGACTCGAATCTCAGAGGCAGTAACTTGGTCTTCTGTCTTCTTTGTGGTCGCGGAGTCTCGGAGTCGACTCGCATAATGCGGGAGTCGACTCGAATCTCAGAGTCCAGAATCTGCCCTCTGACTTTTTCTTTGTGTACTGCTGAGAGTCGACTCTTGCTGTCTTTGGAGTCGACCTGCCAACCATCGGAGTCGACTCGCGTTCCACTGGAGTCGACTCGAATCTCAGACCCGAAAACTGCTCTCTGACTTTTTCTTTGTATTCCTCTTGGAGTCGACTCTTACTACCCTAGAGTCGACTCGGTGAACATCGGAGTCGACTCGCACACTTCGGGAGTCGACTCGTTGACAGGTTCTAGGTTGAAGCTTTCTGTTCGTCTGTCTGTTCTCAGTCGGAGTCGACTCGTACTGATCCGGAGTCGACTCGAGCTCGTGCCAGTGAACTTGATACGCTTGGAGTCGACTCGTGATACTCTGGAGTCGACTCGAGTCTCAGACTTTGGTTCAAGCTGACTTCTTAACTTATCCAAAAATTATGAACCAAGTCTTGAGACACTTAGACAAGATTTTCACTGAAACACTTAATTGAATTCATTAGTAAACAAGAAATATACTCAAATGCTTTGAGCTCATCAAAATCAAATAGGGTTTTAATCAATCACTCCACAATCTCCCCCTTTTTGATGATGACAAAACATTGAGTATATGTAAAGTGAATTGCACAATAAACAATGAAATAAAATCCATAAATGAATTCAAATGTCTGGTAGTTCAATTTATCCAAGCTTGAAAGGAGTGAAACAATAAATTTCGGAGTTAAAGCTCCCCCTTTCATTTGGAATTATATAAGCCTTCATATCATGCAATCAATTGTTTGGCTTATATATATTTAATGATTTAGCTTTCTTAAAAATTCAGATTCTCCCCCTCAATATATGCATTCTACTTTGTTTTGATTCTTTGAATTTTCTTTTAATGCTTTGAAGTTTTTGAACTGAAATTTTAGTTTTTAGAGGGAAAATCTGTCAATTTGTTCTTGAGTAGGATTCAGCTAATCTCCGAATATTCCTTGAATAGATTCTGGAGATTACTCCATTAGGAGCCCCAAAAGAGAGATAATGAGCCTCGAGGTACCGAATCCACTTAGAACAAATTTGTGTGTTTTAAGAGTTTATCTTTTTATTGATTTCCATTGATTCCTTTTACATATTTTATACATATTTTTCCTCCTTTTACATATTTCTCCTCCTTTTTGTCATCATATCAAAAAGGAGGTAAACAGAACACACAATCAAACATAGATCAAAAGGCACAGTATTGAAGAAAAATGCGGCTACTCATTGTATTAATTTGTATGTAAGTACATTTCAGAATACAATAAGTAACGTAAAGCAATACATGTCAAAGCAAAATACAAAAAGTAGCTACGGTCTCCTCGAGGATGTAGGTCCTCCTCTCGAGGATGTATCTCCTCCTCTCGAGGATGTGACTCCTCCTCTCGAGGATGTATCTCCTCGAGGCATGCGCTCCACGAGTGATTGGACCGCATTGGTCACGTTCTCTAGCTGACGAATGATGGCCTAGATGGCCCTACTCTGTGTCGTATCCAGCTCGAGTACTGACTTCTGCAGTCCGTCCAGCTTATCGATGAGCACATTCGACAAGCGCTCGGCCCCCGCGGTGGTGGTGGACATGTCACGGCCGATGTCATCCCGCATCCATCGAGTGGTGCTCGTGACCTCACTCATGCTGTGGAACTGGGCTTGGACCAGGAACCATACATTGTCGATCTCTTCCCGCACATGGGCCGTCATGTCAGTCACGGCTGTCAAGGAAGGGACCAACGCTGACGAAGGTGCAGGAGTGGGAGCAGGCACTGAACCCCGGAGCTCCTAGAGCAGATCTCGGACTATCTCCTGCCGCAGCTCCCGGAGCTGCTCAGACGAGATCCGGACCTTCATAGGCTGAGTGGGTGGAGCTGAGGAGGAGGGTCCGGCGGAGGTGGTAGGGGCAGAAGTGGATGGAAAGTCTGGTACGTCGGGAAAGTCAGAATCGGGCTCAGGACTGGGGGAAGGTCTGGTGGTCTGTGTGGTGATGGATGACTTCCTAACCCAGATTCCCTCTCTCTTCCGAAACCCCATCCTGTGTAGGGTCCCTGCACGCGTGCGATCAGTCCATCGCAATGCGCGAAAGGGTTCCCCCTCAGGAATGGGAATCTCGTACTCCCTAAACAGAAGAGTGAATAGCATGCCGTATGGGAGGGTGAGCCTAGGTCTATCTAGGGGCTCACACAGATACCTATAGATGAGTTTGGGAAAGTTGATTGGAGTGTCCTGAAGAATATAAAACATCAGAGCTAGGTCTCTCTCATTTACAAAATCAAATCTCCCTGTCTTAGGAAAGATGGACCTAGACAATATACTCAAGAGGATCCGCACCTCAATCGGTAGTGAGCTAGCGGATACCTCGTCTAGAGGTGACTGGGGTGGATGCCCTAGAACGGCCGTAAGGGCCTCAACCCTGTCCTCAGGGTGTGTGGGAGCCACCCCTACTTGTGGAAGGTGGAGGATGTGGGCAATGAGATCCTCCGTAACGAACAGAGGGACACCGGCTACTGTGCCCTCGATATCCCCATCTCCCCGATGGACGGTACCGTAAAACTCTCTAACAAGGCCAGGGTAAGTGGGGAGGTCTAATGTAAGGAAAAACTCTAAGCCCTGGACCCTAAGCCTATCACCTATGGTGAACCCTTCCCGGGAGAGATAGTCGAAGTCGACATATCTCCCGGTGGTGACGGCCTTCCCGGCCAATGGCCTCACGGGAACCGCCCTAGGCGGGGAACGAGCCGGAGGTGGTGGCCTCGCGGGATCGTGCCGCGCCTTGGAGCGCCGCTCGGGACCGGCCTCGGGTCGGGACCTCTTCCGGACTACGGTCTTACGCGGCATAATGACCTAGACGGGATAAAAAAAAAAAAAACTAAAGGACGGAGAAAGGTCGACGGAGAAGGCTTGGGACCGACCGGGGACGACCTAGGAAGGGATGAAAACCCAAAGACCGGTGAAGAATCGATTGGAAAAAGCCTTGGGAAGGATTGGGGACGACCTAGGAGTCGGCTCTAGGGCTTGTGAACAGTGGCGGCTTGAGAAAGAAGTGTTTTCGAAACGACAAATCTAGGGTTAAAAAGTCGGATCCCGACTGCGAGTCGACTCCACTGAGTCGCGAGTCGACTCGACCTCGAGTCGACTCCAGAATATGCGCGAGTCGACTCTCCTTATGCGCCTGTAGACCTCGAGTCGACTCCCGACTATATGTGAGTCGACTCCCCCTCTGCTGCCATCTATGCGAGTCGACTCCCGCAAATGCGCGAGTCGACTCCCCCTTAGGAGCCGACTCTGAAACTTACTCGAGTCGTCTCTAACTTTGGCACGCACCTAAAAATCATGCTTCGTTTGTGCCAAACGAGAGAAAATCACTAAATTAAGATCTGATTTGATGATCATTGAAGAGAAACTCTATTTTAACCACAAACTAATCATCAAAATCAATGAATCTAGTGGAAACTACCACTAGGATGGATCAATCACTCCTAATCCCCTCCTAAGCACACTAAACCTCTCTTTACTTAGGGTTTTGTAAAAATGTCTGCTAATTGATCATCAGTACAAACAAATTGGAGTGTCACATCACCATTCAATACATGATCTCTTATGAAGTGATGTCTTATCTCAATATGTTTAGTTCTTGAATGCTGAATTGGATTTTTAGTTAGATTAATGGCACTTGTATTATCACAATTAATGGGAATTTTATCTTGTTTAATGCCATAATCTTCTAGTTGTTGTTTAATCCACAAGATTTGAGCACAACAACTCCCGGCTGCAACATATTCAGCTTCAGCAGTAGATAATGCAACCGAGTTTTGTTTCTTGCTAAACCATGAGATAAGGTTTTCTCCTAGAAATTGACACGACCCGCTGGTACTTTTTCTATCAAGCTTACATCCAGCGAAGTCTGAATCTGTGTATCCTATTAAGTTTAGGCTAGATTCTTTAGAGTACCATAGCCCTATATTCTTAGTTCCTATTAAATATTTAAAAATTCTCTTAACTGCAACTAGATGTGATTCTTTAGGATTAGCCTGATATCTAGCACATAGGGATGGTGCCAATGGGGAGGCTAGTGGCAGTACCCGGCACTATTTGACCCAACTATTCGGTGTAGGGTATATTAGGGACGGCACAAGAGGGAGGCTAGTGGTAGTACCTCGTGCCCCTTCCCAACTCCACCGGATAGGGAGCAAATAGAGTATAGAGCATAAGAAAGTTAAAAATGAAAGACAAAGTAAATGAAAGTATATAAGAAGAATTAAGTCAAATTTTTAATCACTTGAAAACACACTTTAAGGATGAAATCAGTGCAAAATTATATAGGGAGAGTTTATTTGAAAAGAATTGATTTTGATCCTTGACATTCTTTTTCTTAATATTTTAATGCATGACTTAACACATAATATATTATGCATGTGGCATGATGTTTTGAATTATGGGTTCTCAATATTTTGTAATGCTTCATGGTTGGATAATTTGATTGAATGTTTGAAATACTGCATAAATTTTTTTTTGGTATTATTGAAAAGAAATTTCAGATTTGTCGGTCACAATCATCTTTAAAATCTGAAAGTTGAATAAATCTGTAAAAAGAAGAAGAGAAAGATATCTCTATTTAGGCAAAATGAATTGATCTTGATCTATCTCTCAACTTGCCTAACTTTGATATATAATATCCTAATACTTGTTAAAATATCCTCCATTTTGTATCGAAACTCAATATTAAATACAAAGACTCTGAAAGTGATCTAATGTTATTGAAATATGTGTTTTCAATCTTGGTAATTTAAGATGAACTACAATGTAGAAGATACATGTCTCAAATTATAATTTTGAGATCCTTCTTGGAAATTCTTATGAAAATTCAGAATCTGATTTTGTATAAAAGCTTAAACTTAACTTAAAAATGCTTATATCGTTACATCTTTGTAACCTTAGTCATATGCTTCAATGATCGTGTCATTTAGGAGAATAACTTAATATGACTTCTAAATGAAAACTTTAACATAAGAAAAACAGAATTAATTTTGATGCCTTGGTTGATTGCTCCAATACGCATCCGAAACATATCATTTCTTATCTTTAAAATGTACTAAAACTGGTTTAAGTGATGTATTTTTCAACGATCTTGATTGCGAACAAATGTTTCTAAATATATGATTTTATTTAGATATTAAAAAGATTTATTGTGTTTCATGTATACATTGCTGAAAAACTATGATTAAGAAATTGAGTTCTATAAATATATATACCTCAATGATCATCTATATATTTTTCTCTCCTACATTCTTAAAGACTTCCATCAGAATTTATATATAGAGTGAATGATCTTAAAGCTAGAAATATTTTAGCTCACTCAAATGATTCTTAAAAGAAAGAAAATGTAAATGCTTTTGAAAGAAACTGAGCTTCAAATGAATCATTTTCTGATTAATATTTCTATACATTTTCTCTAAGCTTAAGAGAAAGCATAACTTGTTCTTGAAGGATTAGAAAGAGTAATTGCTACAAATTTTGAATAATGCTAGATTACTCTACATTCTCGATATCATAGAATTTCAGTTTTATTCACGTTTATCATTAAAATTTGAAATTCAACAATAGAAAAGAATGATTAAAGAAGAATGCATCTTTTGAGGGGGAGTTTTAGATATTCAGTATCCTATCCTAAAGTTACTTTAATTTGAAGCATACCTTGATTTTTATGGATTGATTTTGATGAACCTCCTTGTTGCTGGGGGTCCAAACCGAGAACGATTGGCACAGCGGTATGAACGGGGTTTCCTTGGAATTACTTCGGTTGCGCTCCACCTTCCGCCGGGAAACCTGCAAGCAAGCCTCGCACCACCACCGGGGTAGTGGGGGCCCTCCGACGATCAAGTTAGGGAAGATCGAAGGAGAAGAAGAGGTAGCAGGTAAGATAATACTCTGAAAAATCTTACTTACCCTCCCCTTCCCCCCCAGCCGCATATATATCAGGCTGGGGGGTTTTTTCGGGGATCGGTCATCGTGTGGCACGATGGGGTTGCCACTGACATGGTCGTTACAGGGCGTCGTGGGGCAGCGCTGGGTACGGCCATGGCAGGGCGTAGTGGAGCTCCGCTTTGTACGGCAGTTACAGGGGATCGTGGGGCAGCGCCGGATACGGCCGTTGCGGGGAGTAGTGGAGCAGGGGGCCGCGGCGTGCCTCAGGGGAACAGTCTGTTGTTGTCAAGAGATTGCCGACTTGGGGTCGGATTGCTGGATCAAGGGGCACCCGACTCGGGGTCGGGCTGCGGAGCCGAAGATATCCGACCCGAGGTCAGATTGCTGGATCAAGGGGCACCCGACCCGGGGTCGGGCTGCGGAGCCGAAGATATCCGACCCGAGGTCGGATTGCTGGACCAAGGGGCAGCCGACTCGGGGTCGGGCTGCGGAGCCGAAGATATCCGACCCGAGGTCGGATTGCTGGATCAAGGGGCAGCCGTAGTCTTCCTGGGCGCGCGTGCCGGTCACGTGGGGCATGGTGGCTCAGTTCCCCCATAACAGTAGCCCCCCACTTCCGAGCCTGGAACCAGGAGGGGAACGGGTGAAGGGAGTGACGCTTCGAGATTGCCGCCATCCCGCGGAAAGGCGCGCGCGCTCCGAGCTCCCCGCCTTCTTTATGGCGTATGGCGGTTGTCGCTGATCTGGCAATCTGCGGATTTCGGCGGACATCCTTCCTTAATGGCGTCGATTCGCCTTTGGGGCATGAACGATCCTTCGGCAGCCGGGCGTCCTCTGGCGTCACCGAGGCGTCACCCGCCTTTCCGCCTATTTGACCGGGGGCCCTCTCCCGTCCGCCTTTCTCTTCACAGGCATCCTCGAGTTTCTCCCTTGTGCTGCTGCCGTTGCCGTCGGACTATTCGTTCGCTCCTCCTTTGACGCTCTCGGAGCCGTTCTTCCTTCCCTTCCGGTGAGTTGCCCCACTCTTCAATTTAGGGCTCTCCGTACTTTCTCCCTTCGTATTAGTGTACCCCAGTCGTTCCGGTCCCTTCTCCCCTCTTGACCCCGTCCTGACCGTAGATTCACTGGCCGTTAGGGATGGACGAAGTAAGAGCGGACCGCATTCAGTCGGAGCTGGTCCCCGAAGACCTAAATAGGTTCGTGGCCCGGTACCACCTTCCCGAAGCCTGCAACGTTACGCTCCCGGGGCCTGAGGAGAGGATGTCCCATCCTCCTCCAGGGAAGGTCACCATCAATGAGGACATCCTTCGGGCTGGGTTCCGCTTTTTCCTCTCGGACTTAGTCGTGCAGGTGCTTCGAGGTTTAAGAGTGGCGCCGACGCAACTGGTGCCAAACTCATGGCGTACCCTGACGGCCTTCCAGGTTCTCTGCCGCATGCACGAGGTTTCCGCCACCCTGAACGTCTTTTGGGAATGCTACGGCCTGAACGGCCACCCCCGGGACAGAGGGTGGTGGTGCTTTGCGGCGCGGCGAGGGTGCGGCCTCGTCAAGGAGGCTCCTTCCTCCATTCATGGCTGGAAGGAGCGTTTCTTTTTCATCGACGTAAATCCTTCTTGGGGAGTCGGGACAACCTGGGAGACGCCGATGAAGTCCCCGATCGGCCTATCGAGATTGTCGAGGGAGGAGTCCGATGGTGTCGCCGTCTTGAGGGGGTTGGTTGCCGAGGGCCGGCTCCCCCCGGTGGCTAGCCTTATTTCCGAGGATGCCTTGGTGAACGTCGGTCTGAGCTCGGTCCCCGCCGACCGTGAGCCCGCTACCACTTCTTCTTTTTTAGCCCTTTTCTCCTCTTTCGTTTCTTCTTTCCATCAGTTTCTCAGTTTCTAACCATCTCGTCCTTTTTGCAGAAATCGACGACGTCATGCAGTCGGACAAGGCAATGGCTGTTAGTAGGGCGTCCCTACTGGAAGCGGTCCGGAGGAAGAAACGGACTCCTCCGAGCGGGGTCCCACCGGCGAAGAAGCCCCGCCAGCAGGCGACTCCGACGCCGACAGACGGGTCCGGGCCCACCGATCAGGGGGACGCCGCGGGCTCGGACCGACAGTTGACGCCGTATCAGCCCTCCGGTGATGAGACTACCGCTTTTCCGGAGGTGTCATCCGGGCGTGCCCGAGACGGCCGGGTCGGACGCGGTCGGTCCCCAGCCCGGCCTTCGGCTCGGTCGGCTTCGGATGATACGAGAAGGAGGGGCGCGCCGAGGCCCCGGCCGAGCGGGACCCTGTCGATTTCTGGCGCGGCCCCCGCCCCGAGCACGGTCGGCATGACTCTCCCCCAAGCGATGGGTAAGGGTAAGGCTGTAGAACCACCGTCCGGCTCCGGAGCGAAGTCGGGGTCGGCCTTCACTTTCGCCGGCACCCGAAACCTCGTCGAGACGGTGCTGCTGGAGAGTGACCGTAGGCAGGTCCGGCAGATGAGGATCCCTGAAGTCAGAGCTGCCAGCTGCGTCTGTCTCATGTCGGTGAGTGTTCTTTTGGTCGCTTTCGTCATTTATAGGCTCTATTGATCCCCGTCTGACGCTCTCATTTTTCCTATCTCTTAGCTCGCCCAGTACATGATCCGTCTGGAGGAGGGCTACGAGGAACAGGCGAGGCTTCTGGCGAGGGCCGAGAGCCGACTGAAAGCTGTAGAGGAGGGAGGCCAGGCTGCGGCGGGGAGGACGACCAGGGACCTCGAGACGAGGCTCCAGGTGGCTGAAGAGCGGGCACTCGGCTTCGCCGCCCTCGAGAGGCAACTGTTGGAGGCTCAGGAGCAACTCAAGGTTGCCTCGGGTCTCGAAGGCGAGATTAGGAAGGCGGAGGAGTGGGCCGAAAAGCAGTCCCGGAAGGCTGCCGACTTTCGGGAGAGGTGGGAGAAGGCCCAGCAGTCGGCCGACAATGCCCGCAACCGAATTCGATCTCTTGAAGCCAGGCTGGTCGAATTGGAGTCGGCCTTGGAGGGGACTCGTGCGAGCAACCAGGAGCTTCATTCGTGCCTGGAGGAGGCTGAGGCTGCTCGCGTCGCTGCCGAGGCGAAGCACATGGAGGCTCGGGCCGATCTGCTGAGGGTTTCCTCCGAGGCGGACGACCGGATTGTGGCGAAGGTCATGGAAGCGAAAGCTCAGATTACGGAGCGAGCGGAGGCGGCGCTGGCCGAGAAGAGCGCGGAAATCGGGCGTCAGGCGGTACAGGCCTATCGTCAGTCCGCCGAGTTCATCCGTGACATGTCGGACGCGGGGTCCGACTCCTTTGCCTTAGGCTTCGATGAAGGCCTGGCAAGGGTGTCCGCTAAATACCCCGGAATTGACCTGAGTGGGGTCTCCCTCCTCGACTCCCCTCCGATGCCATTGCCTGCCGATTCTCCAACCGTCTCCCTACCCTTCGCGGTCGTGCTCGCCGTTCCCGACCCAGTGGTTCCTCCAAGCTGACTTTCTGTACTTTTCTTTGTTCTTCTTTTTTTGTATGTTGGCGTTTTGCCATGTTGTATGGGTCTCGGCCCTGATGCAACGAAAGTTAATGCAAACAAAGTGTTTCTTCATTTCACTTTCGTCCTTCCTCTTTTTAACTCTTAGTAGCGTCTCGCCGGCTCCTGACTCTTGAAGTTCCTCCGGCGCTAGGCCAGGCATCCGAGGGTTTGCCCTCAGGAAATTCTTCCGGCGCTACGCCAGGCATCCGAGGGTTTGGCCTCAGAAAATTCTTCCGGCGCTAGGCCAGGCATCCGAGGGTTAGGCCTCAGAAAATTCTTCCGGCGCTAGGCCAGGCATCCGAGGGTTAGGCCTCAGGAAATTCTTCCGGCGCCAGGCCAGGCATCCGAGGGTTAGGCCTCAGGAAATTCTTCCGGCGCCAGGCCAGGCATCCGAGGGTTAGGCCTCAGGAAATTCTTCCGGCGCCAGGCCAGGCATCCGAGGGTGAGGCCTCAGGAAATTCTTCCGGCGCCAGGCCAGGCATCCGAGGGTCAGGCCTCAGGAAATTCTTCCGGCGCCAGGCCAGGCATCCGAGGGTTAGGCCTCAGGAAATTCTTCCGGCGCTAGGCCAGGCATCCGAGGGTTAGGCCTCAGGAAATTCTTCCGGCGCTAGGCCAGGCATCCGAGGGTTAGACCTCAGAAAATTCTTCCAGCGCTAGGCCAGGCATCCGAGGGTTAGGCCTCAGGAAATTCTTCCGCTGGTCGGCCAAGGCTGGCGCAAGCCGAGGCGACCGGTCGGGGCTTCAGGCTAGTCTGCTCCCGGGATGATCATCGGGTTAGCCTGGCATCCGAGGGCCGAGCCTCGGAGAATTTCGCTCGTTGGTCGGCCAAGGCTGGCGCAAGCCGAGGCGACCGGTCGGGGCTTCAGGCTAGTCTGCTCCCGGGATGATCATCGGGTTAGCCTGGCATCCGGGGGCCGAGCCTCGGGGAATTCCGCTCGTTGGTCGGCCAAGGCTGGCGCAAGCCGAGGCGACCGGTCGGGGCTTCAGGCTAGTCTGCTCCCGGGATGATCATCGGGTTAGCCTGGCATCCGAGGGCCGAGCCTCGGGGAATTCCGCTCGTTGGTCGGCCAAGGCTGGCGCAAGCCGAGGCGACCGGTCGGGGCTTCAGGCTAGTCTGCTCCCGGGATGATCATCGGGTTAGCCTGGCATCCGAGGGCCGAGCCTCGGGGAATTCCGCTCGTTGGTCGGCCAAGGCTGGCGCAAGCCGAGGCGACCGGTCGGGGCTTCAGGCTAGTCTGCTCCCGGGATGATCATCGGGTTAGCCTGGCATCCGAGGGCCGAGCCTCGGGGAATTCCGCTCGTTGGTCGCGCGCCTATCACTTGCCGCTCGACGGGGTTTCTCCGTGGCCAGCTGCGATCGTGTTTCTCCTCCTCTCGAAGTGTCACCTGGGGAACACCAGAAGGCCATTAAATGCTAATTGAGGCGTTACCTGGGAAATCGGACCGTCCAGTTGCTGCTTGCGAGGAGTGCCAGTTAAGCGGCCGCGATACGCGCGTTCTTCGAGGCGGATGCGGCCTGGGCGCATGCGGAGATACGGGGGCCGCGGGATACACGCCGCCCGGAGTGTCCTGCACGAAGAATACAATTAAGGAGAACGACGCTTAGGAGATCGTGGGGGGATAAGCCTCGAGAGCCGGAACGGCTCCGGATTCGATGTGCCCGCATTTATTGGAGCCACCCGCATCGGAACGACCGGGGGGCCACAGTTTGGCTATAAATATAAGCGTAGGTGCGGTGGAGCCTGCCAAGCCGGAGCTGTTCAGGTTGCCATGGGTCGTGGACCTCCTCTCCAGCGCGTGGCTGGGAAATCCCTACCGGAGGAACGGAAGGCGCGCCCCTCGCGACTTCCGCCAACCAGCCGTTTCATCTGGGATCAACGGGAAGATTCTCCCCGGTGGAACTCCGCCCTAGGCGTTTCATCCGGGATCACATCCCCCCTCTTTTCAGTCCCACCTCCCGATTGAGCTCTGCGCTAGACGCTTCATCCGGGATCGCGCCTCCTCGCGCTCTTCTCCCTTGTATTCCTTTCCTCCCCTTCTCCTGGGGAAGACCAGAATATCCCTTGGAGGTGGCGTTCCTCTAGAAGCAGTGTGAACTTCTTCTTCGTCCGCGCCGGCTCTTCGTCTTTTGCGTGAGGCGTCGATGGCGCCTCCGAGGGGAAGCACCCACGGCCAGTGGGATTGTAGCTGCTTCGGGCGGAGGGTTCGGGATCCCAGATCTTCAGCTCCACGGAGTTCCCACCTCTTCCTTACTTTCTTTACTCCCCAATCCCCCTCTGGGAATTCTTTGTAATCACACGAACACGCCATTGTAACCAGGAATTATTGAAATGAAAAGAACTATATATTTTTTTGAACTGTCTTTCTGGCTTTGTCTTTCTACTGGTAATATACCCGCAGGTTAGCGGAATTCCAGCTCCTTGGAATTTCTCGACCATCTAGGGCCTCCAACTGGTAGGAGCCAGGTCGGTTTACCCAGCGAACCCTATACGGGCCTTCCCAATTTGGCGCCAGCTTCCCACCTTCCGCGGGTTGAGATGCTTTGGTTCGCCTTAGCACCAGATCTCCGATTCTGAAAAGTTTTGGTCGGACCTTGGAGTTATAATATCGGGCCACCCTCCGCTGATACATCGCCATCCAAACCTGCGCCATTTCCCTCGCTTCTTCCAAGAGGTCCAGGTTCCCTCGGAGTTGCTCCGAATTGGCCTCGGGTCGGTGCGCGGCCACCTGGGGCGAGGGGAGTCCGAGCTCCACGGGGACAACCGCTTCCGTGCCATAGGTTAGGCTGAAAGGCGTCTCCCCGGTGGGGGTCCGACGCGCGGGCCGGAGCGCCCAAAGCGGACAATACCTCGGGAGGAACGCAGTCCTCTTTCTCTGCTAGCTTAATGTGGGCTAACTGTTGCGTGAGGCTCCGGCCAAAAGCGTCCGTCCCCGCAATAGATTGGCGCTAGAGGAAGTGCCGCGCCCCTTGCCGCAGACTACCCCCTAGGACTGGGAGGCGCCACAGGAACCTTCCCGCTAGGGGGGCTATGTTGTGGGGGGGGGTGCACCCGAATTTAGTCCCACATCGGCTAGTAGCGGAAAGGTTCTGTGCCTTAAATGGGGGGTGGAAATTCTTTTCCTCTCGAGGGTCCTTTTGTGGGACAAAACCGTGAGGGCACCAGTCTCCCCCCGTCTGCGCTGGACGCGCTGGCCGGAGCGCCCAAAGCGGACAATACCTCGGGAGGAACGCAGTCCTCTTTCTCTGCTAGCTTAATGTGGGCTAACTATTGCGTGAGGCTCCGGCCAAAAGCGTCCGTCCCCGCAACAGATTGGCGCTAGAGGAAGGGCCCGGATCTCAGAGCGATCGTAATGGCACGGCGAGGTGGTCGTGGAGCTTCCAATGCTTCCGGTCGCGGGGCCTCTCGCGCCTCTGGCCGGAGGGCCGCTGCATCTCCAACACACTCTCAGCAACACTCCACCTCCCCACCGCCCGCTCAGACGGTCGAAGCCGCCCAGTTCGACCAGCTAACCCAGCAGGTTCGCACCCTCGCGGAGGCGGTGCAGAATCTGCAGGGTGCGATGTCCCGGGCGCCGCAGCGGGTTCAGGAGCCGCCGCTGCCTGAGCGTTCGCCTGTCCTCCTCAACCCGCGCTCCTTCCTCTCCCATGGGGAGGAGCGCCGGCGCGAGGAGGATTCTCGAGCACGCTCCATTCTGCCGGGACCTTCCCACCGGAGCTGCGCGGGGTCCGAGAGGCGGGCCCGGGCGCGTTCCCAGACCCCCCAGTCCTCGAGGAACCCGCGCTCCAGTCGGTCCCCCTCTCGCCGCTCCTTGTCTCCCACCCACCGGTCGCGCTCCCTGGACCGGCGGGTGGACGATCTCCACCGACAACTCCAGGTCCTGAAGGGCCATTCCAAAGGTCCCTTCGCCGACTTAGAGATCTCCTCCCAGCCGGCGCTCGCCTCGAGGATCCTGCGGACCCCGAATCCGCCGGGGTTCAAAATGCCGGCGATTGAGCCCTATGACGGGGCGGCGGACCCGCGGGATCACGTCGAGAGTTTCAGGACCCTTATGCTCCTCCACGGAGCATCAGATCCCCTTCTCTGCAAGGCTTTCCCGGCAACCCTCCGTGGCCCGGCGAGGGCGTGGTTCGCCGGGATGGAGGCTGACTCAATCCGGTCCTTCGACCAGTTCACTCGCCTCTTCGTCACTCATTTCGCCATTAGTAGCCAGCGGCGACTGGTCTCCGACTCCCTCTTCGATGTCCAGCAAAACGAGAGAGAAAGTCTGCGGGATTATCTTACCCGCTTCAACAGGGCTACGCTGGAGGTCCGGAACCTGAGTCAGGAAGTAGCTCTTTCAGCCCTGAAGCGTGGCTTCCGGAAGGGCAGACTCACCTTCTCCCTGGACAAACGCCTGCCGCGGAGCTTCCCAGAGCTGTTGTCCCGGGCGAACCAGTATGCGGACGCCGAGGAGGCGGCCGCCCACTGGAGCAAGGAGGCCGCCGAGATCCCTCCAAAGCTTGGGAAGAAAAGGCGGAAAGAGGCACGCTAGAGGAGGAGCCCGACGCCCCAGCGTCGGCGCAGAAGCCCGTCGCCGGCGAAGAACCACGGCGCCCCACGCCCTCGTTCTCCGCCCCGACGTTTCAACCGGTACACCCCTCTCCTGACTCCCTGAGCCCAGATCCTTATGGAGATCAAGGGGCGGGAGGACCTCCCGGCCCCGAGACAGATGCGGAAGATCCCTGGGAAGAGGCCCTCCCGGGCGTACTGTGAGTACCACCGAGACCACGGCCACGACACAGAAGACCGCTTCCAGCTTCGGGACGAGATCGAGGCTCTCATCCGCCGGGGGCGTCTCGGTCGATATGTGAGCGACCGACGTCCCCCCGCAGACCCGCGTCCGGCCGACCCGGCTCCTCCGGAGCCTCGGGAGCAGAATCGACCCGTTGCGGGCGTGATCCACACTATCACTGGGGGCTGCCCCCGGCCCGTGAGGAACGCAGGGGGCTCGACGGAGGCGTCAGGTGCGGCCGTCGCAAAGAGGCAGAGGGTCGGCAATGTAATCACCTTTTGTGATGAGGATGTAAAGGGGGTTCAGACCCCCCACGATGACGCCATGGTAATCTCCCTCACTATGGCAAACTATGATGTAAGGCGTGTTCTTGTGGATAGTGGAAGCTCAGCTGATATCTTGTTTTACGAGGCCTTCCAAAAGCTGGGCTTGTCCAGACAATCGTTGCGCAAAATATCCACCCCCCTCATAGGATTCACCGGCGACGCTGTCCCAGTGGAAGGTGTCGTTGAGCTGCCTGTGACTGCGGGCGTCGCACCCGCAGAAGCCACGGTGCGACTCGGGTTCTTGGTCGTCCGTGTTTCCTCGGCCTACAACGCTATCCTCGGACGACCCGGGCTGAACGCCCTTCGCGCGGTGGTCTCCACGTACCACTTGCTCATGCGGTTCCCCACGACGGTCGGGATCGGGGAGGTCCGAGGTGACCAACCGACCGCACGGCAATGTTTCTTAACGACCCTCAAAGGGAAGAAGCCCGCAGAAGCCCTCAACGTCGAGTCCCTTGATGCCAGAGACGAGGTGGCCTTGCGGCAGGGGGAGCCGGCCGAGGGTGTGGTCGAAGTTCCCCTCGAGGAAGGCCGCCGGGATCGGGTGGTCCGGGTCGGCGCCAATCTCGACCCGGGAGCTCGGGCCCGGTTGGTGGAATTCCTCCGAGCCAATGCCGATGTATTTGCTTGGTCGGCGGCCGATGTACCTGGGATCGACCCGGAGGTCATTTCTCACGCCCTCAACGTCGACCCGACCCACCGGCCAGTGAAGCAGAAGAAGAGACACTGTGCCCCGGATCGGATCCGGGTGGTCGACCAGGAGGTAGACAAGCTCTTGGAGGCAGGATTCATAAGGGAGGTGAGTTACCCCGAGTGGCTGGCAAATGTCGTACTTGTCCGGAAGGCGAGCGGGAAGTGGAGGATGTGCGTCAACTATACCGACCTGAACAAGGCGTGCCCTAAGGATAGCTTTCTTTTCTCTTTCTTTTTGCTTCTAAAAATTTTCCTTGCTTCCAATCCTTATAAATTCTTTCTGAGACAATGATACATGAGTAAGGAATCTATAGATAACAAGTTTGACTCATGTTTCATGAATTTTTAGAAATTGGAGGAATGTATCATGAGACTACTTGCTCCCTTTTATATTTCTTCAATAAAAAGGATCGCATATACCTAATTCTCTCCTTAGCGTGCAGAATCTATCTTCACTCAAGGGTTTTGTGAATATGTCGGCTAATTGTTTTTCAGTGCATATATGCTCAATACATATGTTTCCATTTTGCACATGATCCCTAATAAAATCATATCTTATTTCTATGTGTTTGGCTTTAGGAATGAGATATTTAGGATATAAGCCAGAAGTGATCTCTAAATGTAGATTCCAAAGATAGTTTTGAAATCAAGTGTAGATGAAATCTTTTTCAAGTTATTTCAAGGAGTATCAAGAATAATATTCAAAGAAAGCACGAATGAAACTTTAATACCTTTTTTTTTAATATATTAAGTATATAGCAACATGAGAGCAATCTAATTAATTTTTAGAGTATAGTATAAGAGCAGATAAAGATCAAAACTTATATACTCGAAAAACATAAGATTATGTTGAATCCTTAATTCTTAATGACTTCAAAGTTCTTTCATGATATAAAAGTATTGGAGAATAGATACCAAAATATGAATTTATGCAATGTAGGATACATAAAATTCAGGGCTTTGAAAGTTCTTTGAAAGCTCTCTTAAAGACTTTCTTTTACTCCTTTAAAGATCATATCATCAAAATCAATTAAAATGAATTGGCTCATGATTGAAACACTAAAGTGCAAGCCAATAAGAGCTCATTAGTAGATTCCAAAGTAAATTTCCAATACTAAGACAAATGGAATCCTTTTCACTTAGTTTTCAAAACAAGTGATTTACCAATTAAGTACAGATGAAAATCCAACTTTCAAAAGATATTCAATGAGGCACAAAGTTTAATACCACTTTACATTTAGTATTCTTTCTCTCATCTTTAGTTGTGAATTTACATGATTAAGTTCTATATGATCTCTCCCTCTGAAATTTTCTTTCTCCCCCTTAATTAATCATTCCATTTGAGAGTTTTAGAATTTGTTCAATAAAATTGTCAATCTCGAAAATATATTTTATTTTCATAAGACTCAAGGTTTGAGATAAGACAACCTTTATAGAACTCATCTCAAGGTATAAACTTATTATATAATTAAAGCAAGTCTTGCAATATAAGGAGGTTCATCAAAATCAATCCATAAAATTCAAGGTATGCATCAAATTAAAGTAACTTTAGGATAAGATACTGAATATCTAAAGCTCCCCTTTAAAAGATGCATTCTTCTTTAATTATTCTTATCTTTTGTTGAATTTCAGATTTTAATGATAAACGTGAATACAATTGAAACTTTATGATATCAAGAATGTAGAGTGATCTAAAATTATTCAAAATTTATAGCTGTTACGGGGGAACTTAGCCACCATGCCCCACGTGACCGGCACGCGCGCCCAGGAAGACTACGGCTGCCCCTTGATCCAGCAATCCGACCTCGGGTCGGATATCTTCGGCTCCGCAGCCCGACCCCGAGTCGGCTGCCCCTTGATCCAGCAATCCGATCTCGGGTCGGATATCTTCGGCTCTGCAGCCCGACCCCGAGTCGGCTGCCCCTTGATCCAGCGATCCGACCCCGAGTCGGATATCTTCGGCTCCGCAGCCCGACCCCGAGTCGGCTGCCCCTTGATCCAGCGATCCGACCCCGAGTCGGATATCTTCGGCTCCGCAGCCCGACCCCGAGTCGGCTGCCCCTTGATCCAGCAATCCGACCCCGAGTCGGCAATCTCTGACAACAACAGACTGTTCCCCTGAGGCACGCCGCGGCCCCCTGCTCCACTACTCCCTGCAACGGCCGTACCCGGCGCTGTTCCACGATCTCCTGTAACAGCCGTACAAAGCGGAGCTCCACTACGCCCTAACATAGCCGTACCCAGCGCTGCCCCACGACGCCCTGTAACGACCATGTCAGTGGCAACCCCATCGCGCCACACGATGACCAATCCCCAAAAAAAACCCCCAGCCTGGTATATATGCGGCTGGAGGGGAAGGGGGAGGGTAAGCAAAATTTTCCAGAGTATCATCTTACCTGCTACCTCTCCTTCTCCTTCGATCTTTCCTAACTTGATCGTCGGAGGGCCCCCACTACCCCGGTGGTGGTGCGAGGCTTGCTTGCAGGTTTCCCGGCAGAAGGCGGAGCGCAACCGAAGCAATTCCAAGGGAACCCCGTTCACACCGCTGTGCCAATCGTTCTTGGTTTGAACCCCCAGCAACAGTTGGCGCTAGAGGAAGGGACTGGATCTCAGAGCGATCGTAATGGCACGGCGAGGTGGTCGTGGAGCTTCCAATGCTTTCGGTCGCGGGGCCTCTCGCGCCTCTAGCCGGAAGGCCGCTGCATCTCCAACACACTCTCAGCAACTCTCCACCTCCCCACCGCCCGTTCAGACGGTCGAAGCCGCCCAGTTCGACCAGCTAACCCAGCAGGTTCGCACCCTCGCGGAGACGGTGCAGAATCTGCAGGGTGCGATGTCCCGGGCGCCGCAGCGGGCTCAGGAGCCGCCGCTGCCTGAGCGTTCGCCTGTCCTCCTCAACCCGCGCTCCTTCCTCTCCCATGGGGAGGAGCGCCGGCGCAAGGAGGATTCTCGAGCACGCTCCATTCTGTCGGGACCTTCCCACCGGAGCTGCGCGGGGTCTGAGAGGCGGGCCCGGGCGCGTTCCCAGACCCCCCAGTCCTCGAGGAACCCGCGCTCCAGTCGGTCCCCCTCTCGCCGCTCCTTGTCTCCCACCCACCGGTCGCGCTCCCTGGACCGGCGGGTGGACGATCTCCACCGACAACTCCAGGTCCTGAAGGGCCATTCCAAAGATCCCTTCGCCGACTTAGAGATCTCCTCCCAGCCGGCGCTTGCCTTGAGGATCCTGCGGACCCCGAATCCCCCGGGGTACAAAATGCCGGCGATCGAGCCCTATGACGGGGCGGCGGACCCGCGGGATCACGTCGAGAGTTTCAGGACCCTTATGCTCCTCCACGGAGCATCAGATCCCCTTCTCTGCAAGGCTTTCCCGGCAACCCTCCGTGGCCCGGCGAGGGCGTGGTTCGCCGGGCTGGAGGCTGACTCAATCCGGTCCTTCGACCAGTTCACTCGCCTCTTCGTCACTCATTTCGCCGTCAGTAGCCGGCGGCGACTGGTCTCCGACTCCCTCTTTGATGTCCGGCAAAACGAGGGAGAAAGCCTACGGGATTATCTTATCCGCTTCAACAGGACTACGCTGGAGGTCCGGAGCCTGAGTCAGGAGGTAGCTCTTTCAGCCCTGAAGCGTGGCTTCCGGAAGGGCAGACTCACCTTCTCCCTGGACAAACGCCTGCCGCGGAGCTTCCCAGAGCTGTTGTCCCGGGCGAACCAGTATGCGGACGCCGAGGAGGCGGCCGCCCACCGGAGCAAGGAGGCCGCCGAGATCCCTCCAAAGCTTGGGAAGAAAAGGCGGAAAGAGGCACGCCAGAGGAGGAGCCCGACGCCCCAGCGTCGGCGCAGAAGCCCGTCGCCGGCGAAGAACCACGGCGCCCCACGCCCTCGTTCTCCGCCCCGATGTTTCAACCGGTACACCCCTCTCCTGACTCCCCGGGCCAAGATCCTTATGGAGATCAAGGGGCGGGAGGACCTCCCGGCCCCGAGACAGATGCGGAAGATCCCTGGGAAGAGGCCCTCCCGGGCGTACTGTGAGTACCACCGAGACCACGGCCACGACACAGAAGACTGCTTCCAGCTTCGGGACGAGATCGAGGCTCTCATCCGCCGGGGGCGTCTCGGTCGATATGTGAGCGACCGACGTCCCCCCGCAGACCCGCGTCCGGCCGACCCGGCTCCTCCGGGGCCTCGGGAGCAGAATCGACCCATTGCGGGCGTGATCCACACTATCACTGGGGGCTGCCCCCGGCCCGTGAGGAACGCAGGGGGCTCAACGGAGGCGTCAGGGGCGGCCGTCGCAAAGAGGCAGAGGGTCGGCAATGTAATCACTTTTTGTGATGAGGATGTAAAGAGGGTTCAGACCCCCCACGATGACGCCATGGTGATCTCCCTCACCATGGCAAACTATGATGTAAGGCGTGTTCTTGTGGATAGTGGAAGCTCAGCTGATATCTTGTTTTACGAGGCCTTCCAAAAGCTGGGCTTGTCCAGACAATTGTTGCACAAAATGTCCACCCCCCTCGTAGGATTCACCGGTGACGCTGTCCCGGTGGAAGGTGTCGTTGAGCTGCCTGTGACTGCGGGCGTCGCACCCGTAGAAGCCACGGTGCGACTCGGGTTCTTGGTCGTCCGTGTTCCCTCGGCTTATAACGCTATCCTCGGACGACCCGGGCTGAACGCTCTTCGTGCGGTGGTCTCCACGTACCACTTGCTCATGCGGTTCCCCACGACGGTCGGGATCGGGGAGGTCCGAGGTGACCAACCGACCGCACGGCAATGTTTCTTAGCGACCCTCAAAGGGAAGAAGCCCGCAGAAGCCCTAAGCGTCGAGTCCCGTGATGCCAGAGACGAGGTGGCCTTGCGGCAGGGGGAGCCGGCCGAGGGTGTGGTCGAAGTTCCCCTCGAGGAAGGCCGCCGGGACCGGGCGGTCCGGGTCGGCGCCAATCTCGACCCGGGAGCTCGGGCCCGGTTGGTGGAATTCCTCCGAGCCAATGCCGATGTATTTGCCTGGTCGGCGGCCGATGTACCTGGGATCGACCCGGAGGTCATCTCTCACGCCCTCAACGTCGACCCGACCCACCGGCCAGTGAAGCAGAAGAAGAGACACTGTGCCCCGGATCGGATTCGGGTGGTCGACCAGGAGGTAGACAAACTCTTGGAGGCAGGATTCATAAGGGAGGTGAGTTACCCCGAGTGGCTGGCAAATGTCGTACTTGTCCGGAAGGCGAGCGGAAAGTGGAGGATGTGCGTCGACTATACCGACCTGAACAAGGCGTGCCCTAAGGATAGCTTTCCGCTTCCGCGGATAGACCAACTGGTCGACGCGACTTCCGGACATCAGCTGCTGTCTTTCATGGACGCCTTCTCCGGTTACAACCAGATAATGATGGCCCCACAGGACGAGGAGAAAACTGCCTTTATAACAGACCGGGGGCTGTACTGCTACAAGGTAATGCCCTTCGGTCTGAAGAATGCTGGCGCCACTTACCAGCGCCTCGTCAACAAAATCTTCAAAGAGCAAATCGGCCGGAACATGGATGTGTACGTGGACGATATGCTGGTGAAGAGCCGCCAGGCAGACCAGCACATCGTGGATCTGGAGGAGACTTTCACCACCTTGCGGAAGTTTCGCATGAAGCTGAACCCAGCGAAGTGCGCCTTTGGCGCTTCGGCCGGGAGGTTCCTCGGTTTCATTGTCAACCAGCGGGGTATCGAAGCCAACCCGGACAAAATCAAGGCCATCCAAGGTATGTCCCCTCCGACCAAAGTGAAGGAGGTTCAGGAGCTCGCTGGAAGGGTCGCCGCGCTCGGACGATTTGTGGCAAAATCGGCCGAACGCTGCCAACCATTCTTCAAGGTGTTAAAACGCCCGAAAGACTTCCTCTGGACGGCCGAATGTCAAGCAGCATTCGACCAGCTCAAGGAATACCTGGCGTCTCCTCCCCTGCTGTCCAAGCCGCAAGAAGGGGAGATGCTCTACCTCTATCTGGCGGTCTCCCCAACCGCGGTCAGTGCGGTGCTGGTTCGGGAAGAGGCAAAGCTCCAGAAGCCCGTGTACTACATCAGCCGGGTCCTACGGGATGCCGAGGCACGGTATACGAAGGCTGAAAAGATTGCCTTCGCGCTGCTGACCGCGACCAGGAGGCTCCGCCCCTATTTCCAGGCCCATTCTGTCACCCTCTTAACTGATCAACCACTACGACAGATCCTCAGCAACCCCGAGAATGCGGGACGGCTGGTGAAGTGGGCAGTAGAACTCGGTGAGTTCGACATCCGCTACCAGCCTCGACCCGCCATCAAGGCCCAGGTGCTCGCGGACTTCCTCGCTGAGTGCACGGTGCAGGTGGCGGAACCTAGACCGCCGGAAACGCCGAGCCTCGACCTCCCGACCTGGACGCTTCACATCGATGGGTCGTCAAACCCCGAGGGTGGAGGGGCCGGGCTGGTCCTTACCAGTCCTGATGGAGTGATAGTCGAGTATGCCTTGAGGTTTGGATTTCCAGTGACCAACAACGAGGCGGAGTACGAGGCCCTAGTCGCGGGACTCAAACTCACCGAGGAGCTCGGCATCCGGCGTTTGAAGGTCTTCACCGACTCCCAGCTGGTGGTCGGGTAGGTCCGTGGGGAGTTCGAGGCCCGGAGCCCGACCATGCAGAACTACGTCCGGAAGGTGCAAGCACTCATTTCCGACCTCGGCAGCGTCGACCTCCAGCAGGTCCCCAGAAGCGAAAATGCCAGGGCCGACAGGTTGTCCCGCTTGGTGGGCGCAGAGGCGCACAACCTGTCGAGGGCAATCTACCTGGAGACCCTGGATGCCCCGAGCATCGGCGAGGCTGGGGCGGTGATGGCGATTGATCCGGAGCCGTCTTGGATGGACCCGCTCGTCGCCTACCTCGCCGAAGGATCCTCCCTGAAGACGAAGATCAAGCTCGGCGACTTGTCAGGAAGTCCGCCCACTACGTACTCTATAAAGGGAGGCTGTATCGGACCTCGTTCACCGCCCCCCTCTTAAGGTGCCTCCGCCCCTTGGAGGCGGCCTACGTCCTCGGCGAAGTCCACGAGGGCGTCTGCGGATCGCACTCAGGGGCTAGGTCCTTGGCGCACAAGATCATGAGGCAAGGCTATTATTGGCCTACCTTGTTGGAGGACTCAAAGGATCACGTACGGAAATGCGACGCCTGCCAGCGCCACGCCAACGTCCAGAGAGTCCCTTCTGTCCCCTTGGCACCAATCACCGCACCCTGGCCCTTCGCACAGTGGGGAATGGATATCCTCGGACCATTCCCCGTCGCTTCCGCCCAGCGAAAATTCTTGATTGTTGCAATCGACTACTTCACCAAGTGGGTGGAGGCAGAGCCGCTGGCCACTATCACGGAGGTGCAAGTCCGGAAGTTCGTGAAGAAAAACATCATTGTCCGATTTGGGGTACCCCGGGTCCTCATCTCGGATAATGGTCGACAGTTCGACAACAAGCATTTCCGTGACTTCTGCGAGGAGTTCGGGATCGAGCATCGCTTCACATCTGTGTCGCATCCCCAAACCAACGGTGAGGCTGAGGTGACAAATCGGACAATCCTCCAAGGAATTAAGGCGCGAATCGGTCGGACGAGGCAAGCTTGGGTCGAAGAACTCGAGAACGTCCTTTGGGCGTATCGGACCACGCATCGGACCCCCACCGGGGAGATGCCTTTCGGCCTAACCTATGGCACGGAAGCGGTCGTCCCCGTGGAGCTCGAACTCCCCTCGCCCCGGGTGGCCGCGCACCGACCCGAGGCCAATTCGGAGCAGCTCCGGGGGAACCTGGACCTCTTGGAAGAAGCGAGGAAAATGGCGCAGGTCCGAATGGCGATGTATCAGCGGAGGGTGGCCCGATATTATAACTCCAAGGTCCGACCAAAACTTTTCAGAATCAGAGATCTGGTGCTAAGGCGGGCCAAAGCATCTCAACCCGCGGAAGGTGGGAAGCTGGCGCCAAATTGGGAAGACCCGTATAGGGTTCGCTGGGTAAACCGACCTGGCTCCTACCAGTTGGAGGCACTAGATGGTCGAGAAATTCCAAGGAGCTGGAATTCCGCTAACCTGCGGGTGTATTACCAGTAGAAAGACAAAGCCAGAAAGACAGTTCAAAAAAATATATAGTTCTTTTCATTTCAATAATTCCTGGTTACAATGGCGTGTTCGTGTGATTACAAAGAATTCCCAGAGGGGGATTGGGGAGTAAAGAAACTAAGGAAGAGGTGGGGACTCCGTGGAGCTGAAGATCTGGGATCCCGAACCCTCCGCCCGAAGCAGCTGCAATCCCACTGGCCATGGGTGCTTCCCCCCGGAGGCGCCATCGACGCCTCACGCAAAAGACGAAGAGCCGGCGCGGACGAAGAAGAAGTTCACACTGCTTCTAGAGGAACGCCACCTCCAAGGGATATTCCGGTCCTCCCAAGGAGAAGGGGAGGAAAGGAATATAAGGGAGAAGAGCGCGAGGAGGCGTGATCCCGGATGAAGCGTCTAGCGCAGAGCTCCATGGGGAGGTGGGGCTGAAAAGAGGGGGGATGTGATCCCGGATGAAACGCCTAGAGCGGAGTTCCACCGGGGAGAATCTTCCCGTTGATCCCAGATGAAACGGCTAGTTGGTGGAAGTCGCGAGGGGCACGCCTCCCGTTCCTCCGGCAGGGATTTCCCAGCCACGCGCCGGAGAGGAGGTCCACGATCCATGGCAACCTGAACAGCTCCGGCTTGGCAGGCTCCACCGCACCTGCGCTTATATTTATAGCCAAACTGTGGCCCCCCGGTCGTTCCGATGCGGGTGGCTCCAATAAATGCGGGCACATCGAATCCGGAGCCGTTCCGGCTCTCGAGGTTTAACCCCCCACGATCTCCTAAGCGTCGTTCTCCTTAATTGCATTCTTCGTGCAGGACACTCCGGACGGCGTGTATCCCGCGGCCCACGTATCTCCGCACGCGCCCAGGCCGCATCCGCCTCGAAGAACGCGCGTATCGCGGCCGCTTAACTGGCACTCCTCGCAAGCAGCAACTGGCCGGTCCGATTTTCCAGGTAACGCCTCAATTAGCATTTAATGGCCTTCTGGTGTTCCCCAGGCGACGCTTCGAGAGGAGGAGAAACACGATCGCAGCTGGCCACGGAGGAACCCCGTCGAGCGGCAAGTGACAGGCGCGTGGCCAACGAGCGAAATTCCCCGAGGCTCGGCCCTCGGATGCCAGGCTAACCCGATGATCATCCCGAGAGCAGACTAGCCTGAAGCCCCGACCGGCCGCCTCGGCTTGCGCCAGACTTGGCCGACCAACGAGCGGAATTCCCCGAGGCTCGGCCCTCGGATGCCAGGCTAACCCGATGATCATCCCGGGAGCAGACTAGCCTGAAGCCCCGATCGGTCGCCTCGGCTTGCGCCAGCCTTGGCCGACCAACGAGCGAAATTCCCCGAGGCTCGGCCCTCGGATGCCAGGCTAACCCGATGATCATCCCGGGAGCAGACTAGCCTGAAGCCCCGACCGGACGCCTCGGCTTGCGCCAGCCTTGGCCGACCAACGAGCGGAATTCCCCGAGGCTCGGCCCTCGGATGCCAGGCTAACCCGATGATCATCCCGGGAGCAGACTAGCCTGAAGCCCCGACCGGTCGCCTCGGCTTGCGCCAGCCTTGGCCGACCAACGAGCGGAATTCCCCGAGGCTCGGCCCTCGGATGCCAGGCTAACCCGATGATCATCCCGGGAGCAGACTAGCCTGAAGCCCCGACCGGTCGCCTCGGCTTGCGCCAGCCTTGGCCGACCAACGAGCGAAATTCCCCGAGGTTCGGCCCTCGAATGCCAGGCTAACCCGATGATCATCCCGGGAGCAGACTAGCCTGAAGCCCCGACCGGTCGCCTCGGCTTGCGCCAGACTTGGCCGACCAACGAGCGGAATTCCCCGAGGCTCGGCCCTCGGATGCCAGGCTAACCCGATGATCATCCCGGGAGCAGACTAGCCTGAAGCCCCGATCGGTCGCCTCGGCTTGCGCCAGCCTTGGCCGACCAACGAGCGAAATTCCCCGAGGCTCGGCCCTCGGATGCCAGGCTAACCCGATGATCATCCCGGGAGCAGACTAGCCTGAAGCCCCGACCGGACGCCTCGGCTTGCGCCAGCCTTGGCCGACCAACGAGCGGAATTCCCCGAGGCTCGGCCCTCGGATGCCAGGCTAACCCGATGATCATCCCGGGAGCAGACTAGCCTGAAGCCCCGACCGGTCGCCTCGGCTTGCGCCAGCCTTGGCCGACCAGCGGAAGAATTTCCTGAGGCCTAACCCTCGGATGCCTGGCCTAGCGCCGGAAGAATTTTCTGAGGCCTAACCCTCGGATGCCTGGCCTAGCGCCGGAAGAATTTCCTGAGGCCTAACCCTCGGATGCCTGGCCTAGCGCCGGAAGAATTTCCTGAGGCCTAACCCTCGGACGCCTGGCCTAGCGCCGGAAGAATTCCCTGAGGCCTAACCCTCGGATGCCTGGCCTAGCGCCGGAAGAACTTCAAGAGTCAGGAGTCGGCGAGACGCTACCAAGAGTTAAAAAGAGGAAGGACGAAAGTGAAATGAGGAAACACTTTGTTTGCATTAACTTTCGTTGCATCAGGGCCGAGACCCATACAACATGGCAAAACGCCAACATACAAAGAAAAGAACAAAGAAAAGTACAGAGAGTCAGCTTGGAGGAACCCCTGGGTCGGGAACGGCGAGCACGTCCACGAAGGGTAGGGAGACGGTTGGAGAATCGGCAGGCAATGGCATCGGAGGGGAGTCGAGGAGGGAGACCCCACTCAGGTCAATTCCGGGGTATTTAGCGGACACCCTTGCCAGGCCTTCATCGAAGCCTAAGGCAAAGAAGTCGGACCCCGCGTCCGACATGTCACGGATGAACTCGGCGGACTGACGATAGGCCTGTACCGCCTGACGCCCGATTCCCGCGCTCTTCTCGGCCAGCGCAGCCTCCGCTCGCTCCGTAATCTGAGCTTTCGCTTCCATGACCTTCGCCACAATCCGGTCGTCCGCCTCGGAGGAGACCCTCAGCAGATCGGCCCGAGCCTCCATGTGCCTCGCCTCGGCAGCGACGCGAGCAGCCTCAGCCTCCTCCAGGCGCGAATAAAGCTCCTGGTTGCTCGCACGAGTCCCCTCCAAGGCCGACTCCAATTCGGCCAGCTTGGCTTCAAGAGATCGGGTTCGGTTGCGGCCATTGTCGGCCGACTGCTGGGCCTTCTCCCACCTCTCCCGGAAGTCGGCAGCCTTCCGGGACTGCTTTTCGGCCCGCTCCTCCGCCTTCCTGATCTCGCTTTCGAGACCCGAGGCAACCTTGAGTTGCTCCTGAGCATCCAACAGTTGCCTCTCGAGGACGGCGAAGCCGAGTGCCCGCTCTTCGGCCACCTGGAGCCTCGTTTCGAGGTCCCTGGTCGTCCTCCCCGCCGCAGCCTGGCCTCCCTCCTCTACAGCTTTCAGTCGGCTCTCGGTCCTCGCCAGAAGCCTCGCCTGTTCCTCGTGGCTCTCCTCCAGGCGGATCATGTACTGGGCGAGCTAAGAGATAGGAAAAATGAGAGCGTCAGACGGGGATCAACAGAGCCTATAAACGACGAAAGCGACCAAAAGAACACTCACCGACATGAGACAGACGCAGCTGGCAGCTCCGACTTCAGGGATGCTCATCTGCCGGACTTGCCTACGGTCCCTCTCCAGCAGCACCGTCTCGACGAGGTTTCGGGCGCCGGCGAAAGTGAAGGCCGACCCCGACTTCGCCCCGGAGCCGGACGGTGGTTCTGCAGCCTTACCCTTACCCATCGCTTGGGAGAGAGTCATGCCGACCGTGCGCGAGGCAGGGGCCGCGCCAGAGATCGACAGGGTCCCGCTCGGCCGGGGCCTCGGCGCGCCCCTCCTTCTCGTATCATCCGAAGCCGACCAAGTCGAAGGTCGGGCTGGGGACCGACTGCGTCCGACCCGGCCGCCTCGGGCGCGCCCGGATGACACCTCCGGAAAAACGATAGTCTCATCACCGGAGGGCTGATACGGCGTCAACTGTCGGTCCGAGCCCGCGGCGTCCCCCTGATCGGTGGGCCCGGACCCGTCTGTCGGCGTCGGAGTCGCCTGCTGGCGGGGCTTCTTTGCCGGTGGGACCCCGCTCGGAGGAGTCCGTTTCTTCCTCCGGACCGCTTCCAGTAGGGACGCCCTACTAACAGCCATTGCCTTGTCCGACTGCATGACGTCGTCGATTTCTGCAAAAAGGACGAGATGGTTAGAAACTGAGAAACCGATGGAAAGAAGAAAAGAAAGAGGAGAAAAGAGCTAAAAAAGAAGAAGTGGTGGCGGGCTCACGGTCGGTGGGGACCGAGCTCAGACCGACGTTCACCAAGGCATCCTCGGAAATAAGGCTAGCCACCGGGGGGAGCCGGCCCTCGGCAACCAACCCCCTCAAGACGGCGACGCCATTGGACTCCTCCCTCGACAACCTCGATAGGCCGATCGGGGACTTCATCGGCGTCTCCCAGGTTGTCCCGATTCCCCAAGAGGGATCTACGTCGATGAAAAAGAAACGCTCCTTCCAGCCATGAATGGAGGAAGGAGCCTCCTTGACGAGGCCGCACCCTCGCCGCGCCGCAAAGCACCACCACCCTCTGTCCTGGGGGTGGCCGTTCAGGCCATAGCATTCCCAAAAGACGTTCAGGGTGGCGGGAACCTCGTACATGCGGCAGAAAACCTAGAAGGCCGTCAGGGTACGCCATGAGTTCGGCACCAGTTGCGTCGGCGCCACTCTTAAACCTCGAAGCACCTGCACGACTAAGTCCGAGAGGGGAAAGCGGAACCCAGCCCGAAGGATGTCCTCATTGATGGCGACCTTCCCTGGAGGAGGATGGGACATCCTCTCCTCAGGCTCCGGGAGCGTAACGTTGCAGGTTTCGGGAAGGTGGTACCGGGCCACGAACCTATCTAGGTCTTCGGGGACCAGCTCCGACTGAATGCGGTTTGCTCTTACTTCGTCCATCCCTAACGGCCAGTGAATCTACGGTCAGGACGGGGTCAAGAGGGGAGAAGGGACCGGAACGACTGGGGTACACTAATACGAAAGGAGAAAGTACGGAGGGCCCTAAATTGTAGAGTGGGGCAACTTACCGGAAGGGAAGGAAGAACGGCTCCGAGAGCGTCAAAGGAGGAGCGAACGAACAGTCCGACGGCAACGGCAGCAGCACAAGGGAGAAACTCGAGGATGCCTGTGAAGAGAAAGGCGGACGGGGGAGGGCCCCCGGTTAAATAGGCGGAAAGGCGGGTGACGCCTCGGTGACGCCAGAGGACGCCTGGCTGCCGAAGGTTCGTTCGCGCCCCAAAGGCGAATCGACGCCATTAAGAAAGGATGTCCGCCGAAATCCGCAGACCGCCAGATCAGCGACAACCGCCATACGCCATAAAGAAGGCGGGGAGCTCGAAGCGCGCGCGCCTTTCCGAGGGATGGCGGCAATCTCGAAGCGTCACTCCCTTCACCCGTTCCCCTCCTGGTTCCAGGCTCGGAAGTGGGGGGCTACTGTTACGGGGGAACTTAGCCACCATGCCCCACGTGACCGGCACGCGCGCCCAGGAAGACTACGGCTGCCCCTTGATCCAGCAATCCGACCTCGGGTCGGATATCTTCGGCTCCGCAGCCCGACCCCGAGTCGGCTGCCCCTTGATCCAGCAATCCGACCTCGGGTCGGATATCTTCGGCTCCGCAGCCCGACCCCGAGTCGGCTGCCCCTTGATCCAGCGATCCGACCCCGAGTCGGATATCTTCGGCTCCGCAGCCCGACCCCGAGTCGGCTGCCCCTTGATCCAGCGATCCGACCCCGAGTCGGATATCTTCGGCTCCGCAGCCCGACCCCGAGTCGGCTGCCCCTTGATTCAGCACTCCGACCCCGAGTCGGCAATCTCTGACAACAACAGACTGTTCCCCTGAGGCACGCCGCGGCCCCCTGCTCCACTACTCCCTGCAACGGCCGTATCCGGCGCTGTTCCACGATCCCCTGTAACAGCCGTACAAAGCGGAGCTCCACTATGCCCTGCCATAGCCGTACCCAGCGCTGCCCCACGACGCCCTGTAACGACCATGTCAGTGGCAACCCCATCGCGCCACACGATGACCAATCCCCAAAAAAACCCCCCAGCCTGGTATATATGTGGCTGGGGGGGAAGGAGGAGGGTAAGCAAGATTTTCCAGAGTATCATCTTACCTGCTACCTCTCCTTCTCCTTCGATCTTCCCTAACTTGATCGTCGGAGGGCCCCCACTACCCCGGTGGTGGTGCGAGGCTTGCTTGCAGGTTTCCCGGTGGAAGGCGGAGCGCAACCAAAGCAATTCCAAGGGAACCCCGTGTTGGGAATCCGCCCATGCCGCTGATATTTCAAAACAAAAATCAGATGGCAGCGGAATCGGCATGCACGGGTTCGACGTTCATCGCATGAACGTTGTTTCTAGACCTTTCGTAATTAGGTAAGAATTAAAACTTTTAAAACTATTAGGAAGATCAAATCTTCACCTTGCGCGGGTAGATGATCACCGCAAATCTGAATTCGTGGTTTTGGAAGAGGGTTCGCTTGAAGCCGTTCAAACGTCCGGCCTCTACGGGTATCCACACGAAGCAGGATCCGATCCAAGCTCTCTATCTCACCGGGGTGCTAGCTCTCTTGCAGAGATAGCTTTTGATGGCTGATCTCCTCTCTTTCAATCAACCCTTGATAGTGCTTGAGAGGAGGAAGAAGAAGGATGAAGATGGGAAGAAGATCAAAAGCCCCTGCAGCCTTCTTCTTTTTCCATGCGTTGGAGCCAAGGAAGAAGACCAAGAGGAGGGAGACGCCTCCTCTTCTTTTCCCTTTGCTGATGGCGGCTGAACCAAGGAGAGATGGAGAGGGGGTGGCCATGTGATGAAGAGGAGAAAGGTTCATCTAGGGCGCCGGCCCTAGTCCTCCTTTAATAAGGATGAAGGGCTCCTACAAGTTAGGAGCCCTTGACTACTTTCCAAGAGGGGGCGCCGGCCCCCCTTCTCTCTTCATGTCGCACCAACTAAGTGAAGAGGGGCTGATGCCCCTCTTACTTGGTTAACCCAATCCTCTTCCAAAAAGGATTAGGTGCCTCTCTCATGGTTTAATCCTAATCTAATTAGGATTAGCCAAATTTGGGTTCAATCTACGCTAGTCCTAATCCAATTAGGACTTGAATGAATCATGACTTAATTGAACTCTTCAATCCTAATCCAATTAGGAGTCATGTTGATTCATTAGATTAATAATTAATTTAGACTTAAGGAATCCTAATCCAATTAGGATTTGTTTAATTTTAGTCCTAATCCAATTAGGACTTTATTTGAATTCGAAGTCCTAATCCAATTAGGATTTCTAGGAATCCTACTCCAAGTAGGAATCCAATTTTAATTCAAAGTTCCTAATCTCATTAGGATTGTAGGAATCCTATTCCAAGTAGGAATCCCAGTCCTACTCCAACTAGGATTCCCAGTCCTAATCCAATTAGGACTCTAGGAATCCTACCCAAAGTAGGATTCTTGTTTCAAGTCCAATTAATTAATTCCCTTTCCTTCTTCAACTTCTTATCAATCAAATTGATTACTTGTGATTCCCAATCACGATTTCAACCATCGGATCGGTCAATACTTCTAGTGTGTGTGACCCCATAGGTTCTACTCTGACTGGTAGTGAGATATATTGTGATCTCTATCTCAATATCATTGAAAACTCCTTTCAATGGGTTGGAACGATTCCAACTCAACTCATTAGGGTTTATCGATCATCAAGATAATCCCTATGAGTCCCACCATCCACCAGTGACACCTAGCAGCATGTAGTGGCTACCCAGTAGAATAGAAAGATGAACCTCTAGGTGCAGTTAACGTGTGATACAGTCCTACTATCGTGGATCCCTACAGGACGGAGGTCATGGACAACTCGTCAAACCCCATCGTCTGTCATATGTCAAGATTTATTCGACTTGAGTTCGCTAATGGAAAACTCTTTTTTCACTTTATATTACTGCCCTGGCCAAGATCTTAGAACTCAGTCTAACAAATCACATAGGATCACTCCTCTTCTATCAAGGTCGATAGATTCCTTATAGGTGCATACCCTACTCCTACAGTGAACTTACTGCAGCCAATCTACACTGCATGGACCCATATGGCTAGAGACCATGTATGTGTGCAGTCAAACTACAATAACCTCACTGTGAGTAGCCGAAGCACCGCAGGTCAAAGGACCAGTCACACTACTGCAACATCAAGCAAGTCACTGACGAGTGGATAGACATCCAAGTGACTTCTTGTCTTGGTCACGCTCAGTACCCTTGTTCTCTAACAAGCACCTGCACTATCACTTCAGTGTTCCTACACTGTGGACTCAAGTCTCGTCCATCCAGAAGGAGAGTGATCTGTGCACTGATCGGATCGATCACCGTCCTCGTGATGATCTATTGATCAGGAGCATTTAGAAATTAATCACCAATGATACATGGCTCAAATTCTCAACTCTTGAGAATATGTATCATCATCTTATTAATTTCTTGGACGATTCATAGACACATAAACAATATGAATGAAAGGATGCCTTTTATTTATTCAATAATAAATAGTCAAGTACAAAATTATGTCCCTAGAATCAACAATGTGTCAGCCAAATTGGCTTCTAGGGCATACATCTAACAATCTCCCACTTGCACTAAAGCCAATTGGTCATATATCTTAGGCCCATCTTCTCAAGGTGGGCTTCAGTCTTTTGCTGACTCAGCTGCTTAGTGAACGGATCTGCCACGTTATCCGCGGAGTCTACTCTCTGCACCTCTACATATTTCTTCTCCACATAGTCGCGTATGAGGTGAAAGCGCCGCTCTATATGCTTAGACTTCTGATGAGACCTTGGCTCCTTAGCAACGGCTATGGCGCCATTATTATCGCAGTAGAGTGTTATGGCATCTGATGTCATCACATCCAACTCTGCAATGAATTTCTTGAACCAGAAGCCTTCTTTAGCAGCTTCAGAGACGGCAATATATTCAGCTTCCATAGTAGAATCAGCAATAATCGGTTGTTTAGAACTCTTCCAATTCACCGCACCACCATTGCACAAGAACACGTATCCAGATGTTGACTTCCTGTCATCGACATCAGTCATGAAGTCTGAATCTGTGTACCCTTCTACCTTTAACTCTGATGATCCTCCAAAAACCAAGAATAAATCTTTAGTTCTTTTCAAGTACTTAAGAATATTCTTCACAGCTGTCCAGTGTTCTTCACCTGGATTCGACTGATATCTGCTTGTGACACTCACAGCAAGAGCTATATCAGGTCGTGTACATAGCATGGCATACATGAGGCTTCCTATTGCCGATGCATAAGGAATCTTGCTCATGCGTTGAATCTCTTCAGATGTGTTGGGGCACATCTTCTTGGAGAGATGAATTCCATGCCTTAGGGGTAAGAGACCCCTCTTGGAGTTTTCCATGCTGAACCTCTTCAGCACCTCCTCTATGTACATCTTCTGTGAAAGGCCAAGCATCCTTTTAGATCTATCTCTATAGACCTTTATTCCCAAAATATAGGATGCTTCCCCAAGGTCTTTCATGGAGAATTCTTTTGACAACCAGACCTTGACCGAGGTTAGCATGGGAATATCATTCCCAATCAGGAGAATGTCATCTACGTACAGTACGAGAAAAACTACAGCACTCCCACTAACCTTTTTGTAAACACATGGTTCCTCTTCGTTTTTGATGAAATCAAACGTTTTGATTGCGTCATCGAAACGAGTGTTCCAACTCCGAGATGCTTGCTTTAGTCCATAGATGGACCTTTGCAGCTTGCAGACCTTGTGATCTCCATCACTGGAAGTGAAACCCAAAGGCTGTTCCATATAGATATCTTCATCAAGATATCCATTCAGGAAAGCAGTTTTCACATCCATCTGCCAGATTTCATAATCATGAAATGCTGCAATGGCAAGCAATGTTCGGATGGATTTTAGCATGGCTACAGGTGAAAAGGTCTCCTGATAGTCAATGCCTTCGCGCTGACTATACCCTTTCGCCACAAGCCTTGCCTTATAGGTCTCTACCTCTTCATCCGAACCTATCTTCCTTTTGTAGATCCATTTGCATCCAATAGGTACAATACCTTCTGGTGGGTCTACTAAGGTCTAGACTTGGTTGGAACGCATGGAGTCTAACTCTGACTTCATTGCTTCCAGCCATTTCTCGGAATCGATATCAGATATCGCCTCGTTGTAGGTTTTGGGATCCTGTATGTGATCCCTATCTCCCACTAGGAACATTTCCTCGGTATCCTCTTCTAGTATACCTAAGTATCTATCGGGAGGATGGGAGACCCTACTAGATCTACGAGGTGGTCGAGGGACATTGTGTACTGGCTCTGTATGAATGGGTTCAATAGGATCCATGACTCGTTGCTTTTCAGAGACTTTCTCTTCAAGCTCAATTTTCCTCCCACTGCCTCTATCAAGGATAAACTGATTTTCCAAGAAGATGGCATGACGGCTCACAAACACATTGTGATCTTCTGAGACGTAAAAATTGTATCCTAATGACTCTTTAGGATATCCTATAAAACGAGCACTTATGGTCCTAGCCTCTAACTTGTCCGCCTGTAGTCTCTTGACGTGGGCCGGACATCCCCAAATCTTGAGATGACCCAGACTTGGTTTCTTACCATGCCATATCTCATACGGTGTGGTAGGAACGGATTTAGAGGGAACTCTATTCAATAAATAAATCGCTGTGAGTAAGGCATCTCCCCAAAGGAACATAGGTAAATCAGTGAAGCTCATCATGGACCTGACCATATCCAATAGGGTCCGATTCCTCCTCTCTGACACCCCGTTGAGTTGAGGTGTACCCGGAGGTGTCCATTGTGAGACTATGCTGAAAGAGTAGATGCCCTACAAGCCAATCGCAATATGTATTGCGAAGGGTTTTTCTTTTGATTTGTCCAAATCATGTACATGACATTTAAATATGAATAAAGGCGTTATGTTTTATCATATGCTGTTGATTATATTTATGATAAACTCCTTAGATTAGGGCAATGGTTTTAAGACTATGATGAGATCATACTAGTGAGACTTAAAATCGTAAAATCCTAATCTTAAATATTCCCAGTCATTGGTACATTGAGTCGGGGATCAATGATTACCGGAAAGACTGGCATGTCTTATGTATGCTCGATGCAGAGGATGATTGATCTCACAATCATTTGTGTGGAGACACTAATACAAAGATATGGGTGCTCATTAGAAGAATGAGTTCACTGAATTGACCTACAAAGAGAAATCTTATGAAGTCTTACTTACATGTCAAAAGATGATTCTCTTAGTGGGAGTTGTGCAACCGATCCTTTGACCTGAGATCACCATGGTATCTTGTGCACATGAACCTATATTTTGGTTTACACTCATTCATGACAATAAGTTATGTACGAGGTCTTCTGGATATGGTGGATTGTGTACGAAGATTATGAGTAGATCAAAAAGGAATTAATCACTTCTAGTAAGAGAAGATAGCATCCTATTTATTCTAATCATATGATAATTTAGGAAGCCTTTGATCAAAGCAGAATGAAAATTAGAAAGAGTTTCTAATGTTTCATTATTTGAATTATCATTAAAAGATTGAGAAAAATATGAATATGAAATTGAGTTTGACATATATTCATACTCATATACATATTTGGGATGCAGTTTGATTAAAGGATTGAATTGCATGGTAACTTGCCACTGAAGGGTATTTTTGGTATTTTCACCAAATTCCATATTTTCCGGGTAGACATGACACGTTGCTAGACGTCAATCTTGTCTTATAGGTTTGATCGAATTAAAGAGTTTAATTCGATCACCAATTAGAAAGGATTCTAATTGTTAAGTTCGGGTTCGCGCAGTTTGGACTTAAATCGATTAGAAGAGTTCTAATCAAGTTGGGTCAACTCGCACTCACACCTATTGCTGGCTAAGTATGGAACCCAATGGGTCACACACAAGAAAACTTATCAAGGGTCTAATTAGATTAGATCATGTTTGCAAGATAAACATCCTAGCAGGTGTTGCAAACCTTAGCTCCTGATTCGAACTGGATTCGAATCTGATTCGAATTGAATTCGAATCTGATTCTTAATTGATCTAATTTGATTAGATCATATTCTAATATGGGTTAGCCAAGAGTTGGCTCCTAATTGGCTTGGTTTGAGTCTAATTGGATTAGATTTGATAAATCATTCATTTTTGACCGTTGGATCAACATTTGGATGAAGAGATGGATCAAATGGATGGCACCATGAATTGGAGCCATTGGATTTTCATCATAGGATGATGGGAGATCATGATGACGTGATGGATATCATTGGGAGGCGTGGAGATGAAAAATAGGTGAAGGAAAGAGAGAGAATACGTGAAGATTAAATGGATAAGGATGAACCATTTATTTGATCTTATCCATTCTCTCTCTTCTCTCTTCATCACGCCTAAGGGATATATGGCGCCTTCTTTCATGGCCTTTGGATCATCATCAACCCTTGATGAATGGATAAGGTTGGTTCCTATTTTTCTTGCGTGAGAAGAAGTGAAAAAAGGGAAGAGTACGGCGCATTTTCATGAAGAGGTGCTTAGGGAATCAAGCGCCACATCATAAGCGCTTGATCTTATCATAACCACTTTTGATACGCCTCTCCCTATTTTTGTGGCGCCTTCTCTCCTCTTATCACGCCCCATCTGAAGGATGTGTGGATGGGATGCATCCTTTGGTGATGCATCCCCACGCCATCTATAAATAGGAATGCTCCCGGTGTTTTCTAATCATCGAAAATCAATCCAACTCTCTCTCTCTCATATCCCTTCTTTCTTACATTAGTTTCTTTCTTTCTAACATTGCTTCTAGTGTGTCCTAAGCCAAGACAAGGTGGTCTTCCTTAGGACAAAAGGATTAGAAGTGATTTTAGAAGGCTAAAGAAAAATAGAAAGGAAGGAAAGCAAGCCATTAGAGTTCTTTAGAAGAATTCTGCATTAAGGATCAAAAGTCTTTGGAGCTAAAGTCTTGATCAAGTTTTCGTGTGGATCACCATTGGAGGGCGGACACTTGGACGCCTCGTGGAGATTGTACACTTTGGATTAGCATTTGAGGTATTCTACTAATTTTGTATTTATTTTATATTATTTGATTGTAATCATTAAGGTGATCTAGGCTTAAAAGGGTTTCATGCATAGGGACTTTATTAAGAAAATTTTAAAATCCCTAGCTTCCGCTGCCCATTATGACATGCTAGAACCCTACAGTGGTATCAGAGCTATCCTTAATTGGTTCTGTTATGGGGGAATTAAGCCGCCATGCCCCATGTGATCGGCACGCGTATCCAGGAAAGCTACAGTTACCCTTTGACCCAGCACTCCGACCCCGAGTCGGACCTCCTCGGCTTCGCAGCCCGACCCCGGGTCGGCTGCCCTATGATCCAGCACTCCGACCCCAAGTCGGACTTCCTCGGCTCCGCAGCCCGACCCCGGGTCGGCTGCCCTATGATCCAGCACTCCGACCCCGAGTCGGACCTCCTCGGCTTCGCAGCCCGACCCCGGGTCGGCTGCCCTATGATCCAGCACTCCGACCCCGAGTCGGAGATCTTTTGATAACGACAGGCTATTCTCCAGAGGCACGCCGCGGCCTCCTGCTCCACTACTCCCTGCAACGGCTGTACCCGATGCTGCCCACGATCTCCTGTACCAACCGTACAAAGCGGAGCTCCACTACGCCCTGCCATGGCCGTACCCAGCGCTGCTCCACGACGCCCCGTAACGGCCATGTCAGTGGCCATTCTATCGTGCCCCACGACGACAAACCCCCCTGAGGGACCTCCCAGCCAGGTATATACGCGGCTGGGGGGAGAAGGGGGGGTAAGCAATACCTCCCAGAGCACTCTCTCCCACTTGTGATTATCATCTCTCCTCCTCCAATCTCCTCTGACTTGACCGTCGGAGGGCCATCACCACCCTGGTGGTGGTGCAAGGCTTGTTTGCAGGTTCCTTGGCGGAAGGTGGAGCGCAACCAGCACCAACCAAGACAACTCAGGCGGAACCCCGTTCACACCGTCGTGTCAATCGTTCTCGGTTTGGACCACCAGCAACAGTTGGCGCTAGAGGAAGGGCCCGAATCTCAGAACGATCGTAATGGCACGGCGAGGTGGTCGCGGAGCTTCCAATGCTTCCGGTCGCGGAGCCTCTCGCGCCTCTGGCCGGGAGGCTGCTGCGTCCCCAACACACTCTCAGCAGCATTCCACCGCTTCTCCTCCCATTCAGACGGTCGAACCTGCTCAGTTCGACCAGCTAGCCCAGCAGGTTCGCACCCTCGCGGAGGCAGTGCAGAATCTACAGGGTGTGATCTCTCGGGTGCCGCAGCGGGCTCAGGAGCCGCTGCTCCCCGAGCACTCGCCTCTTCCTCACAACCCGCGCTCCTTCCTCTCCCATGGAGAGGAGCGCCGGCGCGAGGAGGATTCTCGAGTGCGGTCCATTCTGCCAGGGCCTTCTCATCGGAGCTGCGCGGGGTACGAGAGGCGGACCCGGGCGCGTTCTCAGACACCCCAGTCCTCGAGGGGCCCGCACTCCAGTCGGTCCCCCTCGCGCCGCTCCTTGTCTCCCACCCACCGGTCGCGCTCCCTGGACCGGCGGGTGGACGATCTCCACAGACAGCTCCAGGTCCTGAAGGGCCACTCCAAAGATCCCTTCGCCGACTTGGAGATCTCCTCCCAGCCGGCGCTTGCCTCAAGGATCCTGCGGACCCTAAAACCGCCGGGGTTCAAAATGCCGGCGATCGAACCCTACGACGGGGCGGCGGACCCACGGGACCACGTGGAGAGTTTCAGGACTCTTATGCTCCTCCATGGAGCATCGGATCCTCTCCTCTGCAAGGCCTTCCCGGCGACCCTCCGCGGCCCGGCAAGGGCGTGGTTCGCCGGCCTGGAGGCTAATTCCATCCAGTCCTTCCACCAGTTCACCCGTCTCTTCATCAGCCATTTCGCCGTCAGTAGCCGGCGAAGACTGGTCTCCGACTCCCTCTTCGATGTCCGGCAGAACGAGGGAGAAAGCCTGCGGGATTATCTCACCCGCTTCAACAAGGCAACACTGGAGGTCCGGAATTTGAGCCAGGAGGTGGCTCTCTCAGCCCTGAAGCGAGGCTTCCGGAAGGGCAGACTCACCTTCTCCCTGGAGAAACGCCTGCCGCGGAGCTTCCCGGAGCTGTTGTCTCGGGCAAACCAGTATGCAGACGCCGAGGAGGCAGCCTCCCACCGGAACAAGGAGGCCGCCGAGGCCCCTCTAAAGCCCGGGAAGAAAAGGCGAAAAGAGGCACCCCAGAGGAGGAGCCCGACGCCTCAACGCCGGCGCAGAAGCCCGTCACCAGCAAGGAACCACGGCGCCATACGCCCTCGTTCTCCGCACCGACGCTTCAACCGGTACACCCCACTCCTGGCCCCCCGGGCCCAGATCCTCATGGAGGTCAAGGGGCGGGAGGACCTCCCGGTCCCGAGGCAGATGAAGAAGATCCCTGGGAGGAAGCCTTCTCGGGCGTACTGTGAATACCACCGAGACCACGGCCACGATACCGAAGACTGCTTCCAGCTTCAGGACGAGATCGAGGCTCTCATTCGCCGAGGGCGTCTCGGTCGATATGTAAACGACCGACGTCCCCCCGCAGATCCGCGTCCAGCCGACCCGGCCCCTCAGGAGCCTCGGGAGCAGAATCGACCCATTGCGGGAGTGATCCACACCATCACTGGGGGCTGCTCTCGGCCCGTGAGGAACACAGGGGGCTCGGCGGAAGTATCAGGAGTGGCCGTCGCGAAGAGGCAGCGGGTCGGAAATGTAATCACTTTTTGTGATGAAGATGTAAAGGGGGTTCAGACTCCCCACGATGACGCCATGGTGATCTCTCTCACTATGGCGGACTATGATGTAAGGCGTGTTCTTGTGGATAGTGGAAGCTCAGCTGATATTTTGTATTACGAGGCCTTCCAAAAGATGGGCTTGTCCCGACAATTGTTGCACAAAACATCCACCCCCCTCATAGGATTCACTGGAGACGCTATCTCGGCCGAAGGTGTCATCGAGCTGCCTGTGACTGCGGGCATTGCACCCGCAGAAGCCACGGTGCGGCTCGGGTTCTTGGTCGTCCGTGTCCCCTCGGCCTACAACGCTATCCTCGGACGACCCGGACTGAACGCCCTTCGCGTGGTGGTTTCTACCTACCATTTGCTCATGCGGTTCCCCACGGCGGCCGGGATTGGAGAGGTCCGAGGTGACCAGCCGACCGCACGGCAGTGTTTCCTAGCAACTCTCAAAGGGAAGAAGCCCACGGAGGCCCTAAGCGTCGAGTCACTTGACGCCAGAGACGAAGTGGCCTTGCGGCACGGGGAGCCGGCTGAGGGCGTAATCGAAGTTCCCCTCGAAGAAGGCCGCCCGGACCGCACGGTCCGGGTCGGTGCCAACCTCGACTTGGAAGCTCGGCTCCGGTTAGTGGAATTCCTCCGAGCCAATGCAGATGTGTTTGCCTGGTCGGCGGCCGATGTACCTGGGATCGACCCGGAGGTCGTTTCTCACGCCCTCAGCGTCGACCCGACCCACCGACCAGTAAAGCAAAAGAAGAGACACTGTGCCCCGGATCGGATCCGGGTGGTCGACCAGGAGGTAGACAAACTCTTGGAGGCAGGTTTCATAAGGGAGGTGAGCTACCCCGAGTGGCTGGCAAACGTCGTACTTGTCCGGAAGGCGAGCGGGAAGTGGAGGATGTGCGTCGACTACACCGACCTGAACAAGGCGTGCCCCAAGGATAGCTTTCCGCTTCCACGGATAGACCAACTGGTCGACGCGACTTCCGGATACCAGCTACTGTCTTTTATGGACGCCTTCTCCGGCTACAACCAAATAATGATGGCTCCACAGGACGAGGAGAAAACTGCCTTCATAACAGACCGGGGGCTGTACTGTTACAAGGTAATGCCCTTCGGTCTGAAGAACGCTGGCGCCACTTACCAGCGCCTCGTCAATAAAATCTTCAAGGAGCAGATCGGCCGGAATATGGAGGTGTACGTGGACGATATGCTGGTAAAAAGCCGCCATGCAGACCAGCACATTGCAGATCTGGAGGAGACTTTCACCACCTTGCGAAAGTTTCGCATGAAGCTAAACCCAGCGAAGTGCGCTTTTGGTGCTTCGGCCGGGAGGTTCCTCGGTTTCATTGTCAACCAACGGGGGATCGAGGCCAACCCGGACAAGATCAAAGCCATCCAAGATATGTCCCCTCCGACCAAAGTGAAGGAGGTTCAGGAGCTCGCTGGAAGGGTCGCCGCGCTCGGACGATTTGTGGCAAAGTCGGCCGAACGCTGCCAACCATTCTTCAAGGTGTTGAAGCGCCCAAAAGACTTCCTCTGGACGGCCGAATGTCAAGCGGCGTTCGACCAGCTCAAGGAGTACATGGCGTCTCCTCCCCTGCTGTCCAAGCCGCAAGAGGGGGAGATGCTCTACCTTTACCTGGCGGTCTCCCCAACCGCAGTCAGCGCAGTACTGGTTCGGGAAGAGGCAAGACTTCAGAAGCCTGTGTACTACATCAGCCGAGTCCTCCGGGATGCCGAGACGCGGTACACGAAGGCTGAGAAGATCGCCTTCGCGCTGCTGACTGCGACCAGGAGGCTTCGCCCCTATTTCCAGGCTCATTCTGTCACCCTTTTGACCGATCAACCACTGCGGCAGATTCTCAGCAATCCAGAGAATGCGGGACGGCTGGTGAAGTGGGCAGTAGAACTTGGTGAGTTCGACATCCTCTACCAGCCCCGACCAGCCATCAAGGCCCAGGTGCTCGCGGACTTTCTCGCTGAGTGCACTGTGCAGGAGGCGGAACCTAAGCCGCCGGAGACACCCAGCCTCGATCTCCCGATCTGGACGCTCCACATTGACGGGTCGTCGAACCCTGAAGGTGGAGGGGCTGGGCTGGTCCTCACCAATCCCGATGGAGTGATAGCCGAGTATGCCTTGAGGTTCGGATTTACAGTGACCAACAATGAGGCGGAGTACGAGGCCCTAGTCACGGGACTCAAACTCGCCAAGGAGCTCGGCGTCCGGCGTCTGAAAGTCTTCACCGACTCCCAGCTGGTGGTCGGGCAGGTTCGAGGGGAGTTCGAGGCGCGGAGCCCGACCATGCAGAGCTACGTCCGGAAGGTGCAAACACTCATTCCCGACCTCGGCAGTGTTGACATTCAGCAGGTCCCAAGGAGCGAAAATGCCAGGGCCGACAGGTTGTCCCGCCTAGTGGACGCAGACGCGCACAACTTGTCGAGGGCAATCTACCTGGAGACCCTGGATGCCCCGAGCATTGACGGGGCTGGAGCGGTGATGGCAATTGACCCGGAGCCGTCTTGGATGGACCCGCTCGTCGCCTACCTCGCCGAAGGAATCCTCCCTGAAGACGAAGATCAGGCCCGGCGGCTTATAAAGAAGTCCGCCCACTACGTACTTTATGAAGGGAGGCTGTATCGGACCTCGTTTACCGCCCCCCTCTTAAGGTGCCTCCGCCCCGCGGAAGCGGCCTATGCCCTCGGCGAAGTCCACGAAGGCATCTGCGGATCGCACTTGGGGGCTAGGTCCTTGGCGCATAAGATCATGAGGCAAGGCTACTATTGGCCGACCTTGTTGGAGGACTCGAAGGATCACGTGCGGAAATGCGACGCCTGCCAGCGCCACGCCAACGTCCAGAGAGTCCCCTCTGTTCCCTTGGCGCCAATCACCGCGCCCTGGCCCTTCGCACAGTGGGGAATGGATATCCTCGGACCATTCCCCGTCGCTTCGGCCCAGCGGAAATTTTTGATTGTCGCCATCGACTACTTCACCAAGTGGGTGGAGGCAGAGCCACTGGCCACCATCACGGAGGCACAAGTCCGGAAGTTCGTAAAGAAGAACATCATTGTCCGATTTGGAGTACCTCGGGTCCTCATCTCGGATAACGGTCGACAGTTTGATAACAAGCACTTCCGGGACTTCTGCGAGGAATTCGGGATCGAGCATCGGTTCACATCCGTGTCGCATCCCCAAACCAACGGCGAGGCCGAGGTCACAAATCGGACAATCCTCCAAGGTATCAAAGCGCGGGTCGGCCGGACGGGGCAAGCTTGGGTCGAGGAACTCGAGAATGTCCTTTGGGCGTATCGGACCACGCAACGGACTCCTACTGGAGAGACGCCTTTCAGCCTAACCTATGGCACGGAAGCCGTTGCCCCCGTGGAGCTCGGACTCCCCTCGCCTCGGGTGGCCGCGCACCGACCCAAGGCCAATTCAGAGCAACTCCGAGGGAACTTGGATCTCTTGGAAGAGGCAAGGAAAATGGCTCAGGTTCGGATGGCAATGTATCAGCAGAGGGTGGCCCGATATTACAACTCCAAAGTCCGACCGAAGCTTTTCAGAATTGGAGATCTGGTGCTGAGGCGAGCTAAGGCATCTCAACCTACGGAAGGTGGGAAGCTAGCGCCAAATTGGGAAGGCCCGTATAAAGTTCGTTGGGTAAACCGACCTGGCTCCTACCAGTTGGAAGCCCTAGATGGCCGAGAAATTCCAAGGGGCTGGAATTCCGCTAACCTGCGGATGTATTACCAGTAGAACAACAAGGCCAGAAAGACAATTTAAAAAGGTGCAACACTTTTCATTTCAATAATCTCTGGTTACAATGGCGTGCTCGTATGATTACAAGGAATTCCCAGAGGGGAATTAGGGAGTAAAGAAAGTAAAGAAGAGGTGGGGACCCAAACCCTCAACCCAGGGCGGCTGCAGTCCCGCCAGAAGTGGGTGCTTCTAACCGGAGGCGCCATCCAGCACCTCACCAAAAAGACGAGGAGCCGCCGCAGAAGAAGCTCCCGCTGCCCCCAGGGGAACGCCGCCTCCAAAGGATATTCCCATCTTCCCCAGTGGTAGGGAAGAGAAGGGATTCAAGGGGGAGGAGCATTTGGTGGCGCGGTCCCGGATTGAGCGTCCGGCGCAGAGCTCAGCCGGGAGGCTGAACTTCAAGGAGGGGAGATGTGATCCCGGATGAAACGCCTAGGGCGGAGTTCCGCCGGGGAGACCCTCCTTGTTGATCCCAGATGAAACGGCTAGTTGGCTGAAGTTGTAAGGGGAGCGCCTCCCCTTTCCTTCGACAGGAGTCTCTCAGTCATATGCCAAGGAGGAGGTCCGCGATCCATGGCAACCTGCAGCTCCGGCTTGGCAAATTCCATCGTACCTGCACCTGTATTTATAGCCAAGCTGCGGCCTCCTGGTAGTTCCGATACGGGTGGCTCCAATAAATGCAGGCGCACTGAATCCAGAGCCGTTCCGGCTTCCGAGGCGTATCTCCCCGCGATTTTCTAAGCGTCATTCTCCTTAAATCGCATTCTTTGTGCAGGACAATCCGGGTGACGTATACCCCTAGGTCCACGTGTCTCCGCTCGCGCCCAGGCCGCATCCTCCTCGAAGAACCCGCGTATCGCGGCCGCTCAACTAACACTCCTCACCAGCAGCAACTGGCGATCTGATTTCCCAGGTAACGCATTAATTAGCGTTTAATACCCTTCTCGTGTTCCCCCCAGGCAACGCTTGGAGGAGAGGAGAAACACGGTCGCGGCTGGGCACGGAGAAACCCCGATGGGCGGCGAGCGACAAGTGGCCGACCAACGAGTGGAATGTCCCGGGGCTCGGCCCCCGGATGCCTGGCTAACCCGATGATCATCCCGGGAGCAGACCAGCCGGAAGCCCCGACCGGTCGCCTCGGCTTGCGCCAGCCTAGGCCGACCAACGAGTGGAATCTCCCGAGGCTCGGCCCTCGGATGCCTGGCTAACCCGATGAACATCCCGGGAGCAGACTAGCCGGAAGCCCCGACCGGTCGCCTCGGCTTGCGCCAGCCTAGGCCGACCAACGAGTGGAATCTCCCGAGGCTCGGCCCTCGGATGCCTGGCTAACCCGATGATCATCCCGGGAGCAGACTAGCCGGAAGCCCCGACCGGTCGCCTCGGCTTGCGCCAGCCTAGGCCGACCAACAAGTGGAATCTCCCGAGGCTCGGCCCTCGGATGCCTGGCTAACCCGATGATCATCCCGGGAGCAGACTAGCCGGAAGCCCCGACCGGTCGCCTCGGCTTGCGCCAGCCTTGGCCGACCAACGAGCGGAATTTCCCTGAGGCTTGACAACCCTCAGATGCCTGGCTAACCCGATGATCATCCCGGGAGCAGACTAGCCGGAAGCCCCGACCGGTCGCCTCGGCTTGCGCCAGCCTAGGCCGACCAACGAGTGGAATCTCCCGAGGCTCGGCCCTCGGATGCCTGGCTAACCCGATGATCATCCCGGGAGCAGACTAGCCGGAAGCCCCGACCGGTCGCCTCGGCTTGCGCCAGCCTTGGCCGACCAACGAGCGGAATTTTCCTGAGGCTTGACAACCCTCAGATGCCTGGCTAACCCGATGAACATCCCGGGAGCAGACTAGCCGGAAGCCCCGACCGGTCGCCTCGGCTTGCGCCAGCCTTGGCCGACCAACGAGCGGAATTTCCCTGAGGCTTGACAACCCTCAGATGCCTGGCTAACCCGATGATCATCCCGGGAGCAGACTAGCCGGAAGCCCCGACCGGTCGCCTCGGCTTGCGCCAGCCTAGGCCGACCAACGAGTGGAATCTCCCGAGGCTCGGCCCTCGGATGCCTGGCTAACCCGATGATCATTCCGGGAGCAGACTAGCCGGAAGCCCCGACCGGTCGCCTCGGCTTGCGCCAGCTTAGGCCGACCAACGAGTGGAATCTCCCGAGGCTCGGCCCTCGGATGCCTGGCTAACCCGATGATCATCCCGGGAGCAGACTAGCCGGAAGCCCCGACCGGTCGCCTCGGCTTGCGCCAGCCTTGGCCGACCAACGAGCGGAATTTCCCTGAGGCTTGACAACCCTCAGATGCCTGGCTAACCCGATGATCATCCCGGGAGCAGACTAGCCGGAAGCCCCGACCGGTCGCTTCGGCTTGCGCCAGCCTTGGCCGACCAGCGAGCGGAAGAATTTCCTGAGGCCTAACCCTCGGATGCCTGGCTTAGCGCCGGAAGAATTTCCTGAGGCTTAACCCTCGGATGCCTGGCTCAGCGCCGGAAGAATTTCCTGAGGCCTAACCCTCGGATGCCTGGCTTAGCGCCGGAAGAATTTCCTGAGGCCTAACCCTCGGATGCCTGGCTTAGCGCCGAAAGAATTTCCTGAGGCCTAATCCTCGGATGCCTGGCTTAGCGCCGGAAGAGTTTCCTGAGGCCTAACCCTCGGATGCCTGGCTTAGCGCCGGAAGAATTTTCTGAGGCTTAACCCTCGGATGCCTGGCTTAGCGCCGGAAGAATTTCCTGAGGCCTAACCCTCGGATGCCTGGCTTAGCGCCGGAAGAGTTTCCTGAGGCCTAACTCTCGGATGCCTGGCTTAGCGTCGGAAGAATTTCCTGAGGCCTAACCCTCGGATGCCTGGCTTAGCGCCGGAAGAATTTCCTGAGGCCTAACCCTCGGATGCCTGGCCTAGCGCCGGAAGAGTTTCCTGAGGCCTAACCCTCGGATGCCTGGCTCAGCGCCGGAAGAGTTTCCTGAGGCCTAACCCTCGGATGCCTGGCTTAGCGCCGGAAGAATTTCCTGAGGCCTAACCCTCGGATGCCTGGCTTAGCGCCGGAAGAATTTCCTGAGGCCTAACCCTCGGATGCCTGGCTTAGCGCCGGAAGAGTTTCCTGAGGTTTAACCCTCGGATGCCTGGCCTAGCGCCGGAAGAACTTCGGGAATCAAAAGTCAGCAAGAAGCAACCAAGAGCTAAAAAAAAAAAAAAAAAAAAAAAAAAAGAGGACGAAGGCGAGATGAAGAAATATTCAACGTGCATTAATTTTCAGGGCCGAGGCCCATACAATTGGGCAAAACGCCGACATACAAAAATAAAAAAGACAATGAAAGGTACAAGAGGTCAGCTTGGAGGAACTCCCGGGTCGGGAACGCCGGGCTCGTCCGCGGGAGGTAGGGAAGCAGCAGGAGAACCAGCAGGCGATGGCGCCGGAGAGGAGTCCAGGAGGGAGATCTCGCTCAGGTCAACTTCGGAATACTTAGCCGACACCCTTGCCAGGCCCTCTTCGAAGCCCAAGGTGAAGGCTTCGGCCCCCGCGTCCGACGCGTCATGGACAAACTCGTCAGACTGGCGATAGGTCCGCACTGCCTCCGATATATCATGGGCGAACTCGGCGGACTGGCGATAAGCCTCTACCGCCTGACGCCCGATTTCCGCCCTCTTCTCGGCCAGCTCCGCCTCAGCTCGCTCCATAATCTGAGCCTTGGCCTCCAAGACCTTCGCCACAATCCGGCCTTCGGCCTCAGAGGAGACCCTCAGCAGATCAGCCTGAGCCTCTTTATGCTTCGCCTCGGTAGCAACCCGAGCGGCCTCGGCTTCCTTCAGGCGCGAACGGAGCTCTTGGACGTCCGTGCATGACTTCTCCAGGGCCGACTCCAGTTCGCCTAGTTTGGCTTCAAAAGAGCGGATTCGGTCGCAGGCGTTGTCGGCAGACCGCTGGGCCTTCTCCCACCGCTCTCGATAGTCCGCGATCTTCCGGGACTGCTTTTCAGCCCGTTCCTCCGCCTTCTTGACCCTGCTTTCGAGGCCCGAGGCGGCTTTGAGTTGCTCCCGAGCCTCTGACAGTTGCTCCTCCAGAGCGGCGAAGCCGAGTGCCCGCTCTTCGGCCTCCCGGAGCCTCGCCTCGAGGTCCCCGGTCGTCCTGCCTGCCGCAGCCCGGCCTCCCTCTTCCATTGCTTTCAGCCGGTCCTCGGCCTTCGCCAAAAGCCCCGCCTGTTCCTTGTAGCACTCCTCCAGACGGATCATGTACTGGGCGAGCTAAGAAATAGGAAAAATAAGGGAGTCAGGCGGAGAACAACAGAGCCAATAAATGGTGAAAGACGGCCAGAAGAACACTCACCGACATGAGACAGACGCAGCTGGCGGCCCCAACGTCAGAGACATCCAACTCCCGGACCCGCCGACGGTCCTTCTCCAGCAACACTGTTTCGATGAGATTTCGGGCGCCATCGGTAGTGAAGGCAGACCCCGATTTCTCCCCGGAGCCGGATGGTGGTTCTGCAGCCTTACCCTTATCCATCGCCTGGGGAAGAGTCCGGCTGATCGCGCTCGGGGCGGGGGTCGCCCCAGGAATTGATAGGGTCCCGCTCGGCCGGGGCCTCGGCGCGTCCCTCCTCGAGTCATCAGGAGCCGACCGAGTCGAAGGCCGGGTCGGGGACCGATCACGTCCGACCCGTCCGTCTTGAGCAGGCTCAGGTGGCACCTCCGGAGTAGCGGCAACCTTACCACCGGAGGGCTGATACAGCGTCAGCTGCCGGTCGGTGCCCACGACATCTCCCTGACCGGTGGGCCCGGACTCGTCGGTCGGCATCGGAGGTATCTCCTTACGGGACTTCTTCGCCGGTGGGGCCCCGCTCGGAAGAGCTCGTTTCCTCCTCCGGACTGCTTCCAGCAGGGACGCCCTACCAACAGCCTTCGACTTCACCGACCGCATGACGTCGTCGACCTCTGCAAGAAGGACGGGATAGTCAGGGACTGAGAAACCGAAAGGAAGAAGGAACGAAAGAGAAGAAAAGAGCTAAAGAAACGATGGCGGACTCACGGTCGGTGGGGACCGAGCTCAAACCGACGTTCACCAAGGTATCCTCAGAAATAAGGCGGCCCACCGGGGGAAGCTGGCCCTCGGCGACCAACCCCTTCAAGGCGGCGACGCCCTCGGATTCCTCCCTCGACAACTTCGACAGGCCAATTGGGGACTTCACCGGCGTCCCCCAGATTGCCCTGATTTCCCAGGAGGGGTCTGCATCAACGAAAAAGAAGCGCTCCTTCCAGTGGTGAATGGAGGTAGGACCCTCCTTGACAAGGCCGCACCCTCGCCGCGCTGCGAAGCACCACCACCCTTTGTCCTGGGGGTGGCCACTCAGGCCGTAGAGCTCCCAGAAAACGTTCAAGGTGGCGGGAATCGCATGCAAGCGACAGAGAACCTGGAAGACCGTCAGAGCACGCCACGAGTTCGGCACCAGTTGCGTCGGTGCCATTCCTAAACCCCGGAGCACCTGTAAGACTAGGTCTGAAGGGGGAAAGCGGAACCCGGCCTGGAGGATGCCCTCATTGATGGCGATCTTCCCTCGAGGAGGATGAGACATCCTCTCCTCAGGCCCTGGGAGCGTGACATTGCAGGCCTCGGGAAGGTGGTACCGAGCCACAAATCCGTCTAAGTCCTCGGCGACCAGTTTTGACTTGATGCTATCTGCTCCCACTTCGCCCATCCCTAATGGCCAATAAATCTACGGTCAGGACGGGGTCAAGAAGGAGGGAAAGGCCGGAACGACTGGGGTGCACTAGTACAAAAAGAAAAAGTATGAAGAGCTCAAAGTAGAAGAGTGGGAAACTCACTTGAAGAGGAGGAAGAACGGCTCCGAGAGCGTCAAAGGAAAAGCAAGCGAACGTTTCGGCGGCAACAATGGCAGCGCAAAGGAGAAACTCGAAAATGTCCGTAAAGAAGAAGACGGACGGGGGAGGGCCCCCGATTAAATAGGCGAAAGGGCAAGTGACGCCTCGATGACGCCAGAAGACGCCTGGCCGCCGAAGGGTCGCTCGCACCCCAAAGGCGAATCGACACCATTAAGGAAGGATGTCCGCCGAAATCCTCAGGTTGCCAGGTCAGCAGCAACCGCCATACGCCATAAAGAAGGCGGGAAGCTTGAAGCGCGCGCGCCTCTCCGAAGGATGGCGGCAATCTCGAAACATCACTCCCTTCACCTGTTCCCCTTCTGGTTCCAGGCTCGGAAGTGGGGGGCTACTGTTATGGGGGAATTAAGCCGCCATGCCCCACGTGATCGGCACGCGTATCCAGGAAAGCTACAGTTACCCTTTGACCCAGCACTCCGACCCCGAGTCGGACCTCCTCGGCTTCGCAGCCCGACCCCGGGTCGGCTGCCCTATGATCCAGCACTCCGACCCCGAGTCGGACCTCCTCGGCTCCGCAGCCCGACCCCGGGTCGGCTGCCCTATGATCCAGCACTCCGACCCCGAGTCGGACCTCCTCGGCTTCGCAGCCCGACCCCGGGTCGGCTGCCCTATGATCCAGCACTCCGACCCCGAGTCGGAGATCTTTTGATAACGACAGGCTATTCTCCAGAGGCACGCCGCGGCCTCCTGCTCCACTACTCCCTGCAACGGCTGTACCCGATGCTGCCCACGATCTCCTGTATCAACCGTACAAAGCGGAGCTCCACTACGCCCTGCCATGGCCGTACCCAGCGCTGCTCCACGACGCCCCGTAACGGCCATGTCAGTGGCCATTCTATCGTGCCCCACGACGACAAACCCCCCTGAGGGACCTCCCAGCCAGGTATATACGCGGCTGGGGGGAGAAGGGGGGGTAAGCAATACCTCCCAGAGCACTCTCTCCCACTTGTGATTATCATCTCTCCTCCTCCAATCTCCTCTGATTTGACCGTCGGAGGGCCATCACCACCCTGGTGGTGGTGCAAGGCTTGTTTGCAGGTTCCTTGGCGGAAGGTGGAGCGCAACCAGCACCAACCAAGACAACTCAGGCGGAACCCCGTTCACACCGTCGTGTCAATCGTTCTCGGTTTGGACCACCAGCAACAGGTTCAATCAAATAATAATGCATGATGTATGATTATTAATTTACTATGAGATAGTAATGTCATATGCTTAATGAAATGCTGAAATATATGATTCATATATGATATGATATGTAATAAAATGTCATGATATGAAATTTTCCATATGAAAATATGTTGAAGCATGTTAATTAGTTGCTTATGATTTATACATGCTATGAGATAGCTATGATGCATGATAACTTATTTTAGATATGTTAAATATATGTTACAATTAAAGAATGTGCTAGAGACTAGTAAGCCCTCAATAAAAATTATATTAAGTCATAGTGTTAAAAAATTTTGAGCTAACCCATTCTAGAACAATTAATCTAATTGGTGTCTAAGGAAAGCACTAAAGGTGGTTACTTAATTAGGACCTTACTCTTTGAGTAAGGGGAGCCTCCCACCTGCTTACCTGGCCAATTGTTTGATTGTCTATTATGGAGAAGCTTAATATTGATATAACACTATTGATAGCCTTCCTTCATGCCTCGATATTATTATGTCAAGATCCATGCTAGTTTGTTGTGCTAACACAAAACTTGCAATGGGGACTGATGTTATATTGTCTTGGTGCATTAAGATGCTTATGGCATATTTTAATATATTGCCTTGTTGTGTAACCACAAGGGCAATATTATTCGAATATGACTATATGGAAATGAAGGGTTTGACTTAACTAAAATATTATTGTTTGTTGTGCTAACACAAGGCAATAAGTATTTTAAGAGGACAAGATAAAGTTGAGAATTGCATGAGATGCAATTGGAAAGAGTTTCCTACCTTTGAACTCATAAGAGTTTGTTGTGTAAACACAAGGCTTTTTATGATGAATTAGGATCTCAACCCTACTAAGAAAAATTATATTTTCACGTTTATCATAGGAGAGGGCTATGATATTCGATAAAAATAGTAGGAGACAAATTAGATTAAAGTCCTTATCTAGTTGCAAACATGTCATCATGATTGGTCTGCTTATATTAGTTATGTTCTTGCATATGTAGAATTATTAAATGGCTTCACTTTCACTAAGAGGCATCTTAGATGCCAACAAGTTGACCGGACCAAATTATGTGGACTGGTTGAGGAATTTAAAGATAGTACTCACTCAGGAGAAAATTTCCTATATACTTGAAACCCTTGATCTTGGAGATCTAGGGGATGATGCTACAGAAGAGGAGGTTGCCACACATAAGATGTGGAAAAATGACAGTTTGACTGTCAAATGTATCATACTTGCCTCTATGAGTAATGAATTACAGAGGCAACATGAAGGCATGGACACTCAATCCATACTTCTCAATCTAAAAGAGTTGTATGGAGAACAAAGCAGGACTGCTAGGTATGAGATATCTAAGCAGTTGTTCCGTGCTAGAATGAATAAAGGAACTCCAGTGCAAAACCATGTTCTTATGGTTATAGACTTAATCACTAGATTAAGTCAATTAGGTTTTGCTATGGATAGTGAGCTCAGTCAGGATTTGATCCTGCAATCACTGCCTGATTCATTCTCTCAGTTTGTTGTGAACTTTCACATGAACAAGCTGAACACCTCCCTGCCCGAGCTGTTAAATATGCTCAAAACAGCTGAAGGCCATATTAAGAAGGATAAAGGTCCACTCCTTCTTATAGATGGCACCTCTAAGAGAAAATCGGGCAATAAGGGTTCTAAGAAACGATTGAACCCTAAGAGTAGCATCAAAAAGAAAAAAGGAAAGAAAAACTCCAGATCAAGTACCTGTTTTCATTGCGGCAAAGCTGGCCACTGGAAAAGGAATTGCAAGAGTTTTCTTGCAAGTATGAAGACCGATGCAAGAGTTGCATCAAAAGGTATGTTTATGTTACATGCCAACTTGTCATTAAGTTCTTCAAATTCAAATTCATGGGTATTGGATACCGGCTGTGGTTTTCACATTTGCAAATCTTTGCATGGACTACAGAAAATTAAAATTTTGAAGAAAGGTGACTTCGAGCTGTATGGCGCTGGAGGAGAGTCCATCCAGGCTGAAGCTGTTGGAACCTACAACTTGGAGTTACCTTCGGGAGAGCTCCTACAATTAGAAGATTGTTATTATATGCCCAAAATTATTAGAAATGTAATTTCCATTCCTTTGTTGTTAAAGAAAGGATTTGAAATTAATGGAAAGGGCAATGGTTGCTCTATTTATTTTTCTAATAAGCATCTTTGCAATGGCATTATGAAAAATGGTCTTCTTGTTTTATTACTTAATGACAATGTCTTTCATATTAATAAAAGCAATAAAAGAAAGAGAGAGGAAGTAAATAACACCCTTCTTTGGCATTGCCGACTTGGTCACATAAGTGAATCAAGAATCAACAAGTTATACAAAGAAGAGTTCTTTGATCCTTATGATTATGAATCATTAGGAACTTGTGAATCTTGTCTTATGGGTAAAATGACTAAGTCTCCATTCACTGGACATGGAGAAAGGGCAAGTGAGTTATTAGGACTTATACACACAGATGTATGTGGTCCTATGACAACTCCAGCTAGAGGTGGATACTCTTACTTCATCACATTCACTGATGATTTATCAAGGTTCGGATATGTGTATCTTATGAAACATAAATTCGAAGCTTTTGATAAGTTTAAAGAGTATCAAAGTATGGTTGAAAAACAAACTGGAAAGTGTATTAAAATCCTTCGATCTGATCGAGGAGGTGAATACCTTTCTAGTGAGTTTTTAAATCATCTTAAAGAAAAGGGCATTCTCTCTGAATGGACACCTCCGTATACGCCACAATTAAATGGTGTAGCTGAACGGAGGAATCGTACTTTATTAGATATGGTACGGTCCATGATGTGCTTTACTGATCTTCCTATTTCCTTCTGGGGTTTTGCCCTAGAGACTGCTGCACTAATATTAAACAGGGTACCTTCTAAGTCTGTACCTAGCACTCCATATGAGATATGGAGAGGAAAGAAGCCTAATCTTAAGTATCTTAAGATATGGGGTTGTCAAGCTTATGTCAAAAGAAATTTTGGACACAAGCTAAGTGCTAGATCAGATAAATGTATTTTTGTAGGTTATCCTAAAGATAGTATAGGATACATCTTCTATCATCCTACCGAACAAAAAGTTTTTGTAGGTAGGCATGCCATTTTCTTAGAAAAAGAGTTTATCTTAGAAAAGGGCAAGGATAGAAAAATTGAACTTGAAGAAGTTCAAAACCTACAAATAGAAACACAAGAAATTCTTCAACCAGATGTACCCATTGATGAGGTACAACCACAACACACATCTCCTCTCCGAAGGTCAGATAGAGTGCGAAGAGCACCTGAGAGGTATGGGTTCATCATTGAGAATGATGAAGCCCACATTGTTCAGAATAATGATCCTCTGACCTATTCGGAAGCTGTCATGAGTAGTGACTCTGACAAATGGCTAGAAGCCATGAAATCCGAAATAGATTCTATGTATACCAACCAAGTATGGATTTTGGTTGATGCACCAGAGGGTGTAAACCCTATAGGTTGCAAATGGGTCTATAAGAAAAAGATTGGAGCAGATGGCCAAGTAGAAACCTACAAGGCTAGATTGGTGGCAAAAGGTTTCAGGCAAAAGCAAGGAATTGACTATGATGAAACTTTTTCGCCAGTAGCTATGCTCAAATCTATTCGGATTTTGCTTGCAATAGCTGCATACTATGATTATGAAATCTGGCAGATGGATGTCAAAACCGCCTTCCTTAATGGTTATCTTGAGAAAGAGGTTTACATGACACAGCCAGAAGGATTTGTCTCAAGTAAGAGAGCAAATCAAGTATGCAAGCTTAAGAGATCCATTTATGGATTAAAGCAAGCATCGAGGAGTTGGAACATCCGTTTTGATACAACAGTCAAAGAGTTTGGTTTTATCAAAAATGTGGATGAACCATGTGTGTACAAGAAGACTAGTGGGAGTGCCATTGTCTTCTTAATATTGTATGTAGATGACATACTGATCATTGGAAATGATATTCCAATGTTACAATCGGTCAAGACTTGGCTGTCAAAAAGCTTTTCCATGAAAGACTTGGGAGAAGCATCCTATATACTTGGTATAAAGATCTATAGGGATAGATCTAAAAGGATGCTAGGCTTGTCCCAGTCTAGGTACATAGATAATGTGCTGAAAAGATTCAGCATGGAAGAAAGTAAAAGAGGTTATTTGCCTATGAGTCATGGCATACGTCTCTCTAAGAAGATGTCTCCTAAGACATCTGAAGAGAGGAATAGAATGAATTCTATTCCCTATGCTTCGGCAGTAGGATCGATTATGTATGCTATGCTATGTACTAGGCCTGATGTTGCTTATGCCTTAGGCATAACAAGTAGATTTCAGGCTGATCCAGGAGAGGATCATTGGATAGCTGTGAAAAATATTCTTAAGTACTTGAGAAGGACTAAAGATATTTTTCTAGTTTATGGAGGATCTGAGTTGAAACTAGAAGGATTTTCTGATTCTAGTTTTCAATCAGACCCAGATGATAGCAAGTCCACTTCAGGGTATGTCTTTACCCTAAATGGTGGTGCAGTGAGCTGGAAGAGTTCCAAACAGCAAACTGTAGCTGACTCAACTACTGAGGCAGAATACATTGCTGTAAGTGAAGCCGCTAAGGAAGCTGTCTGGATGAAGAAGTTCATCTCTGAGTTAGGAGTAGTTCCCGAGATTGCTGGACCAGTCCCAGTTTATTGTGATAACACTGGAGCTGTTGCTCAAGCGAAGGAACCAAGGTCTCATCACAAATCCAAGCACATTCTAAGACGCTTCCATCTTGTTCGAGAGATTGTCGAGAGACAAGACATAGTCATTGAACGAGTAGACACCAAGAACAACCTAGCAGACCCGTTCACTAAAGCTTTACCACAACAGCAGTTCGATCGCCACCTCGATTGTATGGGGATAAAATATAAGAGCGATTGGCTTTAGTGCAAGTGGGAGATTGAAAGAGTAGATGCCCTACAAGCCAATCGCAATATGTATTGCGAAGGGTTTTTCTTTTGATTTGTCCAAATCATGTACATGACATTTAAATATGAATAAAGGCGTTATGTTTTATCATATGCTGTTGATTATATTTATGATAAACTCCTTAGATTAGGGCAATGGTTTTAAGACTATGATGAGATCATACTAGTGAGACTTAAAATCCTAAAATCCTAATCTTAAATATTCCCAGTCATTGGTACATTGAGTCGGGGATCAATGATTACCGGAAAGACTGGCATGTCTTATGTATGCTCGATGCAGAGGATGATTGATCTCACAATCATTTGTGTGGAGACACTAATACAAAGATATGGGTGCTCATTAGAAGAATGAGTTTACTGAATTGACCTACAAAGAGAAATCTTATGAAGTCTTACTTACATGTCAAAAGATGATTCTCTTAGTGGGAGTTGTGCAACCGATCCTTTGACCTGAGATCACCATGGTATCTTGTGCACATGAACCTATGTTTTGGTTTACACTCATTCATGACAATAAGTTATGTACGAGGTCTTCTGGATATGGTGGATTGTGTACGAAGATTATGAGTAGATCAACAAGGAATTAATCACTTCTAGTAAGAGAAGATAGCATCCTATTTATTCTAATCATATGATAATTCAGGAAGCCTTTGATCAAAGCAGAATGAAAATTAGAAAGAGTTTCTAATGTTTCATTATTTGAATTATCATTAAAAGATTGAGAAAAATATGAATATGAAATTGAGTTTGACATATATTCATACTCATATACATATTTGGGATGCAGTTTGATTAAAGGATTGAATTGCATGGTAACTTGCCACTGAAGGATATTTTTGGTATCTCCACCAAATTCCATATTTTTCGGGTAGACATGACACGTTGCTAGACGTCAATCTTGTCTTATAGGTTTGATCGAATTAAAGAGTTTAATTCGATCACCAATTAGAAAGGATTCTAATTGTTAAGTTCGGGTTCGCGCAGTTTGGACTTAAATCGATTAGAAGAGTTCTAATCAAGTTGGGTCAACTCGCACTCACACCTATTGCTGGCTAAGTATGGAACCCAATGGGTCACACACAAGAAAACTTATCAAGGGTCTAATTAGATTAGATCATGTTTGCAAGATAAACATCCTAGCAGGTGTTGCAAACCTTAGCTCCTGATTCGAACTGGATTCGAATCTGATTCGAATTGAATTCGAATCTGATTCTTAATTGATCTAATTTGATTAGATCATATTCTAATATGGGTTAGCCAAGAGTTGGCTCCTAATTGGCTTGGTTTGAGTCTAATTGGATTAGATTTGATAAATCATTCATTTTTGACCGTTGGATCAACATTTGGATGAAGAGATGGATCAAATGGATGGCACCATGAATTGGAGCCATTGGATTTTCATCATAGGATGATGGGAGATCATGATGACGTGATGGATATCATTGGGAGGCGTGGAGATGAAAAATAGGTGAAGGAAAGAGAGAGAATACGTGAAGATTAAATGGATAAGGATGAACCATTTATTTGATCTTATCCATTCTCTCTCTTCTCTCTTCATCACGCCTAAGGGATATATGGCGCCTTCTTTCATGGCCTTTGGATCATCATCAACCCTTGATGAATGGATAAGGTTGGTTCCTATTTTTCTTGCGTGAGAAGAAGTGAAAAAAGGGAAGAGTACGGCGCATTTTCATGAAGAGGTGCTTAGGGAATCAAGCGCCACATCATAAGCGCTTGATCTTATCATAACCACTTTTGATACGCCTCTCCCTATTTTTGTGGCGCCTTCTCTCCTCTTATCACGCCCCATCTGAAGGATGTGTGGATGGGATGCATCCTTTGGTGATGCATCCCCATGCCATCTATAAATAGGAATGCTCTCGGTGTTTTCTAATCATCGAAAATCAATCCAACTCTCTCTCTCTCATATCCCTTCTTTCTTACATTAGTTTCTTTCTTTCTAACATTGCTTCTAGTGTGTCCTAAGCCAAGACAAGGTGGTCTTCCTTAGGACAAAAGGATTAGAAGTGATTTTAGAAGGCTAAAGAAAAATAGAAAGGAAGGAAAGCAAGCCATTAGAGTTCTTTAGAAGAATTCTGCATTAAGGATCAAAAGTCTTTGGAGCTAAAGTCTTGATCAAGTTTTCATGTGGATCACCATTGGAGGGCGGACACTTGGACGCCTCGTGGAGATTGTACACTTTGGATTAGCGTTTGAGGTATTCTACTAATTCTGTATTTATTTTATATTATTTGATTGTAATCATTAAGGTGATCTAGGCTTAAAAGGGTTTCATGCATAGGGACTTTATTAAGAAAATTTTAAAATCCCTAGCTTCCGCTGCCCATTATGACATGCTAGAACCCTACATATGCCGTTTTCTTTGAGATAGTCCCAGAATTCCCTACTAAGGTATTCTCCTCCTCGATCTGATCGAAGAGCCTTAAGAGGTTTTTCAGTTTGTTTTACTACTTCATTCTTGAACTCTTTGAACTTTTCAAAAGACTCAGACTTGTGTCTCATAAGATACACATACCCATACCGTGAGTAATCATCGGTAAAGGTAATGAAGTAAGAATAACGTCCCCTGGCTAGCACATCGAATGGGCCACATACATCTGTATGTACTAGGGCAAGTAATTCAGTGGTCCTCTCCCCATGTCCTACAAAGGGCAGTCTTGCCATTTTTTCTTGAAGACAGGACTCGCAAACTGGATATGACTCGGAAGTCAATGAGCCTAAAAGCCCATCTTTATCCATTTTGTTCATTCTGTCCTCTCCAATATGGCCAAGCCTGAGGTGCCACAAATATCTTTGGTTTATCTCATCTCTGGATCTTTTGGATCCTTTGGCACTCACATCTTGCTCGGTAACATTCACAGATACATCCATATGTAAATGATAGAGACTGTCAATCATGAAACCACGTGCGACTATTTTATTTCTCAAATAAATAGAACAGCAGTCTTTGTCAAATGTAAAAACATGACCTTCCTGTGCTAGACATGAAACAGAAATCAAATTTCTGCTAGCAACAGGTACATAATAGCAGTCTCTAAGTATTAAACTAAATCTAGACGGTAGTCGCAGATGGTAGGTGCCCACAGCCACAGCAGCAACTTTTGCCCCGTTGCCAACCCGAAGGGTTACCGCACCTTCCGCCAGCCTTCTACTTTCCTTTAGACCCTAGTGCACAAATGAGCACTAGAACCAGAATCTATAACCCAACTAGAAGTAGAAGAAACCGTTAGATTAGTTTCAATTATGAGCAAGTCTATACCTTCTGAAGGTATGTCACCTTTCTTGTTCTTTAGGCTCTCGAGGTATGAAGGACAGTTTCTCTTCCAGTGGCCTTCGACATTGCAGTGGAAACATTTTCCTTTGTCGTTAGCCTTTTTCTTTTGAACTTCCTTCTTTTGCTTCTTGTCTTTCTTCTGCTTCTTAGCAGGCTTCTTTTTCTTCCAAGTAGACTTTCTCTTGGAACCAGAAGTCAACTCAGCAGTAAGGACATTGCCCCTTGAACCTTTCAAGGCTCCCTCAGCAGTTACCAACATGTTGATTAGTTCAGTCTTAGTGCATTCAATCTTATTCATGTGGTAGTTTACTATAAACTGACCAAATGAATCAGGAAGTGACTGTAGGATCAAATCCACTTGCAATTCCTTGTGCATGTCCATACCGAGCTTCTCAAGCTCCTCTAGGTCCTTGATCATGGTCAGACCGTGATCATGGACAGACTGCCCTTCGCGCATCTTCGCTTTGAAAAGCCTCTTGGACACTTCAAAACGAGCTGTGCGACTCTGCTCACCATACAACTCTTGCAGGTGTGCCAGTATGTCCCTAGCAGTCTTTATATTTTCATGCTGGCATTGGAGTTCATTAGACATGGATGCCATCATATAGCATTTTACTCTAATGTCATCATCCAACCACTTTTTATGCAACTCACGCTGAACATCAGTAGGACGTGCTGGTAGTGTGGGGATATCTGAATCGAGTATGTAGCCTATCTTCTCACAGTCCAAAACTATTTTGAGATTTCTAAGCCAGTCTTTGTAATTGGTTCCGGTCAGTCGGTTGGTCTCAAGAATACGGGTCAGAGGGTTTGAAGCCGACATTGTATCTGCAGAGAGTAAAGATTCTAGTTAGACTTTTGTACTTGATCCTAATCTGTTCTAAGGTCTTTTAGAACAAATGTAACTCCCACTATTTTCTCGAATCCCTCACACTCCCCTGGTAGGGAAACGGAAATCCTACACGACTAGGGTTTCTAGTGGGTACTGCGGTCCCACCAATTTACATGCCACCTCACCTAACAGTTATTGGTGACACATAGATGGATGAGTGTACAACTCTTGTACAATGCTTCTCAAGCATGTTGCAGTGTAACTTGGTCTCTAAGCCATGAAGACCTCACCTAACAGTTATTGGTCCCATTTCTTAGTTAAGTCAGACCCACCGTATAACCGTAGGAATAAAGTCGTCATTGGGTCCTCACCTAACAGTTATTGGTGGCCAACCCTACCTTTACCCTACAACATCTCATGTCTATAGAGAGGTCCAGCCCCCCGATGCAACTTGACCACTGTGTCCAGCCGAGACAAATCAACATCAGAAAGGCCTTAGCAGCTCTACTACAGTGGAAGACCTATTGACTTAATATTGGTTAATCAGGTCTTAGTGTTTGCAACTTGAGCCCTTCATAAGAGGTAATCGAACAATTGGCCAGGTAAGCAGGTGGGAGGCTCCCCTTACTCAGAGAGTAAGGTTCTAATTAAGTAACCACCTTTCATGCTTTCCTAGACACCAATTAGATCAATTAATCTAATATGACTTGCTCATGTCGGTTCACTCTCGACTTGATTGAGGAGGTTTTGATTTAGGTCTCAATTGGGTTTGCTACATCACATGTAAACATATCTACCCGACTCGCATTCACATCTCATGCAAACGGTACATCACAGGCAGTTATAACCGCAGCATCAAATAAAGTTAAACTTTAAATAGGTGATGATCATGGATTCTAATTAGGTCGTATTACAAGCACATGCACATCAATCGATCAAGTGGTCTTCAACTCTTGAATTGGTTCTAAGCCACCTTGATTCGATCCTTGATCAACTCTTGATTCCATCGCCATCAACCGCTTAGATCACCTTTCATCTCATGCCTTTGCTTCAACTTGATCGTTGATGTACATCACATCACAGAAATACAACCAGATGTAAAATAAAAATAAAAATAAATTACATCTCCTTTTAGGAGGCACGCAGGCCTCTCAAAACATCAAATAAGATGCATGCAAGCATCTGAAAAATTACATGACATCGCAGATCACATCGCAGGTCATTACATTTGATACCAAAAGGGGTTGAATCCTATGATCATCACCGTATGCAACAATTACAATTTTCAGATCTGAAAACTAACTGATTGTATCATGACATAGGTCGCTGATCATGCTAATCATGATTCTAAACTTTGTAATCCCATTAACAATGCATTTAGAATCATCTTTTTATCACATAAAAATCAGCATGCAAAAAACAGCACCCCTGAAAAATCTGCATGCAGAATTTTTCAGCATGCATGATCATTCAATTTTCAGATCTAATATGCCTTTAGATATTTAATTCTTACCTTAATCTACGAAGCCTAGGCTCTGATACCACTTTTGGGAACCCGCCCATGCCGCTGATATTTCAAAACAAAAATCAGATGGCAGCGGAATCGGCATGCACGGGTTCGACGTTCATCGCATGAACGTTGTTTCTAGACCTTTCGTAATTAGGTAAGAATTAAAACTTTTAAAACTATTAGGAAGATCAAATCTTCACCTTGCGCGGGTAGATGATCACCGCAAATCTGAATTCGTGGTTTTGGAAGAGGGTTCGCTTGAAGCCGTTCAAACGTCCGGCCTCTACGGGTATCCACACGAAGCAGGATCCGATCCAAGCTCTCTATCTCACCGGGGTGCTAGCTCCCTTGCAGAGATAGCTTTTGATGGCTGATCTCCTCTCTTTCAATCAACCCTTGATAGTGCTTGAGAGGAGGAAGAAGAAGGATAAAGATGGGAAGAAGATCAAAAGCCCCTGCAGCCTTCTTCTTTTTCCATGCGTTGGAGCCAAGGAAGAAGAGCAAGAGGAGGGAGACGCCTCCTCTTCTTTTCCCTTTGCTGATGGCGGCTGAACCAAGGAGAGATGGAGAGGGGGTGGCCACGTGATGAAGAGGAGAAAGGTCCATCTAGGGCGCCGGCCCTAGTCCTCCTTTAATAAGGATGAAGGGCTCCTACAAGTTAGGAGCCCTTGACTACTTTCCAAGAGGGGGCGCCGGCCCCCCTTCTCTCTTCATGTCGCACCAACTAAGTGAAGAGGGGCTGATGCCCCTCTTACTTGGTTAACCCAATCCTCTTCCAAAAAGGATTAGGTGCCTCTCTCATGGTTTAATCCTAATCTAATTAGGATTAGCCAAATTTGGGTTCAATCTACGCTAGTCCTAATCCAATTAGGACTTGAATGAATCATGACTTAATTGAACTCTTCAATCCTAATCCAATTAGGAGTCATGTTGATTCATTAGATTAATAATTAATTTAGACTTAAGGAATCCTAATCCAATTAGGACTTGTTTAATTTTAGTCCTAATCCAATTAGGACTTTATTTGAATTCGAAGTCCTAATCCAATTAGGATTTCTAGGAATCCTACTCCAAGTAGGAATCCAATTTTAATTCAAAGTTCCTAATTGATGAGAGCACAAAAGTGCGATCTACACATCACTTAAATTAGCATTATTGCTAACAAATAATGATAACAGTGCTGCATTAATATTTTATTTTTGTTGGGTGCAGGTGATCGTAAATCAAAGTTAGAATGCGTATTGGGTCCAAAAACCATGCAGTCAACTGCATGGTTCAACCCTAGTTGCACACTAGAAGGAGCCTAAGTTCAGCCAGCCGTCCACGTCCGAGAATCTCCCAAGCTTGCATCCACGACTCAGCCTGCAGCAAAGTTCCTTTTCTTCCGCTGATCCCGTCCGCGTGCAAAATCCACCGCGATCCAGCCTCGCCCAGATCTTCTCCGCGTCCATGAGCCAACGTCCGCAACCTCCCACGAAGCTTCTCCCAGATTCGGCTTCATCCGCGCGATTCCATCCCGATTCTCAGCTTCTGTGATCGCATCCAAGCAGCCGAATCCCAGCTCCCAGCCTTCCGTCTTCCTTGCAGATCCCGGATCTTTCTTCCCAGCATGCCACGTCCGTCCGAGTTCGCTTCTCCCGCGTGCAACGTTCCAGCTCTCAGCGTCGGATCCTTGCCGCGTCCGTGAGCCAGCCGTCTGTGATGGTTTCGTGCCTCTTCCGTGTCCCAGATCCTCACGAACGCATGCCTCTTCCCAGCGATTTTCCAGCTTCCGCATCCCATGGCGATCGTGATCTTCCAGAGTCTCATGTCCCCGCGTCCGCAGCTTTCGGAGTCGCGATCTCTTCAGCTAATCCAGCATCCAGATCAACGTCCGCGAGCATCCCGCATCTCTTCTCCCGCGTGTGGATCTTCCAAGCCTCACCCATCCGCAAGCGATCGCGATCCTCCCAGCCATCCACGTCCATACTCGTCTCCCGTGGATTCATCTCATCCGGCCATCTGTCACCGCGTGCGAGAAAGGGGGGGGAGGAGAGCCGGTTATCTCTGCCATTCGAGAGGAAAAATAGACATCATTCATTCGAGAAAAAAAAACAGAGGAGCTCCCCCTGTCATTAGAGAAAAGAAGAGAGGGAAACAGGGGAGCCCCTGTTTCCGAAAAAAAAAAAGAAAAGAAAAAAAAAGGAGTTTTCTTTTATGTTAATGGAGGGCTGATTTCTTAGGAAGGGAGATGGAGGAACCTTTGATGTATTGCTCTTTGAAGTAAACTCTAAACTTTTTCTTTCAATGGTTTATATTTATTGATATGTTCTTGATTCATGTGTAGTTATTTCATAGATAGATCTTTAATGGATTATGATTATTGATATATGGATTGCTTTAGTATTTGATTCGTCGTAGACGTAGAAAGCACGACGGATACTTAGAAATTGAGTTCATATGTTCATGAAACATATACCATGATTAGATCTATCCTACATTTAATCTTTAATCAAGAACCATAAAGTTTATTCCTTGGATGCAATATCATCAAGGGGGATTCCAGATCCCTACCATTTTTATTTCATTGAATTGTGTTTATTATTCTCTGCATTTAATTTCTGAAAATCAAAACATCATTTTAATCCACATATTTATTCAACTAAAGTACTAATTATATCTAAAAATTACGCTAATAATCTATAGATCGTTCCCTGAGGATTCGACCTCGGACTCCCGAGATTTTACTACTTGTGCGATTCTCCTGCACTTGGGAGAACAATTTTATTTTTGCATCAAGTTTTTGGCGCCGTTGCCGGGGAACGGCTGATTTATTAGTATAATTTTTAGATTTAATTAGTACTTTAGTAGTTAGTCTTTTTGTTTTGAAAAAAAAAAAAAATCTTTATTGCTGTTTTTTTATTCCCTGCACAGTCTGCATCAAACTCTGATATCTGAGTAATCCACCGTCTGATTGCACTCAAATTTTGTCGGCTGCTGTAGGACACAGGTTGCTTTCATCTGAACGGTCTGATTGTTATTCTAAGATTTTTACGACCATTAAATTAATATAAAACCTTGCTGCTGTCTGCTTTGAATTTTCTGTGTTTAATTTTTTTTAGAATCAGAATTTTATTCTCATCATATCTCATTAACCCTTGTTGCTAATTGAAAATTGATAAGAACTTTAAGAAAAGATCAAGGGTAATCATTGAAAAAAAAAAAAAACAAATAAATAAACTCTAAAATTTGTATGCTAGGTTGGAATAGGGACAACACTGGGCGTCTGAGTCGACAAACTTTTGACAACTCCTTAGATCATACTATTGAAACTCTTTTGCAAAATCTCAGATCTAGTGAGATGGCTGATGATGATGTAGGAAGTCACCATGGTAATGAAGGTAGACCCCTAGTTATGACACTTCGACAATATTTACATCCCACTAGGACTAGTCAACCTTCATGCATGATTATTCCTGAAAATGTTGGACACTTTGAAATCAAACCAGGGGCAGTTGAAATTGAGAATCCACAGGATGGCAAAATTTTTAAGGTAAATGGACATAGATTAAAACCTTTTCTGGAGAATTTTGCAGATGAAGAGGACTCCTTTCTCTTGGAGGAGCCTTCTTATGACTGAGCATGACGACCAAGGTATGTGTATATTAGTTAGAATTAAATTTTTTTTTTTTCTTTCTAGTTTTCTTCTTATTTTGTAGGTCTTCTTTTCTGAAAATCAACAGCTCAAGGTATTCTTCTTCTCTCTATCATTTTCTCTATTGTCTCTCATATATAATTTTTTCTGTATCTTTTACATTGAGGACAATGCAATGTTTAAGTTGGGGGGAGAAAAATATTTTGATCTAAAAAAAAAATAATAATAAAAAAAAAATAAAAACTTATTTTTGCATTTGATTTATTCTATTACTTTCTTTTCTGAGCAAATGCACATGTATTTTCATATTGAGTTTGTGCAACTATTAAGGCAAGGAACACATGCATACTATGATTGATCAGTGACCTATTATTAGATCCCCACACGTGTACTTAATGATAATAGGAAAGCCTCAGGAGTTCATATTTTGTTAACTGCATTTTTGTTAGCCTTATCCATAAAAAAAGTATGAGTATCCTTGTTCGTACCATAAGGTTCAGGATTTGGTTTTCACATAAAGATAGAGGTTGAATATCCCGACTAGATTACTTAGGTGCCTTATGATCCGACTTTGGTTGACCTATAGTCACGATGCAGTCACATATATAATAAAAATATATATGGTTCAGTCTATCATTTCTTTTCTTGCATAATTATTATTAAAAAAAAAAATACTTATGATGACAAGTCTGGCCTCGTGGCGTAGTCTGGTTCGAGTAATTAAGTCCGAGGGGTGTTTCACCTAATGTCTTGAGCCAACTGGATCGGGGGTCATTGACTGAAAGCTCGCTACATGGACCTTACTAGAGCCTAATGGGGTTGGATAGCTGTAGTTGTCATGTGTATTGAAAAAAAAAAAATGAAATAAAAATAAGCATGAATGAGTTGGTTAGGCTGAACCTAGTGACATGTGGTAATGGCTGGTTTGACTCCATTGTATTGGACCTCTGTGTACCCGGGTTGTTTAGTTGAGATTGATAGCTCTTTCTTTACATGCGAACCATTCTTGACAAATTTAGACAACATTTGATATTCTGAAAATTTGATGGATCAGGTTCTAATAAAGTGTAGAAAACATTTGTGGACTTGAGTAGTGCACCTAAAACTCAGGCGGTGCTCTGTTGTGGTGGAGGTATTAGTACTCTGAGAAAGTCATATGATTTGATGCACACTACACTTTTATATTCCTTGCTTTGACGGTTGCCATACTTGAAAATATATGTCAATTAATTACATGTGTATTAGCTTAGGGTTTATTTTTATTAGAATCTCATGTCATATAATTCATGATGTTTGTGGGTAACATCCCTGAAAACCCTCACGAGACAACACTCGTCCACTAGGGTAACCTAAGGGTTTAACGGCTTGTTGCACGTGCTAAGTGCAATCGTGATTCCTACGAAAGTGAGTACTTATTTTAATTTTATGCAATTAGTTCTAATAAAATATCAAAGGTTAAACCATATCTTTTGTACTCTCATTTTATTATTTGCTCGTTAATTGCTAGAGACTAGCAATAAGCTAGTTGGGGGGTGTGATGAGAGCACAAAAGTGCGATCTACACATCACTTAAATTAGCATTATTGCTAACAAATAATGATAACAGTGCTGCATTAATATTTTATTTTTGTTGGGTGCAGGTGATCGTAAATCAAAGTTAGAATGCGTATTGGGTCCAAAAACCATGCAGTCAACTGCATGGTTCAACCCTAGTTGCACACTAGAAGGAGCCTAAGTTCAGCCAGCCGTCCACGTCCGAGAATCTCCCAAGCTTGCATCCACGACTCAGCTCGCAGCAAAGTTCCTTTTCTTCCGCTGATCCCGTCCGTGTGCAAAATCCACCGCGATCCAGCCTCGCCCAGATCTTCTCCGCGTCCATGAGCCAACGTCCGCAACCTCCCGCAAAGCTTCTCCCAGATTCGGCTTCATCCGCGCGATTCCATCCCGATTCTCAGCTTCTGTGATCGCATCCAAGCAGCCGAATCCCAGCTCCCAGCCTTCCGTCTTCCTTGCAGATCCCGGATCTTTCTTCCCAGCATGCCACGTCCGTCCGAGTTCGCTTCTCCCGCGTGCAACGTTCCAGCTCTCAGCGTCGGATCCTTGCCGCGTCCGTGAGCCAGCCGTCTGTGATGTTTTCGTGCCTCTTCCGTGTCCCAGATCCTCACGAACGCATGCCTCTTCCCAGCGATTTTCCAGCTTCCGCATCCCATGGCGATCGTGATCTTCCAGAGTCTCATGTCCCCGCGTCCGCAGCTTTCGGAGTCGCGATCTCTTCAGCTAATCCAGCATCCAGATCAACGTCCGCAAGCATCCCGCATCTCTTCTCCCGCGTGTGGATCTTCCAAGCCTCACCCATCCGCAAGCGATCGCGATCCTCCCAGCCATCCACGTCCATACTCGTCTCCCGTGGATTCATCTCATCCGGCCATCTGTCACCGCGTGCGAGAAAGGGGGGGGAGGAGAGCCGGTTATCTCTGCCATTCGGGAGGAAAAATAGGCATCATTCATTCGAGAAAAAAAAACAGAGGAGCTCCCCCTGTCATTAGAGAAAAGAAGAGAGGGAAACAGGGGAGCCCCTGTTTCCGAAAAAAAAAAGAAAAGAAAAAAAAAGGAGTTTTCTTTTATGTTAATGGAGGGCTGATTTCTTAGGGAGGGAGATGGAGGAACCTTTGATGTATTGCTCTTTGAAGTAAACTCTAAACTTTTTCTTTCAATGGTTTATATTTATTGATATGTTCTTGATTCATGTGTAGTTATTTCATAGATAGATCTTTAATGGATTATGATTATTGATATATGGATTGCTTTAGTATTTGATTCGTCGTAGACGTAGAAAGCACGACGGACGCTTAGAAATTGAGTTCATATGTTCATGAAACATATACCATGATTAGATCTATCCTACATTTAATCTTTAATCAAGAACCATAAAGTTTATTCCTTGGATGCAATATCATCAAGGGGGATTCCAGATCCCTACCATTTTTATTTCATTGAATTGTGTTTATTATTCTCTGCATTTAATTTCTGAAAATCAAAACATCATTTTAATCCACATATTTATTCAACTAAAGTACTAATTATATCTAAAAATTACGCTAATAATCTATAGATCGTTCCCTGAGGATTCGACCTCGGACTCCCGAGATTTTACTACTTGTGCGATTCTCCTGCACTTGGGAGAACAATTTTATTTTTGCACCACTAATCTCATTAGGATTGTAGGAATCCTATTCCAAGTAGGAATCCCAGTCCTACTCCAACTAGGATTCCCAGTCCTAATCCAATTAGGACTCTAGGAATCCTACCCAAAGTAGGATTCTTGTTTCAAGTCCAATTAATTAATTCCCTTTCCTTCTTCAACTTCTTATCAATCAAATTGATTACTTGTGATTCCTAATCACGATTTCAACCATCGGATCGGTCAATACTTCTAGTGTGTATGACCCCATAGGTTCTACACTGACTGGTAGTGAGATATATTGTGATCTCTATCTCAATATCATTGAAAACTCCTTTCAATGGGTTGGAACGATTCCAACTCAACTCATTAGGGTTTATCGATCATCAAGATAATCCCTATGAGTCCCACCATCCACCAGTGACACCTAGCAGCATGTAGTGGCTACCCAGTAGAATAGAAAGATGAACCTCTAGGTGCAGTTAACGTGTGATACAGTCCTACTATCGTGGATCCCTACAGGATGGAGGTCATGGACAACTCGTCAAACCCCATCGTCTATCATATGTCAAGATTTATTCGACTTGAGTTCGCTAATGGAAAACTTTTTTTTCACTTTATATTACTGCCCTGGCCAAGGTCTTAGAACTCAGTCTAACAAATCACATAGGATCACTCCTCTTCTATCAAGGTCGATAGATTCCTTATAGGTGCATACCCTACTCCTACAGTGAACTTACTGCAGCCAATCTACACTGCATGGACCCATATGGCTAGAGACCATGTATGTGTGCAGTCAAACTACAATAACCTCACTGTGAGTAGCCGAAGCACCGCAGGTCAAAGGACCAGTCACACTACTGCAACATCAAGCAAGTCACTGACGAGTGGATAGACATCCAAGTGACTTCTTGTCTTGGTCACGCTCAGTACCCTTGTTCTCTAACAAGCACCTACACTATCACTTCAGTGTCCCTACACTGTGGACTCAATTCTCGTCCATCCAGAAGGAGAGTGATCTGTGCACTGATCGGATCGATCACCGTCCTCGTGATGATCCATTGATCAGGAGCATTTAGAAATTAATCACCAATGATACATGGCTCAAATTCTCAACTCTTGAGAATATGTATCATCATCTTATTAATTTCTTGGACGATTCATAGACACATAAACAATATGAATGAAAAGATGCCTTTTATTTATTCAATAATAAATAGTCAAGTACAAAATTATGTCCCTAGAATCAACAATGTGTCAGCCAAATTGGCTTCTAGGGCATACATCTAACACCCCGTTCACACCGCTGTGCCAATCGTTCTTGGTTTGAACCCCCAGCAACAATAGCAATCACTCTTTTTAATCTTTTAAGAACAAGTTATGTTTCCTCTTAATCTTTGAGAAAATGTACTGAAATATTAATCAGAAAATAATTCATTTGAAGCTTAAATTCTTTCAAAAGCATTTACATTTTCTTTCTTTTAAGAATCATTTGAGTGAGCTGAAATATTTCTAAACTTAAGATCATTCACTCTTTTAATAATATATATATACATATATATTTTGATAGAAGTCTTTAATAATGTAGGAGAGGAAAAAAAAATATATAGATGATCATTGAAGTATATATATTTATAGAACTCAATTTCTTAATCAAAGTTTTTCAGCAATGTATATATGAAGCACAATAAATCTTTTCAATATCAAAATAAAATCACATATTTAAAAATATTTGTTTGCAATCAAGATCATCGAAAGTCACATCATTCAGACCAATATTAGTACACTTTGAAGATAAGAAATGATATGTTTCAGATGCGTATCGAGGCAAGCAATCAAGGCATCAGAATTATTCTATTTTTCTTAAGCTGTAGTTTTATCTAGAAATTCATATTGAGTTTAAGCTTTTATACAAAATCAGATTCTGAATTTCATAAAAATTCTCAAGGAGGCTTTCAAAGTTGTAATTTGAGATATGTATCTTCACATTGCAGCTCATCTTAAATCATTACGATTGAAAACACATATTTCAAACATATAAGAGCATATTCAGAATATTTGTATTTATGTTGAGTTTTGGTATGAATTTGAACATTATATACCAAAGTTAAGCAAGTTGAAGGATAAAATAAAATCAATTCATTTTGCCTAAATAGAGATATCCTTCTCTTCTCCTTTTTACAAATTTATTCAACTTTCAGATTTTAAAGATGATTGTGAACGACAATTCTGAAATTTCTTTTCAATAATACCAAATAAAAATTTTATGTAGTATTTCAAACATTCAATCAAATTGTCCAAGCATGGAGCATTACAAAATATTGAGAACCCATAATTCAAGACATCATGCCATATGCAAAATATATTATGTGTTAAGTCATGCATTAAAATATTAAGAGCAAGCATGTCAATGATCAAAATCAATTCTTTTCAAATAAACTCCTCCTATTTAAATATAATCTTGTACTGATTTCATCCTTAAAGTGTGTTTTCAAGTGATTAAAAATTTGACTTGATTCTTCTTATATACTTTCATTTTTACCTTCTTATGCTCTATACTCTATTTGCTCCCTATCCGGTGGAGTTGGAAGGGGCACGAGGTACTACCACTAGCCTCCCTCTTGTGCCGTCCCTAATATACCCTACACCGAATAGTTGGGTCAAATAGTGTCGGGTACTACCACTAGCCTCCCCATTGGCACCATCCCTATAATGAGCAATGTAGAAATGTTAAACTGTTCTCTTTAGCAACAAGATATTCACTCCAAACTCTCCCTATTTAAATATAATTAATTACGGATTTTATTCCTTCCAAAAGAATATTCACACAAGTCTCACAAATATGCTGAATATATTATGCTTGCGCTGCTTTTACTTAAGATTGGAGTATTTACTTAGCTTTTACTTCTTCTGAGCAATGTTCATTTTCTTTTTCTTTATCTCTCTCTCTTTTTGTCATTTTCAAGTAGTTACATGAAAGAGCAGAATAAAAAATTAATCTAATATGCTGCATATAAATATATATCATGCAAACAGCATTTTCATTATGACCAATGATTCATAGCTTATCACAAGTTATTTTGAATTAGAAACTTAAGGCATAAACTTGTGTATTTCATGGTTATGCATTATATAGGCAAAAGTGAACTTCAATTTAATCATACCATGAAATAATTATCATTAGCATGAGAATGAAGCATGATATCAAGAAGATTAGTAATTAAATGTTTAATCATGCTACCATATAATTTCAGACTATTAATTTTGCTCAACTAACTCACAAGAGAAGGGTTTAGATTACCAATGCATTTAGCATTCTTCAAGCCAAATATCTTTTAAATTCTTTACATCCTTGGCTGAAGAAAATCTCTCTTTTTTTTGTTTGCAAGGGGATGTTTATTGTATCTTTCATCGAGGTGTCCTTCAAGTTGAAATTTCTTGCTCATAAGTCCTGTATCATTAGCTAAATCTTTTTCTTTTTTTGAAGGCAATTCATTAGGTTCTCTAGGATACAAAAACATTCATACAACATATTTCTTAACTAGATGACTCAACATGAGACATGATAATAATTGAATTTGAGTCACTTTACTCAAGAGATTGCCTAAATATAAGCAAGCACAAGTCACTTGAACTAAAGAGATAACTTCATTAAGTAAAATGGTTCAAGGACAAGCATGTGAGGCAATAGAAGGATTCATCAAGGTCAAATCAAAATTTTTTTTATTTTCAGAATTAATTTAGCTTAGATTCCATTTGCTTAAGATAATTATCAATAAGATATACAAGTTGAGTTTTAATCAAATTATCTTAAACAGTTGTTTCTATCAAAAATTTTGATTATGATTTAGTTTTCAACACTAATAATCATGTTTCAGGGAGTTGAGCAATCTTCTTTTAGAGCAATTAGGATTTTATTTTGACTTATGAGTGATAGTTTAAAAGAATTAATATTCATGCTTTAAAAGATTTTTATGATCAAGTTAAGCATGACATGTTACAATTAATCAGTAGAATTTGAGATAATTTTAGAGAAAGATATTAATCATGGATACAATGATTATGCTCAATGAAGTTTTAACATGAAGGCATGAAATCAGCATCAATCATTTATACTAGAGAGAAAATTTAGATTTTGAAAACTTGAAGGAGAAAGTTATACATATTCATTCATTGTTTTCTTATCATCATGCAAGCACTAGAAAATTTCATGCTAGGATCGTGTAGATAAGATTTGTCATACATACAAGGCATTTAATAAATATTCAATAGCCTAACTGAATTTATAAAGTTAAGCATATCAAGACATAAAATGACAATTTAAATTACATTCACAAATGATGAAATAAAATTTATTTATAAGTCACGTGCCATGGCACCCAATTAAGAGTTTCACATGAGCTTCAAGGGCTGCTTTGACACATTTGCAAGATAATCTCAGTTTTTCATTTTAGGTACCCAAGCTTGCTTGGGTCTTTGGGAGTTAGTGCATATGGTTCCTTTTGGAATCCAAATCTGTTTAATTGTAATAATTTTATCATTTGATTTGCTTGTATTGAAACAATAGGTAAAGTTTTTATGCCTATTTTTTCATATTTGAAACAAGTTATCTTATTTGATGGTTTGCTTGGTGAATTAATTACCTTTTTATTTAGGGGTTTATTGTTAAGTAAGGAAGTCCAGTCAAGTTTTGATTTATCAAAATCAGCATGTTGGCTTTCAAACATTATTTTTAATCTTTCTGAACTTACAGTGAATTTGTTAATAAAAGATTTCAGTTGGTTAACCTTTTTACTTAAGTTTTGATTTTTTTTAATTAAATTCTGATTTTTCTGAATTAATTCTTCTGAATTTAACCTTAAATGTTCATTCTCAAAATTTAATTTGTCTTTCATTTCAACGGTAGAATTTCTTTCTTCTGACATTTTCAGATTTAGCTTTTTATTCTTTAAACTAAGCTTCTTATCTTTTAAATTAAGCTTCTTGTATTCTAAGTATAAATCAGAAAAAGCATCATGAAGTTCATCAAATGTAAAATCAGATTGAGCTTCAGTATGTACTTGATTTTTGAATGAGAAATCACTTTGTGTTCGAGTACATACCTCATCTTCATGTGCTACAAAGCATAGATTTTCAGTTTTAGTTTGATACTCATCTTCTTCGGAACTAGTTTCAAATTCACTAGAAACGTTAGTGCATTCATATTTAACTTTAAGCATATTCCACATTTCCTTAGCAGTTATGCAAAAAGATATGCTATTAAGTTCACTATCATCCAATGCACAATATAGAATATTCATGATTTTTGCATTTTGCTGAGCCCTTTCTTTATCATGATTAGTGTTTGTGTGTAGCCCATTGACTATGATACTCCATAAATCGTAGTCATGTGCTTGAATGAAAATGCGCATGCGTGCTTTCCAATATGTAAAGTTTATACTATCAAATAGTGGAGGTCTATCAATTAATTGTCCCTCACTCATAGAACATCCCACTTGGGTTGTCATGATCTTTAACTCTTGATTGTGAGATCAATGAGTACTATTAGAGCACCTTGCTCTGATACCACTTGTTGCCCAAGGTGACAATCCAAGAGGGGGGGGTGAATTGGTTTCTTCTAAATTTTGGTGTTTTAAAAGTTTTCTTAATTAAGTGCGGTGGATGCTTTCTTAAATTATTTGAATGAGTTAAACTAGAACAAAGATGGAAGATATTGCAAGAATAAACCTAAGCACATGCACAACACAAACACAACAATATATAGTGGTTCGGTGCTCTCCTTAGCACCTACGTCCACTTTCCAAGCGACCCCTTGGGAATTCACTATAATCCCGCGGATTACAATTGGATTGTTTTCCGGGCTCACAATCCAAAAACCTTTGTTGGTTTTACGGGCTCACCAACGAACCTTTACACTTTGGTTTTCCGGGTTCACCAAAAACCTTTGTTGGTTTTACGGGCTTACCAACGAACCTTTGTTGGTTTTACGGGCTCACCAACGAACCTTTACACTTTGGTTTTCCGGGCTCACCAAAAACCTATCCCGTTGGTTTTGCGGGCTAACCAACCAATCTTTACAAATAGTTTGACAAACAGAAAGAAAGATTCAAACTCCTAAATGAGCAAATGTAACAATATTAACTACAAAGAAGAGTTAGAAAATATTTATCGCTTTGAAGTGGCTTCTCTCTTCTTTGTCAAGGATGCTTCACTCTTCAAGGGAGGATGGAGCTCTTGATGACTCTTTGAATCTGCTCAACCTCTTTCTTTGATTCTTGAATGAAGCTCTTGAATGAAGAAGATTAGGGCACTTTTGTTTTCTTGTGTACTCTTTGATATTCCTTTCAAAAGTTATTCTATCTGATGAATAGTGCCTCTTTAAATAGCTTCCCACATCCTTTGGTCAAGCCCCAATGGTTAGAATTCAAAAACTAGCCGTTACTGACCTTGGGAAGGACAAAAAGTACATCTGCAGAACTAGCCGTTACTGTTCAGCCCGTGTTTGGGTCGGCTCAACCTGTCCTTGGGTCGACCCAACTTTCACTTGGGTCGACTCAAACATTCCTTGGGTCGACCCTCTCAGAAAACACAGAAACTTGAAATTCAGCCTTCCTTCCCTTGGGTCGACCCAACCTTTCTTTGGGTCGACTCAAACCTTGGGTCAGCTCAAACTTTTCTTGGGTCGACTCAAACCTTGGGTCAGCTCAAATTTTTCTTGGGTCGACCCAACTTTCAAAAAATTCAGAATCTTGAATTTCAGCCTTTCTTCACTTGGGTCGACTCAACCTTTCTTTGGGTCAACTCAAGGTTTACTTGGGTCGACTCAACTTCTTCTTGGGTCGACCCTCTCAGTAAATCCAGAGAACCATTTTCTGAATTGTTTGAGGATCTTGATGTTTGGGTCGACTCATGCTTTCCTTGGGTCGACCCAACTCACTGTTCATCTGTGCCATTTTTGCATAAGTGTGCCAAATGATTTCTTGATGTGCCGGGGTCGACCTAATCATCCTTTGGGTCGACTCAATCCACACTTTGCTGCATCTCAAGGTTAGATTCATTCATATAAACAATGAAATGTATCTATATCAATTTATACAAATATACTGAGAGTAATGAACTTATAAATGAAGTATCGATTTAACTTATAATATACTCTTATTAAATGCTTGTTAATCATCAAAATAACACTATCATTCTCAAGTTTTCTTGCCATCCATTTCAAATCTGGGCAATCTATCTTATAATGCCCGGGTTTGTTACACTCATAGCAAATAGAAGTTTCTTTTTTCTTTTCTTTGTCCTTACTATTGACCCCCTAATGGGTTTTAATGAATACAAAATACTAGAGTATAATTCTCTTTATAATTAACAATTTACTTGAGCATTTCAGGTGTTTAACTAAGAATATTGTTAAGAATTGTCAAGGCATGTTTCCATATTTTTTAAGGATTTATTGAAGATTTTTTTGAGATGAAAAAAATAGATCAGGGACAGCCGAGACGTCTCCGGTTTGTCCCAGAGACGTCTCTGGCACGTAGAGGAAGAACTGGCACGTCTGGAGACGTCCCCGGCACCTGCCGAGGCGTCTCGCAGGGTCGGAGTTGACTCCCGACTTTTCGGAGTCGACTCTCTCAGAGACGGCAGAAAGGCTGATTTCAAGGGATGCGCGCGAGTCGTCTCCGAAGGACGCGGAGTCGTCCCCACGCATAAAGCACAAACTTTCGGAGACGTCCCCAGATAGCGCGGAACCAACTCTCTCAGGGATTCCAGAGGACTCATTTTTCATTGAGAAAACTTCAGAGTCGTCCCCGACATCGCGGAGTCGTCCCCACGCATAAAGCATGAACATCCCGAGGCGTCCCCGTAAAGTGCCGAGCCGACTCTCTCAGAAAAATAGAAAAATAAGAAGTCGAGCTGTTCTTCTTCGGAGTTGTCCCCAGAAAGCGCCGAGTCGACTCCAACATCGTCAAAAGAATTTTTATACAGCCGAGACGTCTCGTGTTCAAGCGGAGACGTCTCCGGAGCGCCTGGGACGTGACTGACACACTTTTGCAGGTTTGTTTGAATTTCAAACGGCTATATTTTTGTGTCTAACGGATCTATTGCTTGAAGGGCTATAAAAAGGAGCTTTTAAGTGCCTTCAAACAACTTCTCACCAACCAAACACAAGATCATTCAAGAGAGAAGAAAGAAAAAGAGGTTCAAGGGAGTTGGTGCTTTCAAGAGGAGAAATCAAGTGCATTCAAGTCTTCTTCATCTGATTTCGTGCTCAACTACTCACTCCCACTCGGCATTCAAAGCTCGCATTCAAGCCAACGTGATCCACATCGGAAGAACCACTATCACCCATGCTTCCAACGGCAAAAAGGGTTCTTCCGGTTTTGTTGTTTCTCATTGTTATATTTGCTTTCATAAGAGCTTTTAAATCTTTGTAAAATATTTGATTATTGTGCTTGTTCCAGTCAAGGGACTCGGAACAAGGGGTAGGCGTCCCAAGCCTAGGATAAATTGGGAGATTGTAGGGTTCGTTGTTAGCCCGGGATAAAACAACGAGTTGGGTAGTGCACTCGGAAAACTACCGAACTGTAATCGCTGATTATAGTGGAAATTCCCAAAGGTGTTTGGGGAGTGGATATAGGAGCAGTGGAAGCTCCGAACCACTACAAACCTTTGTGTGTTTGCATTTGACTGTGGTTGCAACTTTATTTTCACCTTTGCACATACACTTGTGTGTTTTGTTTTAATTAGACAAAAAGTTTTAAAACACCCAATTCACCCCCCTCTTGGGTGACCATCTCTGGGCAACAAGTGGTATCAGAGCAGGTGCTCTGTGTATTCTTGAAGACTTAACCGTCTTTGCCAAAGATCAAGATGGCAACACCCTTCAACAATGTTCCTGCTAAGGGGCAGGCAACCAATAGACCTCCACTCTTCAATGGGACAAATTATTCCTATTGGAAGACTAGAATGAGAATTTTTATTCAAGCACAAGATTATGCCTTGTGGAGGGTTATAATCAAAGGACCACACGAACCATCTCACATAGTTAATGGCATTTAAGTTCCCAAACTTGAGGTGGATTGGGATGAGAATGATAGTAGGATGGTTCAACTCAATGCTAGAGCCATGAACTCATTGTTTTGTGCTCTAGATGTAAATGAGTTTAATAGAGTCTCCACCTGTAGTTCTGCCAAGAAAATATGGGATAGGCTTGAAGTTACCCACGAGGGTACCAATCAAGTCAAAGAGTCTAAAATGAACATTCTAGTTCACAAATATGAGTTATTTAAGATGGAACCCAACAAAACTATTTCATGCATGTTCACACGCTTCACTGATATAATAAATGGTCTAAAGAATTTGGGTAAATCTTACACTAACTCAGAACTTGTGAGGAAAATTCTCAGGTCCTTGCCAAAAGTTTGGAAAGCGAAGGTCACGGCGATCGTAGAAGCTAAAGACCTCAACACGTTGGCACTTGAACAACTATTGGGCTCATTGATGACGCATGAGCTCACAATGAAGCAACATGAAGAAGATGTGCCAAAGAAGAAGACAATCGCCCTCAAGGCTACTTCAAGTGCTTGTGAAGAAGAAAGCAGTGAGAGTGAAGAAGAAAGTGAAGATGAAGACTTGGGCTTAATAGTAAGGAAGTTCAAAAAATTCATAAAAAGAAAGAAATCCTTCCCAAGAAAGAAGTTTGGAGGGAGAAATGATTGGAAAAAGGAAAAAGAAAAAGAAAGAGACCCAATCATATGTTATGATTGCAAGAGACCGGGACACATCCGCTCCGAATGCCCTCAACAGAAGAAGCACTATGGAAAGAAGAAGAAGAAGGCGTTGAAAGCAACTTGGGATGATAGTGACACATCCTCCTCCGAGGAAGAGAAGGAAGAGACCGCCAACTTGTGTTTCATGGCATTACAGATTTTACTTTAGAAGAATTATATGAAGCTTTCCAAGAGCTCATGAGTGATTGTAGTATGTTAGAAGCAAAAATTAAAGAATTAAAGGCCTCCAATCAAAAACTAAAGGATGATATTAAAAATCTATTAATTGAAAAGGAGAGCTATGAAAATGATAATATCATTGACCTAAAGAATAAAAATTCAAAACTTAGCATTAAAAATGATACGACAAAAACATTCATTAAGGAATTAAATCTAAAAGTTAAATTCCTACTCAATAGTAATACTTCACTTGTACAAAATGTTGAATCTCTTAAAAATGATAAGGAAAAATTGGCTAAAGAAAATTTGGACCTTAAAGATGAGCTAAACAAGTACAAACCAATTGTGCAGAAATTTACACATAGCTCTGAAAAATTAAATCTTATTCTATCCAATCAAAGAGCTGTTTTTAATAAAGCCGGATTAGGATACAAAACTAGCAAACAACAAAAATATCTAAAGAACTTTTTTGTAAAAGCAAAAGATGTCAAAACTGAAAAACCTACATGCTTTTATTGTGGGAAAAGTGGACATAAAGCCTATTCTTGCATTCAAAGAAAGATTCAAACTAATAAGAATACATTTGTAAAGAGTAAAAATACAACCAAAATGTGGGTGCCTAAGGAAACCAACAACACTAACCAAGAAGGACCCAAGAAAACTTGGGTACCTAAGAGCTTCACATGATTATTTTACAGGTATGCCTTGCAGCCGGGAGCAAGAAGAGAATGTGGTATCTTGATAGCGGTTGCTCAAGGCATATGACCGGTGACGAGAGCCTTTTCGTCACCTTGAAATCAAAAGAAGGAGGAGTAGTCACATTTGGAGACAATGCTAAAGGTCAAATTATTGGCGTTGGTAAAATCTCCATATCACCCTCCTCATCTATTGACAATGTATTGTTGGTTAACGGATTAAAGCATAATTTATTAAGCATAAGTCAATTTTGTGACAAGGGGTTTAAAGTGTCATTTGAATCTTCCCTATGCATAATCAGTAGTCCAATTGACAATGAAATCATACTTATGGGACATAGGCGTGGAAATGTTTACATGGTAGATCTTGATGATCTCACCATGAAAGATGGCCAATGTCTTGTAGCCATGGATGCCAAGGTCAATGAGACTAGCTGGTTATGGCATCGTAGGTTAGAGCATGCTAGCATGGATTTAATTTCTAAATTGATTACAAAAGATCTAGTCAAAGGACTACCAAAAATAGACTTTGAAAAGAACAAAATTTGTGCTGCATGTCAACTAGAAAAATAAACAAGAAGTTCTTTCAAGTCTAAGAACATAGTCTCAACATCAAAACCCCTAGAACTAATTCACATGGATTTATTTGGACCCACTAGAACTGCTAGTCTAGGGGGTAAGAAGTTTGGTCTTGTAATTGTTGATGATTTTTCACGTTTTACATGGGTTTCATTTCTTGCCCACAAAGATGAGTCCTTTCCCGCTTTTATCAAGTTTCATAATAGGATTTCAAATGAACTTAATCTTAAACTAAAAGCAATTAGGAGTGATCATGGTACCGAGTTTGAAAATCAGCATTTTGAAAAATTTTGTGAAGAAAACGGTATCAATCACAATTTTTCGGCCCCTAGGACACCCCAACAAAATGGGGTGGTAGAAAGGAAGAATCGCACACTAGCAGATATGGCTCGTACCATGTTGTGCGAATCGGATCTACCAAAGTATTTTTGGGCTGAAGCAATCAATACTGCCTGCCATATTTTAAACCGTGCTTTAGTCAGATCTATCTTAAAGAAAACACCTTATGAGTTGTTGAAAAATAAGAAGCCCAATATAAGTTTCTTTCATGTTTTCGGTTGTCGCTGCTTTATTTTAAACAATGGAAAGGACAATCTAAGTAAATTTAGTGCTAAATCAGATGAGGGGATCTTCTTAGGTTATTCCTCATCTAGCAGAGCATACAGGGTCTTCAACAAGAGAACTCTCGTTGTTGAAGAATCCATTCATGTTGTTTTTGATGAAGCTAATGGAGATTCTTCTAGAAAAGAAGAAGATGGTGATGTAGGTATACTTGAAGACAGAATGAAGGAATTCTCCATACAAGACAAACAACATGAGGATGAAATCAAAGAAGATACATTTCAGCAAGATGAAGAGGATCAACCCCAAGCAAGAAATCAAGATCTTCCGAGGGAATGGAGGTATGCACATGGTCATCCAAGGGATCTAATCCTTGGTGACCCTTCACAAGGGGTAAGAACAAGATCCTCTTTAAGAAATACTAGCAATTATCTTGCATTCGTCTCACAAATAGAGCCTAAATCACTAGAGAAAGCCGAAAAAGATGAAAATTGGATAAATGCTATGCAAGAGGAATTAAACCAATTTGAAAGAAATCAAGTTTGGACTCTAATGAAAAGACCCCCTAATGTTTCAATTATAGGCACCAAGTGGGTATATAGAAATAAACTAGATGAAGATGGAATAGTAATAAGAAACAAAGCTAGACTAGTTGCCAAAGGCTACAATCAGAAAGAAGGCATAGATTTTGATGAAACCTTCGCTCCTGTTGCTAGGTTAGAGGCTATTAGACTATTTTTAGCTTATGCATGCTTCATGGACTTCAAACTCTATCAAATGGATGTAAAAAGTGTATTTTTAAAGGGTTATATAATGGAGGAAGTTTATGTAGAACAACCTTCAGGATTTGAAAATCACTTACATCCAGATTATGTCTTTAAATTGCACAAAGCATTGTATGGACTTAAGCAAGCCCCTAGGGCATGGTATAAAAGATTAAGTAACTTTCTAATTGAAAATAAGTTTAAAAGAGGAAATGTAGACAAAACACTCTTCATTAAAAGAAAAGGGAATGACTTATTGCTTGTGCAAATTTATGTGGATGATATAATTTTTGGTGCTACTAATGATAGTCTTTGTCAAGAGTTTGCTAAGCTTATGCAGGGAGAATTTGAAATGAGCATGATGGGTGAGCTCAACTTCTTCCTTGGGCTACAAATAAAACAATCAGAGGAAGGCATCTTCATCAGTCAGTCCAAATACATCAAGGAAATGTTGGAGAAGTTCAAGATGAAGGATGCAAAGAAAATCAGCACACCCATGGGCTCAAGTTGCAAGCTTGACAAAGATGAAAAAGGTAAAAGTATAGACTGCAAATTGTACAGAGGTATGATAGGGTCTTTACTCTACCTTACTGTTAGTAGACCAGACAAATTATTCAGTGTTTGCATGTGTGCTAGATACCAAGCATGTCCTAAGGAATCACACTTGCAAGCTGTTAAAAGAATATTCAGATATCTAGTAGGGACATCTAATGCAGGCTTATGGTATTCTAAACAATCTGATTTGAATTTAATTGCTTATTCCGATGCTGATTTTGCCGGGTGCAAACTCGACAGAAAAAGCACAAGTGGCACCTGTCAATTCTTGGGTGCTAACTTGGTTTCTTGGTTTAGCAAGAAACAGAATTCAGTTGCCTTGTCCACAGCTGAGGCTGAGTACATTGCAGCTGGAAGCTGTTGTGCCCATGTTCTTTGGATTAAGCAACAACTTGAAGATTTTGGTATTAAAATGGACAACATACCAATTAGATGTGATAATACAAGTGCAATCAATTTAACAAAAAATTCTGTCCAACACTCTAAATCAAAACACATAGAGATTAGGCATCACTTTATAAGGGATCATGTGCTGAAAAATGATGTGATGATTGAGTATGTATGTACTGAAAATCAATTGGCCGATATCTTTACAAAGCCCCTTTGTAAAGATAGGTTCAACTTTTTAAGGAATGCCTTGTGCTTGTATGATCCTAGCAAATAGATTGAACTTGTAATGCAATGCTTTGTAAGCTCTAGAGATACATGTGAATGCTACTCAAACTAATAATACACTTCAAGGTCACATATAGCAAACCTAGTGCCTAATAAGTGAAAACATGAATCTATCAAAGTTAGATGACGAATTGTTTGACTTTCCGGAGGATGGTTACCCTCCCTTGGACTCTTCATGGAGATATTTTCAGAGCCTATTTCATAGGCATTCGAAATTTGGTCAAACATTTCTCATTTCAATATTGATAATTCAAAAATCATTATCAAACTTTTATAGGATGTATTATTGAGGAGAAGGATCACAAGCAAGCTCACTCTACATTCACCAAAAGAAATCACGCTGATTATTGTGGTTGAATAAAACAAATTGGGAAAAGATGGAAATCATTCTGAAATTTTTCAGTGCCGGAGACGTCTCTGGCAAATCACAAAGACGTCCCCTCGGCGAGACATCTCGCATTAGTCACGGAGACGTCTCGGGGACCGAATGAAAGTTTTTAAAATAGGTCGAAACAGCTCGAGCCGTCCCGAGCTGCCTTCCTTCGTCCCCAACGAAAACCTAAACCCTAATCTCCATCTTCTCTCCACCACAAATCGAACCAAAATCTCTCCCCATTTTCTTAGATTTTCAATCAATGGCCCCTAAGAAAGCTAGACGAACGGGTGGGAGGCGTCCTAGAGTAGCAAACGATGAGGAACGGAGGGAAGAGTCCTCCGCGCCGTCTCCTCCGGTTGCTCCGCCAACCGTCACCCCCTCCTGTGCGAATCGCACAGTAACCACAGGGTTACTCCGTGCCCAAGGTTCGGAACATCTATGTTCCCTAAATATGTCAACCTATCCCGGCCTAATGAGAGAAATATTTAGCAGTTTGGCCTTAGGGAGCTCGGGGTACACCGGATATGTCCGAGGCACATTGATAGAAATCAATGAGGACATCTTGTTGCAAATACCCATATACGGTGAGGCTCCGACCTCACATCCCCAAAGGGAGATTGCCCTAAACCTAATTTTAGGTAGAGAGGACTGCGGTCCTCTTGACATAGTTAAGTCCCAAGACCTCAATGCTGAAATGAGATTACTCTTGAGCATAATCAACAGGGTCTTGTTCCCAAAAACCGGTCGCTTCGATTTCGTTTCGGAGCGAGACTTAGCCATTATGCACCACATCTTGCTAGGGATTCCCTTAAACCTCCCGAGGCTCATGTTGAACTACATCTCCATATGTCATAGGTATTCCAGATTTAGCATACCATATGGGATGGTCTTCACCCTACTTTTCAAACACTTTAAGGTTCCAATCCCTGAAAATGAGCCAGAAAAACCCTTGAGAAACACTGATTACTACAATGAGAGCACATTACATAGGATGGAGTTTCACAAGAAAGACGGGTCTTGGGTTAAGGTCTCTAAAAGAAAATCCCAAACCATAGAGCCTGAGATCCAGCATCAGGAGCCTGACCACCTCTCTCCTCCACATAGCCCTATGGCCTTTCCTGATGTACCTTCCAGCTCGGCTGGACCATCCACTTCAGTGCCTCCTCCAGCTAGTGGATCATTGTCCTTATTAGATGAGCAGATGCACACCCTAGCATCTATGATGTGCCAGCAGATGAGGGAAGAGATGAGATCAATAATTTCTGCTGAGATAGCTCCCATCCGCACCTCACATGAAGCACTCCTAGAACAATTGAAGGAAATCAAAATTCAGATGGAAGCTATAGGGTCAGAATTGGTTCATGTGGCAACAAACCAAACTTTAAGATCAATTGAGATACAGGCTGAATTGAAGATCATATCAGATGGTCTTCAAGAGTTGACGAGCCCTGAAGGCAATGTGGGCAATGTGGCTGCCCAACTTAGAGGAAGGATTGACAGGGCAACCCATGAGTTTGAAGCACTGGTGACAGCCTTCAATCAATCTCAAGGAGATCACTTCAGAACCCTAATGGATTCAATAAATAGATTTATAGAAGCTGCTGCTAGGGCTATTGAGCGTGGTCGCCGGTGAGGGACATTTTGTGGATATCTAGGGTTCATCTTTTTGTAAAACCCTAGGCTTATTTGAAACTTCTTTTGTACTAGCAATCAATCCTTGTAATGACTTCAAATGATTGTAATACCATATGAATGTCATATCCTTCTTTTTGAAACTTTGTGTATGTTTCTAATTCTGATGTGCCATGAAAATGTCATAACATACTTTAAATGTTCAAACTTGACAATGTGCAATCATTTTACTATTTTGCCAACTTAACAATGCATATTAAACAGGGGGAGCACAATCTGTAATAACTGCATTTGAAAGGTCTGAAATGAATTCCAAAACAAAGGGGGAGTGAAATGAATGCTGAATTCATTAATGGAAATAACTTGGAAAGGGGGAGCATAACTTGGAAATCATTGATTGATTCATAGTAAAATGAATGCTGAATTCTAATAGGCCTCGTGTTTTAGACACCTAAGAAAAATTTGTCTCCTTCATTGTTGATGACAAAAAGGGGGAGTAGAATCAATATGGAATATAATGCAAAATCAATATGGAATAATGCAAAATGCAAAATTTACACTCATACTTGAAAGTTGAACTAGAATCACCAAAATGAAAAGATAAAATTGAAGAATGTTGGCTTTAAGACAATTGTCCTTCTGGAAAAGAAAGGGGGAGTCAAAAGTATTTGGTTTTTAATTGTTTTTAGCATCAATATTTCATTAATTTATACTTTAACTTGATTCAAATCTAAAAGTGATAGATAACATGCCAAAATTGCTCAAAGAGCTACTAAGATCAATACTTATGCATAAGGGTAGAACTGATAGTTGACTATATTGAATTATGCATACTGTATCTAGCTCTAACCAGAACACAACACTTGAACATCTGATCTAATACTGTGTATATGTTTAAATTTTAATTTTTGCATATACTCAGTGTTTTGTCATCATCAAAAAGGGAGAGATTGTTGACCCCCTAATGGGTTTTAATGAATACAAAATACTAGAGTATAATTCTCTTTATAATTAACAATTTACTTGAGCATTTCAGGTGTTTAACTAAAAATATTGTTAAGAATTGTCAAGGCATGTTCCCATATTTTTCAAGGATTTATTGAAGATTTTTTTGAGATGAAGAAAATAGATCAGGGACAGCCGAGATGTCTCCGGTTTGTCCCAGAGACGTCTCTGGCATGTAGAGGAAGAACTGGCACGTCTGGAGACGTCCCCGGCACCTGCCGAGGTGTCTCGCAGGGTTGGAGTCGACTCCCGACTTTTCGGAGTCGACTCTCTCAGAGACGGCAGAAAGGCTGATTTCAAGGGATGCGCGCGAGTCGTCTCCGAAGGACGCAGAGTCGTCCCCACGCATAAAGCACAAACTTTCGGAGACGTCCCCAGATAGCGCGGAGCCGACTCTCTCAGGGATTCCAGAGGACTCGTTTTTCATTGAGAAAACTTCGGAGTCATCCCCGACATCGCGGACTCGTCCCCACGCATAAAGCATGAACATCCCGAGGCATCCCCGTAAAGTGCCAAGCCGAATCTCTCAGAAAAACAGAAAAACAAGAAGTCGAGCTGTTCTTCTTCGGAGTCGTCCCCAGAAAGCGCCGAGTCGACTCCAACATCGTCAAAAGAATTTTTATACAGCCGAGACGTCTCGCGTTCAAGCGGAGACGTCTCCGGAGCGCCTGGGACGCGACTGACACACTTTTGCAGGTTTGTTTGAATTTCAAACGGCTATATTTTTGTGTCTAACGGATCTATTGCTTGAAGGGCTATAAAAAGGAGCTTTTAAGTGCCTTCAAACAACTTCTCACCAACCAAACACAAGATCATTCAAGAGAGAAGAAAGAAAAAGAGGTTCAAGAGAGTTGGTGCTTTCAAGAGGAGAAATCAAGTGCATTCAAGTCTTCTTCATCTGATTTCGTGCTCAACTACTCACTCCCACTCGGCATTCAAAGCTCGCATTTAAGCCAACGTGATCCACATCAGAAGAACCACTATCACCCATGCTTCCAATGGCAAAAAGGGTTCTTCCGGTTTTGTTGTTTCTCATTGTTATATTTGCTTTCATAAGAGCTTTTAAATCTTTGTAAAACATTTGATTATTGTGCTTGTTCCAGTCAAGGGACTCGGAACAAGGGCTAGGCGTCCCAAGCCTAGGATAAATTGGGGGATTGTAGGGTTTGTTGTTAGCCCGGGATAAAACAACGAGTTGGATAGTGCACTCGGAAAACTACGAACTGTAATCGCTGATTATAGTGGAAATTCCCAAAGGTGTTTGGAGAGTGGATGTAGGAGCAGTGGAAGCTCCGAACCACTATAAACCTTTGTGTATTTGCGTTTGACTGTGGTTGCAACTTTATTTTCACCTTTGCACATACACTTGTGTGTTTTGTTTTAATTAGACAAAAAGTTTTAAAACACCCAATTTACCCCCCTCTTGGGTGACCATCTTTGGGAAACACTTACCCTTTTCTTTGCTTGAGCTACCTTTGAGGAAGGGTTTCTTTCTATAAAATCTATTCTTACCTCTCATAAATTTTCTGAATTTTCTTCCAAGCATAGCCATCCCTTCTTCATCAAATTCATCATCATCATCATCTGAATCTTCCGATTCAGTTTGTTGTTTAGGGGTGGTAGTATTTAGGGCAATGGGCTTTCTTCTCTTAACCTCATCTTCCGAATTTTGCCTCATTGTCAACTCATGGGTCATGAGTGATCCTAGAAGCTCCTCTAATTGCAGTGTGTTAAGGTCCTTAGCTTCTTGAATTGCGGTTACCTTGGCCTCCCAAATTCTTGGTAGAGACCTGAGAATTTTTCGCACCAATTCAGAGTTAGTGTAAGACTTTCCTAAACTCTTAAGCCCATTTATAATGTCAGTAAAACGAGTAAACATATCAGTTATGGACTCAGTAGATTCCATTTTAAACAATTCATACTTGTGTACTAATATGTTTATCTTTGACTCCTTAACTTGATTGGTCCCTTCATGAGTGACCTCAAGTTTGTCCCAAATTTCTTTAGCAGAGATACAAGTAGATATTCTATTAAATTCACTTACATCTAATGAGCAATAAAGTACATTTATAGCTTTAGCATTTAACTGTGCCAATCTTCTATCACTTTCATTCCAATCCATTTCTGGTTTGGGTATGATAGTGCCCTCTATATTAAGTGTGGGTGTGTGAGGTCCTCTAGTAATGATGTACCATAATTCATAATCTGAAGCTTGAATGAATATCCTCATCCTAGCTTTCCAATATGTGTAGTTTGTGCCATTAAATAGAGGTGGTCTATTTGTGGATTGCCCCTCACTCATAGAACATCCCACTTGGGTTGTCATGATCTTTAACTCTTTGTTGCCCAAGGTGACAAGCCAAGAGGGGGGGGTGAATTGGTTTCTTCTAATTTTCGGTGCTTTAAACGTTTTCTCAATGTAAGTGCGGTGGATGCTTTCTTAAGCTATTAGAATGATTTAAACTAGTGCAAAGATAGAAGATGATGCAAGAATAAACGGAAACACAAGCACAACACAAACACAACAATATATAGTGGTTCGGTGCTCTCCTTAGCACCTACGTCCACTCCCCAAGCGTCCCCTTGGGAATTCACTATAATCTCTCGGATTACAGTTGGATTGTTTTCCGGGCTCACAATCTAAAAACCTTTGTTGGTTTTACGGGCTCACCAACGAACCTATACACTTTGGTTTTCCGGGTTCACCAAAAACCTTTGTTGGTTTTGCGGGCTCACCAACGAACCTTTACACTTTGGTTTTCCGGGTTCACCAAAAACCTTTGTTGGTTTTGCGGGCTCACCAACGAACCTTTGTACTTTGGTTTTCCGGGTTCACCAAAAATCTTTGTTGGTTTTGCGGGCTTACCAACGAACCTTTACAAAGTGTTTAACAAATGAAAAGAAAAGATTCAAACTCCTAAATGAGCATATGAAACAATATAAACTACAAAGAAGAGTTAGAAGGTATTTATCGCTTTGAAGTCGCTTTGCTCTTCTTTGTCAAGGATGCTTCACTCTTCAAGGGAGGATGGAGCTCTTGATGACTCTTTGAATCTGCTCAATCCCTTTCTTTGATTCTTGAATGAAGCCCTTGGATGAAGCTTGCCTTCCTAGGGTTCTCTCTTGAATGCACTTAATGTATTTTCCCAAAAGCTTGCTTCCTCTGATGAATACTCCCTCTTAAATACTTCTCCAACCTCCAAATAGTCCTTTCTGACCGTTGGATTGAAGAAACTAGCTGTTTATAGCCGTTGGAAGTCCAAAAAGCATTTCTGCACAACTAGCCGTTATGTTCAGCCCGTGTTTGGGTCGGCTCAACCTGTCCTTGGGTCGACCCAACCTTCACTTGGGTCGACTCAACCATTTCTTGGGTCGACCCTCTCAGAAAACACAGAAACTTGAAATTCAGCCTTCTGTTGCCTTGGGTCGACCCAACCTTTCTTTGGGTCGACTCAAACCTTGGGTCAGCTCAACATTTTTCTTGGGTCGACCCAAGGTCAGCTTCAGAAAATTCAGAGCCTTGAATTTCAGCCTTTCTTCACTTGGGTCGACTCAACCTTTCTTTGGGTCGACTCAAGCTTGGGTCGACTCAACTTCATCTTGGGTCGACCCTCTCAGTAAATCCAGAGAACCATTTTTCCTTCATGTTTTGAGGTTCTTGAAGTTTGGGTCGACTCATGCTTACCTTGGGTCGACCCAACCAACTGTTCATCTGTGCCATTTTTGCAGGAGTGTGCCAAATGATTTCTTGATGTGCCGGGGTCGACTCAATCCACACTTTGCTGCATTCTCAAGGTTAGATCCATTCAAATGAACAAGAACATATATATATTTTCAATTTAAACAAATATACTGAGAGTAATGAACTTATAAATGAAGTATCAATTTAACTTATAGCATGCTCTAGATAATTGCTTGTTAATCATCAAAATAACACTATCATCCTCAATCTCCCCCTTTTTGATGATTACAAAATAAAGAGTATAAGCCTATTGATACTTGTCTTTAAAATCAGTTTATAAAAGGGATTAAGTTGCTGAATTTCAGCTTTTCATATATCCTTGTGAAATCTCCCCCTATATCATTCAAATGTTGCCAATTTGACTTTTTGAAATGCTCCCCCTTTCATTTATAATTCATTAGCAATGAAACTTCAAAAATTTGAGATAAAATATGAGTTTCAGCTTATGTATCGGGGTGCTAGAGGTGCGTGCCAAATTCTGAATTTTTATTTGCCAAATTCTGAATTGTGATAGAAATTTTTGATTTGATGATTTTCATTGTTACAAATTGCTCCCCCTTAAATGTATAAGCTTTCTTATATGATTTCCAATTTGTTTGCCCATTTATTCCTCTTTTCTTAACATACTCTAAACACTATTTTTACTTCTCCCCTTTTTGTTATACATATCTTTACTTCTCCCAAAATTAATACTCTTTCTTTACTTCTCAAATGAAGTGCTCTTTCTTTTCTTAAATTGAATACTCTATCTTTTCTTCTCCCCCTTTATATACTCTTTTCTTCTCCCCCTTTATATACTCTTTCCTTCTCTTCTCCCCCTTTTTGTTATCATCAAAAACATATATATGGGAAAGGATGCAATAAGGAACAAACTTCAGACTTCATTGATCAAAATAGGAACATTTTCATACATTAATGCCCAAAATAAAGATAAGTACAATGTTCCTCAATCAAGATTTAAAGATATAAGGGAAAAAACAAGATACATATGGAAAAAAGCAAGATACATATGAGAACTAGATATCTAGCCTAGGCTCTAAACATAGATCGTGAGACTCTCTCGGATTGCTTGGCTACGGCTCTCTCGGGTCCCATTTCTCCAAGATATTGAAGTAATCTACTGTTTGGAGATGATTGGAGAAGATTTGAGAGTGGAAAATAGGGTTTTCGGAAGAAGACAAAGGGTAAACAGTGCCCTAGATAGCTCACGGGTCCCCCTTTTAACAGTGGGATCCCGACGTTGGGTCGACTCAAGAAACTTCTTGGGTCGACTCAACGTTGGGTCGACCCTATTCTGGGTTGGGTTGACCCAAGTGCAGAATTTTTCTTTTCTCTTCCTTTTTGCTTCTAAAAATTTTCCTTGCTTCCGATCCTTATAAATTCTTTCTGGGACAATGATACATGAGTAAGGAATCTATAGATAACAAGTTTGACTCATGTTTCATAGATTTTTAGAAATTGAAGGAATGTATCATGAGACTACTTGCTCCCTTTTATATTTCTTCAATAAAAAGGATCACATATACCTAATTCTCTCCTTAGCGTGCAGAATCTATCTTCACTCAAGGGTTTTGTGAGTATGTCGGCTAATTGTTTTTCAGTGCATATATGCTCAACACATATGTTTCCATTTTGCACATGATCCCTAATAAAGTGACATCTTATTTCTCTTTGTTTGGCTTTAGGAATGAGATATTTACGATGTAAGCCGGAAGTGATCTCTAAATGTAGATTCCAAGGATAGTTTTGAAATCAAGTGTAGATGGAATCTTTTTCAAGTTATTTTAGGGAGTATCAAGAATAATATTCAAAGAAAGGCACGGATGAAAATCCAACATTTTTTTTTTAATATATTAAGTATATAGCAAAATGAGAGCAATCTAATTAATTTTCAGAGTATAGTATAAGATCAAATAAAGATCAAACCTTATATACTTGAAAAACATAAGATTATGTTGAATCCTTAATTCTTAATGACTTTAAAGTTCTTTCATGATATAAAAGTATTGGGGCATAGACACCAAGACATGAATTTATGCAATGTAGGATATATAAAATTCAGGGCTTTGAAAGTTCTTTTAAACCTCTCTTAAAGACTTTCTTTTACTCCTTTAAAGATCATAGCATCAAAATCAATTAAAATGAATTGGCTCATGATTGAAACACTAAAGTGCAAGCCAATAAGAACTCATTAGTAGATTCCAAAGTAAATTTCCAATACTAAGACAAATGGAATCCTTTTCACTTAGTTTTCAAAACAAGTGATTTACCAATTAAGTACAGATAAAAATCCAACTTTCAAAAGATATTCAACGAAGCACAAAGTTTAATACCACTTCACATTTAGTATTCTTTCTCTTATCTTTAGTTGAATTTCAGATTTTAATGATAAACGTGAATAAAACTGAACCTTTATGATATCAAGAATGTAGAGTGATCTAGAATTATTCAAAATTTATAGCAATCACTCTTTTTAATCTTTTAAGAACAAGTTATGCTTCCTCTTAATCTTTGAGAAAATGTACTGAAATATTAATCAGAAAATGATTCATTTGAAGCTCAAATTCTTTCAAAAGCATTTACATTTTCTTTCTTTTAAGAATCATTTGAGTGAGCTGAAATATTTCTAGACTTGAGATCATTCACTCTTTTAATAATATATATACATATATATTTTGATGAAAGTCTTTAACAATGTAGGAGAGGAAAAAATATATAGATGATCATTGAAGTATATGTATTTATAGAACTCAATTTCTTAATCAAGGTTTTTCAGCAATATAATATATGAAGCACAATAAATCTTTTCAATATCAAAATAAAATCATATATTAAAAATATTTGTTTGCAATCAAGATCATCAAAAGACACATCATTCAGACCAATATTAGTACACTTTGAAGATAAGAAATGATATGTTTCAGATGCGTATCGGGGCAAGCAATCAAGGCATCAGAATTATTCTATTTTTCTTAAGCTGTAATTTTATCTAGAAATTCATGTTGAGTTTAAGCTTTTATATAAAATCAAATTCTGAATTTCATAAAGATTCTCAAGGAGGCTTTCAAAGTTGTAATTTGAGATATGTATCTTCTCATTGTAGCTCATCTTAAATCATTACGATTGAAAATACATATTTCAAGAACATTAGAGCACATCCAGAATCTTTGTAATTCATATTAAATTTTGGTACAAATTGGAGGACATGATGTTCTAATGTTAGGCAAGATAAAAGATAAATCAGAATCAATTCATTTTGCCTAATTTGCAAATTCAAATTATGCTTTTCTTTTATTTTTCAAAATATATTCATTAAAACAGAATGATGTTGTTGTTGGTAGTAATATGTTTCAATCAAATTTTATAGGCATGAAGCATTACAAGTTATATTCAGGAAAGATCTTTGGTATTTGAATATTGAAGACACATAATTCAAAATATCATGTCACATGCAAAACATAATATGCATTAAGTCATAACATCATGTATTAAAACATTAAGAGCAAGCATGTCAAAGATCAAAATTTATTCTTTTCAAATAAACTCTCCCTATTTATATATAATTCTACACTGATTTTATCCTTAAGGTGTGTTTTCAAGTGATCGAAACTTCATTTGGCTTTTCACAAGCTTTATATATACTTTTATTTATCTTGTCATTCATTTCCGTATTTTTGAATTTCTTTCTTTAACCATTTAGTGAACATTCTAATCTTCATTTCTTTTGGTATTACTTTTCTATGCTCTATACTCTATTTGCTCCCTATCCGGTGGAGTTGGAAGGGGCACGAGGTACTACCACTAGCCTCCCTCTTGTGCCGTCCCTAATATGCCCTACACCGAATAGTTGGGTCAAATAGTGCCGGGTACTACCACTAGCCTCCCCATTGACACCATCCCTATAATGAGCAATGTAGAAATGTTCAACTGTTTTCTTTAGCAACAAGATATTCACTCCAAACTCTCCCTATTTAAATATAATTAATTACGGATTTTATCCCTTCCAAAAGAATGTTCACACAAGTCTCACAAATATGCTGAATATATTATGCTTGCGCTGCTTTTACTTAAGATTGGAGTATTTACTTAGCTTTTACTTCTTCTGAGCAATGTTCATTTTCTTTTTCTTTATCTCTCTCTCTTTTTGTTATTTTCAAGTAGTTACATGAAAGAGCAGAATAAAGAATTAATCTAATATGCTGCATATAAATATATATCATGCAAACAGCATTTTCATTATGCCCAATGATTCATAGCTTATCACAAGTTATTTTGAATTAGAAACTTGAGGCATAAACTTGTGTATTTCATGGTTATGCATTATACAGGCAAAAGTGAACTTCAATTTAATCATACCATGAAACAATTATCATTAGCATGAGAATGAAGCATGATATCAAGAAGATTAGCAATTAAATGTTTAATCATGCTACCATATAATTTCAGACTATTGATTTTGCTCAACTAACTCACAAGAGAAGAGTTTAGATTACCAGTGCATTTAGCATTCTTCAAGCCAAATACCTTTTAGATTCTTTATTCCCTTGGCTGAAGAAAATCTTCTTTTTTTTTGTTTCCAAGGGAATGTTTATTGTATCTTTCATCGAGGTGTCCTTCAAGTTGAAATTTCTTGCTCACAAATCCTGTATCATTAGCAAAATCTTTTTCTTTTCTTGAAGGCAATTCATTAGGTTCTCTAGGATACAAAAACATTCATACAACATATTTCTTAACTAGATGACTCAACATGAGACATGACAATAATTGAATTTGAGTCACTTTACTCAAGAGATTGCCTAAATATAAGCAAGCACAAGTCACTTGAACTAAAGAGATAACTTCATTAAGTAAAATGGTTCAAGGACAAGCATGTGAGGCAATAGAAAGATTCATCAAGATCAAATCAATTTCTTATTGTCAGAAGCAATTTAGCTTAGATTCTATTTGCTTAAGATAATTATTAATAAGATATACCAGTTAAGTTTTAATCAAATTATCTTAAATAGTTGTGTCTATCAAAATTCTGATTGTTACATAGAATCAAAATGATAAACTATATTCTCAATAAAGGATCTAGTTTTAATAAGAATAGTATGAATTGATATCTCTACAACTAGTATCTTTTCATTGAATATTCTATATGCATTGCTTGAAGAGTAATATCCAAAGGAATATTTGTTTTACCAGATTTGACATTATTTTCATAAGAATATATCAAGCATGACATGTATGACTGAAAAATATAAAAGATATACAATATATCATTTTCTATTTTTCAGACGATCAAAAAGAGTTTTCTAATAGAAACCATATGTATGACAAGCAATGATGATAGCTTTTAACAGAAATCATTTAAGTAGATGACTATCATACAACATTGTCTTTTTCATTTCTTCAAGGATTCTATCAACTCTATTTTATTTATGGTATTCTTGGTGTAGAAACAATTGTATTCAATATTATTTTCTGTGCACAACTCAATAAGAAATTGGTTTTCAAAACTATGCCATGATTTCATAGTTTGCAAACCTTTTTCATTTGAACCCTTTTTGTGAGTTTGTGCCAATGCAGAAAATATTTTAATTTAAGTGCCAAGAACAAAACCAATATTAGCTTTGAGAAATTTTCCACAATTACAAAATCAGAAAGTTTATCTCCTGGGTTCACAATCCTAGAGATCCAAATAAGTTCTTATGAAGAGTTTTCAAAGGCTAAAAGGTGAAAACAATATTTTCAGATTTAGAAATGATTCTAGTTTGTTTTTCTAGATGACATACATAGCAAACTTTGACCTTGCAAAAATTAATCTAAGTGAACCAATGACAAGGTCTTTTGAGATTAAGTCCATACTAGTATGAGTTGATTTTATATGCCAAAACTAGACTCTTTAATCTTGGTATTCTTAATACATATATTTAAAAAAAAATACCAAGTAGACATTCTTATGTTTATGATCAATAAAGGATAATGCCATGGATAACAACTCTCAATCAAGCATATAGATAATTCAAAAAGTTATTCTAAGAGTATTGATTAAGCAAATTATCCATCAATAACTGAAGCATAATATAGGAAGATGGAGTGATTTGGATATATTTTCATTTCATACCAAGAGTATCTCCTATATCACAGAAATGATTAATACTAGCTACAATTTCAATATGAGAGGATGCAAGGATTACTAATTTCATTATTTCTTCCATTTTGGTCACTCTTCTTAATTATATTTTAAGTTCTATTCTTTAACACGTGTCTAGAGAACCCATTGTCCAGATAACATCTTTCATTGGAATCTTGGGTAGCTAGACACATTTGCTAACAATGATCATGTTTTCAACTTAGAAACCCAAGCTCTTTTGGGTCCTTGCAGGTTAGCTATAATTGTTCCTTTTGGAACCCATATTCTCTTAATTACCATTTTGTCTATTAGTTTGCAGGTTTTAGGAGTACAAGTAATATACTTCTGCATACTCTTGCTAAATTTAAACAACATAGATTTAGCAAAAATAGATAATGAATTTTCAGTTTTCAGTTTTTGTTTATTAGTTTCACCAGATTTGTGAAAAATCGTTTTAGGATGAATAGTGGAGGATTTAAGAAATATATTCTCGAAAGATTTTTGAGTGTACCAAGGTTGATATCCCAATCCAGCTTTGTCATATACAGCTCTTGAGTTTTCTATCATTAAATTCAGTTTTTCAGAGCTGGGAGTGAATCTTTCAACAGTAGGTTTCAAATTATCAACTTCTTTAGTTAATTTTTCATTATCTTCTGAAAGCAATCCATTATTTTTCTTAAGTTTATCATGGCTTTCAGTGAGAAGTTGATTTCTCTGATTTAGTTCTTTATTTTCTTTAATTAAGATTTCAATTTTATTATTTAGTTTTAGTTTTTCATCTATTAGAATTTGATTTTCATTCTTCAAGTTCTTGTTCCTACAAATAAGTTTCTTATGTTCTAAATACAAATCAGAAAAAGCATCATGAAGTTCATCGAATGTAAAATCATCTTCAGTTTTATCATATACTTCATATTCAGAAGAGGAGACACTTTGTGTTTCAACACATACCTCGTTCTTGTGTCCCACAAGGCATAGATTTTCAATATCTGCTTGCCTCTCATCTTCTTCAAAGCTAATTTTTGATTTGCTAAAAATGTTAGTGCTTTCATATTTAATCTCTAGCATATTCCATATGTCTTTAGCAGTTATGCAAGAAGATATGTAATTAAATTCACTATCACATAATGCACAAACTAGCACATTCATGGCTTTTGCATTTTGCTGAGCCATTTTCTTATCATGATTAGTGCTTGTGTGTGGTCCATTGACTATGATACTCCATAAATCATAGTCATGTGCTTGAATGAAGATGCGCATGCGTGCTTTCCAATATGTGTAGTTTATACCATCAAATAGTGGAGGTCTATCAATTAGTTGTCCCTCACTCATAGAACATCCCACTTGGGTTGTCATGATCTTTAACTCTTGATTGTGAGATCAATGAGTACTATTAGAGCACCTCGCTCTGATACCACTTGTTGCCCAAGGTGACAAGCCAAGAGGGGGGGGTGAATTGGTTTCTTCTAATTTTCGGTGCTTTAAACGTTTTCTCAATGTAAGTGCGGTGGATGCTTTCTTAAGCTATTAGAATGATTTAAACTAGTGCAAAGATAGAAGATGATGCAAGAATAAACGGAAACACAAGCACAACACAAACACAACAATATATAGTGGTTCGGTGCTCTCCTTAGCACCTACGTCCACTCCCCAAGCGTCCCCTTGGGAATTCACTATAATCTCTCGGATTACAGTTGGATTGTTTTCCGGGCTCACAATCCAAAAACCTTTGTTGGTTTTACGGGCTCACCAACGAACCTATACACTTTGGTTTTTCGGGTTCACCAAAAACCTTTGTTGGTTTTGCGGGCTCACCAACGAACCTTTACACTTTGGTTTTCCGGGTTCACCAAAAACCTTTGTTGGTTTTGCGGGCTCACCAACGAACCTTTGTACTTTGGTTTTCCGGGTTCACCAAAAACCTTTGTTGGTTTTGCGGGCTTACCAACGAACCTTTACAAAGTGTTTAACAAATGAAAAGAAAAGATTCAAACTCCTAAATGAGCATATGAAACAATATAAACTACAAAGAAGAGTTAGAAGGTATTTATCGCTTTGAAGTCGCTTTGCTCTTCTTTGTCAAGGATGCTTCACTCTTCAAGGGAGGATGGAGCTCTTGATGACTCTTTGAATCTGCTCAATCCCTTTCTTTGATTCTTGAATGAAGCCCTTGGATGAAGCTTGCCTTCCTAGGGTTCTCTCTTGAATGCACTTAATGTATTTTCCCAAAAGCTTGCTTCCTCTGATGAATACTCCCTCTTAAATACTTCTCCAACCTCCAAATAGTCCTTTCTGACCGTTGGATTGAAGAAACTAGCTGTTTATAGCCGTTGGGAGTCCAAAAAGCATTTCTGCACAACTAGCCGTTATGTTCAGCCCGTGTTTGGGTCGGCTCAACCTGTCCTTGGGTCGACCCAACCTTCACTTGGGTCGACTCAACCATTTCTTGGGTCGACCCTCTCCGAAAATACAGAAACTTGAAATTCAGCCTTCTATTGCCTTGGGTCGATCCAACCTTTCTTTGGGTCGACTCAAACCTTGGGTCAGCTCAACATTTTTCTTGGGTCGACCCAAGGTCAGCTTCAGAAAATTCAGAGCCTTGAATTTCAGCCTTTCTTCACTTGGGTCGACTCAACCTTTCTTTGGGTCGACTCAAGCTTGGGTCGACTCAACTTCATCTTGGGTCGACCCTCTCAGTAAATCCAGAGAACCATTTTTCCTTCATGTTTTGAGGTTCTTGAAGTTTGGGTCGACTCATGCTTACCTTGGGTCGACCCAACCAACTGTTCATCTGTGCCATTTTTGCAGGAGTGTGCCAAATGATTTCTTGATGTGCCGGGGTCGACTCAAACAATCTTTGGGTCGACTCAATCCACACTTTGCTGCATTCTCAAGGTTAGATCCATTCAAATGAACAAGAACATATATATATTTTCAATTTAAACAAATATACTGAGAGTAATGAACTTATAAATGAAGTATCAATTTAACTTATAGCATGCTCTAGATAATTGCTTGTTAATCATCAAAATAACACTATCATCCTCACTCTTGATTGTGAGATCAATGAGTACTATTGGAGCACCTTGCTCTGATACCACTTGTTGCCCAAGGTGACAAGCCAAGAGGGGGGAGGGTGAATTGGTTTCTTTTACTTTTAACTATCTTACTTGTGTTAAATGATGAGTTAGTAAACTTAAACAAATCACAATACAAACAACAAGAAGTATAATGGTTCGGTGCTCTCCTTAGCAACTACGTCCACTCCCCAAGCGACCCCTTGAAAATTTACTATAATTCCGCGGATTACAGTTGGATTGTTTTCCGGGCTCACAATCCAAAAACCTTTACACTTTGGTTTTCCGGGTTCACCAAAAATCTATGTTGGTTTTACGGGCTCACCAACGAACCTATGTTGGTTTTCCGGACTCACCAACGAACCTTTATAATTGGTTTTCCGGGTTCACCAATCAACCTATTCCGTTGGTTTTGCGGGCTAACCAACCAACCTTTACAAGTAGTTTAACAAATAAAGGAAGAAGATTTAAACTCCTAGATGAGCAAATGAAACAATATAATCAACAAAGAAGAGTTTAGAAAGTATTTATCGCTTGATGTGATTTCTCTCTTCTTTGTCAAGGATGCTTCTCTCTTTAAGGGTGGATGGAGCTCTTGATGACTCTTTGAATCTGCTCAACCACTTTTCTTTGATTCTTGAATGAAGCACTTGGATGAAGAAGATTAGGGCACTTTCTCTTTCTTGTGTACTCTTTGATATTCTTTGGAAAGGTTGTTCTATCTGATGAATAGTGTCACTTTAAATAGTTTCCTACATCCATTGGACAAGCCCCAATGGTTAGAATTCAAAAACTAGCCGTTACTCACTGTTGGAAGGACAAAAAGTACATCTGCAGAACTAGCCGTTATGCTTCTGCCCGTGTTTGGGTCGGCTCAACCTGTCCTTGGGTCGACTCAAACATTCCTTGGGTCGACCCTCTCAGAAACACAGAAACTTGCAATTCAGCCTTCATTCACTTAGGTCGACCCAACCTTTCTTTGGGTCGACTCAAGGTTCAGTTGGGTCGACTCAACTTCTTCTTGGGTCGACCCTAACAGGGTTTCCAGAGAACCTTTTCTGTCTTCTATTCTGTCTTGCCTTTGGGTCGACCCACTCAGGATTTGGGTCGACTCAAGCTTGGGTCGACTCAACTTTATCTTGGGTCGACCCTCTCAGTAAATCCAGAGAACCATTTTCTGAGTTGTTTGAGGATCTTGATGTTTGGGTCGACTCATGCTTTCCTTAGGTCGACCCAACTCACTGTTCATCTGTGCCATTTTTGCAGAAGTGTGCCAAATGCTTTCTTGATTTGCCGGGGTCGACCCAATCATCCTTTGGGTCGACTCAATCCACACTTTGCTGCATCTCAAGGTTAGATTCATTCATATAAACAATGAAATGTATCTATATCAATTTATACAAATATACTGAGAGTAATAGACTTATAAATGAAGTATCGATTTAACTTATAACATACTCTAGATAATTGCTTGTTAATCATCAAAATAACACAATCATCCTCAGGTCCAATTTCAAAAGCTCCATACCGAATGGCTCCAGCTGAATTGAAAGAGCTGAAGGAACAACTATAGGAGTTACTGGATAAGGGTTTTATCAGGCCTAGTGTTTCTCCTTGGGGCGCTCCTGTATTATTTGTGAAAACGAAAAACGGTAGCCTCCGACTCTGTATAGACTACCGAGAATTAAACAGGGTGACAGTACGGAATAAATACCCACTATCAAGAATTGATAACTTGTTTGATCAACTGCAAGGGGCTCAGGTTTTCTCAAGGCAGAGGATGTGCCCAAGACAGCTTTCAAGACCAGATACGGGCATTATGAATTTTTAGTCATGCCTTTTGGTTTGACAAATGCACCGGCTGCCTTCATGGATCTTATGAATCGAATATTCAAACCTTATCTGGATCAGTTTGTGGTAGTGTTCATTGATGATATTTTGGTGTATTCAAAGAGCTCACAGGAACATGAAGAACATCTAAGGGTAGTATTGCAAATTCTTAGAGAAAAGAAGCTGTATGCTAAGCTATCAAAGTGTGAGTTCTGGTTGGATAGTATTTCTTTTCTTGGGCATGTAATCTCCAAGGAAGGTATCTCTGTTGATCCAATGAAAGTGGAGGCAGTAGTTGGATGGAGTAGACCTACCAATGTAACTGAAGTGCGCAGCTTCTTAGAATTGGCTAGATATTACAGAAGATTTGTTGAGGGATTCTCCCGTATTGCCATGCCTCTAAGTCGCTTGACTCAGAAGCGAGTGAAGTTTGAATGGACAAATGATTGTGAACAGAGTTTCCAAGAGCTGAAAAAGCGTCTGGTGACAGCCTTTGTGCTACCTATTCCATCTGAAACAGAAGGCTTCACCATCTACAGTGATGCATCTCGTAAAGGACTTGGGTGTGTTC